>NC_080672.1:92823726-94094533 GCF_030247195.1 Topomyia yanbarensis | reverse complement strand
ATGAACATCGACAAGTTTGTACCCGTGTACAAAATTTCGCGCACGCGTTCAACCTCAAACATGCTTTGCATTTGTGTACAGGTTCGCATCGAACACCGAACCCAAGCGAACGATGTGCAAACTTAGGTTTAAACACCGTGTACGTACACCGTGTGCGTACATAAGAAAGGCACACACAAAACAGAATGAGTCAATGCTAGTGATGATGGATGAGAGAAAGCGAAAACTATCATCAAGATCCTGTGTGTAAGAACACCGCGTACGTACATGGGGTTCGGTTGTGCAGATGAACATGTGCTTGTGTTTTGGTGCGCATTAGCGCGTTCGAGTTTGCACACGAAATGATGGTGTAGGATGAGCACAGAACTAGAGCGAACATGGTGTTCGATGTTCATTTGGGAAGACTGGTTGCAGAAACTGCTAGTCAACAAACGGTGTTGCTCGGGCATGCTTTCTGAAACTGTGTTAGCATCGATATTCTTAACGGTTGGTATTCCAAGCATTAGAGGTGATGATTTAAATTTATCTTTAGCAATCGCAATTTTGGGTCTGCTATATAGGGTGATGAGCCCATTTTCACCATGCTTCTATTATCACCCTACCCATTTGAAGCCGTTGGTTAGAGCAGTGTCTGCCATCTTTGTTCAACGCATTGAGTCAAATGGTAGCGCAACAATAGGGGCTTCGAGTTTTCGTTACGCTCAAACACGAGAATTTCACTGTCTTCAGCGCTTTTGTGTTTTTATGTTGGTTTTTAACAAACGAAGCATAGCTGTTGATGTCAATTTTTACGTATTCCATTGATTGTAGTCCGAGAAATTAATGAATTAGTGAGTCACCCTGCTTAGTATGGTGAAAATAGGCACTTTACCCTATATTTACTTTTTTTTTTTAATTTTCTCAAATTAAATTCATTCCCGGTTGAAAAACAGTGTTATACTGAAAGCTGATGACACCGGTACGTCATCAATATTTTGTTTAATTTTGAAACACGTCGACACAATTTTCAACATAGCAATATGATTGAACAAGAAGTCGTTTCTACTTCCCATCCAAATCCAAAAATATCCCACGCCGCATTGCGCCGTGGATGATTTTGGTGAACGGCGTTACACTGATACGCCGCCGCTGCCGGCCCAAATCACACCAACGCCGCCGATAACGATATTTTTCGTCGGCGCACACCTCTACTGCCAGGGACAGTATACGTTGACGACAAAAAATGAAATTTTAGGAATAACTTTGTTATTTTGCAAAATTGAATTGAAAACTGATAACTCCTATCAATTTAGACTGTCTTCGACTACGTTTTCCATGCAATTGAACTATTGTAAATATTCTAAGAGAATTGTATTCAGCATTGGAAGGTAAAAATTGAGCAGCTTCTATCACTGCGAGGAACGTACCTATTTTTATGATAAGAGTTTTTTCCTTGATCCAACCATTTGAAAGAAAAAATAATGTTGGAATCCAATATGCGTTAGAAAAAAGTTGGGCATGGTTAAAAAATATAAAAAAAATTGTGATAAGAGAAGTAAACGTATTTCATACATGAAAATAGCTACAGAAAAAGCAAGAAAAAATAGAAAGAAAAGAAAATATTAAAATGGCTGAATATTTTTTTAAGAATATGGCAAGAACAAAGAAATGGAGGAAAAATAAAAACGAAAAATATAGAAAATGGCGATCAGGAAAAAATATGCCAAAAAATTAAGTAATATAAACAAAGAACATTTATGACTAGGAATAAACGAAAAAAAATATTAAACGAATCGCAAAACTGTGACTGAGTTAAATAATAAACAATAACCTGTTTTAATCCACCTAGTGGTGCAATTTTGTCTTTCTCATTTGTCCAAACTACGATTCCATGGCTGGTTATTAGAGTGACAGGAAAAAAATGACCCCTATCGACCCACCCCTGAGTCGATTCCTAGTCCCACCAGGAGTACTTGTTCCAAATTTGAAGCGAATCGGACAAGTCTAGCTGCCGGACCAACGTGCCTGAAGTTTGTATGAGATTTTTCGACAATTTACATGGAGAAAACCCACTAACTCGCCTTTTTGCCGCTAGGTGGCACTGTATGCATCGTATTATCACTATAAGTGAAAATAAGAAAGATAATTTAATTGCCTACAACTTTGTCGAAGACTACTAGTCAATCCGGCTTTGTTAAAAGAAGTTATTAAACTTTTAACGAAGTGATATCTGAGTCAGTTTTTCATGGGGCCTAGCAATGCATGGCTGTGTATCAGTACTCGATTCCCAGCAACTAAACATTTTTGTGAAATAATCGTTAGATTTAGCTCAATAGTATGTTCAGAAGAGTTGTAGTAAATAATACGAGTCATATTTTGGTTAGAAAATTTTCGTTCCGCATTGTACCGCATAGAGGGCGCCAACACTAACTTTTCAATGGAAAGAAATAGATATAAGGTGTCTTCTACAAAGTTGTAGAGCAAGTATTTTTCAATAATTCTTCCGAACATTTCGATATTGTATCTCTCTTCTATGAAAAGTTAGTGCTGGCGCCCTCTATGCGGTCACAGTTGGAACTAAAATTTTCTAACCAAAACATGACTCGTATTATTTACTATACCTCTTCTGGACATACTATTGAGCTAAATCTAACGGTTATTTCACAAAAATGTTCATTTCGTGGGAATCGAGTACTGATACGCAACCATGTAAAACTGAGACCCCATGTAAAACTGACTCAGGCATCACTTCGTTAAAAGTTTAATAACTTCTTTTAACAAAGCCGGATTGACTAGTAGTCTTCGACAAAGTTGTAGTTGCAACCCCTCATTGCATACTCCTATCTAAGACTTTATAGGTCAAAAAAAATTTGGCCGGGATTAGGTTGACGATTTTTAGAGTGATTGCACAACCTTTCTATATGAGAAGGGCAAAACATTGAAAAATCATAAAAAAAATAAGAGAACGTATTCATGCAGGAAAGAAACATATGGAAAAAATAGAAAATATAAAAACGTTCAATTAAAATAAAGGTAATAAATAGGCAAATTGAAAAAAGGAAAATATTAAAATAACAATAAAATAAATTATATATAGAGAGAAAATAAAGAATATAAAGTTTGCCGCTTCAAAAAATGCTAAAAAATGGGATAATGTATTGAGACAGCCTAATAAAAATTGTGAAGAGGCAGGGAAACGTCAGCTAATAATGACAAAGGCGGAAATGAAAAAATAAAGAAAGGAATAAAGCAAAAGTATTACAACAATAAAAAATGAGTACGAAAGGTAAAGTGGAAAAATGGAAAATATGTAGGTACATAAAAATATGTGAAAAGAAAAGAGACTGAAAATCGAAAGAATTGAACGAGACAAAAAAGGAGAATGTAAAAAACACGAAAAACTAAACAACTTTTAACCCTTAAATGCGTTTTAAAACAACATTGCGAAAATCAGCCCAAAATTATCACAGTAACGTATTATTTAACTTTGTATTTGAGAAGCCAGAGAAAAAAACGATAAAAGTTCAAATTTCTATGAAATTTGTTGGCGGGAAAAAGGCTGATCGCACGCAGTAGCTTCTCGATGCAGTTTCCGCAAGTCAATGTGACGAGCGATCTGGCGGTACACATGTAGCGATTTAGAAATGAGAATCCTTCCATCGAGTATATGAAACAGGTAGAAAAAGATCGATGGCCTTTGAGGAAGGGTGACCGAAATTACCTGAAAAAGATTACCACTGAGGGGCACAGAACCGTTACCACACTCTACTCACGCGTAGTAACGGTTCTGTAATCGAAGCTGTACTGCAGCATAGAGGGGTAACACCAGTTAATTGGAAAATCGTATTCGGGAGCTTTGATTCCCGTTATACCGCTAGTTCATTTTTGGTTGGTCAAGCCGATATATTGCATTAGTTGACAATTTTCTCGTATCTAAATATAATTTTTCTTATAAACTTTGCCCCAATGAACATGAAACCATGGATTTTCAGTTTTCGTCTTTTTTCTAATAGATACTTTAGACCAGAGTATGTTTTCAAAAAAATGTTTAAATTATTTTTCACTTATTAACGAGAAATATTTTTGAAGGTATTTAAAATTGCTGCAATTCAAAATTATCAGAGAGACAAACTATCATTACAATTTTCTACATCATTTTTTGACGAGATAATATTTGTCGGAATTACAGTTTCTGTTCAAAATTTGGGCCCCTCGAGAACTCTGGGCCTGGCGGGAAACACCCCGTTCCATGCCCTCGCCCTCTCGATTAATCTAATTTATTGGCTCGAATCGTATCTGAGGGATCGCCAACTTGTAGTCAAAATTGGATGCGTGTTCTCTGTTCCGTTTCCGAACAACTTGGGTGTTCCTCAAGGAAGTAATTTGGGTCCACTCTTATTCGCACTCTTTATTAATGGGATAGGTACACGATTACCACCGAAATGTCGAATTTTCTTTGCTGATGAAGTAGAATTATTCATGATCATCAAGTGTATCTGAGATTGCTTTGCTTTACATCAGCTCTTGGACACTTGCAATAACCTCATCAGATACCTTGAAAAATCGCTTTTTCTCTGTTTCAATCGTTAGAATTATTATCTGAGAATATTCTTTCAAAGTCTCAAGGTATTTCTGATTAACATCTCATGCCTGTAAGCTTTCATTAATTTAATTTTTGTCTTTCTAAAAACTTTAAATCTCATTTTATGAAAACCATGTTTTTCAAAACTCATGCACGATTACAAAAAAAAACTTTAAAAGCTATGTATACAACTAAAACACTGTTCTTTAGAGAATTTGATTGTGCATAGACTGAACTAAAAATGTTAATACAAATCCTATATGAGTTTTGATCGGAGACTGGTTTTGGGATATCAAGGAACTTCCTTGCCTCCAATCATGAGGGAAAATAGTATACTCGAATGAAATAAATTTAACATGTGCAGTTGGGTAGAATAAATAAAATAAATTTTACATGTAAATCGTCCAAATTCACCCACAAGTTGAATTTGATTCTGCTAAGCCTCGATGCGTTATTGTTGCATAATAAGCGATTAAGTGAAAACTCCATCGTCGCGATATTATTAGGGAAACGTGACGAGGCGGGTCTTCTGTGCCGGACTAGAAACCGAAAAATTATTATTGATGAAATCGAATATCCAACGATTTTTATATTACATGCATTCGTTGGTACTGCTTCGGTTTCGCGTAGGTCGGGTCGTGCTCCAAAGAATGCTCATTGATATTTCTCTTGTTAATCTATCAACGATCCGGCGCCAATAACCGCGTTTTTAGCTCTTTTCAATTTTTTTTATTTTTGTTTCTTTCGATGCATATTGTCTGTTATCCGGTGTTACAACCTTCAAAAAGTTTCAATTCGCAGAGGTTCCAACTTTCAAATAGTTTCAATTCTCCGTGTATACGTGTTTGAGCTGTTTGTCCCACCGTAAGGGTGGGAAACCGCCCACTGAGATTTACGTTTCATTTGAGCTTGAATACAGCTTTGAGAATCAAACTAGCCAGAAACTCGCATTCTTCCTTCGAATGATGATCGTTGAAAACTGATTTTTTACAGATATCGTGGTCGCATAACTCCTTCCATCAATCCGAGAGAAAATATTCAGATTTTTCATGACCAGTATTTTTATGTTAAAACTAGACTGGACCCACTTTGTGAGTGATATTGGAACTATGACAATGATGTATTGTAGCCACGAAAAGACAGATATGCAGCACAATTACTTTCATGATCATGATGGTTAATCGAATTCTTTTTCTATATTTCCTGATATTAATCCAATCGACTGTAAATACATTCTAATGCCACCAATTTCATTTCTTCTTACTCCAGGAAAATGATGTCATCACACTGATCCAGCGTGTGGACGAGAACTGGTTCGAGGGCAGTGTGAACGGTAGAACCGGTTACTTCCCACAGTCGTACGTGCAAGTTACCGTTCCATTTCCCTAAGCAGTGCGGTGGTAATTAAAATTACGCAACGGAATATCCGCAATTGTAATTCCCACCCCCACGGCGTTTCCTCCCTCCACAACATCATATTAATTAATTACTATTAACTGAGCTACTATTAATTGTAACAAGCAAGATCTACTATAACTACAACGCTAGTACTACTACTACTGCTAGTACCGCAGGCTGGGTAGAGATGGAGGAGAATGCCAATAGCCGTTACATGCAAAAACACCTTCTTGTTTGAACTGTGCTACTACTAACATCTGTGTTTGCTAGCAGGTCGCCGAATTAGCACGGCTGAATAATACGAGACTCAATTACGATTTGGTTCTGGCAATATGACCATAACGAAACCAGGTAATCAATTGGTCATGGTTGAGAAGCTATTCGAATCTAGGCATGAATGAGGCATTGAATAAACATTAAGAATACCATTACTCAACCGCGATCAGCGATTCATAGTTTATTCTTGGTTAATAATCACACGGTAGCAGTTGCTGAATATATTGCCACACAGGAATGAAGCAGATGACTTTATTAGGAATAACACAGCAAGATAATGTAACTAGGAAGTATTTACAAGGGATCTATTGTTGTTCAGTCAAAATGTAACATATGTTCTGTTTCCCCGTGATGAGGAAGTAAAACTGAAAGAAAGCGCAAGAATGGAAAGTGCATGGGTAATTGGGTGAACTACATCATCCGGTAATATTGAGACGGGAAAAAAAACTATTCAAGTAAGGTGTTAACTATTATCTACTGAAACTTCTAATTGAAAACCAGTGATGAGATTGAGGTTGAGTTTACTGCTGATAAAAAAAAATTAAGCTGCATATCAGGATTTGCGTGCGCTTATTCTTCCGTTCTGCCGAAATAGTCACATCCTCACAGGGACGCGTTGATTAGTATAGTTTTAGCACGTTTATACGATTAGTTGACTTTAAGACAGATTTTATTCATATTGAAGCGAATCATTAGTTTTCGTATGCAGTGAAGGAGGCATACCGCCTCCCACACGGTGCGGTGCGTTTCCTCGTTTATGGGATTAGCGCATGAGTTTACGGTATATTATTATGGATATCAATCGCAAAGCGTTAGCGAGCGACAGCAACATGTCGAGCTTCAAAGTGGTTTCGCAGGAAGATTCAATGAAATAAGAAAGAAAAAAGACTTGATGCTAGTTATCTGTGCACTGATGACGACTGTTCCAGACTCACAATGTAATATGTGTATGTACGTAGCGCTTCCTAACTTTAGTTGTATGATTTATTTTGTGACATTTGTTTTTAGCTGGTTCAAATTGAGTTTCGCGAGGATTCGCTTGCTTCGGCGACGCATTCGTCGATTCTTTTTTATGTTAGTCCTAGGTAGGAGCAAATAATTTCTGTAGCATGAACAAGTATTACTGTGTATATAATTTTAATAAACTACAAGAGTCGGTAACTCGTGACTATTGTTACATTAAGGTTAGGTTTTGGTTTGTCTTTTTTTTGTTTATTAAGTTTTGTTTTAACGATGAAAGAAATCCTTTTGTTCTTTTAAGTGCTTTTTGGTCTTATCGCGTTAGACCACGGAGTGAATGAACGAGTTTGAATAGCAAGTTGTACGAGAACAACTTTAGATAGGATCCCAAGAACAAATTTCATCGATATTAATTTGTTTTAGTTTCCTAGTTGCGCTACCGACAGTTACCCCGCAATAAACAACAAACCGAGAATGTGGTTGAGGACATGAGATTTCTCGAAATCTTTACAAGAAATAATGACGACGAAGGGGGCTATCAACCATAGCATTTATCAGATTCTTGAAAATTGTAAAGTTGCCAATGCAACACTGATAGCTACAGCACCACAGTAGACCAGGTCTAAGTTTTTGTCAGCGCCATCAATACTACTAACACAAAAGCGCCACTATTTCTAGTTCCCCCAATCAAAGGGAACCGCGAGAATTCTGTGGTGGTACACATCTTAACTTTCAGTGTGCTACCTTGAAAAATATATCCGTATCTCCGAAGTTCAAGAATGTTCGAGTCGCTAGCGTGTGCTTCAATTGACTTGAAAAAGACACCGCTCCAGTAGCTGTCCATTCAAGAACCCATATTGAAAGTCTCAAAAGCGTCACCATACGCTCCTTCATGAGGATGAAAAAGAAGATAAAGCCAACTGACAATTCTGACCCAGCCTATCCAGCCATTCCTACTGCTATGTCAAATCCGGTTATAGTTTCTGGAAATGATCCACAAGTATTGACTACGTGCTCCTGCAATTATGGGCAGTCGGCGAAAACTATACGTTTGCTAACAGCAGTAGTTAACGCCCAGTCAAAAAAGGCAAGTTGATGGCTAATGGGGGGCTATTTGCCAACTCGGATGCGCTAATTGCCCTTCAATTTGCCAGCAAATTGCTGGCAATTAGGGGGCTATTTCAAATGCAACATTTGTGCGATTTGCCGCCGTTGTTTTTTGCCGCCCAACCCGCCCTTAAATCGCCCACAAATCGCCCACGGAACGCGCCATTTAATCGCCCTTAATAGCCTAATATGAAAATTAAAAATAATGCTTATTTTCGGATTCATTATCTACTCACATATACTTACCAGTATACTAGGTAATCACCACCAAATTATAGGAAGAATCAATGGTGAAATTTGTATTGCACTTCAAAACTTATCACAATCTGACGTTAATTAAGACTTTAGGTCAGAGATCTTGTTCTACTAAACATACACACGATTCCACAATTTCCCACATTCGTTGGCTAAATTAAGTGCACTAGACAAAGTACAAGTGAAAACACACCAATTGTTAAAAAAAATTAAGCTTAAACCAAACATGAACCGCCATGTTTGAAAAACGCGAAAAACAACCAAGTCCATTTCAGCCGCCAGAAAATTTGTCTAAGTATTGAAATTGCCTTTAAATCGCATTCGCAAATTGCATTTGTTCCGAGGGGCAATTAGCACAGGCGAGTTGAGTCAAACGTCGAACTTTTTAAATCGCCTGACCATGTTCGTCCGCTCTTTTTTGACAGGGCGCTATCGTCAGGCACAATCAATCATATGATCGCCGGATGCTGCTGGACTGTGGATCACAAGTCAACTTCGTGATCGAAGAAATGGCAAAGATCCTTGGAATTCCGAAGTAACACATAGAGTTCTTAGTTACACCAAAGGTAACCGGTACAGTTCCCAGTAATATTGAACTTGATGATCCTGCGTTCCATGAGCCAGGAAAAGTCGATTTGTTGGGCGGAGCTAAACTATTTTTCGACCCGCTAAAGCCTGGACGTACAGTTATCGTGGATAATATACCTCAACTAAGAGAGAGAGAGACAGAGAGATGTTCCTAGCATGAGTCGTTACTGCAGTAGTTAACGAGCCCAACGTGACCGAGCCTGCCATCCGACATGCAATCCTGGCTGCAATAGCCATAGTAGAGGAGATGATGCGCCAGTTCTGGAAGATCGAGGAAGTTTCTGATGCTACGATGTTGTTAGCCGAAGAGCAGTCATGTAAAATTCATTTTTTTGCCAACAACTGCACGAGATCAGAGTGGACGATTTATCGGAAGACTTCCATTTGAGCGACCGAAAATAAAAGTCGCAAGGACAGAAAATGCTTCGTAAAACCCGTTTCAAATATATTAAAATATAAAAACCGGATATAAACTTCAAGCATAAAATTCGGACAGGGACATTCCTTTGTAAGAATCGGGTAAAACACTTTCAGTAAAATAACCGGAAAGAAATACATCCGATTCTTACAAAGTAGTTTTTGTTAGCCGACTTTTAATCTTGAACAGCAAGATATACGGATGCTCCTACGAGCGATTTATTTATTTTTAAACGATTTTTATCCTGGAGGTTCACCCTTGCCGAGTTTTACGGGTGAAAACTTTTTAAGCGATTCTTATGCTGAAGTATTTCTGTCCGATTTTTATGCTTGAAGTTTATTTCCGATTTTTATATTCTAATATGTTTGAAACGGGTTTTGCGAAGCATGTTATATCCTTGCGACTTTTAATTTCGGTCGCTCATTTAAGGATACCTTCAGCCAGTTGAACGATTCCCGCCGACATTAGCCCATGAAATTTTCAATCAGAAAGGGCCTTGAAAGTCTCGTATCATTCGAAATGTTTAAAGTATCGAAAACCATCAAAACTAGGCATAAATTATCAACACATGTATTTACAAGCTATTCCATTTAGGAAGGCGAGGTCAAGAAAACAAGACTGGTAGTTGGAACTCGTACTGACTTGCTTCAGTCCATGGAAGGCCATTCTATCCAGTAGTATTAGCTGCTTGTAAGATTAGTTGTCGAGGATAGCGGGTTAGGGTAAGCGCACCCGTGCTCAGAAGCTACCCACCGAAGCCCAGGTTAGCCTACAAGGAGTTTTGTAGTTTGATTAAAAACAGGAGTTCCATTCGCTTCGACTTCCGGTACGGGAGGAAATGCGTGCAATGTTAGCATATTCGTTCGCAGTCGCGCAACATAGATCCTGGGCCATTGAGCGGGATTTTTTTCAAACAGCCAGTTTAAAAACCACTTAAGCTACTTCCAATTATCGTTGAACGATATAATATTTGTTGGTTCGCCTCTTCTTGCTATCGTCTTGCTCAACTGGAAGATTCATCGTTTTATGATCTAGGCAGATGCGGAGAAAATGTTTCGCGAAGTTTGGATCCACACATTGGACCGACAGTTTCAACAAGTACTGTGGCGATCTACTCCGTTGCAGCAAATCCAGCCCCACCAACTCATCGCAGTAACCTACGGTTTTGGCCAGTTCTGGCCAAAGCACGATATCTTCCTTGAAGGGCGCAATTTCCGGTAAGCACTTCATGATGAACACTTTTTTCCTTCCCTCGTTGCAAGTTTCGCGAGTTACGGAGAAAAGAAGACCGGCTTTGACATCCTCTTCTCACTGTTTGTCAGCTACAAGAGTACTTTCATTGGGAACTTCGTGTGGGAGATGTACTTCACGTCGCTGCACACCTCCCCCCTGGGGGACGTGACATAGCTCTGTCAGTAATTGCCCGCAAGCGTCAGGTACGTCTCGTGTGTCCCTGATCACAACTATGTCGCGTTTCGTAGAGAAGGCAACCTTGCCGGACTTCTTCAGTCGCTGCTTTTGACCATCGGGTCAATCGCACCGATCTTCCAGTCCAAGGTGCGGAAGAATTTCCCCACATCCCCATCCGTCTTTCTCTTCAGCACTTGCTGCCGTTCATGGAAAACCGTTGGACAGCCGAAACTTGATGCTCTTACCTTTGTCCAGGAGCGAGCGCCAGGATCTTGTATATGGCCGCTTGGCTGTATTCGACCGACACAAAGGGCGTCACGATGACTGACTTCTTCGGTCTGGGCTGCAGCAGGCGGAAATTACAATCTATCGAATGCAGTTGTCTCACTGCTTTCGCCATGGCTGCCGAACTGATACAGCTTGTAAGTAGGGGTTTCCCTATTACTTGGGTTCAATTTTTACCTGCCCGTTAGACCCTTATTGACAGGGCGGCTAAAGTATTTCTATCATAATTTCGGATCTTCGTAACACAAACAAAAGTAAACAAACGACAAAAGTATTTTTCCGTGTTTATTCCTATGAACTCTCCTCTGATGAGTCCGTCGAATTGCTGCTGCTGGTAGCCGTGCGGTCGGAATACCAACGGTCGCGTTCTTATTTCTGTTCGCTGCTCCGGCAAAAATTCTTTGCTTTTAGCTAGGGCGATGAGTAAGACTCATTTGTTGAAACCAAACGCAACGGTGGTCGCCGTGAACGATCCATGGAAATCACCGCAGTGAACTTCCTAGTGGGAACCTTTGTCCGCCCTGCTTTATTTTCCTTGGTGTTCAACTGTGGAGAAGAGTTTGGTTGATTCGACTGATTCGCCACAATGAGAACGGTTCCTTAACCGGGGCAGCGAAAACAGTCCTTGTCGTTTAGTTATCCCCTAATCACGAACCGATACCTAGGATGACCTAGGTGAGCGAGTAAAAACCTAGGATAGTCGAAAAGGAACCCCTTCCGCCTGCTCACCTATCGCAGTAACTAAATATTTTTGGGAGTCTGGCCAGCATACATTCTTTTCGTGTGAATTCGATCACCGACCACTTCTTCGGATTTACGCGGTGCTTTCTACACCGATCAGCGAAGGTTTCAACCCGTTATTGAAGAAATTGAGCGGATGAGACGAAATGTTTTGAGATTGTCTACGAAGGAGCGGCGGGCAGTTCACAGCACGTCTTTGAAGTAAAGATGAAAAATCAACGGTCTCAAGTAGCTTCCCTGGGGTATTTCTAACGTAGAAGTAAATGTGGGTAACTGACAAATACCAACGCCAATCATTACTTCTAAATCTGAGAGCTAAGCTCGAAACAACTGTAAAAACATCTATTGATTCAAAATTTCTCCCTATTAGCAATTGTTATATCGTGATTTGCTATATGCAAAGCGGGAGATCAAAGCGTCGCCGTATCGTTTTAGAATCACCGAAGGGATTTTATCGGGTCCGAATTGAAACGGCGCCATTTTGAAAATATGGCTGATATTTTGACGGATATTTGTCGCCTGCCAGATTTTCTTCCAAGCGGACAACGGCTCATTTTTTCACGTACTGATGAATACTGTCGAGTGGTATAATTGAGAGATTCGCGCGTATTACGGTGTTATGGTTGCGGTTGGTCCAAACTGTAACCTGGATCAAAGATAATAGAGCGAAGTCTCAATGAAAAAAAAATATCAAGCTGAGAGGAGAAAAACCGGATCAAACCGAATATATTCCCCGACATCCCAGGACACCAAGGCAGTCAATTAAAAACTAGGACATATGGTCACCCTACTGATACTGAACTTTCCACGAATGCCCGAATCAACACTGGCATTTCTCGACGGATTAAACTCGCCGTAGCACGCGCGCGCTGAACTATGCTACGGTTGAGGAAACCTGTCCCGAAAAAGAGAAATGACTTCGAACGTCTGTGCGTGGCTGTAATCCATAACTCTGTCTCACAGGTTGCACCATCTCAACTTTCATCACTTCAGCACATACGTTTTTGGCAAGAGGGGACCGGTAGCCTACCCAAACGTTGCGTCAATTATACAAATTCACTCAACAAAAATTATCTAGCTTATCTGCACGAACAAAAGCATTCACAAACGCGAAAATAAACGAAAATTTACAACTAAATGGAAACGGCACAGAGCAGCAGTGAGCATAATGTTGCGTAAACAAATACACTCTACGGAATTTATAGTCAAAATAAATAGTAACTAGATGTGCTAAATTGACACCTTGGCAGATTTTAAGCTGTCATTTTTTTTCTGTACACGGTTAAATAAAACAACCTGCAGAATAAGTTCTTTTAACTTACTTTTGAGTTGTGCGTCGCTTTCGCACTTATTAGTGTTGTCAAAAACGAAACGAGAGATTCGACTCAGTCGAGGTCTTCCATGGAGGAAGGTACTTTTGAGTTGTTTGGGGTATACTCAAAATTAGGTAAATTCAACTTAAATTTGAGTATAAATAACCTATCAATGAGTTGTAATTTTTGCCGTGGTTAAATGGAAACTACCTTCAATACGGTTTACCTAATTTTAACTTCCCCCACGATACCATGAGATTGAGTCAAAGGAACTCAATTTTAGGTAGTTTTTCGTTTCCGTGTATATAACCTGATACCGAAGACTGCATATTAGGAAGACTGGCAACTCTGTCCAGAATTTGGAGACAGTAACAGCAACGCCACTTGCGGGTAAAGGTGGTACTTCCCATAGTGATGCACACACACATATACACTTTTACATTAAGCTTCCTACCTTCCTCCAATAGAGGCGCTGTAACCTCTGTCCCTTCTCGTTTGTATGGGTGAAGGAAAGAGATATCAGTCTTCTTAATATGTAGTCTTCGCTGCTATGTATCGACGGTTCACCGGTGGACCCATCACTAGGTGGCGGTATAATCGCATGAAATATCGATGAGCTTTCATCTTGTAATGCCAGTGTCTGTGCCAAAAAATGACCTGTTTACATTTTCATAGAAAACCAATTAGTAATTCTTCTAGAGTTTTAAGGGAACCTTTCGGCAGATTTTTAACTTTTAGTTGAAATCTGATAGTAATCCGGCTCAAAAGCATGGTTAAATGTGTCATTTTGATAGGTTAACTTGACAGTTTGATAGCTAATAGTTTTTTTCCATGATGCAGAAAGAAAGGTGGGAAAATTTTTCTGTGCATGATTGTCTATATTTTTCAACAGAAAGGAGAAAAATGGAAACGAAAACATGTGTCTAGATTTGATTGGGTTGTTTCATGAAGCGGATGTTCGCGTTTCGAGGCAACGACTGTCACTCTTAATGTTGCAAGCAAAAAACGAATATTCAAATATCGACAAATGTTTACACCACACTTTCATGGTTTGAAAAGCAGAATGCAAATGTTTCGGAGCCAGTTCCCACACTGCTTTCACAGTAAACGGCAAGTTACGGTGAGTAGCCTAGAACAAAGTTTCAATAGCCTACCGATCGCCAGCATCTAGTTTAACCCGCCTAGCCACCTTTTGGTTTGCTGGGTCTCCAGTGCACCGCTGTAGCAAATCATCTGCCTCGTACGCGCCGTTGCCCGTATAGCATCCCTCATGTTCGATGGAGAGTCGGTGTGCCTTCTGATCGCCAGGCCATAGTATGTCGTTAAATCCGCTATCAGCTTGTCCGTCACCTTATCCGCCTCTTTTCCCTTCAAGTTTTTTGGTTGCTTTCATGGTTACCAATCCTTTTTTGCACATGACCCACGCATTCTTTTTTAGCAGAGTGACGTCTTCGTATGGGTGTCCAGCAATTCCTCGGAACGCGCGTGTGAGATATAGATGGCGCCAACGTCCGAAGAAGAAAAGCTTTGAGAAGGAGTCTGTCGAGTGTTGGCAGCCCGGAACGAATTGAAAATACAGACACACGATACGAATATATGTGCACATTCTTCCTATTTCCGACATTAGATCCGATCCGACATTAGACTAGGTAAGTTGCGTGCATCACGCTTGGGGTGATTCCTTTCGAGAAGAAATATAAAGCGTCACAGCGCGAGCATTTCTTTCATGGCATCTACCTTCATTTCCATAGTAGTGATGATTCGTAGCGCAGCTTTCGCCAAGAGAGTCCAGCTATTCGGTGAATTCCGCCGTCCCTTCCTACGAATTTGCCGGAATACTTCCCAATCAGTGATGAGATCCCAAAAAGAGACGAAAACCTTTGTTTCTTCCAAGAATTGTCTCCAGAAACGTTCAAGTGCGTTGCTTCAATACCAGTTTCAGCATTCAGCTTCATTTCCTCGTCCACAGTCTTTTTCTGAATTACTTCAAAACTGATTTTGCGGCAGTTTGAAGCACACTGAGGTCACCAACAAGCATTAGTGTATGCAGTAGAATAGCATATAATTTGCATTTTAGATGCTTCTTGCAGTATATTAGCATTCTTTATGCCCAACTGTTGTTAATCAGCATTCAAAAAACTGTTTAAGTACTTATTGCCAGTAAGCAGTAAAAAAGCATTTTCATAGCACAGCAGTAATGTAGCAGTATATTTTGTTAAAAGCGATTTTTAAATACCATTTAAAACTACTTAAATGCTTATCAGGTAGCCATTAAGACGCATTTTGGATGCTTATTGGTTACCTGGGTAGCGAGAAAACTAGTAGATGTTGCTACTAAAAGTTTGCGGTATGTCCATTAATTCGCAGAGTCTTCAAACTTTGTAGCCCAACCTCCAGTATGCGCATCGCGAGCATGAAACGGCAGTTTACTTCATACGAACTGCCAATAATGGGACTCGAACCCACATACCCCGTGTTGCACTGGCACTGCACCACGAGTTTGAAACCTAACCCTGCTCCAGATACACGGTTGAATGTCACGTCTCCGCCGCAGGATTTTCAAGCTAAGCATTCACTTAAGAAGCTGAAGATAGTGACGAAGTTACAAATCACATAGCTGATGCCCTGGTTCAGTGCAGTGTCCTCGTAACTCGCAGTTTTCAATTTCTTCGCGGACGTGCCCACATATTCTGTGTCAGTTTCGGCGGTAAACCGGTGAATGTCTTCGATAAGGTTCGACTACTGTGCCTTTTACTGTCGCAAGTGCCCTTTCTCAATTAATTCGGCATGTTTACGAGAAAAAAAAACGAATGGCTGGAATACTAACTATTCAGGTACACTACAAGTAGACGCAGTTCAGCGGTTGCAGCAGTGGTGCCATCTACGGATCAAGCCGTGAAATACGTTCTGGAGACCTGTACACATATACATATAGAGGCATTCTCGGAACGTGTATAATGCCATGAAAAGGTTTCTACTTGAGCCGCGCGTCTCGAACCGAGACGACGTTTCGGTCCATATGAGATATTCGATTTTCAAGTAATCAAGGTCGACAAAGTAAATGTTGTAACTATTGGCTCATCATTTGTTTTCGGTTTGTTGTTTGGACATAAAGTTGATTTTCACTTATTATGGCTGCAAGAAATGCACACAAATCAATTAATGATACGGTACATTCGCATCAAATTACTAGCGTTAGGAAACAGGCTTATGTCACAGATTCAAATACTAAGAAAGCAAAGGGTAAATACTGGAACCCATTATTCGGGCAGCTTGTTTAACGGACCGCACTTCTAAAAACAGTAGTTTACTAGCATTATTATTAATCGAGCAGGGCGTAAAACCTCACCGGGAAGAGTTTTTCAAGTCATAACATCTTCCGTTATACTTTTGCAAAGCGAAGCAAACTAATTCCTTGATAAAAGTCCATTAGCAATCTTCATTGCTCTTAAAAATAAAATAAAACAAGCCTTTTAACAATTTTTGTGACGAAATAAAATACTATTGTAGTTATTAGATGTTTCGAGAAAGAAAAAATTTCATCTATATACATTGTTTAAACCAAACTCCACATTCATAAAAGCACACCGAAATCAGAGTCTATACAACAGATCGCAACGTATATATACAAATATACATATATTTACCCCGTATTACTAGTTGTAAAATAAAATCATCGTAACAGTGTATTTCCAGCTAACTTATTGTCTGTTTAAGTGTTGTTTTCTTTTCCATAATCAAGTCAGAAAACATATATACAAAGCCAACTCTTCTTGTCTAACGTTTCGGATACCTTTTGTTTCTTACTGTAACTGTCGCAGTTTAAACTATTTCCCGATTTAATGGAAGCCTATCGTTTTAACTATCTCCAATTTTGAAATTACTGTGAGGTTTTTAAAGAATTGAAAACAAAAAAAAGTTATCCATCACTCAAGATCAAGAGTAATGTTTTAAGCATCGGAAGTATGGTTCGAAAATTTACCATCACACATACAGATTACTACAGACTTACATTCAGTGAGGCAAGCGGAAAGTAAACAAATTATATTGATGTTGTATTCGATTTCAAGCAAAAAAGTAGCAGAGGAATATACATACAAAACAAACAATCCAACAAATAAAAACACGGCCAATTTACCACAAACCATTTTTAAATCTAAACAGGCACACACACAAGCATACATACAATTACACAATCACAGCGAAAGTCTCTATTAGTTGTACTAGTGGTTAAGCAACAAACCGTTCAAAAGCGATTCGAAAGCAACAGAACATTCTTAATAATCTTGTAATGTGACATAAAATTCGACAGTTTCAAGCTTATTTTAATATTGAATAATTAAAGGTTTTTTTTTTTTAAATTATCAGTTCGATGAGCGTTTCCGACATGATTATGCGCAGATTTAAAAATGGCGGCTACCTAATTTGAAATATAATAAAAGAAAATATCAAAGCCACTCGACCATAGTAGGCAGGCGGGGAAGGATCTGGGTGCTTAAGAAAATGTTTTCTCACCTTTCAGACGATTGAAGGAATGAAACACAATCGACAGCTACGGAACTCATTATTTTCAAAACAAACCTACGTTGAGAAAGCCCACTGAGAAGTTCAAAATCTGTTTCAAAACCGTTCAACACAGGTCCAAAAATGGACGTCTGTTGAATAGGGCATTGCAAAAAAATTTTTTTTTTGAATTCTCGAAGGCCCCCCCTCCCATATTGTGACAAATGTCAAAGTAAGCTCAGATGCCAAATTTCACATCATTTGGACAATTTTAGACCCCCGCCCACCTCGCTTGAAATTTTTTGAAATTGGTACTATGGGAAAATATGGAGGAAAAATACATTAAATGCAATAACTTTTGAAGTAGCAATCAGAAAATTAAAATTTATGCCTCTTTTGGAAGGAAATAATCTTAGTATTTGAATAGAGATATGCTTGTCTCTAGAAAAATACGGGAAATTGGGGTACTGGGTCATTTTGGCCCCAAAATCCCCTATTTTTAATAATTTTTCTGCTCCGTGATGCATGTCATACATATTTTGTAGTTTTTTTAATGTGAAAATATCTCAGAAATCGAACGGAACCTTTTTGACCTTAGTCCGAATACGAGAAGTTGGGGTTAAATGGCCTTTTGTCATTCATATTAAACTTCATCATTTTCTCGTGAATATATCTCTATTATTCTCCACTCAATTTTCATAAACTATACCTTGTTGAACGTGGAAAATCCTTAGAATTATAACAAAAATAGATTCGTTACCGGTAAAATTCAGGAACATCAAATTATCTGACATATAGTGTCGATTTCACATTTTTATCATAAAATCGCACATATCAACTCCATTTAACAACAAAATTCTTATTTAATTTACTACTTTTAGTGTAAAATATGCTTAGGGATCACATGAGAAAAGTTTCACTCCTGGAAAAATAGGGGAAGTTGAGGTATTAGGACAAATAATGAAAAAAATGAGATTTGTAAAGTAAATATCAAAAAGTTTGATGTTTCTGAATTTTACCTTTAACCTTTTTATTTTTGTTTTATTCCTCAGAATTTTACACGTTCAATAAGATACATTTTATGAAAATTGATTGAAGAATAATAGAGATATATGCATGAGAAAATGATAAAATTTAATATGACTGACAAAAAGCCCTATAACCCCAACTTCTCGTATTCGGACTAAGGTCAAAAGGGTTCCGTTCGATTTCTGAGATTTTTTCACCTTAGAAAAACTACAAAATATGTATGGTTTGCATCACGGAGCAGAAAAATCATTAAAAATAGGGGATTTTGGGGCCAAAATGACCCAGTACCCCACTTTCCCGTATTTTTCTAGAAACACATATATCTCCATTCAAATACTAAGATAATTTCCTTCCAAAAGAGGTATAAATTTCAATTTTCTGATTGCTACTTCAAAAGTTATTGCATTTAATATATTTTTCCTCCATATTTTCCCATAGTACCAATTTCAAAAAATTTCAAGCGAGGTGGGCGGGGGTCTAAAATTGTCCAAATGATGTGAAATTTGCCATCTGAGCTTACTTTGACATTTGTCACAATATGAGAGGGGGGGCCTTTGAGAATTCAAAAAAAAATTTTTTTTGCGATGCCCTACTGTTGAACGATCTGTTAGACGTCGTCCATCGGTGGTCTAGCGAAGGAGCTTCATTGGAGTCTCAGCATTGGACGATTTTGAAATATGCATTTTCTTAGATGGAAGATACAAGAGAGGAATACTCCGCTGTTGTCATCGTGATTAACTTGGACATTGAATTGAAAAAATAGTGATAGCCAGTAGGAATATCCAAACAATATCAACAGTAACCAGAGATATGTAGAGCACTCCAGTTAGAGTGCGGCCATGAGGAAGAAGAAGACACCCTGACGTATCCAAACGAGCATGAAATTTGACGTATTTCTATTGTTTATTTGTCAAATTTCATGCTCGTTTGGATACGTCATGTGTCTTGTTCTTCCTCATGGTCATACTCTAACTAGAGTACTCTAGAGTAATGGACAACAGTGGTACAATAGCAGCAATACATGTAGGGTAGGAAGTATTTGGCGAGTGTTGTAGAGTAAGCCATGATTTCTTTTCAGTTATGCATTTTTGCTTTGAGCGCAGCAAACTTTTATGTTGATTTGAACATAGCAAAATAGAACCGCGTAACAAACAAAAAAGATCCAAAAATCAAGCATTCAACACTTTGAATCGAAAGTTTAGGGACGTAGCAATTATACAATATTAAAATAAATTGAAAATATCCTAAAGGACAATACGTAGTGTTAAAGAATAATGAAACTTTAAACCCGAAAGAGAAAAACTAAAAATTTATGCGGACAAACGGACAATTGTGTATGACATAATCAAAACCAAACAAAAACAGAATAAAAAAAATCAGTGTATAACATTCAAGCAAGAAGAAGTTGAGAGTACAGTGAACTAGTAGGAAGAGGAAAAGTTTCATCATCAAACAAAACGAATCGCAGACTAGAGATACGAACGTGGAATCCCACACCGACACAGAGCTGTTACTATATAGAATGGTGTTGGTTGTGTTTTGAGAAAGTGAGTGTCGAAACCGGAGGGAGTATATGTGACATGTGAAAATGAAATCTAACATTATATCGTAAACAAAGAAAGGCAACAAAAAAAACCCTAAGCTAAGATCGTTAATTGTGATTCATTGAAAGTAATATAAATATTATAAGAGTAAAATAAAGCTATCAATGAACAGATTCTGGACTGGAATAATGTGTGGTTTGTGTTTGTGACAGTGTCGTATGTATCAAACTTTTAATTTTTCCATACAAGCTAGTTTTTTGTTTGTCAATAATTTGCAGCCTGACGAGACTTTCGGGGCAAATATTATTACCTTAACATGAAGAAAGATTGAGAAGCGTTTGAAAAGGGAATGTGGAATCTACACTCAAAGAAGGTTTTTTCTACAAGTTATTTCTACAAACTCGAGGAATTTGGATGATACTAGCGTCTTTGCTTCAGGTAAGAGCCTTCGAATCATTTGCCTCCGACTGCAATGAAGCTTGAATATTTTCAATGATTACCTGAAAAAAATGGATTTTTTACTAATGCAGCAAAAACAATTAATGAATTTTTTCACATAATCCACTAGCTTCTTCGTTTAAACCAAAAATTTATCATAGCGTGAAATTTAAAGTGTATTTTACGTGATCAGATCAAGTTAAATGCTTGAGTTTGATTACGATAAAGAGCTTACTTAAGGTTAGCTTAAGGATCACATTGACAGAATTCGTGCAAATTCAACAAGCATTTAATATAGCTATACCCACTCAAAAACAGGAATTCTGAGCTTGGTCTGAAAGACAAACTATTTATTTGGAAACAAATATTTAGACGGGCGATTTTATATGTAGTGCCGATTTGAGCAGGTTGTGCTACAAGGATGAAAACGCTTCATAGGATTCAAAACAAAACAAACATCTATCAAATGGGTATGAATAAAGGTAATAGGACATTATGCTTAAAAAAATCAATATGCTCAGAGAGCATTGACTTTTATGTGTGAACTAATTTCTGTATTCAAATCGCATTCGTTTAATTTTCTACCACTTCCACTTCAATTAATTGCTGTTGTCTTATAGAAGCACTACTCCATGCTGCATGGACCACTCAGATTCTCCGTTCCACACTCGTAGTCGAAACCTTCAGCACAAGACGAGCAATCGCGACCGCCAAATGCTAAGCAACACAATTCGAACCAACACACACATACTACCACTGCTGTGGTATCTTAAGTTGAGAGAGTGAGTGAGATGTGATGAGATGAGTGAGAGAACCGGGGGCTTGGACTCGGGGAGAAAGAGTAGGAATCGAGGATGGAGGGTACGCAAGATATCACATTGGCGATCCTGCCATGATTAAAGGATCTAAATTCACAAGAATAGTTTCATTTGTTTCTACAAAGTGAACCAAGTAGTGAAGTGGTGAAGTAGCGAAATGAAGTAATTTTCAATAAAATAGAAAAAAACTGCTTCAAGAATAAGACTGAAAAAAAAACGTGTGCCCTCCTGTACAAAGACTGGTTTTTACCAACAAATTTTCACCCTAGTGAGAAATTTTGGTTTTTACCAAATTTTTCTCCTTAGGGTGAAATATAGCATAGTGCTTTCGCATAGGCCTGCTAAGCCAAGACAAGTTTCGGCTTCACTTGTGTCTCATCGGCATAAACAGAACTTCTGCTCGAACGGGAAATCACGTTTGATCAGTCATTTGATTGAAACACATAGTGTGTTTTAGTTTTAAGGGATTTGCGTCAAGCCGGCGCTAATCTATTCCGACAATACGTTAGTGTCGGTTTCTGAAGAGGCGAAGCCGAAACGCAACATAGAACAAAAAAAAAGTTTGCTTGCGTTGAGTAGAGCTCATAACCAAGTCAATCAAAGAAGTGAGTAGAGTTTTAGCTCATTACCACAATCTAATTTTATAGTTGCGTCGGGTAATGCCCATGACCAACAATAAGAACATTGCGCTGAGTTAAGCTCATGGCCAATCGTACAAAAAAGATGCATAAAAACTGAGTTTTGACTCATAGTCCTTATAAATTGCATTCAAGTCGTCGTTACAGTTCGGTCGCGTTTCCATTTGCGCCGTTTAAAGTTTAACCGTGCGTGTTTTAATTTGTATTGTTTTCATTTATCATTGCTACGTAAGTAAAACATGCCGTGCGCGATTAATAATTGTACAGTGAGTGACGACAAACATGTGTGGTACTGCCATGGATCATGCGGGAAAAAATTCCACGCTGCATTCGTTGGTGCTCAGAGGAATCATGAGCAAAGAATACTAACATACATGCTGCCAATATGCTACGAGTGCCAGAAGCGTCTCGTGATGGAGTTAAATTTCGATAAACTGTACAGACAACAACAAGAAGTCATCAACCTCAACAAGCTAGTTATGGAGTCGAATCACAAACTCACATCCACATTTAGCAACTTCAATGTCCGAGATGGATTTGAATGTATCGAAATGCTCTTAAACGAGTTGAAAGGCGAAATTAAAACAACTGCAGCTAATCATAATAACGCGGTTGCACACATAGCCAAAACCTCGGAGTTGTGGAATGAGCTGGCTGCTTCCAACAAAACTGGCAAAACTGATGTCGTTGCCACAAAAAATCACTTAACATCATTATTCGACATATCGATGAAAGCTACGAAAAACAACATCGCAGCCTATGTCAATGAACTGACCACCGATATAACACGCGAGTTGAAACAAATTTGTTCAGAAATTGAAAAGGTCAGCAGCGTGATAACTGACATGGCTAACAACTGTTCGGCTCAGAATATGAGTTATGTAAACCCAATATTCACGGATGATATTATCGATGAGTTAAAGCAAATTTCTAGTGCAGTAAACTCACTGGAACAAAAGACTGCTGCTTCACCTGCAACAGATTCCTCCCCTAGTTTAGAGGCTGAGATGTCCGTCGAGGCAGCCAGTACCTCAGGCTGGCGTTTCCTTGGCAACTCTAAGGTATGGAAGGCTGATTGGTCCGAATACGACGCACGTAAATTGCGTCGTCTCAATCAACAAAAAGCGGAGGAGAAAGCAAGAATAAAGAAGAAACGGAATAAACAGAGGCCTGCTAATGCACTTGACACCACCCGTAACAGTAATAATAATACTAAGCGTCGCAAGAATCACGGTTACAAGCACCACACAAGTTTCGACAAAAATAACGGATGTAATTACAACCACAGCAGATTTGCGTACCACGATAACAAACGCCGCGACATCGACAATCTTCCGTTGGATAGAGAGCTACTGGCTGAGGCAAAGAAACGTTTTTCGAGGCCACCTTCAACTTCGTTCAGACCTACCATTGCATTCCAGAGAGGTGATGTTTTAAACCCGTGCCCTACCGACCAACCTAGCACCTCACATCGAACAGCTGCTGCCACACCTATGTACCCCTCCGGAATTGGCGCCTGTCAGTGTTTTTGCCGCTATCGACGCGCTCATTAGAGCAAGATAATAATGAATTGACAAATCATATTGCCATTCAAGATTTAGAAGAGGTAGAGCTAGGTCTAATTAATTCCCATTCAACTAACACTTCTCCAAGAGAATCTCAGTCAAGAACAGAAATCTTGGTCTATTGCCAAAACTTTAACCGCATGAAAAGTGCAGCTAAGATGAATGTGATTCAAAACAAAATATTAGGTTGTCATTATTCCGTAATTTTAGCAACTGAGACTAGTTGGGACGAAACAGTGAGAAGTGAAGAAGTTTTCGGGAGCAATTACAATGTATTTAGGGATGACCGTGATTGTCATGTATCTGGTAAGAAGTCAGGAGGGGGCGCTTTGATTGCGATTTCAGCAAAACTAAATGCAGAAGTTATCAAAACTATAAAATCAAAAGAATTCGAGCATGTGTGGGTGAAAGTACATGTTAAAGACGAAACTCACGTTTTCGCTTCGGTGTATTTTCCTCCAAATTTTGCTCGAAAAACGACTTACGAAAAGTTTTATCATGCTGCTGAATGCATTATTAATAGTCTTTCCCCGCACGTAAAAGTTCACATATATGGCGATTTCAATCAACGCGGTATTGATTTCATACCAGATGCTGATAATGAGAGCATCCTACTTCCTGTTGTAGGGGAAAATGAAACTTTGCAGTTCATTTGCGATAAATCTGCCAGTTTAGGACTTAATCAAATAAATCACATAAGAAATCAGCGACATTGCTATTTAGATTTATTAATGACGAATATAGACGAAGACTTCTGTGTAACGGAATCACTTACTCCCTTATGGAAGAATGAAGCATATCATACAGCCATTGAGTTTTCTATATTCTTGCATGTTAACGACAGACCTGGTGATAGTGAATTTGAGGAGGTATTTGATTACGAGTCCGCTAACTATGAAAGCTTGAGGCAAAAAATTAATGCAATAAACTGGCAAATGATTTTAAGAAATGAAGAAAATGTTGAAGCTGCCGTAGACATCCTACAAAATATTATTTGAAGTCATTCACGAAGATATACCTTTGAAAAGAAGAAGGCGTCACTATAACTCAAAACATCCCATCTGGTTTAATAGAGAAATCAAAAATTTAAAAAATCGTAAGCAGAAAGCACACAAAATCTACAAAAAATACAACAGCGAAGATAACTTAACAAACTATTTAAATCTATGCGATCAATTGAACCTTGCCATTGATATCGCGTTTGAAGAGTACAATGCAAGAACAGAACGCAATATAAAAACTTGCCCAAAAAACTTCTTTAATTACGTAAAAACTAAAATAAAATCGGATTATTTCCCAACAGAAATGCATCTTGATGGAAAGGTAGGCGATAACTCAGAGGAAATCTGCAATCTTTTTGCAACATTCTTCCAGGAAGTTTACACTACATTTTCAGAGAAGGATCGAGAGCGTGAATACTTTTCATTACTCCCAGAACTTTCAAGAGATATTAACATTAAACAGATAAAAGTACATACAATCATGGATGCCTTAAAAAACTTGGATAGCTCTAAAAGCCCTGGACCTGATGGCGTTCCACCGGTGTTTTTAAAAACTTTGTCAATAGAACTAACCGCTCCTTTATTTTGGCTTTTTAACATGTCTCTAGAATCAGGTTGTTTTCCTAAAACATGGAAAAGCTCTTTCCTAGTTCCAATTTTTAAAAATGGTAAAAAATCCGATGTGCGTAACTATCGTGGAATAGCTATCATCTCGTGCATTCCCAAGATTTTCGAGGCGATTGTTAATGAAAATTTATTCCACCAAATCAAGAACAGAATTACCCATGTGCAACATGGTTTTTTCAAAGGGCGTTCTACAAGTACAAATCTACTCGAATTCATTAACTACACATTAACAGCAATGGATAACGGAAACCACGTTGAAGCTCTTTATACAGATTTTAGCAAAGCATTTGATCGCATCGACATACCCATGCTACTTTTTAAATTAGAAAAAATGGGGTTTGAGCCAGGACTTCTTACATGGGTACAATCATATCTTACAAATCGTGAACAAGCTGTTAGATTTAAAGGGATAAAATCAATCCCAATTCAAGTTACATCAGGAGTCCCTCAAGGGTCTCATTTGGGCCCGCTATTCTTTATTTTATTTGTTAACGACATTTCCTTCATTCTAAAAAATGTAAAAGTTCTTATATATACTGATGATATGAAACTGTTTCTAGAAATAAGAAATGGTGAAGACTTTCAGACATTTCAAAACGAAGTAAATATATTTTATACATGGTGTAATAAAAGCCTGCTGAAACTGAATGTAAAAAAATGTAATTCCATAACATTGAGTAGAAAGAATAATATACAGAACAATAGAATCTTATTGGGAAATCAACAAGTAGAAAAGTGTGACAGAATAAGAGATCTAGGAGTTATTATAGATTCCAAAATAACATTCATAGATCATTATAACACAATAATTAACAAAGCAAACAGCACACTAGGTTTTATTAAACGCTTCAGCTATAATTTCGAAGATCCCTACACAATAAAAACATTATATGTAGCCTATGTGCGTTCAACACTAGAATATTGTAGCATAGTTTGGTCGCCTTTTTCAGCAACGCATGCAAACCGGATAGAATCAGTACAAAAGCAGTTTTTGATGTTCGCTCTTCGTAAACTAGGTTGGACTGGACTACATTTGCCATCTTATGAAGCACGGTGCATGCTAATTGACATTCAAACCTTGAAAGATCGTCGTGAATTTTCTATGGTATCATTTGTAAACGACATTGTATCACATCGTATTGATTCAATCGAACTTTTATCGAAACTAAATTTTTATGCTCCTTCTCGACAACTACGTAACCGCAGCATCTTTTGTACAATTCGCCATCGCACTAATTATGCCAAGTTTGGCCCTTTAAACCAAATGATGAATATTTACAACAAACATTGCGAAAGCATTGACTTCACTATGTCGAAAACAAAACTTAAGCAGCAGTTTAAAGTAAACCAAAATTTCAACTAGTGTTAAGTTAGTTTAATAATTATTGTAAGAAACCGGCCTACATCTGATTGACGACTTGAAATAAATAAATAAACGCAAAAAACAAGAAAAGAATAGAAAACTTCCAACACTGCAAAAGAAAGAGATTATTTTTCGTACACCCACTACTACGCAGTATACAAGAAAAAGAATGACAGTTCGAAAGCGTACATGTGGTAGTCCGTTGCGAGAGTTGGGTTGGGATGTCTGTTCTGATATTTTTATTGCATGCATATTACCTGCATTCTCACGCAGGCTTACCAATATGACTGCCTTTTTACTACTGTCGCTGTGCAACAGAATAGGATGTCTCTATGTGTGCTCGACGCTCTCTTGCTACAGCACGTTCGCTCGCCAAGCCGAACTGTAATGGCAACAGTGCAATCTTGTGAGAAAAGGTGCTGTTTGGGGACAGCCTGTACCGCGCTCGTTTTGTTGACAATATTCTACGCTAAACGTAGCGAGCCGAATGGGCTGTCGGTTTACCATTTTTTTGTGTCTGCTGTTTCGCATAAACTGTCGCGGAGACAGCCTTCTGAGAGGGATAACATTCTTCGTCCAAACAGGTAAAACTGTCGTCTAGGGCTGTCATATGATGAATGTCACCATTGAACATTTGCATGGAGTTTGAATCGACGCAGCGGCAATAATTTGCGCTAAAGCGGACCCTGCACGTGCAGAAATATTGACAATAAATCATAGATTGATTCTGTAGAATTTAAATGAGATTGATGGATTGAAGCAGTCTTATCAATATATTTATTGACAATATTTCTGTCTCGTGTAAGGTCCGCTTAAGGATCAACGCATGTTTAAGCGAACGAACGTGTAAAGTGTACTTTTCAGCATAACAGTTATACTGTTATGCTAATCATGCGCATTAATTTGGACGTGCTTTAGGCATGATAAAACGCAGTTTTCAAACGTAGAAAAATTTGCCCAGGACAGAATTCTGGAACGATTTTCATTGGATGTCATTTAACATCAGTTTTCATTACGTTGTCTTGGGAAATTGATTTATAGCATGATGGATTGAATTGATTAAATAAATAGTTTTCTAATGCCGTTTTTTAATGAACAACCCCGGAGCAGTAAGTTGCAGTTTCTAGCGAAAGAGCCGGCCACTAGACGTGTTCATTCCCACTTCTGTCAGAAAGTGCAACACTAGTGCAATTCGCTGCCCCGGATTAACTTAATTTAAGTATTTTTAGCATTTCACTTGTTTAGTTCTCACCGATTACTGTGACGTATGCAATCTGTATATTGTAAAAACGAGAACTGAACCATCAAAAATATTAAAGCTTTCAAAAATCTAAATATTGATCCAAATTAAAAAATCGAAATATTTAAAAATTGCAAAATTGAAGACTTCAAAGTTGCAAAATTAACATATTAAAATGTTACAAATTTAAAAAATCAAGAAATCGATTTTTTTTTTAATTAGAGGGGAGTTTCGGATCCCAGGTATTTTTCAGCTATGGTAATACTGTGAAAAGCGTATGTATATAATTTTCATGACTGTAATGTAGCTCTGTTTTTTCTCACAAAATTTTGCGGTTCTCAGTTTTCGTGAGCGTGCGCTTTTTTGATAAATGTGTAAACCGAAAACAAGATTATTGTTGGCAACAACAATTAATTAAATTATGTGCATTATCGTAATTTTGGACCTGCCGTCTAATATCTTTTATTTAATATGTTATTTTAGGCGAGACTATCAACTGTTTTCGTTTAATCTGTGTGTGAATATGGGTTGATTCAATTCGGACCTTTTACCATATATACGATATGATACGCGATCGCGAAAAACCGTTTGAGAGGTCGAGCTTTCAGGAAAAGATAAATTTTCGCAAATCCATTCACAGATTTCTACGTTTATAGCTCATAACCTATTGTTAGGTAATTTGGCCCAACTCTTACTTGTTATGGAATATTTGCCACAATTTTTTTTATATCAAACAGAACTTGTCAATTCACAATTCGAAACTTAGTGAAAATTAAATAGGAATAACTTAGGTCAACATAGGCATTTATTTCCATTGCAAAAATCGATAAGACATGGGTGGTTCTAATTGGAACCAGTGATGTTAATTGATGAAAATTCTATTGATCAATAAAGAGTTACTCTTAGTTACGAACCAGAACAGCTACAATTTGGCTTGCAGCCTTTGGCGGTTTTATTTTGTAGTAGGCGAGTGGTAAGCAACGACATCACAGTTTGTTTCATTTTTCCATTTTCATGCCTTAGGCTATCAAAGCTCTATACAATATTCATTCGGTTTTGAATGGCAGCATGCCAATAACAAATTGATTAGATTCGCGAGTGAGAATTTAACGTCGATGAATCAAAAAAATTATAGGTAATTCGCCAAATATCAAGATCAACTTATGACTTTTAAACAGCTTGTACTCAAACATAGACGTTGTGTAGATATAATAAGGGAGTATGTTTACTTATTGCCCGTCCAAAATTCCAAATATGAGAACTTCTTAAATGATTTTCTTGTGATGGATGTATTTATTGGAACAAGCTTTACAGGAATCAAAACATCTCGATTCAAATTATGTGTTCATAGTTTTCTGGTTTATATAATAGGGACAGTGCAGCTCCGGGTCTACAATAACCTTGTACCTGGCTATCGATATGTGGCATCTTGAATATTAGCGCGGGGAAGTGTATTCCCACATCAACCACCCCGTTTTTCTCAATATAAAGCTGCCTCTCTAACTTATTCTAAAGTTTTGTGAAGTATGACGTTATACTTTTGTTTTCTTTGCCGCTTAGGCAATCGGTATTATGTGAGATCTATACGAAACTTTGAATGCCCCGGGTATTATTAGGTATTAATGAATTAATGAGAAAGATGTCAGGTGTACGCTACAACTTAATATACCGTCTCCTACAGCACGGATTTATTCTGTCGAGGAATCGACAAAATGAAATCCGGTAGTTAGAAATATTCAATACATGCTTGGTTATAATCAGTCTCGGATGTCTGATAATTTCAGGAGATGGTGATTTTGACGAAGTTAAGGGGAAATAAAAAGCTGCTCAGTGATGGAGAGATTAGCATGGAATACATCCACCAGGTGGCGTAAATGCGCACATAATTTTTTGAAATTGTGTGTCAACATCGTGCTAAGTTTGAATGTTGGTTTCTTTGACAATTTTTTGTGAGGTCAAGTGCTGTTCGCTGAGTATATAACTAAACTAAAAAGTGTATGTGTCTTTTTGTTTATTGAATAATATTTATTTTCATAGATGTATATATTGAATTATATATCATTATATTCAGTTAGAAGAATATCGACTACTTTTGGTAGCAAAGCCCCATTCATTTTCAACACCATTATATCTTTTATGGATACTTCGTTGAGCCGCATTCGGGAGTCTGAGAGTACATATTTCAGTTGACTGAAAAGTCGTTCAACGGTTACCTGAGTTGACGGCGCTGATAGCACAACTCTGGCCAATCGAAACAATCGGGGACTGGTGTATTTTCGTTTGTTCCAATATTGAACTATATCAAACGGTGATGCATCCGGATGTCCTGCTTTGGTAAGTGTGGGTTCGATAGATGGTGGTTTACAGGACGATGATTTAAAGTTTTCTTCAAGGCGCACTGCTTCCCGAGAATTAGAAGAAGGTACTGTTGCACAGATAGCTATTTTTTCACGAGATTCAAGCTTCATCAAATCGACCAATAACGAGTCAGCTTGCGATTGGTTTTGAACGATCGTCACGTGTTGTTCATTGAATAAATCAGATATATAGCTTTCAACAAAGTTGTTTGACTGGTCAATTTCATGAATATTATCTATTTGTTCATTTTCCACACCAGCAATATCATCAAGTCTTCTGTTTAGGGCCAACAAAAAATTCTGAAACAGCTCACATTAGTATGTTTCATTAGAATAGTACGTATAAAATCATACCTGAGCTTCGATTTTGTCAGCAGAATTTATCCTGCCTGATCCAGCGAAATTAAATCTTGGATCCAAGTATAGACAAGCTTTGAATGTCGGATTATCTCTCAGTTTACCAATTCGTCGTTCCATTGCAGCCAAGAGCTTTACAGCCAGAACATTACTGCAATCTTTAAATGAGCTCAGTTTTGCTTGGCACACGAGCCAATCAGCATAAAACTGTGATAGCGTCACGTGGTCCTTTTGAACCCGCATCGTAAATTCGAACATAGGCTCAAATGCATCGCAAAACTTTGAAATAAATTTCCAGTGGAGTGATAAATCTATAAATTATTTGAATATTAATTAAAAATATTGAAATAAGTTAATGTAGGAGAATATGATCCTCCTGAAACACTAAAACTTACTAAATGAGGAATCTTGACTTTGCAGAATCGATGAGAAGGGCGTTTCCTTCAACGATTTTAAATATTTAAGAAGAATGTACCATACATTCCATCTTGTCTCAACCACCTTCGGTGGAAGCGGAATTTTATGCAACACAAAAAGTTGTCTATACTCCTTATGCCGCATGTTGATGCAAACCTTATTGATTTTTGCTAGTCGACTTTTATACAATCTGACTACATCCCAAACAGCCAACTGCGCCGTATGCGCTCCGCATCTTACGCTGTTCAGAACACCCAAATCAACGCTGTTTTCTTCGTCAGCACTTTGATCAAAATTGTAATTGATAGTACCTTCTTGTTCATTATCAAAAGCGTCGCCAATATCTTGCAAATTTTCATCATTCCAATCGCCTTCGTCTTCATCACTCAGCGTCCGTTCATCGTCACTCTCCTTTTCAGCTGTGAACGAGCCATCGATAGCTGACTTCAAAATATTCGATTCTTGCGGTAGCATTGTGCTCAAAGGTTCGCTTGTATATTTTGAGTTATTCTCCATCGTTAGTTTTAGCAGTTTTACGGCCGCACACATGTTTGCGCCATTATCATGAGCAATTGTTAACAACTGGTTGGAAGATAACCCGTAGACCAACATTACCTCTTCCATAACAATTTTTAAATTTTCCTTGGTCTGCCGTTGAATCATTTCTTGTACAGCTAAATATGAAAAAAATATATAGCATTGTACATTTATATTGATATTACTTAAATATATTTACGATAAAACATGTGAAAACTAGAACATATGTTCCGAATTCTCAGCACTACTAACCAAGATGACGAATTTGAACACGATCTTCTTCATCCATGAACTGTACGTTTACTCCGAAAACCGAGCGACTGCGTCTAGAGGCTGAGTCAATTTTCAAGTTAACTATTTTGCTATTCATTTCCGCTTTTAGAATACTTCTCATCAATTCAGCAGCCCTTCGAATGAGTTGCTGCATTACGTGCTTGTTCATGCGTATACCGGCTGCGTCCCAAAGTGGACCTGCAAGCAGCTTCATTCCCTGCCAGTCAGGATAGCGTAATGGCAAATTGAAGCTGGTAGCGAGTTGCAATGTACCAAGGAAAATATTTTTCTTGGTTGTCTCAACTAACAGTTTTTGTTTCATTTTTTTGGCTGGCGGTTCACCTGCTGTTGGTTTTGAGGTTACTTCCGTTTGGTTCTTCTCTGGACTGTACTCCAAACCAAGCCGCCTTGCGACTTCGGCATGATGCGTAACTACGTGGCGTTTAAAGTTTCCTGCGTTGAAAACCGTTTGGACGTATGCACATTTCCGGTCCTCGTCGTCAGCAGCAATACAGCGGAATTTACAACCTTCACCGTTCCTTACTTCTTCTACTATCTTCAATATTTTGTTTTTCTGGGAATATCGAAATGACTTCATCCTGCTGTCTGAATGTCTCACTCGAGTCTAATGATGCTGAGATTAATTGTTTGATTCAATTTTCATCTGCTATAGGGTTCAGCATTGAGTGAATCATAGCAGTCTTTTCGACGAAACGTTAGTCAGTTACATCATAAATAGTGTCAAATTATCAAATCTGTGTAACGAACAGGATTTTTTTCGCTGTTTTAATTTTCAACAACATTGTGGTTACTAAGGAACCTATATGAACGTAGATTTTTTGTAGGTGTTTGAAAAGGGTGACTCTGATCGTTAAAAATGCGCTAGTGAACGTTCAATGTGATGAGATTTGTCTTCACTGATTGGAACAGGGTTGGGGTAATTCGGACCTTTCATGTACTTTTGCGTAGAACCCTTAATACACAATACGGTACGATATCGGAAAAAGTTACCTTAGAAAAAATGTGCGCAATTGATCAGGCTTTCGGAAAAAAATATTTATTTGTGAATCGGTTGTAGTTCTATAGCTCATAAACCCTTACTAGGTCCGAATTGGCCGACCCCTAATGATTACTGTACATTAAATATGACATAAAAAATTTACTGAACATTAAATATGACATACAAAATTGAAAATTAAAGAATTTAAGCTGAAATTTCAAAAAATAGGATTTCGGAATTAAAAAATCATATGATTAATATACGAGAAAATGAAAAATTGATAAATCTAAGAATTTAAAAATTTAAGAATTCAAAAATTTAGAAATTTAAAAATTTAAAGAATTAAAGATTTGAAATTTTAAATATTTTGAAATGTAAAAGGAAAAAAAATTAAACTATTGAAGATTAAGAAATTTTGAAAGTCAGATTTAATAATTTTGGAACTTTAAAATTTAAAGATATAAAAATTTAAAGCATGAAAAATATATTTTTATTTAAAAGTTTATAAATACGAGACCGAGGGAATATTTTTACAAACCATTTTCAACTATTCTTGATGATGAAAGCCATCATTTTTTAAAAACAAGTGCTGTATTTGGGCAGTTTACCACTAACAATAATAATACATTCTATATTAAACATAACAAGTGATTGAAATTTATTTCTATTATTACGTGCTACACAGTACGCTAAACAAAGCAATGTTAACGGCATTTTTTCTTATTTTTAATGGGTCTATAGAAGTTAAATTTTAAGATAATTCTAAACTAAATATTAGTTAGAAATGTGATCTGATTCGCAATGGATAGGTGACCATTGATTCACGCTAAACCTCGTGAATTCGCGGTTGCGGCACGGGACGTTTAAAATTGTTGTATAATCCTGTTTTTCGGGTAAAATTGCTAATAAGAAAATGTCATGACAGTAGAAATATTTAGTAGTTACCACATTTTAATTATTCATGGCTTAGCGCTGCTCACAACTCCCAATGGTTCACAACTCCCCAACGTCCCCTATTTCGAGGTGTGCCTGTACCTTGTAAAGTACAGTTGTTAGGACAATCTCGACAAACACGTTCGCTATTGAGTGGCATAATAAAACAAATAAAATCATCAGCTTGTTGATCATCTCAAACAAATTAGCATAACCAACAAATCACGAAAATATTTCACGAGCCTGAAATCGGCGGCGCCCCCTAACTAGAATCGGTTGTGTCACTGGAACCGGAGTACGAACTGGAACCAGCCGGAATTCCGGTTCATTTCTAGCTGAGCTTAACTGGGCACTATTAACCCTCCGGCACTCGCGCAAATGCCTCCCCGAATAAGCACCCACTGGTGCTCGAAGAAGATTTCGCTAGAGTTTCGGAAGGTGTTGCACAAAATACAACGGCGCGAGTGCTGGAGGGTTAATCATCCCTAATCCCCAGTAAAGTTCAGCCGGAAATGAACTGGAAGTCCGGCTGGTTCCAGTTCGCATTCCGGCTCCAGTGACACAACCGATTCTAACTAGAATCGGTTGTGTCACTGGAGCCGGAATGCGAACTGGATCCAGCCGGAATTCCGGTTCATTTCCGGCTGAGCTTAACTGGGTCTGACCAACTCTCTACGAAAAAATCCGTACACCATACCGCAACGAAGCGAAAACGTTCACCGCGGTCAGGCAAACGGTTCGCATAGTGTAGGGGAACTGGGGGTAAGATGGACATATTAAGCATATACTGAAATATAACATAGTAAGAGCATGTTTTTGTCAACATGTAATACTCTATGTTGTAGCTCCATATGTTGGCTTTGGAGTGCCCAGAGGAATTATATTACAAAAATCAATAAGCAGCATTTTTTAAAGAACTGGAAAACGAAGAAATATCTGCACTTTTTCCAGACTGCGGATGAAACGGACATATGGTGGGGGTAAGACGGACATGCTGCAGAAAGGATGATCACAATGCAAAATATTAAAATTTACTGTTTCTTGCGGATGTTTAGAATGGATTGTGGTTCTTCTTAATGTACATGGTCAATTCGAGGTGAAAAATGACGTTTTGGGGTGCGATTTAGAGTTGAAGCAAATGATGTATTTTCTAATGTCGTTTTTGCCGTTGTCTTAAAGAGAGCTAGACAATCAGTTCCAATGATCAGTCACAATCACTTATACAAAACTGGAAAGTTATATATTAAACGCGTAATTGGTAACATTAGTTCCTCGATTACACACAGCCAGAGTATGGGACCTGCACAAAATTGTCTACCAGGTTCTAGGAATTCCGTATTGAACCTCGGGCACATTAACGTACACTCTGCAGTCTACTGCATGTGAGACTTCAGCTAACTTGATGGTTCTTCACGTTTGACTGCTTTAATTTCGTTTCTACGGGCGAGACATTCATAAAAAAGATGAATCAATAGAATTAATCAAGACTGTCCGTCTTGCCCCACCAGTACACATATTTTTTAAACGTTTGTACTTATTCACGCACAAAAAAACTTACCTGTTATTTTCCACGAAGGTATGCGATTTTCCTTTTCTTGAAAGCAATAACGTTTGGGCAGTATCGTTATTTCCTGGCAAAGTCTATGACGTATTAAAAACAAAATTTTTGCATTTATAAAATTTGTTTTGAATCTATATTTATATGCTTTTGTTAAAAAAATCTTTAGATATATTTTGAGGTGGAAAGAAGTTCCTATTGCTATTAGAATGCGTTAAAGAAGATATTTTTTTCAATCCGCACTGCTCCCGGTATATTGGCAATTAATAAAAAGAATAAATATTCCAAATAATTGATTTTGTTACTATGTTTTAATTGCCGTAAGGTTCTACTGTATCGATTTTATTGGTTATTTTCGGCTAATTTGAGACTAAGAGAAACGAAAGCAATGAAATTGAAAGACGGATAGGTATTCTAGAACGAATCAGTTATAAACTTAGAACGGAAAACTAGGACTAGGCAGGCTCATATGGAAAGGAAATGTGAAGAATTCTTTGCCTTCTGCTAAGTAGGAGTTGGGCGTTGCACCCAAGTCTACTGCATGGTCTATGGTAGAACATAACTCATCATCATGTTTTACCGCCGACGCCGGTAAAACATAATGATGTGCCACTTTTCGTTTAATTGATTTTACGCTGCTGTAATTGTGCATCAATTATATAAAAGCTCAATAATGAAATTGCCACAAAACTAAGAAAGTTAAGAATTTGGTATCAAAAAATAAATTCCAGGCTATTTTAGGATGCATTCATTAGATTGTTACAATTGTTGCTTTATTATATAGATTTTTATGAAAAAAAATACAATATTTTAAAAAAATATTACATTATTTTCTGACAAACAAATATTTTCATTCGTGAGTTTGATCACCTTAGCGACCGACAAATGCATATTTTTATTAGACAGTGAAAAATTAATGCCGAATATATTTATTGAAAATTTTGAGGAGTATTTTTTGAATAATCAGTGAGATAATTATTTCATAAAATTAGTTAAACACTATGAAAAATTTGCCATCACCTTGTGTGAATAAGATTGTAGATTGTCAGATAAATAAATTGTAGATTGAATCATTTTTAAGTAGTAATTGTAGAATATTTCATTAATTTATTCTTTTGTTGATATTTTAATTCATTAATAAAAATAATTAAATAAAATTCATATTTTGTTTGCTGCCACCGAATGACCGGCACCTGATAGATCACAACCCAAGCAGCATTCAAAGTTTTATAGCACGCTACAAGGGTAATCTAAGTTTTATGAGTGGCTATAAAACTACCATAAAACTTCAAATGTTACCAGGGAAGGCCGATGTCCAAAACCTATGCTGGGAGTAGGAAATAACGGTTAGATATGTTTTCTATGACATGCAGTCAAATTCCCAAATTTCGCTACTAATCACATGGCTGCACTGATTATATACTGTGCCCAGCAGAGTTGAAAATATTCAAATTCATTGAATTAAAATTGATCATATTCAGCCGCACGCGGCTGAAAACGTTAAACGAACAAACCGGCCATTCATCCATGCAGTTTTTCATTCGGTTCCGATTATTACACGAAGTGACCGTACAGCAACGAATCAAACGCACCAAAGTAGACCCTGGCACAATGTAAGCGATGATGATTGTTGTTTCATATGCTTTATGGGCATATGAATATTTTTTTCTATTCACCGCGAATCGCAACAGGTTCATTTTCAGCCGTCAAATAAGAGCTTCGATTATTTTTACCTCTGGTGTCTTTTGGCGTAAATTACGTCAAGATTTCGTTGCACATTGTTTTTTTCACCGTAAGAGTTTAAATATTTTCAATTATCAACTTTCTAGAAACCCGTCTGTTTATCTCAACGATTTCTCTGACGTCACCGCAGAATTCGCGGAGTAGCAAGCCTCGCTTCTGAGAGCCGTGGTAGCACACTTCTGTCAATTCAAAAACAGCCAACAAAGTTCTGTTAAATAATCATAGTAACCTGTCTCCGCGTTTCCCGCAGGGAGGAGTACAGAAAATCTAGAACTAGAAGCCCCTTTTCCTCTTATTTTGGTTTGCCATAGCAAAAATAACCTGCACAACTGAATCAACTTATGAAACATTGCGTCTCTCGTTCAAATTTGTGGAAAATAATGTATGTGTAGAAATTAGTTTAACTTTCTCAGCAGAAAGGTTATGCAATTGCTCTGTTTATATCAGATCGGTGAAATTGATCAATCGATTGCGATCTATTAGTCTATAACAAGACAAATTCAAAATTCTTGTAAACAGTTATTTAATTTTCGGCTCTAGGTAAAAATTAATGTCTCTAGATAAAAATAGGTACAAAACTCTACTACTTGACAGTTAATGAAGCTATAATCAGATTATTCATATGAATGATAACATAATTTATGTCATGTGAAAGCTACATCATTTTCCGTACATCATCGGCACAACTCTGTACCTCATCTGCACAGCTCTATCATTGACCTTTGCTTGAAATTATATTGTGAGCGAACTTTACCTTGCAAAATAACAACAAAACCGAGAGGGAAAAAGAAGACCATCTTCGCATGTCCCGTCCCAGGGGTACACATACAATGCAATTGAAGTTTTAATGTTATATCCCTGTTTGAAGAGTACAATGCAAGAACAGGATGCAATATAAAAACTTGCCCAGAAAACTTCTGTAATTACGTAAAAACTAAAATAAAATCGGATTATTTCCCAACAGAAATGCATCTTGATGGAAAGGTAGGCGATAACTCAGAGGAAATCTGCAATCTTTTTGCAAAAGATTACACTACATTTTCAGAGAAGGATCGAGAGCGTGAATACTTTTCATTCCTCCCAGAACTTTCAAGAGATATTAACATTAAACAGATAAAAGTACATACAATCATGGATGCCTTAAAAAACTTGGATAGCTCTAAAAGCCATGGACCTGATGGCATTCCACCGGTGTTTTTAAAACTTTGTCAATAGAACTAACCGCTCCTTTATTTTGGCTTTTTAACATGTCTCTAGAATTAGGTTGTTTTCCTAAAACATGGAAAAGCTCTTTCCTAGTTCCAATTTTTAAAAATGGTAAAAAATCCGATGTGCGTAACTATCGTGGAATAGCTATCATCTCGTGCATTCCCAAGATTTTCGAGGCGATTGTTAATGAAAATTTATTCCACCAAATCAAGAACAGAATTACCCATGTGCAACATGGTTTTTTCAAAGGGCGTTCTACAAGTACAAATCTACTCGAATTCATTAACTACACATTAACAGCAATGGATAACGGAAACCACGTTGAAGCTCTTTATACAGATTTTAGCAAAGCATTTGATCGCATCGACATACCCATGCTACTTTTTAAATTAGAAAAAATGGGGTTTGAGCCAGGACTTCTTACATGGGTACAATCATATCTTACAAATCGTGAACAAGCTGTTAGATTTAAAGGGATAAAATCAATCCCAATTCAAGTTACATCAGGAGTCCCTCAAGGGTCTCATTTGGGCCCGTTATTCTTTATTTTATTTGTTAACGACATTTCCTTCATTCTAAAAAATGTAAAAGTTCTTATATATGCTGATGATATGAAACTATTTCTAGAAATAAGAAATAGTGAAGGCTTTCAGACATTTCAAAACGAAGTAAATATATTTATACATGGTGTAATAAAAGCCTTCTGAAACTGAATGTAAAAAAATGTAATTCCATAACATTGAGTAGAAAGAATAATATACAGAACAATAGAATCTTATTGGGAAATCAACAAGTAGAAAAGTGTGACAGAATAAGAGATCTAGGAGTTATTATAGATTCCAAAATAACATTCATAGATCATTATAACACAATAATTAACAAAGCAAACAGCACACTAGGTTTTATTAAACGCTTCAGCTATAATTTCGAAGATCCCTACACAATAAAAACATTATATGTAGCCTATGTGCGTTCAACACTAGAATATTGTAGCATAGTTTGGTCGCCTTTTTCAGCAACGCATGCAAACCGGATAGAATCAGTACAAAAGCAGTTTTTGATGTTCGCTCTTCGTAAACTAGGTTGGACTGGACTACATTTGCCATCTTATGAAGCACGGTGCATGCTAATTGACATTCAAACCTTGAAAGATCGTCGTGAATTTTCTATGGTATCATTTGTAAACGACATTGTATCACATCGTATTGATTCAATCGAACTTTTATCGAAACTAAATTTTTATGCTCCTTCTCGACAACTACGTAACCGCAGCATCTTTTGTACAATTCGCCATCGCACTAATTATGCCAAGTTTGGCCCTTTAAACCAAATCATGAATATTTACAACAAACATTGCGAAAGCATTGACTTCACTATGTCGAAAACAAAACTTAAGCAGCAGTTTAAAGTAAACCAAAATTTTAACTAGTGTTAAGTTAGTTTAATAACTATTGTAATAAACCGGTCTACATCTGATTGACGACTTGAAATAAATAAATAAAAGAACCATGTGTCCGTCTTACCCCACCTGTCCGTCTTACCCACAGTTCCCCTACGGATTTTTTCGTTACACCGAGCTAAAAAAACTATTGAAATCCATAAGAACTAATTATGACTTTGCGCCACAAGTGTTCCGTTTGGAAATCATAAGTTTGACTTATGACTAACAGGGGAAAAATTGCCATTGAGTCGCTTATGTATTTCATAAGTTATAGTTATGGATTTATTACCGATTCTTTGATATTTCATACGATTATACTTATGAAAATCATCTTTATGAAATATGAATTTTATATAATAATTGTTATGAGACCCATACATCGCGATATGAAATTTATGGCTCGTTCTTATAATTGTCATACGATAAACTTATGATATTCATCAAATTTCTATATGCGTTTTATAAAAAAATGCATTGAAATTCATAACTATTCTTCATGTATATCTCTTTCAAGATCTCGAATAATGCTCTCTACAAAGTGGCGGCGAGAAGCTGAGCTGTAGCTCTAACTAACAATTGGATGCAAGAAACATGGTTTAGGGTTTCTAGCATCGTGATTGTTAGTTTCGTCTCTAGCTATGCTTCCCGCCGCCACTCTGTAAGCAATTTCATACTGTTTTGGCCTTCAATATTAGTACCGTAAGGTACTCAAATTAGTTGAGCTTTATTCATAAATAAACAAGCGTGTAATCTATGACGAATGAAGAGCAAAAGATTTGAGTTCTGCACTTATAAAAAATTCTATGAAAAAACTAAATATTGTTCGTCTTAAGAATTTTAATTCATTCTATATCCAATAAAGTTTAATTTTAAGTACATATACATAATTTTATGATCTACTAATGTTTATTTTTCTAGGCAATTCGCATAAAAAAATCGTCATTGGGCCTGAAAAAATAAATTTCTCCTAGTTCATGAATAGTGAACGATGATCCGTTTACTTCATTCATATTAACAATACTCATTGTTTCAAGTCTATTGACTGCTTCATATGCTAGAAAATTATCATCATGCACTCCTAATTTCCAATTTCTGCATATTACGTACAATGTTTCCTTATGTTTGACAAACTCTTCTATTTCTAATAGTTTAAAAATTGAGTCTTGTTGTCTGAATGCTGTGATAAATTGCCCAATTTTAAATTGTGAACCTTTAAACTGAATTGATTGAGCAAACAAAACTATCTCTTCTACTTCAAAAGGACAATCTTTAGCAATTTTCAAATAGTAGGGACGTGATTTTAGGGAGTTAGCTGAGAATTGATCTTCATCCTTTAAATCGAAAAAATTTTGATGGTACAAGTCATGGCTGAATTGTAAGCATGATTTCATGCTTAATGTATATGCAATATTTAGACGCGATGAAATGACGTGAGCATATTCTTTAAAGCCTTGATGCTTAGCTTCGCTTCTGAAGCACATCATTCATTCAATAGGTCCACTTTTCGTAATTATGGTTGGATAGTGAACGAGAAAGTGTTGCTTGGGTTTTAGATTGTCTTTGAACAACATTTGATACAAATAGTTATGAGATTGAATCAAGTTTTTTAGATCTTTCAAATCACCTTCTGAAAACGTTTTCTGGAGTATTAAATCCACAGTTTTGACCAAGACTTTGCAAAATGTCTGTTCAATACTCACCTCTAATTCTCCAATACGAACCTGAAATGAAAATGAAATTTTATGTTTTGTATATACTTGTAAATACTTACCTAGATTTAAGAATAAGTGAACTAAACTAACCCTAGAAACAAATGCAATGTAAAGATACTTACCATAAGATTCACACTTCAAACCCGTTGTGCGAGCATAAGGCAGGAATGGATTCTGCATCACAAAACAGATCGGTTTTGCTATCCACCAAGTTTCATCCTCCAAGCAAAATTGTTCTAAATTTTTAGTACGATTAGTTATCCACCAAGGCCCATCCACCAAGGGACATCACTTCTACCCAACTATAGGCGTTGTATCTATTTCTGACATTGCGTAGCTCGAAACAAACCGGTTTTTGTATAAAAATGCTGATATGGAGAAGTCGTTTCGATTTAAATTTGAAATGTGACTCCAGTATTATGAATTATGACTAAAACAGAATTGGTGTGATTTTACCTCGATTTGCTTCGACCCAACCATAAAAAATCCTGGAGGATAGGGCTCTGAAGTAAATTCTAGATACAACCAATATACAGAACAGATCCTTATGATCCTGGCAACGTGTCCTGATGCAGCTAGTCAAGGCCATTTATATGTGGAGTGACTTCAGGAGTCAATCAAAATGATTTTTTTCGATTTTTATTAACACAAGCACAAAAAATCCTGGAGGATGGGACTCTGAAGTAAATTCTAGATACAACCAATATACAGAACAGATCCTTATGATCCTGGCAACGTGTCCTGATGCAGTTAGTCAAGGCCATTTATATGTGGAGTGACCTCAGGAGTCAATCAAAATGATTTTTTTTCGATTTTTATTAACCCAAGCACAAAAAATCCTGGAGGATGGGACTCTGAAGTAAATTCTAGATACAACCAATATACAGAACAGATCCTTATGATCCTGCCAACGTGTCCTGATGCAGCTAGTCAAGGCCATTTATATGTGGAGTGACCTCAGGAGTCAATCAAAATGATTTTTTTCGATTTTTATTAACACAAGCACAAAAAATCCTGGAGGATGGAACTCTGAAGTAAATTCTAGATACAACCAATATACAGAACACATCCTTATGATCCTGGCAACGTGTCCTGACGCAGCTAGTCAAGGCCATTTATATGTGGAGTGACCTCAGGAGTCAATCAAAATGATTTTTTTCGATTTTTATTAACCCAAGCACAAAAAATCCTGGAGGATGGGACTCTGAAGTAAATTCTAGATACAAACAATATACAGAACACATCCTTATGATCCTGGCAACGTGTCCTGACGCAGCTAGTCAAGGCCATTTATATGTGGAGTGACCTCAGGAGTCAATCAAAATGATTTTTTTCGATTTTTATTAACCCAAGCACAAAAAATCCTGGAGGATGGGACTCTGAAGTAAATTCTAGATACAACCAATATACAGAACAGATCCTTATGATCATGGCAACGTGTCCTGATGCAGCTAGTCAAGGCCATTTATATGTGGAGTGACCTCAGGAGTCAATCAAAATGATTTTTTTTTTTTCGATTTTTATTAACCCAAGCACAAAAAATCCTGGAGGATGGGACTCTGAAGTAAATTCTAGATACAACCAATATACAGAACACATCCTTATGATCCTGGCAACGTGTCCTGACGCAGCTAGTCAAGGCCATTTATATGTGGAGTGACCTCAAGAGTCAATCAAAATGATTTTTTTTCGATTTTTATTAACCCAAGCACAAAAAATCCTGGAGGATGGGACCATGAAGTAAATTCTAGATACAACCAATATACAGAACACATCCTTATGATCCTGGCAACGTGTCCTGACGCAGCTAGTCAAGGCCATTTATATGTGGAGTGACCTCAGGAGTCAATCAAAATGATTTTTTTCGATTTTTATTAACCCAAGCACAAAAAATCCTGGAGGATGGGACTCTGAAGTAAATTCTAGGTACAAACAATATACAGAACACATCCTTATGATCCTGGCAACGTGTCCTGACGCAGCTAGGCCATTTATATGTGGAGTGACCTCAGGAGTCAATCAAAATGATTTTTTTTTCGATTTTTATTAACCCAAGCACAAAAAATCCTGGAGGATGGGACTCTGAAGTAAATTCTAGATACAACCAATTTTCAGAACAGGTCCTTATGATCCTGGCAACGTGTCCTGATGCAGCTAGTCAAGGCCATTTATATGTGGAGTGACCTCAGGAGTCAATCAAAATGATTTTTTTTTCGATTTTTATTAACACAAGCACAAAAAATCCTGGAGGATGGGACTCTGAAGTAAATTCTAGATACAACCAATATACAGAACACATCCTTATGATCCTGGCAACGTGTCCTGACGCAGCTAGTCAAGGCCATTTATATGTGGAGTGACCTCAGGAGTCAATCAAAATGATTTTTTTTCGATTTTTATTAACCCAAGCACAAAAAATCCTGGAGGATGGGACTCTGAAGTAAATTCTAGATACAACCAATATACAGAACACATCCTTATGATCCTGGCAACGTGTCCTGATGCAGCTAGTCATGGCCATTTATATGTGGAGTGACCTCAGGAGGCAATCAAAATGATTTTTTTTCGATTTTTATTAACACAAGCACAAAAAATCCTGGAGGATGGGACTCTGAAGTAAATTCTAGATACAACCAATATACAGAACACATCCTTATGATCCTGGCAACGTGTCCTGACGCAGCTAGTCAAGGCCATTTATATGTGGAGTGACCTCAGGAGTCAATCAAAATGATTTTTTTCGATTTTTATTAACCCAAGCACAAAAAATCCTGGAGGATGGGACTCTGCAGTAAATTCTAGATACAACCAATATACAGAACACATCCTTATGATACTGGCAACGTGTCCTGACGCAGCTAGTCAAGGCCATTTATATGTGGAGTGACCTCAGGAGTCAATCAAAATGATTTTTTTTTTCGATTTTTATTAACCCAAGCACAAAAAATCCTGGAGGATGGGACTCTGCAGTAAATTCTAGATACAACCAATATACAGAACACATCCTTATGATCCTGGCAACGTGTCCTGACGCAGCTAGTCAAGGCCATTTATATGTGGAGTGACCTCAGGAGTCAATCAAAATGATTTTTTTTTTCGATTTTTATTAACCCAAGCACAAAAAATCCTGGAGGATGGGACTCTGCAGTAAATTCTAGATACAACCAATATACAGAACACATCCTTATGATCCTGGCAACGTGTCCTGACGCAGCTAGTCAAGGCCATTTATATGTGGAGTGACGAAATTGGTGCAAAGTGTTATAGTGACGCCGTAATAATCGGAAGAGAAAGTAAGCAAAGTGAAGATCTCAATGTTACTTACGTCCTATTCTAAATTTTCTACAGAAATAGATTCCGGCGCCCTTTGAAGTTGCAAATCCTAAAAGATTTGATACTCTTTTTACATATGGGTAATTGACGGAATTCAGTTGCAGAAACATTTTGTAAATTTACTTATAAAGCAATGATTGGAATATTTCTCCGAAAGCAATATGTAAATTAAACTTATATACCGCGATGAATCTATTTTTGTATACGAAACTTGATATGAAAATGTTGCTTCCTTCGAAATTTTCAATTGATTCAATAACAATGAAGAGTATCATACCAAGATAAACAAAGGTAATATTTTCATATTAATGTTTAGAAGCAAAATATCGTGTAATAGAAGGCAAAAAAAATTCTTTATGTACTCTGTGAAGCACTAATCGTCAACTATTTGTATTAAATAATACAACTTGCGTTTTTGCATGAGCTCATCTAAACAAATTTGTTATAGTTTTTGAAACTCTATGCTATGTTTACCGAAAATATTAGAAACTAGTTAAATATTTTTATTTTTATTGTTGACTAAATTTTATTTTGTTTTATAAGAATTATGAATTTCGAAGCACTTTACGAGATATTTCAATTATAATAGGCCAGAAACTGGGCGTTTAGTGTGAAATCGCGTTTCACATTTCTTACAAAAGAAATGTTTATTATTGAAGCTTTGAAAACTATTTCCGAGGCAACGAGGGCCGAGTCTCATATACCAATCGACTCAGCTCGACAAATTGGGATAATGTCTGTATGTGTGTGTGACTGTATGTATGTACACTAATATCATGTAATTATCTCAGCAATGGCAAAAATCTTCATGAAATCCTCCGAATACATTGATTCATTCTCATGCAGATTTTACCAACGGTGTGAGAAAAATCAGCTTTTTAGTGTTCCAAGATGGCCGCTTATTGAGGCGTTCTCGGTTGAACCTTAACGAACCTAGTGTCAAATGAAAGGTTTAAGGCTCAAGTTACCTCAAGGCTTGGTAGTATGCGTAAGAAAAATTGTGTTCAGCTTTGCCACCAGATTATCCATTTAAACCTTTTCAAAACTCTAAAAGAAGAATATCAGTCGATTTATTAGATCATCACGATTCAATTCATGCAAAATACCTGCTGGAAAAACCATCGGCTTAGCTGGATGGTGTTTTTGAAAAAGTGGCTGTGATTTTTTATCACACTACCACACCGAGCTGGGGTACGCAACACAACTGCGCAATGAAAAAACCACAGCCACTTTTTCAAAAGCACCATTTAGCTAAGCCGATGGTTTTTCCAGCAGGTATTTTGCATGAATTGAATCGTGATGATCTAATAAATCGACTGATATTCTTCTTTTAGAGTTTTAAAAAGGTTTAAATGGATAATCCGGTGGCAAAGCTGAAAAGAAATTTTCCTACGCACACTACCAAGCGGTCAATTCTAATACATGCTTAAAAAAGGTAACTTGAACCTTAACGCGACCATTAGACACTATTATTTTTGTTTTTCGATATATTGTTTACTATCTGAGATATTGTTGTTTTTGTCAAAAAACACCATGTTTTAAGGAAATAACGTTCGAACAAAATGATTAAGTTGCACTAAGTGCATAGAAATAGGAAGCGTATAAAAATACCTTCCTAACAAACTATAGAGAATGTCCAAATTCGTTCACGAACGGCGGAGATAACAATTTATATTTTTATTATTCACATACCATATTTTCAATAACTAAAAACGCTTTTAATCCACCTAACAGTGTGGTGAGACATTTCTTATAGCTTTGATAACACAGTGGCAGGACGCAGAGAAACGTTTAAATCAGCATAGGGTAACATCAGTGCTAGAAATCTCAAAAGCTACACAAAATCAATGGAAAAGCGGAAAAATGGTCCATAAAAGACGGACAAACGAATTATACTAATGCATTGTGTATGGACAACTCTCAGTAGCGTTTACTCAAATTTCTAACGCGTGCATAGTTTAAACTTTACTTCGACAACGACTTTTTCTAAAAGTGACTTCCCAGTAGTATCTTTCATTTGAATTATTATTGTCAATCCCAATGCTAAAGAACAAATTAAAGAAAACTCTCAAATCTGGTCAGGGAAAATCATTACCATTACTGGAACATTTTTTTCGCGAAACTTTTCTCTGAAAATCTAGCGAAATTTGTTGTTCGGATTACATCATAAATCAAAATATATCGGACCAATCGTTTTCAAGGTTTGCAAGGTTCTACACAACCCCAGATATTTTCGTAGCGAAATGTGATATTTGTTAAAAAAATCATCTAACATGTTATTGTAAAAATAATAACTAATGATGTAATGATTAGCCCCGGGTCTCCCTAATAATAATTCCTGTGTTAACGATTCGATATTTTCAGCAGCGCACGGAGGAGTAACTGGGGTCGAATCCTGGCCAAAACTATTTATTGCGGCTATTGTTGTTATTATGCCTTAATATGAACTACAAATAGAAAATAACTGGTTTTTGGGACTATTTGGCATCTATCCACTTACCAGTGCTGGGGTCAATTTTCTTGATCCTCCCGAATACTAGTATTTTCGAGGTGATCTTTGTGAATACATTTGTTTTTTTCCGCTGCATGAACAGTTGGTCAGTGGAAAAGGAAGAAGAAAAGGGAGACCTGTGCACATATTCATAAAGATTCATTTTGCCAAACATAGTTTTTGACCCTACAGCATTTTGACTTACCTCAAATTAGTAAAAATATCAATATTTTCAAATCGCTTGGAATTTGTGGATCGGAAAAGATCGGAAGAGATTGAATGTTTTTTGAATAGCCGGAATCTTGTTTTGTAATGTTTTTTTAGCAACTTTGCCGGATCTTGCCGTATAATGTAACTTTTTATCATTCAAATTTGGAATAACTTGTTTAAAAAAGGTTTTTAAAGCTGGTCCAACAAACAGCAACACTACTATTTTCGGTTATTTTCAAGCGGGGGTTATACAAATAGTTGTGTTCTATTACGTTTGTTATAATATTGTCTTATTTAATACAGTCATCACCATTTGAAAGTGATTTTGCTGGATATATAATAAAAAATGATTAAAAACCCTTAAAATATTACCATTTTGCATCCATGCAAAAAATCTTTAGCAATTTTTGGTATACTATTTATTTCGCCACAATATACAGTATGCTTTTAAGTATCTAAAAAAATAGAACTAAATAACAAATAATTTTGGTTATTGGCCAAGAATTTGTTCTAGTTACTCCTCTGTGCTGCGGAAAGAACAGTAAACGAATTATTGTATGTGAATCATTATAATTTTTCTTAATATGCTTAATGCGCAAAATCTTGTTGGCCGTCAAGGATATTTAGAAAATCTAAACTAAATGCTTTTTTAAACTCGATATATTTTCATCTGATATGCTATATTGTATATAAACATTATATTCTAAAATTTATAATATTTACTACATCCTTTTAATTATTGCCAGTTCATTGTTGATACGTTTGGTTTCAATTTAATTGCACGATTGCATGATTTCGGAATAGATAATAATTGTATCCTTTTATTATTATAATCTCTCGATATATTACAATAGTTTACAAAAAACTAAGTGGCAGAAGGGGGTGATTTTTCGATGAGGGAGGCGTTTTGGAGATTTTGTCGAGAAGCACTATGTTTTCAGTTGCTGGTCCATATCTCGTGAGAAAACTATTCGATATTATACTTGTTAAACTTTGATCGCTTGAAGTCTTAAAAAGTAAATATTTGATCTACACATTTCTAGAGGGAGTAGATTATTAATTTTCGAACTGTAAGTTTGTTAATTCGATCGGATGTTTATACGAGATATTGACAAACAGCTGCATGTAGTATCCAAAACTCTGAATACTACTCCCCATGATGGATAGTGTCAACCCTAGCATGACTTCCCTGCTGCTAAGATTTTAGTAGTATAGATAATTATGGGATCACAGGAAGTGACTGTGTACAACGAGTGAAGATAGCGACCCGGAGTTGGGATCCAATAAAATGAAGTATGTGGTAGACGTTTCTATTATAAGCCCTTCAGTGTAGTGCTCTGTCGCATCGTGTTGTGATGAACAATGTTTCACTAACACCCATATATTTTCAGAGAAATCTCGGAAGTTCTTCTTTGGAGAAAGGAATGGAGTTTGTTTTCGTGTGCGTAGCGCAAAGTTAATTCGGAAAATACTTTTTTTCTTAGCCTAACGTGATTTCTCCAAAAAATTCTATTATTTCATCATATTCTAGGAGCGTAAGCGGATCTACAAGCACAGATATTGCCTTTTTTTTTTTTCAAAAGTGACTTTTTATGTTTACCGTTTCTGGGCTCGCATATTCGTATTAGTTCTAAGGACCAGAGGCCATAGGAGCGTGTTATGGACTGATTGAAGTTAGTGAAGCATCAATCATTCGATATCTACGCTATTCTGGAGAGTACTATAATTAATGTTTATTGAATGGTCCCTGTATAGTTTAATCATATTGCTCTTGTTAAGCATAACATTATCATTTATATTGCATTTGTTCCACTATTTCCTAACAAATATGATGGGATGGGTAGGGTGCATCAGAACATAATTCGATCTTACGGTGTGTTTTGTAGAACAATTTTATTCGAAAAAAATGGCATCGCTGAAATTTCAGCATGTGGTAGAATGGGCTTTTCCCTTTCATTTGAAAGTAAAATTAAAATATTCTGTAGGCGGCTCCAGAACAACTTTTTATTTTAAAGATTTTTTGTTTGAAAACTTAGGTTTTTCAATGAAACTGGTTCACATTTTTAGGTAGTACTATAGACATTCAAATATTACCAAAAATGAGAATCTGATGGACAATTTCATTGTGTACAACTTTGTAGAAAACTATATCGCGATCTAACATCGTCAGAAAAAACTATTACATTTTTTATCAAAGTTTCTAGATTTGCACGGGGCCTAGCTTTATTCCAAAAACATTTTCATTTGTAAAAAATGGATTGCTTTATTTTAACAGTGTGCTCAGAAGAACCTGAATGCTAGCAGTTTCTTCTGACAGTTTTTTTTCTGTCACAGATATATTTGTTTCTTCTTTTTTATTTCTTCACTCATTCTGGAGTATGCTTGATGTAATCTTGAATCATTTTGCTCGTTAGCATCTTGTGGGATATATTTGGCCTAAACTTTAACTTTACATTTGATCAACCTCGATTAGATATTCAGTCATTTGATTTGATTTCGATTGAGAATCCTGATTGACAGTTTCATGAAGGATAGAAAAATAATTCGATGAGATTTATGTTCAAGTTTGTTAACTTTTGGGAATCGCTGTACATTGAACAGAAATCGCAATAGTAAATGTGAAATAATGGTTTTGTCTATTGTACGAAGATAGAGATCTCAATATAAAAAACCTGTTTTAATCCACCTAGCGGTGCAATTGTGCCTTTCTCATTTCTCTAAACTATGGCACGGAGACTTTTTATGTTCAACATAATCGTGGAAATGTCCATTACATTCTTAGTACACTTTGCACTTATACACAATGGCATGCCAGCCACGAACTTGATGAGCTACGTGTCGACGGTGAAACACTTGAAACAAAAAAATATCATACTTCATTAGCCTAATCAGCATTAGATCAATGTTATCTGCTTGCTAACTCATTTTGTCATGCGGGGGTGGGTATGTGAGGAGGGCGAAAGTCCCATGAACGAACGACTCCCCAGCTTAAATTGGTATGCTTTGTAATGTAGTGGTGGTTTAAAGATGATGGGGTTGAAAGGGAGGGGTATGAGGGCTGGTTGGGGTGGTGGTCTGAGGGGTGATTTAAGGAGATTTTTAAAGGAGGGGCGCGAACAGTAGAGGGGGGGTATAACCCCTCTCCGTAAACCATCAACTACGCCCCTGTTAAACTCCAGAAACCCTAAACGAGTCGAAAAAAAAATTTGGCCGGGATTAGGTTGACGTTTTTCAGAGTGATTGCATAACCTTTCTATATGAGAAAGGCAAAAATGTGCCAAAATCCAAAAAAGTGAATCGTAGTCAAATTTTTTTTTCGAGTTTGCATCAAATCTCGACGTTTCATGCACATTGAACACATTTAGCATCAAAAATAAAAATTCAGTTTTTAATTTTTCCTATAGTTTATATGAGAAATTTCTGTGTGGCCGCACTCTGAAACCCGTAATTCCGGAACCAGAATTCCGATCGATCCAAAATTCAATAGCAGCCGATGGGAAGGTTGCACCTTTCATTTGAGACTAAGTTTGGGCAAATCGGTCCAGCCATCTCTGAGAAAAATGAGTGACATTATTTGACACATACGCACATACATACACACACACACATACACACACACATACACACACACACATACACACACACATACATACATACACACACACATACAGACTTTTTCCGATCTCGACGAACTGAGTCGAATGGGATATGACACTCGGCCCTCCGGGCCGGGATTAGGTTGACGTTTTTCAGAGTGATTGCATAACCTTTCTATATGAGAAAGGCAAAAATGTGCCAAAATCCAAAAAAGTGAATCGTAGTCAAATTTTTTTTCGAGTTTGCATCAAATCTCGACGTTTCATGCACATTGAACACATTTAGCATCAAAAATAAAAATTCAGTTTTTAATTTTTCCTATAGTTTATATGAGAAATTTCTGTGTGGCCGCACTCTGAAACCCGTAATTCCGGAACCAGAATTCCGATCGATCCAAAATTCAATAGCAGCCGATGGGAAGGTTGCACCTTTCATTTGAGACTAAGTTTGGGCAAATCGGTCCAGCCATCTCTGAGAAAAATGAGTGACATTATTTGACACATACGCACATACATACACACACACACATACACACACACATACACACACACATACACACACACATACACACACATACATACATACACACACATACAGACTTTTTCCGATCTCGACGAACTGAGTCAAATGGGATATGACACTCGGCCCTCCGGGCCGGGATTAGGTTGAAGTTTTTCAGAGTGATTGCATAACCTTTCTATATGAGAAAGGCAAAAATGTGCCAAAATCCAAAAAAGTGAATCGTAGTCAAATTTTTTTTTCGAGTTTGCATCAAATCTCGACGTTTCATGCACATTGAACACATTTAGCATCAAAAATAAAAATTCAGTTTTTAATTTTTCCTATAGTTTATATGAGAAATTTCTGTGTGGCCGCACTCTGAAACCCGTAATTCCGGAACCAGAATTCCGATCGATCCAAAATTCAATAGCAGCCGATGGGAAGGTTGCACCTTTCATTTGAGACTAAGTTTGGGCAAATCGGTCCAGCCATCTCTGAGAAAAATGAGTGACATTATTTGACACATACGCACATACATACACACACACACACATACACACACACATACACACACACATACACACACACATACACACACGTACATACATACACACACACATACAGACTTTTTCCGATCTCGACGAACTGAGTCGAATGGGATATGACACTCGGCCCTCCGGGCCGGAATTAGGTTGACGTTTTTCAGAGTGATTGCATAACCTTTCTATATGAGAAAGGCAAAAAGATATAGAAAGTATCACCTTTACCCGAAAGACGTGTTGCTGTTAATGTCTCCAGATTCTGAACTGAACTGGCAATTCTGTCTTCTTGATATGTTGTCTTTGCTCTTATCCCATATTAGAAGGGGAATCTTCAATAAACAGACTTGTATTACTTTGAGAATTTACTGAATGCATGGTCCAGCCTGATATTTTCTTGCTCGTTTTCTGTTGTGATTCGTTTTCAACGCGTAACGACTCCAGAATTTCTTCTTAAAGGAAATTATGAAACTTGGTTTTGTTCTATTTTCTAAAACTATGTGAAGTGTGTTCGATTTGGAAATAAAATTTCAGGACAAGCAAAAATCTGCTTAAATTCTGATGAAATGGATCTACCCCAAAAGATAATAAACATGGATCCAAAACTCGAAGAGATTTTTTCTCTTTCAATCATCTTTCTTTTAATGATAATAAAGACAAACAGCATTCTCAACCCAAAGTTGCAATAGAATCCGTCGTTTATTACAATGACTCGAACTGTTTATTGTATTTTACCAGGCAGGATAGGATTAAGAAGAAGGGTCTAGTTTACATTAGTTATCTCCTAGAGCTAGAAAAGAAATGAAAAAGGCATGATAAAATCCGTTACTACATTAATAAATATCTTGAAAAGTTGTAAGATTATCGAATAAATTTGATTAACACCTTTCCATATCTCCTTGTTCATAAAGTTTCATTTTCGCCCAAGAACCAGAGGAATCTGAAAATATATTGTTTCTGCTGAGAATGGGACTTTGTATACATTGCAATTCATCTGAATTTACTGTTCATTTAAACCCAACATTTTTCTGTAAGTCCTTGTTAATCGACTTCTTAATCGATGGGCCCCGCGCTAAAAACTGATGAAATTTTAATAACTTTCTCGGGTGATTTTACATCGATTTATAGCATTCTACGAAGTTGTAGACAATGAGATTGTTTATTAAATTCTCACTTTTAGTATTTTTTGAATGTCTATAGTACCAATTAGTAGCAAAAATGCGAATTAGTTTCTTTAAAAAACTTAAGTTTTCAATCAAAAAACTTTAAAATCAAGTTTTTTTAGACTCCCCCACAGAATATTTTAATTTTACTTTCAAATGAAAAGTCCATTCTTTCATATCCCTAAGTTTTACAGATGCCGATTTTTTTTTGAATAAAGTTGTTCGACTATGACACCGTGAACTGTGTCTTGGATTAGGGTACGTGGAATACCTGCCTTTAGTCATAAGATAGGAATGGCAGTATTGACCATCTAATTCTTTTGAATTATATTGTTGATGCTTTTATTTTTATCTGTCACGGCACGGTAAGTTTGACGCTCTCTTCTCACACAAACAATCAGGCAGTGCCTTAACGAGTATTGCAAATTGTGCTATTCGAATAGCTGGATGTCCTTGCTGCTAAAAGCACCGACAGCCATTGGCGTAACCCTGGCACTGGTGGTGGCTTCAACATATCATCATTATCCGACGAAAAAGGCCGCCAGAAAAATCTTTTGAATAACCGTTGTGTGTCCGACGCAGTACCCGGGTACCTTTTTAAGTTTCAATCAATTAAATTCCTATGTTTTATCAATAGCTGGAAATTGAAATTAAACTTCACTAAGTCAAGTTTTTGGGTTAATAATATTGTTGATATAGTAAGGGTGGGAGTGAGGAGGGGCTCCTGAATTTTTTTTCTACGTAACAGGCCGACGTGGGTACCCGGGTACCCACAAAACCAAAATGCCCATAACTAAGGTAATATCCAACCGATTTCGATACTTTTGGCCATTTTGAATTCAGGAACTCATTCACTTTTGGACTTGGTAAAAATGAATCGGGTTACTTCATTCGGTTCCGGGGTACAATTTGCGAACTTCAATGGAATACTAGCAATATGGGTATCAAAATTCTTGGAATTGCATCAGTAGGCTGTATCTCGTGGTTTTGGAACCATTTGGTGATTTGACCCTGGAACGGACATTCCCACGGACGGGTTCCCGTGGAGCCGTGAGTGGCCATTCCATTTTTCAAATTGCCATAGGGTCCCGTAACAATAAAAAACAGACTTCCGAGACAATTTAAAGAGTTTTGACACTTATATTGCTAGGACGTTATTAAAATTTACAAATCATATCCTAGTACTGGAACATTACTCCGGAAAATCCGGATTTCTAAAAACCAGATCCATTATTCCGGTTCTATTGTACAGAATCAAAAAGTAGACGAGTTCCTGAATCCAAAACATCTAAAAGTGTCCAAATCAGTTAAAGGAAGCCATAGTTATAAGCATTTCAATTTGTGGGTACCCGGGTACCCTCGTTGGCCTGTTAAAGATGTTTTTTTTTGTTGGACACATAACTGATAATTCATCCAAACCTACCAATGTGGTAAATCTAAAATATATGGAGTTATTTTGGAATGCTATATGTAATATCATTGGTAACCCGCAGTGTTGGCAATAAAAATGATTTTTGGCATTTAATTCGATGTATCGAACCTTGAAAAGCTATAACTTGTTTTAGAGACTTTCTAAAATAAGTGGAGTAAATTCTCCATAGATCCTTTTTGAAGGATATAACGCCAGAATTATTTCATCAGATGATGTGCTATTTAACGTTTGTAAAATTCATCGAACATAGTAAGCCTCCGATATTGGCGTTTTCGAGAGAATGTGTTCTTGACCTTAAATTACTATTTTCAAATATTTATTTTACCTAATCATAATATTGATAATACAACAAAAATTAAATGATCTTAAAAATCGATCAGAGCAGCTAGAATCAACCGAAAACGCAATTTTTCAAAATGGAAGGAAATTCGATTTCGTTGTTCTCGTTATTGATCAAATTATGTTTTCGTCTCAACTCTATGCATTCCCAAAATAAAAACATGTTCAGCAAATGTTGAAAGTTATGCAATTTTTCAGTTAGCAGTTTTATGTGTCATAGGCATTCAACCAATCACAATTTCGCTTCCTATTCAAAAAATTGGCCTTAATCCATATTTCGATCCATCTGGTACATCCGGAAATATGAGGATTAATTTCAGATCTCTGGAATGAGTTTCTATTGAAATGTTTTCATGCAGGTATTTGATATTGATGTGATTATACAACTATGATATTCCGACCAATAGATCAGTTACAGATGAGGATCCCATTCACACAGTTTGTCAAAAGTGCTCATGATGTTTACAACAATAGGTTTTCAATGTACTGATCGCAGATAATTATTGTTGTAATATTAAATTAAATCAATCAGCATCTATAAATTTTTCGCATTAATTCAATCAATATTGTTTGGGAAGGGTGAGGAGGGGGTAGGTGAACCCCAAAACTTCCTTTTGGCTACGCTGCTGTTTGGAGTTATTTATTTCGCTTTTCAATTTCCGAGATATGTTCCAGATCGATCCGATGGTTATAAGTTAGAAAATTTGCTGTCAAATGGTTCACGTCAATGAAAATTTTTGCACTGATAAGTGATCAAGTTTCATCCGGACAATTTAGAATTGTTCAGTGGTTATTTTTAGGGGTAGTAGATAGAAAAATTAAATACGAAGCTCCTTTTGTCGAAATAATATTTGGATTATTTAACCCTTTCATGCCCAACTTTTTTCTAGTACACCTAGGGTTTCAAAACTATTTTTCCTCGAAAACGGTGGTATCAAGAAACACGAAAAGCCTTTTTTTCGTAAAGAAAGGTGCTTCCCTCGCAGTGCTAGAAGCTGCTCAATTTTTACCTTCCAATGCTTAATACAATTCTCCTAGAATATTTATAATAGTCCAATTAGGTGGAAAACGTAGCCAAAGACAGTCTAAATTGATAAGTTTTATCAGTTTTCAATAATATTGCAACATAACGAAGATATATGAAAAATTCATTTTCTGACGTCAACGCAAACTGTCCCTGGCAGCACTGCTCCATCGGAATCCAATCAGAATAATTGCAATAACTTGAGTTCTAGAGCTGATCCTTCGACATGTTAATACTCAAATGAAAGGAAATAGTCACATTTATTGGACTCACTTATTTTTGTGAGCAAATCTTGCCTCATTCAAAAGTTATAGCTGTTTAAAAACGTTGTTGTCCACAAACAACATGGGCATGAATGGGTTAAGTGAATTATTACTATATTGAACAACAAATTGGCGACAAAGACTATTCAACAAACAACAAGCCATAACTTTTAAAGTATTTATAATAGCCTTCAATAAAGTAATTCGCAAAAGTAAGAGCTACAAATTCGTTAAAGGAATTATTTCAGTACAATCACTTCCTTGAAAATGTATGAAAATATCTCACTTGTAGGGTGATTTATCAACAATAATACAATATCAAAAGAAAGCGCATATTACACCCATTAAATTCGTCCGTTTTTTCGTCCAAATTCAGCGTTAAATATTCTTTCTTGACAGTAGTCTGATTTCAACAAACTTTAACAACTCGTTAGAAAGGTATTCGTATAAGGTGTCTAAAAATATATAAAATGTTTATCTATGTTATCAATTTCGACAGATAATTTTAAAAAACTGTAAGCAACGCATTTTTACACTTTAAAACAACCATGTCTTGGAAACTAAACATCACAATCCAAAACAAATGAATAACGTTCTGTCTGGGTGCTAGGACTTTCATTTGAAATTAGGTTGGATAAGATCGGTTCTTCCATTGCTGAGAAATACGAATGAGAGTTTGTCCGCTACATACACACACAGACATTGTCCCTAATCGTCGAGCTGATTCAATTGGTATATAAGACTCGGCCCTCCGGGTCTCGAAAAAATATTGAAAGTTTGAGAGAATTCTGTACCTTTCTTTTATAAGAAATGTAAAAAGGATTTTAGTTTCAGATATGCGTCGAAAGTTTACCCAAGTACAGAAACAATTGTTTCGCAAGTACATCGAAGAGAATGGTGATGGCATTCATCTGCTTGATGTCGAGAATCATCACTATATTAATCTCTGTGAAATTCTTGCTTTGGCACCCAGAGCAGTGCGTAGAAATCGATACGTGAATGTAGAGCATTTGAATAAACTGTTTTTGGCCTTCAAAATGGAGCTGTTCGCGGAAACGACAACGCTGGCAGTTAATGAAAGTCTCATTCAAAATGCTTTTTCGTTTGTTCAACGAACAAGGAACCAAGGCATTGTAAGAATACATGCAGAGTTCCACAAATCAGAGCTGGCGTAAGAGCTGAATTACGTGACAAATGTAAACAGATGATGCCAAAGCAATTGGGTGACTATCTGTTACTTCAGTCACAAAACAATGCTGAAAAAAAAAATAGTTGGCTGCTATCCCACCAAACAATCAAAAACATTCGGCATGAGATGTTAATGGAATCGAGACAAAATAAAATCCATCTCATAGATGAACTGTACAGGATGTGGCAAAGAGAACAACGGTTCCCAAAGATGTTGAAAAATGGAGAAGTAATATTTTTCAAGTCTTTGAGCTTAGGGCCATTGACAATTGTGCTCAGTTGCGTCGAGCAATTCAAAATCATCTTTAATGAACGCGTACGCTATAACAATATGACATCAGCAAAGCCTCCGAGATTTGCGATTGAAATTGACGCTACAGGTGGACTAACCCGTGGCATGGGAGAAAAGCGCCACTATTCATATGCTTTGGTGATCAGCATATCAATTCCAGGAGATAACAGTGAAAAAAACTGTATTCCCTTTGGTAGAGATGGTGACAAACGATCATTCAAGCAGAAATATTTCAAGATTTTTAAGCGATTGGAAGCATGACTTCAAACGGGAAATAGGAGATAACCATTGGCCACCGATACAGGGTAACTATCTAGAAACAATAGAAATTAACAAATGTATGCATTTATGAATTTATGAATTTATGAATTTATGAATTTATGAATTTATGAATTTATGAATTTATGAATTTATGAATTTATGAATTTATGAATTTATGAATTTATGAATTTATGAATTTATGAATTTATGAATTTATGAATTTATGAATTTATGAATTTATGAATTTATGAATTTATGAATTTATGAATTTATGAATTTATGAATTTATGAATTTATGAATTTATGAATTTATGAATTTATGAATTTATGAATTTATGAATTTATGAATTTATGAATTTATGAATTTATGAATTTATGAATTTATGAATTTATGAATTTATGAATTTATGAATTTATGAATTTATGAATTTATGAATTTATGAATTTATGAATTTATGAATTTATGAATTTATGAATTTATGAATTTATGAATTTATGAATTTATGAATTTATGAATTTATGAATTTATGAATTTATGAATTTATGAATTTATGAATTTATGAATTTATGAATTTATGAATTTATGAATTTATGAATTTATGAATTTATGAATTTATGAATTTATGAATTTATGAATTTATGAATTTATGAATTTATGAATTTATGAATTTATGAATTTATGAATTTATGAATTTATGAATTTATGAATTTATGAATTTATGAATTTATGAATTTATGAATTTATGAATTTATGAATTTATGAATTTATGAATTTATGAATTTATGAATTTATGAATTTATGAATTTATGAATTTATGAATTTATGAATTTATGAATTTATGAATTTATGAATTTATGAATTTATGAATTTATGAATTTATGAATTTATGAATTTATGAATTTATGAATTTATGAATTTATGAATTTATGAATTTATGAATTTATGAATTTATGAATTTATGAATTTATGAATTTATGAATTTATGAATTTATGAATTTATGAATTTATGAATTTATGAATTTATGAATTTATGAATTTATGAATTTATGAATTTATGAATTTATGAATTTATGAATTTATGAATTTATGAATTTATGAATTTATGAATTTATGAATTTATGAATTTATGAATTTATGAATTTATGAATTTATGAATTTATGAATTTATGAATTTATGAATTTATGAATTTATGAATTTATGAATTTATGAATTTATGAATTTATGAATTTATGAATTTATGAATTTATGAATTTATGAATTTATGAATTTATGAATTTATGAATTTATGAATTTATGAATTTATGAATTTATGAATTTATGAATTTATGAATTTATGAATTTATGAATTTATGAATTTATGAATTTATGAATTTATGAATTTATGAATTTATGAATTTATGAATTTATGAATTTATGAATTTATGAATTTATGAATTTATGAATTTATGAATTTATGAATTTATGAATTTATGAATTTATGAATTTATGAATTTATGAATTTATGAATTTATGAATTTATGAATTTATGAATTTATGAATTTATGAATTTATGAATTTATGAATTTATGAATTTATGAATTTATGAATTTATGAATTTATGAATTTATGAATTTATGAATTTATGAATTTATGAATTTATGAATTTATGAATTTATGAATTTATGAATTTATGAATTTATGAATTTATGAATTTATGAATTTATGAATTTATGAATTTATGAATTTATGAATTTATGAATTTATGAATTTATGAATTTATGAATTTATGAATTTATGAATTTATGAATTTATGAATTTATGAATTTATGAATTTATGAATTTATGAATTTATGAATTTATGAATTTATGAATTTATGAATTTATGAATTTATGAATTTATGAATTTATGAATTTATGAATTTATGAATTTATGAATTTATGAATTTATGAATTTATGAATTTATGAATTTATGAATTTATGAATTTATGAATTTATGAATTTATGAATTTATGAATTTATGAATTTATGAATTTATGAATTTATGAATTTATGAATTTATGAATTTATGAATTTATGAATTTATGAATTTATGAATTTATGAATTTATGAATTTATGAATTTATGAATTTATGAATTTATGAATTTATGAATTTATGAATTTATGAATTTATGAATTTATGAATTTATGAATTTATGAATTTATGAATTTATGAATTTATGAATTTATGAATTTATGAATTTATGAATTTATGAATTTATGAATTTATGAATTTATGAATTTATGAATTTATGAATTTATGAATTTATGAATTTATGAATTTATGAATTTATGAATTTATGAATTTATGAATTTATGAATTTATGAATTTATGAATTTATGAATTTATGAATTTATGAATTTATGAATTTATGAATTTATGAATTTATGAATTTATGAATTTATGAATTTATGAATTTATGAATTTATGAATTTATGAATTTATGAATTTATGAATTTATGAATTTATGAATTTATGAATTTATGAATTTATGAATTTATGAATTTATGAATTTATGAATTTATGAATTTATGAATTTATGAATTTATGAATTTATGAATTTATGAATTTATGAATTTATGAATTTATGAATTTATGAATTTATGAATTTATGAATTTATGAATTTATGAATTTATGAATTTATGAATTTATGAATTTATGAATTTATGAATTTATGAATTTATGAATTTATGAATTTATGAATTTATGAATTTATGAATTTATGAATTTATGAATTTATGAATTTATGAATTTATGAATTTATGAATTTATGAATTTATGAATTTATGAATTTATGAATTTATGAATTTATGAATTTATGAATTTATGAATTTATGAATTTATGAATTTATGAATTTATGAATTTATGAATTTATGAATTTATGAATTTATGAATTTATGAATTTATGAATTTATGAATTTATGAATTTATGAATTTATGAATTTATGAATTTATGAATTTATGAATTTATGAATTTATGAATTTATGAATTTATGAATTTATGAATTTATGAATTTATGAATTTATGAATTTATGAATTTATGAATTTATGAATTTATGAATTTATGAATTTATGAATTTATGAATTTATGAATTTATGAATTTATGAATTTATGAATTTATGAATTTATGAATTTATGAATTTATGAATTTATGAATTTATGAATTTATGAATTTATGAATTTATGAATTTATGAATTTATGAATTTATGAATTTATGAATTTATGAATTTATGAATTTATGAATTTATGAATTTATGAATTTATGAATTTATGAATTTATGAATTTATGAATTTATGAATTTATGAATTTATGAATTTATGAATTTATGAATTTATGAATTTATGAATTTATGAATTTATGAATTTATGAATTTATGAATTTATGAATTTATGAATTTATGAATTTATGAATTTATGAATTTATGAATTTATGAATTTATGAATTTATGAATTTATGAATTTATGAATTTATGAATTTATGAATTTATGAATTTATGAATTTATGAATTTATGAATTTATGAATTTATGAATTTATGAATTTATGAATTTATGAATTTATGAATTTATGAATTTATGAATTTATGAATTTATGAATTTATGAATTTATGAATTTATGAATTTATGAATTTATGAATTTATGAATTTATGAATTTATGAATTTATGAATTTATGAATTTATGAATTTATGAATTTATGAATTTATGAATTTATGAATTTATGAATTTATGAATTTATGAATTTATGAATTTATGAATTTATGAATTTATGAATTTATGAATTTATGAATTTATGAATTTATGAATTTATGAATTTATGAATTTATGAATTTATGAATTTATGAATTTATGAATTTATGAATTTATGAATTTATGAATTTATGAATTTATGAATTTATGAATTTATGAATTTATGAATTTATGAATTTATGAATTTATGAATTTATGAATTTATGAATTTATGAATTTATGAATTTATGAATTTATGAATTTATGAATTTATGAATTTATGAATTTATGAATTTATGAATTTATGAATTTATGAATTTATGAATTTATGAATTTATGAATTTATGAATTTATGAATTTATGAATTTATGAATTTATGAATTTATGAATTTATGAATTTATGAATTTATGAATTTATGAATTTATGAATTTATGAATTTATGAATTTATGAATTTATGAATTTATGAATTTATGAATTTATGAATTTATGAATTTATGAATTTATGAATTTATGAATTTATGAATTTATGAATTTATGAATTTATGAATTTATGAATTTATGAATTTATGAATTTATGAATTTATGAATTTATGAATTTATGAATTTATGAATTTATGAATTTATGAATTTATGAATTTATGAATTTATGAATTTATGAATTTATGAATTTATGAATTTATGAATTTATGAATTTATGAATTTATGAATTTATGAATTTATGAATTTATGAATTTATGAATTTATGAATTTATGAATTTATGAATTTATGAATTTATGAATTTATGAATTTATGAATTTATGAATTTATGAATTTATGAATTTATGAATTTATGAATTTATGAATTTATGAATTTATGAATTTATGAATTTATGAATTTATGAATTTATGAATTTATGAATTTATGAATTTATGAATTTATGAATTTATGAATTTATGAATTTATGAATTTATGAATTTATGAATTTATGAATTTATGAATTTATGAATTTATGAATTTATGAATTTATGAATTTATGAATTTATGAATTTATGAATTTATGAATTTATGAATTTATGAATTTATGAATTTATGAATTTATGAATTTATGAATTTATGAATTTATGAATTTATGAATTTATGAATTTATGAATTTATGAATTTATGAATTTATGAATTTATGAATTTATGAATTTATGAATTTATGAATTTATGAATTTATGAATTTATGAATTTATGAATTTATGAATTTATGAATTTATGAATTTATGAATTTATGAATTTATGAATTTATGAATTTATGAATTTATGAATTTATGAATTTATGAATTTATGAATTTATGAATTTATGAATTTATGAATTTATGAATTTATGAATTTATGAATTTATGAATTTATGAATTTATGAATTTATGAATTTATGAATTTATGAATTTATGAATTTATGAATTTATGAATTTATGAATTTATGAATTTATGAATTTATGAATTTATGAATTTATGAATTTATGAATTTATGAATTTATGAATTTATGAATTTATGAATTTATGAATTTATGAATTTATGAATTTATGAATTTATGAATTTATGAATTTATGAATTTATGAATTTATGAATTTATGAATTTATGAATTTATGAATTTATGAATTTATGAATTTATGAATTTATGAATTTATGAATTTATGAATTTATGAATTTATGAATTTATGAATTTATGAATTTATGAATTTATGAATTTATGAATTTATGAATTTATGAATTTATGAATTTATGAATTTATGAATTTATGAATTTATGAATTTATGAATTTATGAATTTATGAATTTATGAATTTATGAATTTATGAATTTATGAATTTATGAATTTATGAATTTATGAATTTATGAATTTATGAATTTATGAATTTATGAATTTATGAATTTATGAATTTATGAATTTATGAATTTATGAATTTATGAATTTATGAATTTATGAATTTATGAATTTATGAATTTATGAATTTATGAATTTATGAATTTATGAATTTATGAATTTATGAATTTATGAATTTATGAATTTATGAATTTATGAATTTATGAATTTATGAATTTATGAATTTATGAATTTATGAATTTATGAATTTATGAATTTATGAATTTATGAATTTATGAATTTATGAATTTATGAATTTATGAATTTATGAATTTATGAATTTATGAATTTATGAATTTATGAATTTATGAATTTATGAATTTATGAATTTATGAATTTATGAATTTATGAATTTATGAATTTATGAATTTATGAATTTATGAATTTATGAATTTATGAATTTATGAATTTATGAATTTATGAATTTATGAATTTATGAATTTATGAATCTGGAAATATCTTGGAAATGCATATATTGCAAAAACAACATTTAAGAAAAAAAAATATTATAAATAAATATAAAAAATCAAAAAATCAATGTATGTTTGTATGTCCGCTAACTACTTTTAAACTACAAGTCCGATCTGGATGAAATTTGTCATACGTATCCCGTATCCCTTTCCCCAAAGAGATGTTAATGGAAAGGTTTTCGGAAGGGGGAGGGGGTAACCTGTGCCTTTGGGAGGGGGAGGTAAGTCAAAGATATTATATATATATATATATATATATATATATATATATATATATATATATATATATATATATATATATATATATATATATATATATATATATATATATATATATATATATATATATATATATATATATATATATATATATATATATATATATATATATATATATATATATATATATATATATATATATATATATATATATATCCATATAGTATGCATTTCTCCCACTAAGGAGGTGGCTATGATGAGTGGGGGACCACGAAAGGAAGGGGGGGGGGTGAATTTTTTGAAGTAATCCTTATCTTCATTCAATGTGATTATTAGCGACGAATACGATTTTGACATAAGTGTTTCTTCCACCAAGGAGACGGTCACCTCATGAGGTGGATTTTTGCATGATGTTGGGAGGAAGCATACTTGAGCCGAGGAAGGGGAGGGAGGTCATCTAAAATTTTATTGTAATTAGGTTTATTTAATTTCATTTAGGTTTACCAACACACAAATGGAATGGCAAGTATTAATTTGATAGAGAAATTTTACGCGAATGACAATACAATACTGTTGAATTGCATGAATTCGTCGAAAATTAAATTAGGTTGAAAATTAAATTGAAAATTGCACTTGCGATTGCTTCATCTGAAGTAGAATCAACATTGCTGGATGATGGATGAACTGTTCTGCTCTAAAATAGCCACTAAATCTTGCGCTTACGGAAAACGCTACTAACAATATCAATCAAAATTCGGGTATAAGCAAAGAATGTAACACTGTTATATAGGACTTGCTTAAAAGGGTAGGTACATACTTTAAAATGAAAAAATATCGCGCTCAAAAATTTTTTAGGGGTAATTAGTCTATTCAGTCAATAATGTAGGTTTTGAGCAATATTTGCTTAAATTTTCATCGCAAAATATTGAAGATTAGGCGAGTTAGAGTGAGTCCTCAGGAGACATGCGATGTACACTATAACTCTAACCCCGCAAACCAGCAATCGTATGTGAAAGTTTAAAATAAATTACACATAATGACATACTAAATCAAAATTATAAATAGTGTAAGCAAAAATTTTGTTCTGTTGTATAAAGTTCACATAAAATGCAAACCTATGATGGAAATATAACATTTACTTAAAGTGATTTATGAGTCCACTCCAACTTAAAACAAAATTGTAAATCTGGAATATTCATGACAATTTTGAAACATTGTATACGAATCAATTTGCAATTGAAATAAACTGCAAAATCGTTCGTAAAAATAATCACATCTATTTAGCACTTCACTAATTATCTGCTAAACTAGTTCAATATTTAAACAATTAAAATGTACGCATTTTACCTATTAAGAAAAAATGGCTTGCGGAAAAAATGTCGGTCGTGATGTGACAAGTATAGAAGGTATAATTGAAGTACCATATTTAGATTGGATTATGGTATATCTTAATCGTAATCACAAAGAGATTAAAATTATCATAAATAGTCGTGGTTCGACAGTTTAATGCTGATTTTTTTATTTTCATAATATTTATTTCAATCTACTTTCTGGATGCAACCATTAATCTTTATACAGTATTAGGGACATTAAGCTGAATAAACCTTGATGTGGGATTGTAAAGTTGATCATATACAAACTCAAAATAAAAACTTAGATAGATATAGATCAAAATTCGTCGTACATCTCATAGCCCTACTACACCGATTTGCACTATATGGCCTCCACTTTTGTTCACATAGAAGGAATCTGTGCATTTTATACAATCAATTTATATTGTTTAGGAGTACAGTTAATAAAATTGCAACTTATTAAATTTAATCAAAATGTTGGCTGGGAAATCTACTTAACTAAATTGTTTGAAATTTTGCACAGTTCTTCTTCACATAATTACATTATTAATTATTATTTTTACAACACCAACCTAGTTTTTTTTACCGAAAATCTTATTTTAGCTTCAGAATGCTACGACGAATTCAAATATCAAGAAAAAATAAAAGTTTCGATACCTTGGGTTGTGTAGAAGAACTATGCAAACCTTGAAAACGATTAATCCGATATATTTTGAGTAATGATGTAAACCGCAAAACAAGTTTAAACCGAAACGCTTCGCTATCACTGGCTCAATTTTCAGTATATTGCTATGATATTTGAAGAAATATTGTTCAGTTGTGCAATGATTATTACTAACAATCTGTACCGCCACAACATTTTTTGCCATTTCTCAGAACGAACCTTACCCACGCCCCCACCATCACTATTTTAAGCCTTCGTATTATTGGAAATATATTTCGACAATAGAACTTTCCACTAATATGTGCATTTATTTATTGAATCATTCTTATAGTCACCCTGGCAGGTCAATTCGCCAAGAAAATGTTGGATATATGAATTGGGAAATTGTTAATCGATGCAACACATTTCCACAGGAATTTGTAAAATAAAACAATCCGTTGCAGAATTGATCGATTACATACATGAACTTCAATTTCGTACACTACTGCATCGAAAATAAATTCGATGGAAATTTGTATAAATTGTCTTGTTAAATTCTTTAATTCAATCGATTCACCAGGCTTTCCATCGCCGGTGCTAAAATTGAAACTTTGTGTGCCTATAACTTAAGTTACTGCGAAACATCGACCCACCACAACTGTGCCTTGGTTGAAAAATTTCATTTAAGCGACCATTATAGCTCGAAAATATAAACGAGCAGATGTACTGCATATCGTTTGAATCTAGAATTTACTTCAGAGTCCCATACTCCAGGATTTTTTGTGCTTGGGTTAATAAAAATCGAAAAAAATCATTTTGATTGACTCCTGAGGTCACTCCACATATGAATGGCCTTGACTAGCTGCATCAGGACACGTTGCCAGGATCATAAGGATCTGTTCTGTATATTGGTTGTATCTAGAATTTACTTCAGAGTCCCATCCTCCAGGATTTTTTGTGCTTGGGTTAATGAAAATCGAAAAATATCATTTTGATTGACTCCTGAGGTCACTCCACATATAAATGGCCTTGACTAGCTATATAAGGACTCGTTTGCAGGATCATAAGGATGTGTTCTGTATATTGGTTGTATCTAGAATTTACTTCAGAGTCCCATCCTCCAGGATTTTTTGTGCTTGGGTTAATAAAAATCGAAAAAAAATCATTTTGATTGACTCCTGAGGTCACTCCACATATAAATGGCCTTGACTAGCTATATAAGGACTCGTTGGCAGGATCATAAGGATATGTTCTGTATATTGGTTGTATCTAGAATTTACTTCAGAGTCCCATCCTCCAGGATTTTTTGTGCTTGGGTTAATAAAAATCGAAAAAAATCATTTTGATTGACTCCTGAGGTCACTCCACATATGAATGGCCTTGACTAGCTGCATCAGGACACGTTGCCAGGATCATAAGGATCTGTTCTGTATATTGGTTGTATCTAGAATTTACTTCAGAGTCCCATCCTCCAGGATTTTTTGTGCTTGGGTTAATAAAAATCGAAAAAAATCATTTTGATTGACTCCTTACGTCACTCCACATATAAATGGCCTTGACTAGCTATATAAGGACTCGTTGGCAGGATCATAAGGATCTGTTCTGTATATTGGTTGTATCTAGAATTTACTTCAGAGTCCCATCCTCCAGGATTTTTTGTGCTCGGGTCAAGAAAAATCGAAAAAAATCATTTTGATTGACTCCTGAGGTCACTCCACATATAAATGGCCTTGACTAGCTGCGTCAGGACACGTTGCCAGGATCATAAGGATGTGTTCTGTATATTGGTTGTATCTAGAATTTACTTCAGAGTCCCATCCTCCAGGATTTTTTGTGCTTGGGTTAATAAAAATCGAAAAAAAATCATTTTGATTGACTCCTGAGGTCACTCCACATATAAATGGCCTTGACTAGCTGCGTCAGGACACGTTGCCAGGATCATAAGGATCTGTTCTGTATATTGGTTGTATCTAGAATTTACTTCAGAGTCCCATCCTCCAGGATTTTTTTTGCTTGGGTTAATAAAAATCGAAAAAAATCATTTTGATTGACTCCTTAGGTCACTCCACATATAAATGGCCTTAACTAGCTATATAAGGACTCGTTGGCAGGATCATAAGGATCTGATCTCTATATTGGTTGTATCTAGAATTTACTTCAGAGTCCCATCCTCCAGGATTTTTTGTGCTCGGGTCAAGAAAAATCGAAAAAAAATCATTTTGATTGACTCCTGAGGTCACTCCACATATAAATGGCCTTGACTAGCTGCATCAGGACACGTTGCCAGGATCATAAGGATCTGTTTTGTATATTGGTTGTATCTAGAATTTACTTCAGAGTCCCATCCTCCAGGATTTTTTGTGCTTGGGTTAATAAAAATCGAAAAAAAATCATTTTGATTGACTCCTGAGGTCACTCCACATATGAATGGCCTTGACTAGCTGCATCAGGACACGTTGCCAGGATCATAAGGATCTGTTTTGTATATTGGTTGTATCTAGAATTTACTTCAGAGTCCCATCCTCCAGGATTTTTTGTGCTCGGGTCAAGAAAAATCGAAAAAAAATCATTTTGATTGACTCCTGAGGTCACTCCACATATAAATGGCCTTGACTAGCTGCGTCAGGACACGTTGCCAGGATCATAAGGATGTGTTCTGTATATTGGTTGTATCTAGAATTTACTTCAGAGTCCCATCCTCCAGGATTTTTTGTGCTTGGGTTAATGAAAATCGAAAAATATCATTTTGATTGACTCCTGAGGTCACTCCACATATAAATGGCCTTGACTAGCTATATAAGGACTCGTTTGCAGGATCATAAGGATGTGTTCTGTATATTGGTTGTATCTAGAATTTACTTCAGAGTCCCATCCTCCAGGATTTTTTGTGCTTGGGTTAATAAAAATCGAAAAAAAATCATTTTGATTGACTCCTGAGGTCACTCCACATATAAATGGCCTTGACTAGCTATATAAGGACTCGTTGGCAGGATCATAAGGATATGTTCTGTATATTGGTTGTATCTAGAATTTACTTCAGAGTCCCATCCTCCAGGATTTTTTGTGCTTGGGTTAATAAAAATCGAAAAAAATCATTTTGATTGACTCCTGAGGTCACTCCACATATAAATGGCCTTGACTAGCTATATAAGGACTCGTTGGCAGGATCATAAGGATCTGTTCTGTATATTGGTTGTATCTAGAATTTATTTCAGAGTCCCATCCTCCAGGATTTTTTGTGCTTGGGTTAATAAAAATCAAAAAAAATCATTTTGATTGACTCCTGAGGTCACTCCACATATAAATGGCCTTGACTAGCTGCGTCAGGACACGTTGCCAGGATCATAAGGATATGTTCTGTATATTGGTTGTATCTAGAATTTATTTCAGAGTCCCATCCTCCAGGATTTTTTGTGCTTGGGTTAACAAAAATCGAAAAAAATCATTTTGATTGACTCCTGAGGTCACTCCACATATAAATGGCCTTGACTAGCTGCATCAGGACACGTTGCCAGGATCATAAGGATATGTTCTGTATATTAATTGTATCTAGAATTTATTTCAGAGTCCCATCCTCCAGGATTTTTTGTGCTTGTGTTAATAAAAATCGAAAAAAATCATTTTGATTGACTCCTGAGGTCACTCCACATATAAATGGCCTTGACTAGCTATATAAGGACTCGTTGGCAGGATCATAAGGATCTGTTCTGTATATTGGTTGTATCTAGAATTTATTTCAGAGTCCCATCCTCCAGGATTTTTTGTGCTTGGGTTAATAAAAATCAAAAAAAATCATTTTGATTGACTCCTGAGGTCACTCCACATATAAATGGCCTTGACTAGCTGCATCAGGACACGTTGCCAGGATCATAAGGATCTGTTCTGTATATTGGTTGTATCTAGAATTTACTTCAGAGTCCCATCCTCCAGGATTTTTTGAGCTTGGGTTAATAAAAATCGAAAAAAAATCATTTTGATTGACTCCTGAGGTCACTCCACATATAAATGGCCTTGACTAGCTGCGTCAGGACACGTTGCCAGGATCATAAGGATATGTTCTGTATATTGGTTGTATCTAGAATTTATTTCAGAGTCCCATCCTCCAGGATTTTTTGTGCTTGGGTTAACAAAAATCGAAAAAAATCATTTTGATTGACTCCTGAGGTCACTCCACATATAAATGGCCTTGACTAGCTGCGTCAGGACACGTTGCCAGGATCATAAGGATGTGTTCTGTATATTGGTTGTATCTAGAATTTACTTCAGAGTCCCATCCTCCAGGATTTTTTGTGCTTGGGTTAATGAAAATCGAAAAATATCATTTTGATTGACTCCTGAGGTCACTCCACATATAAATGGCCTTGACTAGCTATATAAGGACTCGTTGGCAGGATCATAAGGATATGTTCTGTATATTGGTTGTATCTAGAATTTACTTCAGAGTCCCATCCTCCAGGATTTTTTGTGCTTGGGTTAATAAAAATCGAAAAAAATCATTTTGATTGACTCCTGAGGTCACTCCACATATAAATGGCCTTGACTAGCTATATAAGGACTCGTTGGCAGGATCATAAGGATCTGTTCTGTATATTGGTTGTATCTAGAATTTATTTCAGAGTCCCATCCTCCAGGATTTTTTGTGCTTGGGTTAATAAAAATCAAAAAAAATCATTTTGATTGACTCCTGAGGTCACTCCACATATAAATGGCCTTGACTAGCTGCGTCAGGACACGTTGCCAGGATCATAAGGATATGTTCTGTATATTGGTTGTATCTAGAATTTATTTCAGAGTCCCATCCTCCAGGATTTTTTGTGCTTGGGTTAACAAAAATCGAAAAAAAACATTTTGATTGACTCCTGAGGTCACTCCACATATAAATGGCCTTGACTAGCTATATAAGGACTCGTTGGCAGGATCATAAGGATCTGTTCTGTATATTGGTTGTATCTAGAATTTATTTCAGAGTCCCATCCTCCAGGATTTTTTGTGCTTGGGTTAATAAAAATCAAAAAAAAATCATTTTGATTGACTCCTGAGGTCACTCCACATATAAATGGCCTTGACTAGCTGCATCAGGACACGTTGCCAGGATCATAAGGATCTGTTCTGTATATTGGTTGTATCTAGAATTTACTTCAGAGTCCCATCCTCCAGGATTTTTTTTGCTTGGGTTAATAAAAATCGAAAAAAAATCATTTTGATTGACTCCTGAGGTCACTCCACATATAAATGGCCTTGACTAGCTGCGTCAGGACACGTTGCCAGGATCATAAGGATATGTTCTGTATATTGGTTGTATCTAGAATTTATTTCAGAGTCCCATCCTCCAGGATTTTTTGTGCTTGGGTTAACAAAAATCGAAAAAAATCATTTTGATTGACTCCTGAGGTCACTCCACATATAAATGGCCTTGACTAGCTGCATCAGGACACGTTGCCAGGATCATAAGGATATGTTCTGTATATTGGTTGTATCTAGAATTTATTTCAGAGTCCCATCCTCCAGGATTTTTTGTGCTTGTGTTAATAAAAATCGAAAAAAATCATTTTGATTGACTCCTGAGGTCACTCCACATATAAATGGCCTTGACTAGCTATATAAGGACTCGTTGGCAGGATCATAAGGATCTGTTCTGTATATTGGTTGTATCTAGAATTTATTTCAGAGTCCCATCCTCCAGGATTTTTTGTGCTTGGGTTAATAAAAATCGAAAAAAATCATTTTGATTGACTCCTGAGGTCACTCCACATATGAATGGCCTTGACTAGCTGCGTCAGGACACGTTGCCAGGATCATAAGGATATGTTCTGTATATTGGTTGTATCTAGAATTTATTTCAGAGTCCCATCCTCCAGGATTTTTTGTGCTTGGGTTAACAAAAATCGAAAAAAATCATTTTGATTGACTCCTGAGGTCACTCCACATATAAATGGCCTTGACTAGCTGCGTCAGGACACGTTGCCAGGATCATAAGGATATGTTCTGTATATTGGTTGTATCTAGAATTTATTTCAGAGTCCCATCCTCCAGGATTTTTTGTGCTTGTGTTAATAAAAATCGAAAAAAAAATCATTTTGATTGATTCCTGAGGTCACTCCACATATAAATGGCCTTGACTAGCTGCATCAGGATCATAAGGATCTGTTCTGTATATTGGTTGTATCTAGAATTTACTTCAGAGCCCTATCCTCCAGGATTTTTTATGGTTGGGTCGAATCAAATCGAGGTAAAATCACACCAATTCTGTTTTAGTCATAATTCATAATACTGGAGTCACATTTCAAATTTAAATCGAAACGACTTCTCCATATCAGCATTTTTATACAAAAAACGGTTTGTTCCGAGCTACGCAATGTCAGAAATAGATACAACGCCTATAGTTGGGTAGAAGTGATGTCCCTTGGTGGATGGGCCTTGGTGGATAACTAATCGTACTAAAAATTTAGAACAATTTTGCTTGGAGGATGAAACTTGGTGGATAACAAAACCGATCTTCACAAAACCGCTGTCAATCAGCTGTACCATAAAACAGACGACGAATGTAAACAAACAACATAGAACAATAAACAGATAATTAAAAGCAATCAGTGGTGTCGGTCGCAGAAAAATCAATCGAAGTTCGTTTTTATTTCGCGATATCCCAAGTTCCCTACAAACCCGTTATACTCGCGCACGATCTCCAGCGGAAGGTGCAGTGGATGCAGAAGAAAGTCCTGATCCAGCAGGTGAAAATAGGAGAAAAGTGTTTCGAAAAGATCCAAAAGTGAGAAGAGTAGCGAAGTGCGTGAACATAAATTTGGTCCTTCGAGCCGGATCTTGAAGAAAAGTGCCCGCGAGTGAACAGGAAACTGCCCAGAATAGGCAAAAAGTGAACTAAAGGTGCCCAGAAGAGGCAAAAGGTGATTGTAAATTGCCCAGAATAGGCGAAAAAATCGCAAAGAACGGCCCCGCTGAAGACGGGTAAAGCCAGAAAAAGTGCGCGAAAGGTGATTTTCGGTAGCGTCCCCAAGCGGCAAACTAGCCATTTTACGCGGTAGTGCAAACAAAACCGCATAGTGTTCCCTCCAAGAATCCACCATCGCAGAATATTTACATCGTTACAACGAGTAGTGCGTGCGAGACACAGCCAGCTGACGATAGCGTAGGTAGTGTGCATTGTTTACCTACTGCCTGAACGGAGCGCGCCGTGCTGGAACATAAAGATTTCTGAAGGAATATTTTCAAAAAAGTTTTTAAGTTTCGCGGTGAAATTTTTATTTTGCAAATTGACTGTTCGGGTGCATTTTGGATTCTTGGAGGTTGAAAAGTGCGTGAGTGAACGGGAATACGGCGCTACCGAAGAAGAAAATGGCCGACGAGAGGAAATTCAGTGAGTTGGAGCTGACGAAGCAGAATATTGTCGATTCAATGGCTTTGTTGGAATATTATGCGAAGGAGTTCGACAAGGACAGTAAGTTTGCGGGCCAAGTAGAAGCGTGGGCGGAAAAGTTGGAGAAATTTTACGACGAGTTTCACCGGACGGTGGTGAAATTGGAGATGTTTTCCACCGATAAGGAGCCAATCGACCTGAAAAAGGAACGGCAGTTGTTCGACGGTCGCTATTATGCTCTTCGGTCCTTCTACTTGGCCAAACTGGCGAAGAAAACACGTTCTCCCCCTTCTGCCAACCCCGCACCATCGAGACCAATGAACATCAGGCTTCCGGAGCTTAACCTACCCAAGTTTAGCGGTAAGTTGGAAGACTGGTGTGTTTTTCGCGATTCATTTGAATCCGCAGTAGGTTCCCGGAGCGACATCAGTGCGGTCGAGAAGATGCACTATCTGAAGGGCCTCGTTCAAGGAGAGGCAGCGCGCATTCTCGACCCTATCAAAATAAGCGAGCAGGGCTACAAGGACGCTTGGCGAACGTTGCGGCTGCGTTTTGAGAACAACCGGCAGTTAATCAAGTGTCACATTCGGACGCTTTTCGACACTCCAGCGATGCGCAAGGAATCAGCTGAAGATCTGCTTGCGCTGATCGATCGCTTCGAGCAGCAGATCTCCGTTCTGAAGAGCTTGGGTGAACCAGCAGACCGATGGAGCTCTATCCTGGTTTACCAGCTATCTATACGCCTCGATCCTTGTACGCTCCGGGAATGGGAGAACCACTGTAGCAAACTCGATGCTGACAACATCGCTTCGGTTCTGGGAGGAACCGCCGGCACATCAGAGGACACAAGCACTGGTGCGTCAACTTCAATGCCATCATACGTGACGATGGTAAACTTCCTCCAGAACTACGCTCGAGTTTTGCAAGCAGTTTCTTCAGCCACTTCGAACACCGCTCCTCCTCGCAGCAAGCCAAATCCGACATCCAAGCTAGCAGCCTTTCCAGTCGCAGCTACACAGCAAACTGCAGTATCCAGTACACCCTCTTCCAGCGCCAGCAAGCCGAAGCCGTGCGACAAGTGCGGTGAGAGTCACTACCTGTACAGCTGTCCGGAATTTCGGAAACTCAACCTTCGCCAACGGATCGATCTGGTAAGACAGAAAAACCTTTGCATTAACTGTTTGAGATCGAGTTCCCATTATGCCCGGAACTGTTCTGGGTCAAGATGCCGTACATGTACCAAGAAGCACCACACGCTTCTTCATACTGAGCCCTCTGACGACAATCCCGCTTCTGGTCAAGCCACCGGATCAACTTGCTGTGTTGCCCTCCAGCCGACTCTCACCGCAGCATCTGCGCTGCATGCTCCAAACTCACTGTCACCCCAGTCTGTTTCGCAAGCTCCCATCCAGCAACCGTCTACCTCTACCTCAATCGCAAACTTATCCCACATTCATGCGCCTTCCATGAGTTCTCAGACTGCCCTCGTATCACATACTGGTGAAGTGATTCCTGGAACCGTTTTCCTTCCGACTGCGCTAGTGAATATCCGTAACGGTAGAGGTCGCATCGTCACTGCTCGTTGCTTGCTGGACTGTGCTTCCCAACGCAACTTTGTTTCTGGGGCTCTTTGCGAACGACTGCAGCTTCCTCGCATCCGATTGCCGCATGCTATCCCGATAAGCGGAATCGGAAACACTACAACGCTGGTTGAATACCAGGCCACGATAACCATCTCCTCTCGAGTCACTCCCTTCTCCGTACAATGCTCCATGCTCGTTCTGCCTTCCATTACCGTCAAGCTGCCCCAGTCGACGGTAGAAGCCCGCCACTGGCCGATTCCAAAGCACGTGGAGCTTGCAGATCCAACATTCGCTGTTACTGGCGACATCGACATGATTCTGGGTGCCGCCCATTTCTTCCAAATTCTTCGATACGGCAGGATATCACTCGGGGAAGAGTTACCGCTTCTGCAGAACACAGAGTTCGGTTGGGTCGTCTCCGGAGAGTGTTTATTGGAAAACCACGATCACAGCGATCCACGCAAGTGCCAGTTCAGTAATCCCTGCACAATCGATGAATTGGTCAACCGATTCTGGCAGCTCGAAGAAGTCCACGATGCAAAGGGATGGTCTCCGTCGGAACGATACTGTGAGGAACATTTCTTGAAGAACACCACCCGCAACTCCGAAGGCCGCTACGTCGTCAAGCTGCCCAAGCGTGACGAGCTGCTTTGGCAGTTAAAGGACAACAAATACAACGCCACCCGCCGCTTCTTCTCTCTGGAACGATCACTCGGTGCGAGTCCCGATAAGAAGGCGATGTATCAGCAGTTCATCCACGAGTACGTGAGATTGGGACATATGCGGGAGATTGGCCCCGATGAAATCGACGCGCAACCGCAATACTACCTTCCACACCACGCTGTGATGAAACTCGACAGCACCACTACAAAGCTTCGTACCGTATTCGACGCATCATGCCGCTCGAAGTCCGGTATCTCGCTGAACGATGTCCTGCTTCCTGGTCCCACAATCCAGGACACTCTCGTGACGATTGTCCTCCGTTTTCGAATCCACCAGTTCGTGTTATCTGCGGACATTGAAAAAATGTACCGGCAGATTTTGGTCCATCCCACCGACCAACCGCTGCAGCGAATTCTCTGGCGCGACGATCCCGAGGCTCCACTGAAGAGCTACCAGCTCCGCACCGTCACATACGGCACAAGCAGTGCTCCATTTTTGGCAACTAGGGTGCTGCAGAAGCTCGCCGATGATGAAGGGCAACATTTTCCGCTGGCGGAACCCGCTGTCCGCCACGACTTCTACGTCGACAATTTGCTGTCCGGTTCTGACGATGCTGAATCTCTCGCCGTTACCTGCAACCAGCTCATTGCAATGCTCGCATGCGCAGGACTTCCTCTCCGACAATGGTCTTCGAATTGTCAAGCTATTCTTGATACCATTCCGTTGGAGCTCCGAGAGACGAAAACACTACTCGATTTGGACCACGAGTCCTCCGTGACTGCACTTGGCCTCCGCTGGGAACCGTCGACCGATTTTCTTTCGTTCAAGACGCCGAATTGGAAGGAATGCACGGTTCTGAACAAACGAACGATCCTCTCTCAGATCAGCAGTCTTTTCGACCCCTTAGGTTTGATTGGACCGACCATTGCAAAGGCGAAAATCATGCTGCAGAGTCTTTGGAAGCTCCATCTCGACTGGGACACACCCGTGGCTAACGGATTCGCTCACGAATGGCACGAATTTCACCAGAAGTTTTCAGCACTTGCCCACCTTCGAGTTTCTCGCCATGTGTTACGTCCGGGTTACGACCGCTTGGAGATTCACGGGTTCAGCGACGCTTCAGAGTCTGCATATGGCGCATGCATCTATCTCCGGTCAATACCTGCCGAGGGCCCTTGTACAGTTCGCCTGGTGATTTCTAAGTCCAAGGTCGCTCCGATGGGGACTCAAACCATTCCACGCCTCGTGCTATGCGCAGCTCAACTCCTGTCCAGACTTCTTAAACAAGTTCAGGACAGCATCGACATAACCGCCACCACATATCTATGGACCGATTCTTCCATCGTCTTGAACTGGATATCCGCAACTCCATCGACATGGAAGACGTTCGTAGCCAACCGAGTGGCTGAAATCCAAGAGCTGACGTCTCACGCCGTTTGGAATCACGTCCCATCCGAAGACAATCCCGCCGATCTCGTTTCTCGAGGAATGGACCTCGATGAACTCCTCGCTAGTGCACTGTGGTGGAACGGACCGCAGTGGCTAAAACCAATATTCGCTCCTTGGCCAGCGAAGTACGTCGTCGTAGCGACCTCAAACTTAGACCAACCGGAGGTCCGACAGACTATTGCCCTTCCGGTCGTGAGCGTAGAACCGTCAGATATCGTCGATCGCTATTCCAATCTTCGTCAGCTACTTCGGATCGGCACACTTCTTCGGCGTTTCGCCGCTAACTGCCTTCACCGGAAGAATCACCAACCAATTCTTGTCGGCCCGTTGACGGCTCTTGACATTGATCGCACTCTGCTCAATCTGGTCCGTCGCATACAACAGCAGTACTTTGCCAACGAGATACGCCAACTTGAAACCGTCGGAAAAGTAAACCGTAAATCCAAGCTACGGTATCTGCACCCGACACTCGTAGACGGCATTATTCGTGTCGGCGGCCGGCTTCACAATGCTGCAATACCTGTCGACGGAAGACACCCGATCGTCCTCCCCAAACATCGTCTCACCGACATGATCGCCACGAGAGAACACCATAAGACGCTCCATGCCGGTCCCAGCTTACTACTATCCTCGTTGCGCCAAAGATTTTGGCCCCTCGGCGGACGGAACTTGGTTCGCAACATTGTTCACGGCTGCATGGTATGCGCACGTGCCAAACCCAAGCCGTTGCAGCAGCTGATGGGGGATCTGCCATCTGTTCGGGTCAACCAGGCGTACCCGTTTCAGAATGTTGGCGTTGACTTGGCTGGGCCAATGTACGTGAGAACGTCACTCCGAAATAAGAGATCGCCATTCTTCAAAGCCTACATCACCGTATACGTATGTATGGCTACCAAAGCCGTGCACTTGGACCTTGTGTCGGATCTGACCACTGGCACATTCATTGCGAGCCTGCGAAGATTCGTCGGCCGTAGAGGAAAGCCTGCGCATATCTACTGCGATAACGCCACGAACTTTGTTGGAGCACATCGAGAACTGGAAGAACTGCGGAAGCTTTTCCGAACTCAAGTTCACCAAGATGCCGTAGCAAACGAATGCGCAGACAACGGAATACAGTTCCACTTCATCCCACCTCGCTCTCCCACATTCGGTGGAATCTGGGAAGCCTGCGTGAAATCCGTGAAGACCCTGCTTCGCAAAATCCTCGGAAATGCTCACCTAACCGAATCCGAGCTGCAAACCGCATTGATTCAGGTCGAGTCAATGCTAAACTCTCGCCCAATCACGCCGTTGCCGGACAATCCATCCGATGAGCTGGCTCTGACTCCAGGACATTTCCTGATTGGTCGTCCGTTGAATGCGGTACCTGATCCAGATTGCCGTGAAGTTCCTGAATCCAGGTTGTCTCGATGGGAACGAGTACAACAGCTAACTCAGCACTTCTGGAGTCGTTGGCACAAGGAGTATCTCGCCACCCTGCAAAGTCGCTACCGCTGGACAGAAGCCATGGACAATCTAGCCGTTGGTTCCATCGTCGCTCTCAAAGATGAGAGAGCACCGCCGTTGAAATGGCCCCTGGGACGCGTGCTCAGCGTTCATCCCGGCCCTGACGGCCTTGTTCGTGTCGCCACCGTGAAGTCGACCTTCGGCATCGTTCAACGCGCCATCCCGAAGCTCTGCTTACTTCCAGTTGAAGTAGCGCCACCCATCGTAGCACAGAGTCCCGCACCAATTAGCAGCCCTACGTCAACAACGCCAAATGAAGGCCCTTGCTCAGGGAACCGAGCCGCCGGACGAGATCCCGGCCCTTGCTCAGGGAACAGAGCCGCCGGACGAGATCCCGGCCCTTGCTCAGGGTACAGAGCCGCCGGACGAGCTCCCGGCCCCTACTCGGGGAAATGAGTCGCCAGACGAGATCCTGGCCCAAGCTCGGGGGTATCGAGCGGTTCGTGGTTCACCTGTAAAGAACCAAGCCTCGCCGTGTGGGTTCCTAGAACCCCCGGCTGGGACTTGACTCAAGTTAAGTACCCCATCCTAATTTGTCAAACCAACAGTTCGCGTACAGATGTTCCTCCTTTACAGCACACCACTCCCGGACAGTATCTTGCAGTCGGACCCGACGCACCTCGAAAAATCATCCTGGAAGCTGTAAGAAGGCCTGTACCGACAAGACGAATCCAGATCTTCATATCCCGTTGAACGTCAGTCATCGCAAGAAGCTCGAACTTCCGCCGCTAATGCCCGTTGAATTCCTTAAAATTTCATTGGCGGCCGGAATGTTCAATACTCACCTCTAATTCTCCAATACGAACCTGAAATGAAAATGAAATTTTATGTTTTGTATATACTTGTAAATACTTACCTAGATTTAAGAATAAGTGAACTAAACTAACCCTAGAAACAAATGCAATGTAAAGATACTTACCATAAGATTCATACTTCAAACCCGTTGTGCGAGCATAAGGCAGGAATGGATTCTGCATCACAAAACCGCTGTCAATCAGCTGTACCATAAAACAGACGACGAATGTAAACAAACAACATAGAACAATAAACAGATAATTAAAAGCAATCAGTGGTGTCGGTCGCAGAAAAATCAATCGAAGTTCGTTTTTATTTCGCGATATCCCAAGTTCCCTACAAACCCGTTATACTCGCGCGCGATCTCCAGCGGAAGGTGCAGTGGATGCAGAAGAAAGTCCTGATCCAGCAGGTGAAAATAGGAGAAAAGTGTTTCGAAAAGATCCAAAAGTGAGAAGAGTAGCGAAGTGCGTGAACAATGTCCACACTGGATCGTCTCGTGGAACATATGGACCAACAATGAAAGTGAAATTTCTGCAGAATGCTTTCATTTCTGATGCGGTCATTCTTCCGCTAATCGTTTTTCCCTGCTTTTTTCTGTTATATACCTCTTCAAAATCGGGCATTCGACGTAAACCTACATCTGCAGACGTCTTTGCTATAAAGCTAATCCTTGTGTTTAAAGTTGTTTTACTTAGAAATTGTTTTTCATATATAAAATAATGAAGAGCTGAAAATAAACCGTATTTGCACATCCCGTTACTAAATAAATCGTGCATCCCATCAACACTAGGGTTATCGATTACATGGAAAGATACTAGCTGATTGAACGCCGAATCTCCAACAATTCCGGTCTCCGAATGTTTCCCAATGGCGACATCCTCCTCATAATTCACAGGGTTCCGCAAACATTCATCACACTCTACATTATCTTTCTGTAAGTTCAGTCTATGTCTGTGGCAAAAACGACAATAATAATTAGCGTTGAATCCACCCGACAATTGTAAAAGTGTGTGAACTCCAAGGTTATCTCCCTGAATTAAGCATAAAATGAATCGCACTTTGACAAATTTAGAATTTAGTTTGAAAATCAGTCCTTCATTCTCGAGATTCTTGAACGGATCAAGTAACTTTTCCACAAGTTTATTGACACCTGCTAGATTTATAGAAATTTTTCTGGTAAAACCTGCAACCAGTATGTTACAAAGTTTTGATCTAAACATATCAGGAAGAGTCGGAAAGTTGTAATAGATTCCGCATACGGAATCTATCTTATTGTGTGAGCTTTGCGCGTCGTTAACTTCGAACTCGTCAGCATAAAGCCAAACTGGTACGATAAAATTGTTATCGTCTTGAACATAGTTTGATTTAACACGCTTCCATACGGATCCATTCACGAAATGTGCTATTTTATTAGATTTTTCTAAACCATCTGTATATTCAAGTGTCTTTTCGAGAATATCACCTGTTTCGAAAAATGACTTCACTTGAAAACAGATTGGATTTAGCACCAAACACGATGCTCTGCTGCTCTCATTAGTTGAGGGGTGAATCTTGTTTTGTTCGAAAACGAATATTGCAGGTTTTTCAAAAATGTTCAATGTTTTTAAATGAGCAAAAAACTTGTAATCCGTATCAATAAAATTGAAAGCGGTCTTGAATTTTGTTAAATACTTATTCAACTCATACTTTGCTTCAATGCCTAGAGTATCAATATTCAGGTCTTGAATCCTCTCCACAGACCGTGTAAAAAACTCTTTGGTAGCCTTTTGAACATCTCTTACGTCTTGTCTGGTAAAGTTATTCTTTCGGTGCATGTCCAATGTAAACCGTATTGCTGATTGTTCAATGAATCTCAAATTATCGTTATGTACATCATTTTCGGCGGCAGTAGTAGCTGTATTCAGTCTAATTATTTTGGGAGGTACGACAGTCTCTAGTTCTGTTTCCTGCTTTTTGTTTGCTTCGTTAGGTTGTATAATACATTTGTGGTTCCTAACGTGTTTCTTAAAACGAGATATGTTGGTAAAAACTTGAATGCAGTTATCAAAAGGACACTCAAAGCGATTGTTCTCAGGAAGTTTATGAACATTTTCTATGTGGTGTAAAAAACTATCTGTTGAAATATAATTGCTACCGCATCCAAAAACGTTACAAGAAATTATTCTATTGAGTGACATTTTCAAATATGCGATTAACTTATTTACAGCCATATAACTGCCCTGCGATGGCTCTGCTTCGTATACAAATTTCTCTATAAAAATCCAAACCAATTTAGAGAACCGAGAAACTGGTAACCCTAGCACCATTTGCAGTTTGAGTTGCACATCGACTCCACGCATAATAGTAGACAGCTCATAATGAAGTGTTTTATAAACTACGAAACACTGTCCCGAAGCAGTTTCCAATGAAATCCCAATCACGATCAGCTTTGGGGCCACAGGAATCTTTTGGTTCTCGTAAATTTCCAGTGTTTCTTGGAGTTTGATTTGCCCTAAATCTCTGCTGCCAGCCAGCATGAAGGTGTCCGATTGTGCGACCAACACGGTGGGTTTGAACCCCTTTGACGCTTTGACTGGAATAAGCACTGTGCTTAAAGCGTGAAGAAGATACAGTAAACGAATATCTGAAAAAAACAATAGAAGTATTGTAAATGTTTGTAGCAAATCGAGCAACTCTTATTGAAAATCAAACAACAAAGAATAAATAGAAAATCGCGACGATATTGCAGATGCTTAAAAAATGAGTTTCATGCATTTAAGGGTTAAGAACATTAGGCACCTAGAAGTTTAGCGACTTAGTCCGGTCTGACTTAACACCGACCACATGATCGCAGGAAGCATGGTAATGGACACTATTTTCGATGTGATGCGTTTACGTAGAACAAGAGAAACACGATTGTCGCTATTCGAGTATTACAGTAATACAAAAGTAAACAAACTGAGATTATCACTTCCCCACATTCTAAGCCTTTGAATGTATATCCTGACAAACATTCATTTCATTATTCGGTAATGCTGTTGAACAATGTGCGTTTGAATAACGAACAACCAATTGACACATCAACAGTGCATAAAGGCAATTTCATCATTTCATTTTCGTTAATTTTAGTACTGCTGTTACAATTATTTTAACTTAGTCGGCTTTGGTCCTTAACTAATGAATTATACCCTAATCCTTCTGCTAACATGCTCAATACCAGTAATGTTTCGATAAGAGGAACAAGAATATGCAGTTTCTTAATTCTGAACATTGCAGACAAAAAAGTGCAAGTTTATTTTTATCAGAGCGGCGAAGTCAGCTATCTATATACTTAAAGGGTCCGATTGGAACTGGAGTACTTCGATGTAGGAGTCGGTGAAAAGAAATAGCCGAAAAGCCTTCTGTACAAGTTATTTATTTTTAAATAAATTTTTCACTGGAGTCATCATTGCAAAGCAAACTAAGCGATTTTTACCAACTTAAGGCTGTCATCTGTATAGCGCTGGTCAAGATTTCATTACATTATTGAGGACGTTGACCGGCTGATCGTTCTTAAGGATGCGTTGATAAGGACTATATTCACACCACATAGTCCACGGTAAAGCATTGCATTTTGCTTGTTTGTTGTTTCAATGCAAAAGTATTAAATTTTCCGCTCTAGTCGTAGTTTTCCAAAGTACATTTTTCCTATGGAATATTTAGATACCCGGTACGTTGTACCTACATTTATTGATATGACGCAGAACTTGTGTATGTACGTCAGTACTAACAGCAATAAGCGTCTGCATCAATCTTATAGACGGATAGTCTACATCACTTACGGCCGATTTCTTCACCCTCGCTTAACGTTTAATCCAGGTTTAACGCTCTGGAAAACCCGATTTAAATGTTAAGCAAGTGTGAAGAAATCGGCCCTTAAGTATATAATTGTAAATCTACTAACTTTTGTTAACTGAATCATTGGGATTGCCTCGAGCAAGCAGCTCTCCAGGAATTATTTCTTTGGCATCAGGGTACTTTTTAATTAGATTTATCTAAGATAAATTTAAAGATGCATTAGTTATCTTAGATCCACGGATCACCGCACCGTTATCGGATCAGATAACAGGAACAAATCGAACCGTTGATTGGCCCCATCTTATCACCGAGTAGTGTAAACGCTGTCGATCAAGAAATATTTTACTCGTTCGATGGTCTTGTTGGATAGACCTGAAAGAACTCAAACTCGTCCTGATTTTACTGCACGGCGAAAGCAATTCTGCACTGGAAACGACTAGACATTTCCAGTTACGATCACTCGTTTTCTATTTTATAATTCACGCCATCAATAACACACTCCTAGAAACTGGTGTGGAGGGTGTTTGAAATTCCTTCTGAAAATCCAACAAGTTACTAGTTTGTCAATTTAGACATACATACATACCTAACACCAAAGCGAGCGCAGTTGTTTATTGTTGTAATTTATCTAATCAATTTCTAATATGTTCAAAAATCGGGTCCAACTACCAAAATTTGATTCTGAATAATTTTCTCTCTGAATCCCAGTTACAATTAAGCAATCCATGAGATGTTTCTGTTCAGCTGATTATCTTTCTTGTTTATTTCTTCTGACGTTACTCAGGTGGGCGCAACGTCCGACAAAATTGTCGATTCGGTCCAACAACAAACGAATCGGACTAACAAAAGTTGTTCGTCGGACGAGATTTTCTGTTCGCAGTAGCAAAGCAAAACAAACTTGTTGACGAAACCCGATGTATCGTCTAATAAAAGACAGGACAAGTTAAATGTGAGCAGAAATCTAGCAAGCTTATTCAAATGGTCCTATATGGGAAATCCCGTGTCAAAACATCTAGAAATCGGTTCGGAATTCTGAATGATTTGTGAATATCAGTTCATGTGTAACAATGCGAATGTTGCATTAGAATTGAAACCATTCAGAATTCCGAACACACTCTTTACAACTTATTTACTGAGAACTCGGGAGAAGAATCCAGCAGATGGCCCGACGTAGTGTGAATAGTGCTCTATTTGTTTATTGTATAGCGTGTCAGAAGAGTGATTCATGAAATGTTTCAAACTAGTGTCAGTTTCTTACCGGAAGAATTTGCGGTGTTTCTTAAACCTTGCACCAAGCGCTTCGACGAAGAGTCCTTTCCGTTCTTGTTTACGAATTGTGCCACGGGTTCATATAGTGCCTCCCACTTTTGGGAATATTCTGCCGGGTTCCCCAAACCGAGCTTCCAAAAATCAATATCCAACTGAAAGAGAAACAATCTAATTGTGGTACTGATGATTTCTAGATTGCTTTACCAGTTGGTATCCAAACTCTTCTTGCAGCTGTGGATAGTCGTTGATCAACTGCTGCGCATGACCAAATTTCCGCAAAAATTGCTTCCTCGTAGGGAAACTGACTTCCCACAGCGAAAGTACGGTTGGCCAAGGGGATGTATTTAAGCTGAGCCACTGCACTGCTGCTTGTACTTCAGCCGTTTGCTCACAAGATTCGATGTTCCCTTCGATTTCGGGAGCGGTGTGCGTTTTCTCTTTATTGGCTCTTTGACGTTCGGACTGCTTTATATAATTTATTCTGCTAAAGATCTTTCCGCCGGGATTCGTTCGGCCTGATTTTGGTAAATAGTACGTCTCCTAAAATATAAATTTTGTTGAATGTATGTTATATAAAAATTCATTCACTCATTGCAAGGAATTATGTAATATTATCGTTACGTTTTACCTTCGATTCGTGAGTGAAGACGCATACGATCACGTCGCTGAGGTCACTCAATGTTTCGACGGTAGTTTTACGCCCCAGGGATATGAGAAAGCGAGCGACCGTATCGACAACCAGTTTCCGCCCTGCGTCGGAAAGAGTGTGCGTTGTCGCGTGCTTCAGAATCTGTTTTCCAAAATCAGTTTTCTCTAACAGAACGCGTAGATTATGCGGCGAGAGAAAACAAGATTTACCGTGTGTGACAGCTGGGTATTCATCTACTTCCTAAAAAACAAATTACGTAATAATTCGATAGCCATACTATTCGTTTTGTGCGAAGGATTCCAAATATTGGCTTGAAGAGTAAAACTTAAGTACCTTGCAGTCGGCGGTACTAGGGTTAGAGTCCCTAGCGGAACCTAGCGATAGATCCAGTTCATGCGTGGGCGAGTTCCGGTTCACATGTACTTCCGCTTGCTCATCTTCGACGAATACGATGTTTTCCAAATTCTAGGAAAATAAAAAAGTGGCAGTAAAAATGATCGTAATGAAAATGGACGCAAGGGCCTAGTGGTTCAAGTTAGCATTCCGGCTCCAGTGATACAACCGATTATAATTAGAATTGGGTGTCGCTGGAGCCGGAATACTAACTAGAACCAGCATTCCGGCTCATTTCCCGGCTGAACTTATTGGAGAAATTATACTTACATTTTTCTTCCGCCAATTTGTAACCCAGTGCCAAACCAAATCGAATGGAACAGAGTGTTGTTCCGCTATTGACCTGAAATTTTCTTCCTCAAAAGCTATTAAATCTCTTAGTTGCAAATTAGCACTTTGAAAAAATTGCAAACACGCTTCTGACGGTGCGTTTGCTTCGAAATCTGCAACAAGTTGATCTTCGTTTAAAATAATGCTGCCTTCACTTTCCATGGTTACGGTTGAACTGATTTCATGAGGAAAAATTATGACATTTTCACAATAATGAGGTGTATGAAAATCTTAAGTCGCATCTATGAAATGCATACGTCATACCAATGAATTCCATAAGACGTACTTATGAAATCTATATGAGTGTGTATATAAAATATAAGTGTTTTATGAAATCGTTATTAGGTTGATTCATAAGTCGTGACTTATGAAATTCTTAAGTCTTTTTGCTTCAGTGTAGAGTTGGTCAGCTTAATCATCCCTAATTTTGCAAAGGTCGAGTTTTCAAGCAACGGATGACATGTCGTATCCATTATCATTGCGATATCACATCAAAACGTGCGGGAGAAAAAGTACAAGTGGTTGAGACATTAATAGTTACAAGGAGAATGTCTAAGATCCAGAAACCAGATTGTGCCAGATTTCACGACGAATATTAGACTTAGAATTGTATGGTGATTCTCTCGTACATTGTACCGAACGCGATTATGCACATTCGTTTTAAATCTTATATAATAATGAACTTCCTAGGCTCTGACGCACCAATTGTTCTGCAATGTTAATACACACAAATTGTGTTTTGATGTCTCAGGTCATGAAATATCTAAACGATGGCCACTGAGAAGATTACGGATCGCTTCACCAGTGGTTGAAAAGCTACAAACTGTAGCGCACTTTACACATTCAACAACATTTCTCTTTTCAAGATTAGCATATCCCCACCTCCGCTTCAATCTCTTTCGAATTAGGTTTTACACCAACCAACATAACCTCACAAAATAAGCCTGATGAACTTCGTTTGACAATTCTTGGTGGTTAGTTTACATGGAAGTTACGTGAGTTCGAATGCAACAGATGAGCACCCGTTGCACTCACACTCACGCAATTGACAATGTAAACAAACCACCGAGAATTGTCAAACATGAACTTCATTCAGTATGAGTTCATTCGTGTCGTCATCTTGTAGAACTCAATAGCGACGATCAATAAATAACTGCTACCAACTTTACAAGCCAGATAGAAAATGAGATCACTAGATTGGTTGGTTACGGTTGGCACAACTGAAGGGACCGATATACCGATATACTACACAATGTACCGTAGAATTTCGAGTGTTTCGTCGTGAGTTGGTAGTCTCGATTAGTCTCTGCAGTACGCTGGGTCCACTACTTTTTTCATGATGGTCCTTAGTGTTGCAAAATGTTTTGTCATCAGCTATTATTGCTCGAGAAGTATGCTTATCTTCAACTATGCATAACATCGTAGGAAACCAGCTACAACGCGTTTACCACATAAAGGATCTAGGAGTCGCCGCTTAAACGAGTTTGCTGAAATTTTCGACAACGTCGTGTATTCTTCACAGTTTCGTCATCGTGTATTGTCACTATTTTAATTATGTTTAGATTAGTTCATGTAGAAATTTGTCAGTTGGACTTTAAAATAGAAGTACAAATTGCATCACCTTGAAGAAATCTTTTGCAGTAAAGCCAGTCTTTGCTGCCGCGAATTATACATTTCGTTCGCTTAGTTAGACTCACAAAATAGTACTGGCAGATTTAAAAATCTGAAATAGATCTAAAGCTAAAACACTTACATGTAACACCAGGTCTATTTGCAAGTATCACCTGAAAAATTGGCAAACGTCAAGATGACATTTGTCGATTCTGTAACTACCAGCCCGAGAGCTCGGAACATATTTTCTGCCATTGTGCAGTATTGTTGTGTGTTACAATGTATTATCAGATTTTTTTTTATGTTAAATTCCACTCCATGTTGTGGTATTTTCCAAAACCCGATTTCTACTTTCACTTTTTTAAAAGAATTGCACTTTTAAAAAATTATCGAAGTTTCATTTTAAACATTTTCTAAACCATTCCTTCAACTTTTAGAATTTTTTTTTTATTGGTTGAAACTTTGCAAAGTTATAGTAATTTTTGAAAAAGAAAAGTCAAAACCGCGATTTTTTCACATTTTTTGTTTAAACCAATTTATGTATCATTGATTCAATAAATTTCGTGCTTTCACCTACACAGCTGTTTTTGCAATTAAAAACGAGTTTAATCCACCTAACAGTATGATGAGCCTTTCTTATTACTCTTATCACGCTCTTCGGATATTTCATCGATTGAGAACATTTACAGCATGATGTTTCGCGATGTTTTAATAACATGATTTGATACTACATGGGACAGTGGTAGACCTCAGAAAAACGCTTAAATGAAAAAGTGACTTTATAAGTGCTGAAAAAGTGACTTTATAAGTGCTTGACCAAAAAATGCAAAAAAAAAAATATTGCGTATATTAGAAGTTCATATCATTAATAGCGTTTACTCAAATTTTCATGGCGATATGAAATCTAGAACTGAAATTGCAGCTCTTCAAAACACGCTACCTCAACGCGATTACTTCGATATTTTCTGAAAGTAACCTCATAGTAAGCAACATATTTCGACTCACAATAGCTAGTGGTTGAAAAAAGATCTTGATTTGATAATATTTACACAAGTACTTTGTAATATTTACACCCTTATTGACAGACTTCCCATGAACATGGACAATTTTGTACCTATGCACAAAATTTCGTACACGCGTTCAACTTCAAACATGCTTCGTCTCGATGTACAAGTTCGCCTCGAACATCGAACGATGTGCAAACTCTAGTTCAAACATCCGTGTACGTACACCGGGTGCGTACACAAGAACGATTCGCACATGGCAAAAAGGGTCAGCGCTAGTGACGATGAGAGTAAGAAAGAGAAAATTGGTGCCACGAACCGATGTGTACGCACACCGTGTACGTACATGGGGTTCAGTTGTGCACGTGTTTAGGTACGAAACAGCGTGTTTGAGTTCGTACACGAAGTGTGGGTTTAATATGAGCACAGAACCAGAGCGAAAATTGTGTGCGATGTGCATATGGGAAGACTGCTTATTAATAAAAAGTGGAATTTTTTAAAAGAATTTAATTTTTATTCATTTGCCTAAAATATGCATTAGGGTAATGTGTCCAAATATGGACGGCGGCAAAATCATATGAATATTCAAATTTTCAATTTTGCCCCAATGCTTGTTCTTTATACCCTGAGTGTACTAAAAACTTTGATTGTGTTTTTCTCTAAACAACTTTTTTTGCGGTGGCCGAAAATATAACGCAAACAAATATTTTTTATCGTTCTGAAATTTTCACAATGTTTTCGAAATTGCTTTCTCCAGCGACGTACGTAGCATTTCATTTTTATTGCAATTTTTATGAAATAAGCAATTTTGTATGGATTTTTATGAAATGCTTTGACAATATCTCCGATTTCTATCGTTCTAAGGAATCGAAAAAACTTTTGGTTTTGACTCTAGGTCAAAAATTACGGAAGATAGATTTTCGGCAGTGGAGCTTTTTCAAAATAACTAGCTTGTGGGAAAATGTTATCCAATTTTATTTTATGTTGAAAACACTTGACACTTTAAGTTTTTGTACATCAAAACTAGTATTATAACTCGCGTTTTACGGGGTCTCGATTCATCTTTACATTGCATCAAGTAAAATTTCCGAAATATTCCTATGTTTTCGTGTTCTACAGTGTTGTAACCCTTGAATAAAATTTTGCCATCTTGTTTAGAGAAAATAATGTAATTTTCTAATCTTTGTCGAACCGCTACATATATAAACCCTTAACGAGGTTATCTGCTCTACAAGAGCGAAAAAATCGAGTTTTTTACTTATGGCGATAGATAAAACGAAGAATATATCACAATAATATATGTAATTTTCTTAAGATTCTAACAAACATTTTGACATTTGACACGGCTCAATGCGTTACCACAACTGAGTCGTGGATCTTTTAAGTTTTACAATAAGTAAAAATAAAAGAATACTAAGAATGTCTATCTGCCAGATCCTGTTGACGCAGTTTGCTGCTGCGTTTTGGGATCCTTTTACTTGGCGGTGAAGCCGCTTGGGGGTCATTTGGTCGCCTTCTCTCGCGTTTTCGTTCCCGTCCCGTCCTGCTTTCTTGCTGTTGACGATCAGAGTTTCTGTTTTGTTTATTGTTCTTACAGGTCGCTGTTGTAAATCCATCTTCATCGGTATTTGCTTCTTTATTGGTGATGCTAGTTATTGGTTTGGGAGCGGTTGTCGTGGTCGTTGTACCTGCATTATTGGTTAATTGGATCGTTGTTTCTGGTTTATCTGAAGGTGTCGGTGGCTGCTTGTTAGAGTTGGCTGTAGTAGACGACTTTTGAATAGTTGCTTCGGCCCATGTTTTTCCGTAGTGGGCTGTATGGCTACAGAATTGGCATGTTGGTGTCTGCCCGGGATATGTAATTAGCGTTGTTTGCTTATAGGTCACTCCATCCTTCGGAAATTTGCATTCGATAGTCATGTAAGAAGGTATCGATTTAGTCACTCGCATCCTCACGATACGAACGCCGTTGGGAATGCCGGCGAAAAAAATTCTCCAGGTGTCATTCGTAATAGATTCTACTTCTCCATATTGCGACATGATTTGTTTGATGTAATCTTTCTTAGTGCGCGGGGCCAAATCATGGATACGCACGGATACCATGTCGTTTCCCATATGCACGGGGATTTTGATTATGGTGTTATTAAATTCGACCTCGTGTTGCATGTTGTTCTTTTCAATGAAGTTTTCGGCCTGTGCTAAGCTTCTAAACGTGATCAAAACACAGTTTTTACGTGATTTGGCTGAATGTACGTAACTTCAGCGAGATTAAGCTCCATTTTCATTTTAACTAATTGTTCCACTTCCTGAACTGTGGGTCTAACACGAGTTTTATTAAAGTTGATCGAAATAGTGTTATCCCGTAGCACGGGCACTTTTGTTTCCTTTGGCAAACTCGTTTCACTCCGCAGCCGGGGGCAACGATACAATTTGTATGTGCACTGATATAGAACAATAGCTAGCTTAATTCACTGGTGCCTATAGCTTGCTATAGCGTAGCGATTTTTTTGCTTCTGCTTTGTGCGAAGTCAGAAGTTAGACTGATCTACCAGAGTTGTTATGATACGATAAATTTTCAGATCATCTACGTACATCACATTACACGATGTCAATTCGCTGCAAAATTTATTCACAAAGAGCACAAAGAGAATAGGTCCAAGGTGACTCCCTTGAGGTACACCCGATGCGGTGTCAAAAGGGTCTGAAAGTACAGTTCCAAGTCTCACAGATGCACTGCAGTTTGCAAGATACGAGGAGATCCAATTGATCAACCAGTCCGGAAATCCGATTCTCATCAGCTTTTCAACAGCTAGCTGACAAGGAAGACGATCGAAGGCTTTTGAGAAATCTACATACACACCAAACATATTGGTACTGAAGTTGTGCTGGAATCATCCCACGCGAGACTAAATCTGCTGGATTTTCTATACCTGCGGCGTGATTCCGGGTACCTTCCTTCGTGGTGATGTGCTGGATCTCGGAGACTCCATTAGCGACAAATTACTTCCATCTTGGTGGCGATGACGAAAGCCAGCACTTAAAGATCATCGAATCCGTACAAAAGAATGATCTAACGGAGATGCGGAGGCTTTGCAGCACCGTTTCGTACAAGTGAACGAGAAATATTGTTGAAGACAATTCCAAGCGGGGTATGGACTACCTTTTCCTCTTCTTCAGATTTTCAAGTAGAGCATCCCGCGATTTGGATGTCAGCACCCGCACGGATACAGATCCAGTCTCTGTAACTTCCCAATAAAAATACAGGCTCCGTAAGCTGCTTCAGAGGCGTCACAAAACCCATGTATCTCCTCTGCTACAATGTTGCTAGATATTCCAACCCACCGCGAAACAGAGAGGTTATCCAAGCCAGTCAGTTTTCTCCGATACTCTTGCCGGTATTCTTGTAGCTCTGGAAGGAGTGGTTCATCCCAAGAACACTCCTGTTTCCATAACTCTTGGATGAAAATTTCACTATCTCCCGGTGTGTTGAAACGAGTCAGCTATGGTATATTCCACGGATTATAAAATATATTTAAACAACTATTGATAACGGAGCGGTAAGTTCTGACTATTGTGTTATATATCTGATAAAATTTAGTATCATTTTCAAATTTACATCGACAGCTGTTTTTTATGTTCTGTTGGACGGCTAAGACCGATCATGGTCCATCGCCAGAGCTGTTTTTGACAAAATTACTATGCTGAGGCAGCAATGAACCAAACGATTTTGAGTTGTCGCAAAGTATCAAGTCAATGAGAACCCTGGTGGGATGATTTTTGGGGCATGGAAATATTAAACATACAACGAGTCAGTGAAGAGCGAGACATACCATAGTTTGGAATGCTTAATGTATCTCTAGTAAAGGAACCGTTTGACGGGTACCGTTTACAAAATGTCTAAATCGTTAAGGACCATCAAACAGGCCATTCAGAAACAGCGGAAATACTATCGTTCCCTATTTCAATAATTGTTTTATAGAAATTAGAGTAAAATTATCGGAATTGACTATGTATTTATTAAAAGTTTATCGTTGTATTATTAAAAATATATTTATATAATATATTGTAGTTAGAATTGGTTGTGTCACTGGAGCCGGAGTACGAACTGGAACCAGCCAGAATTCCAGTTCATTTCCGGCTGAACTTTACTGGGCAGGCCGTGTCCGTCCTCAAAAAAGCAAATGTTTCGCCTCGATGTTCAAATCTTCGTAGGTCGAATTCGACTCCTGAATGAATCAAGTCCAGTGGCTGTAGACCGTAGGGAGACGGCTGAGAGTATTGTACGTTTGGTGATTACTGCCGCGGAGTTCCAGGCTGGAGTAGTGAATCGAAAGCTGTCGGTACTGGGCTCCCATACAAACGTTTTGATGGTTGGACTAGACGAGTCTAACTCTAAAGGGCAAACACGAAATTATTGCGACACATTCAACAGGGCATAACTTTTTTACCATTGGGTAAAAATCAACCAAATTTTGCACACTTTCTCATTGATGTGTATTGTTTACATGCTGTCAAACTCGAAGTCGTGTTTTTCGATTCAACGAAAATGGAGGTGAACCAACGCGAGTCGAGAGAACAAATTCTTTCCAAACACCTGGAATTTCTTAACCTGTCGCACCGGCAGTTGGGAAAAATGTTGAACATTCACCATTCAACCGTCTCCAGAGTATTGAAGCGGTTCCAGGAGCGGTTGACGTTGGACCACGGCAAAGGAGTTGGAAGAAAACTGGGACCGGAGAACAAAAAGACGGAGGGAAAGGTGAAACGGATGATTAAAGCAAATCCCAACGTCTCAAGCCGGCTAAAAATATGGGCATGTCGCAGAGCTACGTCCAGAATGCAAAGGAGAGAGCTGGACTACATACACACAAGGTACAGAACTTCCCAAACCGCGATGAGCGGCAACAATCGACGGCTAAAACTCGGGCACGGAAGCTCTACGAGAAGATGCTGACAAAATATGGCTGCTGTGTGATGGACGACGAAACGTATATAAAGCCGATTTTAAGCAAATTCCGGGGTTGGAGTTTTTCACCGCCAAGAGCAAGTTCTATGTGGACGACAAATTTAAAAAGAAGAAAATGTCGAAGTTCGCCTCCAAATATCTCATTTGGCAGGCCATCTGCTCTGGCAGACTGAGGAGTGAGCCTTTCGTGACAAAGGGTACAGTAAATGGCGAGATCTACAAATCTGAGTACCTCGAGAAGCGCCTTTTCCATTCTTGCAGCAGCACGACGAAGCTCCGCTATTTTTGCCAGATTTGGCATCATGCCACTATTCTAAAAGTGTCCTGGAGTGGTACGAGGCCAATTCTGTCCATTTTGTTCCAAAGGACATGAATCCGCCAAACTGTCCGGAGCTGCGCCCGGTGGAGCAGTACTGGGCAATGATGAAGCGGGAACTTTGGAAGAGCAAGAAAACAGTCAAAGACGAGAAGGACATGTTAAGAAAATGGAAAAAACTGAGAAACTGGTACCGGATGACACTGTAAAGACTTTAATGGAGGGCATCAAGCGAAAATGCGTTCAATTTTACACTCAAGGCTCCATCGATTAACTTTTCTTTTGATTTTTGAAGTAAATATATGTATAAAACTACCCTAAAATTTTGGTTTGATTTTAAACATTATAAGAAAAGTGGCATGACATTTTCGGTGTCGCAATAATTTCGTGTTCGCCCTTTAGGATCGACCGATCGTCCCTCAACTGCTCAGGCCCGTTCTGTAGGAACTCTTTGCTGTTGGAATTCCACTTGCGAAGTGAAAATCCAGCTGACAGTAAAGGCTAGACCAGCTGTTGGATCAACTTCCTTCCATCGTTCACGTCGTCTACACCTGAGAGCATATCGTCCACGTAGAAGTCCTGCTTGAGCACCTTAGCAGCATCTGGATGCGTATCTTCTCCTTTCTCGGCTAAACTTCGCAGGCATTTTGTGGCCAGATATAGCGCAGACGCGGTACGGTCGTCAATTCGAAAGTACGGATTGGCCCTTCGATAGAATCTCTCCATAAGATCCGTTGTAGAGATTGATCCGTTGCCTGAACTCGGACCATTCGGTACATCTTGGCGATGTCGGCTGCTACTGCAAATCGGTGGATACGGAAGCGTAACGTGATGCTGAGGAGGTCCTCCTGAACAACGGGACAGACCATCAAGCCGTCGTTTAAAGAAATGCCCGTTGATGTTCGACAAGAGCCATCGAAAACTACTCGAAGTCTCGGGGTGGTGCTGTCCGGCTTTAGAACAGCGAAATGGGGTGAAGAAAATGTTTTCCTTGCGGTGGTATCATCGATGACCTCTTTCATATAACCGAGGGTTTGGTATTCGTGGATAAACTCGGAATACGCCGACTTTAGGTCAGGGTTAGCCGCAAAACGTCGCTCTAGTCCCATGAACCGTTTGAGAGCAGTTGCCTTTGAATCGTTCAATTTGCTAATAACATATTCCTTCTTTGGCGGTGCTAGAACAAATCTGCCATTTCGTCTCACACTGAAGAACTGTTCACAGGTAGTTTCTTCGACGGAATTGGTGCCGGCGGTTGGACATTTCTCCAATTCCCAAAATCTGGTGAGCTGCTCTTGGATCTCCGCCGTCGAGCACACGTGAATCAGTGAGCATGGCTCGCTATATATACTGTTGGGAACTCTTTCCAAGACTATCCACCCAAACACCGTATTCTGCAGAGTTGGTCCTGATGGTGTAGCCTTTTGTCGCTCATCTTTCAGCAAGTCCATCTAATATTTAGCTCCAGTAATCAAATCGATCGGGCCAGACTTCTGGAAACTGGAGTCAGCTATCAACGTAGAATCTGGAAGATCCCACTCGGCAGGATTGCAACTCGTCGTCGGAAGTAACACAGTCAGCTTTGACAGAACATGGAACTGAATCTCTTCATTGAATGGTAAAGTGATCCTAGATCTGCACTAATCAATTTGGTGGAAACCGATCGAGCTAATCTAATCCCTTGAACCGACAAATAGGTACTGCATGGAACTGCAACTTGCTTGCAGAACTATAGCGGTCATTAGACAGTGCTGGGAACACGAGTCTATTAGAGCTCACACCAGAGTCGTTCTGCCAGAACGATCCTTGATTGTTACGAGAGCGGTAGACAGAAGTAGGTTGTGTATAGGTGTGATGGGGAGTTCGACATAATTTTGACTTGTAATGGGCGTGTTGGTGGTGTGGTGTTTGTGAGCCGTGAGCTGGCAGTTGTGATATCTTGCGTACCCTCCATCCTCGATTCCTACTCTTTCTCCCCGAGTCCAACCCCCGGTTCTCTCACTCATCTCATCACATCTCACTCACTCTCTCAACTTAAGATACCACATCCTCCCTTTTGCAAACAATTGAAAACCAATTTTATTTCAAAGATTCATCGATTTCTTCGCACAAATTTAGATATCGCTTCGGACACCTTATGTCCCTGACACTACGTCTCTTGCGGCTCGGTTCCTCAACATCAGCGTTTTGTTCGTACGGTATAGACGAAGTTTCTACTTCATGTGAGTTGTGTGTTCCCTGTTGCTCCTTTTCCTTAGCGTGCAATGGTTCAGACTTCTCCACTTCCGTCTGTGTAAGATCTTCGCACCGTTCAACATATTTCTTCAACATCTTGACGTTACGTTCATACACCTTATCGGTAGTCACATCCTTTATCGTAGCTCTTCCAGCTCCTGATAGCTTTACCACTTCATGCTTTGCGTTTTTATAAATTGTGTCAGCCTTGTCCCTCTTTTGCTGCATTACTAGCACCATATCTCCTACCCGGATTTCATTCGCTCGTGCACCTCGTCTCTTATCTTCCCTTGCATTGCGCTCAAATTTAGCAACTCGGTCACGGTCCCGTAGCTCGCCATCTAGGTACTGTGCTGAATTTACTTTGATGTTAGGCAGCATGCCTCTAACCGCTCGCCCGAACATCAATTCTGCGGGAGGTACTTTCGTCACGTGATGGGACCAGGAATTATATGCGGCGACATAATCGGCAAGGGCATCCTTCCAATTCTGTTTAGTAAGCCTGGCTATGGTTGCAACTTTGTTTATTCCTTGCATGCAACGTTCAACCAGACCGTTTTCGGTTGGATTAAGAGGAGTACTATGAATAAGTTTGATACCCCAGATATCCTTCAACCAAGACCGCAATTCAGAGCTATTGAATGGTGGCCCATTATCAGCTTTCAGTGTCTTTGGTAAATGATAAATGTTGAAAATTCGCCGTAGGACCCTTTTCATCGCTTCAGTATCTGTCTTTTCCATAGGTAATGCCACCAGGAACCTCGAATAGTTGTCTGTAAGTACTAACGCCTTCCAGTTCATAGTATCCGAACATGAGGCAAAATCCATGGAAACGTATTCCCACGGATTGTTTGGTAGATCTGTCAATGTAATGGGCATTGGCTTACTGCTCGGAATGACAAGTTGGCATTCAGGGCAACTCTTCACGAATTGTTCCACGTCGCGATCCATATTTGGCCACCACAATCCTTGTCTCAAAAAGTTTTTTATTGTGGACATTCCTGGATGACTGCGATGGGCTATAACAAGAGCTCGTCTACGTAGAGATACCGGAAGCAACAATTTCTCTTGCTTTAATATTACATTCTCTTGGACATACATGTCGTGTTGGAATGGCTGGTATTTGATAATGCTTGGTGGCCATTTATCGGTCTTTTCCAACCATTGAACAACTGTCTGCAACTCCTCGTCTTTCAATGATTCCTCCTGTACCTGTGCTGTGGTTAACGCTAGGAGCTGCTCGTTGATGTTATTGATGTTCGCATCGACTAAACACAGTTCATGGGGTTCTTTTTCCGCTCCGAATTGCATATCGTTGCGCTTCCCTCCAATCCGAGATGCTGCATCAGCAATATTGTCTTTGCCTGATACATGTTCGAAGTCATAGTTAAAATGGTCCATTCTTAAAAACCAACTTTCTGCCCGTGACATAATCCTTTTACCTACATCTTTTCGCTGTTTTGTCTTAACCATAAACATAAGTGCTTCGCTATCCGAACGCAACGTAAATTTACATCCAAGCAGGTAATATGCAAACCGTTCCATGGCCCAGACAATCGCTAGTGCTTCGCGATGCAGCTGCGGGTATCGACTCTCTACTTCCGTTAAACTTTTCGACGCACATGCTATTATTCGACGCTCCCCTGACACAGCATCCTGTTGTGTTAAAACAGCGCCAAGCCCCCAAGGAGATGCATCCGTATATAGTACTGTTCGATCATTTTGATTGAAATATCCTCGTTTTACCAAGTCGTTCTCAGTCGCATTTTTCAAATCATCGAATGCTTTTTGTTGTATCTCGGACCACTCAAACCTAGTATTGTGATGCAGTAGATCACGTAGAGGCTTAGTAATGTGTGAAAATTTTTTGATGAAGGGGCTAATGAAAGTGAGCATACCCAGAAAACTTCTAACTTCAGAAACATCCTTTGGTTTCTCGAACCGCATTATATCTGAAATCTTCTTCTGCGTCGGTAACATGCCCCTTCCGTCCAGAGTAAATCCGACAAACTCAATCGTTCTCTGGTTATACGATGATTTCTCTTCATTTATAGTTAAATTGTGGCTTTGAAGCACACGTTTCACTTCATCCACGTTTTTCTGGAGTTCTTCCAAAGATGGGGCGAATACCAGAACATCGTCAAGGTATACAATGATGCCCTTGCAATTGATCAGCATCATCTCCATAACCCGCTGGAACAGTTCTGGAGCACACGAAAGCCCAAATGGTAATCTTTTAAAGCGCATCAAACCGTTAGCGGTCATAAACGTTGTAACGTGACGAACATCCTCATGCAGTTCTACATGAAAATACGCATCTTTCAAGTCTAATTTAGAAAAGAAAAGAGAACCATTGTTGTGGGGAATGTCTGCCCATATCTTGTCTAGCGATGGCATTGGATATGGATCACGGATTATAGCCTTGTTAACCTCCCGATAATCAATAACAATACGAAAATCTTTAACGCCTTTCGGTACCAACACCATGGGCGACACAAATGTAATTGTGTCAGCTTCCTTATCGGCTCTTTCGATAATCCCCTTCCTTTCCATGTCCGCAAGTCTTTTGTTGATTGCGTCCTCAAATGCTTTGGGAACATTGTAGCGGATTATCTGCTTCGGTATAACAGAATTGTCTATTTTAAATCGAACTCCTCCAACAGGTAACTTTGGAAACTCATTTCGTTCTGTACCGGAGATAGGTTGTGAATCGTGCATGTCATTTTTCGTAGTGTAGGACTCGGCAATAGCGTTAACACTTCCTGCCTTTGGATGTCCTATTTGAATCAAGTTCAACTTTCGGGACGTTGGATATCCGAGTAACGACAATTTTGTTCCATTTACCACGAAAAATTTATCCAGCACTCTGAATTGATTATGGCCTTTGACCGCAATATATGCATTGAACGAACACACAACGTCCAAAGGCCGCTGATTGGCATACCCTCTTAGAACTTCCTCTGGATGAACAATCAAATCTTGAATAACTGTATAACAATTGCGCTTTATCATCTGCCATCCGTGGCTCGTTACTGTATTCACGGTGGCGCCGGAGTCTATCAAGAATACGAAACTCTCGGAGCCAATTACACATTCTACAAGTCGTGGATCATTGTTAACGTGGGAGCCAATGTGTGATGAATGATGGGGCCCAGTGATTAACTACAACATAAAAAAGAAATATAACTATCAGAACAACTCATACAATGTTTATTCTTATTAACCAATGCACCGGAAAATGTAAACATGTAATGGCAAAACTAAATAGTATCTATGACTACCTCATTAATTTTCCCTGCTTTCTTTTTCAAATCGTCAAAATTATCGGGTTTGGAATAATTGCCTGATGAACGACATAACTCTGCGTAATGTCCAATCTTGTTGCATTTGAAGCATCTCACTCGAAATGCTCTGCATAGCTTTGGCTCATGCCGGCGACCACAACGTGAGCAGCACGATATACCGTAATCCTTGTTACCAAAATTGTAGCTGCGCTTTCGAGAAAATCCAGTAGTAACCACGTCTGGGGTAGAACGATAAGGGGCGAAACGAGCCTGCTTGAATCCAGACCTCTTAACTAAAGAGTTAACTGGCTTCCACTCAGATTCATGCAAAATATCTTTTGACGAGTCCGTTAAGTGTTGCTGAGTAGATTCAATACCCGATTCCAGGGCCTCCTTTCTTATATAATCGAGATACTTGCCGTGGCTAATTATTTTCTCGACACTGTTTTCAAAGATATCAGACATTTCGTATAGTTTCCCTGCAATTTCAGGAATTGATCGTCGCAACAATGCTTGGACCAGTTCTTCTTTACATTGTTCCGGTGTAAACTCGCAAAACTGGGTTTGGGACTCCAAACGTAAAACCCAGTCCGCAAACGCCTCATCAGCCCTCATTTTCATTTCGCGAAATTTCATTCGCTCTTTTGTTGTATCGCACATCTCGTTGAAATACTTGTCCAAAGCCAAGATGATTCCCTTGTATACATCTTCCGCTGAATTTTTCTGATCGCTCGTAATTCGCTTCTCTTGAGTCTCAATTATACTGAGGAGATAACTGCCTGCGAAAATCTTCAATCCCGTTAGCCTGGTAGCAGCATTAACCGGAGATTTGCATGACACAATCCGTTCAAATTGGTCTCGGAAACGATACCACTCAGCTTTGCGTTTGTTTGTAGGCAATGATTCGTCAAATTGTCGTAATGGCCACGATCCTGATAACCATTCTGATTTGGTCCTTTTACTGCCAAAATCGCTACAGGCTATTTGTTTCATCGAATCCGGGGCGGCATTCGGGTCAGCTGAAATTTTTCTCGGCCAGGGAACAACGAAATTTTCTGTGACGTCATCACCACCAATATCATCTTCAATCTCCTCTGCGTTTACATCAGTTTCTTGCCAGTATCCGCTCATTACCTGAAATTATGACGAAACAATTAGTTTCAATCTCGCCATTATTTATTTTCAGTACTGAATTGGGCTTACAATATACGCTGAATATTAAAATAGTACACGAAGAAAAACAGTCGGCAATTCGTATAAACACAAAAAAAATCCTGTCTGCAAAATGGCGTCCAACTAATAGGTTCAACAACGAATAACTGAATATCTCTTCTCGTCGGTCTGAGCTGTGATCGTAACAAATACTCAGTACACTATATTAATATAATATCGTCATAACTGGAGACAAAAAAAAGCCCTCAATAGTGTGAGTGGAATGCTTTACATAACACTTGCTATGCGACAACCGTTTTTATATCTATGCTACTCTACTTTGCTCTTTTTAGCATTGTCTATCTTTCGTGAGAACAGGGGTTCCAACAGTACAGCCTTGCGACAGTATTTCAGAGGCTGTCGTCTTCTTTTCGCTTCGACAGTTTGATGACCGAATCAAGCACGACAGCTCTCAGTAAAGGACTATCCGCACTACGACGGGACGGGACGGCACGGCACGACATTTTTAGCTTCGGGTTCGCTCGGGTTGTTGATGTGATGGTGTTAGAATCGGTTGTGTCACTGGAGCCGGAATACGTACTGGAACCAGCCAGAATTCCAGTTTAGTTCCGGCTGAACTTTACTAGGTGAGTTGGCCGTTAACGGTGCGGGAAACGGTGGTTTTCGTTGGGAATAGATTCCACAAAAAATATCTGTACAATCAACGCACAGCCTTCTCCAATGCTCCGTAAACAACCCATTACCTGTCAGAAAAAAAAACACACCAAAAAAAAACAAAGCATCCTCGATTATCAACGCGTTTTCTGTTTACCATTTTGGAGGACCGTCTAGTACTACATGAATAAGTACCTCTTGAGCCATGGAAAACTCGTGAGTCCGCCGTCTCAATTAGTCTCTGGTACTACCTTGAGGAACTCCGGAAGTGTTTAGAAAGGATTTTGAAACAATATCGCCAATTTGAGCAACGACTTCACGGTGTACGAGTTCAGGAATCAGGAATCAGAATATATTGGCTTAAATGGCACGTTCCCCGTATGTAGTCGGGGATTTGCGCCTTGCCCTGTGTTTTCATCATTTCCTGAGCAGAAGGAAAGGATAAGGAGGTGTGGGGAAGTAGAATTAGAAGGGTGGGAAAAATAACAGCACAAAACAAAAATAAACAACAGGTAAGTTAAACTCACAAGTAGTTACCGTAAACCGGGGTGACTTTGATCAGCGGGGTGACTTTGATCACTCGAAACTTTTTCCCTAGATCGCTTATTAAACCAGAATAATCTACCGAATCATTTTAATTTGAACTGATTTTTACTCTAAACTTATAAAATACTGATTTGTTATACTTTTTGAGTATATTGTTCGGTTTTTGGGTACAAACACTACAAAAAACCGAAATTTGACTTTACCTTATTTTTACGAAGCTTCGTAAAGTTTCTATTTTTTATAAAATAAATAAATCTCAGATTTGAGCAAAAGTAATAAATTATAAGCGAGTTTTTATTTTCCTTTAGATTGGTATGTAAAAACTTTATTTTTAAGAATTTGTTTATTTTAAATACATTTTTTGTAAAACTAATTGGCAATTATTTCAAATTATTTTAAGCTAAAATTCGCAACATTTTTTTATTGTTCAATATTCCAACGTGTTAGAATGGATGAAACTTTTTGTGCATCGATAAAGCACTGAAATAAAACAATTTTAGCAGTTTTAAAGGTTTTCAGAATCTTTCATTCTAGTTGGACACGAATTATAGGAATTTTGGTTACTCGAATTTTACAGTACATTGAAATACTTTGTATAATACCAATTAACATCTATTTAACAATGAATATCTTTCCAGAATCAGTTTAAACAAGCATTTCAATGAAAATCATTGACTATGATAACTTAATGTGGGTGAACATGTAGGTTATCAAAGTCACCCCGGAATACGAAACCGGACGTCAACTTGAAATCATTTTTGGAAAAATAGCTGTAAGCGGACAATTTTAGGTAAAACCATCCAATCTTATTCTCCATACATCAGTACATGGTTTAAAAATATTAAACTTGAAAAAAATGTGTTACGTCTAGAAATATGTAATGATTACTTCGAAAAGTGATCAATGTCACCCCGGTTTACGGTAACTTGCCTGCGAATAAGCCTAAAGCTCTTTACCACATTGGATAAGAAACTTTAGTATGTCTCTGAGTTTCAGTCGTCCAAACATGGTTTCGTCTATATAAGGACGGCCGAAAACTCGAAATCGCAATTGCGCTACCGCTGGACAGTTGCATACCAGATGATATGAGGTTCCGTAGTCGGATTCACAAAGATCACATGAAAGACTCAGTGCGCTGAATAGTTCCCATGTGATAATTGAGTTTGCAGTTTGCATCCCTGGTGAGCATGCCGCAGTGGAGCTTCGAAAAATGTAGAAGATTTTTCTAAATCACTGGGCACGGTTGTTCTAGAAATGCCTTTGTTTGGCGACACGTATGTAGATTTCTCCAATAATTGCGGTGTTTGGACAAAGCCAAGGACCGTATTTTTTCCCTTATCCAACTTGTCGAAATTGGCAGCGCGGGCTCAGGACCAACGAAGTGAATCGCTGAACCTGCCCTGGCCAATTCGTCAGCCCACTCATTTCCAGCAATACCGCAATGTCCGGGCACCCAGACAAGGTAGATAGTGTTGACAATGCTTTGTTCTTCGATTTGGGTTCGGCACGCGATCACTAGCTTGGACCGTGATTTGTCTGAGCTAAGGGCCTTGATTGCAGTCTGACTATCGGAGCAGAAGCTTTTAACTTTGCCGGACAAACTCAGTTGAAGGGCCGATTGTACCCCGCACATAATCGCAAATATTTCTGCTTGGAATACAGTACAGTATCTACCTAGTGAGTGAGATTGTTCCAATCTCATTTCACGACAGTAGACACCAGCACCAGCACGTCCCTCCATCAGAGAACCGTCAGTGTAACAGACCACTTGCGTTTGTTGTTGTCTTTCCATAAAGCCAGACAACCACTCCTCTCGAGAAGGAATCTTCACATGGAATGTCCTGTAAGGAAAACTACAAGTGAGTGTAATATCGCTGGGAGCAAAAATATTTACACCCCATGTAACCAGTTGTGACCACAATTGTGTATGACTGGTAGAAAGATCAACATGGTTACTGTTCCAAAGCCCAGTAACCTGCAGTCTGTATGCACATGATAGTGTTTCTTGTTAGAGGTGAATGTGTAATGGTTTGATATTTCGAAGTGCCTCAAAAGTAGCAGTCGGAGTCGTGGTGAAAACACCAGTCAACGCCATGAGCGCCATTCTTTGCAGATGGTTTAGCTTTGACTGGACTGTCATCACATCTCCCCTCTGCCACCACATAAGGTATCCGTATGACACCATTGGACGTACAATTGGTCGGTGTTAAGTCAGACCGGACCAAGTCGCAAAACATCAAAAAATGAGTTAATGATAGCACTGGATAAAGAACTTCTTCATCTACGTTCCACTTTGACCAGATTTGAAATATGAAACAATTAACAAGAATTATGGTAAAAAATATTTTCCAATTATAATGTAAAGGATGCTGCGATTCAAACTTTAAACGCGTTTTTCTCGAAATCAATGCACTGTCACTTAGTCCGGTCTGACCTAACACCGACCAATTGTCGTGTAAATCCAGTAGATGTATTTAGGTTTGAGACCTCAGGTCTTTCAAAAAGTTCGTCTGCACTGTCCGAAGGCCATGCACGCTTTCTTGACTCTGAACTCAATGTGAGCAGACCAATTCAGTTTGGAATCCAATATAACTCCAACGTATTTGACTTGATCTGCACACAGTAGCTCAGAATCAAAGAACTGCAAGGGACGAACCCCGGTTGGTATTCGCTTCTTCGTGAAAAGAACCATTGAAGTTTTGCTTGGGTTAACTGATAATTTCACTTGTCGACACCACTGTTCGACAGCTCTTAATGCCTGTTGCATTAAGTCAATGATGGTTCCGATGCAAAATCCAGTAATTAGTATTTGGTAATCGTCAGCAAACCTGTAGGTTGGAAATCCAAGCTCATTGAGTTTCTTCAACAAGCCGTCAGCTACTAAGTTCCATAACAAAGGTGACAGAACGCCGCCCTGAGGACAACCGCAAATACTCAACTTCCGTATCTCAGCCTGTCGCAGTGACGAGAAAAGTATGCGGTTACTAAGGATTGCGTTTTTCCAACCCGAGATACAAGCAGGTATCCCATGACCGCGCGTCACTTCCAGAATAGACTGGAAGGACACATTGTCAAAAGCAGCCTCAATATCTAGGAATACACCCAAGCTAGATTGCTTGAGCGAGAAGGCTTTCTCAATGTTGTAAACAACATCGTGAAGCAGAGTGATCGTGGATTTCCCACACTGATATGTATGTTGCATTTTGTGCTGTGGATATTCAACTAAACTAACGTTTCTGATGTGATGATCGATTATCCGTTTCAAAGCTTTCAGAAGAAAACAACTTAAGCTGATAGGCCTAAAACTCTTGGCTTCTTCATAGCTTGAGCGCCCCCCTTTGGGAATAAATCTAACAGTTATTTCTCGCCCTGCTTTCGGGATATACCCGGTAGCAAGACTGGAAAGCATAATCTTTTTCAAGGCATGTTTAAGAATATCAAATCCCTTTTGTAGTAGCACGGGAAGTATTCCATCTTTTCCGGGTGATTTGTATGGAGCAAAGCTGTCAACTGCCCACTTGACCGATTCAGTGGAAACCAATGTGCGTGCTAACGCCCATGAGTCCGAATCACCAGAATGAAATCTGTGAACATTGTTCAACTCCGGATCGATACAACCTGGAAAGTGTGTGTCGAAGAGACAATTAAGAACATCTTCTATCAAACTCTGTTATCAGTATCTCATGATTAAGTCTATCAAAAGCTGCATTTAGATCTGTGTAAATAGTATCCACCTGCAATTTCCTGAATATTTGTTCTGTGCAAAATAAAGTGAAGCGACCGAACATCCGGGAAAAAACTGTGCTGAGTTGTACTGATGTAAAGTCGCTGTATCCACAGCATCCAACAACCATGAGTTTCCATTGAAGTACTTCCCGGAGGAAGCGCATCGTGCTCCATATTTTTCTAGACACCATCTAAAAAGCTTCCGGTTTTACTGTAAGTTACAGTGCAACGAAGCAGGGACGTTAGGGTTGTGAGATTTGTTTCATATAAAGGTTTGTCACTCTAGGGCATGAAGGGTTGATAAGTGCTCATAAGTCATCAAAATACCCACGTGGAGACAAATAAGTAACAGGAATGCGTATGGGCAAGGTCCGTTGTGGTTTAGTGGGAATTTAAACTGGTTAAAGACTGTGGTGAAATTAATTATACCGAACAGGGTGAAAGTAGGTCATCTTGAGTAATACATCAGACAATTTTTCAATTTTATCAATTTTATTGGCTTTGTCACTAATTTTACCATCATCACATCTCGCTCTCATCAAGTTTCTGTATCTTACTCTCATACCAGCAAATAGCTTGTATAATTTATCGTTTTGTTTTCTGGCTGTTTTCACTTCCGCTACAATGTCTGCAGATAATCACTATCATCTAATAAAGTAGTAGTACACAATAGATATAATTTCCTTATGTCCCATGTTAGGGATTTCCTTACTTGTTGGCTTATTTGATTTTTGTTTCTTTTTGAACAATTTTTCAATTTCCTCTTGGCCTTTGTTTGATATTTTGCTTCGGCACATTCGACATTCGGCAGAGTGGAGGGGAAAACAAAACGTAAACCTCCCGCGGGATGAAACAGACAGTGGAGACGAAGGGAGAGTGCGGCTGGATGAACTAAGTAACATTAATAATATTACAATACGTACACATGTAAAATTACACAGATCAGAAAAGACTATTTTCTTCGGTGGAAATTAGCCAACCACCCTCCCAGCCCAACAGGGCAGGGAACAGTGATGGCCAGGGGGGTTAACTTTGTTCTGCTTGATTTAATAATCTATGTACATGAACAGCAGAGAAACGGATCAACATTTACACAGTTGTATGTATACAGTATTAGCAGCTCTGCGTTAAATGTAACACAGTCAGTAGTGAGACCTTTTGATTATGGGATTATAAACAAGGGGGTGGAGTGTGTTCGTGCGTGTGGAGAACGCGACGAGAGAATTTCATTTTTCGTGATTCAGTTCCAAGAGTAAATACTAGTTTTGAATTGTTTTGTGTTTGTGTTTTTTTTTGCTTCTCTCACTTCTAAACGCATTTATTATTTACAACCTAACGGTTCTATTAACTACTACTGATCGAACTAAACAGTAAAATAAAGATAAAACAAGAACTTGCTCTTCGTAAAGTGGATCGGATATCTTCCTATTAGGTATAGTAACGAATGTTTCATTTTTTTGGTGGTCAAGTTGTCTTTTTTCGGGGGTACTTAAACTTTCGAGCTTGTCTACAACTAGATTTTTCTTTCGTTCAGCTTGCAGCTTACGGTTTACTACAAATACATTAGTATAATACACTACACGTTTAAGAAGGGATTTGCGTGCCTTATTAAGTATGCTTCAATTTGTTATAGTTTTGGAAATTTTTACACTCTAATTTCAAATTTGATTGGTGGAAAAGTGTGTAGTTTGTATCTTGTTTGCCAACGGACTGAGAATTATTTCCTTCGAAAGCTTGAACAACTACGATTTTCTTTATATACTTTTTTTAATTTATTAAATATTAAATCACTATATGTACACGGAAAATAGATATATCTTTATAATATGAACAGAATGTATCACCTAAGAAAATATTTAAACTATGAACAAAGGCATATAACACTAGTTAAGGTGACAAAATTTACAACTATTCTTTGCTACATTCTACGGGGAAGCTGTACAACAATTGCATTTTACGATACTATGTTTATTTTTCCCTTCCTTTCTCTCCACGTGGAAGAACTAAAACGTAAGTAATATTTCCTACTGGTTCTGGGGGAAGCGTTTCGCTTCGCATGTCTTTTGTTTTGCTTTGTTTGCTTACTAAAAATCAATCCATCAAAGCAACCTTGGAGAAATTGATTGAAAATCAGTGTTTCGAGTTGAATACTAGGTAGGTACAGCTGCGTGCATTTACGGTTGTGAACAGTTAATAGTTAATTTTGTGCTTTCAAATAGTTGAGAGCTGTTGGTGTGGTTATTGTCGTCTTGAACTTTACGGAATTGGGATCCTATCGATTTTGGCTCACACGTCAAGGTAATACTATTCGTAACAAAGAACTATTCGGTAGCGGGTAGAAGCGGTTCCGGTTGCTAGGAGTCAACGGGAAATCAACACGCGAAAATGGATGCTGAGTTAATGCAGTTTTGTGACATTTTTCGGGAAGGGTTTTGTTTTTTCGCGTTGATCACTTTATCGTTTCTCTCACTGATTAATTAGTTTTTTTCTTAATTGAAAACGGGAAAAATACAGTAGTAAACATCTATCTATCTGCGAACGGAATGATTGTGAGATTTTATGGTTCTCTGGTTTTCTTTAATTTACGCATTAGTAATGTGTTTATTTTTTAATATTTTCAATATGTCGTTAGTGGTTTTCTCTTTTTTGTGCTTTACTACAATTGTAATTTGTACCATTGGTTTACTATATATTTTAAAGTATCGCTCGCTCATTCACATTGTTTTTATTTATTCGTTAGTTGCATTTGTTTTTCTCTTTTTAACACGTTCATGAGGATTAGTCGTCAAGATGAAACGTTTTCTTCTGCCCTTGTGGTCTACTTCATTGTGCAGTACGTCATTAGTGTGGATGTGTCTATTTGCTATCAAATGTCTTAAGTTAAATACATGTTTTTCTTTTGAGTATATTTTTGCATTTTTGCGCACCTTTCGCTTATTTGGAAAAGTAGTGCGCCAAATGTTTTCTGTCTAATATTTGGCATGGCTTGATTGGTGGAATACACGAACTTGTTGGTTCCGGAAAACTGTAGACACTACGAACAGCGTGGTCATTTTGGCGTAGGACTACATCTTTGTTCACGATGGGGAAATACACTTTGCAAATTCAACAAACATGATACGTAACCAAGAAAGATGTTCTGAATGTTTATTACTTAGCCAATTCATGATACATGTTCGATATGTTCACTAGACTGGTTCAATTTTTGACTTTTAGCTCCACCAGGCTCTACTGATTCCTTTTATGGCCTTTAGTAATTGTTCAAATTTTGGTACTGATCGGTTGTGTATACGGACCCTCCAAAAAATTCAAAGTTTATATGGAAGTTTGTATGGGAAATCGGTTAACATTGAAAATAAATTCTTAAAAGATCACCTCATCAATCAATTAATCAGAACACTATATATTTCTAAAGGTATTCTTCTACTGAACACATTCGTGGAACATTGTAAGTTTATAAAAATTCGCTGGAAAAAGTTATTAACTAAAGAAGAAGCATGACTTCAAAACAAGTGGATTTTATTATTAATCATAGCAACCCTGTTTGAATAGCTGTATCTGATATACGTGAGCGGTGGGTGGCCCATCTAGTTTGCACTTGTAGAACGAGCTATTCGGCCCTATTCTGCGCGGCGTGTGACGTGAGACGACTAATCTCACCTCACCCTACGTGACTTTTCTCACCCAATTCTGAAGAGTCACTTCGGGTGACGTGAGACGCCCATTTAACCGCAACGGGGAATCTCACCTCACTCGAGTCGACTCTCAGAATCGGGTGAAAAAAGTCACGTAAAGTGAGGTGAGTTTAGTCACCTCACATCACACGCCGCGCAGAATAAGGCTGATTGTTTATTTTTTACTGTTCCGGTGAGTATTGAACTCGGAATTCTTCTCTTAAACACACCGCGAACTTGACAGTCTGCTTACTTCGATGCCAATGCCTTAAGGCCGCACAAAGCAACAGGGAGCACCAGTGATTTGCATAGAATAAGTTTTGTACGTGTCTATAGGCTACTGGGCTATTGAATTTTAGCTGACTATGCAAAGAATGGAAAGTTTAATTCGCAGCCCCAATACACCTTTTTAATAAATTCGTCGACAACCTTGTACCCTACGCTGTCGCTTTCTATTTTGGAACCATTACAGTTCGGACAGTCAGTCGGATTCTCACTGCTTCCCTTTTAAACGGCACAAGCCTCTTAGACTGCTCTGCAATCAACACCAGTGATACCAATGTTATCCACGACGGCAAGTAGCATATAAGATGTCTTGATGGTGGTTCCATTTCTATGCTCATCACTTCTTCGTGTCGCACCTTCGAGCGATCAAGAGATTAGAGAGTGCATCGCCTAACCATCTAATAACGTAACAAAAGAGTTGGATGTCTCTTCTGCTATTTTGACGTTTGATTTTGATCCATCCAGCGTTATACGAAGCAGAGTAATCAGTTTAGTCGGAGAGCCTTACTCAATCATTATCTGTGACAGTTCGTTTCGTTTCATTTAATCATTCGACCCCTTGTAATCCAAAGAACAACTGTGCTTACGAATCTTACGGTGGTGTATTTATTTTTGTTCTTTGCTGTGACATGTAGCCACTGCAAGCATTCGGCTTGTAACCAATTATCCGTCGCTCTTTGGCATGCGGTAACGAAACAGCCTATTCGATGGTTTCCAGTTGTAATACCCAACACTTTTGGATTTTTTGCTACTTGAAAAAGGGACCTTCGCCTGTTTCGATTGCGAGCTATGAAATGCATAGTAAAGCAAAGCACCTCGAAAAGTTTGGTGATATTTGCGTTGCAGACACTCAGCTCGTTGGTTGCAGAATGACGCCGGTCTGCATATAACGCTTACCGGACATCACTCTGAGGTTAGCCAAAGCCTTATTAGGAGTCTTATTTTTTCTGGACAACAATATGTGAATTTCCTGTTTCCTGTGGTTTTCATTCTATTAGACTCCAGCCATTGAAATGAAATAGAGATTTGTTAAAAAATCGTGATTAAAGAGGAAGGAGGATTGACATTTGTGACATTCATTGGAGAAATTTTCAAAACGAAATTTAGAGTCGTTACACCTATCTCGAGTGCAGCGAAATTTCAAAATCAGTTAACTATTTCTACTTGTATTTACCGAAACCAACATTCAGATTCAACGCGTCCCTCATTCATTAACTTTTCAACTGACTGAAATTTCATGTAGAATCGAATGCTTGAGTGCAGAGGAAATAAAATTTCCTTCACCAACCAAAGCATTCATTTGTTATTACGTGAACAGTTTGAAGGCAGAAGTTGGCATTTTCTACATTTTCGAGCATAAGTGAACTGTGCAATCTATATCTGGTGCACTTTTGTTCAATAATTCCTCTCAGAGCTAGCATGGGATCGGATCGTAGCAATCATCGACGGCGCACGCAAACAATTTTTGCTCCCGTCAAAAAATTTAATTTCCTCGCGCTTCCTTAGTGAATTTAAAATATTTATAATATTTGTATTTGTTTCCGATAATACTAAAATAATGTCAATTGCGCATTTCGCTCGGATGGATTCGTAGTAAAAAATCAAGCAGAAAGTGCGCGTTCGGATCGGCTGTACAGCGAGAAAGGAAATCCACTAGGTTGTCCTTGAAACAACACTCAAGTCACAGAACTTCAATCTATACCCCAAAAGTGACATCGAAAGTATTTTTGGAGCGCAGGATGTTGGGCCGGTTTGGCGTTCCGGTTTTTGGTGAGAACGTTTCATATTTTCTAGAATTAAGAATCCTTGCTATCTAGGTATATGTTTTGTGTCTCAACTGGACTCCGCATCGTTCGCATTGATATTTACTTAGTTTTCAGCTCAGTTAATTATTTGTTCATAGCTAGCAGATCCTAGTTTCGAGTACCGTAGCTTTGCGATGTGCCCCGATTAATTGAACTTGACAATCGTAGTTTATTGCTATAGTTAGCTGATTGCGAGTGTTTTTGTTGTTTTGAGCCAAGTGGAAATAGCAATGACCTCTCAGTCAATTTTTAGTATCGGTTTGGTCTATTGCGAAATATACGGTACAGTTATTTGTGTTTTCCATCAATGCTCAACGAACGCGGAAGGTTTCTGTTTTCATGATTCTGTACTGCCAATTAGGACATGGAAGTCCTGTATGGATTTTTGTCAAAGATGAGTTGTCTGTTGGTTTGTATTTTTATGCTTTTTTTATATTACTACTAATTAACCGATTTCGCCAATTTTCTCTATTGTTTCAGAGAGCGAGTAAGGGCGCTATAACCTTGGCTCACTAGCCAGGGCAGGGCTAAATACTTCTGTCCCATCCCAGGAACCTAGGACCAAAGGAGTGACATTAACCCTCTTAGCAAAGTTACTCCCAACGATTTATCAAACCCCCATCAAATTGAAACGGTTGTGTACGGTTGTCCACGTTTCTTCCTTATTCAAGGTTCAAAATAATCCGTTGATTAAATTATTTATTGAATGAATAATTTGATTGCCGTAAAATTTTGAATCATCTTTATTTTGTACGCTGCACAGTTGGCCTGGCCGCTTTAATGCTTGTGTCATATGTAATATATGCCACAAACATTAATAATGACAAGAAAAATTGTGGACGAACGTCTGCAAGTTTCCAGGATCCCCACATGTATTGGCTGTGTATGTGTAGACTAGACTAGACTAGATAATTCCTCTCAGAGCTAGCATGGAAACAAAATTCATTTTGCTTCTGAAACCGAACATATGCGAACTTGAATGTACTGTGTCGGGAGAACGAATGACGAAGGAAACGAACCAAACATTCTTCACGGCGGGCATGAATTGAATTTCGTTTCTCTTTCAAGTTCACACAGGGATGTCAATTTTTTAAGCTCTGCTTATCTTATATTCCACTTGATAGAAAATAGATACAAAATTCTTGTATTAAACTGATTCGCAATAAAGGAAACATTAGTTCGCGAAATTTTGTGAACCAACAAATATCACTTATTCTAATTCCTAAACACCCCGCAACTGTGGGAAGAACCACACAAAGTACATCATGAATGTATAGACGAATACAGTGCGAACATCGATCGCGGTTTTATGAATGATTTACGGCTATATTTGTTTTTCAAAAGTTGCACAGCAATGCAGCATTTAGACTGACCAGACCGGATGACGCGTTTCGTAGCTACTCCAAATAAAGTAAAACTGCATAAGGGAAAAACCTAAGCCTGGGTAATCTTGAAAAGAACAAGGTTTTTTTCCCAAAGTGCTTTTGTTCGAGGACAAACTTGCAAATAACCAATAGTGTTCAGTGCTCGTTACCCAACAAGTCCAAGCTGACAAAGCACGTTTAGGACCAACATTCAGTCACTCTGAGGTTAGCCCCAACTTTTTGGGTACCATTCTGATTCTAGAAAATCTGTTTAAATTCTTAGATCGTTGAAACTATATTTTTGCGCCAACTTTTTAAAAATTTACATGGGATTTCGCATGGAAAAATTGACTTTCACAAATTAAATTCCTCAACGAGTTGTCTCCTAAAAGTAAATCGATATGTGGTGACCTTGTTCGTGGATTGTTGATTGTGGTGCATAGCATTAGATTTGAATTACCAGCCCAATTGCCTTTATAACATTCCGGTTAGGTCTCAGACATATGAAATAAAATTGTTTTTACAATCTATTAGTGACAAACGGTTTTACACATTATTCGTGCCAGTTGTTAAGAAAATCTGTAGCATTCAGTCGAGTGAAGAGTGATGTTCACATTTTTGCTTTGCTATCCTCTGGATTGTATTTCAATTTATTGCATCTCTCGTGATTTCTGTCTTTTCCTTCGCATTCTGTAAGTTTTCACTGCGCGCCGTGCCCTTGCTTAAATAGACTCTCCTGAAAAGACCCAGCAGATGGTACAATGGATATCGTACAGGATTCGTTGTCAAACACTGTAACATCCCGTTTAAAATCATACATACTGAACTCGCTCGGACCATATCGGATGATCTGCTAAGTATTCTGAATACATCGAAAGAACTGACGCAGAAATATTCAGCCTTGATAGAGAGCGTAAGTTCGCCCAGATAAGCTTGTATTTGTGGTATTCTGTCCAAAGCAAGCAAACGACGCTACTAACGACAAGCCTTTTATGAACCACTAACGCGTCTATATGCCCGTTCACAATGTTGAGATCGATGATGTGGTCACCTCTTCTGATTTATCGTGTATGGATCTTCTGATACATATGGTTGGCAATTTCAAGGGCTCCTTACTCCAGTACGCGAATATTTTGAATGATAGTCATAAACCACCTTCTAACTCGTGCCGGGTGATCTTTGATGGATCTACTTTGCGTTTCTTCGACAAGGATCATCTGCCTGTGCGGCTATTTTAACATCACCTCATGCATTGCAGCATGGCGCTAAATAAAAGCAAATGGGTCATTGTAGCGATAAGGCACGGTGCGACAATTGCACAGAGAATCATGATTTTGATTTTTCATAAGAAAGCTCAAAGCGCTCTTATTGTTGAAAGAATCTACATGATCTATAAAAAAATACGCCAACTTACCGGCAATTTTGTGACGATCTTTGCTACATCTTTAAGGATGTGGCTGCTTTACTTCCATTGTCCACATATCTGTCTCACTTGGCGTCATTGCGGTTGAAGTTTTTGTGTTGTGCAACTCATGCACGTTTGTTATTTATTCTTTTATCAACTTTACATGTGAGAACAACATTATTTATTGTTAATAAATTTGAATAGGACTGACAGGGCCGTACCGTGGTCTTGTGGACCTTTGGTGAAGTTGCAGATTTGCGCTATTTGGTGTTTCCATTGGCTTTCTTCTCAGTTCGACTTTCCAACAATAATAATGTACCTGGAAATGGCACACTTAACGCGAATTTTTTCTGACTTATCCTGGCCTACCTGGTAAACCGCATGCTGCGGACCTGGTGTTTATGTTGATCAAAGAAAACCCCAGCTCTCTCGAATCAGGATGACCCCAAAACTACCGTGTTAGCTGTAGTACCGTCGAGCGAATTCATAACTGCTGTCAATCAGCATTCATAAAACTGTTTAAAAAGCCGCATATTTTGCCAAAACCAAACTTCTGAATAGCATTTAAGACTACTTAAATGCGTATCAGGTTAAGACGCATTTTGTTTGCTTATTGGTTGCCTGGGATGTTTTCTCATGAATGTCAAAATCTATGTCAAGATGGATTTCAGACAGTAATCAGTAATTGAAAATTTAGATATCTTTGGATTTTGTGCTCTAGAAGCATATGTGATTTCTGAAATTTCAAGATAACTAGAAATCGGAATAACAAGATTCCAAGAATTCAGCGATTCAGAGAAAAAACTAATCATTATTTATCTTCAAAAATCGTAGAAAAATAGAACTTACAAATTAGATTAAATTGAACAATTAATTCAGTAATCTAGGATTCTTAGAACAAACCATTTCTGATATTTTTCCCAGAAATAAATTACTTTAGTAACTCTGCTTCAAGTAAATCTTGGAATCTCAAAATCTCATTTGGTTACTATAGGTATTTATAATTTGAAAGAATGAAACAATCTGTAATTCATGAGCCAATAATTTCAGTAATTTTGAAATACACAGGTCTATTTCGTGATCTGTCCAGAAATATTTATTGCTGAATTTCAAGAAGTATAATGAAAAAAGAAGTGATTGTTAATAATTTCCAAATCATCTGAAATATTTACACAGAATGTTGCTTGTTTTTATCCTCGCCGATGAAAGATCATTTGCCCTGAAACACATATATGGGACCATTCATTAATTACGTAACGCAAAAATTGCCCAAAATTGACTCCCCCCTCCCCCCATGTAACAAATTGTCACAAATTTCTTCATCCCCCCCTCCCCTGTTACGTAACAAATTCCTAGAAAAAAATTTTTTTTCTTCGGTGAAAACATGTTACGTAACGATCTAGCTAACTCCCCCTCCCCCCTATGTCACAACATGTCACAACTTGTTGTACCCCCTCCCCCCCCTAAAAGCGTTACGTAATTTATGAATGGTCCCTATTAATGTGGCAAAATTTACGTTAAGACGGAACAAATGAATGAAAAAATGAGACAATGCTACACATTTTGACTTAGTTGATTTTCTATTAAGATTCATCACTAAATATAATTTTCAAATGATTTTATTCATTGGTAGAGGCACAGAATTGATCATTAATAAGCGCAAATGTAAATAAAGTCACAAGAAGGATTTTTCTAATTCAGTTGTTTTTCTATAATGCATTCGTCCTGATTGAACGGTTTGCTGATAACTGTTTGTCTTGTGATTCATCAATGAGTTTTTCCCTTCAGCAGTTCATGTCAAATGAGGACACTTGAAACACTGTAACCTCTTTTATATACTTTGCGATGCAGATGAAAGAACCGCATAGCCACAGCCCCATATAGTCGAGTAAAGTATTTGCAATGCTAAAAAATTTCTTTGGGGAAATTTTTTCGACTATCGAATTTTCTAAACTAACTAAACTGCGGAACAGAACAGAACCAAAAATGACCACGGTTGAAGGTTTTTACAAATCCGTTGTGAAGTAGCATGTCCAAATTTAGTATTAAACTGTAAAGCGGCGTACAGTTCTGTTTTTAACTCCGTCACGGGTCTTTAGAGATCTCAAACTTCGGGTAGTTTTCATTTTTATACGGCTTCGAATTTTGGTTTAAAGTTGGTTTCGGGGGAGGCGGTGGTCCCTTCGGATCCTATGGCAGGTTACGTCTTTGGCTCTGTCTGAAAAAGTTGCTTCATGAATGGTAATTTTCCCTTTTTTTGCGAGCTTTTCAATTTTATAGATTTTCAATAGATAACTTTTATTGTACAAATATTAAATTATTGCTATTTCTGAATCGGCTGATGCAGAAATGATTAACAACCATCTACTAATAGTGGAATTATAAGCGTGCAATCCTTACATAGTTCCGTTACGTTTAAGAATTTTTTTTTTATATTTTAGAATGACACCTAGCCCCAGATAGTGGAGTTAGTCATTTTGATGTCAAAAAACAGTTATCAGGTAAACTAGAATCCCGAACTTTTCCGCATTCCATTTTCAGAACTGCAATTGTGAGATTTTTCTTTGCACTTCTCAATTAATTAATCCTTGAGTTTCTAGATGCATAAATCAATTAATTCAAAAGTTCAAAGAGCAATGTAAAAATTTCAGTTCCAACAATGAAGTGCTGAAAAAGTTAGCAATCCAGAATTTTTATATTTGAAAGTGTTAAAATAATAGAAACGCTGGCGGCTCTAGGCGAGCTACGGAGCGGGGGAAGTGTTCCAGTAGAAAACCTTGTGTATTAAATCATTTCATAAATACTTGCTTTTGTAAATCATTATGAAATGTTAAGTTGTTTATTAAGTACATTTTTACTGATTGAACCAATATTATTGATGAATAAAACAAATACGAGAAGTGCTTAGTGCCTTCCTTGCGTAATTCTTTGCCACTGTCCATGCATGTCAGAAAAGGCGTGTCCAAAATTCAAAATTCTATTTCTCATATCGTGCATCAGACGTGCCCCCCTCCTTTACCATTCGGCTGGAGCCGCTTATGAATAAAAACCTATTCATTCCACTAAGTACGAATAAATTCAAATGAAGGGTGGATCTTCAAAGTCGTATAACCACCAATTTTTCAAAATTCGTTTTATTTTAAAATTTGAAACCCTAAGCTAATACCGTCATTTTGGCGAGAAGAGCAAGTAAAAAATTGCATTAGTTTTATTGTGAGGATTTTTCAAAAATTGCATTTTGGTAAGTGGAAGCCTATTTGAAATCCAAAGTCGTACCCGTGGAGTCGTATGTAAATTCCGTGTTCTCACGGACACTTTCGGACTTTTTGAGTAGTAAGCTCCATGAAATGTCCGCATTCTTCGTGGGTCTCCCGTGCATTGAAATGTGGTGTGCTACATAACCTAACCTAACATAAACCTTTTTGACTCAGTGCCAAGCGTCTGTTTGCCCGCATCTCTGTCAAGGTAAAAATTGCGTCATGTTTTTGAAGTAGAAAAAGAAACTAATTGTTGAAAATCGCTACAAAGTGTATTTAATTATATTGTAGCTTTAATTCACAAACACGTTTTTTCACGAAAAACTGTTTTAGGTCCTATATTTCAGGAGAAAATTAGAAATAAAAATATATAGCAAATTTAATATAAAATTTGTATTTGCAATCACAATCAATAACAATAATAAACAAAAAGTAAACAATTATTGAAGCATCTTTATTATGGAATTGCCGAAAATGAATTAAATCCTTTGAGAGGCTTATCTCTTCGACTTTCACTTCGTGACGTAAATGGCTGATGACTTTGAACTACCAAGCCCCACCGACTGATGCATGTTCAAATTTCAAGTGGTCGTATTTTTCACAATTTAAATCGAAATCATTTCAAATTTTAATGAGTGTCGTGTTACTTTGCATTGGACAAATAACTGTGAGTTTTCTTTTTTAATGCCAAAAATGGAAAAATGCGAGCGTGTTTTTGTCCTGCAAACATTGGAAATGGTAGTTATACGATTTTGAATATCCACCGTTCAAATACCAATAGCACCCCAACAATGGGGCGAACACATCGTGGTGGGTAAGACAATTGCCTTACACCCAATTCGCCTGGATTCGACACACAGGGGCCCTATGATTAAAAGTAATAATGTGTAAGTGTAATAGAATAAAAAAAAAACACATTTAAAGGTATAATCCAAGAAGTCTCAAATCTATAAATCATCGATTCCAGTGTGCGAAATCCCAAGATGTTGTATCCTAAATTTAGGGAATTTATAGCCTAAGGCGGATAATTTTATATTTTCAGTGTTCTGTATATAATTTACGTTGAAAAGCGTGCACAATTTGGGGATATATGCAGCACTTTTGATTCTGTAAAATTGCATATTTGAGGATATTAAAGGTGTTCCTATATTACATTTTGAAACGAAATTCGGATCTCAACAATGATTAACCAATTCATATATCAGTATTTCCACATCCAAATGAAAATAAACTCATAAATTCAGAATATTAATAAGTTAGCTGATTTATGAACCACGGATTTCTGAAATATGAAATTACAAGGTGTAATCCAGAATTCAAATGATTCCGAAAACCAAAAGAATCAAGAAAGTAAGATCTAATAATTTAAAGAAACATACCAATCAATTAGGGATGAAGCCGAGAGTTTTGTGATTCTGGAATGCAGGATACAAGAAAGTCCAGGATACAATGAACTCAGGATTCAACAAATTGGCACACTAGACTAAGGTGTCAATTTGCAATGTGGAATATATGTGGAAGCGTCAAAAATCATCTGGGAGTCTAATAATATCTTACAGGATTACGAAATCGCTGAGTTTCAAAGACAATGAGGAAGATATTCTTGTTTCTGGGATTCCTGGAATAGAAATAAAATTGCAAAAATATATTCCGTTAGCTAGTAATTCCATATCTTAGATCTAATTCGAAATGTTCAGAAATCTGCGAATATATAAAAATGTTAGGATCCAATCTAGAAAATGGCCTTTAAACGAAAAATCGGGAATCTGAAAATCCCACAAAAATTTACGTCAAGAATTTATGAATTTATATAGTCTACTAATAATAGAATCCAGTATTTCAATAAGTACAGAAGAATCCACATATCTGTACTACATATTTCATATTTCGAGGACTTCGTACATAGTGTACGTTGAAAACGTTAGACCAGTGATTGTCAACCTAGGGTCCACGGACCCCTAGGGGCCGTGAAGTAATCGTTGCTGGGGACCTGCGAAGAAAAAATATATTTTCTAGGTCATATTGAAATTTTAAGTCTTGTTTCCTAACAAATGACGTAGGTACATTCCACACGGTATCAAGCATGCCATGCCAAACATTAGCCCCGTTAATATTTATTTAAATGTGTCTATTTTCTCGACCAACCAAAGTAGGTCGTTAAACACTCTGTCTACAACTTGAGACCCGCTCGTGAACTTCTGTTAATTTGATTTTGATGTGTATTGGTAAGTAGCTGGGGTATACCCCGAGGTTGATGACCACTATTAAAAATATAGCAAACTGTCCGAGTTGGAGCGAGCTTGATATATTTTGAATAAAGTGCATCCCTCGAGATTAGTGTCTTTCTGCTTAGTTCTGTGTGTTCAAGTGTGTCTGTGTGCTTTTTAGTTACGTGTGAATTGTAATAAATTAATAAGAACAAACGAGGGCTTAACTTAAGTGTGCCGTTCTGTCTATCTGCGTGTACTTTCTGGAGGGTATGGGGTGACTTGTTTCGGTTTCTATTGGTAATCTGCGTTTGCGGTGAGGTTTGTTCGTGTGTATTCTTACATAGCGAATAAGTTACGGCTCCGTTCCTCAATAGAAGACTTAACCCTAGATATTGCTCCTTAGGTGCGCGTGAAGGTGATTTAATTCAACAAATTGTGCGCTCCGCTGTTGTACAGCAAAACATTAATAAACGAATGATAAAATAATAGTAATAATAACAAAAGAACGCTACTCGCAATTTGGAAATGACACCACGCACGGGAAAATAATCTCTCTTTGAGTTATCCCTCAAAGCACATGTCTTTTTGGAACGGTCTTCTGTATGTGTGTGTGTTGGTTCGGGGGTCTATAGTAGGCGTATACTCGAGTATCCAAAAAAAACGAACTATGATGGCGTCTTTTATAGGTTATGTCACAGTAGTTTTTGTTGCATTATAAATTCGAAGCTTACTTGGATGTCACACAGTTCATTGTGTGGTTCATACGAATAGCGTTCCGGCAAAGATTGCAATCCGTATTTCAGAATTCTATCACAAACTTCTATCTTACAAACGGGTGGTGAACATTTCCAACCGATAGCAGTAATAGTAATAATTCAAATCCAGGAGCTGGTATCATTCGTGGAGGTTCTTGCTCAGAAGTAGGTTGTTATGATGCCCGGACAGATGCCGCACCAGCTCCTGCAGGGTCTCGAAGTACAGCGTGCAGAAACAGCAGGTGTACCGTCCACCCGCTTCCGGTGCGTTTATAATATTCCGATGCACCGAACAGAGATGTTTCAGCAGGTGAGCTTTCTGCTTGAACATCGCCACACACAACCGGCAGGCGAACGGTTTCTCTCCGGTGTGAACCCGTAAATGCGTCTTCAGGTTCCAACTCATACCGAACGTCTTCCCACAGTACTCGCAACGGTACTCCCGCACGGTTGTGTTACCACCCATGCTTCCCGCACTGGCGACACCTCCTGGTCCACCACCAACTCCGTTACCGCCGCCACCACAACCACTGCTCCCGGATCGGGCATTCAGCTCGGCTTGGCTGTTCTCGAATTTCTGTATCTGCTGAATCAACTCGGCCGGACTGGGTTCCGCATTGGGACCACCATGAACGTACGATATCCCTAGTAGTTCACCGGGTCCACCGGGTAGCCCGGCGAGAGCAGCCGTTGGCCACGGATACACGAAAGGTGCAACGGCGAGCTTGTTATCGGTGCTCGGCGGACGTATCCGGTTGTTATTGTTGTTATTGCTGCTGCTGTTGTTGTTATTGCTAGCATAGTTACCCGGGTTCGGCATGTCGGTTGGTCGCTGGGACCCGGGGGAACACGGACGGATGTCTGGAAAAGGGAAGAATTCATTATTAATCAGTTCTAAGCGCGCATACAGCGGACAATCAAAATTTCCCTTGATAAAATCCAAATTAACGCTTCAATCTGTTCCGTACATATTTAGAGTGCTCAAGTCTCAATGTGATATTCAACTGACAGGCTGTTTCTCACTCGACTAAGTAAAGCATTTAACCCTCAAAAAGGCAAGGTGTCTCAGAGGCCCGGCTAGTTATAGTCCTCTAGTTTCAATGAACTTGAAGTTGAAATGCAAATGATCGAGCGTTTTCGGGCTTTCGATTTTCTCACTGATAAATCAACAAAAAAGAGGCTAGGGGGTGTGTGTAGCGTAGTTGGTAAATCGATTGCCTTGTACGCCGCGCACCTGGGTTCGTTTCCCGACCCCGCACATAGGGTTAGAAATTTTTCCTAAGAGATTTTTCTAACCCGAAGAGGCGAATGACCTTAAGGTTAAAACCTCTATAATCGAAATAAAAAAAGAGGCTTTTCATTTCATTGGGTCTTAGGAGCGTTGATTTTTGAAGTCATAATTTTAGCTTGCCTTTTTGAGGGTTAAAAAGCTTAAACTCTACTTCCGTTGGGATTTCAACGGACCGATTTGTTTAGTTCATGACCAACGCTAGAACTAGCTTCAACTTACCGGACAGGTACGTGGGCGGAGCGGGCAGGAAACACTTCCGATTCCTGAGATCATCCAGTCCCAGATAGCTCGGTACGAAGGGCGGATTCTGGGCGGGTGAATTGTGGAAACCTGGTCGACGCTTTCGCCACGTCGTCGTCGGCCGTCGCGTCACGACATAATTGTCGGGTGTTTCCGCATCGGGTGTTTCGGCGTCGGGTAGTTCCGCGTCCGGGTGCATGTAGTACGCTTTTCGTTTGGTACGGAACGGGTCCAGGAATCGGGGCGGTAGAAGATTCTGCAACAGTGAAATACCCATTGTTAAATTAAAATTCCGAAACATTTTCTCAAAAGACGGATTACCTTAGTCGGTGCATTTCCTATCGTTTCCACGTCGATGTTGGCGTCATCCGAATCAGCATCCTGCGTTTTGACAATGGACAAATTTACCGGATCCGAAGAACTTCTTCGATTCGCGATTGACTCGTTCAGTCGTTCACGCTGTTCCGCACTGTCATCTCCTTCGCGATCTTCAACGTCCAGTTCGTAGTCTTCGTCATCTTCCGGATCTGGATCACCACTCCCACTCAGTCGGCCACTTCCAGCGCAGCCGCTGATACTGCCGCTCAAATTCGTCGGCGTTGGTCGGTCACCGCTTTCGCCTGCTGCCGAACCTGCTCGTCCTTCCGGCCGTTCACCTCCTCCCGCATCACTACCATCATTCCCACTCCCACCTCCCGCATCCTCGTCCGCGTCGTGTCTGCTGATCTGATGGTGCTGCAGGTTGTTGTTACTCTTGATGATCGCTTCATCCACCTCGTCCATAAACTCGTTTTCGTCGCGATCGCCCTCCTCGGAACTGCCGAAATTCCGCTCGCTTTTGACGCTGATTTTGGGAGTGCTGTTACCGGAAAGTGATTCCTGACTTCGCGATCGCCGCCTCGAGTGGTGACTGGACGCGATACCCTCGTTCCGGTTGATGTCCACGTGGGGTTCGCCTTTGCGGGATTCTAATTAAGAGTAGAAAATATCTTAGAATTTGATCCGACAGTATAACTTTTGACACTCTTACCGTTTTCATTGGAGCCATCACTATTCTTCCATATACTGGCCTTGATCTGTAGCAGCGCTAGCAGATCCTGCAGGTGGTGGTATTCGTCGACGGATCGCACGTACACCTGGCCGGAGTAGAGAAAATCCAGCAGGAGTCGGAAGTAGCACACCTGTACGCCCGGAAAGTACACCGTCGTGATACCATCGAGGACTGGCGTATCCTCTAGAATCATTCTGAAAGAGTTCAGATGGGTGCGATTAGGGCTAGGCTCATCCGGCTCTGACGGGCAGCTGAGACAGTATATACGTACCTGATCAGTGGACTGGCCGCAGCCAGTACCAGTTTGTGGGCGCGAACCGTCTGCTTGCCATCGCAGATCAGCAGAAGGTCTGTTGCATGCTCACCCCGGAATGCTGCACCGATTTCCTGGAGTATGCACTCGCCGTGTTTGTTATAATGCAGCATCAGCATCGTAACTGGAAGGAGGGGAGAGGAAAAAGAACGTTTAAAGACTTGCCGAAGAATCGTTGGGACGTCTCCACTGAAAAATTTCGTTGGAGGTGAAAGTGCATTATTTGGTTGTCATGTTTTTGTCTGAATTCCCCATTAAAAAGATCCGCTTTTATCTCATGCGGATCAAGTTTGTAAATGTACATAAATTTAACTGTTTGATCCCACGCTGTTATAACTGATCACCACTATACAAAGACCAAAAATCACCGTGTTTTGACGCAATTCTCTATTTGATTTTATATCACTGTGTATGGCTAAAGTTTTCTCTCTTATGGAACGAATTTTCGAAAATATGATAACTTTATTACCGTATAAGGCAACAGGGAGTATCAGCACAATATATGTAAAATATGAATATTTTACAGTACTGACAGCTATATGAAGGATTTTAAGTTTTCTATATTACTCCAAAATTAGTAAAGATTGCAAAAGTGAATATCAGTATCTACTATTAGAAGAACGTAGAATATTGTGTTAAAGGGCGAACACGAAATTATTGCGACACAGAAAATGTCATGCCAATTTTCTTAAAATGTTTAAAATCAAACCAAAATTTTAGGGTAGTTTTATACATATATTTACTTCAAAAATCAAAAGAAAAGTTAATCGATGCAGCCTTGAGTGTAAAATTGAACGCATTTTCCCTTGATGTCCTCCATCAAAGTCTTTACAGTGTCATCCGGTACCAGTTTCTCAGTTTTTTTCCATTTTCTTAACATGTCCTTCTCGTCTTTGACTGTCTTCTTGCTCTTTCGAAGTTCCCGCTTCATCATTGCCCAGTACTGCTCCACCGGGCGCAGCTCCGGACAGTTTGGCGGATTCATGTCCTTTGGAACAAAATTGACAGAATTGGCCTCATTCCACTCCAGGACACTTTTAGAATAGTGGCATGATGCCAAATCTGGCCAAAATAGCGGAGCTTCGTCGTGCTGCTGCAAGAACGGCAAAAGGCGCTTCTCGAGGCACTCAGATTTGTAGATCTCGTAATTTACTGTGCCCTTTGTCTCGAAAGGCTCACTCCTCAGTCCGCAAGAGCAGATGACCTGACAAATGAGATATTTGGAGGCGAACTTCGAATTTTCTTCTTCTTAAATTTGTCGTCCACATAGAACTTGCTCTTGCCGGTGAAAAACTCCAACCCCGGAATTTGCTTAAAATCGGCTTTTATATACGTTTCGTCGTTCATCACACAGCAGCCATATTTTATCAGCATCTTCTCGTAGAGCTTCCGTGCCCGAGTTTTAGCCGTCGATTGTTGCCGCTCATCGCGGTTTGGGAAGTTCTGTACCTTGTATGTATGTAGTCCAGCTCTCTTCTTTGCATTCTGGACGTAGCTCTGCGACATGCCGATCTTTTTAGCCAAATCACGGCTTGAGACGTTGGGATTTGCTTTAATCATCCGCTTCACCTTTCCCTCCGTCTTTTTGTTCTCCGGTTCCGGTTTTATTCTAGCTCCTTTGCCGTGGTCCAACGTCAACCGCTCCTGGAACCGCTTCAACACTCTGGAGACGTTTGAATGGTGAATGTTCAACATTTTTCCCAGCTGCCGGTGCGACAGGCCAGGAAATTCCAGGTGTTTGGAAAGAATTTGTTCTCTCGACTCGCGTTGGTTCACCTCCATTTTCGTTGAATCGAAAAACACGACTTTGAGTTTGACAGCATGTAAACAATACACATCAATGAGAAAGTGTGCAAAATTTGGTTGATTTTTACCCAATGGTAAAAAAGTTAAGCCCTGTTGAATGTGTCGCAATAATTTCGTGTTCGCCCTTTACTATCTGCTCCTAAGGTTCCTGAAATTCCGGTCAGGTGTTGACAGAGCCGTAGCGAGGTCTACTGGCGCCCTTGGCGGAGTCTCAGTTTTGCGCCTCTTTGGTGTTTACTTTGGTTCGACCTTCAAACAATAATTTGTGTACATGTGAATGGAACATCTACTCCGTACTTAATTCATGTTTGACTATTGTTCATAAATATTTTGCACTCTACCGAATATCAAGTCAAGGAGACAATTTTAGGAACTAGTTGGTGGATTGTTGATTACGGTGCATATCATTAGATTTTAATTACCAGTCAAAGGGCCGTCACAGCATTTTGGTTATATTCCAGGCTGCACCCACTCATCTTTTTGCACAAGCAAATGAAACAAAGATGCTTTTATGATCCATTACTGATTAAGTTTTTCACATATTCTTCGCTCCAGTTTCTAATAAAATAGGTTGCATCCAGCGTTATTCCTTTACTATCAAATTTAGATTGTTCGTCTAATTATATCCCTCATGATTTCTGTCTTTTCCTTCCTATTCTTCAGTTTTCACTTTGCGTCTGGCTCTAGGTCTGTGCTTAAATAAACTCCCCTGAATTGACCCAAATGATCCTAAAATAGATGTTGAAAAAGATTCGTCGCCAAACACTCCGAGCATTCATTTCAAACGCATTGAACTGGGTTCGACAATATTCGATCTTCATTCGGATTAAAGGTAGTTCTGAAGTATTCTAATATTCCACAAGAAGCAGAAATATTCAACTGCGTCAGATTTTTGCAAGTTCGCCTAGATAAGCTCAAAATTTTTGATATTTTGTCTAAAGCAAACCAATAATGTTACTGGCGACAAGACATTCATGAATAACTAACGGGTTTATATGCCTGCTCACAAAGTTGAGATCGATGGTGTAGTTATCGTTTTGAACTTGGTATGCGTCAATCTACTGAGAAACGGGATTGGATGTTTCAATAACTCCGTGCTCCAGCGAGCGAAGATTTTGAGCGACAATCGCACCGGGCGGGACTGATTTGCGTCTTCCTCGACAAGGATCGTCTGCATGATTGTCTGTAGATGTGCGTGAATAATCGCCATCGCATGTTCTTTTTATGAGGATCATCGCGAAGGACTCGAGCGTTTGTATGTTAATGTGTTCGATCGCGTGTGCTAGAGTGTATGTAACTTCGGATGTATAAATTCGGATTTATAACCGTGAGGCCATTCGCGTATTGGTACGGGTGTTTTTGAATGATCACGGGGACCGTGAATCTGATACTTAATTTTCAATGCACGGTTCAGATGCTCGAAGAGAATGAGTTTCCCCATATCATCAGAGTTCCCGGTCATGACGCCATGTCTTGTCTAGGCTGCTAAGACCGAGGGTAGGGACTTACGGACGGGGTCTATTTATGATCGCCCGTACACGGGCGTTTATAGATCCAAGATTGGGACCGCGTTTATAAGTTGCTACGTGCAAAAACGTCCATTTAATCACCAGAGTACTTATACTTATATATTTGCGAAATTGCGGGCTTTGGTGTGCGGATGATCGCAATGGACTCAAGCCTTTATATGTTTACGTGATCGCGCGCACCGTTAATCTAATGCTTAACTTAAGTGTATCCCTCATATCACTAGTGCTCCCGGTCATGTCACCCTGACACTTGTTGGCTAGTGTATAAGAGCCAACTGGTCCTGGTGGAAGCATGGATATAGGCTACTAGCACCCACGCTAGGGGCTTCCTGACGTGACGGATTCATGATTGCGTGGGAACGCGAGTTTGTACATTCGTACTTGAGATCGCGTTTATAAATTCGCAGGTGCTAAAAACTTCATCACAGTGGCGATTTTATATTTGCAAGATCACAGATGATGATTTGTGTGGAATTTGCATGTTCACGTTTGTGACTAATGTTCTATTATCGCGCAGAGTTCGAGCGTTTGTATGTTCACCAGTTTGATCGCGTAGGCGACTGTGTAGTGTGTATGTAACTTCGCTTGTTTTATATGTTCCGTTTGTATAACCCTGTGCTTTTGAATGTTCGTGCGAACCACGATTTTGAGTGCATGGTTCAGATCAAGAAGGGAGTCAGTTTCTCCATATCACTAGAGTATCCAGTCATTGTGCCCTGAAGCTTCAAGTGTATATAAGATTTTGTGACGAGACTGAAGGCTTTCGAACGTGAACGATTCACAATCAAGTTGGAAGGGCTTTGATATAATGGTATTTGAGACTCCGTTGAAGGATTCGTAAATGCTAACATATTGACTTGATCGCATGTGCCCCCAGATTTGTTGTATCGCGAACGGCACAAGCGATTTTAGGTAAACGTGTTTGATCTCGTGGGTGTTTCGATGAAGCGGATGCTAGTTTGTGAATAACTTTGCGTGTTTGATTTCGTTTATGTAACCGTGCAGGTGTTTCCATATTCGCGTGACCTTTGCAATGTTCGCACGGGTCGTCATTCTGACAGAGTGAGCTCCCCGTTCTCACTGCAGTCCCCAGTTATGATGCCCTGAAACTTGTTATCTAGTGTATATAAGGTCCGTATATTAGAGCTGGAGCTCCCGGACGAGTACGTTCCATGATTTCGTGAGAGTGGGCGTTTGTATGTTGTCGCTTGAGACCGCGTTTATAAATTCGTAAACACAAACACGCTGATTTAATCCTCGGGAGGATTTTATGATTGCGAGATCATGGGCGTAGGTATGAGTGATTGATCGCGTTTACGCTCGAAGTTGTATTACCGCGAAAGGCTCGAGCGTTTGTATGTTGCATTATATAACAATATTTAACCATCAATGATGGGATATTTTACGAAATTTTCGACCAAAAAGGCAACCACTTCTGAGTGCGGCTCGAGGTGTGGCGTCTATCTTTTAAACGAACTGCATTCGGCTTCGGTTCGTTTTGCTATTTAATTCAAGGAATACGTAAAATGCTGATGTCGATCTTTTTACCGTCCGAAGCCACCAACCCAAACACTAGCGGAACGCTTTTTAAGTATACATTTTTGAACTCGACTACCAAATCTTTCACCGGAAGAGAGATTTTGGGACGGCGAACAGGAATCGATGGTAAACATACTCTCGTTTTCACAGCGCTCAACTGGTAACTTTCGGAGTTATCATATGCATTTTTCCATGACCTGGACTTCATCCAGAAATCTTCCTTTACGATCTTCCGTATCGTAAAATAACTGATCTCGTATTCTTTCGTCTCCTCATTGAACGGACTGGATTGACCAGAATCTTCCTGTTGATGACACGAATAACCTTCGGATTTCGAGTGAACCTAGGAAAGATGGATGGTTCCGGGATAGTTCTCCTTTCTTTTCGTATTTCCTATTATTTTTTTTATTTTTTTAAATCTTATTTCAAAATCTTCGGTAATTACCGAAGCGAATTTTATTGGTTTTCTGCGACATTTGCGCTCATTAAAAATCACGAATACGCTAATTTATTTATTTGTTTCTTTGTCTCGTTACATTAACAAGCATATCAAAGCCATTATCCACCATCCCATGATTTCACGGCTTTGTCGTTCGTGAAAATGAGATGCCCTAATACTTCTTCGGGTTCAGATAGGTGCGGTTCGTGCTACACCATTCAGAAAAGTTTTGAAGATCATGTTGTAGAAATATGCCATCTTCAGAGAGAAGAGAGAATATCATGACAGTCGTAGAGCATTTAGCACTAGATGTACATCGTTGAAGTACAGCAAAAACATCAACGATTGCTAGTGGCTTCCTTGAGGAATTCCTGAAGTGGTAATAAATGTAAGTGCCTGGCGACAACGACTACTTCTCGGTCTGTAAAATAGGATCGAAGACATTTCCAAACACTGCTGTTTATTCCAAATCTCCTCTTATCGAAAGGCGATAGATAAATCGGTGCAAACAAGGCCGGTTTGAGCGCTGCGTTCCTAACCTCTGCTATGTTGGCAGTTAAATATAGCAAGTTACACATTGTTGTGCGTCCTGACATGAAGTCATGATAATGGTCACTTAGGTATAGCTTGCAGTGAGCCTGAAGAGCACTAAATGAAGTTATTCAACTATTTTTATTGACGTCTCACTTATTTTCCTTATAAATGGACTGTGAACATGTTTACAGATTTCCAGCAATATCATGTCGGGACAATACGGAGTAAAATATTCAATCGCCCATATGATCGATTCGGTTGTCACAATTCTACGAGTAAATGCCCAAGAATCAGAACTACCTGAAAATAACTCAGGGGTAGTCTTAAGTGATGGCTCCGTACAGTCTGGAAAGTGTATGTCAAAAAGACAGTTGAGGTACTACATCTTCGTCAGACGAGTATTCACCCTTAGCAGTTCTAATCGTCTTTCGATTTCGAAAATAAATTATTGAATCTACTAGTTTCGTTGAGACTTGAGACATTTGTGCAATGGTTTTTCCAACCACTTCGCTCAGAGGATCGAAAGGCATTTCCGTATGCTTTGTGAGCCAACTTAAATGCTTTCGACCCGTCCCTGCGCCTGTGATTCCAAGCATCTCTGCCTCGCTTTCTTATCGATCAAGTTCGATATTCTACCAAGGGGAATAACTCGAAGCCGACAAGCCTCTTGGTACGCTGCTAGTATGCGTGAGTTTGTTTTATCCGCGACCTCATCCAAGTCACTTGAAGATTCAATCGTCGGAAGATACCCATGAAACCTAGTCGCCAAGCCCTCTTCGTAGAGGTCCCAGTTCGTAAATTTGGGATTACGATATGCGACGATATCTAGCGAGACTTTTAAATGATCAAAGAAGATGTGCTTATGAGCAGATAACGAAGGTTCGAGCTACGTTAGGTACGTGTCAGTTTACCAACTCATGCGTAATACTGTGAGAACAGAAGAGTTACATTTAACACCCCTTCTCTGCCAGCTCGTGCAAATGTTGGGCAATTTCCTACCTTAAGTATGTGCAGACGTGTACTGCTTAAGTATTCCATCAATTCGGTACCTCTCAAAATGATATCTGAGCTGCCCTAAATTATATGGTGGGCATTTGCATCAACGCTGATTATGAGGGGAAACCCATTTCTGCTACAGTATGATACAACCCTTTTGAAATCATCAGAAGGTGATGGTTCATTATGCGGCAAATATGCCGTACAATAGAAGTATTTCTTGTTTATCTTATCAACTGAAAATGTCTCTTGATTGTCGAGCTTATTTGTAAAGGGGTACTTTTCGGCTTATCAGTCGTGAATTAGACAGTGAAAACAACAATATTGTTTTTATTTCCAACGTTTCGATGGGTTTAATCCACCTTTATCAAGGATTCTAAAAAGAGTGCGTAGTTACTGGAGTGTACATATATAAATGATTGATTTTATAGATTTTTTATGTTAGATCGGTGTGCAGCCATCCGTGTTTTGAGCTGGTTCGAAGTCATGCCCACATAGGAAGACTCTCAGCTTTTACATGGTACCCTGTAAATAACATTGCTCAGATTTTCCTGGGCTATGTTATCCTTGATCTTGCTAAACAACAGTCATATTGACCGCGACAGCCCGAATATCGCGTGTTGTTAGGTCGGATATAAGATATGCGTCAACAGCAGTATTCGCAAGTATACATGCACGAGGCATTTCACGTGGATTCGTCATGCCAATTTTCTTGAAAGCTACAAATACGGGGTTAAGTAGCTTGCCAACATAGAAGTTTCTTTTATGGAATTATGGTGCTTGAATCAAAGCTATGGAAGCTTTTTCTTCCGGGAAGCACGTTGACTTATAATCACCAGTAGCGAACCCCGAAATGCGTATGCGTAAAAGCGTAAAAGCCAACTGTCAAAATTCTCTTTGAGAAGGAAATTCTAGACAAACCGTTACTGGCCGCACACAGTTCACAGCACTTAATGAAAGAGAAAACTTTTCTCTTTTGTTTACTACCAACATCTGTGATGACCGAGTAACCGTTTGTCGAGAAACGTTCACTGTATCAGAGATGTGCTTAACACAGCAAGGGTACGACCCATGATACTCTGCGTGACTGGCATGTTTTAGTTCTGCCCGCTATTCAGTCCTTGGCATGAAGAAACACCTTGACTTGAGGACTTCTATTTTAAGTCGCCTTTTACGACATGGGAGCAGGAACTCAGTGGATCATTTCTTGGTTGAGAAACTTCAACCCGCCAGATGCCACACGGCTTGTAGGCCTCTTTTGGATTCCAGCCGTCAAAATTAATAAACATGATAATCAGCATGTCGACGCTGACACTGGACACAAAAAGATATAATAGTTTTTAAATATTATATTCTTTTGACATGACTCGATTCGTTAGCTTTACTGAGCCGTGTTTTTTATATATTTACAATATATGTATGTATATGTGTATGTAGTGTATATGTATATAGGATATAAAATATATTTTTACTGAATGTTCGAATCTTGTGCGCGCTACTTACTGTTGAGTGTGGAGATACTTTTACACGGCGGGGAAATATTTGATGCATCATCTGCTGCCACCTGGTGATCTGCCAGTCTGTCTTCTGAGCTGTTTTGGGAGACGTCCATGTTGTCGTCGTCGACAGTGTGATTTTGGTCGGATGTTTCTACCTGCTTCGTGTTTTTGCATATATGTCTGGTGTATTAGTTTTGTTTTTGGTTATATTAGCTGTTGATTTTGTGGTATTGCACACAGTCATGATCATTGGCTGAGTAGGTGTTTGAGTCTTAGCAGAAGATGTCGATGGCTGAACGTTGGTTTTTATTGCAGTTGATGAGTTGTTTTTCGTAGTTTGCCAGTTTTTTGCTGAACTGGCTCGTATTTCCCTGACTCGAATAGGTGCACAGCGTTATTTGATTATGGATAATGCCTTCAAGTTTACCTGTGATGGTCATATAGGAAGGAATAGGCTTTGCCAGCCTCATTTTCAAAGTATCGGATATTATTTCTCCGTATGTCGACATTTGGTGTGTAATGATATGTTCGGTGGTATACGGTGCAAGGTCGTGCAACCGGACTTCGACTGAGTCATCATCCATATAATTGGGGATTTTGAATGTAACGTTGTTCGTTGTTCGCCGACATGTTGCATGTTGTTGCGCTTTCTGTCTTACCTAACTTGTTGAACGTTGTCAAAACCGTACTGCGTACGAAGTGGAATTGCATTTGGGAGACCTCAGGAAGTTTAAGTGCAATGTTCACTTTTAGTAACCGTTCTATCTCACCAATTTAGAGGTCTTACACCAGTTTGTTAAAAGCGGCCCGCCCACAGAAAATTCTCAAGGGTTACGTTTCTTAATAAAGAAGGTATTGAAAATTGCAAACTATGCACTATGGTCCCAAAGCTGTATTTAGGAAGACAAAACTGTTTGCGCCAAAACCGTTGGTTTTAGATATATAGTAGGGTAAAGTGCCTATTTTCACCATACTAAGCAAAGTGCCTCACTAATTCGTTAATTTCTCGCCCTACAATCAATGGGATGCGAAAAAAATTACATCAACAGCTTTGCTTCGTTGTTAAGAACCAATATAATAACACACCATTTGACTCAATGCGTTGAACAAAGATGGCAGACACCGCTCTAACCAACGGCTTCAAATGGGTAGGGTGATAATAGAAACATGGCGCAAATGGGCTCATCACCCTATCTTCGGCAAACTTTGTTAGTACTTTCTTGTCGATTTTTTTATATTAGTTGGATTAGGGTGGTCCTTGTGGTTAGGGTGTTCAAAGTATCAACTTCTTAGATATGTAACATTCAGCTACATAATGTTCTACAAAGTTATAAATCAATCAAATTGAAGCAACTTTTCTTAAGAAACTATGTGGTTATCTCTAATGGTTCATGTGCTATGATTTTTGTAATATTTAAGGTGGGGTGGCTCTTTGAAAATTGGTTTTCTATTAATATCGTTTTATGTGTTAATTTCTCGCTAATACTTTGTTCTAGAGGTTTTTAGAACTTTTGTAAATACACATTTTTGCCGAAGCAATGAAGTTTCTCTCTCTTTTGTTTGCATAGTTACAGGCGATTTTCAAAACAAAAATGATTTTTTTCAAAGAGATTGAACGTTGAAAACGTGACCCCTTGAAATCACTATTTCTCATTTGTCACTTCATACATTGATTTATCGTAAATAGTTTGTTTGCAGCACTTTTAGAACTTTGTATGGCGAATATTTTTGCTGAAGTAGCAAAGTTATTATCTCGTCTATTTGAAAAGTTATGAACGATTTTTGTTGAAAAATACGCCATTTTCAAAAATTAATTATTTATTTTGCAGAAATAACGCTTCCGCAGTTTTTTTACCAAAAACTACAAAAGTTCCAATCTTTCAAATGAAATTAAAAGATTGAAAATCCATTTGCAATGTTGGAAGATATATAACTTTAAAAAAAAAACCATTTTTGGTTTGAAGATCGCCTGTAACTATGCAAACAAAAGAGATAGAAACTTCATTGCTTCGGCAAAAATGTGTATTTACAAAAGTTTTAAAAACCTCTAGAACAAAGTATTAGCGAGAAATTAGCACATAAAAAGATATTAATAGAAAACCAATTTTCAAAGAACCACCCTACCTTAAATATTGCAAAAATCATAGCACATGAACCATAAGAGATAACCACATAGTTTCTTCAGAAAAGTTGCTTCAATTTGATTGATTTATAACTTTGTAGAACACTATGTAGCTGAATTTTACATATCTAAGAAGTTGATACTTTGAACACCCTAACCACAAGGACCACCCTAATTCAACTAATATAAAAAAACGGCAGAAAAGTTCTAAGAAAGTTTGCCGAAGATACTATATATCTAAAACCAACGGTTTTGGCGCAAACAGTTTTGTCTTCCTAAATACAGCTCTGGGACCATAGTGCTATGAGATTTCTTTCGGAAGCCTGCAGGGTCAAGTCTTGTCGACTTAGCTGAACAAATTGGGACAATATCTGTTATCGAGAAGGAATCTTCAAAAGACCTTACTATCTGCTGGTTCTTGGTAGTGGCGGATTCTTGTTGCAGTGGTTTGTATAACTGTCCTGCTCAGGTCTGCCGAAAATATCGCCACCTGCCGAGACGCGAAGCGAACCAGAGGTGCCGGCCATAATGACTTACATCTCTTTATAACCACCTACGCAGGGTTGCTTATACTTCTTGGAGTTACTCGTTCCTACTTATCTGCTAGTTGGTTTCCCGACGGCGGAATTTCACTCGATACAGAAATGCCCGTTTTCCAGAACCATTTAGCACTCGGCCACTCCGATGGAGAGATTACCAACGCTGATATTTCAACGATATCCCGATTTCCTTCGACTTTATGTTGTTCGATCTTTGTTTTTCTCCTTAGTTACTGTTGCTAGCTCGCTAATCGACCTTTGCGATGTGACTGATCTACTCACAACTTTAGCTAATATGGAAAGACGTGTCAAGCAAGACGTGAACCGATCCGGAAATGCCGATGAATTTGACTAACATCCCATTACAGCCATCCTCGTAGGGTTTAACGGTTTGTTTTTAGAGTCACTGAACTCAAATGACATTTTATGTATCAAAACGGCATGCAGAATATTTTAATGTAGAATACATTTAAGGTTTCAATATAGGGGTCCCGTTTCAAAATATCGGCTGCGGCGCCGCGTCAGATTTTGAACGTTAATAACTTTTATCATACTTAACAGAATGATTTGATTTTTAGGCCAATTTGTTGAAAATTTGTTCCTCTATGCTGTATTAAAATTTGAAGTATGTATAACATGTACTAATAACAAAAAAAATGTGTTTTGAAAAATCTTTCGAAAACGACTCGGAAAAGTGAAAATTTTCAGCCCATCCCGCACAGAGCCGTCGTTATGGTAGACCAACCGAACAATAAAATAATGAAAAGTTTATATATAGGTCCACTACATGTTTGTTCGTATGGTTATTCGCATTGGGTTGCTTGACGAGAGCACTTGGTGGGGGAAAGACGGCATATTCCTTTGGTTAGGCCATTAGAAGCCGGACGGAAAGGAAAGGCTCATGCACGGCACGAGAACGAGGGAGAAAGCGATAGTAGTGCTTATTAGCGCGATTATATAAATATCTGTCGGTCGGTTTTTCTCATCATTCGTATTCGTTCAAGCACTAGCAAGCAGCCAGTCCACCGAAGAAAAGCAGTCGGCGATGACGACGGCGGAAAAAGTGCCCTAGCTACTGGTGACTCATCGCAACCCGATCAGGAACTGTCGACCTGCAAGAATTTCGCCCCAACTAAAGGGCAACAGAGTAGGCTATCGTTCCAGCGTCTGGGTCGTGAGATTGTGCAGGACTGCAAAGTCGAGCTACGCTTACAAAGCTCAGTCGTAATGATGCCCCGAGAAGCCAACGATGCCTACTTGGTCGGTTTGTTCGAGAATGCAAAACAGTGCTTTCTAGCTCACCGTGTCCGCGGGGAGTGCGTCTGAATTATGCTCCCGCAATAAAACAATAAACGGTTCTTTACAGGACCAATTAATTGTGTTCTAATAAGAGTTAAACTGAAATTTACATTTTATGGTGTATAACAAATAATTTTCAGAAAGCAATATATGAAATACGATGTGTGGAAAGAAAGAAAGAGAATTTAAATTATCCTCTCGCTCGTTTTCGTGCACTGCTTTTCCATTCCTTTCTGCTGCTACTACCATCATAACTAAAACGAATGTGCGTGTTCCCCCCTAAGAGAAGAGACGACAACAGGCTTCTTGCTCTTCTTAATTTTCTCGACTTGGCCCTGCCGTAAATCGGAAGACAACAAGCGTTCATCGTTGCCAGATTCCCTTTGAATGTTTATTACAATTGCCGAAAATAATTCAATATCAATTCTTCAAAAGGGCTAATGAGATTTTTGTAAACAAACTTATTTCGCTCATTATTCCGTTGTCGAGTTGAATTTCATGAAACATTCACATGAATCAACATCTTTACCCTTGGTAGAAACAATTTCAAATATCTTCTGTGTTGAAATTATAATAAATTAAGAGAAATCAGCAAAACAAAAGTTTGTTTACAAATCTTATTAGCCCTATTCAAATGTTGATATGGAATTGTACCTAAAAGATCGCACCTCTACCAAGAATTTACAATGCTAGCTGCATTTAAAAATTAAATTAAATATTTATTCATGTCTCTCTTAACTATATACGTAACTATATCGTCATTCAGGTCTTTTATTCAATTTGCACGAAATGTTGATGCGTATGAAAAATAGCCAGAATAGATTCAGCAGCACTGTTTTTCATCCTGATTGTAAATATAATGAACGCTCTTGATTGGCAAAATGACCAATCAGAAGCTGGTTCAATATTGAGGTTAGGACTGGATCAAATTGGCTACGCGATTGTCTTCTCTTCTCTTAGGTTCCCCCACTATCTCATGACCAGTGTTGCCACAATTGCATGTCGCTATTACAATTTGAATTATTTTATTGATCCTCTCTAGTATTGATAAAATATAGAACGTGCAAAGTACACTAGTCGCATGCTTTTATTCGAACTTTTTGGCAGCCTCCGTTGATTAACTGCATAAATCGATTTGTTTGTGCAGCTCCTTGCTAGTAGCAAACTAAATAGCCTTTATCAGCGCTAACAAATAACACGAAAGAATTTAAATTTGTGAAAATCTTTTCCTTCCTTCTTTTCAAATCTGCAACATTCTTTGAAAATATTGTTTGAATGTTGTTATTGAAAAACTGAACATGCAAGTTTGCTAGCACTGGCCACTAGATTGAAGGCGATGGAAAGACAGAATATTCGTTTTGGTTATGCTAGTATTGGTAGCCGAACGGAAAGGAAAGGCACAGGAATGGCACGAAAACGAGCGAGAGAGCGATAGTAGCGCTTTCTCGTGTGTTCATATATGAATATTGGTCGGTCGGTTTTTCTCATCATTCGTATTCGTTCAAGCACTAGCAAGCAGCCAGTCCACCGGAGGAAAGAAGTTGGCGATGACGACGGTCGGAAAAAGTGCCCCAGCTACTGGTGACTCATCGCAACCCGATCAGGAACTGTCGCCCTGCAAGAATTTCGCCCCAACTAAAGGGCAACAGAGAAACTAATCTGTGTTCTAATAAGAGTTAAACGGGCTCACCGTGTCCGCGGGGAGTGCGTCTGAATTATGCTCCCGCAATAAAACAATAAACGGTTCTTTACAGGACCAATTAATTGTGTTCTAATAAGAGTTAAACTGAAATTTACATTTTATGGTGTATAACAAATAATTTTCAGAAAGCTATATAAGAAATACGATGTGTGGAAAGAAAGAAAGAGAATTTAAATTATCCTCTCTCGCTCGTTTTCGTGCACTGCTTTTCCATTCCTTTCTGCTGCTACTACCATCATAACTAAAACGAATGTGCGTGTTCTCCCACCATCTCATGGCCAGTGTTGCCACAATTGCATGTCGCTATAACAATTTGAATTATTTTATTGATCCTCTCTAGTATTGATAAAATATAGAACATGCAAAGTACACTAGTCGCATGCTTTTATTCGAACTTTTTGGCAGCCTCCGTTGATTAACTGCATAAATCGATTTGTTTGTGCAGCTCCTTGCTAGTAGCAAACTAAATAGCCTTTATCAGCGCTAACAAATAAAACAAAAGAATTTAAATTTGTGAAAATCTTCTCTTTCCTTCTTTTCAAATCTGCAACATTCTTTGAAAATATTGTTGGAATGTTGTTATTGAAAAACTGAACATGCAAGTTTGCTAGCACTGGCCACTAGATTGAAGGCGATGGAAAGACAGAATATTCGTTTTGGTTATGCTAGTATTGGTAGCCGAACGGAAAGGAAAGGCACAGGAATGGCACGAAAACGAGCGGGAGAGCGATAGTAGTGCTTTCTTGTGTTTTCATATATGAATATTGGTCGGTCGGTTTTTCTCATCATTCGTATTCGTTCAAGCACTAGCAAGCAGCCAGTCCACCGGAGGAAAGCAGTTGGCGATGATGACGGTCCGCAAAAGTGCCCCAGCTACTGGTGGCCCATCGCAACCAACTACCGATCAGGAACTGTCGCCATGCTAGTATTTCGCCCCAACTAAAGGGCAACGGAGCAACTAATCCGCTGGCTAACATTCCAGCGTCTGGTTCGTAAGGTTGTGTATTACTTCAAAGTCGAGCTACGCTTACAAAACTCAGCCGTAATGAAGCCACTGATGCCTACTTGGTCGGTTTGTGGGAGTGGGCGTAAATTACAATAAAAGCAACGGTTCTTTTCAGGACCAATCAATTGTGTTCTAGTGAGAGTTAAACTGAAACTTTTATTTTAAGGTGTGTAGCAAATTTTCAACAAGCAACATAATACGTTGGGTGGAAAGAAGTAGCTTGCACACGGAACAAAAATTTAAATTATCCTCTCGCTCGTTTCGTGCACTGCTTTTCCATTCCTTTCTACTGTTATTATCAGCATTACCAAAACGAATGTGTTGTTGCATGTGTTTAAGAGAAACGTTGAAGTCGCATGCTTCTATTCAAGCTTTTTGGCAGCCCCCGTGAACTAACTGCATTAAATGATTTTTTGTGCAGCTCCGTGCTAGTAGCAAACAAAATGGCCCTACCAGTGTCTGATTCGTGAGATTGTGCAGGATTTCAAAGTCGAGCTAAGCTTATAAAGTTCAGCCGTAATGGTACCCGAAGAAGCCAGTCTTGTCGTTTTGTTCGAGGCTACAAAACAGTTCGCCAGGCACGTAACTATCATGCCAAAAATATCCAACGATCCAGCGCATCACCATCAACACCAACGCCGATACCAAAGGTTCTTTTCAGAACCACCATTATTACCATAGAGAATTATTTGAAAATTTCCCATTCAAACGTGATTCTGTTGAATATTATTAGATTTAAATTAACGTCTCGAATTGAAATCACGACGCTCCGGTTATGTGACAGACATTACCCACCCATCTTTTTTTATTGTGAACACGACACCCCATTTCAATATTTCTGAATGAACAGAAGGTCGAGTTTGGAAAGTTTGTAACTTTCATTGTACGTAACCAAATTACACAATGTTCGCACTAATGATTCAGAAATATGATCAGGAATCTTCTGTTAGATTTGTAAGTATGTATAATTTACATGAATAAAGAAAAATTGATTTTCAGGAATCAATTATTATCTGTTCTTCCATTGGCCAGTACTACGCGACTTCCTCATGCTAACAATTAATTTCATCGTTAGCCATCTCCCTCACCAAGGCCAACAACGCCAACAAAACCGGTCCTTTTCAGGACCACCATCATTTTTGTAAAGAATAATTTGAAATATTCCTCGCCCAAATCAGCTTTTGTCCGAAAATCCTAATGAGTATCAACATATTTGAAGAACGTGTTCCTTATGTATTCTACATCTCTCCGGTTATGTCGCAGACATTACCCACCCATCTTTTTTTCTTAACAGGAAGTTAGTAAGTAATAACTTAAGAGGTAGAGTGTTTTCAGCAAAGTTGATGCTTAGACCTCATGTAGTTGCCTCAATGTAATTCGGAATAATACCGCTAGGGTGGCACTTCCCTTAACTTTTTAACGGGACATGATAGAAAGATGGTATCTTTGAAGAAGTTTTATAAAATTCTATTTCAAGCAACTCTTCTGAAGGTACTAACTGTGTAGGTTCTAAAAGTTTTGAGTTGAGCGGCATTTCTTGAAAGATAATATCAATAGTTGATTTTTACCCAAAACATTTAGTTTCAGTACAATAGTATAGCTTTGTTCTACATTGTTTCTTGCTATATTCTAGGAATCAATTAACTATGATATTAACTGCCCATGAGCGCAAATCAATCCCATGAAGATAGGAAATCCCATAGAAAATGGGACGAATATGCGGTTAAATCGGAAACAAGTGGACTAAAAACATATTTTTTTAAAAGAATGTATCAGAAAAGAAGAAGAAAATCAGGTATTTTTACACCAGCTTCAACTTGCCCACTTTATTGTATCGATTTTGTTGGCTATTTTCGGCAAATTTGAGACTAAGAGAAACGAAAGCAATGAAATTGAAAGACGGATAGGTATTCTAGAGCGAATCAATTATAAACTTAGAACGGAAAACTAGAACTAGGCAGGCTCATATGGGCATGATCGAAAGGAAATGTGAAGAATTCTTTGCCTTATGCAGAGTAGGAGTTGGGCGTTGCACCCAAGTCTACCGCATGGTCTATGGTAGAACATAACTCATCAACATAACTCATCATCATAAAACATGATGATGAGTTATGTTCTACCATAGACCATGCGGTAGACTTGGGTGCAACGCCCAACTCCTACTCTGCATAAGGCAAAGAATTCTTCACATTTCCTTTCGATCATGCCCATATGAGCCTGCCTAGTTCTAGTTTTCCGTTCTAAGTTTATAACTGATTCGCTCTAGAATACCTATCCGTCTTTCAATTTCATTGCTTTCGTTTCTCTTAGTCTCAAATTTGCCGAAAATAGCCAACAAAATCGATACAGTACAACTTTGCGGCAATTAAAACATAGCAACATACTTGCCCACTTTATGTTTGGGGTAGCATTTTTGAGCTTGGTAGCAACTCACTAAGATATATTTGCCAGCGGTAACTTGCGGTATCCCCTGTACAGCACTCTAAATGTAGAATATGTTTAAAAACCTTTTTGCAGGTCATTTCATACAGTTCTATCATCAAGCGGCTACAAATAAGTGTAGTGTTGCCAATTTTGGACTAGCGTTAGCCTGGTTCAGTAGTCCAGTGCCATGTTTCTGAAGAGACTAAGTCGAAACCCCTGGACATATATTGACTAATTATTACTTTATTCTATACTATTAAAGAAGGATACTGAATTATTTGACAGCTACAAGTAATACTTTCAAGTTCATGTTTTATAGTAAAAGCAGTACAGCATTATTGGGGAAAAAATTGGTAAGTAAATCCTTTCTTGATCATATTTTTCTTATCTCAAAGATGCAAATACCTTTTTTTAAATTGTGCACTGAAAGACCTCGGTTAAGAAAAATTAATGTAAATAATCAGAAAGGCTTAAGAGTCTATGTCTAGGGACAAAAGGATTACATTTTAAACATAGCTGTTTTTTAAAGAAAGAAAAAAAATATGTCCCGATTTTGCCAATATCCCCATTTTGTTAGCCTAAAATACGTTAAGAGTCTGATAAAAACGGGTCTTTACTATAAAAATTAATCTCATGAATAACGAATAGAAAATAAGAGATCTGTTCATTCTGTTCATAACTTGAACAACATATTTTCAATTTTTAATAATTAGTCAAGGCACTGTGTCAAAATGCACGATTCATTTTTGAAAACTACCGCTACTGAATTTTATCAATATTCACTCTGAACGGTGCAGTCTAGCCGATAATTTATTTACATAAACAATCTCGCTAAAGCTAAACATCCTCTGACCGCTGTAGAAGGTTTCCCGCTTTCGAAGCTGTTGAAATCGTTCGGTCAACCGTCGGCAGCACTTCAAACGCGCCCGCCAGAAAGTGGGTGGTATTTCTAGAACGACCGACGTGTAAAATAGCGAAAGCTTCACTCTCATTCCACCTCTGCCCTGTTTAAATCTCTTGCTCTGTCGCACCCACTGGCATCATCCTTATCGCGCAACTACATACCTAGGCGTAATATACGCGGCACATGCTCAGAAGGCAACCGAACAACCAACCAAAGCAAGCTTTGCTCGTACGAACGTGTTGATAGATGTTGTCCTCAGCTGGTTGGTTGGTTGGTTGGTTGGCTAGTGGCAGACGAAATCATCAGTGATTCCATCGGCGCAGCAACGGTGACTTGGTCCAAGGTTTCGATCGAAAATCGAAACCCTCACTTCACCACCCGGTGAAATCTAATTAACAATTCGTCCAGTGATCCGATTTTACTGCCGTCGACTGATCGTCTATTTAGAAGCTCATTGTTTCGAGCTTTTATTTTCGGTTGATTGGTAACACTAAAAAAGAGCACTCACATCGAAAGATCGCACCACCGTGATGTCCTTGCGGTCACACCGTAGAAAGAATTCGATTAAAATTCGAAAGCCGATTCCGACTCGACTATTGCGCGAACGCAGTGTTAAGATTTATTTCCTTGTCGGTGAACAAAGCGCCATGCGTCTCCACCGAACAGTTCGATCAACAGCAGAGCGAACAGGCAAGACCTCGCGCCACGCTTCGTGATTTAGCGAAAGTCACCGTCAATGTGCGGCAATCGACTATAGGTAGGTACCTAACCTGCTGCTATTATTACCGAAGCTGGTTTGTACAGAAACAGATTGGAACGCTCAGATTGCACAACCTTTCAGCGACTCCACGATCCTCACGTCCTACGTGGTGTGGCAGGTACCTACATATACGTTTTTTTTTCTTCAAAACGGGAAGGAGAGTGACTCACGGTCTGCGGTATACGCACATACAAACACGCATACATACCCGGGGAGACAAGCGAAAACAGTAGGTATCTAAGAAGAGCTGAGTCAAGTCCAAGGTCAGCCAATCCAAGCGCGGTCTCTTTCTATATGTGTGATTTAATGTTCGTCAAGTGGTAATGGCTGTGACTACACAATCGATGCTGTGGGGGGGGGGGGATTCGATCGTTGGAAGGGGAAGTGGAATAGAGTATGTGCCGAAGCGTGGATGGTAGCCTAGAAGAAAGGAATTTGTGGTGGGAATTACGTGTGAATTCGACAAGCACGAGGCGCAATACGCTCTTCGACTGGGCTACACTAATGAGATCGATATTATTGTTTTTGCGTCGATGTTTTTTTGGATGCCGAAAAAAAAATTACTGGGAAACGGATTTCAAAACCCGAAAAACACGACTGGAAGCTGGATGGCGAAGATTTGGCTGGCAGATTATCCGAATGGGAATGAATAGTCAATATGTTGCTTCTGTTTGAGATTGATTTGGGTAACGGGGAAAGGAGTACATATACTCATTCTGCGATCAAATTGAAATTGAAGAATATAGGGGAACTGGTTATTTGTATGTGTGTGTCTGTATGTTTTCTGTTGACATGTGATTATCTCAGCAATAGCTTAACCGATCCTAATGCTCATGCAAAACGTCATATTTGATTAAAACAAATGCGTTTGAACTCTACGTAACTTCAAAATTTTTCGAGCGTTTTGAAAAAGTTAATTTCATGCATTTCATTCGAAAAATATGGAAAAATGAATTTTTAATATAAAACTTCAATCTCTTAAGGGCACGTGTTACTATAGTTAATTTCGCAAAATATTTTTATGACTTAATTGATTTTATGACCGCAATTCCAAGATCGCAAAAGTAACTGTCATCCAATCAATACGTTTTGCACAAAATAAAAGTTGATAATATCCCAAATCAAAGAACGTTCGGATAGATATCCAGAAATTTTGGATTTAATTTGATTCCTTGCTGATACCTATGGATTATTATGTTTCTGTGCATTTTTATTTCAATGCGGATTTTTTTAATCATGATTGTTTTCAATAGAATTTTCATAAATTGCCAGATTTTTGATTGCAAATGCTTGTATGAGCAATTCCTTGTAGGACAGCGAATGCCTTACCTAGGTTGAAATGTGATTGATGGTATTGCAAACATTATCAAGCCACAGCAGATAATTTGAGTTAAATTTATTTTTCTAAACTCCTTTTATACTTCTAGAGTATTTGCTCTTTCATAATGCGTGATCTTTTGAAATTTCCGATCTCTGATGGTTTATGAACACACAGATTATCAAATAATCCACTTTGCCGTGAGAGAATAACTTATTCGAAATGGTACGATTCATACTGTACAAATATCAATCTATTTATATTATACATAAGCCATCATTTCGCACCGAGATGTAACATCCTGTTTGATTCACATTTGAACTGTTACTAATTTAAAAAACTTAAACTTAAACCCTAGTTTGATCTGAAGGTTAAGAAAAATCCCTTTCGAAACGTTAACCATTGATGGCGAAATAAATATTGTTCCAAGATATCTGTCAAGTCAGATGATTGTAAGCCTTGTTCTAAGTCAAGTTTCAGAAAATGATTTTTCATTCGTATTGCAGAGCTTTTTAAAATGATAACTTTCAAATGTGTTTTTTCTTATCCATTATGATTTTATTGCGATCATATAGAGATTGGCCAATAACTCGATGCGAATGCACTTTGCAACATCTCCCCCTGAAGAACCACGAAATTTGAACCGTCTATCTTCTCATCTCGCACTGTACAGAAGCTGAAAATCGCTCCACCATAACTATATAGCAGTAGAGTAAGCGATCCTTTCTACCTACCGAATTGTTACTTATCCAGTGCACAAACAGTATACTATCGTTGCCTTCGGCAGCAGCGAACTAAACTAGCAACAGTGAATGAGTTGAGTAATTTGTAGGTTCTAAATGAAACTGAACTATCTCCATCCGACAATAAATATTTATTTTTTATATCCTTCTTAATTCGTTCGAGCTCAACCCTACACCAGAGATCGATTTAGCACCACGAAGTTGATAAGCTTCTTCGTATAATGTTACTATGAACGAGTTTGTAGTATACACGAATTCATCCAAGTCGTTTAGTTGGCCAATTGTTGGAAAATAACCATGAAATTTAGTGTAGCTACACAAATTCAAACTTGTATTTGTATGTATTTTTTGCCTTACTCCGGTATAGCACCAGGTAAAAGCGAAAAACGCTATTAGATGATAATTCGCGACTGCAGGATTGTTACTTTCAAAATTTTCTGCAGAGAGGAATTGTGATAGATCGTCTTTACAACCACCACTTTGAATTTTTCCAAGAATTTTTTATGAGATCAAATATTTATCAAAATATATGCAAGAAACAACAATTTAATTCATTTGAGATAGACAAAAAACGTTCTCCATTTTTTTTATCATATTGTAGACAAAAGTACAACCTTTCAAATGCAAACAAAATTATCCGTTTTTGTTTGACCACTTTCGATGTTTCAACTTTTGAAAAACGGAAAATTTTTCTGTGATAATCATGTGTATATTTTGAACCACACAAGTTTAAAGTTTCCTTCTCCCAGCAAATGCTCAAGTGCTCATAACATCACTTTTATGAGAAAAATTACATTAAAAAAGTTACTGTTGGCGCCCTCTATGCGGCCACATGTGGAACTGAAATATTTTAATCTAAAAATGACTCGTATTATTTACTATAATTCTTCTGAATATGCTATTAAGCTAAACCTAACCATTATTTCACAAAAATGTATAGTTCGTGGGAATCGACTACTGATACACAACCACGCACTGCTAGGCCCCATGCAAAACTGACTCAGACATCACTTCGTTAAAAGTTTCATAGCTTTTTTTAACGAAGCCGGATTGACTAGCAGTCTTCAACAAAGTTGTAGACAATTAAATTATTCTTCTTATTTTCGCTTACAGTGATAAAATGATGCATTCAGTGCCACCTAACGGCGAAAATGTGAGCTGGTGGGTTTTCTCCATGTAAATTGTCGAAAAATCCCTCACAAACTTCAGACACGTTGGTCCGGTAGCTAGACTTGTCCGATTTGCTTCAAAGTAAATTCAAAGCTGTTTGTCGGATAAATTAAATTTCTTTTTTTTTTTTCACGTTATCGGAATTGATTAGGACCATAAATTGTAGCCGATATAAATTGCAATCATTTTTTTGTTAAAAATATATAGATCATCGCAATGAACACAAAGTTTTTGCGAACTAAGCGAAATTTCTGTATTTTTACGTAATTTCGTGATTTTTATAGATGATATAAAATTGTGTTCGTCTAAAAATTGGAGCTGATATCAATTGTAATCCATTTGGGTATAAAAATGGTTTACATAGCTTTGAGTTCAAAGTTATTTCCTAAACAATAATTTTTTGTACTTTTACGAAGCTTTTAATATTTTTAGAAGATATTGCTTCTTCCAGAAGTTATAGCTGAAAAAAAAGATGGGTGGGTAATGTCTGCGACATAACCGGAGAGATGTAGAATACATAAGGAACACGTTCTTCAAATATGTTGATACTCATTAGGATTTTCGGACAAAAGCTGATTTGGGCGAGGAATATTTCAAATTATTCTTTACAAAAATGATGGTGGTCCTGAAAAGGACCGGTTTTGTTGGCGTTGTTGGCCTTGGTGAGGGAGATGGCTAACGATGAAATTAATTGTTAGCATGAGGAAGTCGCGTAGTACTGGCCAATGGAAGAACAGATAATAATTGATTCCTGAAAATCAATTTTTCTTTATTCATGTAAATTATACATACTTACAAATCTAACAGAAGATTCCTGATCATATTTCTGAATCATTAGTGCGAACATTGTGTAATTTGGTTACGTACAATGAAAGTTACAAACTTTCCAAACTCGACCTTCTGTTCATTCAGAAATATTGAAATGGGGTGTCGTGTTCACAATAAAAAAAGATGGGTGGGTAATGTCTGTCACATAACCGGAGCGTCGTGATTTCAATTCGAGACGTTAATTTAAATCTAATAATATTCAACAGAATCACGTTTGAATGGGAAATTTTCAAATAATTCTCTATGGTAATAATGGTGGTTCTGAAAAGAACCTTTGGTATCGGCGTTGGTGTTGATGGTGATGCGCTGGATCGTTGGATATTTTTGGCATGATAGTTACGTGCCTGGCGAACTGTTTTGTAGCCTCGAACAAAACGACAAGACTGGCTTCTTCGGGTACCATTACGGCTGAACTTTATAAGCTTAGCTCGACTTTGAAATCCTGCACAATCTCACGAATCAGACACTGGTAGGGCCATTTTGTTTGCTACTAGCACGGAGCTGCACAAAAAATCATTTAATGCAGTTAGTTCACGGGGGCTGCCAAAAAGCTTGAATAGAAGCATGCGACTTCAACGTTTCTCTTAAACACATGCAACAACACATTCGTTTTGGTAATGCTGATAATAACAGTAGAAAGGAATGGAAAAGCAGTGCACGAAACGAGCGAGAGGATAATTTAAATTTTTGTTCCGTGTGCAAGCTACTTCTTTCCACCCAACGTATTATGTTGCTTGTTGAAAATTTGCTACACACCTTAAAATAAAAGTTTCAGTTTAACTCTCACTAGAACACAATTGATTGGTCCTGAAAAGAACCGTTGCTTTTATTGTAATTTACGCCCACTCCCACAAACCGACCAAGTAGGCATCAGTGGCTTCATTACGGCTGAGTTTTGTAAGCGTAGCTCGACTTTGAAGTAATACACAACCTTACGAACCAGACGCTGGAATGTTAGCCAGCGGATTAGTTGCTCCGTTGCCCTTTAGTTGGGGCGAAATACTAGCATGGCGACAGTTCCTGATCGGTAGTTGGTTGCGATGGGCCACCAGTAGCTGGGGCACTTTTGCGGACCGTCATCATCGCCAACTGCTTTCCTCCGGTGGACTGGCTGCTTGCTAGTGCTTGAACGAATACGAATGATGAGAAAAACCGACCGACCAATATTCATATATGAAAACACAAGAAAGCACTACTATCGCTCTCCCGCTCGTTTTCGTGCCATTCCTGTGCCTTTCCTTTCCGTTCGGCTACCAATACTAGCATAACCAAAACGAATATTCTGTCTTTCCATCGCCTTCAATCTAGTGGCCAGTGCTAGCAAACTTGCATGTTCAGTTTTTCAATAACAACATTCCAACAATATTTTCAAAGAATGTTGCAGATTTGAAAAGAAGGAAAGAGAAGATTTTCACAAATTTAAATTCTTTTGTTTTATTTGTTAGCGCTGATAAAGGCTATTTAGTTTGCTACTAGCAAGGAGCTGCACAAACAAATCGATTTATGCAGTTAATCAACGGAGGCTGCCAAAAAGTTCGAATAAAAGCATGCGACTAGTGTACTTTGCATGTTCTATATTTTATCAATACTAGAGAGGATCAATAAAATAATTCAAATTGTTATAGCGACATGCAATTGTGGCAACACTGGCCATGAGATGGTGGGAGAACACGCACATTCGTTTTAGTTATGATGGTAGTAGCAGCAGAAAGGAATGGAAAAGCAGTGCACGAAAACGAGCGAGAGAGGATAATTTAAATTCTCTTTCTTTCTTTCCACACATCGTATTTCTTATATAGCTTTCTGAAAATTATTTGTTATACACCATAAAATGTAAATTTCAGTTTAACTCTTATTAGAACACAATTAATTGGTCCTGTAAAGAACCGTTTATTGTTTTATTGCGGGAGCATAATTCAGACGCACTCCCCGCGGACACGGTGAGCCCGTTTAACTCTTATTAGAACACAGATTAGTTTCTCTGTTGCCCTTTAGTTGGGGCGAAATTCTTGCAGGGCGACAGTTCCTGATCGGGTTGCGATGAGTCACCAGTAGCTGGGGCACTTTTTCCGACCGTCGTCATCGCCAACTTCTTTCCTCCGGTGGACTGGCTGCTTGCTAGTGCTTGAACGAATACGAATGATGAGAAAAACCGACCGACCAATATTCATATATGAACACACGAGAAAGCGCTACTATCGCTCTCTCGCTCGTTTTCGTGCCATTCCTGTGCCTTTCCTTTCCGTTCGGCTACCAATACTAGCATAACCAAAACGAATATTCTGTCTTTCCATCGCCTTCAATCTAGTGGCCAGTGCTAGCAAACTTGCATGTTCAGTTTTTCAATAACAACATTCAAACAATATTTTCAAAGAATGTTGCAGATTTGAAAAGAAGGAAGGAAAAGATTTTCACAAATTTAAATTCTTTCGTGTTATTTGTTAGCGCTGATAAAGGCTATTTAGTTTGCTACTAGCAAGGAGCTGCACAAACAAATCGATTTATGCAGTTAATCAACGGAGGCTGCCAAAAAGTTCGAATAAAAGCATGCGACTAGTGTACTTTGCACGTTCTATATTTTATCAATACTAGAGAGGATCAATAAAATAATTCAAATTGTAATAGCGACATGCAATTGTGGCAACACTGGTCATGAGATAGTGGGGGAACCTAAGAGAAGAGAAGACAATCGCGTAGCCAATTTGATCCAGTCCTAACCTCAATATTGAACCAGCTTCTGATTGGTCATTTTGCCAATCAAGAGCGTTCATTATATTTACAATCAGGATGAAAAACAGTGCTGCTGAATCTATTCTGGCTATTTTTCATACGCATCAACATTTCGTGCAAATTGAATAAAAGACCTGAATGACGATATAGTTACGTATATAGTTAAGAGAGACATGAATAAATATTTAATTTAATTTTTAAATGCAGCTAGCATTGTAAATTCTTGGTAGAGGTGCGATCTTTTAGGTACAATTCCATATCAACATTTGAATAGGGCTAATAAGATTTGTAAACAAACTTTTGTTTTGCTGATTTCTCTTAATTTATTATAATTTCAACACAGAAGATATTTGAAATTGTTTCTACCAAGGGTAAAGATGTTGATTCATGTGAATGTTTCATGAAATTCAACTCGACAACGGAATAATGAGCGAAATAAGTTTGTTTACAAAAATCTCATTAGCCCTTTTGAAGAATTGATATTGAATTATTTTCGGCAATTGTAATAAACATTCAAAGGGAATCTGGCAACGATGAACGCTTGTTGTCTTCCGATTTACGGCAGGGCCAAGTCGAGAAAATTAAGAAGAGCAAGAAGCCTGTTGTCGTCTCTTCTCTTAGGGGGGAACACGCACATTCGTTTTAGTTATGATGGTAGTAGCAGCAGAAAGGAATGGAAAAGCAGTGCACGAAAACGAGCGAGAGGATAATTTAAATTCTCTTTCTTTCTTTCCACACATCGTATTTCATATATTGCTTTCTGAAAATTATTTGTTATACACCATAAAATGTAAATTTCAGTTTAACTCTTATTAGAACACAATTAATTGGTCCTGTAAAGAACCGTTTATTGTTTTATTGCGGGAGCATAATTCAGACGCACTCCCCGCGGACACGGTGAGCTAGAAAGCACTGTTTTGCATTCTCGAACAAACCGACCAAGTAGGCATCGTTGGCTTCTCGGGGCATCATTACGACTGAGCTTTGTAAGCGTAGCTCGACTTTGCAGTCCTGCACAATCTCACGACCCAGACGCTGGAACGATAGCCTACTCTGTTGCCCTTTAGTTGGGGCGAAATTCTTGCAGGTCGACAGTTCCTGATCGGGTTGCGATGAGTCACCAGTAGCTAGGGCACTTTTTCCGCCGTCGTCATCGCCGACTGCTTTTCTTCGGTGGACTGGCTGCTTGCTAGTGCTTGAACGAATACGAATGATGAGAAAAACCGACCGACAGATATTTATATAATCGCGCTAATAAGCACTACTATCGCTTTCTCCCTCGTTCTCGTGCCGTGCATGAGCCTTTCCTTTCCGTCCGGCTTCTAATGGCCTAACCAAAGGAATATGCCGTCTTTCCCCCACCAAGTGCTCTCGTCAAGCAACCCAATGCGAATAACCATACGAACAAACATGTAGTGGACCTATATATAAACTTTTCATTATTTTATTGTTCGGTTGGTCTACCATAACGACGGCTCTGTGCGGGATGGGCTGAAAATTTTCACTTTTCCGAGTCGTTTTCGAAAGATTTTTCAAAACACATTTTTTTTGTTATTAGTACATGTTATACATACTTCAAATTTTAATACAGCATAGAGGAACAAATTTTCAACAAATTGGCCTAAAAATCAAATCATTCTGTTAAGTATGATAAAAGTTATTAACGTTCAAAATCTGACGCGGCGCCGCAGCCGATATTTTGAAACGGGACCCCTATATTGAAACCTTAAATGTATTCTACATTAAAATAAAAAGATGCGTAATGTAGATGTTTCAATAATCGAGTCAATGTCGGATTACTGTAATCGGACTATGGATAATTTATTTCGTCAATCAAGTGTAGACTACATTATACAAATATTAATTGCTTATATACTATCCTGTAAACTATTTCTATGTACTATGATGCCGTAAAGAGTTGAAAAACTGTTTTAAACTTGTTCGGGGCATGGTAAGGTCAATACTTTCACAATGCTCGTTATGCACAGCCATCATCTGGTTTAGTGGTCCGAATTTAGCATAGTCTGTACGGTGATGACCTATCGCGAACAAATTTCTATTGCGTAATTGACGAGTAGGAGCATATAAATTTAATTTTGACAATATGTAAGATGAGTCAATACGCTGCATGACGATATCGTTTAGAAACGAGATCATAGCATAGTCCCGACGTTCTTTCAATGTTTGAATATCTATCAACATACAACGTGCTTCATAAGATGGAAGAGGGAATACTGTCCATCTTAACTTGCGTAGTGCATATAATAGAAACTGTTTTTGGATTGACTCAATTCTCACTTCGTGTTTTTTTTTATGAATGGTGACCAAACAATACTACAATATTCTAAAATAGACCGAACATATGCTACGTAAAGAGTTTTAATTGTGTAAGGATCTTGAAAGTGATATCCGAAGCGTTTTATAAAATTAAGCATATTACTAGCTCTATGAACAATTGTGTTGAAATGTTCCACAAATTTTAATTTTTTATCTAAGATAACTCCTAAATCTCTTATTTTATCGCATTTCTGAACGGTTTGATTACCTAATGTAATTGACACGGAAACCGTGATTTGTTTTCTGCTAAAAGTCATGAGATTACATTTTTTAACATTTAACTCCAGTAAACATTTACAACACCATGTATAAAAGATTTGTGTTTCATTGTGAAAAACATTATAGTCATTGAGTCATTGAGCCATTTTCCAATCGAATCTGGCCTGTATTCAATTTAGGACAATCAAATCTATTTTTTTCTTTATCGCGGTTAGTCAGTTAAGTAACATTGGAATTTTGTTAGTACAGTGAAGACCCGAAAATTGATAGTAGTTTGATGGGCGCTAGTAGACGAACCGAGTTGAATTCGAGTAAATTCTTTCGTGAGCATATTTTTCTTATCTTAAAGATCCGAAATATGCAAAAAAAAATATTTTTTTACTTTGCACTGTTAGACCCCCTTAAGGGAAATTTAAGCTAGATAATCAGAAAAGGTTATGAGGCTATATCGAAGGACTAAAGAACAATATTTTAAGATCTTCGGTTTATTAAAAAGAAACAAAAATATATATCCCAATTTTATCAATGTCCCTGTTTTATCAGCCTGAAATTCTTCAAGGGGCTGATAAAAACGGGTCTTCACTGTATTACTTTCGACCAAACAACTCTTGCATCAAAACCAGTCGGGTCAATAACAGTTGGCATTCGACCAAATGACCCGTTCGGTCAAATGACCCGTTCGGCCATATGACCCATTCGGTCATATGACCCGTTCGGCCAAATAACCCGTTCGGCAAATAATCTGTTCGGCCGAATGATCCGATTGGCCAAATGATCCGTTCGGCCAAATAACCCGTTCGGCCAAATAACCCGGTCAACCAAATGACCCGTTCGGCCAAATGATCCGTTCAGCCAAATTATTCGTTCGGCCAAATGATCCGCTCGGCCAAATGATTCGTTCGGCCAAATGATTGGTTCAGCCAAATAACCCGTTCGGCCAAATAACCAGTTCGGCCAAATAACCCGTTCGGCCAAATAACCCGTCCGGCCAAATAACCCGTTCGGCCAAATAACCCGTTCGGCCAAATAACCAGTTCGGCCAAATAACCCGTTCGGCCAAATAACCCGTTCGGCCAAATAACCCGTTCGGCCAAATAACCCGTTCGGCCAAATAACCCGTTCGGCCAAATAACCCGTTCGGCCAAATAACCCGTTCGGCCAAATAACCCGTTCGGCCAAATGAACCCTTTGGCCAAATAACCCGTTCGGCAAAATAACCCGTTCTGCCAAATAACCCGTTCGGCCAAATAACCCGTTCAGCCAAATAACACGTTCGGCCAAATGACACGGCCAAAACGGCATTCGGCATAGTGTTAGTCGGTCAAACAGCATTCGGCTAGATGGCTTTCAGTCAAATGACTGGACACCATAGTGTATAGAATGGTTCTAGTGGCTATAGTGCAAATAATTAATGCAGTTTATAAAATAGTAAAATTAATTAACATACGCTTATGTCAAATATATTAAAAAAAGATAACACAATGGTTATATTGAGCATAAAAAATAAAATGCATAAATGTAATATATCCAAAGCAGAGTTAAAAATATTCAAATTCATTGAATGAAAATTGATCACATTCAGCCGCATTCATTTTCAATATTCTGTGACGCATCTGAAAACGTCAAACGAACAAACCGCCCATTCATCCATGCACATTTGCATTCGTCTCCGATTATTACACGAAGCGATTGTGCAGCAACGAATCAAACGCATCAAAGTAGGCCCCTGGCATAATGTAAGCGATGATGATTGTTGTTTGATATGCTTTACCGGCATTTTGAAACATTTTCCTAGATAATCAGTCAAATGAATAAATTGTTCGATACTCAACTGAATGAATACTATGGATATTTGAATGAATGTTTTTTCTATGCACCGTGAGTCGCAGCAGGTTCATTTTTAGCCGTCAAAAAGATCTTCGATTATTTTTAACTCTGATCCAAAGCATTAGTGAAATTGAGTAACACGATTAAAATGGAAATAGTGCACCCAGGCAAAACGATAAGATTTATCTTATGCTGCATAGAAAAGTAACAAAACTATGTTTTCATAAGATTAACATGAAAAACATGCGGCTTTTATGATTATCTTTACATTTTATAAGGTATTGCATATGCCAGTCATTTGAATTTCATAAGAGTATCTTAAGATTCTCATAAACATAAGAGAAATGTTTAATACTGTCTTATGAAAAATCAAAGATGCTTTATGGAACATGAAGTCATAGCAAACCGTTTTGACAAAATAAATGCCGTTTCATAAGATAATTTAATGATTTACATAGCTGCTACTTGTGGCTAAAAAATATACGATATTCCTGTGAAATTCGCTGTAGTTTTTGCCTGAGTGTATATATACTGTTAAAGGCTAATATAACGATTGAGACGAATATTTTTTAAAAAATTCAATACCATCCCTAACAAAAAATCGTTCACAGACTATTAACTACAAATATTATAGATATTAGAATGATCCGGTCCAACAGCATTCGATCAAACGACCTTTTCGGCCAAATAACACTCACGTAAACAACATAAGGCTAAACGGCATTGAAAAGAACGGTATTCGGCTAAATGACCTTGGGACGACTGATATTCAGCCAATTCACTCTTTCGGCTAAATAGGAATCTCTGAACCGACTTTATATTGAACACTCAGTTGAGCTCAACAAGTGGCAGCACGGCCGTGTAGTCAGTAATCTTTGTAAAACATATCTCGATGGAGTATCGTTTGTTTACTGATTTCTAGCTAAAGATTTTCCAAGTTGCAGTTGACACTTCTGCCTGCATAGCTCTCAGAAGACATAAATTTTAGTTAAGTGCTCGATTGAGTAAATTGTGAGACACCATCAACGTGAATAAACTTTAAATTAAGATTTCACTGAGAAAGCGCCTCAAGCAGCAGTCATCTTTGAAACCGAAAAAAGCCGAAATTAAAAAAGTGATTTTCACTTGAGATGGTCGGGTATAATTTTTTTTGAACCCGACCCCGACCCGAACCTGAGAGCTTGAAAATTGAAAAACCCGAATCCGACCCGAACACGAGAATAAAAATTTTGTAAAACCCAAACCCTTCCCGAACCCGAGAATTTTAAAATTCTAAAACCCGAACCCGGCCGAACCAGATTTTTTTAAATTTTGATTATAGAGGTTTTAATCTTGGGGTCATTCGCCTCCTTTTCGGGTTAGAGAAATCTCCTTAAAAAAGTCTCTAACGCTAACGAGGTTGGGAATTGAACCCAGGTGAGCTGCGTACAAGGCAATCGATTTACCAACTACGCTACGCCCTCCCCCAAACAGAAAATGAAAAATTTTAGAAATCCGAACCCGACTTGTCTATACGGAGGATCAACCAAAGATTCCGAAGATTTTTAATTTTAGACGCTCGAGCTGGGTATTACAGGCTCAGCTAAGAATAATAGAATCCTTCGAACTTGAAGTAGCACCGTCCGTGTGGAGTTATATCTGCGTATGGCAAAACAAATTACTGGCGAGCGGAATTCGCATTTACTCTTGTTGAACGTCGAATTTGTAATGTTCTGAGAAACTTATAAATCGTCGACATCTTAACTAGAAAGTAGAATAGATCGGCGGCCAACTCATGGGGAAACAAAAAGCTTAATGATGACAGTTTGGAACAACCTTGCCCGTCGTATTTACCCATCCATCTACATAATCTACAGGAAAGTCATTTCTCTTTTCATGAATATTTTATGCCAACGGTGTGCAAGAAACGGCCTTTTTCAGTTTTTCCTGATAAATTTAGTAAAAACTGTTTGTGCACAAGGACACAAAACCTTAACCAAACTATCTTAGTTGAATCTTAAGTAACAATAAAATAAAACTAACATATTTCAAATTTAAGGGGTGTGGTATAAATATATCAAATCTTTGGTGAAAAAATCTACAAATGTATTCTATGAAGCCCGACAACTTTCGTACAGGTGTGTAGTTAGGAAACTTAGAAAAAGATATTTCAGTAAAGTGGCACTTGTTTACCGGTCTGATACAGAAAAATCTTACTTATAACGCAGCCACAGTAATGATAGTTAGCGTATCTCCACCCTGCTACAAATAAATGATTTATATGATTTCAACAGGCAAATTGTTGGTAAAAATAAAACCACAAGGGGCAGCTCTATGGGGTTGCACGAACTGTAGACGTAGGCCTATACTACGTAATGTAAAATATTTATTTTCTTAATACATTTAGAGTAATTATAAATCAAATATATTTCTAACGTATAGTTTAAGCACAACCAATTAACATCGAATGTTACATATTGAACCAAACCTTCTTGGTTATCAGGTCACTTCATTTGTAATAGATGATCGAATCCGATTAAACTTATTTAAGAAGATCTGAAGAAAGAAGACAGAAAATGGTGACCGAACTAATATCTGGAACTTAATCTTTGTAAAAACTTTTCGATTGTATGTGGTAAAAAAGCTGGACCAGTGAAGAAAAATCAAATTTTAGAAAATATAAGCACATTTCATGTAAAGACCAAGCTTTTTAGTTATATTTTGCCATTAATGTAACTTTCCTTAGGAAGCATAGCAATGTAGCGAATGCACAGTGTTTTAAAACGTCGTTTTCGTGCTCAAAATTAATAGCGTCTAAACCGTTGACTTTAGAGATATAGTTTGTTCAGAGAAGTTGTTGTTCTTATGATTGCGCATCCACAGGAGTATACCGTTCAGTGATTAATTCACCTATAAGTGATATACGAAATTTATTTTCCGAACTAATTAAGATAGAGACTTTGTGTCTTCGGCAAAGTTGTAGAAAATGTTATTACAAAAAAAAATTGCTGAAGACATCATATATCTATCTTTAGTAGTTTACGAGTTATGGAACATATTATATGGAAGACCCCTTGAAATTAGTTTTTTCATGATAACTTTTTTGACATTCTCGTATCTACTTGGAATCTTCCACAAAGTTATTTGCGGTATCGAAACACATATTTTTGCCGAACATAGTCACTTCTTATCTGTTGAATTTAAAAATATATTCCAAATTTTATGATTTTTTGGGGGTAGCTTCCACCTTAAATAATTCGTTAAGGAGCAAAAAGGAGCAAACAACATTATAACATACTGAAAGTACTAGCTTTTTACTTTCATATAGTGGCCCGATTGTTAGTCGACGCGATTCTCCCCGAGTGTTACGTTCAATACAATATGCCATCGTAGTGGTATAAAATGAAATATTCAAGCGCACTGCGACAAACAGCTTCATGTTTTATGGTAAATTGCATGGCATAGTGTTTGAACGGATAAGCTCATTCACGTGCAGGACGGCACTGGCTAGCGTACCTCCACAGTCAGCGTACCTCCACAGCCAGTAACTCAGCTATACTGGTTGTGAAAACACAAAGCGCTGTGATTTGCTCCGCCTGCCGTTCATCAGGCAACTGAGCTTGTCCGGCCAAATCCGTTCTTTAAAAGTCGATGATGACGTCATTCACAAAAGCGTAGCGCGCTAGGTACACAAAACTGTCGTGCCGGACGTGGGGAGCTATCTTCTGTGTGTAAATGCACGATATTTTGACTAGGTTGTACATTATTTAAACTTTTAATGTCATGATATCAAAAATCTTTGGGTTTATCTATTGGAATCTATTCATAGAAGTATTTCCGGTTTAAAATTGGACCGCTTTTCGTTACATACCATTTTTGTTGAATTTGCCAAGTGACCCCCATATCGAAAAGAAAGACGTAGTCCTACGTCAAAAAATATGATATTCCATGACTAACGCTGGTGAAATATTTCACGTACAACATCCAGAATTCAACAAGCCAAACAACAGACCGCACGAAATGCGCAGCACGTAACAAATTGTCATAATTTTCCATGAGCTTTCAGGTAGCGAGAATCAGCGTGTTTACCTCACGCACCAACACAGATGCTCCACTCTACCGACCGTGGGAGACTTGTGAGTGATGATGAGTAACTTTCGAATTCCATCGAATTTGATTCTTAGAACATCAACAACAATTTATCTGTAGCTTTCAGTTGGAATGGTTTCACTTCCGCTTGGATCACGGTTTCACTGGAATTGAGCTGATAAATATTTCTTCTAATATGTTACATACTAAAAACAAAACTAGTCGTATCCGTTTATGTCACCCCCACACCTTACACTGAATGAAGAGTGATGAAACATTTTGCTTCTGAGCTACTATAATGTAGTCATCCTCTAGGGAGAGATATGCGAAGACGAAGATATTGAGCCAGTAAAACTGTCAAATTTTTGAGCCAGCCGATACAAACCCGCCATTATTTGGTAGCACTGTTAGCTTTTAACAATGGAATGAAAGGTTCCCACTTTGTCAGTTCTTTCCTCCGCACATCTCTGACTATAAGGATAACTACTATATTGTAGATTTTAAATGCTGGTCGTAGTTCCTATACCGGAAGGACTTCACATGTGTTAAAATGAAAACTGTTTCTGTCCTTGTATGTGAGGCTGTTCTTTCTGCGGTAGCTACGACGTCACCGTTACCATGTTTTATAGGCTATCTTTATTCACCATCACGGACAGTTTTGACGTTTTTTTTTGTTTAGAAGTCCTTTCGATGTGAGTTCAATAGACGGAACCTAGTGACCACATTAAACTATCGCGGAACAGCAAAGTGTCAACATAAACGCAAACCGGACCGACCGACTGACAGGCTGTATGAACTTGAACCTGACGCGGTTAAGTTTGTGGATGAATCACCGACCCGAGCGACGGGGGGCGGCGCCGACCACGGTTGTGGATATGTGAAATTTCTTTCACCTCTACTGGAAGGACACAGCCCAGCGGATTTGGCAGTAAATCTTCAACACGCTCCGACTAAATTCACAAACCGTTGCCGAAAGGTTGTGTTCCTTTCATATGGAAATTGCATATCGTATAGTAGTGTGGTAAAAATAATAATAATAACAGCATTAATAACGGTAAAAAGGAACACGCGAAATAGGGTGAAACATGTAAAGTACTTCACTGTTCGAAGCACTGCTAAAACAAACCGGGAGAAAGGAGTTATTGCGATGCTCAAGGTCATCGAACACTGTTTTATGTACATACTTCCCTGTTTATTCTCCGCTCGCTTTCAATGCACTCGGCATCCTCATCAGCGTATGAGCTGTACCCACTCTCGCGCAGATGCCTTCCTCCCTAGTGCAAAATATTTCACCGGAGGCGGTATGGGGTCTGGTGCGATTCACGATGATGTGCTGGGAAAGCGGATGCGACAATCGTTTAGGGTAAGTTGGAAGTTATTTCATCTCAGAGATTTTTTCTTTGAAAGAACTAAAAAATAGCATTTGAAGGTCACTGTCAAAATGGTTCAAAAACTAGATTGTTCGGTTTGTAAATTGTAATGACACCTAAAAAGCATTTAATCAGCATGTGTCGTTCTTAGGGATCATCCGAAAATTGTGTCACACATTTAGTGAGTAAGTTAAAACGTGTGTTTTAGATTCACACATTTTTGAACTCACGTAATTTGGACTTCTGCTTTGACGGTGTAGAAGGTAAAGTTCTGATCTCATAAACCAGCCCCAAACCAGAAGGATTTTTTACTGTCAGTAGCATCGTAGCACTAGGTCTGGAATTATCCTATACACTAAATATCGACTGCAAATTTATCGAAACAGATGGTCAAGTTCTGCAGCTTCGCTTTCAGTTCTTACCGGGTTTGTGTTGGCTCAACTTGTTCGTAATTGAACACTAATTCACATCGTGTTTTGATACATTAACCTTTGACACTTTCCCGTTTTTCATACGAATTAGAATTTGGATAAGCGGATACGATAGTCCCCTAGCAGCTACGATACTCGGTAAATTATGAATACATAATTATAATTACAAGCAGCTCTGATGCTGCGGCCGCTGGAAGGGTAGGTGGGGCAAACTCAATTTGTTGCGCACTTCAAAAAATCATAATGCAAGTAACGAAAGGTAAGGGGTGCCGAATTCCCTCTTTGCAAAACTACCACAACTGGAAATATTGCACCCTAGCTTGACCAGCGGTCATTACCGTGCAAATTTTCGCATTTCCCGGAAGATTTTCCGGGGAAGGAATCGGTTCAAATTATTACATTTTTACGGTCAGTTTTTGGGTGTGCCAAGGCGATTAACAAAATCGACCAGCAGGAGATCACTTAATTTAAAGTTTTTATACTACGTAGAAAAGGGTTTCATTCTTTCGCAGTAAAGTCGTTGGAAGTAGAACCAAAAAAAACTCTTGATCTGCCATAAATGCAACAAATGAATAATCATCAAAATACACCAAACCAGTTGGGAATAGAAGGCTCTGCTTTAAAGGCGCACAAAAAATCCTAAGCATGACGTTTCACGCTCCGATCCTTTCAATCACCCGTCAACTTTCGGTGCCCGTTTCGCTCGTCGTCGACGCATTGAACATGTGCGCGATGCGACGCGACCCGAACCGACTTTCACGTTGTTCCCCCACCGATCAAATTTCTACACAAAACCCATCGCGGGAAACGGGTGTGCCGGCCGCGTCTCCTGCTGCCGCTCCTCCAGGTTACGTACTTCACTCTGGGTCCCCATCCACCACTTATCGCGCCGGTTGCGTCGTCGGTCACACATTGCAAAAATTTTCAAGGCCATGCACTCCTTTTTTACGTGCCATTCACTTTTCGCGCTTCATCCATCCGGCGGTGGTGCCTGCCTTCTCTCTTTCTCTCTTTCATTCGAGTCGTCTAACCTTCATTGCCTGATGGTAGCCATATATATGTCTGTATAATACCCGGACTCTCTTCGGCATTTTTGCTTCTTGTTATTCTCTTTTCTTCCTGTTCCTCCTCCATCATCTTTCTTTATTCCATTTCTTCCACTTTCTGTCTGGCGCAGCTTGTGCAGATCTGCTCGCTCGCGAAACCGATCCGATCCTGGCAGGCAGCGCGGACGGACGGACGGACGGAAGGAGCTGCAGTCTGCTGAACCCCGCGCGTTCATGGTCGCGCAGCCCGTTTTTTTTCCCCCGCTGCTCGTTTATCCCCTTGGATCCGAAGGGATTTTGGTGCGGAATATGTGAGCATTTTGCAAACTAAAAACAGAAGAAAAAATCAAGAGGAAAAAAGCAACAGACGGAAACCGGTTTGTTCGCTGCCGCGCGCGCGTTTAGATTCTTTTTTTTTCTGCGCTAGCAGAATCGGCTGATGAAGGAGGTAAAAGTGCTCTCTTTGTTGGCGGGGCGAGTTTTTTTTCTCGTTGGCAGTGGAAATGGAGAGGAAAAATTTTAGTTGGTTGCTATTCTTCTGCGAAAAATTTGAAGGATCGATTTTGAATGTTGAATTTTGTGCGAAATTGAGTGGTTTACATGGTGAAAAAACTAATAATGCTTTTCGAAGCTAGTGTGTAAAGTATGCAACGATAAATGTAATGACCCGTCAAAAAAGATTTCAGACAATTCAATATATTTCAATTCCATTTCCATTGAAACGGGAAAGGATCATAGCTAAGAGCTTGTTCAGCATGTACTGTTAGAAAAAATCAAAACTTCATTTGACGTAAACAATAACTACGTATAGCGTACTGCGTAGGATAATAGGATTTTACATGTCCTGAAGTGACAATTTTTTATATTGTGTAAAGTTGCATGCGATAGGTGTAGTGTTACCATCGTACACTAAGAATTGTGGTAAAATTTGGTGTGTATCTCGGCATACTTCTCCATTAGCTCCTTTACCCACCGAAGTCCGATGGGCAATGAATTAAAATCGGGCACCAGTCGCAGTTCTACCTGGGACGTCAGCATAGCCCAGGGATTGCATAAGGATGTGAGCATTGGGCCGGAGTCCCAAGGGTTGCGGGTTCGAATCCTGCCTCTGGGATGTTTTTTTTTACCATAAGAACAGCACAAACATTATCCGGATCTAACGAATTGGTCTATTTAACTACTAGGAACCAGCGTGTACCTCCAGTTTTCTGGTGGTTCATCTTAGCTGAAAAACATTAAATGCGATGCTTTCGCCAACGGTACTAAATCCGAGTTTTACGTCTGATGGCTTAGCCGACTTTAACAACTTAATAGAATGAAAAGGCAATTACGAAGCATGGTAAGTGTTTCGGCTTCTATTTTCGGTTGTTTATATACAGTTGTAATTCCTTAGTTTTACCTTCGCAATTTTACCTGACAGATGATGATTCTACTGACGAACACCAAAAAACTTGGGAGGCCTAGAATGCCGTTATTAATACCTTCACCATATATTTACGATTGTTTGTTTCAAGGGAGCCCGTCATTCGAACACTTATCACTAGTTTATAAGACAACCGCTTAAAATTTTTCCTACTGGTCAAAGTTCTTTCTTCATTCTGTATGATGCATTTAAACGGGCTTAGCTTTTTAGACCATAAAGACCGGTGTTTCGTCAAATTTATCAAATCCGATCAAAATTGTCGATTGTTCAAACGCCTCTTCAGAGAAAGCAGCCTGGCTTTTCCATTAACTTCGCTTTGGGAAATAACGTTTCGCTTATCAGTCCGCAGCTACAAATTGCTTGTCGAACAATGTAAATCTTTAAGTCGGTCAAATCATACGAATCTTCGATTTCTACTGATATTTTGGCCGAAGCTTGTAGATTAGAGTAATACGAAAATAATCATCGCTGAGTCTAGTTCCTCCAGCGTAATCTGCTCTAAATTTAAGGCAAATCGAGGAAGTCTAGCTACCAGACCAACGTGTTCGTTATTTGTATGGGATTTTTTGACAATTTACATGGCGAATGCGCACTATGTTGCAATTTCACAGCTAGGAAGCACTGTATGAATCAATTTATCACTGAAAGTGAAAATAAGAAAAAAACAATTTTATTTTCTACAGCTTTGCCGAAGACTGCAAATCAATCCAACGTTCTTGGTAGAAGTTATTAAATTTTTAATGGAGAGCTGTCTGACTCAGTTTTGCTGGTGATGAATCAGTAATAGATTTCCGCGAATTTTGTTTATTTGAAATAATTAGTTCTACAATTCACCACATAGGAAGCGCTAACGTCTCAACAGAAAGAGATTGAAATTTTTTGTCTTCTACAAAGTTGCAGAATAAGCTTTTTCCAGTAATCCCTGTGAGGATGTCCATATTCTATCTCTCTTGCTTGAAAAGTTACTATGCGGTGAAATATGGAACTCTAAAGTTTTTAGCCAGAAGATGCCAAATGCACTCAGCAGTGCGAAATCCTATCCAATGCAAGCAAATGATATTACTGATGAAAAGTAATTTATAAAGGGCTACTGTGTCTACATCCTCGCATACAAAGTAGAGCTCGACGGAGTGATCACCAACCAGTTTTTAATGCTCCTTAAAAGCTGCTGTTAGCAAAATATGGCTACATTACTACATGTTCATAAAAAAATCCACTGCTGTTTTACCTTTAAAGTATTGTTTACTAACACGACTTTTTAAATAGATTTTTGAATGCTGGTTAAGAACAGTAAAGCATGCAGAATACTTATGCACCCTTTTGTAGAAAAACCGAAGAGAGCCACACTATTCACCACGATAAAACATTATGAGCTTTTGGCTGTACAATACCAGAACTCTCTTCGGTATATTTGCTCGGTATATTCCTCCTTCACCTCCTTCTTTATTGCATTTCTTCCACATTCCCTCTGGCACAACTTGTGCAGATTTACTCGCGAAACCGATCCACCCAGAGGACGAGTGCGACTCTGGACATCATTTTATTACTGCAAAAAAAAGGCTAAAAATATTCTCTTTGTTGCCTACCAAATATAACGACTCGAGGAAGTGCTGATACAAAGCCTAAGAATCCCGCCTCTGATCCTGGTAATTCTAGATCAAACGAGGTGCTTCCAGGAACACCAAAAATGTAAAATGGTTCAAAATTTCAACAAGAGATAAAGTTGAATCTCTGGGATGGACTGGGTGGGCTTAGGTTAGGCACCGTCCAGTTTATGTTATTGCGGAACTTCTACCGACACCGAGGAGAGACTTCAATTTCCATGGTATGACATGAAGCTGCCTTTTCGATTTTTTAAAATTTCAATTATAGAAGTTTGGACGCCTGTTTTTTCGGGTTAAAAAGTATGTGCGAACTCAGATAAACTGCGTACAAGGTTATCGATTTACGAACTACGCCGTGCCCGCGTCCTGTCTTCTCAATGATAATCAATTTAGCTCACTATGTTCTTACTATTTCTATGAAATTAGGGCGATAGTTTGCAATAATTTTCGCTTATTTTCCAATTTGAAATTCTCGTGTCGCACAACTCAAACAACTTATTTATTTTTTTACACTTTAAATTGGAGAACAACACCATTTATTTTGAATAAATCTGGATCGGGCTAACAGCGCGGTAGCGTAGTCTTCTGGAGTTTTTCGTGAAATCTCGGTTTTGTACCCCTTTGGTTTTTGCACTGGCTTCCATTTTCAGTTCGACTTGCGAACAATAATTTAGTGTGTACCTAAAACTGATTTTGACTTATTTTATGACTTATTCCAATTATTTTATGAAATAGTTCAAGATTTCAGCCCCTCCCGCACCCATAGGGTTGAAGCCCTTGGCGGGGGCCAACCGCACGCTACGGGTCTATTTAGGTGTTCGGAAGCCACCTTTATCTAGCTCGATCATGTGTGACATTCAGTGCGGAAACGTTCAACAGTTTAGCACAGAGGTAAAGAATCAAGCTGCATAACAACCAGGGTGGCCAGATAGAATTCCTTAATATCGGTAGGGTCACTAAAGTTTATCGGTTGTTATCGGTAGGCCGGGTTGTTGTCCCAAAAACTTAGTGTTGACATCGTTGACATAGAATTGTAAAATACTGAAAACACAGATCTCAGACCAAATCCAACCCAAAAAAAGGAAAGTTGAGTAGGATGTGTCCAAAATCAATAAAAATCGGTAGTTTTCGGTAGGTATAACAAAATATCGGTAGTTTTGCCGTGGTCGTCTGTGAATCGGTAGGGAAGACCAAAATCGGAAGGACTACCGATAAATCGGTAAGTTTGGCCACCCTGATAACAACATAAATTACGTGGTTGTGTGCGACAAGACTAAAATCAAGATGCACATATATATATAGAGGGTGGGATAATCGAGAGTCGACTACATGATCTGGCACCACTCTTTTGCAATCGATACAATTATTATCAGAGACAATTCTGAGTCAGACATTTCATGCCTGTAGGTTTCGTTCAATTTGATTTTTTTACTTCTAAAAAGTTTAAAGCCCATTTTATGAAAACAAAGTTTTTAAAAATTTCGTGCACCATTACAAAAAACTATAAATGATATGTATACAAGTAAAACACTGTTTAGATAATTTACTTGTGCACAGAACTAAAAAAAATATTAAAAATCTAGAACTTTATTTAAAAAAATGACTAAACTTCTTTAAATTTCTACGCCGCTCACCGGGGTTCAATTCCCAACCCCGCACATAGGGTTAGATTTTTCTATAGAGATTTCTCTAACCCGACAAAGAGGCGAATGACTCTAAGGTTAAAACCTCTATATTAAAAATAAAAAAAATGCCTTAAATTTCAGTCTACAATCACTATAATAGTCTATCTTGTCCAGAAAAGCCTTCTAAATAAGGAACTAATACACTTTTTTTTGTTTCAGGTAACAATTACGAGCTGAACTGCTACGCGAGATTGTTTATAAATCTGCCATTTTTGATAAAGAATACGCAAAAGACAATTTGTTTCTCTTGTTGTTTCTATGATCAAAAACAAAGCCTAAGAAACTACTTTTTTATGAGCCACTGATAAGGAGGTGCTCTTAAGAGATTCGTGTCCTATTTCGGCAAAGTAGAAACCATTACAAAGGACGCATTAAAAACTACTTCCCAGGTATTTTAAATTGTGTTTTTGTGGTGAGCATGTGGGTTAATAAACTTATTATACAGAGTGTACGCATCATACAGAGTGCACAAATCAAAGATAAATCAATATGTATCAGTTCTGTGAACAAACAGCACATTGCAGATAATCCTGCTCAGAAACCGCCGAGGAGTCTTCAATAACATTTGTGGCTGGCTTTCAGACAATAACGACATCTTCAAAAGCTGCGCCAAGTACCTCAATATCGACAGCCAGTACCATTAGTGAGGAAGTTACTACCAAAAACGGAAGGTTTATAGTCATGAACCAGATGGGGTAAGAAGCAAGGGAGAATTTCTAATCGTGAATATCAAGGTAGAAATCACGATAATTGCACGGATGTGTACAATAGCGAGAGATAAACGAACGACCTTGCTGCTGTGTGTGCGCGAATGTTACCGCGCCGCATAAAAAAGTCTTCAGGGAGATACCCATTTCTATGTTAACTGTTCGTGGCGAACCTAGAAGAAAACTTGATGAATAAATTAGTGTTAGCATATACGTCGATATTTATTTTTAATAAAATAAAATTTAACGGAGACTTTGAAACCCACCAAAAGAAAAAGATGTGTGAGTAAAATCGGGAACATAGCCGGAGAGTGTCGTGATTGCACATAAGTCTGCCCAGTCAGGTCGTATCTGCTAAATTCCAAATTGTAAATTCTTCCCAGTATACCGAAGTAGAATTTCGAAGCAGAGCAGATGCTCCATTGCGTTCAAGCATTTACCTATTAGGGGGGCAGTTATTTTTTCGATGTTGGAATTTTGTTCAACGCCGGTCAAAAAGTGAATCAAGATATCAAAATAAAATGGGCGACATTTGAGCGACATTGAACCATAATAACACTTGTCCCAAAGAGATTGAAGTTTTATATGAAGACTACATGTAATTTTTTATATTTTTTTAGTAACGTTTTATATTAAAATTCATAACTTTTTTCAAAGTGATCGAAAAACTTTGAAACTTGGTAGAGTTCGAGCAAATTATGAAAGGTTTCAAAAAATTGTTTAAATTAAAGAAAGAAATCCAGAACAACTCGAAATTTGAGTATTTCTATAACACAGCATTTAAAAAAAAAATAAGAATCCGAAAACTATCTGCTTGAAATCTTGCACCATGTGCTCAATCATTCTTTCGAGCATTTTACGAAGGAACATTGTGTCTATTTACCAGCCCACAAAGTAGACATAGATGGCGTGTTCAATGATGAGATTGTGACAGATGCGAATACATGCTGGAATATGGGGTTGGGAATGATAAGCGATTGAAAATTCAGTCTTATTCGTGGGGGACAGAACCAGTATGCCTGTTTGTTTGTTTATATCGCGGAACATGAACCGCCTTTTTTGCAAAAAATTGGATCACATAGTCACACTCATTGTAGAAATAAGGCTGCGAGAAGCATAAGGATAATTCTTATAGTAGGAATGCTGTGAAGTCCCACGTACAAACTACGCAGAGGTAAACTGAAACGTTGCCCTAAGGAACGGGCTAAGCGATCTTTCGCTGAATTACTAAAGAAAGCTAGGCCATCTACTCTAACGAACGTCATTGCTCTCTTGGTATCTGATGACCAACAAGAGGGAACATCTACTGTACTGGAGTGCCTATAGATCCCCTCTTCACATTTCTTTTCCTAAACTTCTTTGTAAAGATTATAAGGTGTCCCTTGGGGGAATTCCAAGGGAGGCTCTTGAAATAATATCTTTTGGAAGCGGTCAACACGAAAATCCGTTTACTTTCCAAATTTTAAAAAATCGTCAGCATTTCTGAGGCATTCAGCACTTATCGAGAAAAAAAATCAAATGTAACTTGTTGAAAAATCTGCCAAACTCTGCTAAAAACTCTTGTTGTATTTATTTAATAATTTTGTTGAGTGTGTATCCGCCATCCAAAAACCAGGAAAAGTCTCCGATCACAACTCACATCGGCCGAATGAAATGCTCTCCTGTGCCGGACGTTGTTCCGGAAAATTATCCTGTTCCATCGCGACTATTGGCTTACTGTCAGATACGCAACTTGAATTCCGCAACGGCCAAGAAACAAACTTTGAACCACTTTTTGTTGAATTTGTTGCCCGGAAGCACATGTACATCTCGCATGGCGATTCGTTTCAGCTACATGGGTCTCCCCCAGAGCTCATGTTTGGGCTCCCTCTCATACAATTTTCAAGTCAACGGTATTGATGAATGTCTTGACGACTCCTGCACGTTAAGGTAACTTGCTTACGATGGTGTGGTTTCTTTTCACGAACCCAAATCTGTCGCAGCCATTGCAGAATGCCTTGTACAATTAGTCTACGCGCTGGGTATCGAATTCTCCACGCATAATGCTGAGCTACCTGTATTTTATAGAAAGCGTGAACCAGGACAACTCCAATTTTTGGGTCAAACTATCGCTCAGGTCCTCACAGTAAAATATGTAGGAGTCTCGACTGGAAAGACACGTAGGGATGCCATATTAAGCATCTGAAACAGAAGTGCCGGTAATATGGTGGAGTGCCATCCCAGAACACCAAGCCTTAGTTCTATCAAGGTCAATACCTTTGATTAAACATGGAAAGCTCTCGTTGTGTTTTCTGGGGGAAAATACGGGAGCTCCTGAGACTTTTTCTGAAAAATCTTTCTAGATTACCTTGGCTTGGGCTACTCCATTCTGAGCAACAAGAGAACGGGCTCAACATCTAGGAAAGACCAATTAGTTTCAACAAATTACTCAGTATTAATCATCAGAAGTCTCTCGAAAGTTGACACACTTCGAGGGGATGGATGTAGGACGTGATTTTATTTTTTATCATTACACGCTGGACGTATATCCCCGACGTGTTGGGATCGTGAATAGTGGTATCTGCGCATGTGGTGACGGCTACCACGATATCGACCATATTGTCTGGGCGTACGCCAAGTATCGTTCCACCAGGCTTTGGTTAATAGATAGGACTTTTTGTCATCCGTAGCTGACATTGACTCTAGCGCCAAGTAGATGATAAATCGAAAAGGAAAACACTACTTGTGTTTCAAAAATTAAAAGAAATAGAATATTGGTTCGGTTCAGTAAACTAAGACCTCGGGCTATATGTAATAATTCTCCTTTGGGAGAAAAAATGATGTTTGTAATATCCATAGCTTAAGTATGTTCAGGATTCTTCGTTTGGAGTGTTCTGTTTCTATTCTATTCTAACCCTTACACAGTTAGTATTGAAAAGCATCCAGGAAAACACTGCAGTTATTCTGTAGTGTTTTTCTTGTCAATATTAATATTTGAAGCATATTTTCATATATCGCAAATATTAAAGCGGCCAGGCCTACTGTGCAGAGTTGGGTTTGAAGATGTTTCAAAATTAGACGGTAATTAAATTATTCATTTAATGAATAATCAAATTAACGATTTGTTTTGAATCTTAAAGGAGGAAGAAACAAGGACAACTGTACCGACCGTTTCAGTTTAAAATGGATATAATAAATCGTTGGGAGTGACTTGGCTAAGAAGGTTAATGTCACTCCATTGGTCCTTTGAGATGGGACAGAGGTATTTACACTTTGCCCTGGATAATGAGCCTAGGTTAAAGCGCCTTTACTCGCTTTCATTATTTTGAATGTTGTGTTACCGAACAAAAAGCTACTGACAGAGTGGTTATTTGTTCGGTAAGGATAACGGTTCTTTTAAGTACTGGTAGAAAATTCACGATCGTTCAATATGGAAAATTAAATTTAACCGTCCAAAATTGCCAATGTGACCAGGACCACATATTACAGTCTTTATCGCAGGTTGATTCGCCAAACAATTTTTTATATATTTCAACTACCAATATTTCTTTTCCATTGTTTCGATGGGTGTGGCGAAGTACACCGGATACAGGTAGTTACATTTTAAAATTAGGGTAACAATACTTATATTTTGTCTTCCATTGCTAACCACCCTCTAGACGCCGAAAGCCAATACGAACCACACCTCTATTCTATCCCACTAGATCCTGTAGGAAAACTGTTGATCTTGATCCTGGAATCGGGATATCCAACTCTTTTATATCGTTGATCCCATGATCCAATCCAAACGGCCATCCTGCCTCACAGAAGGACCGCGACACACCGGTCCTGGGAATCGTTTTAAAATTTCAACCATCCTATTTTCCAGCAATTGATGTCCAATCGATCGAAATAGACTTAATAGCGGGTATCGATATGAGCATCCATTTTTCAACGGAACCATGCGGCTAGTTAGGCGTTGACCTCTGTATCACTTTGCTCCATAAAACTTCACTCCAAGCGCCTTTAATATGCACACACAAAAAATTGCGGAAACTAATAGCGACGGAACAATTTGCCACTGCCACTTTATCCGGATTCTAATGCTGTTCGCCGTTCACGGTACAATCAAAAATTTACAGATGCTACTAAACCGAAGGGAAATTTCACCAACATTTTGAACCACAAAAATTTTTACGTCAGATTCAGACAAGGCCTACTATCTAATCGTTCAGGATTCTTCGTTTGGACTTCGTATAATCAGCACCTCACACTAACTTAGCGCCAGATGTTTTTCTATATTCTGAATAGTATCAATATTTTTCCCTTAGTTTCAACAAAATTCAATAACATATTTTTTGTTATTGAAAAACTGCACATCTGCCTCAAAAATATTTCAAAAGGCTTTCCATTGTTTTAATAAAATTCAATTTTACATCGAACTGTTTTAAGCTTTAAGATAGTCATAGAATTGTTCTTCTTAGTAAAAAAACTATAAATCTAATTTAAAAATAATAGCCGTAGTTTAAAGAAATCTTAAATCTTAAAAAATGGCACCTTCAGGCCTAATGAAATTTTTCTCTTTTAATTAATTTCTGAACCTTCCGGGTCGGAACTTAAATTTTCTAGATAATCTTGCTTCTATTATTTCAATATGAATCTTTAGAAAAAAAAGCAAATCAGTAGAATACAATAAAGGTATTGCATTTATTTAAAAATATATAAAGATTCCCTAAGCCGCAGGACAAGACACTTAACAGCAATAAACTATTTTGGATTTGAAAATGACATTTTCTGAGTATAGGGAGAAAAATACATTGCTGTCCACTCAGACATAACAATGCGTATTTACCTCGCGGAGTACACTAAGTACCATATATAAGGAAATCAGAGTCATGTTTTGTAAAATAGTTTTGAGTTTTGTGTCGTTCGGTATACGGCTCCACTGATTAATAAAATTAATCGAATGTAGAGTAATATCTACACCGATTCTCATTTAGAAGGTTTAGTTGAGGTTTCCGTACGTTTATACAAAGTATTACTTTAAACCCGCTCATCGTTACAATCGGGTTGATACAGACAGTCACGCAAATACCTTTCACCTTCTACCGTTCTCTCCACCGAGAAGTTATCACCTCCAATTCAACCAAGACACGAATTACTACCAAAATTCAGACAGAAAGTCAGTTAGTCAGTCAGCGCCTTCAATCCAAAATCCCGACGACCGAAGCCGTTGTTGATTGACTGAACAGGCTGACTACTGGCTGGCTGGCTGTCTGACTGTCTGCAGATTGGGCGTCACCGGACACGCAAAACTAGAGCTCAGTTCTGACGTGCGGCCGGAGTAAGTTCCTACCAGAAGACAACCGGAGGGAAAAATCAGATCCGAAAACAATGCCGTCATCACGCAATGGAGCTCGTCCGTTGCGATGTCGTCTTCGTCGGAACAGAATATGAAATAGAACTTTGCAATGCAGTGAGTGATTTGTACCTAAACGAGGTAGAATGGGTGTTTAGGAGAATGTTGGAAAATTAGTGACGATTTGAACGTATTGTGTTGTTTCATTGTCGTCACAGACTTTTTATCGTTTATCTGTCAAAACTCCTCGCGAATTCTCCCCTTGTCATTGCTTTCATTTCGAAAAACATTTAAAGAAATTGTGTTCCAATTTATTACTTGCTCGTTAACTTTGAGAACTAAAACAGCACTAAGAATAGTTTCTCAAAAGTCAAATTTAGACACTCTTGGGTTTTGCACTCACTCTATTATTTTTTGTCAAAAACAAAATGTCATATCCGGCTCAGTAAGGATAAGGTAATTTTGAGTGCGTTGAGGTACTCCACGAAATAAATAAATTTCTATTAAACTTGAGTATGCTCAACCCAAGGTTGAGTATAATAAACCATCATTGTTGCATATCTATTCTACTTGAATAAACTCCCAAGGGAACGAGTCCAAAAATATTTTTTATCGTTTTCCTGTCAAAACTCACAACCAAATAGCTATCTCAAAAAAAAAACATGTGCAGCGAAAGGGAACACTGCATGAAGGCTGCCCAAATCGAATAAATTTGCGCACAGCAGAAATCAGAACAAACTGTACAAAAAGAAATGTGCAAAATTATGTGATCGGTAAAGAAAACATGATTATTACGAACAACCGTCTGTCTGCCAAGAAGAGTATCAAGCAGAATCGAGCCCAATATATTCCGAAAAAAAAAACTTCTTCCCGTTCCTTCTTTCGCCGTCCACGTCCCCATCATCGTTGGTTCGCCAAAATGTGAAAGGAAAACATTAGAACGAGTTAGAAAAGAAAGAAGTAAACAACGATTCGTGAGGGGGGAAACCAACACGCGGTTCGAATCGAAGAAAGAGAGAAAGATAAAAGTATGAAAGATAAGGGAAAGGTGGACCGGGCGGCGGCGGCTGCGAAGCGAAACGGCCAAACAGGTAGCTAGCCTTGTTCTTTTGACGTTCCGAGGAGAATTTCGTTCGTGGCGGCGGTTGCCGTCGTCGTCTCGGAATAATTTTCGCGAAACATTCGTGGAACCGGTTTCGCATGAAAGTAAAAGTAGAGAAGAAATAAAGAACATGAATAACTAGTTTTTTTTCTTTTCATTCGGTACGTGGTGGAAGATTCTTTCGGATGTTCTTACCGCCTGCTGTCTGATGGGTGATGGGAACGAGTATATTTGCGTTCGAATGTTGTTGTTTTTTCCATCCTCTGCTGGACGCTTGATATTCAAATTTTTTGACTAATGGTAAACCAATTCTTGGAAAAACAGATCGCTGAAGCGTAAAGCAGTCGGGTGTTTTGAGAGATAACTTCACGCATTACGTCAGAAAAAACGATACTGTTTGACAGTTAAACGCTCTAGTCTCAGTTTCGAGCACGACTGCCCGAAGAAGCATAATTAATTATGACATCATTGCCCTAATTTACAACGAGCTATTCATAACCTCTATTGCTGGCTGCTGCTCAACACAATGGCCAGTGTCCTTCACATAGTTTACCGGTTTTCTTTTGCTGTATTATTTCTATTATTTATGATCGTTTTTTAGGTAACGTGATACCGATCGCCCTTTTCGGAATCAAGTTTCGTGCCCGCTCGCTCGTCCGTCGCCGCCGTGGAAAGAGTTGACACCGCTGAAGGTGAAAGACGCGACTAAATTGACACACGAAAAAAAAAAAAAATGAAAAGAAATAATTATGTAATATGGCTGCTGCAAGCCCGATGAATGCGTAAACCTAAGCGACCGTCGCATTGTTGTCGTTGTTGGTTGTTGGTTTTTGTTTCGCTACCGACAGTGTGATTGTCATTCCGTGCGGTGGCAAGAAACCGGGCCGGGCAATTGACCCTGAAATTTTCGTAGAGTTCGCTTTGGAGGTTTTCATTGACGCGTTTCTGGATGCTCGCGGACGAAGGAGGGGTGCGGCAAGGGCATTCGCGCCGGACAATTATGGACACCGCGGTGATATGGGAAATGTGTGTGATCGGATTTCGAAACGAGAAGTTATCGGCGGGGGACACACCTTGCAAGCGCAGCATGTGTTGCAATCTATGGCCGCTAATAATCAATTGGATCTAAGCGCGTGACTATTGCTACATCCTTGATTAGTATACTCATTAACGATGAAGAAAAAGTTCGTATATAAATGAGGTATATTAGTTGGTTTTTTAGGCTTGCAAATGTAATAAATCAAAACTGATCGTTTTAATGTCAAATACCTTGACTAGTCTCCGAAATACTTTCAACTCAAACCGGTGAAGGGTTAACTAACTGTAACAAAAAAGCTATTATTCATGGATTTTTCTCAATACAATTAATCGAACCAACAGGAATTCCCATTCTTACCGAGAAACCACCCTTTCCCTAACAGAAAACCATTACAGTTTATCGTTTTTTTGCGCATTTTAATTTGCATCTAATCGCCGGCAGTGGCAAATCATCGAGCGGCGCTGGCAGGCTCATGTCCGGCCGTTCATTCGGCAGTAAGTGTGGGAAAAAGAAAGGGCAAATAATCCAAGTGATTGTTGTTTAGAACACATCAGCCGCAGCAGCTGTCTATGATTCTATTCTATAGCTGAAACTGTACAGCGTGTGCCTCTGTGTGTGTGAAGAAGGGATTGAAGCGAAGAAAACACGAAATGGGGGAGATATCATTCCCCGCGCCTACCAACCTACCCTCCTCCTAGCGAAAACTCGTGCAGTATTGAGATCAATCGAAACGGCTCGTGCATCGATTCCGGATATTCAACAAACGTCACTTAGAACTCGCGAGCACCCCACCCCGCGGGGGGGGGGGGGGGGGTACTTAGTTGGTGGATATGCAAATTTATATAATATATACAAGATCGCAGATAATCCAGTGGCGACCATTTGACGGTTTGTGTAACCTACGATCTAAGGAAAATTGTGGGAAAAGAAAACAATATGGCAAAAAATGGCGTCGGGATAATTTCTATTATTTTCTACTGAAACACGATGTGATCTTAGTAGGCAGGAATGTAAGGTTCACATAATATCTGCTAGTAGAATGGCTATTCAGCCGGCCCACGAAGATTTTTATCGTTTTGCAGTCATTAAATTTCGTTTCCATGTTGAAGCTTTTCAATCAAGTAGTGATAGATCTGATTTAGTTAACCCTTTCATGCCCAACTTTTTTCTAGTGCATGTAGGGTTTCAAAACTATTTTTCCTTTGAAACGGTGGGGTCAAGAAACACGAAAAACCTTTTTTAATAAAGGTAGGTGCTTTCCTTGCAGTGCTAGAAGCAGCTCAATTTTTACCTTTCAATGCTCACTACAATTTTCCTAGATTACTTACAATAGTCCAACTGCATGGAAAACGTAGCCAAAAACAGTCTAAATTGATAAGTTTTATCAGTTTTCATTAATATTGCAACATAACGAAGATATATGAAAAATTCATTTTCCGTCGTCAACGTAAACGGTCCCTGGCAGCACTGCTCCATCGGAGTTCAATCAGACTAATTGCAATAACTTCAGTTCTAGAGCTGATCCTTGTAACTGTTAATACTCAAATGAAAGCCAAAAGTCACATTTATTAGCCTTACTTGTTTTTGGGAGCAAATCCTGCCTCAATCAAAAGTTATAGCTGTTTAAAAACGTTGTTGTCCACAAACAACATGGGCATGAATGGGTTAATATAGTAACAAGATCACGTTTATATGTGAGGAACGTGATTTAACCTACAAATATGCGATTACTGTTGTTGAAACAACGACAACTGGCAGCTATGAATAGATTCCATCATTCTCCATCTCAATAGAATATGATAATCGTGAAACTACTTCCATTTATTCCGATCGGTGCTTATATAACCCACCGGGAGAAGGTTGGCTTCTAAAGCGCAGTCACACGCGTGTTCAATGCAAACTTGACGCCTCCGCAGCAGATCTTTAGAGCTCCGAATAGAATTCAAGAATTGCTGTAATCGTTTATAGCAGAAGGTGGAGGAGGAGGCACTCCCACTCTAGGTGCATCATTGTCATTGCTTGTTTTTCCTCGGTTCGCAAATACGATAGAAGGAAATTTGTGTAGGCCAACAGTATCCATCAGCAATTAAGAATACACTAAGGCAGTTTATAGTTTTGCGTCTTAATTTTTGAATCACGGTTGGTGATTTAATTGATAAATTAGTAATCAGTCAACTTACTGGTTAAATTGGAACCAACTGAAAGTCTAATTTTAATTAAGCGGAGGTTCTCATTCGAAACCTCCAAAAAATGATTTTTTCTTTGCATTTAGTGTCTATTATATTGAGTTACACGGGTTTTTCGATCCGCGCATCGAAACAGTTTCTACAGGCTATTGGTCGATTGGGACGCTCTCGGCTCGACACGCGTGCCTCAGGTAAAAGCCTTTTCATGACATCGAATAATTTTCGTTGTTCGAAAAGAAGTCATAATATTTTCATACTACATTATCGGAAATGTTCGCAGCTGTTCGGAATTTTTCAATCCGTAAAATGTGTGAGTACTAGATATAAATAACGAAAATAATGGATTTTATGAAAGAAGAAATTATCTGCGCAATGATTGGTCCGTGGCTATTCGATTATAGCTCATACGTATTAAAGCGTTTTATCAACGCCAATAACACAGCATAAATAAACACAAAATGCGACAGCATAGTTTTTATTTCGATCGTGAACCGACAAATGGGTCTAAATAACAAATGGGCCTAAATAACAATTTGAAAAATATCTTAAAGAGGAGTAAAAATACTTTATAATGAATATAAAAACTCATTTATAAATGTTTCACACCTAATGAAAATCAATAAAAAACAAAACGGCGAATCCGACTTTCAACTGTAAACAAACCGCCAGGCCTCTGCATTTCTAATGTAGTGTATACAGGCGAAATTGACAGCATCATTGTTTACAAGGTCCGTAAACAGAATCGCCCTAAACAAAAACCAAATGCTTGTTACGCCCCGGGAGAATAACAAATTTTCCCCTCAGACGAGCACGGCGAAAACCACATTTGATTTTTGTTTTCTGGCGACACTGAGAGTCGTCAAAACAAGAGGGCGACTCGAAAATGGCCTAATCAACATTTCATAACAACACTCGGCGAAATATTTTTTTTTCAATTTTATCAACGAAAACGTTATTATATTAAACATTTTAGTTATGCTTCCGAAAACTAGTATTGTTTTAAAGTGTTTCAATACATTTGAAAGCGCAGTATGCAAACACTGCTAAAATACGATTTAGTTTTCTGAAGCAAATTTTCAAAGCAATTTTTCTCGATTAGATATCATTGCGACTACGGCCCTTTAGTCGATTCGTGATGGATTTGTCTGCGATTCTCCAATCCACGTTGAACACTATGAATTGTTTGGAGACAGGATATTTAGAAGTGACAGGATGCTTGTTTAAGATATATTGTGACAGAAGCGCAAGTAATTAACGTATCGTGTACAAAAATTCTTTCAAACATACTACAGTGAAGACATGATTTTATCAGCCCACGATTTTGTCTACCATCGATTTTATCAAATGATGAAAATTGATAGTTGGTAGTTTGATGGACTCTAGCAGACGAACCAAGTTGAATTCGAGTAAATCCTTTCTTGAGCATATTTTTCTTATCTTGGAGATCCGAAATATGCAAAAATAAAAAATCTTATTTTCTTCGAAATTTTGCACTGTCACAAATTTTGTTTGTGTAACTGTAGGATCTTACTTTCTTCTAGCCTCTAAACCGTACACTGAAAATTAAGTATCAGATTCACGGTTCGCGCGCGATTATCCAGGAAAACACGCGAATATGCGAAAGGCGCACGGCTATTAAATCGAATTTATACACGCGAAGTTACATACACGTAAGCACACGCCACGCACACGCGAATAAACACTTTAGCATACAAATGCTCGAGCCCTTCGCGATGATACACGGGATCGCGCACATATCCGAACCGTATAATGAATATCGCATTTAGAATCACGGCCCGCTGCAATTAGCCTTAAGCAGTGTTTTAGTGGGCAACGTTGCCTGTCTCGTTTTCAATTGTAGTGTGTGATTCTGACGGGGAGCCCTTTCGAGAACCTTGCTCTACAAATCCAGTAGGACAACTCTCGAAAAAAATAAGATTTTTAAACATTTTAGTGCCACAAGATTTTAAATATTTCAGTTCCACAAAATTGTTACCATCATAGAAATACACCATTTTATTGAACCGAATAATTTGATATATTGAACAGTTCTTGAGTTATTCTCATTTATTGTTTTAAGTAAGGCCTACCTTGTATTCCCCCCCCCCCCTAGGTTGAGGGGTTTAACGGTATTGCAGACATCATCAAGCATATTGCGTGCATCAGTGCTAAAGAACCTCTGACAGACAATTGTTTTAAGATGGTTATTGCATTACGCCTCGAAAGTAATGCATCGAAGAGGCCGACAGAGCCTATGGGCCTTTTTCATGTGTGGAGTTTTTTCATATTCCGCCCCTGCTCAAACAAATGGCCACTGGTCTGTACGCAGGTCGATGTGAATTGATTTTTGCTGTGGGTCGTGTTTGCAAACATTATTCCACAGCTTGATGGCGAGGTTGTTGGACACGGCTCGCAGTGTTGGTCATTGTGTGTCGATTTATCGGTCGATTTCGTCATCGTGCTAATTATTTGCAAAAATATAAAAGTAGAAGCCTATTAGTGTTAATAAATTATTGTGCTCATTTGAAAGTTTACATTCAAGTTTGTTATGAATATATTCATACCAAATTCGTTACTGATACTTTTAGCACGTACCAGGCCACTATTAGTTGGGTAATTGGAGTCTGAGATGATTATGACTTAGATTGGTTTAGTTTTCGATACAAATATACTGAATAAAAATTCAGTTTGGACAAGGAAAAGTTTTTTCAAATAACTTTTTTTTCCTTGAAAGTGCCCAACTTGACGGTAGGTACGGAACATAATTACCTATCTTGGATCAAAATTTCATCCAAATCAAAAATGGGGTTTTTTAGTAAATCGACTTTAAATTTTTAAGATCGATTTTTTTCAGTGCAGGAGCCGATGGAGAATTTTTTAATATTTTTATTAAAAAAATTGACTAATTTTGTGAAAATCACTCCTACAACATTTGTTGTAGGATTTGTCATTAATAGACTATAGCCATTTGAAAAAAATGGTAAAACAAGTTTGACCCTTTTTAAAAGACAGTGTAGTTCATTTTTGGAACAACAAAATATGCAAAGTGGCTTTTTGTGACAAAGTCTTCATGTAGAGAAAGTTTCATTGACATCTGAGAGGGTGCCGCCAACATTTGTTCGAGTTGGCGCGAAATTGGTCATTTCAAAAAATTACCTAAGTGCTAGAGGTTTTGTCTTGCTAATTTCCCTTTTTGGTCCACTGTACATTGGTCCAGTAGCTGGATTTGTCCGATGTGATTTAAATTTGTAGCAAACATTCCTAACGGGACTAGACATCGATTCATGGGGAATTGAGAGCTTTATTTATAAAATGTTTATTTGACCAACTAGAGAACTGATCCACATGGCCTTTAATGTGCGTGGGGAATACGCATGGTCTTGTCGGAGTGGAACGATAACTGTTGAAGCATGTATGAGTGTTGAGAATTGACAATTCGCGGAAAAAATCGAAAACCAGTTGCCAATTTGCTACAGTCATATCAGCACGAAGAACAAATATTTTATTGTCATATTCATTGATTTGCTTCTAGTCCATGAAATCGTCAATCAAATATATTCATTATTCTCATAATAGTGAGAACTTTCATATAGTTTGGAGTAGTATATTAGTGTGCCCAGAAAAAAATAATTCTGGAAAACTCAATCAGCCCACCCCTGAGTCAATTCCTAGTCCCACCAGGAGTACTTGTACCAAATTTGAAGCAAATCGGACAAGTCTAGCTACCGGACCAACGTGCCTGAAGTTGGGGATGGGATTTTTCGACAATTTATATGTAAAAAAAAACCTCTAGCTTGCATTTTCGCCGCTAGGTAGCACTGTATGCATCGTATTATCACTGTAAGTGAAAATAAAAAAAGATAATTTAATAGTCTACAACTTTGACGAAGACTGCTAGTCAAGCCAGCATTGTTGAAAGAAGTTATTCAACTTTTACCGAAGTGATGTCTGAGTCAGTTTTGCATGGGACCTAGCAGTGCATGGTTGTGTATTAGTACTCGATTCCCACGAACTATACAATTTTTTGAAATAATTGATAGATTAAACTGAATAGTATGTTCAGAAGAATTGTAGTACATGATACGAGTTATGCTTTGGTTGGAAAATTTTAGTTCCACATGTGATCGCATAGAGGGCGCCAACACTAACTTTTTATAGAAGAGAGATAGAATATCAAGATGTTCAGAAGAATTATTACAAAATGCCTGTTCTACAACTTTGTAGAAGACACCTAATTTCTATCTCTCTCCGTTGAAAAGCTAGTGTTGGCGTCCTCTATGCGGTCACAGGAGGAACTAAAATTTTCCAGTGTGCGCTAAAATCTTGATCTTTTATCTTTTTAAAATAAGTGAGGTTAAGTCATGAAATAAGTCAGGATAAGAGTATCATTCCCAGGTACACACAAAATTATTGTTTGATAGTCAAACTGAAAAAGAAAACCAAAGCAGATAGCAAAAAGGAGCATAACTGAGACTCTACCAAAGGCGTCAGAAGACTACGCAACTGACTTCAAATTTCAACAAAAATAGTGAAAAATATTGCGAACTTTTTCCGCTCGTTTATCAGTTTCATAGGAATAAGGAGAACGGAAATGTGGTCATGGTCAGTAAAGCAGGCCGCCTTTTCAACCCTCCGGAAGTCGCGTCAATGGCCTACTGAACGAGCAGCCGCAGGTGCTCTAAGATGATTTCGCTAAGTTTTCAGAGCAGCATGCACTTAGTGCACTAGCGCGACTGCAGGAAGGTTAAAGCTGTAGCAAGGATCGTGGAGTAAACTAGATTATTATTATTATTAAATCTTCGATACATATCGTACAGATTACACTATTGCTAATGTCAATGTTAAAAAATAGATCAATTATCATCGAGAAGATAACCCCATGCCGCACACCAACTGAAGTCTTCTCGATGCCGGGACGAGTTCCGTAATATCACAAAGTTGTTGGTTCCCAACCTAGGTCTAACCAAACCTGCACTAAGTTGAATCTCTGGTGGGAATGTCACATGGTTTTTGGTGTTCCTGGAACCGTAGGAAACACTTTGTTTCTTCTGAATTGACCAGGTGTTGCTGGCTTCGGATTTGTGGCAGAGTTTTTTCTTGCTGATATATTTAGCGGCCTTTGAAAAGAGAAAAAATATTGTTGCGAGGACTCATTTGTTTCTAATAAGTGTAATACTGCATGCAGGACGCGCGCAAATAGTCATGACAGGCTCGAATCGATAACTACACCATCTATCTCAACTTTATGAGCGGGCATGTAAACGCGTTAGTTTTTCATGAAAGTTTTGTCACCAGTAACGTTATTTGTTGGCTTTAGACAAAATATCACAATCCTGAGCTTATCTAGGCGAACTTTCGAGATATCTGGCACCACTGTATTCTGATTCTCAATCTTGCTTTCGAATGACGTTAAAGGTTGTATCAATTCTGATTCGCGCGGAATATTACAATACTTCGCGGACCATCTTTGATCCGAAAGAAGATTGGATACGGTCGAATCCAGTTCAATATGTTTGTTTTTAAATGTAAGTTCGGATCTTTGGCGACGAATCCATTTTAGGATCATTTGGGTCAATTGAGGAGTACACTTAATATACGGTAGAGTGCCGATATTTATGATCTTCCTGAAATTTCAAATCGGACACATCTCTGAAGTATTGGTACCTTGAAAAAAGTCCCCAAGCAAAATTTTAGCGCAATCAAAAAAGAATGTCATGAAGCGTCGAGATCTAGTATAATGTTGAAAAAATGTCTTTGTGGTACAAAGAATATTTTTGAATTGAGATGGGACTTGAGTTTGGAAATGCAGTTTTTATTTGTTTTAGAAATCAATGAAATGTCGAAATCTGATGTCAATTCGAAAAGAAACATAATTTTTTTATTTGAAAATTTCAGTTTAAAAATTAAAAATACCAGAACATTTTTTTATGAGAAGATACAAGATCCGTTGTTTCATGCAGTTCTATGACATTTGGCATAGAAAATAAATTGGAAGCAACCTTTTCAAATCCCAGTATCAACTCAAATCCAGGATTTACAAGCCTCATAAAGGCTATTTTAAAACTAAATTCAGGGGGACAGTAGATTTCGACGTTTCATCACATCCTAGGCCATTTAGCATAAATAATTCGAATTCAGTTCTAGAATAATCTAAGAGTCCTTTTGGGTTTTTTTCATGGGTAAAATTTTTTGCAATTTGGCCGGCTTGCGCAACCCCTTAATCGCGTTCAATTGAGCTAAACTTCTTTTTTGTTGTGGTGCGTCCGGTTATTAAATTCGATGATCACCCATTTTACATACATGCCATTGGCACTCTAAAAAACAGTCGTCCGAATAGATGCTCCCTCCGTCGCCTTCAAACACCTAGCGCCAACTGATTTCCTAAATATACAGTAAAAGATTTGTGGCTGGAATTTACATGACATTAACGACAGTTAAGCATGAATGAAGCAGGGAGTAGGTGGGCCATTTCCATGTACACAAATTATTATTTGAAGGTCGAGCTGAAAAAGAAAGCCAAAGTAAACACCAAAGGGGCGCAAAACTGAAACTCCGCCAAGGACGCCAGAAGACCACGCCACGGCTTTGGTGACAGTTTCAAGTGTAACCTCGGAATAAGTATATTCGGCCTAAGTTTGAATTTTCTATTACGACTTTCAATAGCTTGGGGGACATCACGCTAGACAATGGGTTCCGTCGATCCGGCGCTAGCTTAGTCCTGTCACTAAGTTAGTGTCGGATGGTGATGAGACGAAGTCGTAATTCCATAACTAATTTGACTTTCAACAAGCCTACTGCCGCCATAACTACAAATTACTTCCATTGATCAGCAATCGCCCAAGGCTAAACGAACAAGCCGTATTGGTACCTCAGGTTCGAACCGAAATCATCCACCCTGCAATTAAACCCTGGATGGAACCCGGGTGATGTCACGCAACGTGCGATTGTATCGAAGACACTGTACTTTTACCCCCTCACTTTCACGGGCGGGAGTGTGTATGAGTGTGTGACAACAACTGCCACTGCCGTCACCACCGGCGCTCGTCACAATCTCCCAGAGTGGCAATTATTACATTCAGCATCAAGATCAAGGTCAGGAGTGGAAAAGTAACATCGAGAGAAGTGTGTTATATAACAGCACCGAGGATGACTGGGCCGGAGCTACGGGAAACGGGAAGACAGACCCGAAGTTATCTCCATCATGTAGCATCGCGAAAAGTTGCTCAGCTCGTCGCGCACACCGGGACCGGACCGCCCCTCGGACAAGTGAAAGGAAACTGCTGCTCAGGGTCCGCGGGGTGGTAGGTTACGAAACGGTTGGAAATGAAACGAATTCCACGTGGGAACTGAGCGGTCGCGAGAGGGCTGGGGGTTGTAATTTTGAAAGTACATTCTACTGTTGTTTTCGCTGCGATTGTCTTTACATTCGCTATTTTATTTATATAACACATTTCCTCAATTTCCCACCACGGCTACGGCAGCGGTGTTTTGCGGGGTACGGTCATCATCTTGCAAAACAACTCCGGAGGCTCTGGAGGGCCCACTGCATGCGGGTTCTGGTGTGGCGGGGGGGGGGGGGGGGGGCTGAGATTCGCTTGAGCTCATCGATGGAGTCGGGGAAGAGATGAAAAAGTAAGATATAGAATTACTCATTTCCATTCACTTCCATGTATACCTACATAGAGAGCGCGAGATACGCCGAGACTCACTGTTCGTGACGGGAGGTGGGCGGCGAGACGGGTTTGTAATGCGGCTTGTTTGTACCTTTTTTGCATCTAATTACTCATTCTATCCGAGCGAATGGTTTGGTTGTTTTGCGTATGTATACACAGCTCTCTCACATGTGTTTATTTTTTTGTTGCAACAGCTTCGGTAAGAAGCAAGAGGTGGCAACAGAAACAACAAGTGCATTTAGCGTGATTTGTTATGGAAAACGATTACACCAGGAAAAGTGGCTTGCACGGGTAGGAATCGATCCGATAGAGATCTCGACGCCACCACGAAGGGAGCTTTGGGACAAACCGTGCGGACCAGTTGCTGGTGATTAGTGCATGCTTGATTAATGATGATCACATTTAATTTAGCATTTCAATTAATATTTTAGGTTGCTGTGGGACGAGTTGAGGCTCTGGAAGCATTACATTGTATGTGTTGTAGGTATATGAATATAAACATTTTCATTCTCAAGATATACATCGTATAGTACTGGGGAATTCAATAAATCAATCCGAAATAGGTGACTTTGTCTCCCGTAATATTATAAGTATTAGGGTGGGGTAAAATGATCATTTTTTCAGCACCGCACTTTTTTGGCTCCATTTGGGGTCCCAAGTAACTGTGCAAAATTTGGAGTTGATTGGTTTTGACCCGGCGTAGCGCATTGCGTTTGATATTTGTATGGAAACTAGAATGGGAAAACCTACTTTTTTTGGCATTTTCTATTCTACAGACTACAATTCTCCCTGCAGTATGCAACTAATTAGATAGAAGTATAGTCCAGGATATGCTGAACTACTTTGCCGAAGGATGTATCGTGTTAGAATGTCTCTAAAACAAGTTATAGTTGTTCAAAATTCGATAGCTCGAATTAATTGCCAAAAATCGTTTTCTTTGCCAACACTGCCAGTGAACAACTATAACTTGTTTTAGAGACGTTCTAACACCATATATCCTTCGGCAAAGTTGTTCAGCATATCCTGGACTATACTTCTATCTAATTAGTTGCATACTGCAGGGAGAATTGTAGTCTGTAGAAATGAAAATGCAAAAAGTAGGTTTTCCCATACTAATTTCCATACAAATTTCAAACGCAATGCGCTACGCTGGGTCAAAACAAATCGACTCCAAATTTTGCACAGTTACTTGGGACCCCAAATGGAACCAAAACAGTGTTGTGCTCGGTTCATATGGTTACGATTACGTTTTTGCCTTTCTCATATAGAAAGGTTATGCAATCACTCTGAAAAACGTCAACCTAATCCCGGCCCGGAGGGCCGAGTGTCATATCCCATTCGACTCAGTTCGTCGAGATCGGAAAAAGTCTGTATGTGTGTGTGTATGTATGTATGTGTGTGTATGTGTGTGTGTGTGTGTGTATGTATGTGCGTATGTGTCAAATAATGTCACTCATTTTTCTCAGAGATGGCTGGACCGATTTGCCCAAACTTAGTCTCAAATGAAAGGTGCAACCTTCCCATCGGCTGCTATTGAATTTTGGATCGATCGGAATTCTGGTTCCGGAATTACGGGTTTCAGAGTGCGGCCACACAGAAATTTCTCATATAAACTATAGGAAAAATTAAAAACTGAATTTTTATTTTTGATGCTAAATGTGTTCAAGGTGCATGAAACGTCGAGATTTGATGTAAACTCGAAAAAAAAATTTGACTACGATTCACTTTTTTGGATTTTGGCACATTTTTGCCTTTCTCATATAGAAAGGTTATGCAATCACTCTGAAAAACGTCAACCTAATCCCGGCCTAATTTTTTTTCAACTCGTTTAGGGTTTCTGGATTTTAACAGGAGCGTAGTTGATGGTTTACGGAGAGGGGTTACACCCCCCTCTACTGTTCGCGCCCCTCCTTTAAAAATCTCCTTAAATCACCCCTCAGACCACCACCCCATCCAGCCCTCATACCCCTCCCTTTCAACCCCATCATCTTTAAACCACCACTATATCACAAAGCATACCAATTTAAGCTGGGAAGTCGTTCGTTCATGGGACTTTCGCCCTCCTCACATACCCACCCCCGCATGACAAAATGAGTTAGCAAGCAGATAACATTGATCTAATGCTGATTAGGCTAATGAAGTATGATATTTTTTGTTTCAAGTGTTTCACCGTCGACACGTAGCTCATCAAGTTCGTGGCTGGCATGCCATTGTGTAAAGGTGCAAAGTGTACTAAGAATGTAATGGACATTTCCACAATTATGTTGAACATAAAAAGCCTCCGTGCCATAGTTTAGAGAAATGAGAAAGGCACAATTGCACCTCTAGGTGGATTAAAACAGGTTTTTCCATATAACAATGCCCCACCCTAATAAGTATGTGAGTAAGAAGGGTGCGTAAAGGGGTTAAATAGACGTTTCATGTGTTCCAGAAATCAAAAGATGTTCAATCACAAAAAAGCGTTTTTGTCAAGTCGATAGTTATGTTTTTATGAAGATTGATCGGCTTCACTTTAGCAATACTCTGAATATGATGCTCGATTCGCATGAACAGTTTTTTTTTTCAACCTGTTGGTTTTACGGAGTTTCAGCATCGTTGCCAATCTTTTTTTCTTATATGCCAAATTATAAGTAAAATGTCAAATGTTTTCTATATGCTAAATTATACGCAAAATGTCAAAAATGGAGTCGAAGGAAGAATGCACAAAAAACAAATGTGTGCGACCGAAATGAAAATCCAGAGTTATCCATTAGAGAGAGCCTGCAAAAAAAGCTCGGATTTCAAAAAGTATTGTATATTGCGTTCTAACATCCTTCTATTCTCACTATTAACTACACATAAAAAATATTTTGTAATTTTAAGTTTATTTTTATGCACATATTTGGAGCAGGTAAAAATAAGTTCCACCAGAAATACACACGACTTGTCGTGCTTTCCTTAACGAATTTTATTATAATTTTACACGTGGATTGAAAATTGCAGTTTCTTTAAACGGAAAACCACTTCAACGTATTTTTACTCGAATACTGCTGTAAAATGAATGACATGTAATATTACACGAATGAAAGTGTAGAGTTGTATGCTGTTTGATGCTCCAATTGATTTTAACGTAATTTTCAATCAAATTTTGGATTAAATCTTTGTATGTATGTATTCGTATTGATTTACATGTCGTTTAATTTTTTTTTGTGTGTATCACCTGAAAACCGAAATCTGAAAGCAAATTTGCATTGCGGAATTACAGTATGGATGTGATAAAAGTCCACCCCTTTCTGCTCGTATCGTCGCTCTGGAATCATCGACAAGGAATAAACAAATAACTACTACTCGCCATGATAAGCAAAACATAACGGATAAATAGCTGGTCCGTAAACTGCTTCGTGATTATTTGACAAAATATTAATGTGTCGTATTATCTACGAAATATTTTTAAAGATTTTAAGCAGTTGCTAGTTTTAAACGTCCATGCAAAGAAATAAGGTTGTTTACTATTTTTGAACAAAACGGAAGTCAAATCATCCGAAAAAAATATTGAGTGTGGCAGGTCATTTGCAGGTGTAGATAAAAACAATGCTTTGTAACAATCTGAACTATAAACAAGCATATCTACCAAAATTAATAACGGAAGAAGCATCCGTTGGCGTCTCTAAGCGTTCACAATTCGCCACCATTGTTTTAGCCGAATTTATCATCTTGTTACTACACCACTGAACTGAAGAGGCCAACACTTGGACGGCACACGAATTGACTTTTTTCGGAACATTTCTTAATCGAAAGGTGATAAGCTCCATAAGCCTTATGCCAACTATGAACTTGAAAGGTTACTTGCAGTTTACTTACTAGAATGTTTAGGTTTGTATACAGAAATATATGAAAAATCGGCAAAGGGAAACAATAAATTCAGAAAAACAACCAACATTGCCTAAGACTGCAAATTGATTCGATTTTTCAGTAAACAAATATTCTTACATAAAGTTATATATTGCCTCTCTTTCTTGCATATGCTCTTGCACGTGCTTTCAATAGGATATTTAAAAAATAAATGTTGTTTTTGTTACCAAATTTCCACAGATATTGCTATATAAATTTGAAAACTCTGAGTGCAGTAGAGCTATCGGTAAAGGATCATATTTGGCATTGGATTTGCGAGGGTTATTACCATTTACATTAGCAGTTTTCCGAAAAAAGGTCAAAATTGTTGCCGATCTAGGCCAATATTCCTAACTGGCCGAAGCTGCGTGTTATCGAAAGATAGTGGGCTCTAGTGAAAAAGGGAACTGTGCAATTAGCTAGCTAAAGCTGTAGAAGATTTTCGGGAAATGGGAAACAAGGTAGCAAACATCGTTACAACAAGGTTAAACTTTGTAAGTTTGAGTAAAATCGCCAGTCCGCAAATTTAGTTTGGATTCTCAGCAATAATTTTATGATTTGGCTTTTTAAAGAAGTGATTTGCTTATACTTATCTATATTAAAAAAAATTCAAATGTAAATATTGCATTAAAGTAATAAATTCTTGGTTGTACGGATTTGATCACGAACATGTCTCAAAGGAAGTCACATGAACACAAAACACTACATGAAAAACCTGTTTTAACCCACCTAGTGGTGCACTTGTGCCTTTCTCATTTGTCCAAACTACGATTCCATTGCTGGTTATGTTAAATACAATGGTGGAAATTTATATTACATATTCAGTATGATTTGCACATACATATAATGGATCGACAGCCACGAACTTGAGATGTTATGAGGAAAAAGAAGAAAAATACGAAAAGTTACTGAGAAAAACTAGTAAAATGAGTGAAAATAGTGAAAGGTATGAAGGGTTAGAAAAGTAAAGAGTACAAAAATCAGAATAGAAAAAAATAGTAAATAGAATGCAAGAGTAAAAGTATTAAACAGAATAAAAAAATAAGTAAGAATATAAAAATGGAGAATAACGGAGTAAAATTAAGCCGAGAAATGAAACAGAGGTATAGAGAATAAAGAAAGTCGAGAGAGTGTGACTGGTAAAAATTGTAAAAACACCATGGAGGGTACAGAGTAAAAAATGGAACAAGCTAAAAGAGTCAAAAGAATATGAAAAGTAAAAAAAAAGAAAAAAAGGAGTAATATTACTAAAAATAGTAAAATGTGCAAAAAAATGGTAACAATAGTAAAGAAATAAAATTAGTATGCCGAGTAAAAAATAGTGGATTGAGTAAATGGAGTTAAAAGAGTAAAAAAGAGTAGATAAATAGTAAAATAAATACAACGAATTGAAAGAGGAAAAAGAGTCAAAGAGTAAAAAAGTGAAAAAAATATAAATACTATCTAGCTTTTGGCTTCCTATGATCACTCGTTCCAACTTACTAAAAAGTCGTGAAGGTTGTTATATAATTTTTTTAGATATTTCCAAAATTATTCCCATATTTTTTTTAATTTTTTGAGAATGAAAATGACATCGTGTTCGCTAATATGCTAATATTTTTTTCCTTGTAATGTTTTAATAAATTTGTTCAAATGAGGAACATGCTGACTTCAAATATACAATAATCTTAAAAATTTGAAATGGTCACTATTTTTTAAGTGAGTTTTTTCATGATTAGTTAACTGTACCGTCAAGTCACCAGTCACCGTGCGTTTAAGCGGATTTGGCGTGACTTCAAGCCCTGTTTTTTTTTTATCAAAATGATAACCGCTCTCATAGTCACTGTAAAAATATCTTCATAATACGTCACAATTTAGAAATAATACAGAACTATTAGCAACAAAACGAGAATAAGGAGTTGAGGAAATTTCTTTGGAACATGTTATAGTCACCAGTCACCGTTATATGTCTCCATGAAGTGTGTATGAAGGGATCCATTTACCGTGCATTTAAAATTTTGATTCAACTTTATTTAGAATGTTTGAATAAAACGATGAAATGAGAGGATCTGTGGTTTCAGGGAACTAGTTTTGTCGATTTCGTGGTTTTGAAACTGCACTGCGAATGGAGCACGTACGGCAACTGGCGACTTGACGGTATTACCTTTTAACAACCATTCAAAAATTATTGCTGACCAAGCCAGAGTTTTATGACAATGAATGGTCATGTGCAATCGATTTACGAGTGGACATGTAATAGCTCAAAGAGTAAAGAATTTCAAATGGGTGAACGAGCGAAAACATAAAAAAGGGTTGACAAAGCAAAAAGATAGTAAACGCAGGGAAAGAGTAAAACGAATAAAAAAAATTAAGAACAGCGGAAATGCAATAAAAAAGCAAAAATAGGTAAGAGAGTAAGAAAAGTAAAATGAACAGATAAAGTAAAAAGAGTAATAAGAGTAAGAAGAGTGTGTAATTTGAAAATAGGAAAACGAATAACAAGAGAATAAAAAGAAAAAAGCAAAAAGAGTACAAGGATTACAAAGAGTAAATTGAGTAAAAGAAGTGTGAGAGTCAAATTAATAAAATGTGTGAAAAGAGAAAACCGATTTGCGAGTTGGCGTGGAATTGCTCGATTAGAGAAAAACGAGTAAAGAGAGCGAGAGAGAGCAAAGTGTTCCAAGAAATAACAAAGAAAGAGCAAAAAGGGTAGTAATCAGAGCAAAAAGACTAAAAAGTGCGACAGTATTAAAAAAGAGTAGACATAAAGAGAACAGAGTAAAAATAAGGTATAAGCCAAAGATAAAACGAGTAGGTAATGTAAAGAGAGTATAAATAGGAAACAGAATAGCAGTGGTATAAAGAGAAAAAGGATAAACAAGTAAAACGGGAAATGAGCAAAACAAACTTGAAAGACTAGAGTAAAATGAGTGAAAAGAGTAAAATTAGTAAAAAGTGCAAATCTATTTGCGAGATGGCATGTAATTGCTCAATTAGAGTAAAACGAGTAAAGAGGTTCAGGGGGTAAACGTCCAAACAGTGAAAGTAAAAGTAAAAGAGGTAGTAAACAGGTACATACAGTAAAATAAGCAACAAAAATAAAAATAAATAAATTTACGTCTTTAAGAACAAAAATTAAAAATAGAGAAAATCTAGAAAGCAAACTGATTTGCGAATTACAACGGAATTTGTTCAATTAGATAGAAATGAAATAAGCAAGTCAAGGTGAATTGAAATAATTGAAATAATTGAAAAAATAGAGTAAAACGAGAAAAAATAGTAAGAGCAAAAAAGCAACAATAGTAATAAGAGTAAAAAGAGCAAAAAAGGTAATAACGGTATAAAAAAATGAAATAGGAAAAAAGTAAGAAGAGCAGAAATACAGTGAAACCCCGTTTTTATCAGCCCCTAATTTTGTCAGCTTTTCGACCCGATTTCGTTAACCAGCCAAAGTTATGAGACTATGTATACGGAATAATGTTAAATATTTTCACAGCTTCGGTTTAAAAAAGAAAATAAATAAATATGTTTTGTCATTGCCCCTATTTTGTCAACCAAAGTTACACCAAAGGGGCTAATAAAAACGGGTCTTCGATGTAGTAACAATCGGGAAAAGATTTTTTTTAAATAATAATTAAATGAATCAAGAGCAATAAGAACTAAAAGAAACGAAGATGTGTCCAACCGATTTGTGACCTAACAGGAAATCGTTTTAAGATAGTAAAGATTAAATAGAGTATAGACGGGGAAAATTGTACCCAAAATCGTGAATAAACTGCCATGAATTCTGGAACCACCACATTTTTACGTTATGAAAACAGGACTATGAACAAAAATCATGAATTTTATAGTTATGTTCAACTTACCGTCAGTAACGCTGTAGGCATTTTTGTCAGTGGAGACATTTGTTTTTGTTTAGTGAACTTCAATCACGTTTTCCACCATATCATTACCAAATCGAATTTCTGTACGTGAACCAGTTCACAACTTTATGAAAAATATTCACGATCGTGAATTATTTTACAAAATCAAAACATATTTTCTCGTGAGCTATTTCACGAAACTCGGAATATTATTCAATAATTCTTTCATTTATCGTCAATGATTTCGAATATGTTAAACACGAATAAATATCCATGCTTGTAAAATAGTTCACAACATCATAAATGATATTCATTTATACGTGAACTAGTGCATGATTCATAGTATAATAGTCACGACGAACCATTCATGCTCGTGAAATAGTGCAGAAAATCGCAAAATATGACCATCGTCGATTCGAACGAAACTTTGCAGGTGTGTTCGCTGTATGAATCTCCATGATATACTCTGGCAATTGGAATATTTTGATACAAGAGTAATTTTTCAAAAGGGCGTAAACGTTTCTACGTGCATGAATTTCAAATTTTTTTGCTCGATTACTGTATTTTATACAGCAAAACTATCTGAGGGACAGGAAATGAATACTTCTGTCCGAAAAAAATATACACTGAAAAAAATGTTGTCATTATTCAAAAAAATAATAATTTATGATAAAAATTTAAATTGCGAAAAAAACCCATTTTTTAAAATTTTTTATATTTTGTTACCAAAAACCTAAAGAGAAAAGAAACATTTTGATTGTGATTGCATGATGGAGAAAAAATTGGTAAAAAAGTTTTTCTAACAATAACTTCGTACTTGTTTTTAAATTTCATACTAATTGACATACAAAAGTGTAATTTTATTACAGAATATAATTCTAAGCATCATTTAAAATCAAAATGCATTTAACAAAAATCTTCCAAAATGCGATAGTTTTCGAGATATTTGAAATTTTGCTACTTCAAAAACAATTAATTCGTGTAATTATGCTCTTTTTAAAAGTTATTCGCGTTACCCCATCAAAAAATGTCAAAAATTTAATGTTTATCGTTTTAAAGGCGTAAAAGCAACCTTTTTAGTGTATTTGGATCCTGGAGAAGCTTTCAATAAAAAAGTTTTCCTAACAACAACTTTTGACATTTTTTATAATTCTTACTATTTGCAGTCAAAAATACAATTTTCTTTTTGAATATGATTCTAAACGCCATTTTAAATCGAAATGCTCTTAACAAAAATTTTATTTTAGTTCTCGAGATATTTTAACTTTTGTTTTAACAACACAATTATTTTGTTTTATTACGACCTTTTCATAAGTTAGTGGCGTTTCTCCATCAACAATAATAGGTTTTTCAAAAGGCCCGTAAACTTTCGTGCAACATTCTCTTTGACATCAAGGCGATATTGTAAACCATTTGAAAGTTACATGAAAGTAACCAAAATATATTTCAACCATAGGGTCTGTTGATTAAATTATATAGCTGAATCATATGTTGGTTGTTTTCATGTAATTTTAAAATGTTTTGAAAAATGACACAAGATTTTTTTCAGTGTATATTTTTTTCAGACAGAAGTATTCATTCCCTGTAACTCGTTCTCAGATAGTTTTGCTGTATAAATACAGTAATCGAACAAAAAAAATTGAAATTCATGCACGTAGAAACGTTTACGCCCTTTTGAAAAGTTGCTCTTGAGTCAAAATAATCTTATTACCTGTGGAAAATATTTAGTCTTGCATGACGGTGAAACGTGTAGTTTCATTGGAATCTAAGATGGTCGGTCACGATTTTAAAGATTTTCGGACGGATCTTCGTGGAATTCCTCATATGCTTTATATGTGAATTTAGTGCTATTATAGGGCAAATATAGAACCAATATAATGTTAATGTAATGCGTATACCATTGGGGATGGGTATGGTGTTAAGCATTGAAATGTATCATTTGGATGGTTGTAATCTGTTGGTACAAAAGATGAGGAGGTTCCTTGCCTGCTGGAGTGTGAGTTGGATAGTACCTAAGGTCCAATGAAATATTCCCTGCTGGAAAAGACATAATGGTCAAACGACTATTTGCTATACATTTGAACACGATAGGTAAAAAGAACACGAAAGAATCCAGTGCTGAATTTTGAATTTTGCTGAAATTGGGATTTTTTGAGCGTCATATTTAAATAAGTAGCTTTCCAGTTGATATGAGTCATCGGCAGCCCGTTTTAATCTCATCAAATTCTCGCATTTAAACTAATGAATTGACACTATCACCAATTTCATTTGAATATACAAGCGATGCTTGGTGATATTAGTTACTTTTTATATGTTTGCATGAAGAGGGATACAAACTCTTGGTTCAATATCGATTCCTCAAATAACTAAGCGACGAATCCCTTCTTAGAACAAAGTTGGCAAAAAACCTATCTCGTGTTTAGATTTCGACAACTTAACCCGCAGTTCTGACCACTATCAAACAGAGCTCCTCATTCTATCGGAATTGCCACGGATTGTCTGAATATTAGCCGCATATAAAAATTAAATTTAAAAATTCAACGTCCCCTCTCATTATAGCTCTGAGAAGACCGTATAAACCTCCTACCCAATTACATACATTCAATGACACAATCCCTCCTGCAGCATTGCCTTTGAATTAAGACCCTCTCCCTCCGCCAATCACGTCAACAGCAATCAAAACATCACGACTTGAAAGTATGTACGATTCTCATCAGAAGCGAATCACGTCATCGCCTCTCACTACATCGATCGTGAGCTCGCATTCCTGTTCTTGTGTTGCGCCTCGCGCCAATCGGATAATTGCTGTTATTTCCTCGGTTCTTAGTTTCCTTTGCTGCATGTCCCATCGGAAAAATCTGAATCATTTAAACTGGCTGCTGCTGCTGTTGCTGCAGAAACGCTCTGGTTACCCTCGGGAACCTTATCCAGATCGGGAGTGGGCTCAAACCATTAATAATGCAACAGTGATCGAGATGCAAATTTGTAACAAACACAAACCCCCTTCTATTCAGCATTGACATTTAGTGGTTACATTCCAACCAAATCGCACAGAATGATTAATTATTAGGTACCTACCTCCAAGCATTTACACGGTTGCGTTTTGCGTACTGCCCAGCTGTATCCAAGTATCCAAGAAGTCGAGCACGGAAAATGGCTGGACGGACGATGCTGGTACCCCGACGACACACACGCTGAGATCTGTGTTCTGGTACGGCTAGGATCGTGGGGGGGGGATCTAAATACAATCGGGGTTTTGGATTTGGTTACTGCTTTTCTCCGGCTGGCCACCGCGCAGGACGAAGAGGGTTTTTTTTGTTGGTTGGTTGGTATGTGTGTGTGTGTTCAGGGTTCGGGGAATGTTTCTACAACTGCCGGTGATGGGTTCTCGGATACAGTTCCGGGTTGAAGGGTCCTGTAGGGTAACGTGGCCAACGCGGATGTGATACGGGGACGCTGTAATTAGAGAAGCAGAAACGAGAAATACGGATTAGTTGTAATTATTGCCGGTTTTGTATAGATAGTTGCTGTATGTAGAATGAGCGGCTTGGCAGGTGAATGCTGATTTGAAATAAATATTCTTCTAAAGGTAATGTGTTTGCCACCTGATGCCTGCGCTGATGGGTGGGGACGGTGGGTATGGGAGTTGGGGATGTTAGAAACTGGTATCGTTGCACATTTCACCGTGTCAGGTTTGTTCCTATATTCTTGCCAACAATCTAGTCAGTCACGTTGCAGTTGAAAGTTTGCCGCAAGATCGTGGTTGTGAAAGGGAATGCTGTGAGTGATGATATCACATTACGATGCTACAACTAATTGCGGCTTCGTCTAAGCTATGCTATGATAGAGCGCAGCGGGGCTAGAGGATTGGTTAGCTGTGAGGTTCGATAGCAGGTTTGGTTCAGGTATAGATTAAATGTTCGGTTCTCGCGAAGCAATAGTTGAGACGGATTAATGTAGAGAACAAAAACCGCCACCAAAAAACCCGAAATATTTTTTTGGTTAATGATTTCTGAACCAATACCTATCTTAATCTAGAAGCTGATTGTCCCTGAAAGGATGATTTTAATTAAATCTTATTTGGTCGGTGTTAAGTCAGACCGGACTAAGTGACAAAATATTGATTTCGAGAAAAACGAGTTTAAAGTTTGAATCGTAACATCCTTTACATTATAATTGAAAATTAATTTTTGTCATAATTGTTCATTATTGTTACATATTCAAAATCTGGCAAAAGTCGAATGTAGCTGACGAAATTTCCTATCCAGTGACATCATTATCTCATTTTTTATGTTTTGCGACTTAGTCCGGTCTGACTTAACACCGACCATTTGTGTATGAAAAGCACAACAACCAACTCAAGTAAATAAGGTTGGATTTAGCAATTCGAATTTATCTCATCAGTAACTGGCATTGTCTTGGCAACCAGTTAGATACTGAATAAAAAAATAAACTTCATTACTTTCAGTTAGGTATTATGCCCTTGACTTACGAATTTGGTTTAATAACAAAGAATTTTCCTTCAGTGAGTAACTTTGCATAGTTCCAGTCGCTTAGTTTGCATTACAAAAATAAGATCTTGTTTTCTCATCTGTTAACCAGAGCTTCTGCATGCTTTTTGCATGCTTCCTGAGAAATCACTCGGAACAAGTCAGTTGTTTAGTCGTTCACGTGACTTTTTTGATTTAGTAGCTAACTGATTGCCAAGACGGTTACTGCCAGTTACTGATGAGATGAATTCGCATCGCTAAATCCAACTTTATTCATCTACTTCAAATGTTTCTATATTTTGCCTTGCAGGGACCGAACTAATGTTCATAAAAGGTCGGTACGCTTCAAAGTTGGCAGTTCTGAATTTGCACTTCGGCCTCGCTCCATTAGTATCGTTGCAGGCCAACTTGACCACCAGATAGACGCTAAATCCAAAAATGAAAATACTACATGTGCTCGCAACTAAACAACTGGTCACGAGTGACGTCCCGGAAGTACATAAGCTCTGTTTTCTCATGAGAAATTTAGCGAACTTGAAACTTGATTTCGTCTAGCAAGCTCTTGCGTAGAACTGTGGTATATTTTTCCATTTGTTGGTCAAGTCGGTCCGCCACGGTACTGATGAGATGAAGTCGGTAGATTTTGTCACTCATCCACAAAATTGTTTAATCCAATTTTCTCCTTAGGAGAATATAGTGTAGTGCTACACATTGGCAAGCTAGCCATCGCCAGGTTTCGATTTCACTATATTTCTTATCAGCAAACTACGGAACGTTACTCGTGTTCAATAATTTGGTGGAGAACACAAGTAGTGTTTTATTTCTGCAGTTAGCGTATATCCGGCGATCAAGTCGTTCTCAGAGGAAGTCGACATTCGAAATAATAAGCAGGCGTTTCGTTTCGAAAACACAGTATTTTTGTTCGCGGCCCTGCTTTCGTAATGTAAATATGTGATTTTTCATGAATTCATGGCAATTTTTTTACGAAATTGGAAATAAATTTTTGCCGTATAAGATTATGAAAGTCTGGAAAAATCTGAAAAAATTTAAAAAATCAGCCAATGTGTATGGTTTGACTTGTCCAGTTGCAGTGGCGGATCCAGGGGGAGGGTATTGGGGTCCGGAATTGTTAACTTCTTGAGAAATTTTAAAATAGTTACTATTTCAAATTCATTCTAAGTTCAAAATCCTTCCGAACCCGATCCGACTACCAAAACTGATTTTAATTAAATGATACCCTATTGCGTATTGTACAATCTACAATGAACATTTCAAAGTTGATATTTTGGACCTCCGTTTTTTTCTGGATCCGCTCCTGTTCAGTTGCGAAAAAGTTGGAAGAATCTAGATACACCTGGTGGATCAGGCACATAGCCGGAGATTTTGAAAATTTAATTTAAGAAAAAACACGTTTTCCGATGACTCTAACAAATTTGTATCTCGTTTGGTTTGAACAAATTATAGAGAAAATGTTGAGGTAGATTTCTATTTCATACCACCAAAGACACCGTTCAATGTGTAGCTTTCTGCTTCTGCCCGAGCCAGTGGGATGCGAAACACAAATACAGTTCCTTTCATATTGTGTTCCTTTTCGAAAGAACACAAGAAACTTACTTTAATTCTTGCTGTGATGATCTGTCGAGATGAGTGAGTCGCAGAAGCAATTAGTGGTGCTCCTGCCAAATACGGAAGCTATTGACTTCCGACTTATTGTGTAAGACCGAACATTCGTGATATGAAACATTTGCTGATGATGAACATCGAGGTTAGGCTTACGGAAGTCGCCGCTGTGGATTCGAGGGAAAACGTCAAAAAATCTGATGTTTTTGAATTTTACCGGTAACGAATCTATTTTTATTTCCAACAAAGTGTATTTTTTTCAAAATTGATTGAAGAATAGTATAGATATATGTACGAGAAAATGATAAAATTTAATATGAATGACAAAAAGCCCTATAACTCCAACTTCTCGTATTCGAACAAAGGTCTCCAAGGTTTCGTTCGATTTCTGTTTCTCATCAGCTTAAAATGAGCTCCTGCGGGTCATCATGCTTGACTAGGGGTTTGCTGAGGAATACAAGTTGCGTCTTCGTTTTCCGGTGCTAGCGTAGTCCTGTCACTAAGTTAGTGTCGGATTCTGATGAGACGATGTCGAAACGCAAATGCCATAACTAACATACTCCAATATCATCACTTGAACCACAAACAATTACTAAATTTATGGCAGCTGTTCAGGTAATATTGACGGCAAAAGCTGCGTCAAGTACCTCAAAATCAACAGCAAGCAGCATCATTGAGAATGTTCACACTCGTGACCCGTAAGGGCCAGAACCAAAGAAGAAGTCAGAACAAGTTCGCGAACATGAAGGTAGTAGCCACGATGATGACATGGAAGTGTAGGCGATAGAAATGAACGACTGTCTAGACGTCTTTGAAGAAAAAATATTTTCCTGCCTAGTAGCCTATTACTTGATCTAGGGAATCTCACACAGTCCCAGTGGTTTTGCAAGATTATTCAAAGTCAATAAAGCTAACTTTCGAGGAGACTGGGAAATATTCCAGAATATAACAATGAAAATTACTGGTCTGCTTTTTGCCATTATTTGAAGGTTCTAGAAATTCTTCTGAACTAGGAAAATCAGTCTGTTATATTTTTAATTCGTGAGTTCAACGATATAAAAAGAATCAATTTCATTAAAAAATTAGTAGACATAGAAGAATTTGAATATTTGAACAGATAACTAAATTGTTGTTTTCGGTTCTGGGTCATTTGGCTGAAAACCATCTGGCGGAATGCAGCGTGGACGAATGCCATTTGGACGAATGGGGCATTTAACCGAATGCCGTTTGACCGAAAGGGTGATTTGACCGAAAACATAATTTGTCCGAAAGGGTAATTTTGCCAAAAGGGTAATTTGGCCGAAAGGGTAATTTGGCCGAAAGGCTATTTTAGCCAAAAGGGTAACTTTGTCGAAAAGGTAATTTGGCCGAAAGGGAAATTTGGCCGAAAGGAAAATTTGGCCGAAAGGGAAATTTGGCCGAAAGGGTAATTTGGCCGAAAGGGTAATTTGGTCGAAAAGGTAATTTGGCCGAAACGGTAATTTGGCCGAAAGGAAAATTTGGCCGAAAGGAAAATTTGGCCGAAAGGAAAATTTGGCCGAAAGAAAAATTTGGCCGAAAGGGAAATTTGGCCGAAAAGGTATTTTGGCCGAAAGGGTAATTTGGCCGAAAGCCTATTTTGGCCGAAAGGCTATTTTGACCGAAAGGGTAATTTGGCCGAAAGGGAAATTTGGTCGAAAGGGTAATTTGACCGAAAGAGTAATTTGGCCGAAATGGTAATTTATCCGAAAGGGTATTTTGGTCGAAAGGGTAATTTGGCCGAAAGGGTAATTTGGCCGAAAGAGTCATTTGACCGAAAGGGTCATTTGGCCAACGGGGTCATTTGTTCAAAAGTGTCATATATCCAAAAGGACTAGCCGAAAGGGTCATTTGTCCAAAAGGGTAATTTAGCCGAAAGGGTAATTTGGCCGAAAGGATAATTTGGCTGAAAGGGTAATTTGGCCGAAATGGTAATTTAGCCGAAAAGGTAATTTGGCCGAAAGGTTAATTTGGCCGAAAGGGTAATTTGGCCGAAAGGGAAATTTGGCCGAAAGGGAAATTTGGCCGAAAGGGAAATTTAACCGAAAGGGTAATTTGGCCGAAAGGGTATTTTGACCGAAAGGGTATTTTGGTCAAAAGGGTAATTTGGCCGAAAGGGTAATTTGACCGAAAGGGTAATTTGGCCGAAAGAGTAGTTTGTCCGTAAGGGTAATTTGGCCGAAAGGGTAATTTGTCCGAAAGAATAATTTGACCGAAAGAGCAATTTTGCCGAAAGGATAATTTGGACGAGAGGGTAATTTGGCCGAAAGGGAAATTTGACCGAAAGGGAAATTTGACCGAAAGGGTAATTTGGCCCAAAGAGTCATTTGACCGAAAGGGTCATTTGGCTGAAAGAGTCATTTGAGCGAAAAGCCCCAACGGGTCATTTGGCCAAAAGGGTCATTTGTTCAAAAGGGTCATATATCCAAAAGGACCGGCCGAAAGGGTAATTTGTACAAAAGCGTCATTTGTCCAAAAGCGTCATTTGTCCAAAAGGGTAATTTGGTCGAAAGGGAAATTTGGCCGAAAGGGTAATTTGGCCGAAAGGGTGATTTGGCCGAAAATGTAATTTAGCCGAAAGGGTGATTTGGCCGACAAGGGTAATTTGATCGAAAGGGAAATTTGGCCGAAAGGGAATTTGGCCGAAAGGGCAATTTGGCCGAAAGGGAAATTTGGCCGAAAGGGCATTTTGACCGAAAGGGTGATTTGGCCGAAAGGGTCATTTGAGCGAAAAGGTGATTTGGCCGAAACAGTCATTTGACCGAAAGGGTCATTTGGCTGAAAGGGTCATTTGAGCGAAAAGGTGATTTGGCCAAAAGGGTGATTGGCGGGTCATTTGGCAAAAAGGGTCATTTGTTCAAAAGGGTCATATACACAAAATGGTCATTTGTTCAAAAGGGTTATATATCCAAAAGGGTCGTTTGGCCGAAAGGGTCATTTGTCCAAAAGAGTCATTTGTCCAAAAGGGTAATTTGGCCGAAAGGGTAATTTGACCGAAAGGGTGATTTGGTCGAAAAGGGTAATTTGGCCGAAAGGGTAATTTGGCCGAAAGGGTAATTTGGCCGAAAGGGTAATTTGGCCGAAAGGGTAATTTGGCCGAAAGGGTAATTTGACCGAAAGGGTAATTTGGCCGAAAGGGTAATTTGGCCGAAAGGGTAATTTGGCCGAAAGGGTAATTTGGCCGAAAGGGTAATTTGGCCGAAAGGGTAATTTGGTCGAAAGGGTAATTTAGCCGAAAGGGTAATTTGGCCGAAAGGGTAATTTGACCGAAAGGATAATTTGGTCGAGAGAGCAATTTGCCCGTAAGGGTAATTTGGCCGAAAAGGTAATTTGGTCGAAAGGGTAATTTGTCCGAAAGGGCAATTTGACCGAAAGAGTCATTTGACCGAAAGGGTCATTTGGCCAAAAGGGTCATTTGTTCAAAAGTGTCAAATATCCAAAAGGACCAGCCGAAAGGGTCATTTGTCCAAAAAGGTAATTTGGCCGAAAGGATAATTTGGCTGAAAGGGTAATTTGGCCGAAATGGTAATTTAGCCGAAAGGGTAATTTGGCCGAAAGGTTAATTTGGCCGAAAGGGTAATTTGGCCGAAAGGGAAATTTGGCCGAAAGGGAAATTTGGCCGAAAGGGTAATTTGGCCGAAAGGGTAATTTGGCCGAAAGGGTAATTTGGCCGAAAGGGTAATTTGGCCGAAAGGGTAATTTGGCCGAAAGGGTAATTTGGCCGAAAGGGTAATTTGGCCGAAAGGGTAATTTGGCCGAAAGGGTAATTTGGCCGAAAGGGTAATTTGGCCGAAAGGGTAATTTAACCGAAAGGGTAATTTGGCCGAAAGGGTAATTTAGCCGAAAGGGTAATTTAGCCGAAAGGGTAATTTAGCCGAAAGGGTAATTTAGCCGAAATGGTAATTTGGCCGAAAAGGGTAATTTGGCCGAAAGCATGATTTGGCCGAGGGTAATTTGGTCGAAAGGGTAATTTGGCCGAAAGGGAAATTTTACCGAAAGGGTGATTTGGCCGAAAGAGTCATTTGACCGAAAGGGTCATTTGGCTGAAAGGGTCATTTGAGCGAAAAGCCCCAACGGGTCGTTTGGCCAAAAGGGTCATTTGTTCAAAAGGGTCATATATTCAAAAGGACCGGCCGAAAGGGCCATTTGTCCAAAATCGTCATTCGTCCAAAAGGGTAATTTGGTCAAAAGGTGATTTGGCTGAAAAGGGTAATTTGGTCGAAAGGGAAATTTGGCCGAAAGGGTAATTTGGCCGAAAGGGTAATTTGGCCGAAAGGGCAATTTGACCGAAAGGGTGATTTGACCGAAAGGGTAATTTTGCCGAAAGGGTAATTGGCCGAAAGAATCATTTTGCAATAAGGTCACTTGGTCGGGCGGATCATCTGGCCAACAAAGGGTCATGTGGCCAAAAGGATCATTTTGCTGTAAGGGTCATTTGTTCTAAATGGTCATTTGACCACAAGAGTCTTTTGGCTGAAAGGGTCATTTGGCCGAAATGGTCATTTGGGCATAATGTTCAAGTCATACTTTTTCAATAAAAACTCCTAACTTTGAAATGAAAAAAGTTTAGTAGTTGGTGTTTTAAAGCAAATGATACGCCCTAAAGAAATCTTTAAGTTGTTCAAAGGGTACTTTAGTATAAAATAAAAACTATAAAAGTTACAGAAATAAAACCGTTTTTTTAAGGAACACCCTAAAGCATACATTTGGATTTATCGTGCAATGGAAAGTATAAAAGCTAGAGCTTGCATATCTTCAGTAAATTTATCTAAAGTGTGCTGCTCTACAACTTCAGCGAAAACAGTAAAGCTCTATCTCGAACGTTAAAAAGTTCAATTTTATTTATTGCTAAAATTAGAACCACTATAGCATCTGTTTAAACAAAAAGAAGGGCCTAGCAAAGTACAACAACTTTGCCAAACATATTGCAAGGCTAATTCATTTCATTTTAGCAAAAAAGTTAAAATTCCTGCTAAATTCACATTCTGGACCACTGTGCAATGTATATATTCCTATATACAATATATACATTCAACAACAAAAAAGAAAAATATCAATAAAATTGTGACATTGGATTAAATTACTTTTGGCCAACTTGCATTCGGCCAAACGACGTTCGGTCAAACGGCATACGGCCATACGGAAACTTCCCCTTCGGCCAACTGGCGTTCGGCTAAATGATCCCTTCGGTCAAATGACCTATTCGGCCAAGTGGCAGTCGGCCAAATAGCGTTCAGTCAAACAGCATTCGGCTAATCGGCTTTCGGCCAAATGACCTGACATCGTTGTTTTCGCTTGTCGGGTCGAATATACTGCGTAAAAGTTTTTAATGTCAAAGAGCAAAACAATGTACAGGGCAATTGTGGAGCAAGGTATCAAGGTTGGACAGAGAATGGGCGAAAATCGAAAACGAAAAGAAGCAGTTTTTTCCACACCGTGTGTTAGATCTTCATAAAAATCAATCAGCTTATGTAGAATGTTGTTACAGTACTGCTGAAGGATTTTTATGAGGATCTAACACACGGTATGGAAAAAAACTGCTTTTTCGTTTTCGATTTTTGCTACTTCTCTGTTCAACCTTCAGATCCGGTTGAGCACCAAGACTCCTTCCTAGCTGGATCTCTGATCTGCCAGGCTAGAGCCAGGATCTTGAAAATAGTATCGTTTGAATAGAAAATATCACAAAATTGTGTTAGTGTCATGCCACAGCACTGGTAATGGTGGAAATAGGCCCAGATCAAGAAAATAGAAGTTGAACTGTTTCTCCGCATCTACAAATCGCTTGCCCGATCAAAATGGTTAGAACTAATTTAGACATTCTGTTCGTTCGAACATTCAATAGATATTTTTCTACTGATTTTGAATTAGCGTCTTCCAGGGGCCGATCGAGAAAAAAAAATCAGTGGGGATCTAAAATTTCGATTTTTAAGTTCAAAAATAAAAATTAAAAATTAAAAGGTATTGGTGGAAATGTTCCATTGTAGTACCGACCATAGCCAATTCGATACGGAATATGAAACTGTTTTCCTTTTTTGCTTTCAGATGATTCATTTCCAAGAAATAATGACACTCAACAAACAAATCGGACGAGTTTGAGCAGCTGTTGTCAGAAACGCCATGATAAAAAAATAAAAAAATAAATGTTTTTAAGTAGTTTAATATATGTACCTGTAAAAAGTTTAATTTTGAAATATTTTTGGAACAATAATTGGAATTTAAAAAAAACACGTTTTTTTTGGAGACCTGGCCTTAAATGTTCATTGTAAAATGCGTAATATGTAATAATCTCATTTAATTAAACTCAATATTGGTGGGTGAATCAGGTTTGGAATGGAAATTTTAAGCTTAGAACGAATTGAAATAAATCTTAAGTTAAAAAAATTCGGGGGTTCCCCTGGATGCGCCACTGGTGTCTTCTACACATTGTAAACGTGTAGCCTAGAACACCTTCAATTTTCTAGCACCGTCAGGGATTGTCATATTCCGTTAGCGCATAAATACTTTGAACTCTTCAATTTCCATTGTTGTAACTAGAGTACTTGTGAAGAAATATAAAAAAAAATCAAATTCAGAATCAATAATTCGTCGTTGTACTATTATAGCCTTTCTTGTATCAGAGAACATATGTTTATTGTCTTAGGTTTGATATTGTTTTGAGTAGGATTTTTTTAAAATTTTAATCAATTTCTAGTGACTATCTCAACTTATCATAATTAATACATTTAGGCAAGAGTTGTTTAAACCACTTCCGAAACAAAATCTTGGCTGTGGGCTTGCATTGCACACACGTGTACGGTAAAGCGACTGATGTTCCCGTAGTACAGAAGCTCTGAAATGGCCTAAACTGAATCGAAAAATATTATAGTTGAATTAAGCGGAAGACATTTGTCTTAAGAGGGTTAATCGAAAAGTTTTTGGTTGTGCAAAGAAACTCGAACTACAATATTCTGACTTTTTATAATAAGTATCTGCCCTTCAGCTACAATTCGGCTTCCCATGGAGAAATAGTTGATTAAAACAGAATGTTGATTTAATGAGCACAAAACATAAGAGCCTTTTATAATACTAATCAAAGATTCTTATGCTCTTCTGAGTACATATCATACAAATAACATAATGAGATAAAAATGATCAGGCCCAATAATTTTGATAGCTTTCTGTAATGACCTTCCGATCGGGTACCGATCGCAGCGCTCCATCTTTCCCACAACAATCTCCCAACAGCGAAGACTGCGGCACGCTCTGCTCCGCGTCAGAGGCTACAGCGGAGAGCGGGAAAATAGCGTCGCAACTCTCTGACACACGGTGGTAATTATTTCATCAAGATTCAATTTCCTTACAATCAAAACAAGCGGCACGATTTTCGTTGTTTCGCGTCGCTTTTTTGCCTTCTCTGCCGGCGCTCGGATGGGAATGGCTGCTGCATTAGCAACATCAACAGCAGCTACAGCAACTCGGCTCAATTACTATCATTACGATCAGTGCCACCCGTTTTGGACAGCAGCAGTGATGGAACCCAACAGTTTGGCGAGTGGGTGCTCTTACACGGTTGCGGTGTCGTCGGGGAATCGGGCACGGAAGCCGCACGGCCGCGCAGTGTCCTTGGAGGAATCTCTGGTTTACCTCCTCCTCCGGAATGAGCCCCCGTGAGTAAACATGGAAGCAGAACAGATGTGTCAGGCAACATTAATTTCGTCGAATGATCTTGGGGAATCTACTGCGCGCACTGTTCTCTTCGCCGCTGTTGAGTGCGCTGCTGAGCCTGGCAGTTTTGTGGTGAGCGGGAAATCATGGGCAGTGCTTTTTTTTTATTTTCAACGTCTCTTGCGATCGGAGCACGAAGTGATCGTTGTTTACCGGTGTTGCATTCACGGATGAGACAGATGATTTATTCCTTCCGAAGGAATGTGGAAGTCGAGCTAAGGAGTGTTTGCTAGCGGTGAAGGTTAGGTTTGAATGTTCCTATGTGTTTACATAATGGGATATGATGCTTGGCTGGAATTTCGATTTGATCGAAATCAATATTTTTGTTTTTATTATAGAGGTTTTAACTGTAAGCTCATTCGCCTTTTCGGGTTAGAGAAATTTCTTAAGAAAAATCTCTAACGCTTTGTGCGGGGTTGGGACTTGAACCCAGGTGAGCAGCGTACAAAGCAATCGATTTACCAACTACGCTGTGCCCGTCCCTTACTATCAATTAAATATACTAAATCGATATACAAGTTTTAACACCCCAGAGGAAATATTTACACTTATAAATTACATTACACAATGATATGAAGATTTGAAGCGTAAACCCAAATGAAATGAAATCTGCAATGGAGATAAAAAAGTCTGTCTTAAACGGTCTTACAAAATGACATTATTCACCAAAACAAATCAGAACACTTGTTCTCACAGCCGCGATTTATGTAAATATCACTTTCTCTCGTAACACAAGTACCCCCAGCTATTTTCCCAACATGTGTAATCGCTGCTCCACAGAAAAGCGTTGTAGCATCTCATTCAGCTAAAGCAAACACCTAAACGTCTTACGCAATTTGGAACAAATTTTATCTCTCAGTAGGCAAACAATGGGCTGCAACACGGCTTGCTTGAAATTTGAAATGCGCTGTGAAACCTCTAGTTGAGTGCGCAGTTGGCCATATCTGCAGCCTGCCAACCGATCGCTGCTACGTTGCTTGTAGGCTCCCATCCAATCTCCATTGCCTAGCCTACCAAAGTAGCAACCAGGTGTGCGGGAAGAGAGACCAAACCAAAAAAGAAGCAGGAAACCACCACCACCTCAGCTCGGCAGCAAATGTCGCAATTTTTACACGCATTCACGCATGTCTTATCATCGGCTACGCGTTGGAGTGGGCTCTCGGATATCGGACGGCAAACGTGTCTTTCGAGTGGTGCGCTAGGTGTTTTGTGCATGTCTCGAATGAACCACAGCCGGGTTCAGATTAGGGTACGCACAAATGGCCAGTGTGGCTGCACAAATCGTCGCACTTTTTTGCGGGTTGATTTATTCGACGACTTCCGAAAGTTTGGTTTCCTGATGAAGAATGCGCACGTGCGTGTTGGATACTGTTCTTGTTTATGCAAAACCGTTGCATGATAATTGTTGCTGGGCAGTAGGTACAATTGGCACGTGGAATGTACTTTGCAATTTAAAGTCGCTCGGAAAAACAATTCCATTAGCCCTTCACTTGCTGGGTGGGTATGTTAATCGGCCCGGTTGTGAGGTATTGGGGTATTGACTTTTCGATCTTTGGCTCCCACTAGACGTTGTACAGATTCAACTAAAAAAATAGCTTTTTTCGAATTTATCTCATCAGTAACTGACACCAACTTGGGACCAGTTAGTCAATAAATTCTAACTAGCATCAAATTGGTGCTAGTTAGACACTAAACTTAAACGGTTCACACAATATATGTGAACGCCTAAAGCTGCAGCTGGTCCCAATTGAAGTATCGGCTAAAGGGTGTCCCACATCAAATTGCATCACGGAAAAGACTATCGAAAATCATCTAGTGGACCCACTAGTAACCTTTTGGCATATTTATTTCATTCAACTTCAATACCATAACCGCAAGCTCGTATCTTACGCTTAACTCCACTCAATAGGTTCTTTTTTTATTTTGATTATAGAGGTTTTAACCTTAGTGTCATTCGCCTCTTATGCATTAGGTTCTGTACAACATCTGGCTACAACTTCTTTTGTACAGACACTCACTTTTTCTTCATGTCTTCCTCAGATTTGACCTCCTTAGTTCATGTTCTTGGGTACGAAAGTGACTCCGTTGGCTTCGTACCACTCAAGGACAACATATGAATAGGAGCACGAAGCAAGATCCGGTCACAAGATCGTAAGGCCCTCGTATTGCTTCAAAAGAAGAAGCCGGCGATTCTGTAGACACTGCTTGAGGTAGATCTCCCCGTTTACAGTCACGAACGGCGCACTTAGTTTGCCACATGAGCAGATCGCTTGCCAAATCATGTATTAATTGACAAACTTTGAATGTTTCGGCTTCCTTTTTTCCTTCGGAACATCAAACTTATGCTGGGCGATGAAGAAGAGTAGCCCCAAAAGCTGTCAGTAGTCCCCCTTGAAGTAAGTCTCATTATCTGTGACGAGACAACGAGGCTTCCTCAGAATCTGGGTGTATAGTTTCCGGGCTCGTGATTTTCCCACCGTATTTTGCCGTTCGTCACGATTTGGAGCCTTCTGCACTTTGCACGTATGCGGTCCCTTCCGGTCCCTGGCTGTCTGAACGAAAGACTTGGACAGATTCAACTTATTAGCCTGACCGAAGCACTGGGATTCCGCTTAAATGCTTTTATTACACGATTGCGATCCTGATCGATAATAGAAAATCCATTCTGACCGCATTTCTCCTTCCGTTCGATGCTCAGAGTTTGGTAGTAACGTTTAATAACACGACTTGTCGTTGACTGTACGATTCCGAGTTGTTTTCCGATGTTCCGATGAGAGAGTTGAGGGTTTCCCAGGCTCTGGCTCAAAATCAATTCGCGACGTTGCTTTTCGGGTGACCCCAATTTTTCTAATTTTCGAAAAATTGACAGCGATCAAAATACAGTACAACCAATACACTCTAAACTACATCTACCCAATTTTTCAAGAGAAAATACCCAATGGGCTGTTTTCCGCAGCGTTTTTTTTTTCGTGATGCAATTTGATGTGGGACACCCTTTAATATAGCACCGCAGCTCCGCACAGGGGTTTCTTTTCGCTAAAACCGAAATTATTCAGAAGAAAAAGATAAAATGTACATCAATGATGTCTTCTGCGATATTTAATGATGATTCAAGACCTTAATGTTTGTGTTATGGTCATAGTGATTAATCCCTATAGAAGTGAGATATTTGTAAAAAAAATTCAAGGTACGAAAAACCAGATTAAGTCTTCAGAAAACTTTAAAAACTTGTTTTTGCGAACAACTTTACTGAAGACCGAAACTCTCGATTTATAGTACACTCGAAGTTATAGACCGTTCAGCATGTTTCAGAAAGTTATTTGTTTTTGTAAGATACGAATCTTTCCAGAAGAGATTATTGGTCTATCTCTTGCGACTAGAAGTTATTGGGTAATGTTTGATAAAATTAGCCAAAGTTTTAAGATTGATAACGAGTAAGACGGGTAGCCAGTTGCAATTAGAAATGCTACATCAACTCTATAAAACTTAATAAATTTCGCTCGTCTCTCGTTGTCTCTATTGCACACATGTGTACTCTAAAGCGATTGATGTCCCGGTGGGGCACAAGTTTTGATTTTTACAGAAAAGGTTCCAGTAGAATTACATATGATTTGAAAAAATTAATATTTTTCAAAAAATGGCCAATATCTTCGAAAATACTCGAGATAGGTGCATGAATAAAAGTTGTGTATTTTGACGATTGGAAGAACTTCATGAAATATATAAAACTTGCAGGAATGATAATAGACAAGATACTTAAAAAAAATCTTTTGGAGGTCATCCAAATATAATGAGCGTTTAAAGAATATACTTAGTGTGTTCAGCAAATATATTCGTGAAAGCAATCTCAACAACTTTTCCGAAGACATCAGATCCTTTCTACAAACAAAAAAAAATATTGAAAAATCTCACTTTTAGGGGGATTAGTCAAAAAAGCCATAGTACCAAATAATAGACCTTGCTATTTTTTATACGTATTCCGAAAACCCTACTGGCGTAAACATAGCCGTTTCGAAGTAAATATCCAATCAATATTTGAAACACATTTTTTTTTAAATTGTTGAATTGCTTCGAAAATACACGAGATCAACCAATGGTGTGATATAGATCCATGTTGATATTTCAAATTTTTTTATGGAACATACCCAACTTGTCTGGATGATATTTCAAAAGTTAAAATAATGAATTAAGTTTGCGGGTCATCCACAAACAACAAGCAATAATGATGAAGATATTAAAAATAAAGACTTTGTGTCTTCAGCAAAGTTGTTGGAAAAAGCTGCTTGCACAGTAGACTGCCCAGAAAAATAATGAATTTTTGGAAACTCAATCGGCCTACCCCTGAGTCGATTTCTAGTCTCACCAGGATTCCGATTTGCTCCAAATTTGAAGCAAATCGGACAAGTCTAGCTATCGGACCAACATGCCTGAAGTTTGTATGGGATTTTTCGACAATTTGCATGGAAAAAACCCCACCGCTAGGTGGCACTGTATGCATCGTATTATCACTATAAGTGAAATTATGATAGATAATTTTTTTTGTCTACAACTTTGTTGAAGACTGCAAGTCAATCCGGCTTTGCTAAAAGAAGTTATTAGACTTTTAACGCAGTGAGGTCCGAGTCAGTTTTGCATGGGGCCTAGCAGTGCATGGTTGTGTATCAGCACTCGATTCCAACGAACTATACATTTTTGTGAAATAATGGTTAGATTTAGCTGAATAGTATGTTCAGAAGAATTGTAATACATAATACGAATTACGTTTTTATTAGAAAATTTTAGTTTCACTTGTGGCCGCATAGAGGGCGCTAACACTAACTTTTCATAGAAGAGAGATAGAATATCAAGATGTTCGGAAAAATTGTTACAAAATACCTGGTCTTCAACTTTGTAGAAGACACCTAGTTTCTATCTCTCTTCGTTGAAAAGTTAGCGTTGGCGCCCTCCATGTGGTCACAGGTGGTTTTTTCTTACGGAAAATTGATGCTGAGCACGAGCATTGTGTTGGTTTTTTGATATTTTCATTTTTGGAAAAAAAAAAATGCGAGCATCAACATGAAACATACGCTTGGGGGCACGATAGGTCAGCCGTTTGGGGGCACTTTAGGATACTACGATAATGTAAATTTGAACTATTTATACAGGGAAATTGTGCTTAATTTCGTGCGAAAACGCCAAAACCGAAGTGAAGAGGACGCAAAGAACGCAATTGCTCCTGCACAAGATGGCGCCTGTATTCGATCAGGCTCTAAACAACTCAAGGTTCCGTCCGAAACATTACGTGCTCGGGTGAAAGGAAAGTACTCGTCATCAATGAAAGCGAGTCAAATATTTAGCGTGAAGTAACAATATAAAAATTTGAGGTGTTGTTGAAGTAGATTGTCGAAAAAACATGATTGAAAAAGAGAAGGAAAAGGAATCAAAAAAATGCTCCACAGCGAAAACGTGATTCGTCGCACAGCTAAGCAACCACGTTAGCCGGAATGCACAACTTCAATTCCACACTCTAGCGACGACGAGGACATCTAAGAAAATATTTGCAAGTATAAGACCAGAAACAGGTGCTGAAAAAACACGCCTTTTCAGCATTTCCTTCTGCGGTTTCAAGATTAATCACCTCATTTGCCACAGCCTCATTTTCTGACCTGAATGACGTCAATGGATTGCATTTATTATGTGTTATTAGTTTTTAAATGATCTGCAGTATTCATACTCTTCAAATAAAAATTTTCTAGGTTTGTACATTGTTTTATTTAACCTGGAATATAGTGACCTATCGTACCCCAAGATTTTGAAAACTTCGTACCTTCGCCTTAGTGGATTTAGATCGAAAAATATTTAGCCATGTATAAAATCATTATTTCCAAAACGTTGCCAGATGTATAACCTTTCCAACGAGTGCTTGTTTGTCAAAATCAGTGCAAAATTACCATCGCACGAGCTCGCCAAAAAACTGACCTACTTCACCCCAATCTACTCTACTTGCAAAAAATTTGACAAATATATTCCACTTTTAGAGGACGAGGTACAGTCAGGCTAAAAGACCGGCAAACCACAAATCTGTCTAAAAAGTGACAGTTGACGTTATTGAAGTCAGTTGAGGTTAATTTCCTGGTTGTAATTCCGAATGTGACATAAATCTGACTTCGTTTGACACATGTGGTGCACACAGTAAAAAAATATTGGTAAAAGTAAGAGTGTTCCGCTCTTAGCAAAAAACAACCAACGCCAACAATTAGGTTGAAAGTAAAACTTTTAAATTAATCAAGAATAATAATCAAAGTAAAAGTTTTCCTTTTAAGCAAATGAAGAATAGTACTCAAAACAAAAGTTTTATTTTTAAACTAAGAGTATACGTTGGTTGTTTTTTGCTAAGAGTGAAACACTCTTATTTTTTCCAACATTTTTTTTCTGTGTGTGGGCATTTGACCCATATTATTCGGAGATTTGTGCTTTGCCTTGTCGTCTCACCACTTTTCTGATGGGAAGGGAAATGAAAAAAAGTAGGGAATTGACAAAAGGACAGCACAGTTCAAGCTCATCACGAAACAGTAAACAGCATGGATTTTTTACTCCTGAAGGAATAATGAACCCTACTGGTAAAGCCTATAGCTCTTTACCACACTGGGTTAAGAACAATAGCATATGCTTGAGTTCTAAGTCCCCGTACATGGGATCATCTATGTATGCGAACCAAAATCCGGTTACGAAATTGTATGGCAGTTATATATCAAATGGTATGAATTTCCGTAATATGACTCACAAAGATCATACGAATAATACTCAGCACGCTGAATAGTAGCCATTTGATAATTGAGTGTGCAATGTCCAGTTAGTGTCCTAACTAGAATACTGAAATTGTGCTTGGAAAAATGCAACATATTCTTTGACATTTTGGGACTCACCTCCGGCAGAAAAGTTTTTGTATGAACGCAAGTTTGGAAGCTACTATTCTACAAGCAAAAGCCCAAGAATTAGAACCACGTGACTCAGGGGCAGTTATCTGTGATGGCTCAGTGCAGCTAACTTTTCGAGTCTAAAAATTTCGGCATCTTTTTCTAGAAGTACGCATAACTCGAAGCGAACAAACCTCATAAATACTATTACTATGGGTGAGTTTGTTTTATCAATGATCGCATCCAAGTCCCTTGGAACTTCCATCGTTCAAAGTACCCGTAAAACCAATTCACCAAGCCCTGTAGATTTGGGATTACGTTATGCACGACTAGGGAGATGTTCAAATGATAAAAGATGATGGATTTATGATCAAATAACGACAATTCGATATCGTTCGGACGAGCTAGTTTGCCAATGCATGCGTAATACTATCAGAGCAGAGAGTTACATCTAACATCTTTTCTATAATGTTTCAAAGATTTTCTTCCATTTAATTCCATTATGTTTTGGAAGAAAATCTTTGAAACATTACGTACATTCCACTAAGACCTCCGTTCGCGTATATATTGTATATCTTTTCTATGCTAGACCGAGCAAATGTTGGCCCATTTCTTCTATCGAGTATATGCAGATTTGTACTACTTAATTATTCCATCAATTAAGTGCCTCTCAATTTCATATTTGAGCTATCCTTAATTATGTGGTGGGCATTTGACCACTACTGACTATGAGTCGAAGCCCATTTCGCCCACAGTATGATACAACCAATTTGAAATCATCGGAAGTTTATGGATAATTATGCGGCAAATATACCGAACAACAGACGAATTTCATGTTTAACAGTCATATCGACCGTGATAGCGTCAATAGCACTATTCGCAAATATACATGCAAGAGGTATTTCACGTAGATTTGTCATGCCATTTATGTCAAAAGCAACAAAGACGAGGTTAAGTAGCTTTCCAACACAGAAGTTTCCTTTATGGAAATATGGTTCTTGAACCAAAGCTATGGCATGGCAGCTTTTCCTTTCTGCACAAGGCGGGATATGTTGCTGTACGTTTAAAGAGGAACGAACAATGGGGTGAAAATCGAAAACGAAAAGAGCAGATTATTTTCCACACCGTGTATCAGATCTTCATGAAAATCAATCAGGTTATGTAGAATATTGGTAGTTTTTGTGAAGATCTTGTGCACGGAGTAGAAAAAAAACCATTTTCTATTTTCGCGCCATTGTTCTTTCGTCCTTAAGCTGAAGATAGCTTTGTACTACTAACCATGGTCGATCAGAGCCCTGGACATTTCATCACCAGCACTTAGAAGATACCAAACACGTTGCGCAATAATCGCCTATAGCAAAACCCGCAATGCGTATTATGGGTTTGTGACATAGACCTTGCTGAAACTGCAGACTGCTTGCCAAATTCGAGATTTTGTTTGTTTGAATTTATCTCTAGCGGGACAATATCAGGCACTCTCGAAACCGTTGTGTGCACTACCTTCTGTCGGTTTCTAACTTTGGGTTGGAATAATGTCAGACTGAATTTTTTTACGTTTGTTTGTCTGAATTGTCTAGCTCAAATTTATTGTTTTTTATTCAATTATTTGATAAGGCACGTTTGCGTTAGCTTAAAGGTGCCATTTTTTCTTTGTTTTACATTTTGAATTTCTTAAAACGATGAGGTTACACATTTAAACAAATTTGTTTTGTTTTTATATAATAAAACTAAAGAAATTTTACAGCTAACTAATACATATACAAGAGGGGATAATATAATATTCGTAAGATGAGGGGAAGGGGTCATTTTGCGTGTTTTTGTATAATAGTGCCTTTAGAATTTTTAGAAGGGACATTATTGGAGCAATTAATTATTAGCTAAGCGAAACATTTTACAAGCATATTAAAGCCAGAAATAACGTTAATTTTATTAAGATTAGGGGGACTAATTAGGGCTATTTTTAGGTAGTGGTACTGTTCGGCGTTTCTTAAGGTGAAGATATGTGGAAGCCACGTTGCTAGGCACCGGCTCGCTTGTTTACATTGAGAAAAACTGAAATCTGAAGTGAAAATTCAAACGCACAAATGAGAGTTTCCACACATTTTCCTTTGATCATCTGCACATTGGCAGAAAGTTTGAAGTTTTGTTAGTAAACGATTAAAGTTTCGCGAGTGTTTTTGCAGTGGTGTGTGCATAAAGTGCATTTGAAAAAGTGCAATGAAAACGAGAAGAAGAAAAATAAGAGTGTTTCGAAAAGAAACCCCAAGTGAAGAGGGGTGATATTTTCGCACAAAATAGGAGCTACAGATGGCATTGCGTCATAAACTCGGATTGATTGTATAGGAAAATGTTCTAGCTTCCTTAAGTAGCAGTTTCGTGGCACACCAGCAAGGTTAGTGTGTTGAAAAACGTATTTTTATATTTGCTCATGTCAGATACATGGTTAGGAAGGGGAGAGGGGTATGTGCGGCGTAGCAGCTATGTTGTGGCTCACATGTATAATGTCCTTAACGAGATTATATATTGGCCAACTAAAACTAGAAGACAGGGAGACACATAAGTTTGGGGAAGTTATTCAAGGGGGGGGGGGGGGGGATGAAGTCCTACATCTGTGTATCTGATAGCGTTTTCGTTTTTACCTGGTGCTACACCGGTGTAGTGAAAAAAAAGAGATAGACTGATTACACCCAAGTTTGAATGAGTGTAGCACCGCCTACACCGCGTGTAGTGCACGTCAAAAAACGAAGACGCCATGAGATAGTGGAGAGAGGGTGGACAAGGCTGACAGGGGGTGAAGATACAGATTCGGGGGGTCTTCCTAGAGCCGGCAGGGGTTCCTCTAAATGATTTCGTAGTACGGCTCAGATGCGGATCGGCAACACACCGTGTTGCGCGTGTGATGTTGTGCTATAGGTCTCGTGTTTGTTGGGTCATTCGTGGTTCAAGTCTATGTTCTAATCACCAAATCAACAAAATATAAACATTACAATGTAAATCGTATTTCAGTGAGCTTTGGTTATTCTGCGTCGTTTAGAGAAGAATTTAAGAATATAAATGATCATTTATCGTGGATAGCATCGAGAGCTTGAGCTTGAGCTTGTGCAACCACCCCTGCCTGCTACTCCGTTATCGATCGGGACTAGCTGAAGTTGCACAGGGAATCAGTAGATAATTATGCTTGGGATTAGCGAAACACCTTTCAATGTGCAACTCCTGGTAATCCTAAAGTGTTTCTGATCAATACCGGCGCCGGCCAGGCCCGAACGTAGATCGCGGAAGGAAAGGGGAAGGAATTGTTAGTCCGATACTTGCTTTTGCTAGAGGCCGTATATACTACTGCGCACTCCACAAGTAACACGGGAGGAGGATATTTTTGTTAGTAGAGTATAGAAGTTGGATTACTTCTTCTTTACCGACGCCAGAGAAGTGATTCCACTACCTGGACTAGATATCGATCCACCAAATTCGTGGACCGGGAACCAACGGCTTTACTTCCCTTCCGAAGGAAGACGTGACCACAGATTTTTTCACCTCAGAAAAATTTCAACGACCTCGGCTGGAATTGAACCCAGACCAACTGGAATGAGTGGCGGTCACGCTTACCACTCAAACACCGGCGCCGTCTCATTTATCGTGGATAGCATCGAGACTGGAAATTCTTAAAATATCTGATGGTAGTGTGAACGAACGTCAATCAAAACAGAATATTTATTAATTATTCTTGTATTTTGTTCGCATTGTATGTATCAAAAGGTATGATACTTCACACATAGACTTTTGAAATAGTTGCCGTTGTTTGTTTTTTTGTGGTGCATTCGTGTCGTATTCTGAAATATTAATGTTCGCCCATCTGTCAATGAAAACTGACATCTATTGACTTATAATAGAATATAATAGATGTTATAGTATTTAAAAGGATAGCCGTGCACATTCCTTGGAACATAATATGAAGCACGAAGTTTTTTTTTGTAGGCCTGAACAAGGGAGTTCTCACACTACTCCATCGTTCCTCTTTATCGGTCAAGAAACTCTTCATCCCCAAACAACGCAAGGTTCCTATGAAAGACAGATTCCTATTTTTCATTCTGTCAGTATGCTGCAAACTGCTCATACGGATATTTCTAACCTTCAAATGTTTTCCTATTCTTTCTATTTCCATTACTTACAATAAGTTTTATGTGACATAATAATATTGATCGAATGTAGCTTTTTTCTGTTGTGAAGCTTAGTTCAGTAGTATCCAAGGACCCGAGTAGTTTTACGACGGCCCAGCAACTGGTTGATCTCTAGTGATGTTTCTGGAAGCAAGCTCCAGTTGGCTGATGATTAGAAGGCACGGAACACTTGCTTTTGTGTCTTAGTAACCAAACACCTGGAATTAGGTAAAATCCGGGTTTTTTTTTCTTTTTTTAATGGATCTCAGAGACTCGTCTGGTTACAATTCTCTAGTTTGAATGAACTTTTAATTAGACACAGAAAAGACCGAGTATTTTCGGGCTTCAAATTCTCTCACTGATAAAACAACCAAAAAAAGGCTTATAGTTTCACTGGTTTTTAGGAGCGATGTTTCTTGAAGTCCCGCGATTAGCTTCCTTTTTTTAAGATTCAGCAGAAATTGAATAATTTAGATCATAATGTGCAAGAAACGTGCAATGCTGGAGACCAAGTTGGTCTGTCAGATACTGATGAGACAAAGCCGAAAAGCAAGAACATGCAGAAAATCATGTATTTTCGTTGTAGGGTATAGGTTATAGACCCTACAACGAAAATACATGATTTTGCACATGTTCTTGCTTTTCGGCTTTGTCTCATCAGTATCTGACAGACCAACTTGGTCCCCAGCTAGACTGTAAATTGAAAACGGAAAACTACTTGTGTCTACGTGCAAATGACTACAGTTTTGATTGCTGATGACGGTGCGCAAAATAAGATAAAGTTTGGTGCAGGTGCAAATTCCTTGCCAGACCAGCAGTTTCCGACCAAATAAAACTTCTGTCCGGGATCCTGCCAAGAAATCCGTCTTAGTATAGAAGATCCACCGGAAGGTGTTCTCTGTACTTCGTCTGAACCCATTCGTACAACTTCCGGGAGCGAGTTATGCTCACTAGATTCTGCCTCATCGTCGTGTTTAGTTGCTTGGATGCACGGAAACAATGTTAACCTATCTTCAAACGAAATATTTCTACTTCGTAAACGATTCAAATTTGTCCTAGAATTTACTCCAACTAGTAATAAGCTGCTGCTTGAGTCGACAGAAAATATCTGTTTATGCTCCACTTTTTACCAGTAAGCAGCGGATATGAAATATATACAATAAAGAAGGTAAATACTATTTCCGACAAGGTGTAAACAGTACAATCTTTAGATTAACTCTCGCTATGAGGTTGTTAGAGGCACAAACAACAATGTAATTATTTCGGTTCAAACTTGAAACAGTAAAAAAGAGAAATCACTCAAAAATCCAATTTTCCAAATCAGAATAGTCACTAAAATCGAAAGAAATGTTCCATCTCTAACGTTCTGCGACGAATAAAAGTATTGAACAGAAAAAAAAACAAGCGAGGCCTACACAAAAAGCCAATAAATAACATCCATCCCGTCTGGATTACGCAAACAGCGCACAAACTAGGTAGTGCCGATTTCGAACATAGAAAAAAACTAATCTCACATTCCAGCATCGATTGCAACCTTCTCGCGCCCTCGATAACCCCTTTCCACTGACAATTTAGCGAAAAATTTCGATTATTCGTGCCTATTGGACCGTAACAGGGTGTGGTGATAGTTCTCGCTGTTCTAGGTGGCATCCCCCCTCCACAATACTCTTCCATTTCGGCCTCGTCATCGTCGTCATCGTCGTCCATGGCGGAAAAGTGAATGCGATCTCCAGCGCTCGGCTGTTAGCCTCCGCCGTGCCGCGCAGCTTCTAGATAATAACAATAATAGTTAAATCTTTTGTTTTATTGTGTTCCACGAGATGACAATATCTCGATAGCCGGAAGATTGGCCGAGAGGGCGGGGCAGGCGGGAGGGAGATAGAATTGCTTAGCTCTGTCAGCCAAAGTGGCAATCTTCTCTCTTCGGGGCCCCCCTGGCTGCTGCCCCCGTGTGACCGTTCTGTTGTTGCACTGAGCGGTGCTGATGTTGTTGTACTGAGGCTGGTCGTTATTGCCTCAGTTCCGAGCTAGAAGAATGACAATTGGATCATGAATGGCGGCTGGCTGTGCCCTTCTCGCCGCGGAGAAGAGAGGTTATGTAATATCGCTTCGAAAACGAGTTTCGCGTGCTTATTTGTTGGATATGGAGCTAAGCTAGTAAATCTTTGCGCGGGTATAGAGCTAGTTTTATTGTAACTCCAGTTCATCAGCTAGTTCGTCCGTTCGTCCGTCCGTTCATCCGTCCGTTCGTCTATCAACCGACAATGGAGAATGGGACAGTTAGTGGTTAGAAGGTTGGCTCTACATCATACATTTATTTTGTGGTTGAAAGGGTTGCTCTTGAAAGAAGGAAAAAATGTCGAAATGCTTTCAGAGTGTGCTGGTATTGTTACGTTAAACTTTTGTCTACGATCTGAGCGTTGTAAACCATTTATTCTTGGATAGAATAAATACTGAATCTGAGATTTTCCACATTAGCCGATGCGAAAAATCTGTTTTATTTTTACCACATTGTCAATTCATTTTTATTCACTCCAAGTTTCGTCCAAGTAGTACTCTTGTCGCCATATTGAATTTTTAATGAATTATGAAGCTCATTGAGTAAGTCGATGAAATTCTATTTTGCAGAAAAGGATACATTATTCGTATGTTGTGCAAAATACATTGCCATGATTTCTGATCCTCAATCTAATTCCTTTACAGATTAAAAGTAACAACTGTTAAATACTGTTCGCTGCATGAAAAAATGTGTGCAATTAGTAACGTGTAGGTATTTGTCTGGATTCGTGCGTTAAAATACACAAAGCGGAGGAATCTTGCTTGCACTGCTTCAATTCTGTTACTCCAAATGCTCGTATAAGGACAGAAAATGGCTTCTGAAGCTCCCAGTACAGACCGAACAAGTGAAAAATGCAGTGCCCGCAGACAATATGGATCAGTAAACTCGTTGGCGATTCTTATTATGAAGCCAAGGTTTCTATTTCCCTGTGCTATAACGTGAGAGTAATGGTTTCTGAATGTCAGTTGCGGGTCCAGGAGTACACCAAGGTCTCTGACAACTGACACTCTCTCTAGCAGTTGGCCAGCAATGTTGTAGTTCCAGAGAATTGGATTTTTTCTGCGCGAGATGTTATAGAGCATTTGGACGCACTGAGAGCTAACCAGTTACAGAAAGCATCTAGATGTCGCTGGAGTTCGATACAGTCCTCTGTTGACCGCACAATGAGAAAGAGTTTAAGATCATCAGCGTATATAAGTTTGCACCCTGGGGATACAGCATAGCAAACGTCATTGAAGAATAAAGAAAAAAGCAACGGTCCGAGATTGCTCCCTTGAGGTACACCCGATAACTTGACGAAGCTATATGACACATTACTTCCTAATTGCACAGACAGAGAACGATCTACGAGATATGATTTAAGCCACCCTGTAAAATTTGATGGGGCACCCAGCCGCTCGATCTTTGCCAGAAGAATCAAAAGCAGCTTTAAGATCAGTGTATATGGTGTCTTCTTGTGATCCATCTTCGATGTTTTTAATGCAGTATGATGTGAATTGGGTTAGATTGGTAGTTGTTGATCTGCCTGCAAAAAAGCCATGTTGGTTCTTAGATATGTATGCTTTGGTCTCACGAAAGAGCATATTTACTCCTAACTCAAACAACTTTTGCTTATCACTTTTTTTTTCAAACGGGAAACATTACTGATTTTTTTCCAACACAGGGAAAACACTGATTGCGACAGTGATCGGTTGAAGATTAGTCGTAAAGGTGTACACAATGCACTTAAGCATCTTTTCAGTATGATGGAAGGAATCCCATCTTGCCCCACTGCACAGTGGATCCACTCCATACAAAAACTGCACATAACCTCAAAAGTAGTTTAAAATGACTGAAAATATCATCTAAGGGTAATTTTAGTGCGCTGAACTCGATTTTGATTAAACTAAAAAGAAAATTAGACAGCCTAAAAGTTTTTTTTTTAATTTCGCGAAAGTGAATTTAGTTAACTTCTCAAAACAGATACTTTGTAAGTGAACTGAAACATTTTGATTTCCTAGGGTAGTCCTTAGTAACGATTTAGTTCAAAATCTGGCGAATAAAAAATTATGTTATTTTATACATTTGTTTGTACATCCAATCTGAATACCATTGTAAAAAATTCATCCCTTCATAGCTCTTTAAGAGATAATTCTGATGTACTAATTGATGAACGTATGCTTTTAGAACGGTTATAAAAGATAGTATATCTTAAGGTGGTTGATAGAATGCTTTAATTTCTTGTTTTAACGGTTCATTTATTTATAGTTATCGCCAAAGCTATTAAAAGGTGACTGGTTTATCTGATTTTGATGAAGATCTCAAATCATGTCCTACTTTGCTCTAGTCACAGTTGCTCATACGATGCATACTGCAGCTAAATCGCTTAATATATCTCCATTGATTTTCAATTCCAATGATGATATGAATATCTCTCCATCAGTGGCGTAGCCAAGGGGGGGTTTTGGGGGTTAAAACCCCCTCCAAACCAAAATATTTGAATTGAAGAAAAAAGTTTGATGCTGACTAGTTTATTAAATATTCAAATAATAATTTTGAAAGTTTGTTATCTGTTCATTACATTGAGAGCCTAATGTTTTAAACGTTATGGGGACTTTTTGTAAATTGTGAGAATGGGATCTTGTAACTAATATTTTAGTGAGGATCCTCCTATAGTTGATAAATCATGTAAATATCAAGCAAAATAGCTCAATAAAAACGCCTACATAGGAACTGATGAAAAATAGCGTTTTATGCTTGTCTCTAACAGGTCAGAATCGGTTTTTATGTGCATTTATATAAAGTGCCACTAGCTAAGATTGGTAATGAAAAAATTGAAATTTTTTCACGTTTTTCGCTATTTATTATGTACATTTGGGTTTCGAATTTAATAGCGCCAAGATTCCATAATTTGGAAACTCTCAGCTTTTTGAGGTTTAGTATTTAACAGCATAATTTTGTTGATTAATTTATCCAGTTGGATGCATTACTAATCCCAATCAAATTTAGTTCGAGAATCGAGACTTAGTGTCTTCAGCAAAGTTTTCAAGAATGTTTTTGCAAATAGCTTGGTTGAAGATATGAATGCAACCCGTATTTGTGAATTATAGGCCATATTGCACTACGAATTCCCTTACTAACGGTTGTAGGCGGCAACAAAGAATTTTAGAGAACACCTTGTAGATGACGTTTACTATCCTAGTATGCAAAAGTGACTTCAACGCCTCTTTGGTCAAATTTAACTTTTTCATATTTTTAAGTTCACTACGAAAATTCGCAGCTTTCAGTGCAAACGACTTCAAATGAAAAAAAAATTACCTGTTGAAATGCGAGAAGCAAAGTGGCAAAAGCATACTTTTACGCGCACCATGCAAGATTGTAAATTAATTTCCTGAAAAATATACTGGATGTCGTTTACGTCACCTTTGCATACAAGAGCAGTTCAGTAATGTGATTAATCGGTAATTAGTTGCAAAAATCCCGCTTAACACCATTTTTATAGATGGGACATACTGCCCTACATCCTATACTTCGGTGAAATCTCCTCCTTCCAGATCTTCAAAGGCACCCAGTGGAGTGCTCTAGCCAATTCCTCTACTCTGTGTTTGAGTAGCTCACATGACAGTTGATCATTGCCAGCGGTTCAACCGTCCTATTTTTTCATGAATCTTAGGTAGATCCGGAATCTGTCGTCGACTGCGCGCGTCTCCAAGCTGATTCTTGCAATACTCTTGTCGTCTACTGCTTCGCTATTTAGGTGTTCATCATAATATACTTATCAATCGTGAGAATTTCTGCACATTATTTATAAAGTGTACAGACTATCCTGTGCAATAACCGGTTTATACAATGCCCCCGGTCTATCAGGATGTTTATGTCACCGATGACGAGCTTATCATTCCGCCATAGGCAGCTATCATAGACATGCTCCAGCTGCGCATAAAATGCATCTTTCTCGGCTTCATGAGGTCAGTGCACATTGATAATGCTCTAGTTGATGAAATGGCCTTTGATCCACACTACACACATCCATTCGCTGATCGTCTGCCACTTGATCACGCGTTGGCGTATTTTGCCTAGCTCTTGTGCCGTCGCTCGATCCCCGCATTTCCACACCTTCTGCCCCGTCTATTAAAGCTCCTCCAATGCTACGGTTTCGAAGTTGCGAGTTTTAGCATGAGCTTGTTAGTGAAGTGGTGTTTTGGGCCACTCGTTGAACTTGACCTAAACTGTCTCGTAGTCCGCCACCCAACATAACTGACACCTGCGACAGGTACTAAGTTCTGCCTACGGTAGGGTTATAGCGCCCATGCCCGTTCACACCATCCCATTTCGCTATTACTGCAGAACACGGTAGTACCCAGTCGATCGCGGCCTACAGATTAAATGTCATCAATAGACCCGCCAACATTTTTGAAAAATCTAAGATTTTCGTCAAAACCCCCTCCAAACCAAATTTCTGGCTACGCCACTGTCTCTCCTTATGGGTACTGACTTGATTTTTCGTGCAAAAATATCCTGAGCATACTTTGCACTGTTTGTGAATGCTTTGAAATAGGGGCCTGAGCGTTTTTGCATAAAACTCTCGTCAATTTTGGAGCGAATTATTAAGGGAGGTTTTGAATTTGATTGCTGATTGTGATAGATTCAATAGGAAATTTGCACTTGAAAATAAATGTTGCATCACTGGCCAATAACTAAAAATCGGGTAGAAAAGAACACTTTACACGCTCACGACCAATACCTACCAAAGAGATAGGATTCATGGAATGATAATTATAGTTTCAGTTAGTTTGCATCGTTGGCTTCTATTTATTTGAATTTTTCTATACTGCAGAAACACGAGCCATAGTTACAAGACGGATAAGGCACACTTATATTTGTATCAAGGAAATCGCCCCAAACCCTGAATTTTACAAGCAGCGTTCAGAAAAAGAAATCCACCAGTGAATAATACCAAACTTCATGAAATCAAAAAATACCGTGCGTCTCTATAAAAAAAATAATTTTACCAACGACCAACTGTCAACCTTCGGCGCAAAACGGTGCAAGATCACATTATGATTTTTGAAAACTCGATAAAATTCTACGTCGCTTTTACCGATAAAGAGATGACACTCTGAATGTAAATAAGTCCGCGTTAAACAACATAGTTATATTGATTTCTTTGGTAACTTTTTACATACTCATTAGTTCTCAAATCGAAGTGCACCATTGAATTCCTGAAATGATTTTTTATTAGAAACGTATATATGTGTTGTTAAATTATCATTGTAGTGCCCATTAAAATGAGATGAATTAGAATAAACAAAAACTCTTTGTCACTCTTGCAGATTTCCAAGACCCTACATGATTTTAAAAAAAAATGTAGCACTTATATTTTTCAATCGACTGACTCAAAAATTTGGCGAATACAGCTTTAGGTAGAGTACATTCAGGAAAAATTATAAAATGTATGACAATCGACAACACATTTTGGGGGTCTTGTCCAGCCCGGCTCCACTGTGCACAGTGGTCGGAAACGCCAAAAACGTGAACTTAATTCACTAGAGGCCAAACCATCGAATATATTCACAGGGTGTCTGGAGGAATTGTTCGTATGAATATTCCCCACAATCTGATAACACTTGAAATTAGGCATGGCTTACTATGATCGAACTAAAAAAAATAACTTTTTATACTGACGAGGTAGAAAGTTGTTGTCTTCGACAAAGTTTTAGAAATGCTCATAGTGAAGAATTTTGTTGAAGAACTTGAGCTTGTAGGACTAAAGGTTATCGATTTATAATGCGTTTTTTATAGCAACCCCCTTAAATCTAGATTTTTTAATATAACTTTTTTCATTGTGTCTTTTTGTGCAAACTATGTTCAAGACAAATGTGTAGGTATTAAAACTACATAATATTGTCGCCGACTGTATGTAAAAATACTCATTCGTTTCAAAGTTATGGAAGATTTTTACATTTTTTTAAACCAACTTCAACTACGTATAAGAAAGAAAGGTGCAAACCAAAATGCACGAACAGGCACTTTTTGCACTATCCAAACTATGCACAATAAAGGTAAGAAGGTGTGGTGCGTGGCACTTTAGAACCCTATGAATAGGGTAAGTTTACTTTATCATGTTTTTTTACTTTTTTCATACAAAGATCAGCAAAACATTTTTTTTATGTTTTTTTGCCCCAATTTTTGAAATTCTTGGTTTGATATTCAATTACAATTATACGAGCATAAAAAATGACATAGTTTTACATTTGATTTTAATTTTAATTATATTCGTTGAATTTTGCGAGTCACGTAATTTTGCTCCACATATGGCGTTTGTTTAAAATGTTGAAGGGTGTAATTTAATAGCACTGCGCATGGAAAGTACACTTTTCATGTAAAATTAAACAGAACACGGTTATATTTCGTCATGTTCTCAATTACGGCTTGTTAGATTGTGGCAAATTTGGAATTACGTCAACGATAAATTTCAGATTTTTTTGGTGTATAATCATCGGAAGGTTAAAATTGGGCAGCTGAGTTTTTTGTGTTTCATGGCCTCAACCAGTATTAGGGAAAAATCGTCATGGGGAGACTTGACCAGGTTTTTAGTTAAACCTACCTAAATCCCTAAAAAAAAATCTATCTTCGAAAACTCATTTAAATGTAATGTGCAAAAGTATTGTGCGTATTCATGATTTTTTGTTAATTTACTTTTTCAAAAGTTATAAAAGTTTTTCTGTGATCGTTTCTTCTGGTCAAGTCTCCAATCAGTGGGCACGACTTGACCAAGAGAATTTTGAAGTATCAGAACAAAAAATAATGACATAAAACACGCTTTAATCATTTTTTTCCACATTGTCGACGTTCTTAGTACCAGTAAAGAATAAAAAAATACATATTTCAAGAATTTTGAATTTTAATGCAATTCCATTTGCGGATCAGCTGGTCGGTGTTAAGTCAAACCGGACTAAGTGGCATTGCATCGGGTTCGAGTTTGAAGTTTTAATCGCAGCATTCTTTAAGTTATATATTAAAATTATGTTTTGTTATAACTCTTGCTTATTGTAACATATTGCAAATCTGGTAAAAGTCGAATGTAACTGAAGAAATTCTTTATCCAGTGCTATGATTTTCTCATTTTTAGGGTTTTGGAACTTAGTCCGGTCTGACTTAACACACGAACAACTGTACTGATAACATTCCATGTTCCCACGTCACGAACTCAGCCATATAACCACAAACTTTGTTGACTAGTACTACAAAGATACAGACTGGTGCTTAAGGTGGGATTTTTTGTGACGTGATTAACATTAACAGTAGGTACCACAAAATAGTAAATATCAGAACTTGTATATTTTCCTTCAGCTTACTGCCACTTGGTCAAGTCTCCCCATAAAGTAAACAAACTTCGAACGGAAGTCAGCAGAAAGAATAAGTGGGGCCGATGTCGGACCAATGTAGAGCCACCGCCGAACTAATGTTGGACAAAATTTGCGAGTAGCTCTGTCGATTGACACTACATAGAATCATTGCCCGTAATACTCGTCTCCAAAATAGCCTCGGATTGTACCTAGAGGATCTCATTCGTATGAAGGCTAGTATCCCGAGCAAATTCTTGTGGGTTCAAAAAAGAAAAAATACCATTCATATGGTTCGTTAGAAATTTTACAATCATCAAAACACCATAAAATAGTCTCAATAACCCATAAATATACCAAAATATGATTTTTAAATGGAATCTACCAGACCATGGCGATGTTTACGACGCGGTCGTTGACTTTAAATTTTGTTCAATAAGACCGAGTTTTTGTGAATACCTTCTGAAGGTAACAATGCAACTTAGGCTTACGGAAGTTGAATAACTTTAGTATCATCATCTTCGCAATGCAGTATTAATATCATTCAACACGTTAGCGCAAGCCGGAAGATTAGTTTACAACTTAAAAAACGTGGTTGAATGTGACAACGTTGGAATTAAGGTTGAAAATAATTATATAGATGTATGGCTTCATGACCTATCACCCCGTACTCCTCCTAAACCAATTTCAAAGTACATTTCGCAATTCGTAGAATTAGAATCCGTTACACCTGATACTTGGAGAAAATTCACCTATCAGCGTTTTTGCAGTGAGGATGCGTGTCGAAGAACCTGTTCCCTCCTGCTTGACTAAAAAACTTAAAACTCACGGAACTACAATTAAACAAACTACACTACGCACCCATGAGGGCAAACTTTCACGTGCAAGTTCTGAAATCAAACAGCACATCATGGAAAACCTTGCGCGGAACCAGCCAAAAACAGAGTTTTCAGTACCAATGCCTGAACCATAAACGGTGGCCAAATTTGTGGCAGCTGATAAGACCGTAATGATAACCGCAAAAGAAGCATCCAGCACCCCAAAATGAACTGTAAGCCACTGTAAGGCAAGGAAGATAATAACAATGACTATGGGTTTACACTGGTCTACTACGAGTGCAAGAAGCAGGGAAGAACATCTGATCGCGGGCACGAAGACAGCTTCAACGATGATGAGCTGGACGTGAAAAACAAGAGAGAATTAAATGACCCCCCTGACGCAGTACACCAGCAGACAAATGTTTCCCCCCGCGAAAGAAGTACTCCGTTTGCAATAAAAAGTTTCGCGCAAGGCGTACAATATTTGTACAATAATATTTGTTTGTATTTTTCATTTTACATATTGTAAACGTATAAAAGGTCCACGGCTCCGTTAATGTACCCTATGAGCCATGTCAAATAAACGAATTAAAAAAAACCTTTAATTTTATTTTTAAAATAAGGAACGTGAAGATCGAAAATAACGGAATGCCACAGAATCAACACAGTATTGATTGATTTCAAGCATTGTGAGTTTCGGTCGTCTATCTGCGAAATTGCACTGAAATTTCTCATGATTTTCGCCGAAGGTGGAACATTACAAAACATTACATCATTACGTTGGTCGTATTCAGGAAGTTAACAACATCGTTAAACTTAATGGGTCGGAACAATGACACCACGTACTATTGTCAAATACTTAGCATAAAATACTGAATGTCGTTAAACAAACAAGCTCCAGTTTATCGTGAATTGATTCCAAGACAGTTTTTTGTCATCCTAACATCCTCTTTAACATCCTAAATAAAAAGACAATCGGTTTTTTTCAAATTTCTACACTGGTGTAACCCCTTAAATACTCGTGACTAAAATATCACGATAACGCGAATTAAACTTACAAAAATCGTTGCTTAAATCCGGAAATCATGAACATAAATCATACAACTCGTGACTAAAATATCACAAATAGAAATTACGAAAATAGTGCCCAAGATCCTGGAATCAAGAACACCGTCTAGTTGTCGGCTCTTTCAGTTTATATAGTTCATACAAACCAGTGTATCCTCAAGAATCATAACAAAAACTAAACATGTCCAGAAAACAATCAAAGTAACCCAACCAAACCTTGGAATGTAAGGCCATGTATAAATTTGGGGTGAACTAGTTTTTTTTGGAATTTCAGGAACTTGGTTACGGTTTTTGTAAATTGTTTGGTTCACGAAATCGTGATCTTCGTTTCATGAATTTATGAACGGGTTGTTTTTCTACGTGTGGTGTCATAAATATGAACAGGCCCGTAGTCAGAATTTTATTTCGGGAGGTGAGGAATTCCACGAAGATTCGTCCGAAAATCTCTAAAATTGAGGTCGACCATCTTAGATTCCGATGAAACTTTACAGGTTTAACCGGCACGGAAGACTAAACATTTTCCACAATCAATAAGATTATTTTGACTCAAGCGCAATTTTGCAAAAGGGCGCAGACGTTTCTACGTGCAATAATTTCAATTTTTTCTTTGTTCGATTACGCTATTTCATACAGTAAAACTATCTGAGAACGAGTTACAGGTAATGAACACTTCTGCATGAAAACAATATGCACTGAAAATTTTTTGTGTCATTTCTCATAAAAACAAAAATTTATGATAAAAATTCAAATTGCAAAAAAATCCATTTTTTTATATTTTGTCAACAAAAACCTAAAGAGAAAAGAAACATTTCAAATGTGATTTCATGATGGAGAAATTATTAGCAAAAAAGCTTTCCTAACAATAACTTTATACATGTTTTTAATTTTCATACTAATTGACATACAAAGCTATATTTTTTTTACAGAATATAATTCTAAGTATCAATTTAAGTCAAAATGAATTTAAGAAATATCTTCCAAAATGCGATAGTTTTCGAGATATTTGTATTTTGTTCCAACAAAAATAATTAATTAATGTAATTACATCCTTTTTAAAAGTTATTCGCGTTACCTCATCATAAATTGTCAAAAGTCTAATGTTTATCGTTTTAAAGGCATAAAAGAAACTTTTTCTGTGTATTTGGATCATGGAGAAGCTTTTAGGAAAAAAGTTTTCCTAGCAACTTTTATTAATTTTTATAATTCATACTATTTGCAGTCAAAAGTAGAATTTTATTTTTGAATATGATTCTAAACGCCATTTTAAATCAAAATGCTTATAACAAAATTTTTCTGAAATGTGGTAGTTCTCGAAATATTTAAAATTTTGTTTTAACGACCCAATTATTTTACGACCTTTTCAGAAGTTATTCGCGTTTCTCCATCAACAACAATTAGTTTTTCGTAAGGCCCATAATATTTGTTACAACTTTTCCATTGATATTAATGCGATATTGTAAGCCATTTGAAAGCTACATGAAAACAACCAAAATATAATTCAACTGTATAGTTTAGTCATCAGATCCTATGGTTGAATAATATTTTTATTGTTCTTGTATAGCTTTCAAACGGTTTACAACATCGCCTTGATGTCAATGGAAAAGTTACAGGAGATGTTATGGGCCTTACGAAAAACGAATTGTTGTTGTTCAAGAAACACGAATAACTTCTGAAAAGGTCGTATTAAAAACAAAATAATTGTATTGTTAAAACAAAACTCAAAATATCTCGAGAATTACTACATTTCAGAAATTTTTTGTTATTAGCATTTTAATTTAAAATGACGTTTAGAATCATATTCAATAATAACACTCTACTTTTGACTGCAATTAGTATGAATTATAAAAATTTGTCAAAAATTGTTGATAGGAAAACTTTTTCATTAAAAGCTTCTCCATGATCCAAATACACTGAAAAAGCTTCTTTTATGTCTTTAAAACGATAAACGTTTGACAATTTATGATGGGGTAATGCGAATTACTTTTAAAAAGGACTAAATTACATGAATTAATTGTTTTTGTTGAAGCAAAATCCAAATATCTCGAAAACTATCGCATTTTGGAAGATATTTGTTAAATTCATTTTGATTTAAAATGATACTTAGAATTATATTCTGTAAAAAACACTGTTTTGTATGTCAATTAGTATGAAATTTAAAAGCATGGTTAAAAAAACTTTTTTGTTGATAATTTCTCCATCATGAGATCACATTCAAAATGTTTCTTTTCTCTTTAGGTTTTTGTTGACAAAATATAAAAAATTGGAAAAATGGGTTTTTTTGCAATTTGAATTTTTAGCATGAAGTTTTGTTCACTCCCTGTAACTCGTTCTCAGATAGTATAACTGTATAAAATAGTGTAATCGAATAAATTTTTTTTCGAAATTATTGCACGTAGAAACGTCTACATCCTTTTGAAGAATTGCCCTTGTATCAGAATATTGCAATTGCCAGAGAAAATCATGGAGATTCATAAACCGAACACAAATGTAAAGTTTCGTTCGAATCGACGATGGTCATATTTTGTGGCCGGCCGGTTTCTCATGGAATCCCTCAGGTGCCTTAAATGTAATGCATACATAAATTATTAAAAATTAATTGACTTGAGATAGAAGCTTTGAAAGTTTTTAGTTTTCAAACTCATAAAATCCAAAAACCCTAAAAATATGTTCTCAGATATATGTAAGGCTGTAGTAAAGAGTAGGAATATTTAGTTTTAATGTGATTTCTTTTATTTATTTACGCGTGTTATAACAATGGATATTCACAAATTCAACGAATGTCGGAAAATGCCCAAAGTTCTGGTCTGACAAGCGATTTCTGGATGTGGCAAAACAGTTAAACTCAGTTTTGGCCTAATTCTAATGTCACTAGATCTATGGAATCACGCGAATATGATGCTAATCATATTTCATGATGTTATAAATTTGAAAACCAAACTGCATTCAAGGTGTGTACTTTGTGTACAATATAAGAGAAATAAGGGAAAATGTGATGAATCTCTTCGACTTCGACATGCTATTGGAAGAAACGATTAGCAAGGTATTTAAATATCATATCACAGATTTTTTTTGCATGAAAATGCTACTTTGAAGCTTATGAATTGAAAATATCGGGCGCTGGTAAAATCGTGTCTTTGCTGTATTTCGTGCTCGGCAAATAGGAATAACTTTTTTGTCGAGCACACTTACGTTCGAAGCTTGGTATATTTATTAAGCACACAGGACACTAACTTACAACAGAAAAGGTAAGCTGTACAGTTTTTTAATCTTTGCCAGATTATTCAATAATAATTAAACTGCTGTCAAATAAATCATGTCTAAATTCGCAGATAGCGCAAAGAAAAAAAAGCAATTGCGTTGTACATTACTTCACTTGATCCTATGTAAATACTCAGGCTCAAAGAGTGTGATAATATACCTGAAAATACAAGAAGAAAGCGTAAATTAGTGACAAACATTAAAATTCATTTTTTCTAAATTTCATTTATACAGATGAATAAAAGACCCCTAGTATCTTCAACAAAGTTTTTTTATAGGAAATTTTCTAAAACTTTACCGAAGAACCCGTTCTGAATATAAACATTTCGAAAAAAAGAAATATTAGAAGTCGTTAGATAGTGAACGAACCATTGATGTGACAAAGTAAAAACCAGTGTTCCGAAACATTACTGAAGACACTACATTATTGAAATGCAATGTTCTTGAGCTTTTCGCCGATCTGTACCTAATCAAATTAAAAATAAAACTTATCCTAGTCAGTTGCTTGAGGTTTGTTTTGTACACTCACTGGTAGTTTGCCGAAAAATTACGAGTTTTATCTATTACAGTTGTCGTCTCTAATAACACACGCACACACCACACCTTTCATCGGTTCGTTGAACCAGTCTGAAGCTGATTCTAAATTGGCCTGCATTGGCGTAAAATCTCACCTTTCTCTTATCTTTGCAAGTGTAAGCGCGTGGTATGACAAAAGCACAAAACTAAGTCGAGAAATTGGCGGAAAAAAAATTTTTCGTCCACTGTTTGTACAACCCGAGCTGATAAGCGCCTATCGGCTTAGATACGTCACGCCAGAAGAAAAGCACGTGCTGAAACGCTGTTTTTTCAACATCGTCTTTCTCTTTCGGGACATCTAGACTTTAACGATTTTTTTCCGATTAAACGTAATTGAATGCGTAATCAATGATGTCACACCAATCGAAAAAAGATTCGCTATTTAACGCAACTAAAGAGTCCTGATTCCATGGTCGTAAAACCGAGCCAAAAAACAATTAGTCAAAGTGTCAGGGAAGCTCACATGTCTCGCCCCATTACCTTTTGTTTAATCGAATCAAACGACGCCCAGCTGTTTGACCGACGTAATGTGGTGTGTATTTCGCTTTTTTTCCTGTTGTTTTCCCGAGTGGAGTCCCACGGTCGATCGTACATCATATTCTCACAACCATTTATCAACCAAACGATGACAATTCGGCATTTGGCTAAGCCGAAACGCCTTGTAGGAACAATGTGCATTACGTGACACGATCGCATACGGCCAATGCATTTTCTCCGCCCTGTCGCCGCGCTCGCGCGCTGGTGGCACTTTGGAGCGCGAGGGAACCAGGAAAAGAAAACATTATTCAGGTTAAATATGTTGGGAGTAATTACTCAAATAATAATTCACAAAGCAGCCCCATCATCATCAATTGGACCGAGTGAGATGGATAGTCCAAGCGGTAGGCAGCTCGCTAGAGATAGCCAATAGTACATAGGGTGCAGCGAAAGGCACTCACCCGACCGTCCCCGATGGACGGACGACGCGCTGTCGGGTGGTTGGTTTGACGAACAAGCAGATTGCACATTCCGCGTGTGAAAATCATCAGAAATAATAATTTATAATTAAATCATTTTCTTCTGCCTTAAAATTTGTCACCAGAATAGTGGTCTACCTACCTACCCAGCGGCGATGGGCGAGGAGGGCTGGCGACGGATAAATCATGCCAAATCACGTCTTTTCTCCCGTCCGTGGCTGATGGGGGGGGGGGGGGATTACGACGGTATTGCGCGCGAGAAGCGACTACTGACATGATGGGATGAGTTTTGCGTGGACAATTTATGATTTTAGTTCTCTAATTAATAATAAGACGGCTTGCCTTATTCTTGATCCCACCATGCCCGGTAGCGGCAGTTACCGAATGGCACGATTTCACAATATCAGCCGAGAGGGTAAGGTAATACATACACTCGAACACCCGGTGGTTGTCACGATGCATACTCGATTAAGTTGGCGATGGTGTTTGGGGAGAGCGGGTCATGGTACGAGAAGCAGCGGCTTCTGGCCCCGTTATGGAACCTGCTCTTATCTGACGAGAATGGTGACGGTGTACGTGGAGTAGGGGAGGGATGTTTAATTTTTCATTTCACTCTCAGTGAAGCGTGCGCCTTTCATTTCGGTAGCGTAGCTAACTGGAGTCGGTGGGGTGTCGTACAAATATTGGTGTCGGGAAAAAATTATTTCTATTAAATTTGGAAGGCAGAAGCGGTTAAAAAAATAATCGAAACATTTGGGCTAGTATATATTAAGAAATGAGCCTTCTATTTGATAATATTTGAATTCCTTCAATTTTTTAGTTCTCAGTTCCATCAATTTTTCACTTCCATCGCAAAGAAAACCTTTGCATTTTACGAATCAACTTTGTTTCGGTCAGCTTTCTCCAACGAATCAGGAAAGAATTTGGGTGGGAAGCTAGAAGTAAGAGCAATGCTACTAAAAGCAATTAATAATTTTGCCGACGAAAACTAAAGTTGGTCTCTTTCCGCAGTGGGTGCCTATCACCTACGCCAATTATATCATCTGGACCTTAGATATCGGTCTTACAACACACGAATCGGGACCAACGGGTCTACTTACCTCCTGACGGAAGGTGTGACGACAAATTTTGCACCAGAGTAAACCCCAACGACCTCGGCTGTGATTGAACCTAGACCACTGAGGTGATCGAACCCTTCTTATGTTTCCCTTCCAGTATGATAAACAAAAGGGGAGGAAAATTAAAATAACGTTTACAACTGTAATTGACACTTTTTTATGACACAAGATGAATACTTTCATCTCAACCTTTTAATGCCCATGTTGTTTATAAACAACAACGTTTTTAAACAGCTCTAACTGTTGATTTGGGCAAGATTTCCTCACAAAAACAAGTATGTTTAATAACTCAGAATACCACCTTTCTTTTGAGCACTAACAGTTATAAGTATTACCACCACTACTATAGTTACTGCAATTAGTCTGATTGGATTACGCTGGAGCAGTGCTGCCAGCGATAGCTTTGATTAATGAAGAAAAATTAAATTTCGATATTTTTTTGTTGTCTTAAAATATTGCATGGAATTAAACTATTGGAAAAATCCCAGGAGTAGTTTATTGAGCATCGTAAGGTAAAAATTGAGCAGCTTCTAGCACTTCGAGAAAAGCACATATCATGAACGAAACAGGTTTTCCGTGATTCTTGACTCCAACGGTTCTAATGAAGTTTAGTCTTTTAATTATATATGGGCTAGTAAAAAAAATTGTAAATGAAAAGGTCAACGGAATTTAGTTTTAACACGACATCAACGTTTTATCAACATTAGTATAAATCTGAGTCTCGAACAGATGTACCCTGCATCGTCAAGTGTGATCGTTAGCTGCCTAGACAATACTGGATATGTTAGAATACAATGAATCAAGTCGAATGATAAAGCTCAAGAGCAGTAAATTAGCATTTTTGGGGTTTTATATTAGCACACTTTTACGGTGAAGTGTACGGAAGCAAATTGGTGTTTTTTCCAGGGTTTTCGCTGTTTATTTTGGTGCTTGCTGACGTATCTGATAAATTAGTTTTTTTTTTCAAAATACATTAGACAGCCGGTCGGTGTTAAGTCAGAACGGACTAAATGTTATTGCATTGATTTCGATAGACGCAGCATCCCTTGCGCTATACTTTGAAATGAATTTTTGCCGTGAGTCTTGCTTATTGTAACCTATTTTAAATATGGTAAAGTCGAATGTAGCTGAAGAAATTCTTTATCCAGTGCTACAATTATTTCATTTTTTAAGATTTATTTACTCGGTCTGACTTAACATCGGTTGAGCTTCAAATACTAAATTTGTGTGCCAATTTGCGTGTTGATTATTCAACCTTGTTTTTAACACTTGGCAGTAAAGGTATTATCATTTTTTTGAATTCACAGAGTTCCTCCCTTCATATGTGACAAGTTTCAAAGTAAGCACTGAAGCCTGATGTTTTTGACTTTGGTACTATGGGAAAATATGAGGAAAATTATATTCAATGCTTTAACTTTTGAAGTACTCCTCGGCGAATTGCAGATCATATCTTCTAAGGAAACAATCTTAATAAGTAAAGTAGAGAAAGTTAAGGTTTTGGGATATTTTGTTAACAAAATCTCCTATTTTTACCACACCCTTTTAAAAACTTGCTCTTGAGTCAAAATGATCTGCTGTCCTGTAGAAAATGTTTAGTCTCCCGTACCGGTAAACTGTCTAAAGTTTCATCGGAATCGATAATTGTTGGTCACGATTTTAAAAATCTTCGACCTTGATGATATTGTTATTGGTTCGCATAACTGTTGTTAGAACGATGGATTGTTTTGTTCTGAAAAAAGTACGTACAATTGTTGTTGAAACTACAAACTGTACAGCAAAGCACATATCATTTGATAATAATAGATTTAATAATTATTTCTACGACATACATCGAACAACTCATGTTGTCAATAAGGAAATAGATATTTTCAATAAAATTCTATTTCGTTGAATGTATACTAGGGTGACAGGAAAAAAATGACCCCTATCGGCCTACCTCTAAATCGATTCCTAGTCTCACCAGGAGTACTTGCACCAAATTTGAAGCAAATCGGACAAGTCTAAATACCGGACCAACGTGGCTGAAGTTTGTATGGTAATTTTCAACAATTTACATGGAGAAAACCCACCAGCTCTCATTTTCGCCGCAAGGTGGCTCTGTATGCATCGTATTATCACATTAAGTGAAAATAAGGAAGCTAATTTAATTGTCTACAACTTTGTCGAAGACTGCTAGTCAATCCGGCTTTGTTAAAAGAAGTTATTAAACGAAGTGATGTCTGAGTCAGTTTTGCATGGGGCCTGTTGTGTATCAGTACTCGATTCACACGAACTAAACATTTTTGTGAAATAATCGTTAAGTTTAGCTCAATGGTACGTTTACAAGAATTATAGTAAATAATACGAGTCATGCTTTGGTTAGAAAATTTTAGTTCCTCCTGTTATCGCATAGAGGGCGCCAACACTAGCTTTTCAACGGAGAGAGATAGAAATTGGGTGTCTTCTACAAAGTTATAGAGCAGGTATTTTTCAGTATTTCATCCGAACATCTTGATTCTCTATCTCTCTTCTATGAAAAGTTAGTGGTGGCGCCCTCTATGCGGTCACAGGTAGAACTAAAATTTTCTAACCAAAACATAGCTTGTATTATTTAATACAATTATTGTAAACATACTATTCAGCTAAATCTAACCATTATTTCACAAAAATGATTAGTTCGCGGGACTCGAGTACTGATACACAACCATGCACTGTTAGGCCCCATGCAAAACTGACTCAGACATCACTTCGTTAAAAGTTTAATAGCTTCTTTTAACAAAGCCGGATTGACTAGCAGTCTTCGACAAAGTTGTAGACAATTAAATTATCTTTCTTATGTTCACTTACAGTGATAATACGATGTATACAGTGCCACCTAGTGGCGAAAATACGAACTAGGGAGTTTTCTCTATGTAAATTGCTGAAAAATTCCATGCAAACTTCAGGCACGTTGGTCCGGTAGTAAGACTTGTTCGATTTGCTTCAAATTTGGTGCAAGTACTCCTGGTGGGACTAGGAATCGACTCAGGGGTGGGCCGATTGAGTTTTCAAAAATGCATCATTTTTCTGGTAGTCTAATGTATTCATACTGTTTAGTTCGCCATTAAGAAGTGGTATTAGAGGATTATTTTTGGAGTAAAAATTCATTGTACACATATTGTTAAATCTTAACCGTTACGGAAATAAAAAATTTTTTCCTGTAAATTGCATGTTTGTTTTAATATGCGATTTACTCGCAAAGTATACTTTGTATTTCTATGATTTTGAAGCCATTAGAAAACTGATTAAATTGCTACCAATGACGGTCCATTTATATTTCAGCTAGGAGAATTTAGTAACCTTTTAGAAGTACGTAATTTGTTTGTTTATTGACTTTTCGTTAATTTTCCCAAAAAAACTAAATAATGCACAGAACAGTTGCGATAATGAGACAATGTAATTCTTAACGATCTGTTATTCGTTCTGCAACATCATATCTTATTTCCTTTTTCTCTAAATTCATACCTGAACGTTTTCTGTAGTTTGCCGTTAAATGTTATACTCCATATTTTTATAAATATTTATAGATTTCTCTATTACAAACAATCAATCATATCACAAGATTCGTTCAAAAAGTATTCGGCCCAATAGCGTTCTACCAAATGACTTATTCGACTAAACGACCCTTTCGGCCAAATTGGCGGACACTTTTTTGTTGTTACTATACCAATCACCAAGTGTTGCCTTATTTACAAATTAATTGTTAACGCATGGCACTTTTCTTAGAACAAACATTCCAACGCAATATACAAACCGTTGCCATGTAAGTGCAGCTGAATGTTAACGCACAATAGTTTACTGATGACGAATTTGTTCACAATTATCCGTTCCTTTTCGTGGAATCACCGAAGCTAGTTACGCGAGTAAATCCTTACTATATCGCTACAGGTACAGGCATAACCGCAAAACCCTTTTGGATTTAGTATAACTTTCCCGTAAGGGGGTCTTCCAGCGTAAAATTTAAAAAATGACATTTTTCTTTCTCCATATTTTGCATCTTTAGGAATAAGAAAAATGTGCTAATGTGTGGATTTACTAGAGTTTGGTTTGATTCGTCTGATAGAGCCCATCAAACGAATTTTCAAGTAAGACTGACAAAATCTTGGTAAAAAGCTGATAAAATCGGGGCGGATTTGCGGACTGACAAAATCGTGTTATCACCGTACTACCGAAGCATGGTGATGATGTTTGAATGCACCCAAACTGTGTTAATTTTAAAATATAAGGTATCTTCGAAAATTTCTTAGCATTTCTTTTTGGCTTTTTCTCATTGTAGTTAAATTGGGGTGGTCCTTGTGGTTTAAGGGCTTAAGCTACAGGGAAGACCCGTTTTTATCAGCCCCTTGTTGAATTGTGGGTTGACAAGACGGGGAAATTGACAAAAACGGGCCATATATTTTTCTTTGTTTTTAATTAACCTAAGCTCTTAAAATATTGTTCTTTAGTCCGTAGACGTAGTCTCATAACCTTTTCTGATTATTTAGTAAAAAATTCCCTTAAGTGGGTCTGACAGTGCAAAATTTAAAAATAGAATCAAAATTTTAATTTTTTGCATATTTTGGATCTCCAAGATAAGAAAAATATGTTCAAGAAAGGATTTACTCGAATTTAACTTGGTTCGTCTGCTAAAGCCTACCAAATAGATTTTCGTATCAGGCTGGCAAAATTGGGTGCTGATAAAATCGGGTTTTTACTGTATTTACATTTTAGATAGGCTAAATTAATGGTCTACAATGTTCTACAAAGTTAAAACAAAACAACAAATTAAAGTAACTTAGCTGATGAAATCGGATGGCTATGTCCAATGGTTCATGTGTTATGATTTTTTGAAAGTAAATGTTAGAGTGGTTCGTAAAAACTTAAAGTTCTTTTTAATGCTTGCATTTGTTGCAAATGGTTTGTTCTAGAGATTTTAGAACTTATTATGCTCAATAATAGCGTTAGTAATATAGAAAGGGCTAAAATACCAAGCTGAAATTATTCTACTAAATTCAAAGTTTTCGTTAAATCTTACAAACTAGCGAATTAAGTGCTAAAATACCAAACTCATTGGATTCCTGACAATTTTGCAATGCAAATAATTCCATTTAATTAAAAAAATTTCACAAGTACTAGAATTATTTAACATTCAAACGATTTTCCGTATTTTCTCGGTGTGCACCGGTTGTCCAATCAGTACACATTTAACGAGTGCTGCACCTAGCACCTTCAAACTAAAAGCCAGCATCAAAAGAAAAAAAATCATGTGAATACACAAGCAGATCCCGTAAGCCTCAGAAGCAAAAAAGAACTTTCGGCCATGTTACAGCGATGATGACATGGATGTACCTACGACAAAAAAGGAAATGACAGCCTAAATGACCCCCAAGTGTTTAATTACCAAAACAACAGATGATTTTCGTCGAGAGAAAGTGATCACCACGTACAGTGAAAAACCTGCTTGTATCAGATCCAACACAATCTAATTTCTGCTTCTTTTTTCAATTTTATAAATTGTAAATATACCCACGACTCAGTACGACTAACGCATACGGCCAGTCAAAGGTGGATTGAAATTGACTGTGTACGGACATATTAATGAACATTGTATATATACACTAAAACCTTCATTTACAAACTCTTTTTAACGTAATATTCGATTTGCGTAGTTTTTATACGAGTTGAATACGAAATAACAAACCCTTTTTTTACGAACCACTTCGTAAAAAAGGTTTAAGTACGTGCAGTACCGTATGAACTTGTATACAGGTTAACATATTCATAGCTAACTAGTACTAATAAAAGCTGAGTATTTTCGAAATGGGGTTGATGAGTACATGACGGAAATAGATGCATGAAGCCATTTTGGGAGCCGCAGGCGATATTTCGGTTTTGATTAATTCTCTATAACCTCAGCAATTCGGGTATTGTTGGAAGGGGGACGAAAAGTAGATGATGGATAGCGATGTCGGACGCCATTTTGAAAACCAAAATGGTGACATCTGTATACGAGTAATTCTTTATAACCTCATCAATATAGCCATTTTTGGAATAGAGTTGACGAGTACACGACGGACGGAAATCTAAGTATGAAGCCATTTTGAAAACCAAGATGGCGACTTCTGGTTTGGATAAATTTACTATAAGTAAAGGTGGAAAAGTAGATGATGGATAGCGATGTCGGACGCCACTTTGAAAACCAAAATGGTGACTTTCGGATACGATTAATTCTTTGTAACCTCATCAATATAGCTATTTTTGGAATGTAATTGACTAGTACATGACAGAAATCGAAGTATGAAGCTTTTGACTTCTGGTTTGGATAAATTTACTATAACCTTAGCAATAAGGATATTTTCGGAATGCGATTGACGAGTGCCTGACGGAAATCGTTGTCGGACGTCATTTCGAAAGCCAAACTGGGGGCTTGCGGGTTAGATAAATTTTCTATAACCTCAATGATGACAATATTTTCAGAATGGGATTAACGAGTAGATGGCTGAAATCGATGCCGGAAGCCAGTTTGTAAATGACATCCGGTTTAGATAAATTATTTATGACCTCCAAATATGAGTATTTTTAGAATACAAGAATTATGTAATAGATGTATAGGTCTAGATATAATGATGATAGGGCATCTCAATCGGAAGTCGTTATCGTGGTCTTTAAAATGAGGTCACTTATCGATTTCCATCATATAGTTGTCAAGTTGATTTAAAAAAGTGCTCTGATGGTTACGATTATAGAGAATTTGGCAAACCCGTCAAGGCCATTCCAAAAATAACCATGTTGTTAGGGTTACCAAAAAAAATTTGTAAACCAAAAATCGCACTCGGATCTCAAAATGGTGTCAAACATCCATTTTCATCATCTACTTCTCAAGACCGTTACAAAAATACCCACATGGTTATGTTATATTCATTAATATTTGTGAACTGCTTTGACTAAACGATTTGAAATAAGAATGTAAAGCAAAATTTTTTACGAACGAAATCCCAAATAACGAACACTTTTTTTATAAACTAATCCAATTTACAAACCCCCGGTTTGGTTCGTAAATGGTGGTTCCAGTGTACTACATTTGTTGCGTTTTTCGTTAAATTTTCTAATAAATCGCTCTTCTAAAATTTATCAGCTTATCAGAAAGGATTGCCGGTTTCGGTAGGATCGTTGCAGTATTTTTGCAATAGTCCTATACGCAATAAAATCTTACTAAATGCAATACTAATTTTCACATCGGAATCAAGACAACTTGCTTTGCTGGTTTTTTGCCACCGCTGCAAATTATTTTGTTCAGAAATGTAATTTAATCTCAGAAAATTTGCTTCGCTCAATTTCTTAATGTTTCCGCAATTGAACAAATAAACCTAACGCCAAGAAAAGTTGGATTTTAATGTTTCGTGCTACACACGTCAGTAACTGATACCAACTTGCTGCCAGTTAAACGATATATTCAAATCAAGTTAGACACTAAATACAAACAGTTGATACAATGTGTGTGAACGTCTAAAGCAACTGACTGGTACCGAGTGCTAAGCACAGAAGCTCTGGATCGCTGACGAGTATAGGAAAACGAATTTTCTTTTGACATGAGAGCCAAAGCCTGCGAAAATGCAACCTTTTTTCCCTACGGAAAAAGTGGTTTAACCAATTTACGAATAAGGGGACAATACATGTGAACTGTTTGGATTTAGTGTCTAGCTGGCGCCAATTTGATGTTGGTTTGGATATGTCTAACTACCAACAGCAAGTTGTTGTCAGTTACTGACGAGTGGTATACGAAACATTAAAATCTAACTTTTTAAAGATAGATCATGTGCGCTAATTGGTTAATCCGTTTTTTGTCCTTGGGAAAAAAGGTCACATACTTACGTCAAGCTTTACGCGAGTGTATTATGATGCTAACAAGACTCCGATTCATTTCTAAAAGATTAGCTTCTAGATCTCGAAATCTCAAAAACATTCTTAGAGAAAAACACAAACTACTTCTACTAAACGACCTTCTGACTTGATAGGGGGAGGTGGGAGGGGCACGTGGCCCTTAGTGCCCTCGCCTGGAGCCGCCAGTGGATGTGTTGAAGACAAAATCAGTGCAGAGTCTACGCCAGTTGCAGCAGTTGCTTTCATCAGGAAAGTTGAAATTGTTACAGTGAATATTTTCACAGATCGCTGTTTGATGGACCAAAAATAATTGGATCCATAAGCAGAGATTCTTATGCGCACTCCACAGCGACAGTCTCAAGGGACTAAAAATCTCCTTCAGATATTTGAATGGCGCAATTGGAAGTACTGGTTAAGGTACTGCCTAGTGGCATGTTTCAGAAGAGCTCGTAGAACTTGCCGTGTTGTGACAGATAGGTATAATAACAAATTTTACAAATATGAGCAAAAAATTGACAGATCGCCGAATTTACCAAACCATCAAAAAGTGATTTTGTTATAAGAAGACAAAAACTTACGTATCAAAACTCAAATTAAAAATATAGTACCAACTGTATTATCCAGGATTTCTTAACAAACAATACACCAATAACTTTAGGAATTCGTTAACCTAGAATATGTGCGAAGTCTCTTCAGATGTGTTTTATTTCTGTTATTTAAAATTACGTTAATCAATGATTACGTCATCCAGAAATCATACACTATTCTATATTTCTCCTTAATGGAGAAATTTTTTGCCAAAAACAGTTTTTTCTCCATTAAGGAGAAAATTGTTTAAAACTTCCTTTAAGTCCTGCCACTAAATTAGTGTCGGATTCTGATGAGACGAAGTTGAAACGCAAATTCCATAACAAATTTAGTTATAGGTTTTGTGCTCTTTAAGCGCAAAGATGGTTTTGAACAATTTTCTTCTTAATGGAGATTACCTAAAACTTTCTTTTCATCAGCTTAATCAGAACACCTTTTCTTGCGGGACATCATGTAGGACTAGCGGTTTGTTCAGAAACACAAATAGTGTTTTAGTTTTTTTTTTGAGCTAGCGTCAATCCGGTGCTGGTTCAGTTCTGTCACTAAGTTAGTGTCGAATTCTGATGAGACGAAGTCGAAACGAAAACTGCATAACTAATTCAGAAATCATTAATGATATTTACGAAGCCACAAATCTTTGCTGTGCTTTTTTCTAATGTTTGAGTAGTTATCATTGTTGTCATGTTTTTACTTTTTTTTGCTATCACAGTTCCGATGGACCGACTAAACCCAAAAGCAGAAACCCTAACTTCGCCACCGCTCACACACCCGGCAGCAAAGCAACTGGACCAAACTTTTGAGCGAATATCTACCTTCCTACGTACATACAACATCGCCGGCAGGTGGCATCAGTTTGTCCGGGAGACGACGCGGGATGTTGTTTCGTTTGCACTTGCCTACTGCGGCGATTATGGTTTACAGAGGGCAACGCAAATGCATTGCAGCGCACTATACAACACAACAGCAGCAGCAGTAGTAGTACAGTGAAGACCCGTTTTTATCAGCCCCTTGGCGAATTTTAAGCTGATAAAACAGGGACATATATTTTTCTGTCTTTTTAACAAACCGAAACTCTTAAAATATTCTTCTTTGGTTCTTAGATATAGCCTCGCTACCTTTTCTGATGATTTACATTAAGTAACCTTAAGCGAGTCTGACAGCGTAAAATTAAAAAAAAACATCTTTTTATTTTTGCATCTTTTGGATCTCTAAGATAAGAAATATATGCCCAAGAAAGGATTTACTCGAATTCAACTTGGTTCGACAGCTAGAGCCCATCAAACTACCAACTATCAATTTTCATATGAATCTGATAAAATCGGGTCTCCACTGTAGTAGTTAGTAACGGCGGAGCAGGCGCTTGGACAAACAAACGTGGCTTTGCTTCTTCCGCCTCTTCGCCAAAACGAAACGTGCGAGTTCCATAATGTGATGATGATGCTAACATCACTGGCTGAGCTGTGCTGATGCTGTTTACTGGAGATTGGGTTGAGAAAGCCCCGCGGTAGGGGCGATGAAAAGGGAAGAAAAGATTTACCCTAGCAAATGCGGAGGCAGCAGTAGCAGCAGCAGCAGCAGTAACGATTATGTCAGCGCTTGGTGTGAATTTTGTAATAATTAAGGTCTTTGTTTTCCTTAGCTGGTTGCACTCGAGCTCTCGTTCCGTCACTCGATGCACTCGCTGCGGCGACTTTGGAGTGTTTTTCTTTATCTCCTGCCACCCACCCTCCATCGGCAGTGCGATGATGTTTGTGCAATGATTCGCAAAAAGTGGGCTAGTTCGTGAGGGGGAGAGTATAAGTAGATCGACTTGATTGTTTATGGAGCGCTTGGGTGAGACTGTGAGCGAATGAAAATATGTATGCCAGTTTCTTGTTAGGGTTAGGAAATATAGAGTCGACCCTAGTTCTAAGAAAGGGCCGGAATGTTCTGCCGATTGTGTCCGCTTGTTCTTTGTGATTCACATAGGATCGATCAGAATGAGAAGCTTCATTTTCTAAATAGCGTTTGGTTCCACATCCTTTCTAACAAAAAACGGCCAAAAAGCTGTGGCAACACATTGTAGTGCTAGAAAGTCTCAACATTCTATTCGTCGTTATGATTACTAAAAAGACAGCACAACAATAAAATTGATATTTATCATACCACTCGGATCGCAGCCAGCTGGGCTCCGATAAGCGATCTTGCGCGCACGAGAGAGAGAGAGAGAGAGAGAGAGAGAGAGAGAGAGAGAGAGAGAGAGAGAGAGAGAGAGAGAGAGGGAGAGAGAACAGATAAACCACCAAGCTAATTTCGCACGTTCCACGAGACGTAATTCAACGCAGCAAGCCAGCCAAGTGCCGGCCAACTGCGCTGAGTGACAGCAGTGGATACAGCACCCGGGGGAAATTTGTAAACAATACGCGAAAGGCGAAAGCAAACGGGGGTGAAACTTCATCATCAGGTAGTCGAACAGCAATCACGACTTGGCGCGAAATGTTACCTCATTTGGCACAACGAACTGTTTGCTTGCATGCGGCAACATCAACAACGGCCGCGGCGGCGGCGGCATTCCGGTGAAGTGGCGTTACACAAAAGCGCGGGAAAAGACCCCCCGCCTCTCCGGCGAATCGGCGGCAGTAACGAAAAGAATTACCCAATGGGCTGAGACATTTCCCTCTAATTGATTGCAGAGCGATGTGATTGTTCTTATTTCATAATCAGTCGAATGGGTCCAAACGCATGGGCATTGAGGGAGGGGTACAGCAAGGTACTAAAGCGGCTACTTCTTCGTCAAGCATGGAAAGACATCAACTCCCGACTAGTCGACAAGAAGTGTCTATCAATTTTCCAAAAAAAGTACTGATTCTTTCGAAACAATAGCAAAAACACTGACACGCCAAAGTTAACGACTCCCAGGAGGGGGTAGAGGCGACCGAGAACCAACACGGTCACATCGGAAATCGTACAATTTATGACTGTTTTCGCTGGATGATGACTGACTGACATTCGCGTTGAATGCAGAGCCTGGCGAGAAACACTAAGCAAGAAAGATAGTTTAAGCAAGTCAGCCAGTCGTCGTCGTCGTCGTCAGTGTCAGTGGGTGTGAAATCGACTAAGTAAATGACTAAGTACGGGGGACTGGGGTTCAGCGAAGAGCACCCTCTTGAAAGCGTGTTTCGTTTTTCCAACTGCTCCGATACGGCATGGTTCGGGGGGAGCTATTCGTTTTTGTAAGTACTCTAACCCATAGAAGATAGAAGTAAACAGAAGCGCACAGACAACGAGCAAAATACTCGGCTCTGTTTCGACCTAATTTTTTGGACCGAGAGAATCGGCGCTTCATCGTCGTCGTTCGCCGTCGAGTGGAGTGGAGTGTGTATTGCCACCGTTCAGTAAAGCGTGTCCAATAATGCGGAATCCACCACCCATCGAATGACTTGCTGTGGGCCACTTTGCCAATGTTCTGATTATGATGGGTCCGATTTTGGGCCTGGCTGGGGAAGGGATTGCAAGAAATTTCGGGTGGGTGTTATTCTAGGTGGCGTTGATGGTATTGGAATTGAGTGAAATTTTTATGATAAATAGAGCTATGAGCGTGATCTGAGATCGATAGATATTGTTGGATCTGCAGTGAAAATTTACATTCATCTTACATTAGGGATTACAGCTCTATTCGTAACTTGCAGACTATCAATTGCCTTGCTGTTCGGATGTGAGGATTAACAATCCTTAGAGCAGCCTTTTTTAGTTGGCAGCTTAAAGCTAGAATAGTATATTTTATTAAATTTTAATTTAATTGTGTAATATATAGTCTTACAAATTTTGTTTTTCCTCCTGCAGCCCCAAAAAGGCTCTTAAAAACGGTCAGCAAATCGCGTTCGCCGGGTTTTTGCTAATCTGCGGTTAGAAGTTTCAAGAACACTGTTAACTTCTTTAAGTTTTAAGCATGTATGTCTACACTAACCTTATTCTCAATTATCTTTAAACGGTCTACACCACGTGGAGGTGTTCCGATATTCAATCACCTGTACATATCATTTGCATGTTAGATTAAGGCGATATTTGTATATTTAAGTTTACTTATGTATCTTAAGATAGTTTTAAGCGATCCTGTGATACCGAAATAGCGTTAAGATTAGCATTAAGAAATTATTAATATTTAGTAGATTTAACAAATTGTAGGTTTAATTTAGGTATTCCAATTGTTAGCCTTTCTTCACCTTCTATCTGTTCAGAAATGACAGCTTGTCCCGTCATCAATTTTCTCTACACCGTAAACTGCTTGTACGTATTGCTGTGTATAACCTACCCAGTCCTACAAACCAGGGGGCTGGCTACCACAACAATCCCCGACCCGTAATCCTGTTCCGGCTCCTTTCACCGGATCAGCGTTACCCTCAGCAATCTCCAGAACCGCCAGTTTTGCGACCGGACGTTTATAGGTACCGCTGTTTGTTCGCACGATCGCCTGTCTCACTCGTCCGTCGCTGGACATAATCGGTTTCTCTATGACACCCCGCATCCAAGATTTCCGTCGATCTCCTTCTACCACGTACACTAGATCACCTTTCTGCAGCGGGCGAGTTTCTGTAAACCACTTCGTCCGACTATTGATGCTGGGAACATATTCCCTTATCCACCGCTTCCACATTTCATCTGCTAGTAGCTGAGATCGCTTATATGAATCTCGCAGAGCATGTGCGACGTTCGTTGGTACAACAACCTCCTGTGGCTCGTTGGGAGATGATCCCCGAAGGAAAGTATTTGGTGTTAGTGCAGGCAAAGGAGACTCCTGCGGAGCGAATACCAGCGGCCGACTGTTGATCATATCCTCAGCTTCACACAATGTAGTTTGAAGAATTTCTTCGGTTAATCTCCTCCCGTCGTTCAGAGCGCTCATCACCTCTTTCACCGTCCGAACCATTCTCTCCCACACTCCCCCCATATGGGGAGCAGCAGGGGGGTTAAAATGCCACTGCGTCCTCGCATCCGTCAGCTCTTCAGCGCACGCCTTCTGCACGTCACGGTACAGCTGCTGGATTTCTTTGCTCGCCGCACGAAAATTGGTCCCGTTGTCCGAGAAGTATTCTGCAACCGATCCTCGGCGACAATTAAAGCGCCTGATGGCCATCAAGCACGACTGGGTATTGAGGCTGTGAGCCACCTCTAAGTGAATGGCACGAACGACCAAGCACGTGAAAACGACAATCCACCTTTTTTCCGCGCGCCGTCCGATCGTTACTTCTACTGACCCCAAATAGTCGACCCCCACGAATGTAAACGGTCGCTGGTATGGTGTGAGCCTTTGAATTGGTAGCGCAGCCATTCGTGGTACGCTTGGTCTATTCTTGTGGACCTTACACCAAACACAATGTTTCTCCACATTAGCGACGACGGAGCTGAGCTTTGGAATCACGAACCGTTGTTTAATTTCACTCTTTACCGTCTCCCTGAAGGCATGACCACACTTTGCATGAAAATATTGTACCAGTCTTGCCGTCACTGCGTTATCTTTGGGTAATACTACAGGGAATCGCAGATCGAACGGCAAAAACTCGGCATTTGCGGTTCGTCCCTCGAGCCGTAGAACTTCGGAAGAGTCCAACAGTAGCGTCATCTTGTGGAGTGGACTCGATCTCTCCAAGGGTATCCATTGGTCTTGTTCCAATTCCTGATTTTTTCGGAGAGTTTTTATTTCGTCTCCGAACGCGTCACTTTGAGCCATCCGGAACAGAGCTTCTTCGGCTCTCCGATATTCTCCCTGCTGTAGTCCAACTCTGGTTGCCGTTAGCGCTCCCCGGATCAGCTTTTCTTGATTCGCCGTAGGCTCAAGGGTTTCGATAGATTGACCACGGCATTTTCTTCGGCAATTGGAGATGAAACGGTATAGACAAGCTACCGTTCTGATGAGGACATTCCATTTGGAAATTCGATTGGTGTCGATGAAAGGTCCGGTCAGCACTATGTCGTGGAAGAGAAAAACCGCCCGCATTTCTGTCGTCGTGTTTGCTGGAGGTAAGACTTGCTGTGGCCACGTTTCCGGTGCTTGGTAAATGAATTCTTGTCCTCTGAACCAGGAACTTCCAGGCTCCATGGAGGGCATACGTCCCCACTTGGTCAAGCAGTCAGCGATGTTCAGTTTCGACGGAATCCATCTCCAATCTGACAGGTTTGACAAGCTCAGTATTTCCCCGATCCGAAAACCGACGAACTGTTTATACTTTCGTTGATCCGACTGTATCCACGACAGAACTGTCTGCGAGTCACTCCAAATGAAAACTCGATGTATTTCAAGTGAGTGGTTTTGTCGAATCGCCTTTATCATTTGTGCTGCTAGCACTGCGGCCTGCAGCTCCAGTCGCGGTATCGTTAGCTGCCTTAGTGGAGCAACTTTAGATCGAGCCATTACTAAAGAACAGCTCACCTCTTGGTTGACGACAATTCGCAGATAACCTACGCAACCATACGCATTCTCACCAGCGTCACAAAACACGTGCAACTGGATTTGGCCGTAACTGTCTGAGTGAAGATTCCCAAAATAAGACCGGGGTATTCGCACTCGTTCTATTTCCGGTAGCATCTCAGTCCACTGTTGCCATTTGGCATTAGAATCATCGTCGATAGGCTCATCCCAATCACACCCGGTCCGCCAAAGAGCTTGAACCAACATTTTGCCCAGCACGGTGAATGGAGTAAGCAAACCCAACGGGTCGAAAAGAGACATGACGATGCTCAGGATTTGACGCTTGGTCGGGCGCATTCCGGAACTTATGACTTCGTCCTGAGCCGGAATTGAGAAAGACAGCACATCCCATTTCGTGTCCCAGATGAGACCCAGTACTCGCTCCCGATCGGTGACCTTGTCCTGGTGAAAGTGTATCGTTCGCTCCTGGTTCGGTTCTTTTAATTCCCGTAGAACCTTCTCCGAATTCGATGCCCAATTCCTGATTTCGAACCCTTCGAGTGGATGAAACGGCCTTCGAGTGGATGAAATGCACCTCTTTGGCACGCTTTACGGCTTCTTCTTCTGAGTCGACGCTGTCGTAATAGTCGTCGACATAATGGCGTTCCACGATAGCCTTCGCTGCATCTGGAAACTGTCCTGCATACTCCTCGGCATTTAAATTTTTGACAAATTGTGCCGAGCACGCAGCGATGCCACATGTTTTTTGAAATGTCTGTAGAAGAATAACTAAAATGTCTGTAAAAGTCTGTAGATGGTTGTGTAAATCCTAGTTACACAAAAATTTTACTTTAAAAATAGATTGAAAGTAGAATTCTATTGTGAAGGAATCACTCGTATTCGAAAACAGTTATTCTAGTGCAATTTTACTAAACACTATTACCCTTTTAAAAGTCTGTAGATGTCTGGCTACGTCTGTAGGAGACTTTAAAAGTCTGTAAAATGCAGACATGTCTGTAAATCTGGCATCGCTGCGAGCACGGAGAGCTGGTTGACCCGAACGTTGCTACGTCCATTACGTAAACCTCGGGAGGACGACTGGACTCAAAACGAAACAGAAAGCGCTGAGCCTGTTTATCCGCCTCTCGTATGCGCAGCTGGTGGTACATTTCGCGCACGTCACCGCCGAAGGCAACACTCTTTTCCCTAAATTTGCATATCACTGCTGGCAGCGAAGTAAGTAGATCGGGACCTTTCAATAAGTTAGAGTTTAGTGATGTCCCATTGACTGCGGCAGCAGCGTCCCACACCAACCGGACTTTATCAGGCTTCTTTGGATGAAGCACCACGTTCAGCGGTAAATACCACACCTTGTTCGTCGCTGTCTCGCCCAACTCTGCTTTTGTTGCCTTGTGGCAGTACTCTTTGCGTTGATACTCCACGATTTGCTGGAAAACGTTTTGCTGTAGTTCCGGATTTCTGGAAAGCCGCCTCTCCAACGCCTTCAAGCGACGCACCGCCATCGGGTAACTGTCTGGAAAGTCAGGAACATCGTTTTTCCATAGCAGTCCCGTCTCAAAACGATCCCCTACTCGAACGGTTGTTTTCTGCAGAATATCACGCGCCCGTTTATCTTCGTTGGATTCAGCAAGGGGTACCATCGATGTAGAGAGCTCTTCCAATGCATATTGTGCTCCAAGCATCTCATGCAACTCTTGGTTGCTCACGGTATGAGTGATGTGGTGGTTCACGAACGCTTTTGCCGATGACACCGGTTTATCTGGTCCGTACACTGTCCAGCCTAGCGCGGATCGGACGGCAATCGGTTCTCCTACTCCACCTACTCGTGACTCCAATGGCGCGAACAAGTGTAAATTGTCCAGGCCAATAATTATTTGCGGTGCATCGGCGTCGTAATCGTTTGCAGACAAGCCTTTCAGATGCTCGAAACGATTCGCCAGGTCTTGAATCTTGATGCTCTGTATTGGCAGCATCAAATTCTTTACCGTACGAACACCCTTCAGCTGGTGTTTAGTGTTTGATCCTCTCGGGGAGATCAACAAATCCAACCGTCGAGATTGGTCCTCATGCCGCTTCACATTCGCTGTCCAGTGAACCACCAATGGTTCTGGAACACCGTCAGCATTCAACTTGTCTGCTATTGTGCTCTCCAGCAATGTTGCAGATGCGCCTTCGTCCAAGAAAGCGATCAAATTTACAGACGACTTGCCATTATGCAAAGTTATCGGCAATATGCGAAAAAGGACTGAACGGTTTGAGCGAAGATGAGTGTTGCATTCGACATCAGCCACCTGAACGAGCTCTTCAGTGCGATGGAGCAATGGATGATGCCCACCTTTGCAATGGTCTATGTTACACCGAACATTGAACGTGCAGCGAGTTCGGCCGTGGTCACACAGGCATAATGAACAGAGCTTATACTTCTCTACTAACTTCAGTCGATCTCGTAGTGTTAGTTTCTCAAAGTCGTCACAAAATCGCACTTTGTGGTCCGTTCTCTTGCAAACGACACACGGTCTTTTTCCTTTGGGAGCCGACGTGGAATGAGCTACGTACGGCTGGACGTTTTGTGCTGAATGGGTGTGCACAAACTCCTTCTTTCCCTTAGGTTTTCCGACCTCTCTCTGCCCCTTTGTTTCTAGGCCACTAAATTCGGCTACTTCCGATACTTCTGATACGATTTCGTTGGTAAAATCAGTAAACAGCCTAAGCGGAGTCCCTCTCTTGCCCCGCTTGAAGCGTACCCAGTCCAGTTTATACTCGGATGGTAGCTTACTAACCAGCTCCTGCGCTAGCATCGGATTACTCAGATGATCATGTAGTCCAGCGGCTTCGAGATGATCACATAACTGTTTAACAGTGATCCCGAAGTAGAGGAAACTTTCAAGTCTATCCAGACTTGGTCCTGGAACTCTACGGACTTTAGCTACCAGCGATTTCAGTAGCTTTTCCGGATTGCCGAATAACTAGCGGAGATCCTCGATTACCTCGGGAACCGACTCTGGCAGTAATAAGCGACTCTGCACAGCTTCTTTCGCCAGACCCTGAAGGCTGTCCTGGAGTCTCTTCAGGTTGTCTGTATTGGTGAATCCACAAGCTGCTGTAGTAGTTTCATAGCAACTTATGAAGAGCGGCCAAACTTCCGCTTCCCCTTTGAAGATAGGAAGATGTTTTGACACTGCATGTCGCGCGGCTAGCTGTTCCGGAGTTTGTCCTCTAGCTGGCCCTGCTCGCTGAAACCCCGTTCGGTTCTGTCTTCGGCGATTTACAAGATTCCGAAGAACGGTTTCTTCCTCCTCCGTTAATTCCTGCTGCAATATTGAGTCTTGTTCCTCTTCCTCATCTTGCTCCTCGTTTTCTTCGTTGTCCAGCAACAACGACCGTAGAAATGCGTTCCCCTTTTGATTATGGGAAAACTTGCTTTGGTGGGAATTGCCAGTTGAATTCAACCCCGACCCGTTTAGCATTAGCGTTGGTTGCTTACGATCAACTGTGCCCGATTTCCGACCGCACAAATCCCCGGGCGCTTGCTTGGGTATTGGAAATTCTACTTTATTTTTCTTTACGTCATTTGCTTCGGTTTCTGATGGATTGCATCCGGCCCGTCGCAGGTCCTTTGAATAAGCCCCTCGTGGATCCGTTGGAATGGACTCCATCCACATCCGCACCTTGTCGGAGGTTCCTTCTCTTTCGATAGCGCCTTCTTCTTGGTCGCCTTCGGGCAGGCAAAATAGCTCTTCACGAGCTCGCTGGAAGTTAACTCGGAGTTTTTTTCTGTTGCTCCAAGAACTCCCGTTCGTCTGCTAACTGCTGCTCCATCAGTTTCTTCTCCTTCGCCAGCATTTCCTTTCGCTGTGCCTTTCGCTTTTCTAAAATTAAGCGCTCCATTTCGAGTCGCTTTTCATGGATGATTTTCTTCTCTTCTAACTCTGATTCCAGAGCTTTCTGCTGCAACTCCATCTGTTGGAGGGAAATTTCCAAATTCGCACCTCTACCGGATTCTGAGCCACCATCGCTCTTTGTGCCGATCTTCTTCGTCGGCCCCTTCTTACTGGGCGCCTTCTTGTCGGTACGAATCGGTACTTGCAGCAGGGTGCTGCATTTCGAACAGTTCCACGACGCATCCTTCACCGCTTCGGTCACACCGGCACAGCGAAAATGGGCCCACGAGTCGCAGCGGTCGCACTGGACCATATCGTCAGCGTAATCATCATCGTCGCAGTGGATGCAGCTTCGACCAACAGCTTCCGCTGATTCCTTCTCATCAGCCATATTTGAGGTTAGATCCGAAAATTCACCAAAATTTCTTTAAGTTTGTTCGGATGTGAGGATTAACAATCCTTAGAGCAGCCTTTTTTAGTTGGCAGCTTAAAGCTAGAATAGTATATTTTATTAAATTTTAATTTAATTGTGTAATATATAGTCTTACAAATTTTGTTTTTCCTCCTGCCCCAAAAAGGCTCTTAAAAACGGTCAGCAAATCGCGTTCGCCGAGTTTTTGCTAATCTGCGGTTAGAAGTTTCAAGAACACTGTTAACTTCTTTAAGTTTTAAGCATGTATGTCTACACTAACCTTATTCTCAATTATCTTTAAACGGTCTACACCACGTGGAGGTGTTCCGATATTCAATCACCTGTACATATCATTTGCATGTTAGATTAAGGCGATATTTGTATATTTAAGTTTACTTACGTATCTTAAGATAGTTTTAAGCGATCCTGTGATACCGAAATAGCGTTAAGATTAGCATTAAGAAATTATTAATATTTAGTAGATTTAACAAATTGTAGGTTTACTTTAGGTATTCCAATTGTTAGCCTTTCTTCACCTTCTATCTGTTCAGAAATGACAGCTTGTCCCGTCATCAATTTTCTCTACACCGTAAACTGCTTGTACGTACTGTGTATAACCTACCCAGTCCTACAAACCAGGGGGCTTAATACCACAACACTTGCCTTCCTACAGATTACCTAACTCCGACCGATTGTTTGAACAACGTTTGTCAATGGACGCCCAATAAACCGATTACAAGAGAATCATCGCGACCACCTTTAACGATATATAAAGAACAGGATGGATAATGTTCAAGAGCTTACTGAACGGATGGCCACCGACTCATCCATTCTTCTAACAGTATTACAGAGTTGGATCAAGTAGACGGTATTGGTCTGGGGTTTGCCACAAACGTGAAATTCCAGCAATAATACACATTTGATTGCACTTTCCTAAGTTTCTCCCTAGAAATAAAACTAGAATAAAAGCAGTTTGTACTTGATGAAAACAGTACCTTTAACTTTAGTAAGTCAAGAATTTGCGTGTCGACTTCATCTCATCGGTATTTGGTAGATCGACTTGACGACCAGAAATAAACTAAATCCAAAAAGGTGATAGGTGATGAAGCCACTATATTTGTTTTAGTTTCTTAGAAGGTTTGGTTTTCGGTAATTCCGTGCAGGGTTTGCCGTAGTTTGCAGTACTAACAAGCGGCAGACTAATTGTCATAAGTACACAGCGTGGTCTGAGCACAAGAATAGCCAGGTCGCAGGGTTACGAAGGCAGGAATAGGGTGCTTCAGCTGCATGTTTAAAATTTGAAAAGCGTTGTCAATGCTTGGGAAGAAGCTCCTCCATGGGGGTGGGCGTAGCGTACTTGGTAAATCGATTGCCTTGTACGCAGCGCACCTGGGTTCGAGTCAGACCCCACCCATAGGGTTAGAAATTTTTCATAAGAGATTTTTTTAACCCGAAGAGGCGAATGACCTTAAGGTTAAAACCTCTATAATCGAGGTAAAAAAAGTTCCTCCATTTATCATCTCTAATTGAAAGAACTTCTCCATACTGTGACATGAACCGACGAATAGTGCTACCGAGTGTATGTGGAGACAGATAGTATAGTCGTACCTCGATTGTGTTATCTTCATAATACACGGGGATCATGACCACTCTAATAGTGCCACACTCGACATAAAAGCATATGTAGTTAAGAAAAATAAACTATTTGGCTAAGGAGTTACTTTCGAATCCTATCAGTACAACATTACGTACATGGTGAAACTGGATAGAAAGAGAACATCGGTTTGTTTGAGACACATTTTATCTTTTAGCAAGTGCTCCATTTATCGGTCTGGTCTAACTTTAGAAGCACGGCAGTGCAATGACGTCGCATAGAAATCTTCTCACTATTACTGAAGGTCACTTCGATCGATTCGATCTTCACTGTCGGAACGAGAATAGCGATACTTTTCTCCGGTTTGCTATTCGTAACAAATGTCTTCGCTGTATGAAAACAGACTGATATTTTATAATTTTCCGTCAACTCAAAAAAAAATTAATTTTGCGCTATTGAAAAAGAATTTAGTTATTTTTTAAATATACTTTATTTGTAAATGGCATTCGAATTCTTTGCGGTATGTAGAAACATGGTTTCGGAGTAGTGGCGAATTTAAATGCTCGATATGAATTTTCTTCTTGGGCAAAAAACTAGATGATATTGACGAACAACCTTCAGTCGAAGAAAATGTACCAGTCCAGAGTGGTTAGATAGTCTGAATATGTTTCAATACATTACTTTCGTTTACTAAGGAGGCATTTTAAGTACATTACTCCACCAAGGTTCCTGACTTAGATTACCGGGTTCGTTTATACATAGTTTTCGTTGAAAACTACTTTCGCAAGCTGCTCTTACAGGACTTACAAGGGAAAGAATGAGATGAAATTTAAAATGCTGCCCCTATTAATAGAATCGAGTAATTCTGACGTTTCTTTCGAGTTTTCGAGATTGTATAAACCATTTTGTCAAGTAGAGGTTACAGTGTACCATAAAGTGAATGAACCATTTTTTTGCGAAAAAAATCTAATCAACGGTGACCGACAAAAAAACAAAAAAGAGATAAATAAGAAAAGAAAAACGAAATAAGAACAAATGAAAATAAATAAAAAAGAAAAAGGTTAAGGAAAAACCAACGAGGTAAAAGAAAAAAAAAGGAAAATAGTCAAAATTAGACAAAAGAAAAAAGAGGGAAAGAAGAAGTTAAACGGGAAAGTGTGAAAAGTAAAAAAAATTAAGAAAATTAAGGGTATAATTAAATTGAAAAAATGCCGGAAGCAGAAGAAAATAAGATGGAAAGAGGAAAAAATGTTAAAATGAAACAAACCAATAAACATGATACTCAAAGAGAGGAGGTTGAAGCAAGAAGAATTTAGAAGGGAAATGCCAGTAGGAAACGAGTAAAATTGAAATAATGAAAAAAATAAGTAAACAATTCGAAGAAAGGAAATAAATACCAGAAGAAAAGCAAGCAATATGAGAGACGGCAACGAAACAACGACGAAACAAATCATGAGAAAACGTAGAACATGTAAAAACAAATGAATGAAAAAGTGAAAAAGAAAGAAGATAAGGAAAGAATGAAAGAACAAATGATAAAATCAAGTAAGAGAAAGGAGAAAACTAAATAAAGGTGAATAGAAAGTAGAACGGGAAAGTAGAGAAAAGGGGAAAAATGCGACGAAATCCGGAAGCAGAAGAAAAAGGAGAAACTAAAACAGAGAAAAACAGCAAAATGTCAACGAGACAAAATAGGAGGGAAAAGGAAACAAAGGAAAGAAGCAAGAATAAGTTAAGGGGAAACATGCACGAACTGAGAGAGGAAGAAGTCGTACAAAGAAAAAAAACAGAAGAGAAAAAAAGAACAGACAAAAGGTAAAATATGAAAAGTAGAAAAAAGAAAATGTGAAAAAAAATAAAAGATAAAAGCAAGAAAAGAAAACGGAAAGAGAACTAAGGACAAATAATAAGAAAAAAGGTATAAACTCAAAAATAAAACTGTTGGAAAAGATCGAAGGAAAAAAGACGAAAAGAGTAAAGAAAGAACAGAAATAAACGAAAAGTACAACATAACAAAAAGAAAAAATGAGAAAAACTTAAAGAAAATGTCAAGAAGACTAATGGAACAAGGAAAAGAAAACAAGTCAAACAAGAAAATAAGAAAGAAAGCAAGAGAAAAGAAGGCAATCAAGAAAAATCAGAAGATGGAGAGAAAGAGAAAAAAGAAAATAGAAAGTAATGAAAGACATAAAATATAGAAAGATGGGAAATAAAAAGTGATAATGGAAAAATAAACAAGTATGATGGGAAAAAGCAGAATATAAAGTGAAAAAATACGAGGATGAAAAATGCAAAAAGGAAGCAAAAATAAAACGGACTGCAAAAACAGAAGAGAAATAATGAAAAGCATAATAAAACGGATTAATAGAAGCACGAAAAAACGCGAAAGGAAACATGGTTAAGGAAAGGAGGAAGAGAGGATAAAATGTAAATACGGACAAATATAATTGAAAAAAGCAAACAAATATATTAAAGGTAAATGGGAAAGAAGACAAAAAGTAAAAAAAAAGAATCCGAAGCAGGCGAAATATGAAGTTAGAAAAAGTGAACAAAATCTGGAACAAAGTAGAAATGCTCAACTGAAAAAACGAAAAAGAATTAAAAAGTAAATAAAAAATGTAAGTAGTCAATAAAAGGGAAAGGAAGTAAGACAGGAAAAAGGGAAAAAAGAAAAGAAGATGAATAGAAAAGGTAAAAAATACAAAACAAAAACAAAAGAAAAACCACAGGCAGAAGTTAAAAAAGGAAAAATGAAACTTGAGAAAATTGAAGTAAGGAAATTCCACAAAATGTTGATAATAAATCAAGAGTGCGAAAATATAGAATATAGAAGAAAAACAACAACGAAAAATTAGATTTTTACATAGGTAAAGACAATAAACGTAAAAGGTGTAAGAGTACAAATGGCGCACAAATAAATTATAAGGGATATGAAAATTAAAAACATCAAAAAATAAAGTAAAAAATGCAAAATGATTCTTTTGCAAAAAAATGAACGAGAAAAAAATGGAAACAAAGAAGAAAACGATATAAAGACAAACAAAAGGTAAAAATAAAACAAAAATGGAACAGTTAAAAAACAGTAGGAAGTAGAGAAATAAGAATAGTAGAAAAAGGGATAGAAGTAAAAGCAAAATTGCAACAAAAAGACAAATGGAAAACGAGAGGAAGAAATACAGATTTTTGAAACGGCAAAATTGAAAAAGTAAACAAGTAAAGCAAAAAATCAAAAGAATCAAAAACAAAAGAAGAAAAAAGAAACAGCTAAAATAAGTAAAAGGACAAAAAGAAAAAAAGAAAACTGGAATGAATAAAAACACCAAATAGTGAAACAAAATGAAATAAAAGATGAAAGGAAATTAGACAAAGCAAGAAATATAAAGCAGATAAACATGAAACAAAAAAGCGCTAAAGAGGTGTTAGAATGAAATAAAAAAAGTTCTGAAAACCAAAAAAAAAACAAATAAGGAAAATATGCGAAAAGAAGAGAGAAATGTACGTAATAGAAAAATAAAATAGACGAAGAAGGAAGAAAGGAGATAAAAAAAAATACAATGAAAATATAGAAAAAGGAAACAGATAAAATATAAAAAAATGGAAAGAATAAATTCAAAGAAATTTAAGGTGAAGAATGAAATTCAAGACGGAAGCAAAAAAGGGAGTTAAAGGAAGAAAGCCAAAGTGTGACCAAAAACCGTAAAAACCGAAATAATAGAAACGTGCAAAAATAAGAAAAGAAGGAAGGCAAATAAAACAAAAAAAAAACAAAATGGAAAGAAAGAACTTAATACAGACAAAGTAAATGGCATAGGGCAAAAATAATAAAGAGAAACGAGAAAGAAGTGAAGTAAGTGAAAACTGAGGAAACCGAAATCGGCAAAAAAACGAGTAACATAGGAATAAATAGGAAAAACGCTAATTTAAAGTATACGAAACTAATGAAAATGATAATAGAACAAGGTAGAAAAATGTGCTATCTCAAAAATGCAAATGACACATTCCTTCGTGACGTTTACAAAGATTTGACGAAACTTCATTCGACAAATATGTTATTACTTTGTCACATGAACGCCTACATCAAAACTACAGATTCGGAAAGTAGACCAAATTTCACGAAAGATTCAATCAACATGAACAAAAATGTGAACTAAATATAAATATATTAATGAAGTAAATAGAAGAAAAAAATTAAGGAATAGGAAAAATGAAAAATAAAACATGTGGAACAAAAATTTAAAAAATTTAGACAAATAAAAAATCCATTGTTTTCTACAATAATAAGAAGATATACAAACAGAAAACAAAAATTATAAAGAAAAAAAGTAAAAAGAAAAAAAACAGATTAAGGTAAATCGGGGAAAAAAGAAAGGAGAATAAGGCACCCATTATCTAAACAAAGAAAAGAGAAAAGAAAAAGTGACAGAGGAAAAATGGAAAAATACTAAAAATAGGAAAAAATTGTATTAAAAAACAGGAAAAAAATACAATAGATGTTAAAAACGGGGACTATGATGTGCAATTGGATGGGAAATAAACACGAATAGGGTAAAATAGGAAAAATTAAAACAGAGTGTGAGTAAACGAAGGAAGTACGAAATAGGAAAAGATTAAATAAAAACAAGAAGAAATAAAAAATGAAACAGTAAAATGAAAACAGTTGAAAGATGCAAGGCAAAAAGAAAATCAACAATCCATCAAGAAAACAATAAAAATTAAAAAGAAAAAAGAAATAGTGTCAAATAAGGGTTCAATACTTGTATTTCACCGAATAAAACCAAATTACAAACATTAATTTGTGTAGATATTGTTATGCAAGATTTGACAATATAGAAAGTACCAGTTAGGTAAACAGCGGATGGGAGCGTAGACATTATAAATGTATTGGTTGATCCCAATCAATCACTTCAATCCCCATAATCCATTCTGCACTAGCCACATCAAGCATTATTACTGCAATGGGTAGCTGTATGGCCCGATTCCCTGTATGGTATCTGAATGGATGCAAATTCTTGCAATCAAAATTCTACACTCGCTTGAGTTACGGGTCCGACTGTCTACAGTTCGGTTCTCCAGCACCGTCGATCTCAACTTTGTAAGGGGATACATACACGCGGTAATCCTGCGCAAAAGATTCGTTGCAATTTGACTGCGTTAGACAGGACACTCCAACCCAAAGGATGAACTTATGAAATTTCGAACGCGATTGAAAATCTTTGCTTCTGGTCTTTCTAGTGTTCTAGTTTCGGAATAGTATGTTTTTTATAGTCCGCGATTCTTCAATAGAAACCTTCTTGAGCAGATTCTAGTTTTTCTTCATGGCCGGAACAATCACCATTCAGTGGAAATTCACCCATCAAAAGTCACTTGGTATACCCATTCAAATGCTTACCCATGCAACGGCCTTGCAGATTCCATAGGAGTTTTAGGCAGGCAGGCATTTAGGCCCTGTTTTATTTGTTTCGCACGTAGATATTTTCGTAATTCCCGAAAAACTGTGTCTTCCTTTATACTGACGATATTAATCTTAATCCTGAGGAGATCAATTTTGGAATAAATGAAGAAATTCTTCACGCAGAATTAAAAAAGCCAGAAAAAACTTAATGTAAAAGCATCTGGCTAGGTCTTTAAACTAAGTGACGCTATTTCTAAACAGATTTGTAAACTGATTCGAGATTTGAGTGTTGTCTGCATACTTACGAATAAAGGTGATTTAAGATTATGCAACCTTACCTGAAAATAAGAAGAAAGATTTTTGTTAGCGAAGTCAAACTATAGTCTAGTAAATATTTTAGACTTCGTCTCATCAGTACCTCGCAAACCGACTTAGCTAAACCTTATATGGATAGAATACTTATGTTAACAAGCAAACAACTGGTGACGGATGATGTCCCGAAAGCACAGAAACTTTGATTACTGATGAGATCATACCGAAATTAAAACATGGTTCGACTATAGCGATCCAATGTTTTGCATTTTGCTATATTACATCCTAAGAAGTAAATTAGATTTACATCAGTTTTTGCATGAAGGATACAGAACCTGTAACTTATTTGTTAATCAAATTTATCTTAAACATAAATTTGCATGCATTGTAAGTAAAAGTCACCTTTGAAGTACTAGTAGTAAAATTGATTTTTAGTTATCTCTTGCATCTTTTGCACATGGAATTTACATTTAAGTGATGTAGCTCGTACTTTTCAACTTTGATATAAATATGTTCTTAATATTTTTTTAAATTTCAATTTACATTGGTGGTGGTATTCTTTACCGATTTTACGGAATTATGTTTTGAAATGATTGCACCTTCTTATATAAAAATGAAACATTCCCTGATGATTACGCTGTTCCAATTATTTCTGCCCGCCTGCTTACCGAATCCATTCTAATCTAACAAATCATTTTTTCTTCTCGGTAAAAACGCATTGTCAGTAACAATTGAAACCATCGTTCGTACTCTCCTCAATCGAAATCGTGCCAAACCTCACGCGCCCGTTCGACAATCGAAGCGCAATTACCTACCACACCGTAGAGGTGCTCTGTCAGATGCTGTCGGAAATCGCAACATTTCATCATCGATGTACCAGGTATAAAATATTTACCTCTCAATATTATCAGAATGAATGACACACCGAATGTGTCAGATTGGGTTTTGATTCTTGTTTTTTTTCTCTCTCTAACCTAATCATCGTCGTCGTCGTGGGTGTGATTGGATGCAGTTGGTGCACTTTACCTTCCGCCACGCTTTGGTGTTATTATTCTGATTGTTTTTTTTTCTACGATTACTTCTTGTCCTGATGTCAGATCTACGTAAGAACTGTTGCGGCAATCATTAGTAGGAACTCTCGGCAGCTGCTCACTATGACTTTAGATTGCGAAATTCATACTCGGTGAGTCGAGTGTTGTGTGCTGCGCACCGTGTCGAAGGAGGACCTTTCCAATCCAATTCAATGGTTAATTGAGTTATTCTGTATGACTCCCACTCAACACGAGAGTTCACCATTCGCTGCCGTTTTGCCCTTTGCAAAACCGCGTGGATGTGGTTTGTTTTTATCGGAGACGGTGGTGGCGGTGGCGGTTGCCGTAATCGAAATTGATGGTGATGGTGATGATGCGTCGAAGATGCAGCTGGACCGGGTTTGAAGATGGAACTGGCACAGCATACTCGTACTAGAGCAACTCATTTTTGAATAGTTTAATCACAATCGTGGATATACTATACTAGCAAATTGTATGCAATTAAGTTTTTTAAATCGATAACTGGACATATTTCGTCAGGATGATGTACCCTTTTTTTGCCAACGGGCTGGATGGATTTATGCTAACTTAAATAAGAGAAATTGCACTACTAGCTGCCCTTCAAAACATTATTACTTATAAATTTCATTTAATATCAGTTCAATTGATTTAACTTGGTAATACTGGATAATATTGGTACGACTTCATACTCTGTCGTATTTTCGATAACTATTCAGATCTTGTTATTGGGTATTAATTATCGAATCCATACCAGTACAAACACAATCGTAGTATTGCATCTCAAAGAGAGTTTCAAAGAGTAGGCGGAAAAGATCTCCCGCTCGTATTTACCCCGATGAAACAAATGCGGTACTTTTCCTCGTTCCGAAAATCAGCTGTCGCCGCAGTCGTAGGCCTTCAAACCGCATCACATGGCACTGCTCGCCGCGCGCGCTATCTCCACAGAACGCCTTGAAAAGCAGCAAAGATAGTAAAAATTTGTTTGTTTTCAAAATTTGACCCACCACCACTCTCCACTTGTTAACCAACTCCACACCCCCATCGCACAGCGATGTCGTCGAATCGTGCGTGCTATGTATGTAAAGTGTGAAAACTTCCACGCACTATGTATGTACCTACTATCGTTCCCTAGCTAGCGCCGATGATGGCCTTGCAGACCCCTACCCTCCCATTGTCTGCCTTTTGCCACCTTCCCGCGCGGCAACGTTCCTTTACATAAATAGTAAATAGTGCGTTTGATAGCCATCGGAACACACATGTGTTTGTAGTACTAGATCTAGGAGTTTGGCGGTGGTGCTTCACATAATAATATGTGTCACCGCTGTCAAGCCGGGCCGTGGTAGTTAACTATTTACTGTACTCTACTCGAACTCTGTAGGGCAGCAGCACACTTCATAGAAAGCGGTTTGACCATGAAAGTTCGAAACACAATTGACACTGCGCAATCGGCTGAGTGTGTTTGTGTGTTTGTTTTGTTTCAATAACGAGCTGGGACCGAAGAAGAAGAAGACGACGACTATTATTAGGCATGTGGGTAGAAAAAATGATGGTTTAGGTTTAGTAATAGCTAGTAATCGGCCCTGCCCTTTTCGATTTTGGAGGGATTGTGCAATTTTGACGCTCTTGTGAGATTTTCGATACATTTCGGAGGCGTTAAGCATCTGTTGAAAGTACTGGAAACGTTGTATATAAGATTAACATAAGCATTGGGTTTAACTATTGATTTCGTTAAATAAACGTAGGCCTATGATAATGACCGATATTTTTAAAATCTGTGGATCCAGCGACTATATAATTTTCCTGAGTTTTATTGACGGTCGCTATATTTTGGGACAATGTCCTTATTAGCTTCGATGATTAAATTTAATTTTTTTAACCATTAGGCACTGTTAATTTAGTAGAGCTATCGATGTTTCTGTACAAATCGGTCAGAAATCGATAGTTTACTCCGGAGAGAAGCAAGATATTAGTGCTATTTCTCAATGATAGATGCTACATCTTCCGATAAGGAGATCGTCTTAACACTGCAGGACCCACAGCAACCTTCTTTCACAGTGCTAAATTGATCAAGTAGGACTCGAGAAACGAATTCTGAATAATTCCACAAATCAAGAAACATGAAAATCCATAAAGGAAACGATCCATAGTAATTTTTCGTGTTAAATTGAAAAATATTATAAATATAAGAACCCGAAAGTTTTCTCATCTTTAACTAACTTTCTCAATTTAAATTAAAAAATCGGTTTTTTGGCATTTCGTCGCAGAAATTCTATATTCTCTATATCATCAATAGTTTCTGTTGCTTCTATTTTTTCGAATTTTGTATTATTTTATATTTTTTTATTCAGTTCGTTTATTCAATAGTCACAAATGCGTTAGCTTGGTGGTGCCAAATTCTTTTTTTTTACATTTTGAATATCTTAAAACTGAAAGGCTACAATGCACAAATATTTTTTAAATATTGAGAGGAACATTTTTTACAACTATCTTAAACTAAAAATACGATTCGGTATACAAGATTGAACAATAAATATTTTTACCAACAAAAATTTTTACGGCTATGTTAAGACTAGGAATATAGATTAATATAAAAGAAGGGGAACAAATTTTTATGAGAAATTTCACAGCTATCTTAAAACTAGAAATACAATTAGATATACAAGATGGGAAACGAAAAAAAAAATTAAAAGGTTAAAACTAGTAATATAATACAAATTGGTTTTTGTAACAGCAGCAGGAGTTGAATCAGGAACAGGGGGAGTAGGCGAGCAGGATGACGGGGAAAGAAGAACAAAACGTGCAAATTTTCAGGCAAAGAACAGTGGCATGAGTTAGAGCCTCAGACTGGTAGATGCCTAGGATCGGGTTAACGGCGGAGAATCCTTCAAGAGTGATCAGACCATCGACCTGCTCTCGCTTTGACTTCATTTTTGCAGGTGTGGTAAAGGTGCCGGCAGTCACATAGTGGCACTCTGGTGCTCCGAAAGGAAGGACAGGGAACTTCTAAAAACGAGAAATGAAGGATATGGGCTAGATTAGGATATTTGTCAATTTAATAAAAAGGTAGATAAGAGACTTATAGGGAAAAACGCGACTTACCATGTTATCCCGAATTGGAACATCGGGTGGTCTACCTTGGGCCCGGAGGGAATCCTTTAACTGAGACCTGGCGACACAATACCCGGCGCACACCCAGACAACGTGTTCGATGTCGTGATAGCCCTCGTCACAAACGCACAGACTGCTCTCTGCAAGCCCAATACGCCGCAAATGCGCATTCAACGTGTAGTGGTTGGACATACGCCGGGACATTGCACGTATGAAATCTCGACCCACATCCATACCCCTGAACCAAGGCTTCGTTGATACCTTTGGGATGAAGGAATGTAGCCATCGTCCAAGTTCACCACGAGGTGTGCCAACTGTTGAGCGTCCTCTGACGACAAATACTAAAAAATTCGTTGAAGCAGATTGTTCTTTCGTATATGTCACCATTTAATGCGCCCACCTTTGCTAATGAGTCGGCCTTTTCATTGCCCGGGATAGAACAATGAGAGGGGACCCAAACAAAGGTAATCTGATAAGATTTTTCAGATAACGTACACACGGACTCCTGTATCTTCCCCAAAAAATACGGGAATTGCTTTTTAGGTTTCACCGCACGAAGAGCCTCGATAGAGCTGAGGCTGTCCGAAACGATGAAGTAGTGATCTGTGGGCAGAGTGTCGATGATCCCAAGGGTATACTGAATAGCAGCTAATTCGGCAACGTAAACTGAAGCAGGATCATCGAGCTTGAATGAAGCGGTGACATTATCATTGAAGATACCGAATCCAGTGGACCCATCGAGATTTGATCCGTCAGTGTAAAACATTTTGTCGCAGTCGACTTCTCGAAATTTATTATAAAATACATTGGGGATCACTGGCGGGCGTATATTGTCCGGGATTCCACGAACCTCTTCCTTCATGGATCTGTCGAAGAATACAGTAGAATCAGAAGTATCTAGGAGACGGACGTGGTTGGGAGTATACGAAGAAGGAATGATGCTCTGTGCCATGTAGTCGAAGTACAAAGTCATAAATCGGGTTTAAGAATTAAGCTCGACTAGCCTCTCGAAGTTTTCAATCACCAACGGGTTCAAGATGTCGCATCGGATGAGTAATCGATATGGGAGTTCCCAAAATCGATTTTCAGCTGTAGAACGCCCGCCAGCACTTCGAGACTCATCGTATAGGTCGAGTGCATGCAACCCAAGGCAATGCGCAAACAACGATACTGGATTCTCTCCAGTTTGATGAAGTGTATGTTCGCAGCGGAGCGGAAACAGAACCACCCGTACTCCATCATCGACAATATCGTTGTTTGGTATAACCTGATCAGGTCTCCTGGGTGGGCACCCCTCCAAGTTCCAGTTATTGTCCGGAGAAAATTGATCCTTTGTTGGCATTTTTGTTTCAGATACCTAATGTGACATCCCCAGGTACCTTTAGAGTCGAACCATACCCCGAGATATTTGAATGTAAAAACCTGATTGATCGTTACACCCGTTAATAGAAGCTGGAGTTGTGCCGGCTCACGCTTCCTAGAAAAGACAATCAATTTAATTTTCTCCGTGGAGAACTCGAAACCCAGCTGAAGAGCCCAAGCAGACAAATTGTCCAAGGTATCTTGCAATGGTCCTTGCAAATCGGCAGCATTTGGGCCCTGTAACAGAAACCACCCCGTCATCTGCAAGTTGCCTTAGCGTGCATGAATTGGCAAGACAATCGTCAATGTCATTCACGTAAAAATTGTAGAGTAGGGGACTTAAACATGAGCCCTGGGGAAGACCCATGTAGCTAAATCGCGATGTTGTTAAATCGCCATGCGAAAAGTGCATGTGCTTTTCAGACAACAGGTTTAGCAAAAAGTTATTTAAAATCGGTGAAAGACCATGCCGGTGCAGCTTCTCCGACAGAATGTTGATAGAAACTGAGTCAAAAGCCCCCTTAATATCCAAGAAGACTGATGTCATCTGCTCTTTGCTAGCATAGGGCATTTGGATTTCTGTAGAAAGCAACGCAAGGCAATCATTCGTCCCTTTGCCTTTGCGGAAGCCAAATTGTGTATCTGACAGTAAGCCATTTGCTTCGACCCAATTGTCGAGCCGAAACAGGATCATTTTCTCCAACGTCTTCCGAATACAGGACAGCATTGCAATCGGTCGATACGAGTTGTGGTCGGAGGCTGGTTTTCCTGGTTTTTGGATGGCGATGACCTTCACTTGCCTCCAGTCATGAGGGACAATGTTACCCGCAAGAAACTTGTTAAATAAGTTCAACAAGCGCCTTTTTGATGTATCAAGCAGATTCTTCAACAAGTTGAATTTGATTCTGTCTAACCCTGGGGCGTTATTGCTGCATGACAAGAGAGCAAGTGAGAACTCCACCATCGAAAACGGTGTTTCGTTCGCGGTATCGTGAGGAGACGCGGCGCGGTACGTTTTCTGTACCAGGACAAAGTCCGGACAGATCTTCTTGGCAAAAGCGAATATCCAGCGGTTTGAATATCCCACGTTCTCGTTGGTACTGTTTCGGTTACGCATACGTCAAGCCGTACCCCAAAGAGTTCTCATCGTTGTTTCTCTCGTTAACCCGCCGACGAACCGGCGCCAATAACTGCGTTTTTTTGGCTTTCATTAGACTCTTCATTCGCCTTTCTAACGACGCGTACTGTTGATAGATAGCGGGTTAAGTCGTCTTCCTGGAGGGCCTTATATGCAGTGGACTTCTCCGCGTACAACTCTGAGCACTCTTTATCCCACCACAGGGTGGTAGACCGTCCATGGGTATTCGCGCTGGGTACTGGTTTAGTCTGAGCTTGATTCGCACTGTCGAGAATCAAGCCAGCCAAAAACCAGTACTCTTCCTCCGGAGGAAGCTCTTGAGTGGATTTGATTTTAACGGATATCGCGGTCGCGTAACTCTTCCAATCAATGTTCCGTGTGAGGTCATACGAGACATTGATAGTTTCCGATGGTCTTGAATCGTTAGCAATTGAAATCACGATAGGCAAATGATCGCTTCTTGTTTTAAATTTGACCTTCTGTTTTTTTTTCTATTTCATCCAGGTTTTCAAATTCTTTCTATATTTCAATTTATTCTTATTTTTCATTTTTTATTGCATTTTGCTACATATTTTCCTTTTCTTATTTTACAATTATTGTTTTTTCTTTAAATTCATCTTATTTTTATTCGCTCCATGTTTTTTAATTCGTTTCATTTTTTCATGTTTTTTCGTTCTATCGTTTTATTTGTTTGTTTCTCATCCGTTTGCTCAATTAATCTCATTAAATTGATTTACTGTTTACACTAAACTTTTATTATCCATCTTTTTTTTTCTAATATTCTAATCAACCTATTTCAGAATTTTCTCTTTCCGTCCTTTTTATATATCTTTCATTTTTAGATTTTTTGCATTTTCTTAAGAAATTTTGCTTTCTATTTTTTCATTTTAATTTTTTTCGTGTTGTGAATTTTCTATTCTAACTCCTTTCTAACCCTTTTATGTTTTCTATTTTGTTTATTTTTGCATTTGAATATTTTTCCATTTCATCAAATTTTAAATTTTTCCTCTTTTTTACTTTATTATTTATTATTTTATCTATTTGTCATTTTAAATTTTCTTTTATTTTTAATTATTGTAATAATCTTATTCGCTAACATTTACCTTATCACCCATTCAAAACCATTTTGATTTCACATGTTTTCTATGATTTCACTTTTGTTAGTTTTTGGGCTATTTACACTTTTTGTTTTCTGTTTTATTTTTCTTCAATGTATTCCGTCCAATTGCTCCCATTTATTTCTATTTTCATATTATTCCATTGCATTTACCAATTCTGAATTAGTTAATTAAAAACAATTTGTTGACTTTTTGATTTTTCATAGATATTTAATTTTTATCTACATATTGAATCCATTTTTCTTCTTTATCATTTCTGCAATTTTGAAACTCTTTTTTTAACATTTTTCCCATTTTGCTGTTTTCATTCTTACTAAATTTCAAACGTTTTGTATTATTGCTATTTCTACTTCTAACTTATTGGAACCAATTTTTCATTTCTATATTTATTTGATTTTTTGTAACAATGTTTTTTTTATATTTTTCTTTCTATATTCATTTTTCTTCTTTCGGCCGTTTTTCTGTTTCCCATGATTATGATATTTTATTTTTCATTTCGACGTTTGCCATTTTACAATAATTTTTCTTTCTTCACTTTTTATCTAATTTCATTTTCTTCATTTCATTTGATTCAATTATTCAAGCTGTTTCATTTTGCTACTTCTTCAAATTTTTTACGCATTTTTTAATTTTAACTTTTACATTGTATTAAAGTTGTCCATTTTCTGTTGTTTCTCCGCTTGGGGTCTTCTTTATTTTTTTTATTTTGGTAGGTTTTTGACTATTTACTTATTATTAATATTTTTCCATTATTTAAAACAAAATTTGTTCAGCTCTCTTATCTTGTTCAATTTCGTCTATTTATTATTTTTTCCTCGTTTGTTCCTTGTTTATTGTTTTAGTTTCGCTGTCGTTAAATTCTACCTCCATTGAATTCTTTCTATTTTTGGTTTAATTGTCTTTTTCCCAATGGAAAAAATGGATTAACAAATTTGCGCATATGGACACAAGACCTATCTTTGAAAAGTTGGGTTTTAATTTTAATCCACTCGTCAGTAACTAACATCAACTTACTGTCAGACGATGTATCAAAACTAACACCAAATTGGCGTCAGTTACACACTGAATCCGGTGTCAGTTACTGATGAATGGAGCACGAAACATTAAAATTTTAATTTTGCATAGTTAGGTCTTATACTCTTATGCATTTTTTCCTTCAAGAAAAAGACCGGTTGCATACTCGCAGGCGTTTGGCTCTCATGCCAAAAGACAGTTCGTTTCCCTCAGCGACCCAGAGCTCCTGTGTTTGGCTAACCGGAACATCACTCGATACCGGTAAGTTGCTTTAGGCGTTCACACATGTTTTGTGAACTGTTTGGATTTAGTGTCTAACTGACGCCAAGTTGGTATTAGTTTTGATACATCGTCTAACTGACAGCAAGTTGGTGTCAGTTACTGACGAGGGGAACTATTGAATATTTGAAAAGTTTAACGATCAAAATTTGGTCGGTATAAACTTGACGCATGTCTTTGCACAATATTCAAAAAACTGAAAAACCCTCATTTTCCTATGTGCAGAAAGATGCTTTTTTGATTTTGACATTGGATCTTCAGTTATAAAAGTGTAGTCCAACTAAGAGGAGCAGCACAGTGAAATTTTGTTGCGTATCGCCTGAATCCAAACTACGTGCACGTCTAGTTAACGGGATCGTTTAAAATTGCCAAAACAACTGTCACCAGCGTAATGGTAACCGGAAGGGAAAAGTGACCTATTTATTTTCAAGCATATGAAGCTATCGGAGTTCACACAGAAATATTTGCTTTGGCAGGCTTTCTGTACCTGTGGTTTGAAAAGCGTAATTTTTATTGCGATCGAAATCGCCAACCAGGAAATTTACCCGAAACAGGGCACGAAAAACCGTCTGCTACCTTTCATGAAGTAACACGATTGTTCCATGCTAAAGGGTGTCCCACATCAAATTGAATCATGGAGAAAACGCTGTAGAAAATCATACAATGAAATATAACCCATTAGTAAGCTTTTGGCGTATTTCATTCAACTTCAATACCTTAACCGTACGCTCGCACCTTACGCTTAACTCCACTATATGTACAACATCTGGTTGCTGCTTCTGTACGGAAACCCACTTTTTCTTCATTTTTTCTTCAGATTTGACCTCTTTGGGATCCTTCCGTAGTGCCTGCTTCATAACTGACAAGTATTTATCGATTGGCCATAGTTCCAGTTCGTTGAGGAGGGGTGCATGACCACGAAAGTGACCCCGTTCACTACTTTCCACTTCAGAACAACGTTGAAATAGTGGCACGAAGATAGATTTGGGCAGAAAATCGGTGCGCCCTTGTGTTGCTTCAACAAAGGAAGCTGGCGCTTCTACAGACACTCATTGGGGAAGATCTTCCCGTTTACAGTCCCGGTAATCATGAACGGCACACTCCATTTGCCATATGAGCAGATCGCTTGCCAAATCATGTATTTATGACAAACTTTGAATGTTTCTGCTTCCTTACTTCCTCCGGAACATCAAACTTGTGCCAAGTGCTTAAGAACAATCGAGAAAAATCCAGTGTAAACAATTCACTCCAAACTGATTCTACCCAAATTTCCAAGAGAAAATCCCCAATGGGATATTTTCTACAGCCTTTTTTCCGTAATGCAATTTGAAGCGGGACACCCTTTATGTATCTTGCGCACAAAATGCATGCGTCTTCTCGATGAACGACAATTTAATTTTTTTATTCAGATACAAATTTTTGTACTTTATAATTAAATTCTTGAAAATATGGTTTAAAAATTAGGATTTAATATTAAAACTTATTTTTTCTATTAATACTATAGGGGGATTACATTTTGACACACCTACAACTTAACAAAGAATTCAGATCCATGTGCAAAAAAAAATGTTAATGCAATTATATTCAGACTAAAGGATGTAGTTACGAATATTTTCAAAGACTATATATGTAATTTGATATTTTTTGAAAGAAGAACTATTATTTAATCAACAATTGAAACAAGCACATCAACCAAATGAGAAGAGCTAACTAAATTTGAATATCTATCGTGTTCAAAAATATGTATATGAGAGACATATAGGAAAATCGAGGATAATCAGCACATTTCGGACTAGAACAAGACGGAAGAGATTCGTCGGAGATCTGGCGCAAGGGTACTAGTCGCACGACCAGAAAACATGTTTAATGTCACGATAACCGTCACCATAAGCGCAGAGCGCTCTCCATGACCCGACTACACCGTATAGTGACTGGACATGACCGGAGATATCACCCGAATAAAGTCACGAGCCTTATCCATCCTGTTGAACCAAGGTTTGTTGATCCCTTCGGGATTCCTAAACATTCATTGTTCCACGAAATTTGTCAGTTTTTGAGCGTCCTCTGACAACAAATACTCAAAAACTCGTTAAAGCTACGCGATCTTTCGCAAATATCACCTTCTAATGCCTAATTGTACACCTTCTCATTACCCGGAATGGAGCAATGCGAAAGAACTCAAGCTAAGGTAATCTGGTATTATTGTTCAGATCAAGAACGCAGGAACTCGCAAATACAAGGAGTGCTTTCCATGCTTCATCGAACGGAGAACCTCCCTGGAACTGTAACGTTGGGTCGTTGATAGGTAAATATGAAACCATCAGTTTTGTGGGGAAAATATTTGCATCTTTGCTGTCAGATGAATTTGTGTGTTTAAAGAACAATCTTTTCATTTATATACGGTATTCATCGCGAAACGTCTGTTGTTTGAATATGGATCTACATGGAATGCTATTGTCGCCTAAAAATATAAACAACGTAGGGCCTAGCCACCAGATAAAACATTGTTTCTCTCGTTAATCCGTCGACGAACCGGTGCCAATAACCGCGTTTTTCAGCTTTCATCAAGTTGTTCATTTGCATTTCTCACGTCGGGTATATTCGATTTAAAATTTAAAATTTAAAGGGTAAATTCGAGCGATCCGACATTCAAAAAGTCCTAATAATTTTCACGTACCAATTCAGAGCACCGTCCACTTTTGTTCGCGCCGGGTACTCGTTTTGTCTGATCTTTAATCGCAGCACAGAGGAGTAACTGGGGTCGAATCCTGGCCAAAACTATTTATTGCGGCTATTGCTGTTATTATGCCTTAATATGAACTACAAATGGAAAATAACTGGTTTTTGGGACTATTTGGCATCTATCCACTTACCAGTGCAGGGGTCAATTTTCTAGATCCTCCCGAATACTAGTATTTTCGAGGTGATCTTTGTGAATACATTTGTTTTTTCCGCTGCATGATTAGTTGGTCAGTGGAAAAGGAAGAAGAAAAGGGATACCTGTGCACATATTCATAAAGATTCATTTTGCTAAACATAGTTTTTGACCTTACAGCATTTTGGCGTACCTCAAATTAGTAAAAATATCAATATTTTCAAATCGCTTGGAATTTGTGGATCGGAAAAGATCGGAAGAGATTGAATGTTTTTTGAATAGCCGGAATCTTGTTTTGTAATGTAGTTTCAGCAACTTTGCCGGATCTTGCCGTATAATGTAACTTTTTTATCATTCAAATTTGGAATAACTTGTTTAAAAAAGGTGTTTTTAAAGCTGGTCCAACAAACAGCAACACTACTATTTTTGGTTATTTTTAAGCGGAGGTTATACAAATAGTTGTGTTCTATTACGTTTGTTCTAATATTGCCTTATTTAATACAGTCATCATAATTTGAAAGCGATTTTGCTGGATATATAATAAAAAATGATTAAAAACCCTTAAAATATCACCATTTTGCATCCATGCAAAAAATCTTTAGCAATTTTTGGCATACTCTTTATTTTGTCACAATATGCAGTATGCTTTTAAGTATCTAAAAAAATATAACTAAATCGAAAATTTTTTTTTTGTTATTGGCCAAGAATTTGTTCTAGTTACTCCTCTGTGCGCAGTGTCCATAATCAAGGGGAAAATGTACTTTTGCATATAAAATATTTAAAATAATCCATAAAGAATTGTAAGACGATCCATAAAAAAGTTGTCCATGTTTCATAAAAAAAACTGAAAATCCATAAAACAGTGTGAATGATCCATAAAAAAGGGTGATTTGATCCATAGATTATGTAAAATTGAACCATAAAATGGTCGCAAAAGAGCACTAAAATAGTAATAAAAGAGCAATTAAAATCAACCAATGCCCCATAAAAATATTGGAAATGTTCCATAAAATGATACATTTTGCGCCATAAATTAACTGACATTGATCCATAGAATATTAACAATGTACATTAAAACACGTCGATATGTTCCATAATATCGACAAAAATGTTCCACGGTATTACAAAATGGAGCAATAAAATGTCAGAAAAAGTTCCATAAATTTGATGAAAATGTTTACTAAATAATTTTTCTTGGTACATAGAAGATGTAAAAATGAACATTAGAAATGATTCATATATCGAACGTTAAATTATTGTTCATGGATATTTACAAAACGATCCGTAAGAAAATAAGTTGTGCTTAATAATTCTCATAACAGTAACAGTGTTTTAACTAGTGAGCTTATACTGGGAGGTAGCGTGATGCGGCTTGGCCGCATATCCGAGGCCAAGGATCCGAAGCGGCGCAAAGTCGCTGAGGATCCGTTGGACGAGGCATTGACTAACCCGTAGCTGGAATTGCAAGCAAACCTGTGGTCCTCTCGTTTGCCCGGTTTACTTAAACATAGGGGCTATAGATAGTTAAAAGCCGACTGAGCGGCAGCGAAGTCGGACAGTGCACTAGAAAGCGATGTGGCGTAGCCACATTAGTCAGTGTTCGTGTATAAAGTGTCCGTTTTCGCTTCAGATAGTTATTCAGATAGTATTTGCGACTTATGCCAGCCCGTATCAGTGGTCTAAAACCTCTCAGCGCTCTAATATTATAAATACCCTGACGTTTAAAGAGTTGCCATAATGATTTCAGGTTAGCTAAGGTCAGTTAGCTGACTAGTGGGATACGGAAGCTGAAGTTTAACTGTAATGTATGCATTGTTTGTTGTAGTTTGACATTACAACCAAATGTAATAAACTTTATTATTAGTTCGAATATCAAAAATTTCGCATGAATTCATTAAATTTAATTTTTTTTCTAGTGCATAAGCACATATTAATGGATCGTTTTACATTTTCGTTTCTATGGATCGTTTTGTAAATATCCATGAACAATAATTTAACGTTCGATATATGAATCATTTCTAATATTCATTTTTACATCTTCTATGGACCAAGAAAAAATATTTAGCAAACATTTTCATCAAATTTATGGAACTTTTTCTGACAATTTATTGCTCCATTTTGTAATACCGTGGAACATTTTTGTCGATATTATGGAACAAATCGACGTGTTTTAATGTACATTGTTAATATTCTATGGATCAATGTCAGTTAATTTATGGCGCAAAATGTATCATTTTATGGAACATTTCCAATATTTTTATGGGGCATTGGTTGATTTTAATGGCTCTTTTATTACTATTTTAGTGCTCTTTTGCGATCATTTTATGGTTCAATTTTACATAATCTATGGATCAAATCACCCCTTTTTATGGATCATTCACACTGTTTTAAGGATTTTCAGTTTTGTTTTATGGAACATGGACAACTTTTTAATGGATCGTTTTTCAATTTTTTATGGAATATTTTTGTTGTTTTAGCGGCGCAAACTTAGGGCTGCCATAATCAAGCTAGTCAAAACCTTGTACGCCTCCGTCGGAGGAATTTCTTGTTTTGATTCGATTGACCAGATGAACAACCCCATGGCATACCGTGGGAGTTGAAGTCTTCTAGATCCAACTGAGGTGCGATGTATAGCAGGGGCGGCGAAACACTTTACGCCCGAGTGGGTAGAAATAATAGGATGAGGGGTCCATTAGTAAGGATTGTTTCCCTTTTCGCAATGCACACGCTTACATTACATTCACATTAAATCACGTTCGTTTATGCAAATGGAATTGTGGTACATCGATGTTTTCAAATGTGTGTAGTGCGAGACACATGCGTTGCGCATCTAAATTTTTTTAAATGGTTCAAAATTTCGAGCGGGTAATTACCCACTCGGTTATTTTCGAGTGGGTAGTACTACCCATACTACTCACGCTTTCCGCCGGCCCTGATGTATAGGGAAACAATGTCATGAACAACAATATCTGGTACCGAGGATTTACTATTGAAATAATAGCGCATGTTGATCGCCAAAAATGTTCCTTCATAGTGTTTTCTCCGCCCTGGCGAATATTGTCAAAATTGTGGAAGATCTACGGCGGAAGTTAACCAAACCTGGGAAAATGATGGGACTGAAATATAGGGACACTTGGGGTTTTTTGATGTTTCCTGTGGAAATTCCTGCTAGTTTTTAAGATTTCCGAGATCACAAGGAGCCACTTACTTTGGTTTTGTAATAGCATCCATCAAGAGAGACTCTCAGGTCTTTACGAGGAAGCTTAGGAGAGGAAATGATTTTCCTCTTATGAAAATTTATAGTCATGTGCCTAGATGTTCCCTCAATAGGGATTGTTAGACTCTCGCTCTTTAGTGCACAAGGGAGCGAAGAAATTGGTCGTGGGCGGCGGCGTAGATCTCCTCTTCCTGGAGCAATCCTTAAATGAATGCTTCAGTTTTCCCCAGCATAATTTGTACTCGGGATATGTCGGGAGTTAATGCGGAGTCTTTCCACAAAAGGATTTTTTTTAAATTCTCTCCGCATTTTTCACACCGTGCCTTTCTACAATGAGTAGCTGTATGGCTCGATTGTTTGCAATGACGGTACAAAAAGGCGAACAGGTAGACGAGCCCCGCTCGAAAGAACAGATCCGGCGAAATGCTCGGAATGAGACTGATTAAAAATAAGTTTTATTATACTTCTCGATTTTTGCTTAATCTCATTGCTTGCAAACCAGAACTATCACTGACTGAAGCAAAGGGGTTCTGGAACCACCCCACATTTCGCAATAAAGACCCCTGTCAGATATTACACCATTAATCTCTACTTCCCAGGCGGGTACGTATACAAGATAAATGTTAAATGGTTGGCTTCGGTCCGGAAGTGTTGTATTAGATAAATGTAATTCCTTATTAAGGCCAATTGCAGTGGGCCGTGATTCTGATAATCAGATTATAAGTACTATAGCCAAAGATAAACTCAAGATTATTAGGTCCTATACCAACCATTAATAAAAGATGGTTCAGTAACCGTGAACCGGTGAAAAGATGGTTCAGTAACCGTGAACCGGTGGTTCAGTAACCGTGAACCGGTGAAATGAACAATATGTATTCTGTTTGTTGATTTTTCTCGGCGAAATTAAATTTTTAATTTCACCGAGAAAAATCAACAAACAGAAAACATAACAATTTTGCGGTGACCAATAAACCCTAGAACTTAACAATAGTATGCTTTTGCTGCCCCTTCGTTTATAGGCGTCGATAATATTTAGAATGCGTCAACAAAATGCTATGGTTACGAATCAAATCAATGTAATAAACAATCTTTTTAAAAGAGAAACACGTTTTGTATATCGGCGTGTAAAATTATTATTACAGCTATGCTTACATCCCAAGGCCGGGACGCCCTCAAGAAACTCCATAAAGATGTACGTTTCCCAAGTATTTGCACAACTTGTGCTGGACCTGGCTCTTATTAGAAGTCGAAAAGGGACTCGTGGCAATCAGAATAAATCGGCTCATTTTTCACATTTCTCACGTAGTTCGGGAATCAGGCTGCGCGGTCCAAAACTTTTATGAGAGTTTGGAACAATGCTAATGGGTATTTTGGTGTGAAAAGCAGGATTTTGGTAAATGAGGTGCACTTTGCGGTGCATTTAACCATGAGGGGCAAGATCCTGAAATCCGGGACTGTTCAGTCTATTACGGGACGCCTGGTCACTTAAACAGAGAGTGACTCGAATCTCAAAACGAAATCGGCATTAGTCACATCAACTAATTACCGAACATTAAAAACCTCAAAGTTTGTTTATTTTCCTACCGAAAGTTTGCTTGTTATTTTCGTGATAACTAATTGTCATATGTGCGATATTTGCCATAATTATTTATTGGTTGTGTATACGACTGTCGGATTTTTGGGGGATCCCTGAGGAAAACAAAAATACATTGTCGAAACGTAGGAGAGAAGGTAAAAATCTGTCCACAGTATTTTAAAGACTGCATGCCAAAAACCCTTATATATAAAAATCCGACAGTCGTATACACAACTAATAGTCATAGATACGACGCAAATATCGACGTTGTTTCGTTGTTGCAAAGTTTCGCTTCAATTTATTTTTGAGCTGTCACACTGACGGTGAACCAGGTTCATCGAGGGGTCGAATTTTGATGGTACATGGGAATCATTCGACCACTCTATCTTGAGTTTTTGTTTGCTATACCATTCACTAAAGCAACCGGGGTGGAGATTACACCATCAATCTCTACTTCCCAGGCGGGTACATAGACAAATTAAATGTTAAATGGCTTGTCTTCGGTCCGGAAGGGTTGTATTAGATGTATATAATTTCTATCGAAAAAGAGACTTATCGGCATTATTTTTGCCATCGGAGAAACATTCAAATCGATCTCCATTGAGCCAGAAGGGATGTCGGTGGTCGGAGATACCTTCCCATTAGTTAACACTATTATGCGGACTTCAGTACCCACGAAATGAAGGTTTTATCGGAGGGAACAGAAAATTAATGCAACAAAATTTGAAAAAATGGAGTAATTGGTACTTAGCTATGGAAATTTTGTAGCATCAGTAATCAACAAATACATTTTCGCTGAGCCGTCGCTCAACAAAGATTGCCACCAGCAATTATCAGGAAATTTTCATTTTCACTTACACACGCCATGTCTGAACTTTCGACACTACGGGTAGAAATCACTCCAAATCTTACTACCCACTCGGGAAAAAAGTGTTCCACCGGCCCTGATCATTAGGCACTGTTAATTTAATACAACTATCGATATGCTTCTGTAAAAATCGGCCAGAAATCGACCGTTAATTCCGGAGGGAAGTAAGCTTAGACCGCTGATCTCAGGGCTGTTTGCCAATGATTGATGCTACATCTTCCGCTAAAAAAATGCCTCAACACTGAACGATCCATGGCAAAGAATAAAAATTTGACGACGCAGTTAGATTCTGTCAGTAAGCATGACTGTGGAAATGTATCCCAGACTCGATTCAAAATTTTACTACGTTTCAGTTCGACTCATTAAACCTTGTCAGGTGTCAGGTCAATCTAAAAACGCCACGGGTGCATCGTACTTGCGTTGTAGTCTAGACTTTTTAGCTGTCACTTTCAAGAAACAAACGGAATTACGTCAAAGACTCGCACGGTCCAAACGATCCACCCATTACGTCATAGCAGTCAAATTACAAATGATAATTTCGCTCGCCGGTTACCTCCAGATATCGGTGGCGAAAACAAACCCCCGCCGGGCATACTCCCAATTTGGATGCGCAAATAGCTTGGTGTTCCAAAAAGCTCAGAAAAACCTCTGCAACCCCCGGTCCGCGACCGGCCCTCGAACGATAAGATTTTCCCAAACCAAACGAGACGCGTGTCCAGCTGATAACTAGTCGAGGAAAAGAAGAAGTGTCGAAACAGTGCTCCAACAGCAGTAATCAACAACAACGCATATCTCCTGTTGCCCCAAAACCGCCCCCAGAGCGAATCACGTGCTCGGGTGGTGGCGTTAGGTGTTTGCGATGATGTATGGTGGTCAGGGCAGGGTACTCCGTGACCCAAGCGTTCGAAAACTGCGACCATAGGAGAGGGCTGCGTTATCTTTACTACCATTCAACTGCGCCTTTCACACCCGAGGTGGCGGGCTGAGGGGTGTTGAGCAATAAGTTCGCGGCGCATAGAGGAGTAGTTGGGTCCAAATTCGGGTCAGAATCGAGTAAAATGTACTTGGCTATTTCTTTTAGTATTTTGAAGCCTCTTTTACCATTTTATCCGTTGTGTGCCCTTCAAACGGCTTTACAAGACCAACAGAGTACCTAGGTACCTGCTACTTGGTAAACTTAATAGATTTGGGCGCTTTTGGATGTCTTGGATTCAGCAATTCATCCACTTTCAACCTCTGTGGTAAGGATTTGGAAGAATTCATCGGGAATCCCGTTTTCCGGATGTATTGTCCAGTACTGGTATTCAATTCAATTGCATTCTCGTAATATAAGGTAGCATTTTTTTAATTATCTCAGAAGTTTGATTCTTATCAATACGAGACCTTGTGAGGTTTTGACCTTATAACGGTTCCTGCACCAGAAGAACGATTTCCGAGTCAAACCATCAAATGGTCTTATAACGATGACATTCAATCTTCGGATGCACTTGGAAGAATTTTGGCCATCCAACAAATCTGATTCTCCCAGTGAACGCTGCCTGAGTAAAAATTCTAATCGCTGAATTTTGACCAAGACTTCGATCCAGTTACTCCACTGTGTGCCACAATCGTCGTCGTTATACCTGAGTGAAATTAGCCAGAAGAAATTTCGGCGGCAATCTTTGCGCCCGCCGATAAGGTGTAAAGCTGTATTGCAGAACGGTGAACACGAGCCTGCGGTGAACTAAGCGGGCATATCACCGGAACAGGGCGCCTTTCTTTCAATTGATACCCCTCGTCGTGGGTGAGGTGGGCTAATGTTTCTGGCTTTCGATCGACGACGGAGGGTGCACCCGCGCGGTAGGCAGCGTTGAAATTCTTATCATTCTCGATGGTGTGTTTTTTTGTTGTATGTCGCACTTTCAAGCTGCGGTATTGTTTTGATATCTATTCGGCGATTCGGTAATCCGTGCCAGATTGAAAGTATACAGGAATTTTTTAATATGGGAAAAACCCATTTTTAACGTCGTCAGTGCAGGTTTGTTCTTCGAAATGGATTTGAACTGATCTATTGATAGAAGTGAAATTATTTCGGCTTTAAAGTTGATTACCCTTTTTTGTTGCTGAGTTCTTCGTTGCAATCGATAGTTACCTGCAAGGAAAAAAGAGAAACAAAACCATCCATTAATCAATCATAATTAAGTCAATAGTTTATTTGGACAAGTTTTATAACCCAACTATCTCACACACCAGCTCGCCACTATCTAATTAACCTTCGCGCATGCTCAATTGTATGGTGAGATAAACTTGAAATTTCGAAAATTGAATGTCCCACACGCCATAGGGAGGCCTCTGATAGGAAGAAAACCTTTACCGCTCAGGGCCGCACCTTCGTAGTTCTTGATAAGGAATAAATAGTAATGAAAAGAGTCGAACCTTCAAAAATGCGTACACGTTACAGTGAACCGAAAGTAATCCAAGGAAATCGAAATCTCTATCTCTTTCTCTCTCTCTCTCTCTCTCTCTCTCTCTCGATCTAGGTTGGACCGGCTTTATCAGTGGTAGCGCAGCAGCTAGTGGCTATTTCACAATATGCGATTGATGGCGGTCGGCGTTTCACTGAGCTTTTGGAGTACTACTCAGGGTTAAATATTTTCGATTATGACACACTATTGTTTCATAACTGTGGTGGATGGTAGTATTTCAAATTACGTTCCAGGTTAACAGAAGAGACACCGATCTGATATGTTATGATGATCAAAGTTCCAGTTGAACTACTGTCGATGGCTTCTTATGGCACGGAAACTTGAAATGGAGGTGAATAAATATGACACAATTGTATTTTTTTTTATTGCATACCATTTTCGAAAACAGCTACAGCCTTAATCCTTAATAATTGTTTGAATAATTTTGAAAAACCTCGAATTTTTTTTTTCAAGAGTTGTCCTACTGGAGCTGCAGAGCTAGGTTCTCGGAAGGGCTCCCCGTCAGAATCACACACTACAATTGCAGACGAGACAGGCAATGGCGCGCACTAAAACACTGCTTTAGACCAATTGTAGCGGGCCGTGATTCTGAATGTGATATTTATTGTACGGTTCAGGTATTTGCGGGTGTAGGGACTTCGCGATCACGTGTATCATCGTGAAGGGCTCGAGTATTTGTACGTTAACGTGTTTGATCACGCGTGCGTTTGTATGTCGCGTGTGCTAACGTGTAGGTAACTTCTATATTAAAACCGTTTGCCATTCGTATATTTAACGTGAATCTAATACTTAATTTTTCGTATACGGTTCAGATTGTTGAACAAAGTGAGTTCTTCCATATCACATCACCATGGAACGTGTTGTCTAGTGGATGAGCTTTTGATTGGTATAACTGAATGTATGGACCTAAGTTGCTACAATGGAGGGTAAAAATTTCCGGACGTGACCGATTCATGATCGCGCGCGTTTGCGGGTTCGCGTTTCAGACCGCGTTTCTAACTTCGTAAGTACTAAAAATTTCACATTGTTACCGGAGTGTTATAAAGTTTGCTCGATCGCGAACGTAGTTGTGCGTAGATGATCACAAAGAACTTAAGCCTTCGTATGTTGACGTGTTTGTCGCGTGTGTGTGACTTCGCGTGAATAAATTCGATTTTGTAAACTTGTGACCATTCACATATTCGCGTGTGTTCTTGGATGGCCACGCGGACCGTCATTCTGATATTTAGTTTTCGGTGTACGCATCGTATTCTGACAGGGAGTGAGTTACCCCATATCACTAGAGTTCCCAGTCATGTCGCCATGGAACGTGTTGTCTAGTGGAAATGGCAGTTATTTTTTTCTTAATTTTTCAATTTTATTTTTTCTTGTTCTTTTTTTATTATTTGACATGAGCCTTGACTGATGGAACCGAGGATAGAGACTTCCGGACGTGCCCGATTCATGATCGCGCGATCGCGGAAGTTTGTAGTTTGACGCTTGCGATCGCGTTTGTAAGTTCCAGTGCTAAGACGTCCCCCTTATCACCGGGGTGTTATCATATTTGCGAGATCGTGGGCGTAGGTTGCTTGGAAAATCGCGAGGGGCTCAACCGTTTGTATGCTAATGTGATTTTGTAACATATTTGCATGTGTTCTTGAATGGTCGCGCGAACCGTGAGTCTGATATTAAATTTTTGGAGCACGGTTCGGATTCTAGCAGAGACTGGGTTCCCTTATATCGCTAGGGTTTCTTTTCATGTCGCCATGAGACGTGTTATCTAATAGATATGAGTGTATTTTCTTAATTGGTCTAGCTGAAGGCATGGACCTGGGTTTCTAGGATCGAGGACAGACTACCGAACATGACCGATTCATGATCGCCTGCGCGAGTGCATTTTTGTAGGTTCCGGCTTGAGACCGCGTTTGAGAATTTTTGAGTGTTAAGACGTTCACTATCACCGAGGTGTAATCATGTTTGCGAGATCGCGAATGTAGGTATGCGTGGGCGGTCGCGAATAGCTCAAGCGTTTGTATGTTAACGTGTTTTTCGCGTGTGATAGCGTATATGTGACATCGCGTGTATACCCTTGATTCTGTGACCGTGGTACCATTCACATATTTGCGTGTGGTCCTGTGAGCCGTGAATCTGATACCAAATTTCAATATGCGGTTCAGATGCTAGAAGGGAGTGAGTTCTCTCATATCAATTGTAGTTCCCATGTCATGTCGCCATGAAACGTGTTATCTGGTGGATATGAGCGTCATCTTTGACTGATCCAGCTGAAGGCGGGTGTAGAATGGTAGTATAGGAATCGAAAAGAAGAGATAAAAGACAATAGATGTAAGACGTAATAGATTAGACAGGTACAAGATACATCATTACATGACAAATATACATTAGTACTTCCAACACTACTAATACTTGAGAAACCGACCAGCACACATAGCACATCCTTTCTCAATTATCTATTTCTTTTTGGTTGATTGTAGGTTGTTGGTTGTGAGCTGGTAACTAGAGCAAAAGTATAGGACAGAAAAAAGGCTCACATCAACCCTCCCGGCCTCCTCGATACACCACTATCGAGGCGTATTGTAATCAACATCTTGAAGCGGGCTTCTTATATAAATCAAATCCTTGATAGTCATGATGATTGCTGGATTATTAAAATGAAAACTAATTGACCTATAGTAGTAGAACTTGGTGCAAATAGAAATGGTGAAGGAGAGAAAGGAGCCGCGTTGAACAAAAAAAAAGGGGAAGGTACCGTCAGAGACATAATCGAAGTGAAGTAGAATACACTTTTGGTTGTTAATTCGAATGCTGCAATTTTTACTATCTTCTAAATGGTTTTATTAGAACCGGTTATTTCGGTATTTCTTGAGGGAATAATGAAATAACGGTACACGAATATCGAATTTTCTTCTGTGGCCAAATAAATTGTTTCACTATCATTAAATGCCCTTTTCAAGATTACCATATTTTCGAATATGTGTGAATATTTTAGATTTCGATGTACGTGTACCGATATTTCTGTATTTTCATTAGAAAACTGAAATAACTGCTTTTAATATAACCTTTCAGAAGATACTAAAAATTGCTGCATTCGCATTAACAGCCTAAAATGTGTTATACTTCACTTTGGTTATATCTCTGACATTGCCCACCCATCTTTTTTGCATTTCGCCTACAACTACCTGCTCAAAACATGCATCCAAATATACCCAAGTAGAAGAAAATCGATAGCCTGGTCGTATAAGCCAGTCGTCGTATGTTGGAGTCCCAGTCAGAAGGGATTCTTAATGTAAGTAGCCACTGCCATCTGCCTATAAACAGTCTTTCCAAATGAACATTGAACACCATGTTCGCTCTAGTTCTGCGCTCATCTTAAACCCACATTTCGTGTGCAAACTCGAACCCACTAATGCGTACCAAAACACGTGTACATGTTCGTCTGCACAACTAAAACCCCATGTACGTAGACGGTGTTCGTACACACAGGATCGTGACACTAGTTTTCTTTTTCTCGCACTCATCATCACTAGCGTTGACTTATTCTGTTTTGTGTGTGCCTTTCTTGTGCATGCACCCGGTGTACGTACACCGTGTTTGAACCTAAGTTTGCACATTCGTTCCGTATTCGAGACAAACCGGTACACAAAGGCAAATCATGTTTGAGGTTGAACGCGTGCATAACATTTTGTACACAGGTGCAAACTTGTCGATGTTCATGGGAAGAAAGCTTATAAAACATAACAGCCTCCATATGTGTTATTGTCGATCACCTTAAAATTGCAATGCGTTATTGAAACTAACCGATTTGTTAAGATAATGCAACTAAAAATACTAAATCTTCAACAGCGTTTTTCTCAGCTTGCAGAAATAGAGCACAACATATATGCCTTAAAATGCAGAAATGTCTTGTACACCAAGAATCCGCTGCAAAGTCTGTCGATAAAGAAGAACAAGAACAAGTTTCGCTACGGAAAAAAATGAAATAAAAAAATTAATAACAAGACAAATTTTGTTTGTTTTGTAATAAGGTACACTAAACCGTCGTCGCTGATTGAGAATGCCAACAGTTCGTTGGCTGTAGGAAAAACACTCAGCCGTTTATGATTTTATCATTCTTTGCATAAAATGATAGATTGCCGCCATTGCTGGTTCAGCACAATTCAACGGAACAATCATTTTCAGAATTACTCTTAAAACAATAGTCTGTATTATTACCCGCTGAAGAACGTTCCATGCCAATTTTCAGAAGGTTTAGAATTAACTCGTATCACATGTTCAATTCTTTATTATGTTTCAGGAATCGTACACCCTGATGAAGGGTGGCAGTTTTAACATTTCTGTTACGACCAAGAGTTAAAAGCTACAATTTTCATAATATATGTAATTATACAAACGAAACCATCGGTAGTTACTACAACGTCCTAGCGTGTATGACGAAGCGGTTTGGTCGCATAATCGAGGTCAAGAAATCGAAGCGGCGTGAAGTGGACGAGGTGGCTGCCGACCCGCCGTCGGAAACACCGGCCCCTTGCAAGCAAACCTGGGATCCACTCGTTTGTCTGGTTTACTCAAACTTAGGGACTTTGAACTGGTTTAGGTCCGACTAAACGGAGCGACGTTGGACAGCACATAAAAAAGCCTTCTGGCCTAGTCACATTAGGCGATACTGTTTATTTTTTTATTTCTTTTCATCACCTTTTTTCGAGAATTGTCCTACTGGAGCTATAGAGCTAGGGTCTCGGAACGGCTCCCCCTTAGAAACATTCAATACAATTGCAGACGAGAAGGGAAATGTCACCCACTAAAACACTGTTTAAGCAAAATTGCATCGAACTATGATTCTGATTGGGATATTAAGTATACGGTTCCGATGTGCGGGAGTAGGGACTTTACGATCGCATGGGAATGAGCGTTTATTTGTGCTCGCTTGAGACCCTGTGTATGAGATAAGAATTTTGAATAGAAAGATTATAAGTACTATAGCGTCCCATATAATCGGGACGTTTTTGTGTACGCGAAATCTTGGGCGTAGCGCTGCGTGGACGATCGCGTTTGCATGTTAGTCTTTGTGTATCGTCGCGAAAAGCGCGAGCGTTTGTATGCAAACGTGTTCGATCGCGTGAACGTTTGTATGCTTGTAATAACCATCTATAGACAATTGTCTATCAGAAGTTTTTTAAAACTGTAGCAAGAAATATGCTTGATGATGTTTGCAATATTGTCAAATCCGTCAACCTAGCGGAGGAAAATTTGTAGGTTAGAAGTATTTGATGTACATATCGGAAAGTGGGATATTTTTTATGTGGTCTGCTATGGAGATCCGCTCTTCACTATGCCTTGCGACAAAATAAAAATATCTGCATGCCCCACTGATCTGGAAATCTCGTGATGATAGCTTCGTTCCTTAGCACATAAGATCTTAGTATCGCACCTTCGAAAGCAATTTTAAACAATAGATTAGAGAGTGAATCATCCTGTTTCAATCCATCTAACACTACAAACGAGTTGGATATTTCTCTGGCTATCTTACCGCTTGATTTTGACCCATCCAGCACTATAGAAACATTATATAAATCAGCTTAATTTTGTCGGAAAACCTCGTTCAAACATTATCTGCCACAAATCGTTTCGTTTCACTGAATCGTACGCCGCCTTAATATCCACAAACAGATGATGAGTCCGCAAGTTGTATTCCCGGAATTTATCCTAAATGTGTCGTAGGGTAAACATTTGGTCCGTCGTTTATCGTCCTTCTCGAAACCCTCGCGAGGCCCCGCTGACAAAGAATTCAACCAACGGGTGCAGTCTGCTAAACAGAACACGAAAGAGTACCTTCTAGGCGGTATTGAGGATCCACAAACAGTTTCGATTCAATGTGGTCCTCGTTAGTAAAATAAGAACTTATGTGAAAACCGGGACATTAGTCTCGATCACTCGTTTACTGTACACATAAGTTGTGTCATTTTTTGGATCTTGTGTCTAGCTAGCGGCCCAGTCAGCTGTTAGCTACTGACGAGGAGAATCCAAAACATGAAAATATGACTTAATTTCATTACACTCGAGTTTGCGGCCCCTCTTGAAGATAGTGCATATGAAGCCATCCAAGCAGTCCTATCTTCCACCCATAACATCCCCATCTCGGAGTAGACTGCTTCTTACAGCCGTTCACTCCTGACTTTTAAAAATTCAGCTGGAATTATGTCCTTCTCAGCGGCCTAACCGTTATCAGTTCTAGGATAATTTTCCGCACTTTCCTTAGTCTGGATGAATCCAAATCTTACCCATCATCCCAAATCTTCATTCGGTTTGTGCTTCTTCTCTGCTAGTTTGTCCATTCAATAGTAACTCACAGTGCTCCTTCCATCTGGTTGTTGATCGCTTTGTAGAACTTCCCCGAATCATTACTCGTAAAGCTTCGCTCTGCCTCAGCGAGCATCATTTCGTCGTGCCCACGTTTCTTACACCGATGAAGATTTCTCTCAGCAGCCCTCAGCTCACTATATCGTTCCCTGACGTGTAGCCGCTGCAAACATTCGGCTTCTAGCTTGGTTATTTCGTCGTCGCTCTTCGGCACTCAGTGTCGAACCAGTCTTTCCACTGCGGTACCCAACGCTTCTGTGGCTGTTGCACTAATCGTCTCACGGACCTGTTGTTACGCAGCGTTCAAATTGTCTCTTGTTGGTCGATTTTCGATTCGTTTATCGAGGTTTCTCTACCATAACCCCCGAAAACACCCTCAGCCAATAGTCGCATGGTTCTCTCACGTCTAAAGCCGGTTATCCTGGACAGTCTTGCGTGAATCCAACACGCCACTGGGCAATGGTCATACTGAACGTTCGGTTTGGTTCCCGACGTCAATGACATCGGAGATATGTCGACCGTCTATAAAGAGAAGTTTTGCCATCCGGGTGCCTACAGGTCCGAACATTCTTCTGTGTAGAATAGGTGCTACAAGTAACCATGCCCCAGGCTGCGGCCATACGCCGTTGTCGTTGATGGTTGTCACCATGTCAATAGCTAAACGAATGAATTCTTCCTATCCGATATGTGCATTTGTATCCCTGATTATGAGTTTTACGTCATGTTTTGGACATTCCGTAGGTCTTGTCTAGACCCTCATAGAATTTATATTGAAAATCAACGGATTTTTCGTTGGTAGGCGCGTAGGTATCGAACAAGATATAGTTGAAGAACTTGGGCTTTATCCTCAACACGCAGATACGATCACTCACCGGTCTCCACCTAATGACCCGTTGCTGCTGCTTACCAAGCACTACAAAACCCATTCTGTGTTCTGTCTTCTCGCTACCACTGTGGTTGATATGGTATTCGAACGAGGCTTTATTTGGTGGAATTCTATGCGACCTTCACCTTTACTTTTTGCAGTTTCCGAGCAAGTAGGGCGGCTTTCGCAGATTCAAATATAGTTCTAACGTTCCAAGTACCATGTTTCAAATCAGATTTAAACATGGCGGTGTCCTTCACCGATTGTTCTGTCTTGTATCTTCATTTAGAATTTTCTGGGTTGTTAGGCTGTTTATTCGGCATGCTATCTTACAACGGCAGCAACACTTAGCCTCGTAATGGAACTGTCTTGTTGAAAATGGCTGACAATGTACCGCATTTCTATTTCAACCCCCCGTTCCGGCACAGACGCTGTTTAGGGCCGCTCCTAATATGGAGAACGTCGATGTCCTCCTTCCCTGTCAGTATACGACCGGGGTTTGCTACCCGATCTTCATTAAGGTTGCTCGTACCTCGGTTAACGTTAACACCCAGCTACCAGTACTTCAACAGCGGGATCAGGTAGGAATTTACTACCAGAACGTGCAAGGTCTCCGTACCAAAATTGACAAACTTTTTGTAGCGGTCTACGACGAATGTTATGTCGTCTTCGTTTTGACCGAGACATGGTTGAACGATAAAATAAATTCTCTGCAATTATTTGGCCCGAACTACACCGTTTACCGCAACGATAGAGGTTCAGCTAAAACAGGTAAAAGGTGAGGTGGTGTTCTTATCGCTGTGACTAATTGGTTGGCATCTAAAATAATGGATGGCAATGACAGTTATCTTGAACAACTGTTGGTGACCGTTATCAGTGAAAACCGCATGATCTGTATAGGAACTTGATCATGATCTCAACGTTATTGAGCTACATATCGAGACAGTGCTGACTACGTGTAGTAAGCTCAAATCACACGACTTTTTCTTGATGTTCGGTGATTATAACCGACCTGGACTTGTCTGGGAGAAAGCTCCCGCGGGATTCGTTTACCCTGATCCGGCTGACTCAACATTCTCAAGATCTTGTTCCACTCTTTTAGATGGCATGTCGTTGCTGAATATAAGGCAGATAAGCACTGAAACCAACAAGAAACATTACCATCCCCTGCTGTTTGCTGTTGTAGATTGTCCGCAGCAGGTGCAATTTATCGAAGTGCCTGACGATAGAGCATTCCTTTTCTAAAGGTGATTTTAACGCACTTAGCAGTTCTCTGCGAAACATCGATTGGTCACCGGCACTCAAGGATGCAACCGACATTAACGCTGCAGTGGATACATTCACAAGGATCCTGAAGAATTTATTCAGCCTACACATTCCTGCATCGCTACCACGCCCTAAGTCGCTCACAAATTGATACCGTATATACAGACCTCAAAGCAGCTTTCGATTGCGTCGACCACACGTTACTATTGGCAAAAGTGGAACGACTTGGTATGGCTTCCAATTATGTGGATTGGATGAATTCGTATCTCGCATCCCGCTCCCTGTTTGTGAAATTGGGAATCAATGAATCATACTGTTTCGTAAATACGTCCGGCGTACCACAAGGCAGCAACCTCGGCCCGCTGCTTTTTTCCATATTTTTCAATGATGCGTGATATGTAATTCCTCCAGGTTGTAACTTAATTTTCGTCAAAGATCTGAAATTTTTCTTGTAGTCAGATCAGTTCAAGGCTGTTTGGAGGTATAGAGATACATAGATCTTTTCGAAGAATGATGCGCAAGAAATTCGCTGATACTCAGTGTGTCAAAATGTAGCGTGATCACTTTCACTCGGAAGAAGCATCCAATTGTTTGGGACTACAACGTGTCCGGTGAAATTCTGTGCAGAACGACAGTAGTGAAGGACCTTGGAATGCTGTTGGATACAAAAATGACCTTCAGAAACCATTGCTCCAGTATCGTGACAAAAGCTAACAGGAATCTCGGGTTCACTTTTAGAATTGCCAACGAATTTCGTGATCCGTATTGCTTGAGAGCACTTTATTTTTCACTCGTACGGTCTATTCTTGAAGCGACGGCTGTAGTTTGGAGTCCTCGCACCGAAATCTGAAGCAGCAGAATAGAAGCAGTACAAAGAAAATTCATGATACCATGTATAAGTCACAACTTACCATTCGTTTTCGTGAAATAGTTCACGAAATCATAAAAAATTCATGTATTCGTGAACTGGTTCATGATTCCTAACATATTAGTCACGATCGATCCGTACTCGTGAAACAGTTCACGAAATCATGAAATATTATTAATATATTCGTGAACTGGTTCATGATATCTAGTATAGTAGTCACAACTTATTCGTTTTCAAGAAAAAGTTCACGAAATCATAAAATATTATTCGTGTATTCGTGAACTGGTTCATGATTCTTAGTACATGATTTACGATATATCTAGTATCCATCTGCGTGCTTGTGGTATTTAGAAGATATTCCTAATCATTTACAACTTCATGCAACATGGGTATGAAATTTTTAAGTGAACTTTTTCACAAAATTTGGAGTATAATTCATGAATTAATTTTTGTTCCATGCACTTTTCCATGAAATACCTAGCTGCTAGCGACCAGTAATAGGTACGAGCAGTTGATATAAAAAAACTATTAGAACCTCGAACATCGTTATTCATTTGATAAGGTTCATTGTGATGTCCGGACAAAAAAAAACGAAAACTGCACTGAGAACCCCAAATAGTGTGCGTGATATAGTTCACAGAACCAGATATCGCGAATGAGTCTTATTTTAATTATCCAGCTTATATTGTCACGTTATTCCGTTATTAAAAAACCGTTAGTAACCAAAAAGTAATAGATCACGACAAGGCGAAGAGAATTTACGAATACCATGATAAAACTGCTGATATCAAGAACATTAGTTACATTACTCTTTGAAAGTGAGCTCTAAAATAAAATATCATGATAACATGAACAGAAATTACGAAAATCGTGACTAAGATACAGAAATCATGAACACAAATCACACAATTAGTGACAAAATATCTAAAATCATGACTAAGATCTTGAAATCATGAACATGAATTGCTCTATTCATGACCAAAATTTCACGATGACAGAAACAGAAGTTACTATAATCTCGACTAAGATCCTGAAATCATGAACATGAATCACTCTAGTGATGACTAAAATATCCCGATAACGTGAATAGAAATTACGAACATTGCAACTAAGATCTTGAAATCATGAAGTTTAATCCCGCTAACATCATGAGAATTCACAAGAATCGCGAATAAGCTCTTGAAATTATGAACAATGTTTTACTGTCGGCTGTATATTCCCAAATCATGAACAAGAATCACAATAAAAACTAAACATGTCCAGAGAATAACATCCAACCAGTAACCCAACCAAATATTCTAATGTAACGCCATCTATATATTCGGGCGAACTGGTTTTTAGAAAACACAAATAGTTTCATGAATACGAGGTTTATTATTCATAATTTCAGGAACTTGGTCACGGTTTTCGTAAATCGTTTAGTTCACGAAATCGTGACCTTTTGTTCATGAATCTATGAACGGATTTTTTTTCCGTGTGTGAGATCTCTTAATGATAGCTCTGTCCATTTGCTGTATGATCAGCATCAAATTTTCAACAAACGATGATTGTACTCTAGACTGCCCAAGAAAAACTTTTTTTTAAAACGCAATCGGCCTACCTCTGAGTTGATTTGTAGTCCCACCAGTAGTCCTAATTTGAGCCAATTCAACAATTTACATAGCCCAATAGCTTGTATTTTCAACGCTAGGTAAGTCTGTATGCATTAATTTATGAAATTTTTAATGTAGCGATTAAGTTTTGCATGGGGCCTAGTAGCACATGGTGGTGAATCAGTATTCGATTCCCACGAACTTTATTTTTACTCAAATAATGGTTGGGTTTGACTGAATAGTATGTTTGGAACTATTTTAGTACATGATATGAGTCATCTTTTGACTACAAAATTTTAGTTCCACATTTCACCGCATAGGGGCGTCAAAACTAACTTTTAAAGGAAGAAAGATAGATTGCGAATATGTTCACAAACATTAATGGAAAAGGCTTGTTCTACAACTTTGTAGAAGACACCTTATTGTTATCTCTTTCTGTTGAGAAAAGAGTGTTGACGTCCTCTGGTGAAATGAAGAACTCAAATTTTCAAGTTGAGGGATGACTCATATCATGTACTAATATTCTTTCAAATATATTATTCAGCTAAATTCAACCATTATTTCGCAAAAAATCGTGGGAATTAACTACTGATTTACCACCATGTGATGTTAGGCCCCTCGAAAAACGGACTCAGACATTACTTAATTAAAAGTTTAATACCTTATCCCAAGGAAATTGAATTGTTTTTCAGTCTTCTACAAAGTTGTATACGCAGAAATTATCTTTCTTATTTTCGCTTGTAGTGATAAACATTACTTTTTTGATAGTTCGGAGACTTGGATCGAGTCGCTTTTAAATGCTAACACGTTGTAAATAAATTCCCTGAACTGTATTTTTTTCATCCGATGGCTTCATGTTCAATTTCTGAAAAACTATGCCAAGGATTTCAAATCGCTGGAATGTAAGATTAACGAGCGAATCATTTTGTCTTGCAAGATTCTTCTGCTCTGCAAGATTCCCTGGTCAATATGCATTGATATCTACTTAGGCTATAAAACGATTGCGATTGTGTCCCGGGATCATATAAATAACACAGTGAGAAATATTTTCATATCATTTTGATAACTTTCGGTTACACTACTGTGTTCGGGTGTCACTAGTATTCAGATCGATGTCGCCAAATTGTGCTTGAACTGAACTTGAAAAACATAAATAGATTCACCACGCAATATTTGTAATAAAAATAACAATGTCCAAATTGATTACTTTAACATTGAAAGAGATATTAATAGTGAGTGCCAATAATATGATTTATCAACTATTTGTCACTCTCTACACATGAACCATGAAAGCGGATTTCAAAATTTTTCAAGCCATAATAAGACATATTTTGTTAGGCAGACGAACTGAATCCGCCTATGCATCACAGTTCCACGCCAGATCAGCTGGCATCCCTGATATTAGTTGAAAGTTGATGACCATCACTCGATCATGCACTCCGATAGTTGACAGTTGTGCGACCGACTCAGGAAGGAAACGATACACACATGGTCAACACGCAAAACACGCTCGCGCCTACTAACAAACACATACAGATCGCATCGCTCGCGGTCATACGCGATCGGTCGATCAATCATGATTGTGGAACACGGTGCGTGTCGGTTTCCATGGTGATTGTGGTGGTGGTGGTCAGCTCCACCAGGGGAACTAATAAATATACGTAACACTCGTCATCATCGCTGACTGGTCGGCGAAGTTCTCCGCACGTATCATATCTACCCTACACTAGTTTTGACGCTGCTGTTGCGACTTTGAGCTTTCAAGGTCGCCGCCGCTGCCGCCATCACACATTGGCTCACAAATTAGAGAGTGGCGCGCGCGAACGACGATCACCTTCCTCCACACCTCACCAAGTGCCTTTCTCTTCCTGAGCACCTTGGTCGCGTACGGCTACCGACCGACCGCCGGTAAAAATTGTTTATTATTAGTTTTTGATATTGATATTGAATAACATATCCGCTGGCTGTGGCTGGCGCTGCGACACGACTAACATACAGAGCCGCGATCGACGACGCTGGCTAGCTACCGCCGATATTCGTTGGGTCACAGTTGGAGTGGCCTCTGCGATCGCGATCTGCGTGTTGCCGAGTTTCCCTTCCGTTTCGCTTTCCAGTTTTGGCCTGTCTAGGTTATGCAATTCCCCCGCGATCGGTAGTCGCTCTTGCCGTCGAAGCGCTGTGGTAAGACCCATCGCGGGGCATTACGCGGCGAAGAGAATTTTCCTTTCCACGAGCCGGGCTCAACGGCGGCAGTGAAGAGATGTTGAAACACGCATCCAACCATTAAAGCTTCTTAAAGGTTGGATGTTTGCTTTTGGAAAGTTGACCGTTGCTCGAAAGTGACAGTTTTACTTTAGAGCGACCAACCGACGGACTGACCGATCGACCCTGTTGGCCGTTAATGGCAGCTCAGGCAAAAGTTCGAAGTTGATCGCATCGAAGCTGTTGGTTGGCTGTCTGGTTGGTTAGTTGGTTGGCCGTTTGTAGGTTTATGGGTGTGTGTGTGTGTGGCCGGCGGGGCTTACATCAGCTGCTCGTATTTCACGTGTCAGCGCGCGCTAGTCGCTAGTGCGAAGCGCAAACGCTGAAATGGAAAGTGATTACATGACCGAAATTAGGCCAAGTGAAAGTAGTTCTCGCTGTTACTGTTACTGGTGCTGTTATTGGTACCACAGTTGCTCTATTGAACGCTATGGCGGTATGTAATTCGAAAGGTTAGCTTGTAGTGAGCTGGGCAGGGAAATGCTCGTGCATATAAATTTTAAATTACTTGAATTGCCGACTGGTTAAATGGTTTTTTGACACTTTGTTATGAAGTTGTTTGAGAAACGGACATGATTAACGATGTCTGTAAACTGTTCAGACCAATTGTGAATTCAAAACTGGATATATTTCACAAGTTAACAACTGTATGTCAATAAATTGAAATATAGTACCTTCAATTAAAACAGTTTTTTTTTTCTGATATCTGATTATAAGTTTACTATTAGAACTACTAGGCGAAAAACCCTCGAGTGATAAAATTCATTCACATTTCTGTGATCTTCAAATCACGATGTCGTGACATAGTTTGGTTATGAAAATTAGGATGTCGCCGGAAAAAAAATCCATTAATCATGAAAGAATTCCACAATTAAATACAGGCCGTTTATTACGAACAATTCCTAGTTTGTAATTTGGTTGTTGTCCCGGCTATCTCAGGTCCATGAATTGGGATTGCTTTCATATCGTGATTCTAAACCAAAATTGGAGCACTCGTGCTAAAATTCTACTAACCACTAATAATCCTTCCTGACAGGGGTTCGAACATATGAAGATTGGCTTATGAGACCAGAGCGCCTGATCATCCAAACTGCCAGGCCAGAACTTTATGCAATTCAGAAACATTTCATTCCGCGCGAAATAACCCGAAAAATATGTCCCCCCTTAATCGACATTTATGAATTTGAACCGATTTTGGTGGAATCAGTTATCTAATTCAACCATGTGATACGTGTCGATTGAATTACTCTTCGGTTTATCAGACCGCTCCCTGCTCTGAAGATTTACCGAAAACTTGCATTTTCCTTCGTAAGTCAAGCATTTGGGTCTCCTCAATACCTGGCAGAACCGATTCAGGCGACAAAAGAGAAATTCAAAAAACGAGGCATTCGAAAGCAAAGAGTTGGTCATGGATGAAGTCCCACAAGCACAAAAGTTCTGATTACTGATTAGACTACCCATAAAAACATAAGAACCCCATATGGGTTTTTGTCGAAAATGAGTTATCTGTTGGATTGTGACGGCACCGGTGGTTGAGTGGTAAGCGTGACCGCCACTCATTCCAATTTGCCTGGGTTCAATTCCAGCCGAGGTCGTTGAGATTTTTCTGAGGTGACGTCTTCCTTCGGAAGGGAAGTAAAGCCGTTGGTCCCCGGTCTATGAGTTTGGTGGATAGATATCTAGTCCAGATAGTGAAGTCACCTCTCTGGGGTCGGTAAAGAAGAAGTGATCCAACTTCTATACTGTTACTAACAAAAATATCCTCTATGCTATATTTTTTATTTGTGTCTCATCGGCATAAACAGAACTTCTGCTCGAACGGGACATCACGTTTGATCAGTCGTTTGATTGAAACACATAGTGTGTTTTAGTTTTAAGGGATTTGCGTCAAGCCGGCGCTAATCTATTCCGACAATGTGTTAGTGTCGGTTTCTGATGAGGCGAAGCCGAAACGCAACATAGTATGAAAAATATCCTCCTTCTGTGATACTTGTGGAGTGCGCAGTAGTATATACGGCCTCTAGCAAAAGCAAGTATCACTAAGCACTAACCATTCCTTCCCTTTCCTTCCGCGATCTACATTCGGGCCTGGCCGGCGCCGGTATTGATCAATACTTTAGGATTACCAGGAGTTGCACATTGAAAGATGTTTCGCTCTTCCCAAGCATAATTATCTACTTATTCTCTGTGCAACTTCAGCTAGTCCAGATCAATAACAGAGTAGCAGTCAGGGGTGGTCGCACAAGCTCAAGCTCAATGAGTTATCTGTTGGATTGGATTCTGTATCACCACCGAATCACAATGCACAAATAAGATTACCAAGTTTGTTTAGAAAATATCGAAAAAAAAATCAATATGGGATTATTATTTTTAGGCTTTCATGGGCAGTAGAGTACAGTGAAATTTTCGTTTGCGCATTAGCTCTGGTAATATTTAGTTTAAAACAGATTGTTTTCTTATTTAGATTAACGGCACTAAGTTCAAATGCGGATGAGACAAAATTATAAGGAAGTAGTCTTCTTAGATTTTACATCAAGCATTAACACGTCAAGCACGTACCAAAATATTCCCACGTTTCTAGATTAAAAAGTAAAAAGTGTCTTTCTCAGCCGGAGCTCGATTTGCTCTTATTCGAGGCATAGTTAGAATGCTATTGATTGATTTTCATGATAATTTTATCAACGATGTACAATAAAACAGATTTTTTCGATTACGATCGCTTTTCAAGGCTTTCTCAGTTAAAACTTAAATTGGCGTCATACATGGATTTCTGGAATTTACTCGACAAACTTGTTCGGGAAATACCCCATTGCACAGTGGTCGAAAATGCAAATTTAGTAGAAATTTTAACGTTTTGCTAAACCTGAAATTCTGAGATTTATTGTGGGTTTGGGAGAGTTTTCGTAGTTTGTGAGTCCATTTTTTGTTTAAACAGCAGTTAGGAAGATTCTAATTTGACAGATATCATACAACTTCAATAACAATTCAATCATTCTAGATAGCTTCATACAACCTTCAGCAAAGTTGTAGAACGACTAATTTTAGAAAAGTTTGCTACTTTTCATTTTACATGAAAATTGAAATCATATTTTAGAAAGTTTCTTTTAAAAACCGATTTGTATGTATAATTTTTATAGTATAGATTTAAAACTAAAGTGACCTTCAGTCAACTTCAAGATGGTTTCAGAACGCATAATAATTTGTTTCAAGCCTAATGCCAAGTCTAATTATTATGGTTTAACAGTTGAACACTTTTTCGTTAAAAATGTTCAATTTGGAATTCCCATATCACAAACTGGGGCAAACGAAAGAAAATTTGAAATTTCATGATCCCGGAGGAAAAAGTTATGATGACGATTTTTTTAAATTTTACAAAGCATGCAATTTTCAGAATTGAAAGTACCTATATCTTGGGTCAAAAATATCGTAGTTGGTAAAACCATTACCTTGTACACAGCTCAACTGGGTTCGAGTCTCAACCCCGCACATGGGGCTAGAAATTTTTTTAAAGAGATTTTTCTCATCCGAAAAAAGAGGCGAATGGACGTAAGGTTAAATCTCCTAGCAATGAAACAAAAAATAAATACTTATATATTTTCAAAAATAGGAACTAGAATTTATTGTGTTAGAAGGAAATGTTTGTCTTCAAAAACAATGAAAGTCATATAAATAACATGTGTTATGTAACCCTAAATATAAATATGTATAAATAACATGTTAGCAAAAAACTGTAAAAGTAATGACAAAAATAGAGTTTTACCTAAATTAACCCTTAATAATATGTTTAAATTGTTTTTGCGATGGACAACATGAAATGTATAGTTGCATTCTCATGAAAAAATGTTGCGCTGTACAAGACTTTTCCATTAATTTAAATAGTGTGAGGGTGGTTCTAAGTTTGCTAAAGTCTGCAAATTAACGTTTTAATAGTTCGAACACTACACTGTCTTACACAAAATTTCAGAAAATCATATTGCAAGAAAAACCTTGTCGAAGGCACTGGAGCTCTATGTCTAGTACTGTTCATTTTGCAAAAAATACACCAAACAACAAAAAAGTATGTTAAAAATGGTTTAATTTATACAACTTTTGCTTGTTTGATTTTTTGTTCGGCTGTAGAAATACTTTCAGATATTTTAAAGGATAGCAATTTGTTTCAAAACATCAAACCTCTAGCTTCATTCGTTAGAAAGTTATAAACTTTTTTTTACAAAAAAAAAAACAAGTAAATATTACTAGATATAAAAAAATATCGTGGTGATGTATATTGAAAAGTATGGTGGTAGTATGGTAGAAACGATATTTAATATTTAGTATCCTAATCGAAGATATTTGAGAAAGTTAGGGCAATCCGGGGCTATTCGGAGCTACCTAAGCAAATCGCCCTTTTAGGTGGGTAGATGTGAAAGAATTTATCAGTCAAAGATCCTAATTGTTAGTTTGAAACCTCAGCTCCATTTGGAGTCATAAAAAACAATTTTCATCGCTCCTTGGCAGCGCTAGGCAACGATTAGAAAAACTTCACGTTTTTCCAACCTTTTACAATCTAGGGAGGAATAAGTCGGACCGCCCTGCGGGGCAATTCAGATCGTTAATTTGTTTTAGTTATTTTTACAATGGAATTGTGTTTACGTATGAATCTTTTATTTGAGAAACCCTTTAAGAAGCAAAAAAAAATGCTTTCAAAAAAATAATGTGGTTAGTCAAAGTTGTCGATCGGCGCATCATGTATTTTCTTTGCTGTGGTTTGTGCAATTGTGTGTGCAGCCGCAAGCCGCTGAACGGTGGTTGATGGGATAGAGGGTCCGAATAGTCCCATACGCTCAATTCGCACAAAAGTGGTGAGCGTCATGAAAATATCTGTGTTTTCACCCAACAAACATCATTCCATAAAATAGCAGTAAATTTTTCCATAATGATTTTTGTTTTGAAAATGGCAAAAAAAATAAACGCGAAGTATTTTGTTTCTAAAAAAACTGCAGAATGAGAATCATCTGTCAAAAACTATGTTTCAAAATGGCGCTTTCACGAATATGTACGACAGTCAAGAAGTCTTACGGTTTTCTGAGAAATCGAGGGGGTCTGATTACCCCCACGGTTTGAATAGCCCCGGGTCCCCCTATATTTTTATGTCAAAATTCTCACTGTGGAACAAAAATAGTTTAATAGTTGTTGTATTGGAACAAATTATGTGCCCTAAAATAATCTTGAAGTTGTCCAAAAGATACTTTTTAGTGTGTAATAAAAACTATACAAGTTAAAAGAATAAACTTGTTTTTAAGCAACACCCTAAAGTTTGCTGGAGTGGAGTGGAAAGTATGAAAGATAGAGCAGGTAAGTCTTCAGCGAATTTGTCTAAAATGTGTTATTCCACAACTTAATCGACCAATATACGACTAATGGTAGACCAATGTCGAAACAAAGTCAGAGCAATATCGGACTAACGTTGGGATCAATGTTAAATCAATATCCGATCAATGTCGAACCAATGTAGGACCAATGGCGGACTGCAGTTGGATTAGTGTTAGATCTACGTCGATCTAATATCGGACCAATGTTAGACCATGCTCTATCTCAAAGCGTTAAAGAGTACAATTTTAAATATAGCCACAATTAGAACCATCCTAACCGCTGCATAATCGAAAAGTAGTTCTTTGCAAAGTACAACTTTTCTAAATATATTATAAGGCTAATTTTTTAGCTTTAGATAAAACTTAAAATTTCTGCTAAATTCACATTCTGGACCACTGTCGAATTTGTCGGACCAATGTTGAACCAATGATGAGTCAATGTTCGACCAATGCTAGACCAATGTCCGATCAATCCTGAAACAATGTTGGATCCATCTCGGATTTACTTCGGATACATGGACTAATATCGGATTAATGATAGATCGACGTTGGATCAATGTCAGGCCATTGGACTAATGTTGGACCATTTTCGGATCAATGTCGGACTGGTTGGACTAATGGTGGACCAATATACGACTTACGATAGATCAATGTCGAAACAAAGTCAGAGCAATATCGGACTAACGTTCGATCAAAGTCGAACTAAGATAACTGAAGGACAAATCTTATATCAATATCGAACCTTCGTCGGATCAACGTCGGACCAATTTGGGATCAATGTTAAATCTATATCTGTTTTGTGTCGAACCAATGTAGGACCAATGTCGGACTGCAGTTAGAGCAGTGTTAGATCTACGTTGATCTAATATCAGACCAATGTTAGCCCAATTTCGTACTAATAATGAACTATCAATTATGGACCAATGGCGGATCAATGTCGAACCATTCTTGGACCAACGTCGGGGCAAAGCTGGATCAATGATGGATTAATGTCGTGCCAATATCGGATTTCTGAACTAAGGACCAAGAACGGAGCACCAATTTTGCACCAACGTATGACCAATATCGGACCAAAGTTGGATCAATTTCGGACGAATTTTGGACAAATGTCGGACTAATTTTAATCCAATGTAGGACCATTATTGGGTTTATGCTGAATCAGTGTTAGATGAACGTCGGGCTAATATTGAACCATCGTCGAATCAGTGTTGGACCAACGTAGGACTAATATGGACTACCAATGATGAACCAATGTGGAATCAATGTCGGATAAATGTCCTACCAATGTTGTACCGACGTCGGGCCAATGTTGAATCAATGAAGAGCTAACTCCGGGCCAATGACGGACCAATATCGGATTAATGTTAAGTTAAAGACGGAGTAATGTCGAACCAATTTAGGACTATCGTCCGGCCAATTTTGGATGCTCAATTTAAGACGAATTTTAAACCAATGTTGGACCAACGTCGGACCAATGATGTGACCAATGTTAGCCCAATGTTGAATCAATGTCGGGCCAATGACAGACCAATGTCGGACTAATGTTGGTTCAATGCCAAATCGATATTGGACCAATATTGGATTAATGTTGGATCAACGTAGGACCAATCTAGACGAATGTCGAACAAATGTCGAATCAATGTAGAACAAATGTCGAACTGATGTGCAATATTTTCATATTTTTTTTTGTTCGATTACTGTATTTTATACAGCAACACTTTCTGAGAGCGAGTTTCAGGGAATGAATATTTATATGCGAAAGAAATATACACTGAAAAAAATGTTGTGTTATTTTTTACAAAAACAAAAAAATTGTGTTAAAATTTAAATTGTAAAAAACCTATTTTTTCTAATTTTTTATATTTTAGAATCAAAAACCTAAAGAGAAAAAAAAATATTTTGAATGTTATTGTATGATGGAGAACTTATCCGTAAAAAAGTTTTTCTAACAATAACTTTATACATTTTTTAAATTTCATGCTAATTGACATACAAAACTGTAATTTATTACAGAATATAATTCTTAGTCTCATTTTAAATAAAAATGTATATAACAAAAATCTTCCAAAATGCCATAGTTTTCGAGATATTTGGAATTTTGTTCCAACAAAAACAGTTAATTCGTGTGATTATGCCCTTTTTAAAAGTTATTCGCGTTACCCCATCATAAAATGTCAAAAATCTAATGTTTATCTTTTTAAAGACGTAAAAAAAACTTTTTCAGTGTATTTAGATTATGGAGAAGCTTTCAATAAAAATGTTTTCCTAACAACAACTTTTGACATATTTTTATAATTCGTACTATTTGCAGTAAAAAATACAATGTTCTTTTTGAATGTGATTTTTAACGCTATTTTAATTCAAAATGTTAATAACAAAAAAAATCTGAAATGTACTAGTTCTCGAGATATTTAAAATTTCGTTTTAACAACACAATTCTTTTGTTTTCTTATGATCTTTTCAGAAGTTATTCGCATTTCTCCATCAACAATAATAACTTTTTCAAAAGGCCCATAACATTTGCTGTAACTTTCTCTTTGACATCAAGGTGATATTGTAAACCATTTGAAAGCTATACGAAAACAACCAAAACATGATCGAACTATTTAGTTTAATCATAAAACCCTATGGTTGAATAGTATTTTGATTGTTTTCGTATAGCTTTCAAATGGTTTACAATATCACCTTGATGTCAAAGAGAAAGTTACAGCAAATGTTATGGGCCTTTTGAAAAAGTTATTATTGTTGATGGAGAAACGCGAATAATTTCTGAAAAAGTCGTAATAAAACAAAACAATTGTGTTGTTAATAAAAAATTTGGAATATCTCAAGAACTAATACATTTCAGAAAATTTTTGTTATTATCATTTTTATTTAAAATAGTGTTTAGAATCATATTCAAAAAGAAAATTGTATTTTTGACTGCAAATAGTAAGAATTATAAAAAATATGTCAAAAGTTGTTAGACAAAAAAAAATTGTTGAAAGCTTCTCCTTGATTCAAATACACTGAAAAGGTTTCTTTTACGTCTTTAAAAAGATAGATTTTTGATATTTTATAACTGGGTAACGCGAATAACTTTTGAAAAGAGCATAATCACACGAAATAATTGTTTTTGTTGGAACAAAATTTCAAATATCTCGAAAACTATCGCATTTTGGAAGATTTTTGTTAAATACATTTTGATTTAAAATGAGAGTTAGAATTATATTCTGTAATAAAATTACAGTTTTGTATGTCAATTAGCATGAAATTTAAAAACATGTATAAAGTTATTGTTAGAAAAAAATTACCGATAAGTTCTCCATCATACAATCACATTCAAAATGTTTCTTTTCTCTTGAGGTTTTTATTGACAAAATACAAAAAATTAGAAAAAATGGGTTCTTTACAATTTAAATTTTTAACACAAATTTTAGATTTTGTGAAAAATGACACAAATTTTTTTTCAGTGTATATTTTTTTCGCACATAAATATTCATTCCCTGAAACTCGTTCTCAGAAAGTTTTGCTGTATAAAATACAGTAATCGAACAAAAAAAAATTAATATTAATGCACGTAGAAATGTTTACGCCCATTTGAAAAATTGCTCTTGAGTCAAAATAATCTTACTGATTGTGGTAAATGCGTAATCTTTCATGCCGATGAAACGTGTAAAGTTTCATAGGAATCCAAGATGGTGGATCAGGATTTTAATTATTTTCGGACGGATCTTCGAGGAATTTCTCCTATGTTACACCTATGTCTCTCCAATGCACTATGGTCCCAAAGCTGTATTTAGGAAGACAAAACTGTTTGCGCCTAAACCGTTGGTTTTAGATATATAGTATCTTCGGCAAACTTTCTTAAAACTTTCTTGTCGATTTTTTTATCTTAGTTGAATTAGGGTGGTCCTTGTGGTTAGGATGTTCAACGTATCAACTTCTTAGATATGTAAAATTCAGCTACATAATGTTCTACAAAGTTATAAATCAGTCAAATTGAAGCAACTTTTCTGAAGAAACTATGTGGCTATCTCTAATGGTTCATGTGATATGACTTTTTCATATTTAAGGTAGGGTGGCTCATTAAAAATTGGTTTTCTATTAATATCTTTTTATGTGATAATTTCTCGCTAATACTATGTTCTAGAGGTTTTTAGAACTTTTGTAAATGCACATTTTTGCCGAAGCAATGAAGTTTCTATTTCTTTTGTTTGCATAGTTACAGGCGATTTTCAAAACAAAAATGGTGTTTTCAAAGCTATATATCTTCCAACATTGCAAATGGATTTTCAATCTTTTAATTTCATTTGAAAGATCGGAACTTTTCTAATTTTTGGTGAAAAAACTGCGGGAGCGATATTTCTGTAAAATAAATAATTATTTTTTTGAAAATGGTGTATTTTTCAAAAAAATCGTTCATAACTTTTCAAATAGACGAGATAATAACTTTGTTACTTCAGCAAAAATATTCGCCATACAAAGTTCTAAAAGTGCTGGAAACAAAGTATTTACGATAAATCAATGTATGAAGTAACAAATGAGAAATAGTGATTTTAAGGGGTCACGTTTTCATCGCTCAGTCTCTTATGGTAAAATCAACAAATTTCTCTCACTTCATACATTGATTTATCGTAAACACTTTGTTTGCAGCACTTTTAGAACTTTGTATGGCGAATATTTTTGCTGAAGTAACAAAGTTATTATCTCGTCTATTTGAAACGTTATGAACGATTTTTTTGAAAAATATACCATTTTCAAAAAAAAAATATTTATTTTACAGAAACAACGCTCCCGCAGTTTTTTCACCAACAGCTAGAAAAGTTCCGATCTTTCAAAGGTTTTTAAAAGATTGAAAATCCATTTGCAATGTTGGAAGATATATAGCTTTGAAAAACACCATTTTTGTTTTGAAAATCGCCTGTAAATATGCAAACAAAAGAGATAAAAACTTCATTGCTTGAGCAAAAATGTGTATTTACAAAAGTTCTGAAAACCTCTAGAACAAAGTATTAGCGAGAAATTAACACATAAAAGGATATTAATGGAAAACCAATTTTTAACGAGCCACCCTACCTTAAATATTGCAAAAATCATATCACATGAACCATTAGAGATAGCCACATAGTTTCTTCAGAAAAGTTGCTTCAATTTGATTGATTTATAACTTTGTAGAACATTATGTAGCTGAATTTTACATATCTAAGAAGTTGATACGTTGAACACCCTAACCACAAGGACCACCCTAATTCAACTGAGATAAAAAATCGGCAAGAAAGTTCCATGAAAGTTTGCCGAAGATACTATATATCTAAAACCAACGGTTTAGGCGCAAACAGTTTTGTCTTCCTAAATACAGCTTTGGGACCATAGTGCAATGTCAGACTAACGTTGAACAAAAATCGGAGTAATGTTTAAACCTATAAGGAATTCCACTAAGGTCCGCCCGAAAATCATTATAATCGTGACCGATCATTTTTTATTCCGATGAAACTTTACATATTTTTTTTTAAATCTTTGTTTACTTTGTTTCAACGAAAACAATTATTTCTGTTGATTACAACATTTTCATAAGCTATTCGCGTTTCTGCATCAAGATCAATAAATTTCTCAAAATGCTCGTTTAATTTCCTGTAACTTTCCTTTTGACATCATGGCGATATTGGAAACTATTGCTATACGATAACGATGCATATATTATTCAACTATAAGGTCTGATGCTCAAGCAATATAGTTGTATATTTTTATTGTTTTCAAATGGTTTACAATATAGCTATCATATCCAAAAAAAAAGTTACAGGAAACTTTGTAAGCATTTTCATAAATCATTTTCATTTGATGGAGAAACGCGCATAACTTGTGAAAAGGTCGTAATCGAACGAAATAATTGTTTTTGTTGAAACAAAATTTTAAAAATATCACCAAAACTACTTGATTTTCGAAATTTTTGTTAGAAGCAGGAGTTAGGAGTGTTTTTGATTGCAAATAGCATGTATTTTAAAAATATAATTAAAGTGGTTGTTGGGAAAACTTTCCTAATGGTAGCTTTTCCTTGATCCAAATATACAGAAAAAAATTCTTTTTTATGCTTAAAGCGATAAACATTTGACTGGTGAAAATTCATGATGGAGAAACGCGAATAGCTTTTAAAAAGGGTATAATTTCGCGAATCTATTGGTATTGTTGAAACAAAATTCCAAATATCTCGAAAACTGTCGCGTTTTGGAAGATTTTCGTGAAATGCATTTTGATTTGAAATGACATTGAGAATTATTTTCATAATAAAACAATAGTTTTATACGTCAATTGGTATAAAATTTAAAAATGAGTTTTAAATTATCGTTAGAAAAACTTGAAGATTAATGTAAAGAATGATTGTCACATTTTTCTCGTCATTGTTTAACAGGAAATTTAACACAAAGTCAGCGCATGATGATATTTTCCTAGTTTTTGGCAGGCAATTTCTTCAAATTTAGTACTTTTTACTTCCTAGAGCATAAAACTAGATTCTAAGAATAGGGCAGGATCAGATAGTTAATCCAATTTGATCCCTGAGGAGATATTGTAAAAATATCCCTCTGGTGCATACGAAGTTTGCCATGTTAATTTCTCGAGTAACACATGATTAGGGCCCAAAATGCAACTGTTACAATACGATTTGAGTAAAAATACCGGACCATCAAACACAGCTGTCGAAAGATAATAACAAAGAAAAGTTTTCTTCTTGTACTAATGTTGTATATAATCAGCAACTGGCCTTTTATCCGGAATTCTCTTCAAGGTGAATTTTGCCAGTTCACCGTAACGCTCTAATCATATGTTACTCTAGAGTTATATTTCATTTCTGCAAATCAAACGCAAAAAAAAAACAAAAAATCCTCCAGGTGACCAACTCTATGATACATGTAATTAAAAATAAAATCAAACCTTCTTGGATGTCGGCGTTGTGGGTAATGGTGGCTTGATACAGTGATGCTCAAAATTTGTAGAGAAACTAGGTCACCTAAACATTCTACTGTGTTTGCTTATCTTCTTATCTTATTCCCCCAAAATAAGTACCTTAATCCGAATCGAACCGACGAAAACCAGTTCAACTACAGAAGTTTCAAGTGAGTCTCGAATAAACCAACACCTTACTTGAATTGCTTTTCTGATTAGACAAAACCTAACCAATGCATGTAAGAGAGAAAAAAAAACGGCCCCCTTAACATGTGGAGGCTGTAAATATCAATGTTTACTTTTTCTCCAAAGATAACCACCAAAAGCGCGTGCGTGACAACTAGTTTGCGACATTTCCCCAATTTTAATTGTCCAAAACATCACACGAAACTTTGTCCCTCGTGCTGTGTTTTGTACTTTTAAGGTATCGGTATCTCTGTTAGGTACCACCTCAAGGTGGACCAGTACATTTTCCGGCCTGCTTTGTTTCACGGATTCTCAAAGTCGCTATCTATTTGGCAGGCACCACCACCATCGACGAAAACTGAAAGCTACGTTTAGCCTAACTACACGTACTAGCTAAGCTAGCAGCAGTTCCTTCGCCGTCACCTAATTGAGCCCTCATCATTAATAGAGCATAATTCCGCGGGCGCTGCGCGTGTGTATTATCGCTGCTGCTTAGGTAACGCTATCGAGCGTCACGTCGTCGTCGTCGTTGTCGTTGAGCTCGGCGATCGCGATGGTGTGGTGTGGTGTGCCTCGAAAGGTGCCATACAAGCCGATAATTGGTTGAGGAAATAAGCTCCGCTGATTGGGGTGAACTTGAAAGTGCCTTCAAGGAGAGGGTCAACCTGTTGCTGTATCGTATAGTAGCTAACGCGCCGCGCGGTGTTAATTAATAGTTAGTTGACTGATACCCAGCGATGGCGGGCGTCAAGTGTGCTGCTATAGTCAGGTGAAACTGTTTCGAAAGGCAGCAACAGAATGCTCCGTTTCCTGATGGAACGTTAGTTGGTACAATTGGAAAGGTTTGAAAACTGTCGGGGCAATACACAGAAAGCAATGCATGATTAGATAGCTTTTCCGGTCTGTGTTTTGACGCAATCGAGGACAGAGCATTCTGTTTGGCCCATTAGTTCCTTGAGGAATCTAATTTTGTCAAAGTGTAATACTGTCGTCGAAGCACTGTTTGAAAAGTCTACCAAAACAAGGATTGCCTGTTGTTGCGAGCGACAGAATGTTGTGACGACAACTTTGAAACTTTTCTAATTAGGCCAGACGCAGTGTCAGTGCCGCAACATTCTGTTTGACCTTAAAGCACTCTATGCTATATTTATCCCTACCCTAGCGGAGGAAAATTTATGTGCAACGTATTACAGGTAAAAAATGTCTCCGCTAAGGAGAAATATGGCATAGTGCATATTACATTAGCAATTCTAGTCAAACCAAGTTTCGAATTCATTAATTCTCATCAGCTTAATCAGAACTCCATTCCTTGCGGGATATCACCCAGGAATAGGGGTTTGCTCAGAAACACAAATAGTGTTTTCGTTTTTGGAGCTAGCGTCAATCCGGTGCTAGCTTAGTTCTGTCATTAAGCTAGTGTCGGATTCTGATCAGACGAAGTCGAAACGCAAATTCCATAACTAATTTAGACATAAGGCGTGCTGCTTCAAATCAAAAAAATGTGTTGATGCAAATTCCGGTAATATTTATTAGATAATCGTTGGCGAAATCATATGTCGGAAACCCAAGCTCATGAAGTTTCCTCAACAAGCCATTGGCGACAAGGTTTCATAAAAGTGGTGCCAGCACATCATCTTGAGGGCATCCATAGACACTCAGTTTCCTTATCTCTACTTATTTAAACGATGAACACAGATGTCGGTTGCTAAGCATTGCGGTGTATCCAGAACAACTCTGCTCAGAAACCGCTGGGGAAAGCTCATCTACGAAAAACATCCAATTCACGGTCTACGATATCACTACCTTAACCGCGACTATTTGTGAACGCTGTTCAGGCGACAAAGACAACTGTAAAAGCTGCATCAAGTATCTCAAAATCATCAAAGCACGAACCAAGAACGGGGACGGCTCACACTAGTGACCCAAAAAGGTGCGAAGCAAGGAAGACCAGCTGATCGTGAGCATCAAGGCAGCAAGCTCGAGAGAGAAATGAACGGCCCCCATGACGCCATTGTGCGATGAATCAAATGTTTACTCGCCGCGTGAAAAGCTCTCCACGCGCAATGTCATGTTGCGCGCGCAAGATCTAACGGAAAGCCATTAATACTAATTTTATGGTTATCGTTTCTAACATTATGTAAATATTTAAAAGACCCACGGCTTGGTTTAGTTAACGCACTGAAGCGTGTCAAATATACGAAATATAAAAAAATGCTACGCTATATTTCACCCTAAGGAGGAAAATTTGGTAAAAACCAAAATTTCTCACTAGGGTGAAAATTTGTTGGTAAAAACCAGTCTTTGTACAAGCCGGCACTAATCTATTCCGACAATAAGTTAGTGTCGGGTTCTGATGAGGCGAAGCCGAAACGCAACTAAGTATGAAATAAGGATTTGTGCCCTCCTGTACAAAGACTGGTTTTTACCAACAAATTTTCACCCTAGTGAGAAATTTTGGTTTTTACCAAATTTTCCTCCTTAGGGTGAAATATAGCGTAGTGCTTTCGCATAGGCCTGCTAAGCCAAGACAAGTTTCGGCTTCACTGTGTCTCATCGGCATAAACAGAACTTCTGGTCGAACGGGACATCACGTTTGATCAGTCGTTCGATTGAAACACAAAGTGTGTTTTAGTTTTAAGAGATTTGCGTCAAGCCGGCGCTAATCTATTCCGACAATAAGTTAGTGTCGGTTTCTGATGAGGCGAAGCCGAAACGCAACTAAGTATAAAAAAATGATTGGAACTGAGAACAGGGTTAGCATATTTATACATTGTACCGTAATGTCACTATTAGTATAGCAACTTTTGACCACAGCTATTATTTCACAGAAGACCGATTTTTGGCTGTTTTTGGAAAATTTGATATATTTATACATGTTTTTGTAAATATTATGAACGGTATTGTTATGACACAAAGAAAACTAAATTTGAACATATTAAGCATTTCTCGGGACCTGACGGTATGCTATGCATTCGAGTCTGAACGAGATCAGCCTCGTTCGGTCTAGCCGAAGGTGCGAAAGAGATTGCTTGCAATAGTTGCTTCATGATAATGTACCACATCTACGTCTCCGCTCGTGACGTGGAAATAGACTGCGCACAGACGATCAAAAGTATTTACTGGCTTTCAGTGATGTTTTCCTGCTTAGATGTCTTTAGCAAAGTTTCATAAAACTTGATAACGCATCTAACCCAATTAGCTTCTTAGTTTTTCCAAAGGTGGTACTCTCATTTTGGGAAATCGATTTTGTCATTAAGCAATAGATTTTTTCCTTTAGCAACCTTATATAGTAGTTTTTTAGAGTACTTTGCTAAAGAGACTATTTGCCTTTATATTTAAACGAGCAATGTACTTTGATATATTGGTAGTGATACCCCAAAATCAGTTTTTTGATGTTTTATCTACCCAATTTCTGCCACTTAGATTTATTCTAGAGATTTTTAAAACTATGCGTTGGTAGGGATACCTTAAAAATAGTGTTTTGACATTGTAATTGTATTTTTTCAATTTTTTGTTTATCGCAAATAGAAACCTTCAGACAGTAGCGAATTACCCTTTTTTGCTGAACACACGTATTTATTTTGATGTCAAATTTAGGATATTACAGAATTTTTATTTCTAAAAAGAAAACTAAAAAGTTCGAATCGTTGCTTTTTACCTACTTTTATAACACATGATTAAAAAATTAAAAGCCTTTAATATTGGTTTACACAGCTTTACAATTTTGCAAGAAATCATTTTGAAAAAAGAAACCATTTTTAACTAAATTTTTCTTTTATTTTCCAAATTTTATATCAAAATATATAGTCATGTAATTCGCTAATGTCCAAAATTTTGTGAAATTAACATTATCGATGGAAATTTATTGAATGGATAAAATGGAAAAAAAACTTATTTTTAAGCGCTCTCCGGTAAAAATGTATAGGCATACAGCATCTCTAGCAAAGTTACTCCAAATCAACTGATATTTAAGGTTGTGGAGGAAAAAATATTGTCAATCGTTGAATGAAGAAAAGGTTTTCAGAAATGGTAATACACCATTAAGAAAAGCTAAAGTGTTTATTTAGATGCGTTATTAAATGTTAGGATGCTTTGGTAAAGATCCTCAATCAAGAAAACGTCATCTAAAGCTAATAAATACTTTTGACCATTTTTTGAGGGTTTTGGTTCACTGTGCGGCGTGGTCACTGTCATGGTTCTCACTTGTTCAGGGACGGGATTAATCGATTTAAAAATCCCTTTCTTCAGTACCAGTAAAAATATTCGAATGCAAGTAACTGAATTCAGTCTCGATAAACAAAGACAAAAAGAATTAAGCTAAGTCAGACTCGTTCCACGGAAGCTTCACAGGATCGGCTGTACCTATCCACGAAATAATGGGAAGGCTTCATATACAATTCCGCTTGTGTCAACCGCGCGTCATACCCAAACAGCTGGACCATATGTTCAGCTACTGTAATAATAAATAACGACTTGGTGAACGTGGTGAAGAACATGATGATTATCCCCACCGAAAAAAAAATACTGAAAAAAGCATTTACTGTGGGAAGAGTCCTCATGAAATGATCTCACATTCTGTGCACAAGCTGCACTGGGGGGAACTCAAACGTTTATTTTACCCTCCGGAAGTCACGCAGTGCACTGAGTGCAAAATGCTCTGTAATTCGGGAGAAATCGTCTTCAAGCTTCAGGCGGTCGCCTAAATGTAGACAATGATGTGACTGTCGGGAGGTTAATAAAAGCTCACTCTTTTATGAAAATATTGATCGGTGATTCGCTACTTGTTTTTTTTTCATGAACCTTCCATCTTCAAATTTTATTCTCAATTGACAAGAACTGTACAAATATGCTTTGGCCCACGCAACACTCTGGAGCTTGATGAGAACTTGAACTCGAAATATGTGTGTTGTAATGTTTGTTTCCCCAATTACTTCAATCTATTGCTAAATCAGAATTTTAAAAAATTCATGAGCAAATGAATAGTAAAGAAAGACAAGTCTGTCTTTACCAGGAGGTAAGCTGGTGGACTTGAGTGATTCGTAGTTATGCTGCCTAAGCTGGACCCCATCAACAGAAGACAGAAGTTAAGTCCGCAAGATATTAAGCCTGTTCTAATGACCTTATCACTTCCAGTTTTCCGATCTGTATACTTCACATCCTTGCTCTCACTTGAGTACTATGGCTCTAAATTTTCATAACTTTCCCTACTCAGTAATCTGTAGCTAATTGAGTGTCGTTAAAATGTAAAATATGCATAAATGAATTTCCCAAATAAAAATCGACTTCCCAAAATGGGAGTACTTCCTTAAGGAAAGTGAAGGTTCTGATTGATTTATATGCGTTATCAAGTGTCATGAAACTTTGCTGAAGACAGTTAAGCAATATAACGTCATCTAAAGCTAGTAAATGCTTTTGACCGTTTTTTCTTGAGTTTGGGACCACTGTGCGGCGCGGTCCCCGCGACGGATTTCACTAACTGAGCGGACAAGATTAATCAATTCAAAAATTTCTTTCTTTTGTCAATAATAATCAGACTTCCCATAAACATCGACAGTTTGTGTCTGTGTATGAAATTTCGCACACGCGTTCAAACTCAAACATGCTTCGTCTCGATGTACAGATTCGCCTCGAACGATGCGCAAACTGTAGTTCAAACATCCGTGTCCGTACACCGGGTGCGTACACGAGAACGATTCGCACAAGGCAAAAAGAATCAACGCTAGCGGTGATGAGAGTGAGAAAGAGAAAACTGGTGCCACGAACCTTTGTGTACGCACACCGTGTACGTACATGGGGTTCGGTTGTTTGGGCGAACATGTGCACGTGTTTTGGTACGAAATAGAGCGTTTGGGTTCGTACACGAAGTGTAGATTTAATATAAGCACAGAACCAGAGCGAACATTGTGTACGATGTTCATTTGGGAAGACTGAATATTCGAATGCAAGTAACTGAATTCAGTTAAGGATAATGTAAAAACAAAAAGAACTACGCTAAGTCAGAATAGTTTCAAATAAGCTTCACTGGATCAGTTCTACCTAACCACGACATTTTAGTAAGATTTCGTCTATATGCCCACTTCTGTATGTGTTCAATGTATCAATAAACCACAATGTGTAAAGCATGAGAAGGAACATGAGGTTAATTCTTGCTAAAATAATACTGAAAAATGCATTGATTATGGGAAGAGTCCTCATACAATAACTGTCGGAAGTCGCGCAGTGTACTACGCAGTACCTACTTTTATAACACATGATAAAAAAATTAAACGCGTTGAATAATGGTTTACCCAGCTCCACAATTTTGAAAGAAATCATTTTGGAAAAACCATTTTTAACTAAATTTTTCGTTTTTGTTCCAAAATTTACATCAGAATATATTGATGTGTTACGTAATTCTCGTAATTCTAATATCTACAACTTTGAAATTAACAAAATTTGTTGGAAATTTATTGTATGGATAAAATGGCACGCCTCCGGTAAAAATGTATGGGCATTTTGCATCCTTAGTAAAGTTACTCCAAATTAACTGTTATTTAAGGTGGTGGATGAAAAAAATGTCAATCATTGAATGAAGAAAAGGTTTTCAAGAATGGTAATACATCCTTAAGAAGAGCTAAAGCGATAACCGATTTAGATGCGTTACTAAATCTTAGGATACTTCGGTAAAGACACCCAAGCAAGAAAACGTCATCTAAAGCCAGTAAATACTTTTGACCGCGACGGATTTCACTCGCTATGGGAACAGGATTAATTGATTTAAAAATTTCTTTCTTCTGTCAATAACAATCGAACTTCACATGAACATCGACAAGTTTGTACCTGTATACAAAATTTCGTGCACGCGTTCAACCTCAAACATGTTTCGTCTCGATGTACAGGTTCGCCTTGAACTCAAGCGAACGATGTGCAAACTCTAGTTCAAACATCCGTGTACGTACACAGGCTTCGTACACGAGAACGATTCGCACAAGGCACAAAGAATCAACGCTAGCGGGGATGAGAGTGAGAAAACTGGTGCCATGAACCTTTGTGTACGCACACCGGGTACGTACATGGGGTTCGGTTGTTCAGATGAACATGTGCACGTGTTTTGGCACGAAATAGCGAGTTTGAGTTCGTACACGTAGTGTAGATTTAATATAAGCACAGAACCAGAGCGAACATTGTGTACGATGTTCATTTGGGAAGACTGAATATTCGAATGCAAGTAACTGAGGATAAGGATAATTTTTTTATATTGTAACGACATATAATTAGCAAGGGATTGGAAGGTGAAGTATTTTTCAAATATTAAGAGCCATAGTACTCAAGGAAGAGCAAGGATTTGAAGTAAGAACCGACAGCAAAGGTCATTAAATTGACTATACGCTTGTCCGGACATGCCGCAGACTCGGGTAATTCGCATTTAATGCCAAAAGATCCTGACTCCTGCGTTGCAGAAGACAAAGAGTTAAGTAGCCGGGAAACTCTAAGCTTCTTTATTGACCCTACTCCACGATTTTCTAAACTTTCTTACTTCAAATCCTTGCTCTTCCTTGAGTACTATGGCTCTTAATATTTGAAAAATACTTCACCTTCCAGTCCCTTGCTAATTATATGTCGTTACAATATAAAAAAGGAAAAAGATTGACTCACTATATGTCTTTAATAAAAAAAGGAAAAAAAGTTAAGTATAATGAAAAAACAAAAAGAACTACGCTAAGTCAGAATAGTTTCACATAAGCTCCCCTGGATCAGTTCTACCTAACCGCGACATTATGGGAAGATTTCTTCTATATGCCCACTTCTGTATGTGTTCAATGTATCAATAAACCACCAAATTCTTGCTAATACGAATACTGAAAAATGCATTGATTAAGGGAAAAGTCCTCATAAAATAACTGTCGGAAGTCGCGCAGTGTACTGAGTGCACAATGCTGTGGTAATCAGGCAAAATCATTTTCGCGTTCTGACGGTCGCCTAAAAGTAGATAATGATGCGACTGTCGGAGGGTTACTGAATGCTCAAAGCGCTCCTCTACGGAAATATTGAATAATGCAACAGCTCTTCAAATTTTTCACGAATATAAGTTATGTGCTCAATTCAGATGTACTGTAGAAAAAAAAAACAAATTATTAATCCAAGAAAACCCTCGAAGATTAATGAAAATTTGAGCTCCGCGGAATTATTACATATTTTTAATATGTTTCCCCGAGCACTAAAATCTACTGCCAAATTAGAATGTTGCTAAAACCATAATAAATCAATTCATCGCTCAGAAAATCTTTCACCGGTTAAACAGCAACTCACGTTTGCAACAAGGAAGCCATCTGGAGCCTTTGAGTTGTGTGGCGTATTTTAATGGCATCCATGTTTCAACTGTGTTTCGTGTCCTGATTGCCTTCTCCATTTTGCGAATACTGTGGAACGAACTTAACTGTGCCACACATAATAAAACTGTATTACAGAAAGTACAATACTGAGAGACAAGAGCTTGTCATCGAAACAACCAGTTTATGTAGAGTAATGTGTGCAATTCTAGTTTGAATAAGTCTAAAATAGAATAATTATCTGCGACCATCTCCGACTCAGATAAAAAATTCTAAAGCTCGCGAGGTTTTTTTTTATTTCATTATTCTCATTTCGAGTGTATCATAATTTTTAATCATTTGTCCTAGAAGAGCCTTCGAAAATTGACGAAAACTTGAGATGGCGCTAGTTGTGTACGTATTCGTTAGTAAAATGTGTAAAAGTTTGTTGAATGCTTCAATACACTACCAAATTGAAATTTTACTCAATTGATATAACCTCGAGCCTTCTGTGCTGTTTGCAAATGATATCTTCGATCGAATCGGACGAGGTAAAGTATTATTAGAAGTTTCTATGAAAATGTAAGGAGTGTATCATTACCGAGTACACTTTTATTATAATATTAATCACTATGTCATAGTTCTCCTTAGCGTAGAAATTTTTTGGTAAAACAATTTTTTCGTTGCTAAGGAGACAACATTTTTAAAACAACATTTACGCGTTAAGAGCACATATCCTATAACTAAATTAGTGGAATTTGTGCTTCGACTTCGTCTCATCAGAATTCGATACTAACTTAGTGTCAGTACTAAGCTAGCTCCGAATTGACGCTCTGTGCAAGCAGCAGCTTGTTGAGCCAAACCAAGTTTCGATTTCATTAATTCTCATCAGCTTAATCAGTTCTTGCAGGACATCACGCAAGCATTTGCTCTGAAATACAAATGGTGTTCTCGTTTTTTGGAGCTAGCGTCAATTCGGCACTAGTTTAGTCCTGTCACTAAGTTAGTGTTGAATTCTGATGAGACGAAGTTGAAGCGCAAATTCCATAACTAGTTTCATAATATTTATGTTCTACCGCAACAAACCCCACTTAGACACCCAACAAAAACATTGCAGACGTCGACCTAGATCACCAATCTGAACATTAGCTGACAATCTAATTTAACAAACGCCCGCATTCCAAGCATCTTCCACCGGCAAAACAGCGGTTCAAAGGCCACTTGCATGCACTCTATCTTTGATCTAATTTCACACCTCAACTGATTCAGCACACACACACACAGGGTTCGACCGGTCCAGCTGCATTTGTGCAAATGCCACGTGTTGCTTCGCAGATATTGCGCATAAATCATCGCACGTACGACGACGTCCAGCCTCTTACTCCTTCGACACCCGCGAGATTGCATTGCACATATGTACAAATGTGTACCTATCTAGTATCTCGATGCGTCAGAGCAGACTCTCACTCTCGTTCGGCTTTACCAACCCGGGCGCAGACTGTGTGTGAATCACATCTCGTCATTATTCAGTGCTGTTGCCACCAGGTTTGCCACGGACCGACTGCCGCGCCACGCCGCCCGGAGTTTCCCAGTCTGAAACTGTGCCACCCCAACAACGTATGGAAAGATCAGTTCATCTCTTTCCGCAATCCGTGACACACAGCGAAAACTGGCTCCGCTTGCCTGCTCGGTTTACAACATATACACACACTTTTATTACGTTGAATGAAAAATAACAACATGGAACAGTCTGAAAAGGCAACAGCATAATATGCGTCCCTCCCGAGCAGAGCTCCCTGGCCAAACACTCCCAGGGTAACATAGTGCAGTACTTACTATAGTTTTACGATTTTTCCTTTGGCCGGCGTTCAATCTCTCGCATTGTTCCAGCATCTAGGTCTACGAGCACCCTTTCGAAGGAACGGGCGGCGTACTGGTGGGTGGTGGTGACCGGCGAGGCACTTCCCGCTTATACCCATCCACAACCAACCCAGGCCCAGCCCGAAAAGTTACGCTCCAACGAGTTGGAAGTGAACGAAAGCGAAATGAGCGAAACGAGATTATGCAACAAGCATAAATTTTGTACCACTACTCAACCACCACCAACATCATCATCGAGCGGAGCAGATCTACTTCACGGCTCGACTTCATAATAAATGCCATTTACGCGAGACCAACCACCACCACAATCAATCCGAAGAAAAGGCAACAACATCAACCGAGTAGAGTTGGCATCGGAGAGTTTGGAGCACTGCCTCTCACTTCCTCCTTTCACCATCATCTCACATCGGTTAACGACGGCGCGGTACTGGTGAAGCAGCGGTCACTGTGACGATGAGTGACGATCGAGCACCGGCTGACCGACCGACCGATCACAATACTTATCCCAGCCGACGACGCTGGACGATGATCAAGCCACAGACGGGTGCCGCGTTGTGTTTGTAAATATATGGCACCCAGCAGGAGGAAGGAGGCAGCGCCACTCCCGCTGGACGACCGACTCTTTTGGTCGATCTGTATAGTAGGCTGACAAAAAGTACTACGTAGTGAGGGGGGATAGTTACAGAGGTTGCCTCACTGAGTGGTAGTAGTAGGCGAATTGGGACGATAGTTCACCGCATTCTTGTCTGACCGCACAGCCGCGGTTCGATTCGTTTTTTTTGCGCGGCCCATTTCACACGTTTGATCTAGTTTTCGTTTTCTTTCAGTTGGATTGGATCTATTGTGTTTTTCTTCTCTGTGTGACTTGGTCATTGATCACTGCATGTTGGTCGCAAAGCCGTAATTAGGAGGACAGAAAAATTTACGCCTGAATAGTCCATTTTGAAGCTGTGTCTTCGGGAAAATTTCTTCATATATTTGGAAGCTATATATCACTGTCCGGCGGAGAAAAGTCAACCTGAATGTGATAAAACAACATATTGCTTTTCGAAAAGTAGTAGAAAATGAACTTCAAAAATCTATTGTTAGAAATTTGGTGTCTTCAACAAAATTATTGAAAATTCTGTTACAAACAATTTTGTTGAAGACATAATTACTTTATGTGTTGATGGTATCGAAATATTAGATTATTAGCTTTTAAAACAAGTTAATTTCATATTATTGTTCGCGTAATTGTTTGAATTTGTTATATCAAAAAATCTAGAAAGTGCATTCCCACACTGAAAACAAAAATGTATTTTTTTGTAATTTTATGCAGCAATGGGTAGTACGGAAACTGACAATCTGCTCAAGATAGACTATTCGGTTGCCTACTTGATGAAATCTCATTGTCGCATCTCTTTGCTGTTTACTTTGGCTTTCTTTTCCAGTTAGTTTGTGTTTATATTTTTTAGAAAATCTTTCGAAAGCAACGTGAAAAACCGATATTTCCCAACCTATTTCGAGCAATATCATCAATAGGGATCACCAACAGCACACAAAAGTTTTGTGAAATATTAAATATAAGTGCAGATCTGTCTGTAATTTTTTTTCAAAGTCATCAGTCAGTTTGAAAGTGATGGACGAAGCATTTTTTAGATGCGGTAAAATCTGTTTTCTATGTATTAAAAGGCGACGGACGAAGAATTCACCCCGCCTCTTACTCACAACAATCCGAAGAATTCATTTGAATATTTCTCCCTTCACAAACCGTTAAATGCATTTCCGGGGGTTGGAAACTTAAAAAATACTGGAAAATCTGATTTCCAAAAGATTCGACCGGAGTTCGTTTGTGCTTGGCTGTCGCCCATTTCATGGACCAATATATTCTCGAAAGTTCCCTCTGATAAGCTCAAAAATTGCGATATTCCGTATAATGCATATCCCGCTTCTACATACCGACTCGCAAAGTTGAGATCGACAGTGTTCTCACCGACCCGAGTTCGCTGGTTATAGGATGGCTCGCTCCAGTGAGCGAAGATTTTAAATGTCAATCGCATTGAACGAAACAGAATTCTCTGTCCCTTCAAACTTGTATCGAGGTACCTTTGGTGGGACTGCTACATCTAACTACATCTTGTTTGCCAAGGTTTGTGTGCTTGTTGTGTTATTTGTACAGCACGTCATGCACAGGCGGATTAACCATCGTAGCAATAAGGTCCGCTGTGGTAAGTGGGATTAGAACGGCTCTTGCATTGTGAATGCTGAAAAGTATGCCTATTGTGGGGAGAGTTCACTTCATCTATACCTTACCCCGCATACAAACAACACCCGGACAATCTCAAGCGTTCTTTTAGAAGACGCTCTAAGCACTCTTTGGCACAATTACTAAAGAGAGCTACGTCGCTCACTATGATAAATCGATTTGCTATTTTGGCTCAAGACTGTGACTCTTACGATTTCCTTCCCAACAAACCATCAATCGTATAACAAAGTAGAAAAAGACTCATAAAGATGTCTACAAAGAGTCGAAATCGTTATGACAGTCGATTTTAGTTTGCAGAAATTGATTTTTGATCGCATTTTACTAAAAACATGATTTGAATACGACCTTTCATACAAAATCGCATTGATGTTCTAGTTAAACCATGGAGGGTGGGCGTAGCGTATTGGTAAATCGATTGCCTTGTACGCAGCGCACCTGGGTTCGAGTCCCGACCCCGTACATAGGGTTAGAAATTTTTCCTAAGAGATTTTTCTAACCCGAAGAGGCGAATGACCTTAAGGTTAAAACCTCTATAATTGAAATAAAAAAAAACAAATAGTTAAACCATGTTCGATCGGAGCTGGTCGAACAGTACTGACAACTTATATGCATAGAGCTGCAAATATTTAAATCATCAAAAATCGTATTTTTGCTCATATCTGATCGTGTTTTATTTCTTAATAAAATCATTATGGTCATTCATATGTGTAGGAATAGTCAGTAAGTAACATAAACATATGTGCGACTTCGATATACATCACAATGACTTCAAAAAGTTATATACGACTTAATATATCACATCATATAAGAAAAACGATTTCGCGAAATTACTTATAACCAATATCATATCTTTGAAATAAGAATGCTGCATATATGGCGAATGTTCATCGGAATAGAGTTTCTCTACTTGAAGACAGCATATGATTGCGAAATATTGCTCCGCTTGTAATAACTAAAATAGTTCCGAGCAGTCAGTCCTGCTATACAAACCAAACGTCGCAAGTTCGAATTCGATCTTAATAGCAAGGAAGAGGGGTACTACGGCATCGGTTCGTTTTTTCTTCCCAGAGCACGCTTTTACGTATTTTTGTTAAGTTTGAGATGATTGATGTGCCCAATTACTGTTTTTAACATTTGATCTTCTTTGCCGACGAATCAGAGTTAATCGTATATAGTGTTCCGGAATCGTATACGAGTTATGGATATCGCATATAATCTGAGATTGTTTCGCATATCCAATCGTAAATACATCCTCTGAAATCACTTTCATACTAGAAATAATCGCGCTTAACGTGTATATTGTTTTCAGAAATCGGCAATTCTAATAGCTATGTACGTATATCGCCTCCAGTTTGGTACGCATATGCCGATTTTGTGCATTTAGTGCGACTTTTTTGGTGGTATATAAACACGTATTATTCAGTTGCAACTTGGATATACCTTCAAAATGGCTGTAATGACAGCTGTTATTGCTCCTAAAACTATACTGCCTATGATCGTAAATCAGACCCATAAAGATAGGAAATCCTATTGAAAATGGGACAAATATGCGATCATGGGCAGTATATTATTGTCAAAAGAAAAGTTACAGGAAATTTCATGCGCATTCTGAAAAACCTATTGTTCTTGATGGAGAAACACGAATAACTTATCGAAAGGTCGCAATTAAACAAAATAATTATTTTTGTTGAAACAAATTTCAATCATGAAATCACGAAAACTACTACATTTTTTAAGTTTTTTTGTTATGAGCCTTTTTATTTGAAATTGCATTGAAAAAAATAGTATTTTTACTGCAGCATTAATTTTCAAAATATATTCAAAGTTGTTGTTAAAAAAACGTTCTTGTTGATAGTTTCCCCATGATCCAATTAAGTAAAAGAATTTTTTTCATGTTTAAAACATTTGATTGTTGATGGTTTACGACGGAGCACCGCGAATAACAGATTACCTTTTCGGCCAGATGGCCTACTTTTCGGCCAGATGGCCTGCTTTTCGGGAAGATGGTCTGCTTTTCGGTTAGATAGCCTGCTGTTCGATCAGATGGCCTGATTTTCGGCCAGATGGCTTGATTTTAGGCCAGATGGGCTGCTCTTCGGCCAGATGGTCTTCTCTTCAGCCAGATGGCCTACTCTTCGGCCAGATGGCTTGCTCTTAGGTCAGATGGCTTGCCCTTCGGCCAGATGGCCTTCTCTTCGGCCAGATGATCTGCTGTTCGATCAGATGGCCTGATTTTCGGCCAGATGGCTTGATTTTCGGTCAGATGGGCTGCTCTTCGGCCAGATGGCCTTCTCTTCAGTGAGATGGCCTACTCTTCGGCCAGATGGCCTGCTCTTCGGCCAGATGTCCTGCTTTTCGGCCAGATGGTCTGCTCTTCGGTCAGATGGTCTGATTTTCGGCTAGATGGTCAGTTTTCGGTAGTTGGCTTGCTTTTCGGCCAGATGGCTTGCTCGCGGCCAGAAGGCCTGCTTTTCGGCTAGATAGCTTGCTTTTCGGCTAGATGCCCGAGAAAGTAACCATGGGTTGAAACACCACATAGCCCCATGAAAAGACCTTAAACATGGTCCGTGACAAAATTCACAACCATCAAGGCACCATAAAATGGTCTCGATAACCCATAAATACACCAACATATGGTATTTTATATGGGATCTACCGGACCATGGTGATGGTGTTTTCATGGTTTGAACCCATTTCAAACACCCATGTCAAACCCCATGACCATATGGGTATTATTGGCTATTCGTTTGCTCGGGTGGCCTGCTTTTCGGATAGATGGTCTGTTTGACCAAACAATTTTTTCAGCCAGATGACCTTTTCGGCCTAATGGCCCTTTCGGCCATTTTTTTGGGATTTTTTTTTTGGCTATTTACATGGAGAAACCTACCAGCTCGAAGTCTTCTACAAAATTGTTGAACCAATATTTTTCAGTAATTTATCTGTACATGTTCATATTTTTTCCCTAGCATGGAACTAAAAATTTCCAGCCAACAGATGACACATATTATTTACAAAAATTTCTCGGAGCGTACTGTTTAGCTAAACTCAACCGTTGTTTCGCAAACAAAAATGTTCGTGGAATACTGCGACTCAGGCGTCACTTCGTTAAAATTTTGATAACTAAAGCTGGATTTATTCGCAGTTTTTACGCAGTTGTAACCAATAAGTTTATCTTCCTTATTTTCACTTGTAGGAATAAACGGATTCATACAGTGCCACCTAGCGATGAAAATGCGTACTAGTGGGTTTTCTCCACGTAAACTGTTAAAAACCCCGCACAGTGTTCAAGTATGTTTGTTCAGTAGTTAGACTTGTCCGATTTGGCTCAAATTCGAAACACCTGGTGGACGTGGGTAGCGACCCTGGGGTGGGCTGTTTGGGTTTTCCAAAATCCTCTTTTTACTGGCCAGTCTATTGAACACTAACGAATCATTTGACAGCTCGCTCGCTTACAGTTCGAGAGTAGGAAGAAACAGATCCATTTACGCTCCCGATGATTCGTTTCGGGTGTATGGACACACAAATTTGGAAAATTATTTGGCCTAAATGAATAATTTCCACAAATTCCGAGTGTATGCCAAATATTTTTTTTAAGATAGAGGGTATGCCAATTGCATGACTTCAAAAGATAAACCGCGGAAAGATTTTCAAAATAGTGAACTTTACAAAACCAAATACTTTTACGTCCTGTAATAGCGCGTAGATTTGAATATTTGTTGTGTTTCATAATCGGAAAACATATATCTTGTTCGGCAAGCATAATAAAATTGTCAGCGTGATGACTTTTTTTACCTGAAATCGGTGGCGCGGTGCACACTTCTAAAAAATAAAATGTGTATCGACAAACAGAAAGTGCCTATAATTTAGTTCCATCATATACGAAATGTAGTACAAATAATAACCTTTCAAAAGCGATTACTTTTAGGTTTTGTAATAGCGCGTACCTATCATGTTTGCTAAAAACCTGCTGGGTAGTTACTCGAAACAGTAGATTAAAATTCGGCAACGCAGTTTTAGACAAAAATTGTACTAGGTTGTTGCATTTCAAAATCCAAAGAAAAACTATATTTTGTTCGGCAAGCAATATGTAACTGCAGATTCAAATGGAATGCTTTAATCAATTTTGGATCTATAAGTTGAAATAACGTTTATTGTAATAAAAGCGTAAGTCTTTTTTCGCACGGTGGGGCAGGATACTACTTTCAACGATCAAAACTTCTAGCGCTCTGGGTATTTATCATGGAGATTTGGTACCTTTGAAAAAGTGGTCATTATTTTGATATATTTGTTTTTGATCTAGAAAAGTAAAAATTCGTCTAGATGGTTTCGAACTTTTTATAGTCATCCTAGCAAAAAACTTTATTCTGCAAAGTTACTGATGGTCATCGCATTTTTTATATAAAATTAGATGATGCATATAATCCATAACTTTTGTAGATGGCGCTGTATGACAATTTATGGAGAATGCTCCTAAAAATCGATTTTGACAATATTTGTATGCATACTTCTCTGAAATAAAATATATTTTCGCTAAATAATCATGAATATACAATAAAAAGCCAGTCGCTGAGTTATTCTTATGATTGTAGCATCCTTGGGGTACATTTTATAAAAAAAATCGAAAAAGGTATGTTTTACGAAAGTATGAATAACTACAGAAGCGGTAGATGGCGGCAGCAGGATTATTGCTTATGACTAGTGAATAGGGCATTGCAAAAAAAAAAATGAATTCTCAAAGGCCCCCCTCTCATATTGTGACAAATGTCAAAGTAAGCTCAGATACCAAATTTCACATCATTTGGACAATTTTAGACCCCCGCCCACTTCGCTTGTTTTTTTGTTTTTAAATTGGTACTATGGGAAAATATGGAGGAAAAATACATTAAATGCTATAACTTTTGAAGTAGCAATCAGAAAATTACAATTTAAACCTCTTTTGAAAGGAAATGATCTTAATATTTGAATGGAGATATTTTTGTTTCTAGGAAAATAGGGGAAAGTTGGGGTACTGGGTTATTTGGGCCCACAAAAATCCCATATTTTTAATGATTTTTCTGCTCCGTGATGCAAATTATACATATTTTGTAGTTATTCTAATGTGAAAAAATCTCAGAAATCGAACGGAACCCTTTTGACCTTAGTCCGAATACGAGAAGTTGGGGTTATAGAGCTATTGCCATTCATATTAAATTTTAACATTTTCTCATGCATATATCTCTGTTATTCTTCAATAAATTTTCATAAAATGCAACTTGTTGAACGTGTAAAATTCTGAGGAATAAAACAAAAATAAAAACTTAAGAAGTAAAATTCAGAAACATCAACTTTTTGATATTTACGCTACAAATCTCTTTTTTTATTCATTATTTGTCCTAATACCTCAACTTCCCCTATTTTTCCAGGAATGAAACTTTTCTCATGTGATCCCTAAGCATATTTTACACTAAAAGCAGTAAATTAAATAAGAATTTTGTTGTTAAGTGGAGTTAATATGTGCGATTTTATGATAAAAATGTGAAATCGACACTATATGTCAGATAATTTGATATTCCTGAATTTTACCGGTAACGAATCTATTTTTGTTATAATTCTTAGGATTTTCCACGTTCAACAAGGTATAGTTTATGAAAATTGAGTGAAGAATAATAGAGATATATGCACGAGAAAATGATAAAGTTTAATATGAATGACAAAAGGCCATTTAACCCCAACTCTTCGTATTCGGACAAAGGTCCAAAAGGCTCCGATCGATTTTTGAGATTTTTTCACATTAGAAAAACTACTAAATATATATGATTTGCATCACGGAGCAAAAAAATCATTAAAAATATGGGATTTTGGGGCCAAAATGACCCAGTACCCCACTTTCCCCTATTTTCCTAGAAACAAAAATATCTCCATTCAAATAATAAGATTATTTTCTTTCAAAAGAGTTATAAATTGTAATTTTCTGATTGCTACTTCAAAAGTTAAAGGCGGGGGTCTAAAATTGTCCAAATGATGTGAAATTTGGCCTTCGAGAATTAAAAAAAAAATTCCTCTGCTAGTGAATATCATGGATATTAGAAAAACGAAGATATACAATGATTGAAAATTAGTATTTTACACTAGAAAATTCACCCATTTGATTAATTAATAATATGTGTAGCTCTTTCGAAAGACTTTCTTATTCATTATTTCGGAAGTCTTGGGGATAAAACTGCTTTTATACTGAAAAATTGCTGATGATCTATTTTAACTTTTGCTGAAATATCGTACAGCGCCATTTTACATACACTTTACACTATAGAGATTTTCGGAAATCTTCGCATCTTCGGATATCTTTGAAAATGTCAAAACAAACAGCTTTGTGGAACATCTTTCTTCGCTAGGAAGTTGCTGCCGAAAGATAAAACTGATCTAGATAAGCTTGAACATATCTAGATCAAAATAAAAATAATGAGATTATAACTTAATTGAAGTTAATTAAAGTTGCAGTAAAGTTTCTGTAGATATCAAACTTCCAAAATATCTAGACTTCCTTCGTCGAAAGTACCAATTTGTCCCAATATTTCCCATTAGAGTGACAGGAAAAAAAATGACCCCTATCGGCCCACCCCTGAGTCGATTCCTAGTCCCACCAGGAGTACTTGCACCAAATTTGAAGCAAATCGGACAAGTCTAGCTACCGGACCAACGTGCCTGAAGTTTGTATGGGATTTTTCAACAATTTACATGGAGAAAACTCACTAGCGCGCATTTTCGCCGCTAGGTGGCACTGTATGCATCGTATTATCAGTGTAAGTGAAAATTAGAAAGATAATTTAATTGTCTACAACTTTGTCGAAGACTGCTAGTAAATCCGGCGTTGCTAAAAGAAGTTATTAAACTTTTAACGATGTTATGTTTAAATTAGTTTTGCATGGGGCCTAACAGTGCATGGTTGTGTATCAGTACTCGATTCACACGAATTAAACTTTTTTGTGAAATAATCGTTAGATTTAGCTCAATAGTATGTTCAGAAGAATTATAGTAAATAATACGCGTCATGTTTCGATTAGAAAATTTTAGTTTCACATGTTACTGCATAGAGGGCGCCAACACTAACTTTTCAACGAAGAGAGATAGAAACTTGGTATCTTCTACAAAGTTGTAGAACAGGCATTTTTGAGTATTTCCTCCGAACATCTTGATACTCTATCTCTCTTCTATGAAAAGTTAGTGGTGGCGCCCTCTATGCGGTCACAGGTGGAACTAAAATTTTCTAACCAAAGCATTACTTGTATTATTTACTACAATTCTTGTAAGCATACTATTCAGCTAAATCTAAACCTTATTTCACAAAAATGTATAGTTCGCGGGACTCGAGTACTGATACAAAACCATGCACTGTTAGGCCCCATGCAAAACTGACTCAGACATCACTTCGTTAAAAGTTTAATCACTTCTTTTAACAAAGCCAGATTTACTAGCAGTCTTCGACAAAGTTGTGTACAGTTAAATTATCTTTCTTATTTTTACTTACAGTGATAATACGATGCATACAGTACCACCTAGCGACGAAAATACGAACTAGTTAGTTTTCTACATGTAAATTGTTGAAAAATCCCATACAAACTTCAGGCACGTTGTTCCGGTAGTTAGACTTGTCCGATTTGCTTCAAATTTGGTGCAAGTACTCCTGGTGGGACTAGGAATCGACTCAGGGGTGGGCCGATTGAGTTTTCAAAAATTCATCATTTTTCTGGGCAGTCTATTCCCCAACTATATAAGTTATGGAGAAGAGGGAACCCGGGGCTATTAGGACAGTTGGGGTAATTCGGGGTAATTTTCTCAGAAAATCGTAAAAATTTGTCGCTGTCGTATATATCGTGGAACCACTATGCAAAAGCATTAATTTTGACAGTTGAACCTAATTCTTTGGTTTTTTGTTGAAAAGGAGATGCAACGCGTTTTATTTTTTTGCCGTCCTCGAAACAAAAATCATTATAAGGGTAAGGTGAAAAAATAACAGGCAAGTGTTTTGGAAAGCTTGAGGCTCTTATTTGATGGAATGATTCTTGTTTGAGTGAAAACACCGATATTTTCATAACGCTAACCACTTTTGTGTGGGTTATTCGGACTCCCGATTCCATCAAACACCGTTCAGCGGCTTACGACTACGCAGGCGATCGCACACGTCACGGAAAAAATATACATGATGCGCCAATTGACAGCTGTGACTAACCAGATAAGGTTTTTGTAATGCATTTTTTATTGCTTCATAAGGAGTTTCTCCAAATCGTCACCCAGCGCTGCCATGTGTCCACGTAGTGGTGCAAATGAACTTTTATGGCACCAAAATGAAACTAAGGTTTCAAACTAGCAATTGGGACCTTTGACCGATATTTTTTTCAAATCTATTCACCTAAAAGGGCGATTCGCTTGAGTAGGTCCGAATAGCCCCGGGTTCCCTAATATATGGTTTCGGAGTGTATATCGAAACTAGCAAAAAATCAACATTATATTAGAAAACGACAACATATTTTTTTTCAGTGATTTATGCATGCACAAATGGTAATTTTCAACAAATTGCTGAACAGCGCCATCTATTTACATTTTGGAGCATGGAGTCTTTAGAGCATATGTCGCAAATGCCAACACGTCCAACTTGGCTGAAGAATTTTTTTGTTGAGATGCGTCTATCAAAAGTTAGTTCTTATCTAGATCAGTTTTCAATGGTCTAGATAAAAATCAAAACTGTCAAAATAAGCTTCAAGTCATGGATGGCATCTCTGCACAGCCAGCATCACTGCCATGAACTTCAAAACAATAATTTTGGATCGAATACTTCAATATTAATTCATCAAAAAGACTAAAGAGATTTTTGTAAACAAACTTGATTCGCTCATAATGCCGCTGCCGAGTAGAATTCCATGGAAAATGCACATTAATCTGCATCTTTACCCTTCGTAGACGCAATGTTTTCTGTGTTGGAATTGCAAGAGAAATCAGCGACACAAAAGTTTGTTTACAAATCTCATTAGCTCTTTTCAAAAGTTAATATGGAATTAAAAGCTGTATTTAGTTACTAAGTGTCGATTTTATGCATCATACGGTATCTTATTATCCCGCAAGATACGAAACGTCGTGCGAAATGCTTGAATGTTGTGCATAGCGCCGAAAATAATTGTTTGTTTGGGGCCTTATAGCTATAACGCGCCAAATATGTAGGTCGCTGTCAAACTTCATATATTGGTATAGGGTTGCCAGGAAGTTGCACCAAACCATTTCTACGCATACGTAGTGGGTATTTTTCACAGACAAGGTCTACATCGGTAAAAATAGCAAGGATTGATAATTGTTAGTTTAGTGATTTTTAATGTAGAATACATTTAAGGTTTCAATATAGGGGTCCCGTTTCAAAATATCGGCTGCGGCGCCGCGTCAGATTTTGAACGTTAATAACTTTTATCATACTTAACAGAATGATTTGATTTTTAGGCCAATTTGTTGAAAATTTGTTCCTCTATGCTGTATTAAAATTTGAAGTATGTATAACATGTACTAATAACAAAAAAAATGTGTTTTGAAAAATCTTTCGAAAACGACTCGGAAAAGTGAAAATTTTCAGCCCATCCCGCACAGAGCCGTCGTTATGGTAGACCAACCGAACAATAAAATAATGAAAAGTTTATATATAGGTCCACTACATGTTTGTTCGTATGGTTATTCGCATTGGGTTGCTTGACGAGAGCACTTGGTGGGGGAAAGACGGCATATTCCTTTGGTTAGGCCATTAGAAGCCGGACGGAAAGGAAAGGCTCATGCACGGCACGAGAACGAGGGAGAAAGCGATAGTAGTGCTTATTAGCGCGATTATATAAATATCTGTCGGTCGGTTTTTCTCATCATTCGTATTCGTTCAAGCACTAGCAAGCAGCCAGTCCACCGAAGAAAAGCAGTCGGCGATGACGACGGCGGAAAAAGTGCCCTAGCTACTGGTGACTCATCGCAACCCGATCAGGAACTGTCGACCTGCAAGAATTTCGCCCCAACTAAAGGGCAACAGAGTAGGCTATCGTTCCAGCGTCTGGGTCGTGAGATTGTGCAGGACTGCAAAGTCGAGCTACGCTTACAAAGCTCAGTCGTAATGATGCCCCGAGAAGCCAACGATGCCTACTTGGTCGGTTTGTTCGAGAATGCAAAACAGTGCTTTCTAGCTCACCGTGTCCGCGGGGAGTGCGTCTGAATTATGCTCCCGCAATAAAACAATAAACGGTTCTTTACAGGACCAATTAATTGTGTTCTAATAAGAGTTAAACTGAAATTTACATTTTATGGTGTATAACAAATAATTTTCAGAAAGCAATATATGAAATACGATGTGTGGAAAGAAAGAAAGAGAATTTAAATTATCCTCTCGCTCGTTTTCGTGCACTGCTTTTCCATTCCTTTCTGCTGCTACTACCATCATAACTAAAACGAATGTGCGTGTTCCCCCCTAAGAGAAGAGACGACAACAGGCTTCTTGCTCTTCTTAATTTTCTCGACTTGGCCCTGCCGTAAATCAGAAGACAACAAGCGTTCATCGTTGCCAGATTCCCTTTGAATGTTTATTACAATTGCCGAAAATAATTCAATATCAATTCTTCAAAAGGGCTAATGAGATTTTTGTAAACAAACTTATTTCGCTCATTATTCCGTTGTCGAGTTGAATTTCATGAAACATTCACATGAATCAACATCTTTACCCTTGGTAGAAACAATTTCAAATATCTTCTGTGTTGAAATTATAATAAATTAAGAGAAATCAGCAAAACAAAAGTTTGTTTACAAATCTTATTAGCCCTATTCAAATGTTGATATGGAATTGTACCTAAAAGATCGCACCTCTACCAAGAATTTACAATGCTAGCTGCATTTAAAAATTAAATTAAATATTTATTCATGTCTCTCTTAACTATATACGTAACTATATCGTCATTCAGGTCTTTTATTCAATTTGCACGAAATGTTGATGCGTATGAAAAATAGCCAGAATAGATTCAGCAGCACTGTTTTTCATCCTGATTGTAAATATAATGAACGCTCTTGATTGGCAAAATGACCAATCAGAAGCTGGTTCAATATTGAGGTTAGGACTGGATCAAATTGGCTACGCGATTGTCTTCTCTTCTCTTAGGTTCCCCCACTATCTCATGACCAGTGTTGCCACAATTGCATGTCGCTATTACAATTTGAATTATTTTATTGATCCTCTCTAGTATTGATAAAATATAGAACGTGCAAAGTACACTAGTCGCATGCTTTTATTCGAACTTTTTGGCAGCCTCCGTTGATTAACTGCATAAATCGATTTGTTTGTGCAGCTCCTTGCTAGTAGCAAACTAAATAGCCTTTATCAGCGCTAACAAATAACACGAAAGAATTTAAATTTGTGAAAATCTTTTCCTTCCTTCTTTTCAAATCTGCAACATTCTTTGAAAATATTGTTTGAATGTTGTTATTGAAAAACTGAACATGCAAGTTTGCTAGCACTGGCCACTAGATTGAAGGCGATGGAAAGACAGAATTTCGTTTTGGTTATGCTAGTATTGGTAGCCGAACGGAAAGGAAAGGCGCAGGAATGGCACGAAAACGAGCGAGAGAGCGATAGTAGTGCTTTCTCGTATATGAATATTGGTCGTTCGGTTTTTCTCATCATTCGTATTCGTTCAAGCACTAGCAAGCAGCCAGTCCACCGAAGGAAAGCAGTTGGCAATAGCGACGGACGGAAAAAGTGCCCCAGCTACTGGTGACTCATCGGAACTGTCGCCCTGCAAGAATTTCGCCCCAACTAAAGGGCAACAGAGTAGGCTATCGTTCCAGCGTCTGGGTCGTGAGATTGTGCAGGACTGCAAAGTCGAGTAGTGCTTTCTCGTATATGAATATTGGTCGTTCGGTTTTTCTCATCATTCGTATTCGTTCAAGCACTAGCAAGCAGCCAGTCCACCGAAGGAAAGCAGTTGGCAATAGCGACGGACGGAAAAAGTGCCCCAGCTACTGGTGACTCATCGGAACTGTCGCCCTGCAAGAATTTCGCCCCAACTAAAGGGCAACAGAGTAGGCTATCGTTCCAGCGTCTGGGTCGTGAGATTGTGCAGGACTGCAAAGTCGAGCTACGCTTACAAAGCTCAGTCGTAATGATGCCCCGAGAAGCCAACGATGCCTACTTGGTCGGTTTGTTCGAGAATGCAAAACAGTGCTTTCTAGCTCACCGTGTCCGCGGGGAGTGCGTCTGAATTATGCTCCCGCAATAAAACAATAAACGGTTCTTTACAGGACCAATTAATTGTGTTCTAATAAGAGTTAAACTGAAATTTACATTTTATGGTGTATAACAAATAATTTTCAGAAAGCAATATAAGAAATACGATGTGTGGAAAGAAAGAAAGAGAATTTAAATTATCTTCTCTCGCTCTTTTTCGTGCACTGCTTTTCCATTCCTTTCTGCTGCTACTACCATCATAACTAAAACGAATGTGCGTGTTCCCCCACCATCTCATGGCCAGTGTTGCCACAATTGCATGTCGCTATAACAATTTGAATTATTTTATTGATCCTCTCTAGTATTGATAAAATATAGAACATGCAAAGTACACTAGTCGCATGCTTTTATTCGAACTTTTTGGCAGCCTCCGTTGATTAACTGCATAAATCGATTTGTTTGTGCAGCTCCTTGCTAGTAGCAAACTAAATAGCCTTTATCAGCGCTAACAAATAAAACAAAAGAATTTAAATTTGTGAAAATCTTCTCTTTCCTTCTTTTCAAATCTGCAACATTCTTTGAAAATATTGTTGGAATGTTGTTATTGAAAAACTGAACATGCAAGTTTGCTAGCACTGGCCACTAGATTGAAGGCGATGGAAAGACAGAATATTCGTTTTGGTTATGCTAGTATTGGTAGCCGAACGGAAAGGAAAGGCACAGGAATGGCACGAAAACGAGCGGGAGAGCGATAGTAGTGCTTTCTTGTGTTTTCATATATGAATATTGGTCGGTCGGTTTTTCTCATCATTCGTATTCGTTCAAGCACTAGCAAGCAGCCAGTCCACCGGAGGAAAGCAGTTGGCGATGATGACGGTCCGCAAAAGTGCCCCAGCTACTGGTGGCCCATCGCAACCAACTACCGATCAGGAACTGTCGCCATGCTAGTATTTCGCCCCAACTAAAGGGCAACGGAGCAACTAATCCGCTGGCTAACATTCCAGCGTCTGGTTCGTAAGGTTGTGTATTACTTCAAAGTCGAGCTACGCTTACAAAACTCAGCCGTAATGAAGCCACTGATGCCTACTTGGTCGGTTTGTGGGAGTGGGCGTAAATTACAATAAAAGCAACGGTTCTTTTCAGGACCAATCAATTGTGTTCTAGTGAGAGTTAAACTGAAACTTTTATTTTAAGGTGTGTAGCAAATTTTCAACAAGCAACATAATACGTTGGGTGGAAAGAAGTAGCTTGCACACGGAACAAAAATTTAAATTATCCTCTCGCTCGTTTCGTGCACTGCTTTTCCATTCCTTTCTACTGTTATTATCAGCATTACCAAAACGAATGTGTTGTTGCATGTGTTTAAGAGAAACGTTGAAGTCGCATGCTTCTATTCAAGCTTTTTGGCAGCCCCCGTGAACTAACTGCATTAAATGATTTTTTGTGCAGCTCCGTGCTAGTAGCAAACAAAATGGCCCTACCAGTGTCTGATTCGTGAGATTGTGCAGGATTTCAAAGTCGAGCTAAGCTTATAAAGTTCAGCCGTAATGGTACCCGAAGAAGCCAGTCTTGTCGTTTTGTTCGAGGCTACAAAACAGTTCGCCAGGCACGTAACTATCATGCCAAAAATATCCAACGATCCAGCGCATCACCATCAACACCAACGCCGATACCAAAGGTTCTTTTCAGAACCACCATTATTACCATAGAGAATTATTTGAAAATTTCCCATTCAAACGTGATTCTGTTGAATATTATTAGATTTAAATTAACGTCTCGAATTGAAATCACGACGCTCCGGTTATGTGACAGACATTACCCACCCATCTTTTTTTATTGTGAACACGACACCCCATTTCAATATTTCTGAATGAACAGAAGGTCGAGTTTGGAAAGTTTGTAACTTTCATTGTACGTAACCAAATTACACAATGTTCGCACTAATGATTCAGAAATATGATCAGGAATCTTCTGTTAGATTTGTAAGTATGTATAATTTACATGAATAAAGAAAAATTGATTTTCAGGAATCAATTATTATCTGTTCTTCCATTGGCCAGTACTACGCGACTTCCTCATGCTAACAATTAATTTCATCGTTAGCCATCTCCCTCACCAAGGCCAACAACGCCAACAAAACCGGTCCTTTTCAGGACCACCATCATTTTTGTAAAGAATAATTTGAAATATTCCTCGCCCAAATCAGCTTTTGTCCGAAAATCCTAATGAGTATCAACATATTTGAAGAACGTGTTCCTTATGTATTCTACATCTCTCCGGTTATGTCGCAGACATTACCCACCCATCTTTTTTTCATTTGGGCGATGGTTCAAAAATAATCCAATCGTCAGGTCTATCCATCTTAATAGAAAGATACACACTCGTTCTCCATTGTTTCCGTGCACCATAAACAAATAACTCCAATTAGTTCAATGCATGTGTCGACAAAGTTAGTAGTAAGTCAGTCACGCATCGGTTACAAGCGCTAAAAAAACAAAAACAGCTTCTCCCCATATTACTAGAGCACTCTAGTTAGAGTGTGGCCAAGAGGCCATGACGTATCCAAACGAACATGAAATTTGACGTATTTACAATAGAAATACGTCAAATTTCTGCTCGTTTGGATACGTCAAACGCGTCTTGGCCGCACTCTAACTAGAGTGCTCTACATATTACAACAGTCGAACACTCTTCTCGCTTTTTCACTAACTCTTTCTCTCCGTCTATTTTGCAATTTCTTCTTTCGTTCCACCTAGCTCAATATAGTATCAGCTCCAATGGACTTTATGACAAGAGCAGTGCGAAGTGATCAAAGGAAAGAGCGAAAGAAAACCAGGTGTTGTAAAGTGTGCATAGTACTAGTACCTACATACTGAATAGTTGGAGTAGTGTGCCATGTCGAAAAGGAAAGACGGAAAGAGTGAAAGAAATAAGACGAAGAAAAGAAAAGTATGTACACAAAATGTGACAACCAGTTGTTGAGCCATTCACAGGCACCAACACTACGCCGCTGCCGCCGCGGGAGTTGGAAAAAATGTTGACGGTGGTTAAGATCGAGCGAGAGTGCAAGTTTTGCAATAAAATATAGCTCCAAAACGTGCGAGAGAGCGTGGGTAAAAATGAGAAGGATCGCGCACAGTCCTCTGGCGGCGTCTCTTTCACTCAACGGCTCACATTACATCATCTATTCTCTATAGTGCGATAGTCATCAGGGCTGGTTCGTCGTTAGAGGGGCCACAGCAAATTGCTACACGCCGCCGCGGCCGTCTAAGCTGATTGAATGCGGGAGCGTCACAAATTTGACGGTTGCTACGATGACGAGTGGCGGTCGTTCGGCTGGTCGGTTGGTCGGTCAATTGATCGCTCGGTTCGCGTTGGAGGTGAAAGAGCAATCTTTCGAAAGGCGAACGGCGCTAATTTCTCATCTACTGGATAGATGAATGAGTGTTCGAGTGGGTGCGGAAGTTTGATTGGTTTTCGTTTTTTTTTTAGTTCAGTTTAGAATTTTATGGTTCATTCGTGGTTTGAATCCGACGTTTTAAAGATCAATACATTGCCTTTAAATTAGGGTATGCTTTTTGGTTAGGATGTTAAGCATTATTTTCAAAAAAAATCATTGTCCCGCGTGAGCAATTAAAAATCTTCCAACTAGTAATTCAAGAATACAACAAAGTAACTACATTTGCCGCAAAGTATTTGTTTAGAGTGTCAATAAAGCAACCCTTTGGGGAATGCCGGATCACATTAGCTAACATTGTCCTCTGGGAGAGACAGGCTTCCATAAATTTGTTTTACTTCAGTAAAAACTAGCTCCGCCATCTACTCCCATCAGTCATTCTAGGCGGATGACGAAAGCGTAAGATCGTGAGAAACACAGCGCCGTACACTTGGCGGAAAAGTGTATTGCAATCAACAGCTGCGCCATGGCACCATGACTAAACTTGGATTAGGTTACTGCAATATTGGTAAGAAAGAAAAATGAAATGAGTGGAGAAAAAAACTTCCACTCAAAGAGAAAGATAAAGCGAGAGAGAGAGAAAAAAAAAATGAGAAAACTGCTCGGATAAATGCGAAATAGAACCCACGAAAGGTATGGCGCAATCATTTTTCTCATCATAATGAAAGACAAGTTTCCATTACTTTTTTGCGTTCTCTCGCTCTCTTTCTTTCCCTCTCCCCAGCTTCCAGTTGCCACCTCCGACACGCCCCTCTGCTGCTGCTGCTGCTTCTGTTTAATAGGGCTTACACCAGCGATGCTGACAGATGTATGCACATACCTACTTAGATGCCTATATGAATGTACACCGCACTTCATCGCACACTTTGATTTGCGTGGGAGAGAACCCGTTTGACGTTTGAAATTGATTCGGTGTATGGGCGAATAGTCCCCCCGTTCAGGTGGTTGTGAGTGCGGTTCGAGGAGGAGGTGAGGGTTCTGGTGAGTAGGAATGCATTTTTTTCATATTAATTGTTTAATAATTAATTAGAATATTTCAGAGCAACGATATTCTTGAGTTTGAAAGAGGCGGGATATTCTAGGATATTTAATACTGTTTCAGTAAAAAATTTAACCGTCTCAGGAGCAGCGGTGAATCGTCAGTAAATAAGGTTTTGTTTGATTCAGTGTATTCTTACCGATTAATTGTTTACATCAATCGCTCCAGCTATTTATAATTTTTGACGAGATTTGTGAAGTTTTATCGTTGCTTATCTTATCAATCGACTGAGAATTTTGTCTATACCGTTATTATTGTGAAGTGGAAAAGTATTTCCTGTTTGCTTTTGTGTTGTGAAAAACAACGATGAACGCAATCGAGTGAACTTCTGCGACTTAACCACCAAAATTTTCCACCGAACGCAGTGCCATCTATTTCTCATCCGCACGCATTTTGGCAAGAGCATGCGATCACTGCGCGAAAACCGTCAAATCGGATGACGACTTTATCGAATGCATTGGTTTTTGTAAAAATGGAGTGCAGCTACGAGAATTCTTCCGGAAAACCCGAATTTATTTTGGATGTGCAAACGTGTCAAGCTGATGAAGTTTCGCGACACCGTTTTTTCGTTTGAGTGTGTTATCGCTGGGAAAACAGCTGACGTCTGTGCTGAACTCAAGGCCGTGTTATCCAAAAATAATCAGCAAATTTCGCGCCTCGCTAGAAAGGTTTCAACAGCTACTCCAGTCTGGCCAAATCGCGGTACTTCTCGACCACCTCAGAAGCGTCGTCGCGAGGATGGCCCTGATCCGAGCAATATTTTTGTTGGCGGTCGAAAGGTAGTCGATAAGAGCAACATTGTTACAGTTCCACCTCCCGCGCCGCTGCTCTTGTTGCATTGGAGATTGTCGAGAACATGCCCAAAGAAAGGTCTAAATTGCAACGAGGAGATAAAGGTTACTCCGCTGTTACAAAAAGCATAGGCGTCAGTAGTATGAACTTCATATCCTTCAAAGCTGGAGTTTACCCAAAGTACCGTGATGCAGCTCTTAACCCCGATACCTGACCGCAAGGCATACTGTTCAGGGAATTTGAAGATAGCCGTATCCAGAACATTTGGTGCCCGCTGAAAGATTTTCCTCCGCCTTCAGAAGAAGCATGTACCAAGGAGTTTTTATTCTCAGGTGACACGATCCTCAAAACCGCCGATCAGCCATCACCTTAGAATTCTAATCACCTTGGCATGTACTTCTCTAATGCAACCCGGCCCATAAACGACCCTGCAGAGGACTCCGCACGGATTGGTAATGCCACCATACCAAGCTACACCGCCATTGTACTATGGAAGCTCTCAATCCCCCACTACAGTCGAGGCCTTGCCGCCAGCGTTTAGCAGTCGTCCCGGTCCTGTCTGTGTGGGTGGATAAGGGGTCTTTTAAGCCGCCTTTCTGGACAAGTAGTATACAAATTGTCCCGTTCCTGCACTCCGTATCGCGGGGTTCAACGCATACCGGGACGCACCGCAGTTGGCACTGTGGAAGCCCTCGATCCCCCGCTACAGTCGAGGCCTTTCCGCCAGCGCTCAGCAGTCGTCCCGGTCCTGTAGGTGTGGGTAAAAAGGGGTCTTCCAAGCCGGCTTTCTTGGCAAGTATTATACAAATTGTATCGATACAACGGTTAAACTGATTCGTACTTCTAGCTCATCGTCTGACATCGTAATCTACTATCGTCCAGTTTCTGCTCTCCGCATCGCGGCATCGGGATTCAACGCATACTTGGACGCACCACAGTTGGCACTATGGAAGCTCTCAATCCCCCCGCCACAGTCGAGCAATTGCAGCCAGCGATCATCGGTCGTCCCGGTCCTGTTTGTTGGATGGATGAAAGGGTCTTTCGATCCGCCACAAATGCCAAGTATACATCTGATCCAAACACTTCAAGCGCTGCTGTATTCTTCGCTTCCAGCAATTTGCCTTTTGTTCCGACATCTTGTGATCAGATGCCAACCATTTCCCTCGCCGACGACGATCGTCGTATTCTGTTGATTGAGGATGCCACGAATCCTCCACCACAGTCGACCAAGCGACCGTCAGCCGTTCCGCTAATGTTCGTGGGATTAACGAAAGGATCACGCTCAAAACGGCAACATGGCTTCACTCTCTGCTGAAGCTGATCGATCCTACTGCAACATCGAGGTTTACTACCAGAATATTGGTGACTTAAACTCATCAACGGACAACTATTTGCTCGCGACCACGGGCTGGTGTTACGTCATCACCTTGACCGAGACAACCGTACTCAGTCTCACCAGGTGCTTGGTTCAACATTCGATGTCTACCGCTGTGACCGTAGCGCCCTCAACTGCCACTAGACATCAATTGGTGGTGTACTTATCGCCGTTCGACAAGCTATAAAAGCCCGAGTGATATTACTGCCATTCTTGCAGCTAATTCCAAGCTGAAAGCATCTAGTTCACCGGGCCCAAATGGCCTTTCCTCGATTTTTGGTCAAAAGTGTCTTCGAGCTATCACTTACTACTGGAATATTCCCTTCCTGCTGGAAAGCAGCCAGCATGTTTCCAGTTCATAGAAGGGGAACAAATCGAGTATCAAAACTATTCGAGCTAATTGTTTTTGGCCATATTTCACAACATACGTACTCGATGGATTTGCTGACGGATCGCAAACCGATGCTATTTACATGGATCCGCATTAGCCAAGCTAGACAAACTCGGTATTCATGGACAACTTCTGCGCTGGTTTCGTTCCTACTTCGATGGAAGGCAACTCCAAATCAGTATTCAGGACTGTCTATCTGCACCATTCTTCGCTACATCCGGAAACCCACAAGGAAGCCGTCTCGGTCTAGTAATATTCCTCCTCTACTTTAATGACGTCAATATCAAATTACAAGGACCCATTCTTCCACCAACGACATGAAATTTTTTCGACAAATACGGGATAAAACCGATGTCGAGTTTCTTCAGAGTGAACTGGAGAGCTTTAGTACGTGGTGTGATCTAAATATTCCAAGACACTCTCCCGTGAAGCATCTCGGAGTCATGGATTCGACATTAACGTTCAAACCACATACTTCATACATTGTGGATAAAGGCATCAAGACAACATGGGTTCATCTTCTGAATAGCGAAAAACTTTGGGGACGTATACTGTTTAAAATCCCTCTATTGCGCGTTGGTTCGCTCAACACTACAATATTGTTCGGTTGTTTGGAATCCGTAACACCAGAACGGCGTTGACAGAATCGGGGCCGTCCAACGCCGGTTCATACGCTTTGCACTCCGACATCTTCCTTGGCAAAACAGACTTGAACTACCGAGCTACGAATACAGCTCGACACTCTAGGCATCTTGTGGAACTGCCCTCGAGCCCTGTTTGTCTCAGACTTACTGTCTGCCAGGATGGAATGCCCTACAATCCTCAGACGCCTGGATCTTCAAACCTGCATTCGAACTCTACGCAACAACTCTCAGAGCGCTGTTACCGGACTTCGGCGTATTTTTAACAGTATGGCGGTTTTTGACTTCAACCTGACGGGGAATTCCGATAAAAGCTAAGATATTTTCCTATATTGAAATGTAATTAGTTTAAGCAACCACCATTGAAGCCAAGGGGTCTATTAGTGAAGATACAACAGAAAAACAAATAAGCTCTATATATAGTAAATCGCTACTCCCATTGAGGACTGCTGGACCAGGACTAAAGCAGCTATAAGCAGCACTGCGGAGAGCGTCCTGGGATACTACAGAGAAGTCGACGGAATGATTGGTTCGTTGGCGAGTGCCAAGAGATATTGGACGAGAAGAATGCAGCACGCGCAGCGATGTTGCTTCAAGCCACTCGTCAGAACGTGGAGTCATATCGACGGAAGCGAAAACAGCAGACTCGTCTTTTTCAGGACAAAAAGCGCCGCCTGGAAGAGTCTGAGAGAGAGAGGAGATGGAGCTGCTGTATCGCTCTCAGGAAACGCGGGCGTTCTTCAAGAAGCTGAATGACTCTCGCAACGGTTTTGTGCCGCGGGCCGAAATGTGTAGAGGCAAGGAAGGTGGCATTTTGACGGACGAACGTGAGGTGGTCGAAAGGTGGAGGCAGTACTACAATGAACATCTGAATGGTGCGCGGGCGGACAATCGGGCGTTCGAGGACGACGATTATGTCAGTGTCGCAGCCGACGGGGATGTACTGGCGTCCACTATGAATGAGGTTAACGAGGCTATTCAACAGCTCAAGAACACCAAGGCAGCTGGTAAGGATGGTCTAGGAGCGGAACTCTTCAAGGTAGGTCCGGAGAAACTAACGGAAAGCATGCACCGAATAATCGGAAGAATCTGGGAGAGAGAACAGCTACCGGAGGAGTGGAAGGAAGGGGTCATCACCCCGATATACAAGAAAGGCGACAAATTGGACTGTGAAAACTACAGAGCGATCACAGTGACAAATACCGCTTACAAAGTGCTATCCCAGATTCTGTACCGGCGCCTATCACCGCTGGTAAATGGATTTGTTGGGAGTTATCAGGCCGGTTTCATCAACGGCAGTTCAACAAATGACCAAATCTTTACTATACGGCAAATCCTCCAACAATGCCGTGAATACCAGGTCCCGACACATCACCTGTTCATCGACTTTAAAGCCGGATATGACACGGTGGACCGTGTGGAGCTATGGAAAATGATGGACGAGAACGGCTTCACTGGGAAGCTGACAAGACTGATCAAGGCTACGATGGATGGTAAGGTGTTGTGTCAAAATTTCGGGTGGCCTTTCCGGTCCGTTTGAAACACGCAGGGGACTAAGACAAGGCGATGGGTTGTCCTGCCTGCTGTTCAATATAGCGCTGGAAAATGTAATGCGAAGAGCGGAGTTCAACATGCTGGGCACGATTTTCACGAGGTCCAGACAGTTCGTGTGCTTCACTGACGACGTGAACATAATCGGTAGAAACAAGGAGACGGTAGCAGATCTGTACACCCGACTGAAGCGCGAAGCAGCACAAGTAGGACTGAAGATAAATGTGTCTAAGACGAAGTACATGCTGGCTGACGGAACCGATCGCGATAGGGAACGCTTGGGCAGTAGTATTACGATCGACGGCGATGAGTTCGAGGTGGTTGACGAGTTCATCTATCTAGGCTCATTGGTGACTGCGGACAATAACACCAGCCGGGAGATCAGAAGGCGTATTATCTCTGGAAGTCGTACTTACTATGGGCTCCACAAAACTTTGAGATCCAGGAAGCTTCACCACCGCACGAAATGCGCCATGTACAACACACTGATTAGAGCGGTGGTTCTCTACGGGCACGAAACGTGGACAATGCTTGAGGAGGATCTGCAAGCACTCGAAGTCTTCGAAAGAAGGGTGCTGAGAACGATCTGTGTTGGTGTGCAGGAGGATGGCGTGTGGAGGAGAAGGATGAACCACGAACTTGCGCGACTCTATGGTGAGCCAAGTATCAGGAAAGTAGCTCAAGCTGGAAGGGTACGGTGGGCGGAGCATGTTGTGAGGATGCCGGACAACAACCCCACCAAGTTGGTTTTCACCGCCAACCCGGCAGGTACAAGACGGAGAGGAGCGCAGCGTTCCCGGTGGCTGGACCAAGTAGAGCAGAACCTGGCGAGTATCGGGCACCTGAGAGGTTGGAGACAAGCAGCAACTGACCGAGTGACGTGGCGCAATATTGTGGAACAGATTAAATCATGTTAATATGATGTATAATCAGGAAATATAACCGTGTTCCAGCCGGACCGGAAGGTACAACAAGCGCTGAAAACGTAAGGCAACGTAGTGAAATCTTGCCACGTCTAGGGCTGGAAGGTCGGTAAGACCGGCCAGGTTGTCCAAAAATATTTAGCTAACATGGACATCGTCGTGAGGAAGCAGAAATAAAGGCCGGCCAAGTTGGAAGCGCACACGACCACTCAGAATCAGGGGCTGAAGGTGCTTCTCAAGGTTGTTTGCTTTGTGGAGTACAACGTAGTGGGGATCATAGACGGCGAGACCTACTTGACGCTTGACGGTAATGACTGACAGGGGGCTGGTTATTTCACGTCTCCTAGGAAGGAGGGGAACAGCGACGATAAGTATATTCCCCACACGAAGTTTCCGAAGAAGTTTCTGTCATGGCTGACAATCACTGAGGAGAGGCTGTCGACGAATTTGTTCAAAAGCGGGTTTTCGCAATTTCCAGAATCTTTTTGTTAGTATACTGCTTCTTGAGGTTGACAGACGAGAAAAACTGCCAGAAGCAGAATGTTGGTGTCAGGTACCCGGCAGCTATATGAAGTTCTACACCATATTACGCCTAAAATTAAAGAAGAAGTGCCTGCTAGCTGGCTAGATGGCCTCAAATCCTGTCCCGTGTTCTGTTCAACAGATTGAGACCGCTTGAGCAGTCCTTCGTCGGCGAATACCAAACCGGTTTTCGTGAAAGGATCAAATGTTTACCCTGAGACAAATGTTCGATAAATTCCGGGAGCACAACACTCAGATACATCATCTGTTCGTAGATTTCAAGGCGGCGTACGATTCAGTGAAACGAAATAAGCTATGGCAAATTATGCTAGAACATTGTTTTCCGACGAAACTAATATTCCGTATAACGCTGGATGGATCGAAATCAAGTGTAAGGGTTGCGGATGAAATTTCGACAGCCTTCGTAACCTTGGATGGATTAAAGCAGGGTGAAGTATTGTCGAATCTACTGTTCAAACAAAAGGCGTATTGCGACTGTGAATAAGGCTTATTATGGACCTCGTAACCAGTTCCGCAGTCTGTGAACGAAAACGAAATTCGCTGTGTATACGACCCAGATTCTCCCGGTAGCTTTATACGGTCATGAAGCATGGACGTTGAAGCTAGCCAACCGTAGAGCGTTCGGAGTATTCGAGCGTAAGGTGCTGCGAACAATATTCGGCGCTAAGCAGGACTATGGAATCTGGCGGCGTCGCATGAACCCTGAGTTATACCAAGTATATAAAGGGACGGATATTGTGAAGCTGATACAATATAACACGGCAGATTGCGGTGGGCTAGACACGTGGTCCAAATGCTGGATGAGCGTCAAGCGAGGACAATATTCAACAGGGAACCCGGAAGAAGCCATCGGCTTCGTGGCAGGCCGCGTACGCGATGGCTTCGCGCGGTTGAGGAGGACCTTAGGGCGCTCAACGTTCAGAGCGACTGGAAGCGCTTGGTCGAGGATTGAGTCCAGTGGAGGAGAATACTCCATTCGGCGGGGGCAAATCAAGGAGCAGTTGTAGCCCATTAAGTATACTGCTTCTAGGGAGTGAAGGATATTGATAGCAATTTATAAGTACTCAATTGATTGATGACCGAGTAATTAACTGATAATTCAACGTTTCTGATAATCAACGGGATCGACCAATGAAAGTTATAGCGCTCATCTGAAAATTTTTTGGAGTCAAGCATGAGATCTTTCACTAAGTCATCAAACTTCTTTTCACCTAACAACCATGTTTCCTCCGTTCATTATTTGAAAATAATCAACATCATTCTCTTCCTCGTAAAGCGTCATCCGGAAATTTAACACGCAATATCCCGATTCCCCTCGAGGAAAATACATCCCCTGCACCGACTAACCCCTGGCGGCATTTTCCATTCACTTTATTTACTTCTCTAAGCAGACAGCGAGAGATGGTGTCCCATCGAATGCGTCGTCCCAAAAATAACACCCTCCATCCCGCATATCGTCGTTATCCATTGAACCATATTCACTGCAATCCCCCTCCTGCAACTTTCTCATTCCCCTACGCACAAACAACCGGCCTCTTTCCCATTCCTTCTCTGTCACTCACTTTCTAGTCCAGTTATCTTCTCGCTTTCCTTCCGTTCGAATAAATAAGTAAATAAACCATTTGACACAAGGACACCCTCCTGCCTCCGGCTTATGGGACACAAACATGGAAGTAAGACGAACATAAATTACAACCGAATAGGGGAAAAGTGCAGCCCAAAAAAAAAAAACACAACACTCTCTCTTTCCGTTATGCCTAATGAGGGCTGATTCCACTCTTCCTTCCTTCGTTCTTCATTCTTCTTGCAATGCACTTTTGCCGACACCCATATTTGCATTGTCCGTCCCCTTCCATCTGCCTGATGTCAGAATTACCGATAAAACCCCCGTGTGCCAACTCGGGTGGGAGAGAAAGGACGACCAATAACGGGACCAGCAGGAGCGGGAGGGGAAAATGCATGAAGCAAAACCCTTGTGGCAGTTCTCACACTCCGGTCGGTGTTCGATCGAAATGTTATCCTAAACATGCGATCCGTTCCGATCCGATCCAAGTTGGCCAAGACGTTGGCCTATCGATGATTTGTAATCGTGTGCGGAGTAGGTATTTAGTGGAGCGACTCCTTGAACCAGAAATCAATCGGACTGTGTAAAGTAGCAGCGCGATGAAGTCTGGCGAAGAAGGCGAAGGAAGCGGAAATGGTGTTTGGAAAGCGAAGATGCTTTTGCCGGTTGGGTCACGCTTTACGAGAAACAGTGTTGCAAAGCGCCGCCGATGATGTGTTTCGGTTCGAGTTCGATTGCTTGGTTTGAGATTGCATAGAAAATACGAAATGGAAAAGGGGTAAAGCTGGTGCGATTGGTTGAAGAAGGTTTACTTCAAGGATTCGATTAGCTGGTTTGTTTCGAGTGTATTTGCTTCACTCTTTAACTCATAAACTAAATCTAATTTGCTTGGACCATTAGGTTCTTTACTGAAACAGTTAACCTCACTTTTCTTGTTCACTAGTACTGTTTTCGTAAACTTAGAAATATTTTGTGGACGACTAGATTCGCACGAAGAAAATCGCAAAAAAAATTTCTAAGTCCATGTAAACAGTAAAAGCGAACTGTCAAAAATGAACACTTAGTTCATTTGTGACGTCACCGTAAAGTATTCAATATTATTTGAATACGGTGTCGTCACAAATGAACTCGAGTATTCATTTTTGACAGTCGCCTGTACTGTTTACATGGACTTAGAAAAATTCTTTGCGATTTTCTTCGTGCGAATCTAGTCGTCCACAAAATATTTCTAAGTTTACGAAAACAGTACTAGTAAACTGTCAAGAAAAGTGAGGTTAACTGTGTCCGTAAAGAAGTTAATTAGTGTTTATATCTCTTTACAATGCAGAACTTCAAAATTAATTTGAACCCTTTTCAATCTATTATTACAAACTCACAGTTTGAAAAGACAAATCACTGTTTACCGTAAACTTTTTCGCTGCCGGTTGCATTTGATGCAACTGATTCTCGAACTGTGCATCACGATTCTCGCTCGGAAGGGATTCGATTAGCAGCTCAAATCGGAACCGGTGAATGGTATGATTCATTTGTGCACCCTGTTATAAGAACAAAGAATTCAAACACAGACGTGCTAATTTCGACGGAACTGTCGAAACTCGAAAAGTTGGCCCCGTTTTTGTTCGGTTGTTGCAAAGTGCAACTTTGTTTTTGATAAAAAATGGTGCTTTTTTCACTGGAAAAGTAAATAAGAAATGATAATCAGTCATCGTTGATTTTTTTGTAATTTTATCGAACATGTGGCACCTTCATTAAGTATAAGGATGACCAGTTCAAAATTATGTCACGCAAAACTTTTCCAGAGGAAAGTGAACCATACAATTTCATTTCAATGTCCCATTGTTCTACTACTAGCGAGCCTATTTAAACCGAGATCTCATTAGCAAAGGGATGGGCGAAGAATTTTGACTGATTTCAGATGCACCAGAAGTACGTGTAAATTTTGTTAAATTCAAGTTAAATCATTAATTTATTTCAAAAAGCTCCACAGAGAAGCTCTGCAAGTCGCCTGCAATTTTTAATATTCCCTAATGATCAGTGGTTAAAGCTATCGGTCCCACGTAAGATACAGCTTGGCCATCTGCATATCATTCTCCCATGGTAACCATCTCCTCCCATCCAAAGAAAGCGAGAAATATGGAGATTCATTTTGATCAGATTTACATTTTCTTCGAGAAGAGTTTATCCTCTCTCCTTGAAGCTGGAAGAATACGCATAGGGTTACTGCTCCCTAATTCATCTTAGCTCCTCTATTCATCTCACCCATTTCAACACGTTAGTTAGAGCAGTATCTGCTATCTCTATTCAACGCATTAGCTCAAATGGTAGGATGAATAAGGGTACGTTGTACTCGACTTTTCGCTTCGCTCAAACGGGAGCATTTTACATTTTACAGGCAAAATTTTTAACTGTACTTCTTCTTAGGTACGTAGCAAAGATGATGATACCTATTTAAGCGCAATCCAGTCACTATAAGTCGAGTTATCAATTAAATAATGTGACATACTGACTAATGAGATGAATAAGGGCACGTCTACCCTATATGCAGCGAGAACTAGTTCCCTGCACTGGTTTTACACTATCGAGCAAAGAGCAAAGTACTACAGTTTCAATTGGGAACACGACATTTGGCATAGGTTTTTCAAAACCATGAAAATTAGGTGGTGAAAAGCGCATTGTTTCGAGAAATTGTCTTAGGGACGATCCATACATGACGTAGTATTTTTTGAGTGATTTTTCACCCCCCCCCCCCCCCCCAACTCGTAGCATTTCGTCACAAACCTCTAACTACCCCCTGGTAATTACGGTAATTCTCCCCCCCCCCATTGTCACCGTAAAATTTAAAAAATAAAAAATGGTGAGATAGAAAAGTGATCTGATTCACAATGAGCAGGTGACAACATGATTCGCGCTAAGTCACCTGAATTCGCGACAGCGGTACGGGGCGATTAAGAACTTGATTTAATGCAACATTCGCCAATGAGAAAGTGACGTCACGATAGTAGAAACATTTAACAGTAGTTACCACATTTTTATAATTTTTAGCTTAGCGGGTATTGACGGTGTTCACAACTCCCCACCGTTCCCTACATCGTTCAACGTGGTCCCAAATTGGTGCTAGTTACTGACGAGATGAATTCGAACGATGTGTTAAGTTAAATGAGTTTACCATATAGGGTAAAGTGCCTATTTTCACCATACTAAGGAGGGTGCTTCACTAATTCATTAATTACTTGGCCTACAATCAATGGAATTGGAAGAAATTGGTATCAATAGCTTTGCTTCGTTGTTAAGAAACAAGATAATAACATAAATGCGCTGAAAATGGTGAAATTCTCGTGTTTGAGCGCAACGAAAACCCGAATTGAGTGCCCCTATTGTTGCGCCTTTCATTTGACTCAATGCGTTGAACAAAGATGGCAGACTCTGCTCTAACCAACGGCTTCAAATGGGTAGGCTGATAATCGAAACATGGCGAAAATAGACTCAACACCCGAAATGTCGAAGAAAAATGATAAATTAAAATAAATAATTTATACATTACAAAAGTTACACCATAAAATAAAATTTTTAATTCCAATATGTATGTTTCCTTATTTAACCCATGAGCAGTTCTTTATACGATGGTTAATCTGATAGTTATATTAATTTTTCAAGGATGATTTTCGACATGCGGTATAGCACGTAGACGTGTACAACAAGGGATTTTTATAACTGCAATGGAAACTTTTTTTTCTTCTTTTCAATATGATATAAAAGATTCGCGTTTAATGATTCCATATTTGAATCTTAAGTTGTAATCAATTTTTTATAACGTTGTATTGAAATATCCAATTGTCCAAGAAATGTTTTGATTAACCTGCATAACGCGCTTAGAACTTGCTCATTCTTGATCGGGCTCAGGCCATATAGGCTTGAAATTTAATATATTAAATTCCTATATTTTTCACTCGATGTTGATGGTGCTGGTATATTTTTGTGTGAACAATCCGGGTTTCGTAAAAGTTATTCGTGTGAAACAGCGCTTAATCTATTATTATTGTTGTTATGAAAGCAGGTCAGCAGGCTGTTTTAGCAATTTTTGTTGACTTAAAACGAGCGTTCTAATCAATTGATCGCCGTAAGTTGATTTGTGTATTGGAGAGGTATGGTGTAAGAGGAAATGTTCTTGAGTGGTTTTGCGGTTACCTAAAAAGTGTACGCTCTACATCATAGGAAGCCGAAATCAACCTTGGTGTGCCACAAGGTAGTGCGCTAGGACCTCATGTGTTTGTCCTGTACATTACCGACATGAGAAAAATGTTGAAGAATGCGGAAATAAACCTGTTTGCCGATGACACAGTTTTGTTTATCATTGGTGATAGTTTCGATGAGTGCATAAGGGTGATGAACCTTGAACTATCAAAGTTTAGTGATTGGTTGAAGTTGAAAAACCCAAATTGAACATTTCCAAGACAAAATATGGTTGAGCGAGTTGCTAGCATCAAATATATTTGGGTACATTATTGGGCGACAAATTAATACTGTTCAGTTAAACCCAAGAATAACTTCGCAAAGCATAAAGGAAGCAGACTCCTGGTGGAACTATAAATCGACTCAGGGCCAATTGAGTTTTCAAAAATTCGTTTTTTTCTGGGCGGTCGAGCTGGGCAGACTCGACTATGGTCAGTAATTTTTAAGAAGGAACCTGAAATAATCCACAGGCCAATCCAAACTTTAATTACTTCTACGGACACAGAAAATCCTTTCTGATCTAGATTAGAACAAGTGACTACATGCTTACGAGTTTTGTATCTATTTTCAGCCAAAGGCAATTGATTGGACAAATGCATTAAAATGTGATAAATTACATTAGATTGGTTCAATTTCACTGTTAGGTGAATTAAATTGATTTTTAGAGTTCCTACCTAACTTCAAGTGAGTCAGAAAATCATTCAGAAAAATTCTGTCGAAGACAACAGATCGTTGCGATGGAGATACTCCACGATATTTAGGATTGAAACGTAGATGTTGGCAAAGCCGTAGCGTGGCCTTCGGGCGCCCTTGGCGGAGTTTCAGTCTTGCGCCCTTTGCGGCATTTGTCTAACCAATCTAACCGGAAAGTAATGCCAGCGCCAAGAATATTATAGTTCTGTGAAATTTTAAATATGAGCTCGATGCCGATTTGTCTCTAATATCATTCAAAGTCAGATGTTTACAGGTAACGGGTGGAGCATTTTGTCGGAAGATTTTGGGAAATACTTGAAGGCAACAGATCGCTCCGCCGGACTGGATGTGTAGACCAGTTTTTTGAGCTGACGATTTATTAGGGAATTCAATCCACTTCTATTACACAACAATTCGAAGACTCGGTAATCCGACATATTCAGCCTTATTCTGCAAGAACTGACGCAGAAATATCCATCGTGACAGTTTTCTCGATAGTGTGCCCAGATATGTTCCGAATTGTGTTATTGTGACTGAAGCAAGCAAATTACGTTACTCGCGACAAGCCTTTTATGAACGACTACAGTGTCTATATGCCCGCTCACAATGTTGAGATCGACGGTGCAGTCACCGATTCGAGTTTGTCTTGCGTGGATCTTTTGAAGCACCTAGTTGACTATGTCAAGGACCCCTTACTCGAAGAGCAACAATTTTGAATGACAATCGCACTGGGCGGGACAAAATGGTGTATCCTTTCAAACACGTGTCAAGTAATCTTTGCCTGGAGATTCAATATAACCATGCCACGTGTATAAAAAGCGTCCGAGAAATCTGAAGCATTCCCTTAAAAAGCGCTTTAATTCCCCAAAGTAACCATAAGCATTAAACCATTGCACTATATTGGCTATACATTTGCACTAATGTTGCATTGAAACTCCATTACAGCATTAACAATGCAATAAAGCTCTATATTAGCATCAATAATGCATACATGCACAGCTTTTAATGTGCATTTAGTGCCATTATAGAGCAAATAGAAAGCCATTGCTACTGTAATGATGTGGGTTTATTCGTTATGCAACTCTTCTTGAAGATTATATTCGGCATATTTCATTTCAATCGAACATATGCAATATAATCCAGGCAGTGAACGCAGCGCACTTACCGCGAAGGACAAGCCAAGGTACATCAGTTCGAGACGTACTAAAACATTCATATCATGTGAGAACGAAAAACCATTATAGATATTAATTACAATGCATTAGAAGAGAGTCAATTACGGTTTTAAACTGAACATTTTATTTTAATTTTTTTTTCCTTTTTGCTCATCATACCGAAAGGAAACATAAGAAATAGTTTTAAAACCATGGCGGACAATAACAGCCAACTGAAGCTTTCTAATAGCATTAGTAGTGCCAATAATAGGCTTTCAAATTTGACATTTGTACGCTGGTGCTATATAATAGCATTGGTGCTGAAAAAACGACCTGTCAATCTCTGCACAGTAATAGCACTATTTTTCGCCTTTTCTGGTATAATACCAGCACTATATCAGTATCTAGGGCTTCGAGGCTTCTTAATACCGCTTTATAAGTGGATTTAAAGCAGATCTTAGGCTACGTTATAATGCTTACTGGTAACTTGGGACTCATTTGCAGAAATATTAAAAAGAGCTATCCACTCACCACGACAAATCAATATGCTTTCTTGGCTTAGGAGTGTGATTATGATGATCCTAATGTACTGCTCTCAAAAATTATAGGAAGATGCGATTCCTTACAAAGCTTAAATTCTCTTTAGAGCCCTTTAAATATGCCAGCTCGAGCAAGCTCTGTCACAAAGCCGAAGTAAAGAGTTCTTGATCTTGGAAATTTGATATAAGTCAAGGAGTTTCCGGCGCTTCCAGGATCACCAAAAATCTCATGTGATATTTCAACCAGAGATTCAACTTAGTGCAGAGCTCGTTGATGACCGACAACTTGCGAAATTTGCGAAACTCTTCCCGACATCGAGTAGACTTCAATTCTCGCGGAACGCCGTAGGGTTGTCTTCTCGATTACAATTGATCTAACTTACTGCACGATCTTTGCTACAGCTTTAAAAAGAGAAGGGGCTGCTTCATTTCCCATGACCACAAATCTATACCATTGTATTTCTATGGAACTAAGTAAACAAGCGATAGTTTGTAATATTTTCGCTATTTTTTATTTTGAAGTCTTTTCAGTTGATATTTTCGTGCTGTGCAACTCGAGCACGTTTATTCTTTCATCCCCTTTTCTTTTACGAACAACACCCTATACTATGAATAAATCTGGATGAGATTGACAGAGCCGTAGGGTAATCTTTTGGCACCTTTGGTGGAGTCTTCGATGTTTACATTGGCTTCTTTTTGAGCTCGATGTTCGAACAAAAATTTTGTTTTTTTTTTCATTTTAACATTTATCCTCACTTATTATAAAGTGAATAATAATAAATTCATATATCTTAAAATCGCAATAACTTTTTTTTAAAAAATCCCAGCTAGTTACAGTTTTTGTAAAAGTTTTAAACGACACTCTGGACAAACTGTTTTTATTTTTCAGGTTAGAACTCATCCCAATTTTTGGTTCAGTGGCGCATAACCTAAGTTTGAATTTGGCTTCAAACAAACGGTTCGACAGCAGTTAGGTCCGAAACTGAGTTAGTTTCTGCCTTAAGCGAAAACGACATTAGTTTCAAACGAAAAGTAGAATGTTGTCATTGACTGCTATTAAATTTCAATGCGATCACGATCACATAGAAAATCCTGAAATAAACAAATGTCGCAAATATACTTCAAAGGTAAAAATGTGGCTACAATGAATGCTAAATTGCTTGGCCTCGTCCAATGGTTCCGGAAGGCCCGGACGAAGTAACAAAATTCCGGAATTAGTTTCAAATCCGTTTTTCAGAGACGGCTAAATCGATTTCTACGTGCTTATGCTCATAAGAAAAGTGAGTTATTCGTATACAATACCTCTTGTGTTCTTGCATTTACAGTTGCAGATATTGAAGACAGTAATTCGACAAACATTGTCTTGGTACAACAATTCCCTAGCGTAATATTAACTTTCTTAGTTATCCTAGTACTACGATCCAATTATGTCAACAGTGTAATAAAAACATAATATTTATTTTGGAAGTAGCAAATCAAGGAATCTTAGTGTAAATGAATGAGATTTTCGGATCTTTCAATTGGTAGATGTATTTTTCCGGAAATATTGAACATTGAATCTTTCGATCATTGGATCTATGAATCTTCAGATCTTCGCATATATCGGATCTTTGGATTTTGGGATTAATCAGGCATTGCATTTATCACTCAAACGAGTGAAGGCGTCCAGATGAATTTCTACTTCCAACACAAAAAAAATCATATTTCCACTTGAAAACCCACACAACTTCTCCGGATAAATACACCGTTCCATTTCTCCGGATACCCAAAGCCGCCGGAGAGGAGTGAAAGAGTTTATCACGGCCTCTATGTTGTGCTCGTTGACTTGCTGGCTTATTGAAAATGTGACAAAATATGGCGATCCTACTTCGTTGTTGGTTTTGTTGGTAATGGAGTGCATATTTTGACACGTTTGTTTACTCGCGAAAATAAAAACTGATCACCCAATTGGTGGAGCCGGAGAATCGTTGCGACTCCCGGAAAAGTTTGACATGGGATAAGTTTCTTCTCAGGTGAGTGAGTTGGAGTCACAATGCCGGGGATCAATTGATGTTTTATTTTTACATCTCTGGATACTCGTTGCATCTTTAGATTTTTGGATCTCCGAGTCCTTTGGCTTATTCGAATCGTCGAGAGCTTTAGATAATTGGATCGTTAAGTCTTTTAGTCTCGGAATCTTCGAACAGGCAAAATATTCGAATCATTTAGATTTTTGAATCAACGGGTTGAATTTTTGGGTAGTTAGCTTTTTCAATAGTCTTTGAATCTTTTAATGTAAGTTTGTTTTATCTCGAAGCTTTGAATTTTGAAATAGTTGGATCTTTGAATAGTTGGTTTATCAGATGATCAATCTTTTTGATTATCGGATCTTTGGAACTTCGAACTTTAAGATTTCCGGATCTTTTCATCGTAGTGTCCATGAATCCTTGGAATTTAATTCTTTGACTGATTGATGTATTCCATCTATCACAACCAGGCAGTAAAAACTCACATATTCACACGAAAAGTTATTGGCACTAACACAGCTTCTCCGGATAAATACAACGTGTTTTTTCTCCGGATAAATAAAACAGCCGGAGAATGAGTGAATGAGTTTATCACGGTATTCTTTTTTCGCTCGCTGCTTTCCTGTCGTTATTCCAAAACACGAAAAAAACAAGTCTATCATACTTCTTTGCCGCTTTTCTTTGTAATTAAGTGTATTTTTTGAAGTTTTTATTGATTTCCACGAAATTAATATTTTATCACCTTCTCAGGTGAGAAGGAAAAAGTCAAATAAAGACGGAGACGGAGAATTTTGCGACTCATCTTATCTCGGAAAAGTTGGACATCGGATAAGTGTCTTATCGCGTGAGTGAGAACTATTATTTAAAATACGCAGAAGAAGTCATGTTATCAGCGATGCTGACAAATTTTTCCTACTGCTTTTAGATTTTCATTTTCTTAAGTTCACATTGAAATTACTTTTAATTTGATATAAGTTAACTGATAAAAAACAAATTGACTTTGCGTGGTCGTATCTCTCAAATGAACGAATATATATCATATTTCTAATGAAGTCTTCAAAATAAAAAAAAGTTTCAGCCTTTAACATCGAAACTTTTTTTGAATAACGCGCAAAGATTCAATATGATTTTATATTGCATGTCAACTGCCAAGCAACAGAGTCGATATGCATGGACCAGTTCTTCCTTTTTGTTGTTTCAATCTCGATGAAAAGTTTGCGATTGTCTATCTACTCCAACTCCCGCTAATCCAGCATCCACAAGGAAGCCACCTCGCACCAGAACTACTTAAAATGGTTTTAAACTATCTTTTTTTTCGAATCGAGCCAAGAGACTCTTACGTCAATGATCTCGAAAGAGACGGTGGTTGAGTGGTAAGCGTAACTGCTTCTCACTCCAGTAGGTCTGGGTTCGACTCCAGCCGAAGTTGCGTCTTTCTTCGGAACGGAAGTAAACCAGCCGTTGGCCTCGGCCCTTGTGTTGATACGGCGATATCTAGGGTTCAGATAATCAAGTGACCTCTCTAGCGCGCGTCGGTGATCGGCACTCAGTGCGGACAGAGGCCGTCGGAAAATATAATATGAATAGAGAAAAAGCATTTCGAAGTCATTTTTGATTCGCGCAAATCACATGCTTCGCAGGGGAGGGTGCCTGGTTGTGGACCTCGCTCCATTTTTTGTAGGTGTAAAATTATCGAAAGACAATTGGTAAAAATACACAACCTAAGTAGTGGAGTACAAACATTTTTGGGCAACTTTTTGTCCCCGGTTGTTGACCACCTTGAAAAAAGCATTACATATGACTATTATATCGCAAAATGTGAAAGTGCGAAATCATTCCTCTAACCACCACAGACAACGTCATAGGAAAGAAATTTGAGAAAGTTGTGGTAGTATTTTAACTTCTTAGAACATTTCCGAATTGCAGGCGTTAAAGATAACGACAAATAAAATGTCCAATAAAAAGGAAAGAAAAAGTTATCGCAGAGTATTTAATTTCCAATGAAGATGGTTATTGTATTATTTGCGTGAATAAAATGCTACGAAAATGTTTCAATACCATCACCCGTGACACATGAAATGTATCACTATGCAGAACTGTTATTTCATGTGTATCCATTGTAATTCTGACGTGGATGTGTTGGGTGATTGAAATGTTGAGATTCATTAAAATTCATATATCTGCTTGCAGGAAGCTCACAATATTCGTAAAGGTTCTTTATCTATCAATTTTTATACTTTATACTTATATTTTTCTATTTATAATTTTCAGTGAAATTTCTTCAATGGACCACAACCAAGAACAAAGCTGGTCAGAAAACATCTCCTAAGAAAATTGCTTATAACTTTTTTGTTTTAAATAAAATCAATAGTTTCTTATGCGGAAAGTTAGCTATTTATCACCCTTTATAGCGGCATATGGAACTTAGCATTTAAATGATCGAAAGACAGTATATGAGCACAAAACAAAACCCGGCTCACAACCGGGGACACTCTCCTGCATAGTGGATAAGACACCAAGACAGACAGGTCTTTTCTCGAAATAATATCACCTAGTGACTGTAAGGAAATTTACATGACGTGAGTGACGTGACTTTGAGAATATAAGGGCCCAAAATTTATATTTTTAATAGCAAAGAGTTTTAGAGTTGTATACTGTCAATTAGAGTTGCAAAAGTGAGGTCGACGAAAAAGAAGCTGTCGAAACGCTACTATTGGACACTCTTAGGATTAGGAGAGACTGAACTTTGACGCTCAGTCGAAAGTAAAATCCTAGGAAAGGTTTTCATGCACTTCACAGATTTGTCCAAATACGTGAAAATTTGTATAGAGGGTCATCTCATCAGAATCCGACACTAATTAACTTCTCATCAGCTTAGTCGGTACTCCTTTTATAGCGGGACATCACGCTTGACTAAGGGTTTGCTTAGGAATACAAGTTGGGTCCCCGTTTTTTGAAACTAACGTCAATCCGGCGCTAGCTTCAACCTGTCACTAAGTTAGTGTCGCATTCTGATGAGACGCAGTCAAAACGCAAAATTCGTAACTAATTTAGTCATAGGTTTAGTGCTCATTACGCGCTAATGTGGTTTTTCCCATTTTCTCCATAGTGGGAAAAAGGAGATAAATATACAATAGTGGTTCTTGGTATATTCTGCACGATCTATCTTGCGTGCTCTTGTATAAGTTCACAACGTTCGCCAATAATTTTCATATTCATGACACTGATCATGATCTTGCAATCGTCACGTGAACTGTTTCATAGAATTTATGAACATTATTCATAGATTCATTTTTATTCCGCGAACAGTTTCATGATTGATATATAAGCCGCCGGTCTGTTTATAAATCCGAGAATCATTCAAGGGACTGAAACTAATCTGATCGCACGAAATTGTCGTTTTAACTGCGTGAATCGATAAGTTTCAATTGTCACGTTCATTTTTTGCGTACTTTATTGTTGTTGGTGAATTCAAGAAAATAATCTAAAATTAACCTCAAGCTCAATTTATAACAATTTACGATGAATCAAAGAACAGTGCAATCGTCAACTGCTCATCAAAAGCGAGAGAACAAAAAACCAGTTCCGCCAACTCAACTAGAAGCGACTAAATCCGAAACGAAAAACTCACGTAACTCACTTCCAGTGCAACTGGCCGACAGGTTACTTTCAGCCTAGTGAAAATGTTGCAACATTGCAGTACAGTGCAACCACCGCAAACACCACTACACCATCGTCGATAGAAGCACCATTGAACGAAAGGAAAAAACAATCAGCAAAGTGAAGGAAGAACGTATTGCAAAAATAAAAACAACAAGAGAAACAGTCTGTAGCCATTTGTGGTACAAAATGAAATATTAAATTCAAAACTGCTAGTTTTGCACTTTCAATAAGCCAATGACACTGCCGAGGGTTTCAAAATCGACCCATCGCAGCACCGCACCTCGCGCATCCCTTCGAAACCAACCAGGCGCCCGCTACGGGACGGGGAGGGGACACTGTGCAACTTCGATTGCTGACGATGTTCAACTAGGTTTTTTTCCTATACAAATACACAAACTTACCTTCTATGATCGGTCGGTGATCAGGCGATCCCCTTGGAGATTGTGTTGCAGAGAGTTCTTCAACGCTGGTGACGCCGTCGCCGAGCAGCGGTTGTTCTGTGGTGGATGGGGTTTGGAATTAGTATACTATTTGTCCGGAGTGCGGGGATCGGAATTCGGAGGTTCGAACTGCACACGCGCTGCTATATTGCTACTACTACTGTTGCTGCTGTCGCTATTGCTGCTGCTGCAGGAGGTAGAAGTGCAGAGCTCAGAGAATTTCACGGTCTACCGACTTGCGACGGAGAAGGTGCAGAAATTAACACCTATGCTTTCCGTGCTCGGGAAGAATTTAGAGTGTTCGTGAGGGTAGCACAATTGCGACGAAAAATGATTTCGCTGATTCAGATCGTGTAAAACAATACAGTCAATTCTAATCATTCAGAATTCCGACATTTTTAGCTACAGTTCTCACGCTCACAAAACAGTCCTGCTCTTAGAAAGTCCAACATCCGGAAGCGCACTTCCGCAAGTCGATCACTTAGCTCAAACGGCTACCACCCACAATCACTTCCGACGCCGTCGGAGTTGCGAACGTTTCCATTCACTTTCGAAAAAAAAACAGTTTATTCTCTGCACCATTCACCAGCTGGCATCACCGCGGGAAAACGGTCAACGAGCGAACAAACATGGTAAAAGATATTATATAACATTTCGTAATAAAAATAATAATGCGGCCGCTGCAGCTCGCGTTCGAAGGTTACACCATCGATTTCTGAACAGCCACGGTACGCCGCGTACGCGAAGCAGCAATCCACGGTACCCTCGGTGCCACGCGATCGCAACTTGGAAACGCAAAACGAAAGTAAAAGTTTATGCTCGCGCTGGATCCAAGCTGGCTCTGGGCTTTGGCTTCGAATGGGATCCCTGACGTTCACCAGCACCACCAACCAGCCAGCCAGCGTTTGCGACGATCGTCGTTCGCGGAGTCTTTCCGTCGTCGTTGGTCGTAGCTGCGCTTCAGCGTCACCCGTGTGATCCAACTGAACACTTTTGTGTAGTAATGCTACACAGCTTTTGCTTTGGGCTCTTCTTTCTGCGGGCTTCTCCGTCCGGTCGTCTGGTAGTTATGCTTCAACACTCTCTTTACCCGTGCACTTCTTCCTCCGACAAACCCGCGCACTCGCACGCTCGTTTCACGCGGCTTCCTCTCTTTCGATTCCGTAACCATAATCGCTTTCCGCTTCTTTCATTTACCATATCGTACTTTTCCACCTTAAATGTGCAAGAAACACACAAAACATTTGGCTGAAACTATCTCACTTTTGCTTTTAGTTGGAACTGGTTTTCATATTATTCTTAAATTTTATCACTATCGGTTCTGTAGATCCTTTGGATTCAACCCACACCTACCGAGTTATCCGGATCCTGCAACTATTCTGCTGTCAGTTCTGCTCACTTCTGCACCGACTCACTTTTTTCTTAGCGCCAAACTTCTTGTTTTTTAGTATTTTCTTCAAAACACACCTTTTCTATTCGTTTAGTTTTCCCAACAAATATTCTTGCACTGTTTTCAAAATATCTCACACCTCACCAGCGGTGTCACCCTTTAGCTTCAGCGGAAGCTGCACCTTCGAGAAGATAACGTGCTTTTCGAAACGTCATTCTGCTTCTGGCCACTCGCACAGCTACTATTTTTTATTGCACACGGAACTTGCTTCGATCCAGCGAAAACTGCTTCCTTCAACCGCACAAAAGAGTTGACACCTGTTTTCCGCAGGCGCCTACCTCGATCACTACTCTAGCTCGATCAGCTCAAGCAAATTTCCAAGTTAGAAAGCACAGCCTAACATATCATCGTCACTTTTAATCAGAACTTTCGCAATCCCGGCACCGACAACGGTTGGTTCGGATGATCCTCCGCAAAACGGACCATGTAGGAAGTGCGGGACACTCACTCGGTTCAGAACCACCAACGAACGGTTCTGTGGGAAATGGGAAGTACCAGCCACAGCAATGTGACCGCAGAAAAAGTAACGAAAAAAAGAAACTAAGAACGTCGCAACGTTGTCGTCGTAGTCGCTGTTGGTTAAGGTACCAGTACCCAGCACTGTTCGGAGCCCGCGCGCCGTGTGTGATCACCTAACGGCTGTCTACTCTCGACTACTTTTGCTTTTGCTGAATTTCCGTAGTTGAGGTAGAGGAGCAGTCGGTCGGTCGGTCGGTCGACGCGCGCTCGGTCGGTCGGTCCAATCCAATCCAAAAACCCGACGGACGTACGCGCAAAGCAAAACGAAACAGAAAGAGAAGCAAGAGCGAATGGAAATTACAAAAGCTGCGCTGTTGATGATTGTTGTTTTTGTTGTTGTTGGTGTAGCTTGTGTTTTTATTGCTACTGCTGTGTTTTTTGTTGACTCTTTCGCCTTCTCTTCTATACATACACGCTTAGGCGCAAGTCGGTGAGTGGTAGCAACAGCTTTCGGCTTTCGCGAGCGAATGTTTCTTGGCTGCTTGCTAGCTTTCCTGCTCTCTCTGGTTGTTCATTTTACGAGCTTTCATTCACTCACGTTGTCGCGGTAACCGTAGTAGCGACTGGTGGAGAATTTGTGCACGCGCAAGCAATAAATCGCACAGTTGACTGCGGCGGTGGGTGGGATCGCGAGAATGAGCGCTCAACTAGTCTCGTTGGTGAGTTCTGCGCGGGTCGTATGATTCGCTGTGGGAGCACAGTGTTGCCGGTACTAAGGTTTTGCATACATTGATCTACATTGAATAATTTTAAGATTTTTGAAGAAACGGAAAGCACATTGAATAATTCAATTTATACACTTTCCATTCCAATTAATCATAAACCATATATGTAGTTCGTTTACTATGCAACGTTTCACAAATTTATAGTTATCCTACATAACCGATTGTAAATTATAAGAGCTGATGTAACGATAAACTGAATTGTAAATGAAGGATATTTTGTAGTTTGTCATTCGTTCTATAATTATTTCTATAATAATAACAGAACAGAAAAATTATAAACAACTAGAGTAGATGAGCCTTGATTGATCTCATTAGTCAGGATGTCACACTATTTCATTGATAACTCGGCTAACTTTCTCTGGGTTTCGCTTAAATAGGTTTCAACATATTTGCTTCGTTCTTAAGAAGTAATGCAATGAAAAATCTGGCCTGGGAAATGTAAAATAAGTGCGTTTGAGCTAAGTGAAAAGTCGAATACAACGCATCCTACCACTGCTTTAACTATGCTCAAACGGGTGGAATTAATAGAGGTGCTAAGATGAATTAGGGCACAGTTGCCCTAATTATGGATGCTATGAGTTATCCATAAGTTGCACACTCAAAAAAATTGACACGTTAAAGTTACGGGAAAAGTTATGTGATTATTTTCCACTCTACATTTCACGTAGTTTTTATATGGCTGTCATATAATCTGCATCTAATACATAATCCAGTATAAGTTATGTGTTTTTCAAGTAACATTCAACGGATTTTCAGATTACAATCACCTGCTAATAAGATGGTAGTTAGTGTCAAGTGTGTTAGATGTTATATGCTGTGGAGTTGATATTTATAGGGTAATTCGTTAGAAGTTATTTTATGAACAGTCTAGTGATCAATGGAAGTTCGCATAACATTTACCTGCCAGAAAAATAATTATTACTTTAGTGTTTGGCAATGTCTATAATTCGCGATACCAATTTTTTTAAAGATTTTTAGATAAAATTTACCTATGAAATATATAAAAGGAAAAATGTGATATGTTTTGAATAGAATATATGTTTACTTTGTACTCCTTATCGTTTTTAATCCAAAATTATTTCTTCCTCTTAATTATATATTCTTATTAAAATCAGTAGAACACAATCTTCAGTATCCGAGACAATTTAAATGAATGTTTAAAATAGATTAATAACTAGTAATTTTTGGTCGTTATCGTCATAGTCGAAAAAATAGTATAAGTTCGTAAATTAAATTTTGTACTTATTTTTAAGAACTACCATTATTGCATGTACTTCACTGGTTTTCGAAAAAAATCTGTAGTTCGTTTTCTATTTATTTATAAATTTAGCTCGTCACATCATCACGTGTAAATACTGCGCATTCCAAGTACGATTTCCAGCCAATAATTTGAGTAGACATGAAATAGACCAACAGGATTTCAATCGAAGCACGGCTTGTTGTGACGTAGAAACGAACGTTCGAGAGGCTTTATTCATAGCGTTAACATCCAATTTTTATTTCTATAAAAAGCAAAAGATAACGCCTTAGAATTTTAAAATGTAACATTGAAAGAACTTACGTGATGCGGATAGATATATCAAGTGATAGTAGAAATAATCAACGAATTGTACTAACGCTAGCTTAGATTTTTCCACCATCCAACCTTCAGGGAATACTCCATAAGCTGACAAAATCCTTGCATATCTCCTATAGATACATACGTTATCAAACGAGTTGCCCTATGCATCTTCCTACTGTTGCGTACCTATCTGCTCAAGATATTTATCCATTGCTTGTTTCGATGCACCTGATTTTGTATTAATCCGGGATAATCTAACGGCAACGTCTTTCTATTATGCTTTAGCCGCTTGCTCCAGGACACCAAATCATTTTGAAGTCCCTTTGTATTTCAGCAACCTGGAAGCGTACATTACAGGTGTAATTGTTCACATTTTCGAATGGAAAGTATTGATTCAGTTTGTAAATAGCGAAAAGAAAACGTAAACACATAGTAGATACTCCAGAGTCCGTAGTAAAAAGGGCACATTATACCATATCTAGACAAACATGTCAAATGAGATCGTCTATTTACTTTCTCATCTGATTATTACGCCGTTATCATAAAACATTCCACTATTGTTTCAGTATATATCTGAATACTTCGATGTCGAGTAGCAGTTGAAAATCGAAATAGTGAACTAGCGTCTTTCATTTTTTCTCCTATTTTCAGAGTGCGTGGCCAAAGCGCAACTAGTACACATTATAAGCATGATAATGCTCTTAAATGTAGACAAGATGTGCATTAGACCGCATTTACGTTACGTATTCGGAAAGTATGCATAAGTTCGCTGTATCGCTTTTCAACTACAATCAAAACATTATGTTATATAAGAGTTAAGGAGCAAACGTGCTTGTGACTGAGTTAAGAAAAAGCAAGCAAGGAGACACTCAGTTGCCCCTATGACCTTTTCACAGATTTGTCTAGTTAAGTCTATATTTTTGTTTTCAATATTGAAAATCTCATTGCTTTTGTCGATTAAGAACCCATTTCTTCATCCTCGCTTAACATTTAAAGCAAGTTTATCGGTGCGTTAAACCTGGTTTTAAAGTTATACGAGAGTGAAGAAATCGACCCCAAAAGTACCGGGCGAAGCTGCAAGTAGCAAACAGTGAGCAATTTGTCCGTGTATTCTCTTCTCTTTTTTTCTTGTAGCAAACCGTAGTGAAAATGAGCAACCCAATCTAGTCATTAGAAAATCGATTCGGAATCCTGAATGGGTTCCATACCAAATGCAACAACCGATTGAGCCGGAATTGGTTTTAGCATTTGAACTGGAATTCATTCAGGAGTCTGAACCGGTTCCGGAATAGGTAAGACCGGGAAGTTTTGTTTGCTCCGGTGCAACTGGGAGAACGAAGTGTGTACCAGAACAAATCCAATGAATACTTTTATCCACAGGCTAATTATTCTTGGCGAGATATTATCATCCAAAGATATCTTGTGTTTTCCTGTCAGTTTGCTGAAGTTGGTAGAAGTTGAAATTCGGCAACTTTTTTGTGAAATCATCCATTAATAATTCTCTTGCTAATAAATTACCTGAATCAATTATCCGGAAGCGCTATGGCCAAGGGGCGTGACACTTTCAATAAATTATAAAATATTATAAATTTATAATGTTTTCGTAGAATTATAGCGACATTATAATTTTATACACTTTATAAGCAAATATTGCATTGAGGAATTTTCGAACTTGTTTTTGAACTTATTATTAGTGTGCGCTGGATTTGCTATTTTTTATTGTTTACATCTGACGTCGAAATCAAATCGTTTTTTAAAATTAAATGCCGTAAGTCGGTTTAGATCCCAAGTGCGGTCGTTCTCGTTATTGTGGCCATCAATATTCATTCTATCGGCAGTAAAGCGGAGCATGACAAAAAAAGTTGTGCGCAAACTGAAGCTTTTGAGGCCGTTGTTTCCGATCACTGAGCCAAGGCAGGAGCGGGAGCTACCGAATTAGGGTAACTATTGATACCTAGATGCTTGTAAGTAGCAAACTAATTATTTTAAACTGTTGTACGAGCTAGATCTAACAGTCGAAGTAAAGATGCCATTGCCAAAGAAATGTACGATGCTGGAACAATCAATTTTTTTCCCACGGCTAAAGAGACCCTCAAATTTGTATACTGACAAGGTAATATATGCGGGTTTCGTGAACGTCCGGTTTATGAGCGATCACGTTTTCATCAATGTCTCGGTCCATGTATTTGAAGATTTTTTGTGTAAACCTTAAACACTCCTTTTGCAGCACATGCTGCATCGAACTTCAAGTGATAACGGAGAAACTGTGTTCACGTTGCCGACTGGCAATATCGGAGGAAACCTTCAGATTGTTTTCTTCGGTCCGCGCAGTGGCGATAGCTGCTGGTCTCAATTTAGTAAATTGCCGAGACAGGCATTTACAGGTTTTCATTGAATCGCAATCGAGGTCCGATTTTTACAAACGGTCTATTTGGTTGATGATGGTCAATTTGTAGAATTTCATCGGAAAAGGCGCATCGTTTGTTCCCATGCATTCGTATTCACTTAGACGCCGAAGTGGATTTTTTCAGCTTGAAAAATCGATTTTTTGTATCCGATCTTTTCGGTTCGATGTTTGACAACATCGATTTTATTGATTCAATAAAATCGATTTGGTGAAATCGATTTTTCTTTCAAAGAAGTGGCGACCTTTTTTTGTTTTTACTCGAGGCAAAAATTGAGCGCGAGGTCAGAAATCTGTACTAGTCTGTGGATTATAACAGAAAACTGTGGAAATCTGTGCATTAAAAGAGAAAACTGGAAATCTGCGTAGTTTTAAAAATCTGTGCAGAACATTGAAAATCTGTGAAACAGACTAATCTGTGTATCTGGCATCCCTGACCAGTTTAGACGGGAATATTTCTCATTAGTATTAAGGACGATTCAGACGATACATCAGCTTCCGTCAACGTACGGCACGTGTGAACGGGCGCAAGAGAAAAGTATTTAACTTATCCTGACGGAACGGTGATGTTCCGTTGACGTTGACGGAAGCTGATGTATCGTCTGAGTCGCGCTTTACATTGTGCGAGCTTGTGATCAATTTTCGTTGTATGCTCATCTAAAAGTATTCAAAGTAAGTTCTAGACCAACATGTGAAATGGGCGGAAGTCCAAATGAGAGTCTCTCTGTGTTTACTTTCTCTTTCGATTATTATGGCGTCAACATAAAGCGCGATTCAGACGATACATCAGCTTCCGTCAACGTCAACGGAACGTCACCGTTCCGTCAGGATAAGTTGAATACGTTTCTTTTGCGCCCGTTCACACGTGCCGTACGTCAAAACGTTCCGTGCCGTTGATGTTGTGTGTGAATGCCTCCGTTTAACTGCATGTAACTTATCCTGATGGAACGGTGACGTTCCGTTGACGTTGATGGAAGCTGATGTATCGTCTGAGTCGTCCTTAAAACTTTCCAACATTGTTTCAATAAATATTGAAAGACTTTGATGTCGTCTAGCATATTATGCTACGAGTAGAAGCGGCCGAGTTATTGACAGAAAAGATAGTGCACAAAGAGAGACTCTCATTTGGACTTCCGCCCTTTTCTCATGTTGGTCTAGAGTTACTAGTTATTCGATACAGAATGTTGGATCGAGATCAATGCACAAAATAATACTTTGTAGCATCTTGATTTGAACAATATAAGTAACGGTGGTTGGTTTATGAGCCAAGAGCAGTTGTTGCTTAACTCCAGATGGTTGTACTCGTATTTATAAATTTTTTGGACGTGGATTTTCTTCCCGGTCGATGAAGTGGTGAGGACATACGGCTGCAGAGTTGGCATCTTTTCGTTCAGCTGTTGCGCGGCGAAAAATTTGGCGTTTGATTAGCTATACTTGGTAATCTTTTAATTACTTCCGTCCCGCGGGAGAAACGGATTCTCGGAAAAAATGTAAAAATTATTGGAGTACTTACCCTTTCTCTTTGAAGCAACACCATTTTTTCATTGTTTTTAATCACACGCGTAGCTAAGGCAACTATGGTAACGGTTGTTCGAATTTTTTTCGAGCTTTCAACGCTTCGAATACAGTTATTACTTTTATAGGCAATTATAAATTAATATAAGGGGATATAAATAATATAAAACGAGGCGAAATATTTTTATAAAAAAGTGTCACGCCCTAGGCTATGGCCACGTCGCTTAATTTCTTTCAGTTCCGACGGAATGCTCTGATACGACAAATCCTCGAATTAATCGTTAATCTTCTCGCAGTTATGACTGTCTGGTCAACGTACGTTTTTTAATATTCTACAGTACTTGCTGTTGTGTGCTTTACGCCATCTTGAGTTTTAAATTTTTCACATCGGAAATTCACGTAGGTTGTTTGAATTTTGCAAAAATCACATAAATTGTACATGCTGATCTAATTGATTTCAGATGATATTCACTTGAAATTCATCGTTGCCATATGAAATATTGAGATTGGCATCTAAAATCAATCTACAGGACTTTTCACGTAATTTGAACGGTATGATTTTTTTGAGTGCATAACTGACGAATTGAAGCTTACACAGTAAATTTTCGTAATATAAACTAGCGAAAAGAGTGTAATACCGGATGGATATATCTTGCTTCAAATAAAGCAAAAGACACTACAATGAATCTTATTATAATTTACGCCTGGGTCTAATTAATTTTTATAAGGAATTAATAGAATGATGTTGAATGGTTCACCGGACAAAGAAATTACTCTACCATATTCATCTGCTTCGTTATGAAAGCCTAGAATAGCACAAAAAAAATTAAACTGGCAACGCTATCAGATCAAAGCATACTTTGGGTTGTCACAACACTAGTTTATTATTTTTCAGAACATTGTTGAAAGATTTTGCTGAAGCGCGTTTAAAACGCTTAGAAGCAACCATTCATTGGATATCGGTTAGGGATTCGAAATAATTTCTCTATGGATTTCAGTTCTAATGCAACAGCCGATTTCGAAACCGTTTGTGTCAAAATTGGTCGGTGTATTTGAACTGGAATGCGTACAGAAACTACAGTTTTGACCCGTTTTTATAAACTCCCGATTTTATGCACCCCCGATTTTATGAACTTTTTGTACCCGATTTTATCAACCTCCCGTGAATTCATTATTTTATGCCAGCAATTCAGGGGTACAATCTTACAATTGTATTCAATTAAGGTAACGAATCTTGCATTGTTAGCTATCAGTCAAAATGTAGGGCAGTTTACCCAATTTTGGTCCTTTTAAGGTAATTGAAAACTATAATCACATTTTGCTTGAATTCTCAAAAATATCAATGCTGTGTGTTTTCATGATAAACTAACACACTTTCACATATTCTTCGTGAAAAACATAACAATTGAAAGAGACGCCGTATGTAGTAAAAATTGTATATTTAGCAATATTATATTTTAATTATGTTGTAGTTCATGCCAAACTGCAAACAAAATTTAAACCAAAGACTATTTTTGTTGCGGACTATCTCTAATCACCGGTTCGGAGGATACAATTTATCACATATTTGTCTCAGGGACTGTGATGTCTGTTTTCTAGTTTATCAACTCTTATATAAAGATCTATTGGCAGCGCACTTGAGTCATCGCCAAACAACTTCGGATTGAATCAGCTACAGTCGTGATTCGTTGGTTGGACCACAGCCTATGTCCAACTAACGAATTAAATTCGCTAGTTGGACCGACTGACAAACGACAAAAACTCTCCAAAGAAGACATTAGTAGTGAAAAAGATTGTCAAAGTCAATTTGACATGAGATTTTGACGTTCAGATGTTTTTTAGTTGGACAATAGTCCAACTAGTGGAGGTCCAACTAAAAAACGATCCAGTTAAAAAGTGTCCAGCCAGCGAATCACGACTGTATTTTCTTGTTCCTGTTCTCTATTGTTATCTCCTGTCATCGGGATTGATTTATTGACCCTTTAGTACAAACCAACCAGTCCGAACCAACCAGTAGTAGGAACAAACCAACCAGTCCGAACCAACGAGAATGGGGTGATTAATTAAACTTAATTCATCCTTTAGACATCACATAAACTAGAGTGAATATAGAAAGGATAAACATCACCGGAGTTATTCCACAGACTATCAGACATAACACACAAAAACAAAGCTTCGCCCGCTTTAACGGTCATTTTAAATATATTTGTAGTTGGGACTGTGGCCACATTTGAAATTATGGCGCCACTGACATATGAAAAAGCATATGGGGGATAGACCACTAGTGAAAAATTGTTCCCAAACCTGAGGAACCCACCAGTAAATCAGTGTTTGGGACTGTGAATAAAAGGTTGAGCTAGTGTTCTGGGAAAATTGTCGGATCAATGTTTTACATTTCTTACAAAAGAAATGTATAGGATTCGCTCAAACTTTGACAACTTTTTCCGAGGCCCGGAGGGCCGAGTCTCATATACCAATCGACTCAGTTCGACAAATTGAGACAATGTCTGTATGTGTGTGTATGTATGTATGTACAAAATGTCATGTAATTATCTCAGCAATGGCTGAGCCGATCTTAATGAAATTAGTTTCAAATGAAAGGCCTAACATTGCCATTTGACACTATTATTTTTGATTTTCGATATGTTGTTTACTTTCTGAGATATGGGCGATTTTGTCAAAACACAGCAGGTTTTTTGCAAATGACTTTCAAACGATACAATTTTGTCCCACAAACTGCACATAAATAGAAAGCTTGTAAAAATACCTTTCTAACAAGCTATAGATTGTCTAAATCCGTGCACGAGCGGCGGAGATATTAGACATTTTGTATTTTTAGTCCTCGCTTACCAATTTCCACTAATTAAAAATGAGATTGTTTCATACTTCATTCATTTTTTACTGGTGATTTAGGGGCAAAACTAAACCGATTTTGAATATTGGGGTATGAAAACACATCTACGTGATTCAAGGAATTCGATGTTGAGAACATTTTGTGAATTACCTTTATAATAAAAGAACTATTTCTCAAAAATCAATATGTAAGTTCACTTCAAAGACAAAATAATGCGTTGATAAAGAAACAGTGAGTTCTAGTATTTATTGCTTGGATTAGGCATTGCGTTCAATCATGAGGTAAATGTTGGATGGTATATCAATACACAGATCAACAAGTAATTCACCTAGTAGTGAGATAAAAGATTTCTAATATAATTATACTTGTGGCGTCACCGAAAGCAACTGTATGTTTGAAGCCCAAAAATCTAGCGAAAATTTAGCTCTTTTGCAAGATTTAGGTTATACTGGTTATGGAGCAAAAATTACTACTTACATTATTTATGATAAGAATGTAAGAATCAATATATCATAATAATATACCTATAAAAATAATGTCACTGCATTAACCATCATTTGCCATTCCTCACACAGCCCCCCCCCCCACCTATCTCTATCACTCTCTCTCTCTCTCTCTCTCTCTCTCTCTCTCTCTCTCTCTTTCTCTCTCTGTCTCTCTTCTATCGCATCTATCTAGCTATTTCTGTATGCATTTCTAAGTTGTGTGATAAGATCTTCTGCCAATCTGAAATATTTGTTAATTGTAATTGCGAAGGTTTGAGAAAACAAAACTATTTTTTGTCTGCTGCTACATCAACTCAACTTTAATTCAATTGTATTCAAAGCCTGTTTCTACACTAAAATTAAGGAAATTCATGGCTATATCAGAAAAATATTTGGCTTAATTGGGTAATATGAAAGATTGATGATGGAAATTTTCAAAAGAAAAATCAACGTTTCGAAGACAAAATACATGAGAGGAAGAGGTTCTAGAGACGACAATGTGAACCTCCCACCCGAGTTCGGATTGACGGTGACGAAATCGAGATGGTCGACGAATTCATGTATTTGGGCTCACTGGTAACCGACGACAATGATAACAGCAGAGACGGATCTTAGCGGGAAATCGTGCCTACTTTGGACTCCGGAGGACACTCTGGTCGAACAAAATTCGCCACCGCACGAAGTTGATTAGATCGGTGGTCCTCTACGGCCACGAGACCTGGACTATGCTCGTGGAGGACCAACGCCTTGGAGTTTTCGAACGAAAGGTGTTGCGTACCATCTATGGTGGCGTGCAGATGGAAGACGGAACGTTGCGCAGGCGAATGAACCATGAGTTGTATCAGCTGCACATTCGTTGTATTGGTACGAACTTTCATGAAAAATAACGGATCAAAGACCAAAAATATCCACAAATTAGATCCAGGAAAAGAAGTCTCCCAAAGTACCCACTCTCGATGGGGGCTATACTGAGTAGTTTGAACCATTTCTTTTTCACAATATTGGTCTGTATAGGACTTATTTATCCATATTTCCTGCACGAGAATTCCGAACGAATCAATACAAACACGCTTTTATGCAATCGACATAGCCTAGACATTTCACACTATTTACTTCAATGCAAATAAAAACTTTGAAATATCTACCTGTCTCATTCACGAATCGCATTCTCCCTCTATCGTTCTCTGTTCAAGGGGCTTGAAAGCACATGTGACCTTGTCTCACTTTACTATATTCAATTGCGCGTTAAAATACTGGACCAGTAAATTCTGTTCTGCACATAAATCTTTTTTCGGGAATATGTGACCAAAAAGTAAACTTTGAATTCGTCAAGTAAAGAAGCATGAAAACAAAAAGATGGAAGCCCTAGAAAGTCCATTGCATATTTATTAGCCTTTTCTCAGAAGATGGGATTTTCAAGAACATTTCAAAACTTTCTGATGCAATGGTTCTCAAATTCGTACAATCCGGTTTATTCATTTTCTTTATTCAAAAATGTGTTTGGTTTCAAATATATGACCATTTAATTTTAATTAATTATTTCATTCCGCATCTTTTTATTCATTTTGTTCATCTGCGTTCATTTTACTTATTTTCATTCTTTGGATTCACTCTGATCCGTTTACTCTTTTTGTGCATTTTACTCATATCATTCATTTAACTTATTTTATTCATTGCTTTCATTGTATGTATTTTATTAATTTTTTCCAGTTTATTCATTTTGTTCAGTTTCTTCATTTTAATAATCTGACTACTTTTTCAGTTTTAATCATTTCATCCAAATAATTTATTTGATTCAATTTATTTCTTTATATTAATTTATAACCTTTTACTGTTGTTCAATTTTTCATTTTAATCAATGCATTTAATTCTTTTTATTCATTTTATCACTTCAGCTCATTTTGTTTATTTGATTCGTTTGTTTTATTTATGCATTCCATTTATTTTTTAATTTATTCGTTTTGTTCATGCATTCTTTTTATTCATTTGATCCATTTCATTAATTCATTCATCATGTATTCACTGGATGAATTAAATCAATTTGATTCATTTAGTTCATTTGATTCATGTGATTCATTTGATTTATTTGATTTATTTGATTGATTTAATTCATTTGATTCATTTGATTCATTTGAATCATTTGAATCATTTGAATCATTTGAATCATTTGATTCATTTGAATCATTTGATTCATTTGATTCATTTGATTCATTTGATTCATTTGATTCATTTGATTTATTTGATTTATTTGATTTATTTGATTGATTTAATTCATTTGATTCATTTGATTCATTTGAATCATTTGAATCATTTGAATCATTTGATTCATTTGAATCATTTGATTCATTTGATTCATTTGATTCATTTGATTCATTTGATTCATTTGATTTATTTGATTTATTTGATTTATTTGATTGATTTAATTCATTTGATTCATTTGAATCATTTGAATCATTTGAATCATTTGAATCATTTGATTCATTTGATTTATTTGATTGATTTAATTCATTTGATTCATTTGATTCATTTGATTTATCTGATTTATCCGATTCATTTTATTCATATCTTTAATTTTATGCATTTCATGTTCAGTCATTCGTTTTATTTCATTCAATTTGTTAGTATGAGTCAATTTATTCTATTAATCTTATAACTATTTCTAAATATAATCTTAATTTTTATGTAATAACCTAATCTAATTTGATTCGTGTATTTGGATCAAAATTATAATGATTTCCATTACTTTTTCTACTCATTTTATGAATTTAAAAACCTATTGTTTCATTTTTTGCTTTACTTTTTTATTTCGGTCGTTTTGTTGATTTGTATAATTTATTCAGTTTATTCGAGATTTTATTCGTGCAAGACTAGAAACTGTTTTCATCCCACCTCTAATTGGGTGCCTACTTCTCGTGAGTTCTGCAAACTAATCCAATAGTGAAATGTGTAAGAAATGTCTCATCTCACTGCTAGGTGGATTAAATCGGTTTTTTGAGGGAATTCCCTCATAGTGTTATGTCTGTTAGTCTGTGGTTATTCTGCATCCTGTTTTCCTTCAGAGTCGTTTCGAGAAATGATAAGGCTGGACAGCTTCTCAACCAAATGGTATTGCCGTTTTTAGCTCTTTTTGTGATGATAAAATTCGTAATTAGAGCAGTTCAGTAATCATATACAATTAAAATACACCACACAGCTTAAACATGTTGGAATCGGAAGCACAAAAGCATCCGCTGTGGAAACTTTTTTTTTGCAATAATTGAAAATCTGCGGAATGATTGTAGAAATTAAAAAAAAACCGAAAAACTCAACAGGAGAAAAAAGTTGTCGCGCCTTGCGCCAGTGATTGCTAGGATCTGAGTGAAAAAAAAATCATTAATGAAAAAAAAATGCTAAAAAGTTACCAAGTTTATGAAATTAGTAGAATGATCGATATAAATCAAATCAATTAATTAAATAAATCAAATTCAGTTCACTAAATGCAAAACTAAACAATACTAAAAAGAAGTTAAAAAATCAATTGAACAAAATTTGTTTGAAACTAACAAATTGGATGAAATGAATAAAAGGAATGGCTGAATAGAATTACTAAAATTAATAAAATGATGAAACAAGATAAAATGAATGAACTGCAAAAATTAAGTAAATCAATGAAATAAATTAAAATGAATACAATGAATGAAATAAATAAAACAAGAAAAGTAAATTAAATATAAATTTAAAAACTAAATAGGTTTCATGAATAAAAAGGAAACTTATCCGGAATTAAATGACTAAAATGAAATATTAATGATGAAAAAAAGTTATGAAAATAATACAATAAACTAAATTGTGTCAGTTTAATAATATGGATGAAATGAAAAAAAAAATAAGTCGGATTGTTAAAATGAAGAAACTGGAAAAAATGAATAAATGGCAAACAGTGCATAAAATATGCTAAGTGAATACCATGCAGAGCCCATCCACCGATCGGGTAGCATTCTTGACGCAAAAATCGTTTTATTTCGAATATTAAATGGAATTAAAAAATTAGAATAAAAGCGAAGCATGGAAGCAGTACTTACGACATCAATATAATATAAAATTTCAGAAAGTATCTCATATTATTTCGCCAAATAATCAATTTTGTATGCCGCATCACATCAAGAGCCATTTTTGCGCTTTTGTTATTTTTGTCGCTTGAAAAGCTAACTTGCAATTTAAGGAAATAAATCTTTTATGGCTAATATTTATAAGTAATCAATATACAAACAGAAGGAACAAGGCACGCAGAAAACGTTTTGATCCAATTTTTTGCGAATAAAACCTAATAAACCCAGAAATTTCAAAATAAATAATGATCGGTAAACGGGTCGTTGAAAATATAGTGTCTTCTATTTATCGATCACGAAATAATTAATCTCGTTTAGTCTGCGATTTCCAAAATGTTTGAATAGTCCGATAAGCAACTGTAACTGGCATTAGATGTAGTTGTACGTGGCATGTTAATATATTCCTTTCAAAAACATATCTGGTTGAAATTCGGACGAAATATGCGGAAAATAACCAGTGCTTCCCAATGATGAAGATGCGAATCGCCGAGTAGGTATCTAGTTTTAATTTCTAGAATGCATGAACGTGTACCACTGCAGATTCTCTTGCTATTGCTCAAGTCTTCACATTTAAATAACGTAAAGAGGGTATCTTTGATCAACGAGGAAACTTTGACTGCATAGAGCTTGTTTCAGAAACTGAACGATAAGAAAATTCCCTTTCACAACATCATCGAAACAACAAAAACAATTACTGGAAAACTTCGATGAAAGCCCTTGTATCTATAGAGGAAATTTTGTTTTCTTTTGGGGCGTAACAATAGGCAGGAATTTGGCTCAAGGTATGCAATTTAACTTTTGGCTCGTTTTTCACTTTTCGATCCAATAATTCCACAGATCAAAGTTACCTCTAGAGCAAAGATTGTAAATTCAGAATAAATAAAGAATATATTTTTGCGCAAAAACAAAATATATCACCCAACAGTATGAATCAATGTGTATCACTATCTGCTTTAAAAATACAAACAATTACATCTAATTGATACCCTGAAAGCTTTTCGAAAATCGTTTGAAAATCACTAAAACCTCCTTAACCCTAGAACGTTGCACTTGCGTTTTCCACTCTAGAACGTTGCACTGGGGTACAAATGTATTGATCGCAATTTTTGCAGATAAAAATGCAAACGAAAGAAATGTATAATACACCATTTTCTTCGTTTTTTTAATTGCGAAAACAGCTGTGTAAGTGAAAGTACGGAATTTATTGAATCAATGATACATAAATTGGTTTGACTTTGTTCACAAAAATTTCTATAACTTTGCGAATTTTCAACCGATTTGAAAAAAATTAAATGATTCTAAAAATTCAAAGAATAGTTTAGAAACGGTATAAAATGGAATTTCGAAATCTTTGAAAAAGTGCAATTTTTTGGAAAAGTGAAAGTTTAAAAATCGGGGTTTGGAAAATACCGCGAAATGGGGTGGAAATTGAAATGAAAAGAATATTTCTGACTAGTAATACATTGGTAACACGCAACGTTACAGGTACAGCAGTTACTGTGAACAAATTATACTTGCGAGCCTTTGTTTTGACAAACTATAAAAAATAAACAATTCATCCAAAAAAATCAGCAAATATGAGAACGATTTTTTTTTCTACTTCAGATGTAAATTAAATTAGTTGAATAAATGATTAAAAACGATTTTATAATACTAATTGTTACTTACGTAGTGAAACAACCAGTATTTAAACTGGTATTGTCACGAGTCATATTTCCACTGACAGGACGAAACGCTAACGACAACCGTACACTGGGGTACAAATGTACCCCACGCCAACTTTGACACCTACTTCCACGAAGGCAATAAGCAAACTGGCCGAACCACCTTTTCCTGCTCTTAGTAGGAACTCTAAATTGAATTATCGTTAAGGTACTAGGACGATATATGCCGAATTATCGTCTTCATACGGCTCCAAAGAAGGTGTGGGGTACATTTGTACTCCAGTGCAACGTTATAGGGTTAAAAATTACTAAAATTTTCATTTATAAACAGTTAATCGGCCAGAAGATGAGCAATAACAAGCGATCGGAGAATGGATGTCCATGTGAGAGTAGTTGGGCGTTTCGCCTGTTTTTCACTTTCCACGAATTCTTTTGTAAATTTGCGTATTTTTGCTTAGTAGGGGTTTAAACACTTTAGTTGAAAACGGACCTCTATTAGATTTATCTTTTATTCTTATTTTTTAATGTGCGCTATAAGTTAAAATGGCTGTTAATTGATTGGTAGATGGGCCTTGCACGGTACTATGAAAAGAATGCATGAAATTCATAAACTGATCGCAATGAATGAAGTCAATGGAGTAAAATAAAAATACGAAGTCGCTCGCGATCAATTTCCGTGAATTCGAAATGAACAATTTGAACTCCGAACAGCCGGCCAACGGGAGTAATGCTTCTTGTTAATACTTCAATAATTATTTTCAAAGTTTGCAGTACAAAGAAAACGTACAAATGTATAAAAGATATTCCAAATGTGCAAAATTCCCAAGTGGGAAAAATTTTGGACAAGACCAATTTCTTTGTGCATGAGGGCACATGCCTTACATGAAGTATGGTTTTTTTGTTTTAGTGTTTCGGATTCTCCTCGTCAGGCATGTGCCCTCATGCACAAAGAAATTGGTCTTGTCCAAATTTTTTCCCACTTGGGAATTTTGCATAATTCCAGGCGTTTGGTACTCATACCAAAAGACAGTTTCGGTTCATATTCCTCGTCGGCAAACAGAACCTGTGTGCTTACTATCGAGACATCACTCGGTATAAGCCAGTGGTTTAGTGTTCACGCAAGACGTGTGACTTTTTGGAATTTAGTGTCTAACTAGTGCTAATTTGGGTACTAGTTCAGATACATAGTCTAACTGGACACCCAGATGGTGCTAGTTACTGACGAGGAGAATCCGAAACACTATTCCAAATGAATGTGAAAAAATTCACTGCGAAATGTTAATGACGAGTTGGCATCTCCGCTCTCCCTATCAGACACGTTCCCATAATTGGATTAAATACCAATTGCAAACGACATGTTTATTATGCGTAACAAATATAATAAACACTACGACAGGGGATCCCTCGGTGATCCAGAAGAAGAATGGATGGGAGAACAGCAATACTAGCGAATACCGACTACCATATGAGCGGTGCAAATGCGAACGAGTGACGTAGAGTACTGCACTGGATGATTTTGAAGAAAGGACCAAGAGTACGATTTACGAAGTTTCAGCTTCCGATGGCCCTACATTATCGGACAATGTGAAGTTCTGTAATGTTGATATTTTTATCACTGTTTAGGAAAGCAAAAGTATCATAAAGCTAGTGTCAGGTCTTCATGAGACCTCATGAAGTCACTTTTGGAGGTATTCGTGAATGTAGATTTGTCGGTAGGCGGTTCCAGATTTAATAAAAAATAACTAATTTAACACATCTATAAATCGCTTGCAACATAAAAAACTTTTTATGCAATTCGATTGCTCCAGCTTAGGCCAATTCAATAAATTTCCTACATGAAAGTTTATTTTTTTTTAAATACGGTTTTAAACCAAAGCTTTGGAAGTTAAACCTTGGCGTGGAAGAGCCGGTATATTAATATATGCTGTTACTTAGTGTAGAATTAGATTTCGTTCTTTAAGGCTATTATACAACCGCCAGAAGAAACCTAAAACGTTGGTACACAATCAAGAATAGCGAATCAGAAAAGGTGACTATATGTCAGTGATTCACTAAATACAGAATGGATAAAGGTTATGATGTAAAACCTTAAGGTCCGTCCAGGTTAAGTTTTCGGTACGGAGCAATACCTCGACCTAGGAACTCCTTAAGTCTTCGGTACAGAGCAATACCTCGACCTAGGAACTCGTAGCATGTTGTTAGTCGCTTCTTACGACATGGGAACAGTTCCCAGAGGTTCTATTCTTGGCTGAAATAGTGCAAAAAGGATTCAGCCCGCCGGAAACCACACGGCTTACGTTGTTTCCTCTCGCTCTTATTGATTAATTAAGCACATTTGTCGAAAACCAGTTAATGCAGCTAAACCAACGAAAGATATAGCCTCAAGCAATCTCATAAATTTATCAACATTCTAGCTCTGCTGAACCGTAAGCGGATCCGGAGATGGTATTGCACGGAAGCAATGATCGTGTCATCAGCGGAGAATGTACCATGGTCTCGTCTATAACTTCGGTTCAAAAAGATTATCTGAATTACTGGAAGGCTACGTACGGTAATATTTATCCGGACATGCATTCAGTGTTGCAATGAATGTTCTACAAAGCTGAACTTAGTTCCTACCCGATTTCATCTTCTGCTGAAAATTGCCGCGATATATCAAAAAATCTTATATTTTAATTAATTCGCTTTGTTTTCAACTGCTCGCAACAGTATTCAAAACGATTATGTTTAGAAAGCGAAAACTGTCATGTGCATCAGATGAATGATTAAAAATATGTAATTGATGAAATTAAGGTGGGAACTTTTATGACAAGCCGAACGTGTTGCGAGGTAGGCGTGTTCAGAGCTACTCTGAATTGCTCCGAATAACTCAGAATTACTCACTGTTTTACCCCTCGTCGTATATTTAAAATTAGTCGAATAATCAAAATGAATAAAATAAACAAAACGATTTAATTACATGAAATAAGAACACTGACAAAATAGATACATAGAATGAAATTAAATAAAAAAAAATGATTTAAATGAAGTAAATGAACAAAACGAATTGCAAGAATTCGAGAACCATCGTGTCCGAAAGTTCTGAAATGTTTGTGAAAATCCCATGATTTGAGAAATGGCTACTTAAGATATAATGCACTTTCTAGTGTTTTCATTCTTTTTTGTTTTCATCTTTTTTTTCATTAGGATTAGCTGGTGTTTCTACTTTATTAATGGGCCTTAATTAGTTATAAGAAAACTGAAACGTTGAATTTGTTCTGTAATCAAAGATGTTCTTTTGATCACAGATTTCTGAAAAAAAAAGATTTTTGTATGAAATAGAATTGTCAGGTCCAGTATTTTAATGCTTAGTGGAAAATAGTAAACTGAGAGCGACAGAGAGAAAATGTGATTCGATAATGAGAAAGGTGGATATTTCAAAATATTCATTTGCATGGAATTAAATAGAAGGCAGTGCGACGTATTTCGGCTATGTTGGCGATTATTTTATTGGCAGTAGCACAAACCCTGTGTACTCAGTCAATTACAATGCGAATTATTGCGTTCGAAATTCTCGTTACGGAGATCTATAATTAATGCTACCTAAATGTAGTCAGGTCAACTATCTGTCCAATATATAAGCGCTGATTGCAACCCTCACTAATTTAATTGTAGAATATGGAGCGCTCAAACGATACGCGTACTGAATTACCACCACCACCACGCTACTAATTGCTAGAGTAACTGGCATTGAAACCTCAATTGAAAAAAAATCTTAGCCTAGGGTAAATATGAACAACTGAAACCTTCGCTATTAAGTAGGAGAAACACTATACTTGCATCTCCTATCGAGAGTTTAGGGAATTTTAGGAGACTTTTTTCCCGGATCTAAATTATGGATAATTTTGGACTTTAATCCATTATTTTTCAAAAAAAGTTATACCAATACAATGCATATGCATTTTCAATAATATCATCATGTTCAGTATTGAATTGAGTTGCAGTAGATGTAGTTTTCGATTTTTGGTCACAAGCCTCCCCATAGTGCAACGTTTGGAAGGAGTGCAAGGGAAAGCATGGTTTTTTCAGGACTACACATACTTTCTTTTGTTATTTTTTTTCCTTTTTTATTTCGACTATGTTAGTCACATTTTCTTTTTTACGTTGTAACGACATTCAATTAGCTAGAGATTACTGGGTAGGGAAAGTTATGAAACTTAGAGCCATAGTACTCAAGTGAGAGCAACGATGTGAAGTAAACAGATCGGAAAACTAGAAGTGGCAGGGTCATTAGAACAGGCTTAATATCGTACGGGCTTAATTTTTGCCTTCTGTTAATGAGGGTCGAGCTTAGGCAGAATAACTACGAATCACCCGAGTTCACTAACATGTGTCCTGATAAAGGTAGACGTATCTATCTTTACCGTGACAACCGGCTTTTCTTTTGTTACTATGTTTTAATAGCCGTAAGATTCTACTGTATCGATTTTGTTGGCTATTTTCTGCAAATCTAAGACAAAGTGAAACGAAAGTAATGAAATTGAAAGACGGATAGGTATTCTAGTGCAAATCAGTTATAAACTTCGAACGGAAAACTAGGACTAGGCAGGCACAAGTGAATATTTAGAATAAGAGATTTCTCATTCCCGAGCACCACACAGCAGAGGTTATCTGCAATTCCTAATATGAATGCAAAAAAGTATGACCACGTAATAAACGATTAACGTATTGCATAGTGTACAATGTTCAATACAGGTCATATTCGATTATCCGTAGACTCGATTATCCGTAACTAGATTATCCGTAGAAAATGAGTCGATTATCCGTAGCCCGAAGAAATTCTTTCAATTATCCGAATATTATTTTTTCTAAAGCTACATTACACATCTATAATTGTAATTGATACCAATTACAGTTTTTGAAAGAATGAATATTTCCCAAAAAATATGAAATCTTCATACAAATACAGAAATTTTATAATTTAGCATATAATTTTGAATTCGATGCGATGACTTTCATATTTTCGTACACCAATTGATTACAATTGATACTAGCTACAGTTTTTGGAAAATCAGAATTTTATGTTCTCACAAAATATTCACAAAAATACGTGGAAATACAGAAAATTTCGCATTTAAGAAAAACTTTTTTTTCTATCCCGGTATTTAAATACTAAAATCGATAGAAACTGATATTAGCTACATTTTCTGGAAGCACATAATTTTAAACTCTTGAAAATTACAATAATTTGGGAAAATAAAGAGATTTGATTTAATCAACAAATATTTCAATTCAATGCGGTGTGCTATAAAGTTTGATGCACCTAATCGATTGGCTACAAACTGCATTGTCCTGTAGATGCCTGTGATTTTCTCTGTAATTTTTAGAATGAATGCAATGACCGGTTTTGTGAGCCCCATTATGTATTTAGGACTGACGAAATCTGAACATATTGGTTTCAGATTGTTTGGGACTATCGGAAGTATGAAATAAAAACCCAAAATACTCTTCGGAATCAGACTATTATCGCATCAGTTTGAAAAAAGATTGAAACTTTTTAAATATTTTAAGAACATCGACATTTTGAATTCTTAACACACTTACACAAAGGCTTTTGCTTTAATTCCATCGTGTAACATAGGGGAATGAAATCAGAAGACTTTGTCTTAAATGTGGCTGGCAAAATCAGGTCAAAAGGCTGACAAACTCTGTTGTAGAAAAGGTCGGAAGTGGGCAAACGCGGGGACTTCACTGTAGTTAGTACTTTGCACCGCTCTGAAAAGAACAGCACTAATAATTCTTTACAAAGTAGATGCACTAAACAGCCTTTAAGCGACTCGGAACAACACCAAACAATGGCCAAGTGAAGATCCTGGATGTTGTTTCCATCAAGCAAACAAGAGAAATAAGTTTACTGTGCGACGATGTACAACAAACTGAATCATTTAATGCGTTTAAACAAGCATATTTATAGCTAAAATATCCAAGAACCAAGATTCAACTTGTTTCTGATTAGGTCGCTAAACAATATCTCTAGAGCGCATGATGACTATGATGGTACTGCTGCTGATTGAACAACGCACGCTTCTAGGTGTCGTGCGCATAAAAAGTTGTGCATTTTTGATATTCGTAGCGTATGCAAAATTCGTCCCCCAAGAAATCCATGTTTCAAAATCGCGCAATGCTGATCCTTTGTTGGACCAAATTTGGGCGACGCCCAGCAGACCGTTCAGCAGGCGTCCATTACTGGACTTGTGTTGGATGGTTTTGAAGCAAATTTGTTGGGCTTCTCAGTGGAATCTAGTATCTCTTCGAGGATTACTAAAGTTTGGTTGTTGTATACAAACCAGTGGTGCGTAACCTCAAATTCAGTTGTTATTTCTGTCTGAATTTACCGAAATCAGTATTAAGTTGACTGAAGTTTCACGCTGAGAATTTAGTTTTATGCGTCTTGATTTTTAGACCAAGCATATGTATATTAATCCAAATTAAACGAGTACAATACTTTAAAACAAAATAAGTTGGCTAAATAACTTATTACATATCGCATACTTTCACTTTATAGAATATAAAGTGATCGATATTCGTCCATAAGTCAAACATTGATGCATGTACCTTAGACACTGTTTTTCAACATATAACAAATATATTTCATGAAGAAAAAAACTATTTTTGATTCGATTATCCGAAGCGAAATTTTTCTGCACCCTAACGATAATCGAATCTGGCCTGTACCACCGTATTATTTTGGATTGATCGTCAAAATAGTTGCCTAGAATTTGTTTCCTTGCTGAACATTATTATTACAAAAATCAGTCGTTGGTATCTGGAACAATTTAATTTCTAACATGTCATCTACATTGATTAAAACAAACGAGTGTGTCATCACTACATATGACGAAGAAATAACCTGGCAACACTACTCATCGAATTATTCTCCTCCTACCAATTCAAGCAAACTTATTGAAAAGGTCCTATGTGCAAATGAGAGCCTCTCATTGTTTACTTTCTCTTCCGCTAATAACACGATCGCATTTGCGTTTGCTGTTTAACTCTTTGCATAATATGCTAGTCGAAATCATACTCTACCAATATATACCGGAACATTATTGGAAAGATTAATGGTGAAGCCGTGATAATCGAAAGAGAAAGTAAACAAAGAGAGGCTCTCTTTTGCACATAGGTCCATTTCAAAAAGTACGCGAGAATTGCAACAGGCACAGTAGATACGCGAACAAATCGAACGTATGAAACTGTCGAATGAATTTGTATTTTGCGTCTCAAGCTAGCTCGATAACATTCGGTTGGGCACTCACCACCACCCAGCAATGAGGGAGTGAAGCACGATCGTCAGCTCCTGAGTGTTTGTATCGAGTATCGCTTAAAAGTGAGAGTGAGAGCAGATTTCGACAAAATAAACCTACCACAATAAACGCTGATGGGTTAGAAAGAGAGGGTAAGAAAATTGGTGCGAGTAGGAACGAAAAAGTAAAAGCAACAATGAAACATAAGCTTTTTATCTGCGAGTGTACTATAGAACGAAGCCGACACGGAATCCACCCGGGTGTCACTCATTCAACAGATGGTTGTTCATTATTGTTGTGTATTTCGTTTCAGCACGTTACTCGATGGAGATCTCTTTCTCTCCCGAAAGGTTTCTCGCGTTTTACGCGGAAGTATATGGTTGGCAACACTTCCCACACCGGCGAATATGTTGTAACTGTGAAAGCAATGCAATAAAAGTGAGAGTTCTTTCTACCTTTCCCTCTCACCGATTTGATAATTTCCTGTTGCGTTTACTGCCGTCTCAGCAGCGAATAACCATTGCCGACATATGCGCCCCAACGTAGCACTGAACATTCTCTTTCGCCTACAACAACGTGTGTTTTTGCATTACAAAAACAGGAAGACTTGAATGAAAGGTCCTCCCGGCTAGGCTGTAAACCCTTTCACTTCACTTGGGTGCAACGTAATAGTTCAAACAAGCGGCACGACGATGAAGCGCTGTTGCAATTGGTTCAGAGTAGGCGTGGGAATTCGGTTGACGTTTCGACTCGCATCGAAGGGATGTGTCATTCTGACGATCGATTTCGATCTTGTACCAAAATTTTAAGGGGTTTCAAACATCGCGTCAACATAAATATTAATTCGCTTCGCAGTTCGTATTTCGTCTCGATCCCTTTTGCGATCGCTATTGACGTGATTTAAAATTCACTTGATTTTGAATGCGGAGAGATTACGATATCGCTCGTTGAAATACCCGTGTCGTTGGTGGTGAGCGAGTTACGGATCTGGTGGAAACAGATAAACAGATTGCTACCGACTGTGTGCGAGAGACAGTGTGCTCAGGTTGGCGAAGCTGTAGAATAAAAAAAAGCGTAAAAAACGGATCATGTTTCCAAGAAGATGATTCCTTTCTCAGTATGGTGCGTTGGGACGGGGTCCCGAGTCCGGTGATTTCGGTTGCTCCGTGCTCGAACCAGACATTCTAATTAAAGCGATAAATACTGTTTGGATGGATGAGGGCTGAAACAGCTGGAGCAAATCGTCTGCTGATTAATTGGTAAAACATTCAGAAACAATTAATATGGAACGTGATTGTTGAGCCCGGATGTGGATGCTGGCAGGTTGGATGAATTTGAATGTTAAAAGAAGCTTAAATTTTTGAAGGGAGCAACAAATAAAAAATATTATTGAATATTGAAGAACATTGCAAAACAAATCACAAATATAAACTAATCTAATCAAATCTAATTTAATCTAATCTAATCTAATCTAATCAAAGCTAATCAAATCTAATCAAATCTTATCAAATATAATCAAATCTAATGAAATCTAATCAAATCTAATCAAATCTGATCAAATCTAATCAAATCTAATCAATTCTAATCAAATCTATTCAAATCCAATCAAATCTAATCAAAGCTAATCAAATCCAATCAAATTTGAACGAATCCAAACAAATCTAATCAGATATAATGAAATTTAAATCTTATCAGCAAATTATCGTTAAATACCTACACCGTCTTCTCAGGCGCAATTCCACTTTAAGCAACGGAATCCGAACGAAAATTTTTGAAAAAACCATGGCTCAAAAACACTCAATTTTTAAAACATAGTCTTGAGCTGATAGGTTCGAAACATAGTCTTGAGATGATAGGTAATTTAACAGTAGATATCATCAGAATCGGGGCCAAAAATTTCTGTTGTTCCAATTTATATCCGAATGTGTGCATGCTGTCGATCTTGCCGCGCTACTCCCGTCTTACGCACACCTTTCTCGGTTGTATTCACCCAGCGCATGTGGAACAACATCGTTCAGGTTTGTAATAAATTACAATTTAGCTGATTTCTCTTCCGGCATTCGTACTACATGTAGTGTACTATAATGGGCCGTGCTTCCACTGATCTGCGATTGACGTCACCTTTATCGTATCTTCGAGCAACACGTTGAACAATTGGTTTGGCAAAGCTGAATTATGGTACAACCTGAGGGTACACTATGTTGCCATTCACTTCTGATACAGAACTTCTATCTCTTACCTCCCCGCGCCGCCAACCGGGGTACGAGCAACCTTGTGCCGTTTTTGCTTGTACCCGGGGCTGAGCGACTGAGCAGCTCAGTACAAACAAAGCGTGCGTGAAAAAGTTAGTGTATATGTCATAAAAATTGAAGTTGAGTTAACAATATAGTAATTTGAGGGGTTGTTGAAGTAGACAAAACAAGATTAAAAAAGAAAGGAAAGAGAATAAGAAAAAAAAAAGTTCCGAAGCGCAAATGTGGTCGTCCCACAGTTATCCAGCCACGTAAACCGGAATGCACAACTTCCATTCCACACTCTGGCGACAACGAGGACGCCGAAGAAGTAATGTGAAAGTACAAAATCAGATGTAGCTGCTGAAAAACACGTTTTTCAGCATTTTCTTCCGCAGTTTAATGATTTTTCAAATCACGCTTCTGTTAAGATCCTAAATTTCAACAATCAATGATCTTAGCAATGAAAGCACTCTACCCCAACCGGATTGGACGACGACTTTGGGCTGATATGCGTGCTGTTCTACTCGCTGAGTAAGGAAATACGACTTGAAATGGCGGGTGGGCTAATAGCACGGCTGTCTCCGTCCCGACAAAACCCTGACAGGTCTCCGAGTACGTTCAACACTCGTCTCCATTTAATTGATGGTACTAAGTTCGGATGGACCATTCTCGACGTTACGCCGGTCCGGCTCTGAACTCTACTCTCCATGAAGGATAGTGTCAACCCTAGTATGACCTCCCTGCTCGCATAGATAACCATGGGATCACAAGAGGTGACTACGTACAACGAGCTGGGAAAGCGTCCCGGAATTGTGACCAATCAGATTGGACACATCCATAAAAACAAATGAGATTGGAGAGGCAAGCGGAACAAAGGACAACGCGATTCCGTTTGCAAGGAGCGGTAAGCTACAGAGATAACCGATTGCGCCACCGGTAGCCACAGTGAGGCCCGGCAGCGGGTTGGTATAGTGTGAGCCACGAGGAAACCAACGTGAGGTGGGGTTACTGAATCGAGTGTTCACCCCGAGATTAGGTAGCGACACCACCCATAATAACTCACATCTAGGGAAGTCGTATTTGACGGAGGTGAGGAACCAGGTCGAAGAGCTCTATGAGTTCGTGAAGGACAAGCAACACGAGCAGATGGTGCTCTATATGAAAGTTTAATCAGCTGAAAAAGCTCTGATGGAAGCCGCAGAACACACGACGGCAGAAATTGAGGTGACGACAAAGAGTCACCACAATACTCGCTCGGAGAAAAGAGAGAGAGAGAGAGAGAGAGAGAGAGAGAGAGAGAGACGCCGGAGGAGTAAGAGGATTTGAAAAAGCAGAAGGGCAAGTTGGAGAAACGTTAGGAAAGACCGTGGTTGGTGCATCGTGGGAAGCCAGCAGTCGAAGCAGAGGGAACGAAAACAAAATGAAGAAAAAAAAAAGAAGGAACAGGAGAAGAAAGAGAAACGTATGCTTCCTCGAGAGAGGTACTAGGGCGATGCACTAATCATCGAATCGAACGATAAGATGTCCTTCACCGCTCTTCTCAAGGAAGTGAAATAGAACCTAGAGTTAAAAGAGTTGGGTTAGAACATTGTTAAAAAGAGAAAGATCTTCGAGCTGAAGAAGGAACCTACCGTCAAGAGCTTGACCAGCCGTGAGCTCGTTGCTAAAAAAATCACCTTGGACAGCGAAGCGAGCGTGAGAGTCCTGTCACAGAAAGCCGTAGTCGAGTGCAAATGTCTAGATGAAATAACGACCGTAGAAGAACTGAGGGGTTGAGCAGTGCAAACTAGATATACCGGTCACTATCCGGATTTGAAAATCGTATGGAGGCACTCAAACGGCGGCGATGTGACTACCGATGGTCGTTGCCAACATGCTGATAGAGACCGGCAAGATAAAAGTCGGATGGTTGGTGTGCTCGGTGAGAGTCGCTCTGCGAGGTACCAAGCGCATGGAGCGATGCTTCAGATGCTTGGACCTCGGACATCAGGCGAGGAACTGCAAGGGCCCGGACAGGGCTGCACTGTGTAGAACATGCAGAGGTAAGGGTCACGTTCCTAGAGACCGCACGAAGCAACCAAAGTGCATGATCTGCAAACCGGAGAACGGAAACGACAACACGATGGGAGGCTTCATAGGCCCTGCGTACGTAAAGGCGAAGGCAAGCCAACATTGATGGAGATAACACAGCTTAATCGCAATCATTTGCGGTATTGCACAGCAACTGTTGTGGCAGTCGACAACAGAAAAGCAATGGGACGTGTTCCTCCCGATAGCGGTGGTGGATAGCACACATGAAGGCTTCGTCATCGCCAGAATCAACGACGTATTCGTCTGTAGCTGTGATGCTCCCCCACGGTGGACCCAGAGCAGTACAATCGAATGCTGGATGCACTAACCGACTCGTTAGTCGGAGGAACACCGGTTGTTATAGGAGGAGACTTTAGCACTTGGGCCGTGGAGTGGAGTAGACTGAGCAACGCAAGAGGTTGCAGCTCGTTGGCAGCCCTGGTGAAGCTGGATGTAAGATTGTGGGAATCCATCTTCTACATAACATGCTGTAGTCCTTCGCTGATGGACTTCGACAAGGACGTTTCGGTGGAAGCACTTCGCACTGACAGCCTTACTCCAATTCCGAGTGCCGATGAGCTGTTGGAAACAATAGCGAGGGCATGTGATCTAACAATGCCGCGGAAAATGGACGTACTGGTGGAACAACAGGTTTTGCATTCTATGGGCTGCCTGCTTAAAAGCCAGAAGAAGCGTTCAGAGCACTTGATCTGAGGCAGTCAAAGAAGAGAGTAAGGTGACATTTCAGGTGGCTATGGCCGCTTTTAAACGCGAGACAGTGCTTAGTAAGTCCACCTGCAGGAGCTGTGCAGAGAAGTAGACGCTAACCTCTGGGCAATGCTTACCGTGTCGTGATGGCTAAGATCAAGGGTCCAATGGCAACACCAGAGATCCATCATCGTATCGGCCTATATACCTGCTGAATACTCTTGGTAAAGTTCTGGAAAGGGTCATCTTCAACAGGTTGATAACCAACGCAGAAAGGGAATGGACTATTGGCGGTGAAAGTCGGGTTCCGGGAAGGGTTATCGATGGTGGACGCAACCCACGCGGTCATCGTGAGCGCGGAGAAATCGTTGAAGCAAAGGAGAAGGGGAAATCGCTACTGCGCCGTGGTTACGATCGACGTGAAGAATGCGTTCAAAAGTGCCAGTTGGGTGGCAATCGATGTAGCGCTGCACAGAATGCGGGTTCCGAACTATCTATGTAAGGTTCTGAAAAGTTACTTCCAGTACCGAGTACTGGTCTACGAAACGAACATGGGGCGGAGGTCGATTCGGATCATGGCGAGAGTACCTCAGGGCTCCATAGTCGGCCCAACGCTCTGGAATATAATGAACAACGGAGTGTTAATACTGGAACTCCTCAGGGCGTTTAGATCGTAAGTTTTGCAGATGACGTTGCTCTGTCGATAGCCGGCGAGACCCTTGAGGAGGTGGATATGTTGACGGCAGAGACAATAGGTATCGTGGAAACCTGAATGGCTGACGTCAAGTTGTAGCTGGCTCACCACAAGGCCGAGGTAGTGCTGGTCCTCAACCGTAAAAAAATCCAGCATGTTGTGATTAGCGTTGGGGGACAATCAATCCCATCGATGCGTTCGCTGAAGCACCTAGGTGTGATGGTCAAATTACAATAGCCATGTCGGATATGCATGTGGGAAGGCTGCGAGGACTACTAACACATTGGCAAGTATCATGCCGAATAACGGAGGAGCAAGATGCGGCACGAGACGTTTCCTGGCGGGTGTCTCATCCTCAGTAATGAGGTATGGCTTACCGGCCTGGGGTGCTGCGCTGAACTCAAAGCCGAACCGGATGAAGTTGACAAGCACGTTTCGTCTAAAGGCTGTTCGTGTCGCGAGTGCGTACAGAACGATATCGTCGGAGGTGGTATGCGTAACTGCCGGGATGATCCCTATCTGCATTACTCTGGTGAGGATGTGGAATGCTACCCAGCGGAGAAATGCACGAAGTGCAAGGAGACTGGGCGAGTGGACTCGTTGGCTAAGTGGCAGCAAGAGTGGGAATACGCGGATAAAGGAAAGCGGACCCACCGACTCATCCCGAATGTGTCTACTTGGGTGCATAGGAAGCATGGAGAGGTGCCCTTTGCCCAGAGTGTATGAAGGTGTGAACGTCGCACCGGAACACGTGATCTTCGAATGCCCTAGATTCGAGGAAGTCCGAAGGGATATGCCTGGTGTGACGGATGACAATATCGTCGAAGTGAAGTGGCGAAGGCGCCAACAAAGTAGCACCATTGCCTAGAACGCCGCCGTGGAGAGAAATTCTTCCACCAGGGAACTCTCCGTCGCTGTAGACTAGATCCACCGTCGGGGACCAGTTGAGTACTATACGATACCAGCATCGAGTCGTCGGTGCGCTGGTTAACCGGATGTCAAGCTTCACCAGATTCACTGGACCGATCACGACACCAAATCGGGTAGTTCGAGAGCAGGTTAGATCCTCCGCCGGGGATTGGACCATCGAATAGCTAGCAGTGGGTCGTCGGGCGCCAGTGAACCGGAAGCTACACTCCACCCGTAACCGCTGGATGGATCTCAGCACCTACTGACTGGCCCGTTGAGTAGGCTAGGTCCACCGCCGGCGGCCAGATCGAGTAGATTGGGTCGAAGCGGGGAGCTAAATGGCTCACGGAAACAAACATCGGTATCGGGAGAAATCTACCGCGGGAGAATTCACAGTAGGGTACATTCGCCGCCGTGGACTATCCGACTACATCGTGACAAAAATGGGAGCTAATTGGCTCACGAAACAAATCAAAACCTAAAAAGTCAACTATCTATCTTGCCGTAAAAATTTATGCATAGTGGGCATTTGTTATGGAGCGTGTTTGTGTGCTATTGGTTGGGGATTATCTGCTCGCCAGATGGCGCTTCGGAATAAATTGTGTTTCCTCCTATTTCGTTGAAAGTCGCAGCAACGAGCGACGGGTATTAGCTAGTTATACATAAATGCATGTGGTATATTGATAATTATAATTATTATAATGATAATTATAATAATTATAATCCATGTTTACAAAAATCTGTTACGTGACTCAAATACAAAATTTTGTTTACTACCAAATTTTGTATTTGAGTCACGTAACAGATTTTCAAAAAAAAATTTTAGAATAGATTTTAACAATATCAAAAAGTTGCATTTTCACCAAACTCCCACATCAACAGCGAGACGTAGGTGAATCGATCATCAAGATGACACCGAATTGCCCTCTATTTTTTGTGCTGCTAATCCGTCCCGCTCCCATCGATGCATGGCCTCCTCGTAAGTAGCTCGCAAAACGAAAGAGTGCAGAATCGTCTCGCTTTGCACACACGACGAAATTTTTTTTTTTTTCGCTTCTCGATCCGTATCAATTCATCGGCCAGACACGGCGCAACATTTTAATTTATTTTTCATCGCTTTGCTGTCTCGTTTCTTGCCGCATTGTCCCTCATGCGCTCTTATGCCACCGCCGCGCGTTCAATACACATTTTCTCCCGGTTGAGGTGTAGGAACATATAGATATAGTGAATCCGTAGCAGACAGTGAACCAAACCGCAGACGGAACGGGAGCGAGAAAAAAAAGCAGCATCAAAAGAAAGGACTTTTTATTCCGCATGGTTTCCCTCTCGGCAATGCCGCCGATGATGTGTTGGCTGGCTGGTGGCAATGAGCAAATTCGATAAATGTGATCGGTGAGCAAATGCGACCAGAACCTCATGTGTCTTACCTTCCCTCAACGGCGCCGTGGCTTAGTTGGTTAAAGCGCCTGTCTAGTAAACAGGAGATCGTGAGTTCGAATCTCGCCGGAGCCTAGTTGCGGAGAGCAGCAGCTTTTTTTGTTTTGCATATCCATCACTTTTCATACTACGGCGTCACGACTAGCTTACTTTCATGCTGAAATAAGCGAAAATTTCCTTTTGGCGCCACCTGGTCCGACTGTCTGACTCAGACTGTGTTGTCGCCGATATTCGATTCCGGGTGCGCGATCAGGTTGTTTACTACAAACTCAGACCGCAGCTAGTATGCTTGCGAGAAAAAAAATGTCATCGAGACATGGACCAAACGTCACTACGACGCGCGAAGTTAGTGATTTTAATTTCGCCAAGTGTGATTGTGTTCTCAGGTAACTGAGCTCTCTCTCTCACTGGTACGTCGCGTACAGTGAACGACATTCTAGCTTACGTCATCATAAAGACGTCGCTCGAGTTTCCTCTTTCTTTCGCTATTGTCGTTTGGGTCGGTCGTTCGCTTGCTGTTTTGATTGATTTGACGAATTGTGTTGAAATGTCGCCCGTTCCCGTTCGGGGTGATGATTTCGAATGAGTAATCCTTGGTCTAGTGAATGATAGCAGTGGGAAGATTTTTGGGAAAGTTTTTCAATCTTGGACTCCTGCAGATAATCACATCCTGACCCAATTCTTTGTTTACCGCGGCAGATTCAGGTGTTGCTTTATTGTTGTAAACTTGTTTGAGATCATTTGTTAGCGAAGCTTGAAAAAGGTTTTTATGATGAACAGTGTGACATTTTTACCTTTCTCATATATTTTTGTTTGTTGTTTGGAGTGTAGGGACTGTGCTAATCTACAACTTCGGAGATAGCGTACTTAGGCGTACAGCACACAATTTAGGCTTCCAACTTTCACGGTCAGCCTAAGATTAGATTAGAAGTAGCAGGAGTTAGATTGTGACATTTTGAAATAATAGAAACACGAAATAAACACATAAGACACGGTTTCGTTGATTATCTGAATCGGATGATTGTACCTAAGTTGATATTCGTGTTTTTCTGCTGACAACTTTTGCACGAATTTGACGTATCCAAGCAGAGCCTCTTGTTTTGGAACCACGGGAACGAAGTATTGTGATGTTTGAAATTTTCGCGAGCAATTTTAATCACTAGACTGAATAACATTTTGGTTCAAAGAAGTAATATTCGGGTTTATAATTTCAAAGTATGTTCATAATTACTGCTATATTTTCACAATCGAAATACGAATAGTCCTGAAGACTGGCTCAGAAGCGCTTCAAACAAGTTCCCTTGTTAAATTATTGTTCACTGATAGAACCAGTTCAGCGAAACGATAGTACACCTTGTTGTTCTCTCAGACCAAAAGTCTATTGAAAGTATTTCACATTGAGTATTTTACCAGACATGGAGAACATGGCCAAGATCAGCCATATTAATCGGATCTGTTTGTTGGTAACAGAATTCAACCTTTGGTCAAAATTAAATAGGATCAGAACGGATTTGATGACATCCTGTGCAAGGATTCTGGTAGAGTTTATTTAACCGATCTATCCGGCAAATCCTGCAATATTCAGCCTTGATCATTACCGAAGAATTGTAAAAATCCAAGACGTTTTACTAGGTAAAACACTTCTGTTTTCACCAGCTCCGATAACAGATTGTAATCATTACAAAGCGGTTTGTTTTTCATTTTAAAGTATACACTTGAGCGCTTGAACATTTTCAAGCGATACAAAGCTTTCTTCTTTGTGGGTCTGGTTGTCAATTTATTTAATATTAGGTTCTTTACTGAAACAGTTAACCTCACTTTCCTTGACAGTTCGATTGTACTGTTTACATGGACTTAGAATAATTTGTGGACGACTAGATTCGCTCGAAGCAAATCGTAAAGATTTTTTCTCAGTCCATGTAAACAGTACAAGCGAACTGTCAAAAATGAACAGTCAGTTCATTTGTGACGTCACCGTAAAGTATTCAATTCTCTTCTCCAGATTCTACTTAGAGAGCTCTATTTTGCACCGGTCCTGTTTAAGGGGGGCGCTGGTGTAAAGTGCTCAAACCGAGGTTCATTTTGGTTTACGATTTTAAAGGCAAGGTAACAATGGATCTTTTTTGTAATGTTAAGATTTATTTATTCATTCATTGCAAGTCACGCTAAGCCACACATTCGTGCGTTCCAAGAGTAGACGTCCAACCATTTCCACGTCGAGGAGCACCGAGGCGAACACGACAACTCTCGATAAAATTATCTGATACAGGAAATTCAATAAGTTTTGTAAAGCTTAGACTTATAGTTAGTCGATGAACCACAAAAATAGAAAAAAAGTTCAAGTTTCGGAAAATGGCTTCTTGATAACCGAAAAATTTCATATTGTAAATTCGCTCACTTTTCTTCAAAATAATAAGGAGAATTTTTTTAATTCAGTTCTCTGTGGTTCATCGACAGGCTCTCATAAAAAAATCAAGTCAATTCGTTCATTAGTTTTTGAGTTAGCGTGTTCGCCAATTTGAAAACCTCGGTTTCGATAAAAACGCTATTAAAGGGTGTCCCACATCAAATTGCATCACGGAAAAAACGCTGTAGAAAATGACCCATTTGATATTTTCTCTTGAAAATTTGAGAAGGAGTAGGTTAGAGTGTATTGTTTACTTTGTAGTTTTATCGCCACCCCACCAAGGGCGCCAACCTTCTTGGTGCAAGGGGCGCTGATATATTGTCTGCTTTGTAAAATAGTGAGGTCAATTACACTAGTTTACAAATTTTGGGTTAATTGCATGAAGTTAAGAAAAAAAGGTGTTTTCTAAGTCAATTTTGGGTCGCTGAGCACGAAAATCATATCTATTTTCTATTTCAAAGAACCGTTTTTGTGATTTTTTGAAAAAGGTGTTTTGAGCACTTTTTGCAGTTTTTGGTCAATATCTCAGGACATACGACTCACCATTCGAATGGTATTGATGTGCCCATTCCAAAAATGTATAACATGGATTAAATATCAACAATTTTGGATTAAGAGCAACCAAAGTCAAAAAAAGTAATGTTTGGTAAAATTACTAATTTTTAGTTGATTTTTCATAAAAAAATAAATGAGCAAAAGAAAATCTTTTAAAATCTTATGTGACAGATAAACTTCTCACGTGAAAACAAAGCCAAAGATCACGAAAATCCGACAAAAACTGGTGATGTTATTAAGCACCGAGTGAAAATTGCTCTGTTTTTCACATATATCTTTTGGTCTTAAATAAGAATACACTTGTTTACAAGAAAAATGAAGTTACGAGAAAAAGTGTTTTCTAGATTTATTTTGGGTCGCTAAATACGAAAATAATACTCTATTTCGCTTTCAAAGAAGTTCGAGTTTAAAAAAAAGTTTTTCTTTTGCTTCCGCTTTTTTGTTTTTGCTCTATTTTTTATTACAGAAAAATAACTTCATATTTTCAGAATCTAATATGACAGATTTTAACAATTTTAAGGTAATCGCGATAAGCTAAGAAGAAAGGTGTTTCCTCAGTTAATTTTGAATCGCTGAATACGAAAACCAAGTCCATTTTTTTTTCAAAGAAGCATTTTCAAGATTTTTTTGAAAAAGGCACTATTTTAGTTATTTGTCAATATCTTGTTCAAATAGGATCTGATCGAAACAGTTCGAAAGGTATTGATGTGCCCTTTCCGAAAATGTATAATATGCGTAGATCAAATCTCGACAAACATATGATTACGGCATAAAAGCCAACTGTCAAAATTTTCTTTGATAGTAAATTTCACACAAACTGTTACCCGCCAATCACAGATGTTTATAGTAAACAAAACAAAAAAAGTTTTCTCTTGCATTAACTGCAATGAACTGCGTTTTGCCATTAACGGTTTGTCCGGAATTTCTTTCCAAAGAGAATTTTGACAGTTGGCTTTTAAGCCGTAATCGTATGTTTGTCGAGAAATCTAGTCTAGTCTAGTCTACACATACACAGCCAATACATGTAGGGATCCTGGAAAATTGCAGACGTTCGCCCACAATTTTTCTTGTCATTATTAACGTTTATGGCACATATGGAATATGACACAAGTATTAAAGCGGCCAGGCCAACTGTGCAGCGTACAAAATAAAGATGATTCAAAATTATACGGCAATCAAACTATTCATTTAATGAAGAATTTAATCAACGAATCATTTTGTACCTTGAATAAGGAAGAAACGTGGACAACCGTACACAACCGTTTCAATTTGATAGGGGTTTGATAAATCGTTGGGAGTGACTTGGCTAAGAGGGTTAATGTCACTCCTTTGGTTCCGGGTTCCTGGGATGGGGCAGAGGTTATTAGCCCTGTCCTGGCTGATGAGCCAAGGTTATAGCGCCTTTACTCGCTCTCTGAAATAAAACATAAAACATAAAATGTCCGACGCAATTAGAGACATCAGCAAGAAAGTGAAAGTAAGTACCAATATTCTAGAAAAAAAGATTTCAGGAAAATATGGACAAAACAAAACTGCTAGAGTACATAGTTTTGTTTTGTCCACATTCCCTCCGAAAAACCGCCCTGCCAAGAACAATGGTACCCACCCTCACACTCCCACTTATGTCTCCAACCGCGCTAGACACCTCATGTTCTATTTCATTTCATCGCTTATATTTTGCAAATAATTATCGTTTTTGGGAATAGAATTCTTACGTATAAAATCTAAATTCGTTAACTCCAATTAAGATTACATATACCAACTGAACACAATATGTGTATATTTGAAATACACTGAGCTATACTCTTCTTAGATTGATTTTGCATCAGCAGAAGTATCATTTTTGTTGTCTATTACCTTTTGTCACTTTTGTCAGAAAGTTTGTTAGACACTTTTGTCAGAATGTTTGTTATTTCATACTTTATAAAAATATTTCACAGAAAAAACCATATCAAACTATCTGCATGAGTTGTAATTCCGTTATTTCACTCTGATCCGGGAGTGCTCAGAAATACAGGCAACCGACATGGGACCAAACTTCGTGGCCTATACCGTGACCCGCTCTAACTCCGTGAAACACCCAACAACGATACAGAATGTAGCAATGCTATGTGCTATTCACCTCGTAGTCGTAGGAATTATATCTACTATCCTAACACTGAATATTCGGAGAAATGGCTTTAAAGTCGATTATATAAATATTCAAAAAAACAAATTGCATGGATCTCACCAGCGTGTTAGGACACCCAGCAGCCCGTATATTAGTCTGCGCACCGACATCCCTCCGGTCGCCTCTTCCGGGTAGTCCGCTGTAGGACGACGGCCTGTAACTAAATTTGATTGTTCGTTGCGTGCCCAATCCGGCTGCTTTCCATTGTCGTCTCTTTGTTTGCCAGGGCGGAGAAAAACTAAGCAATTGCGATCCCGCAAGATTCCGGAACAGTCTGTGACGCCAACACCTGTGACTGCAAGAACACCCATTGCACACGTACACACACACACATTTTATATTTCTTTCAGTTTAAAAATCAAAAGGATATTTCAATACCACACTCCGACATTAAACGAAAATTGAAAAAGACCCAATTTTCTGCAACACGAAAAAAATGCGTGAATCTCAGCCAAAGCCTACTATCGGAATCCTGTGTATTAATCGTATGTTTGTCGAGAAATGTACATTTATCATGATTACAATCGATCAAAGTAAAAAAGTCTAATGTTCGACCTTTTTTAAAAAAAATGTATATTTCTAGTAATTTTTTTATAATAAACTAAGGACAGAAGAAAATTCTTTTAGAATCTAATGAAATAAATATTCATTTCTGCATAAATTTTAAGCCAATGGTCACAAAAATCGGATGAAAGCACTGAGTGAAAATTGTCACTTTTTATTTTTCGCACAATCATACTTTCGGCTGAAATAATCTTCTATACTTGATAGTTATTGTTTGTGTTGGGTACTGTCTTCTCGAGCTTGCATCCATCCATCCTGCGGCATTTGAAAAGGTTTTGGATTTTTCAATGTACAACTAAGTGCTCTTTTTAAAATGTGAAAATATCGTTAGAAAATTTTTGTTTTGTCTGTGGTGAGTACATATTTTACGAATTAAAAGAATTTTCGCCTTCTGCTTCAACAGGCTTCACAGCAGATTCTCAGTTCACAGAATATTACGTGGCTAGTGCTACGATCCCACTGAGTCGCTAAAATCATAAAATTTCCATTTCGCTCAATGTGCCATAGCATCAACATTTTCCATCCGATGTTAGTGATACTAGGCTTAAAATTAACGTAAACAAATTATCTGTCATCTTAGATTCTAAAAGGTCCGAATGAAAAAAATATTTTTTGGTAAAAAATCATTCAAAAATGAGTAACTTTTAAAAATGGTCTAAAATTCACTTTTTTCAAACTTTGGTCGCTTGCAGCACTAAAAATTTTACATATGATCGACACATATTATATGTTTTTGGAAAGGGCATCTCGGCCCCTTTCAACCTGAATATTGACTGAATTAATTGAATGATTTTGACACGAAATATTGACTAAAAACTACAAAAAGTGCTCAAAAACGAGCTTCTTTGAACAAAAAAATGAATATTGTTTTCGTGTTCAGCGACCCTAACTTAGTCTAAAAAATACTTTTTCTTGAAGCTTCATTTTTCTTGTAAACTAGTGTTATTATGAAAATTCTCCTCGATGCCGGGAGGAGTTCCGCAATATTATAAAGTTCTCAACCTAGGCCCAACCTAGGTCCTGCACTTAGTTGATTCTCTGGTTGAAATACCACATGAAATTTCCGGTGTTCCTGGAAGCGTTGGAAGCTTCTTGTTTCTCCTCAAATGCCTCAGGCCAGGTGCTGTTTACTTCGGCTTTGTTCTTCTTTCTTGCAGGGTAGACGAGTCCTTATTCATCTCATTAGTCAAGATGTCACACTATTTCGATTGTATCTCGGCTTACAGTGATTGGACTGCGTCTAAATAGCATCAGCATTCTTGCTTCGTTCATAAGAAGCAGTAGCATTAAATAGCTGGGTTGGAAAATGCAAAATACTCGCGAGCGAAACAAAAAGTAATGCGTCGAATATTGATAGCAGACACTGCTAAATGTATTGCTTTAAAGACCCATTTGCTTGTAATTAATGCATGACGTCAGTGGGGTGACCTTTGGCAAATCAGTCACCCGACACGGACACATCATTTTGTCCCGTCCGGTGCGATTGCTATTCAATATCTTCCCTCACTGGAGCAAGGGGTCCTTGAAATAGCCCATCCGTCCTTCAGTAAACAAACGCATGACAAATTCAAAACGATAACTACACCATCGATCTTAACTTTGTGAGCGGGCATGTAAACGCGGTAATGTTTCATAAAAAGCTTGTCGCCAGCAACGTCATTGGTTTGCTTCAGACCAAATATCACAATTTTATTATATTGTTGTTATCTGTGCGAACGTTCGAGATATCTGTCACAGCTGAATATTTCTGCGTTAGTGCTTGCGGAATATTAGAATACTTAGCGGACTATTTTTGATCCGAAAACGAATATGGTCGAGCCGAGTTCAATGTGTTTGATTTTAAATTGAAAGTCGGAGTTTGTTGATGACGAATCTTGTTCGACATCCATTTTAGGATCATTTAGGTCATTTTAGGAATTTATTTATGCACAGGCCTAGAGTCAGACGCAAAGTAAAAACTAAAGAATATGAAGAAAAAGAGAAAAATTATGGGATATATAATTTGAAAAACAAACAAAAATTGGATAGTTAAGGAATAATCTTCACTCGATTTATGACTGGATGATAACTATTTTCTTAGAAGCTGGAACGAAGAATTTGTGAAAAACTTAATCAGCAAAGGATTATAAAAATCATCTGTTTCACTCGCATGTACAAAAAGATGGCTGGGTGCTATCTGGAATATAACCAGAATGACGTTTTACGGCACTTGGACTGGAAATTTAAATCTAATGATATGCTCCGTAATCAACAATCCACCAACCAGATCAAAGCTCCTAAAATTGTCTCCTCAGTATACCTGACATACAGCTGCGTGCCAATATTTATGGCCATCCGGAATTTTTGAACCGGACACTCCTCAAAAGTATTGGCATCTCGAAATCCTTATGCAAAATTTGCGCTAAAACGAAAAAAAATGCCATGAAGCGTCGAGATCTGATGTAATGTTGGGAAAAAATGCTTTTGTGAGACATAGATAATCTTTCAATTGAGATTTGAGTTTGGAAATGCAGTTTTTAATTTTTAGTATGCCCAATGTTTTAAAAATCCATGAAATGTCGTAATTTGGTGTGAATTCGAGAAAACATATTTTTATCATTTTTATTTGAAAATCTCAATTTAAAAATTAAAAGTACCATAGACGCAACTTTTGTCAAAATATTTGTTCACGAGAAGATACAAGATCTTTCGTTTCATGCATTTCTAAGACATTTGGCATCAAAAATAAATTAAAATAAATCAAATTCCAAATGTCAGTTGTAGTACAAATCTAAAATTTTCGAAGTTCCATAAAGGCTACCATCAAAAAAAAAAAAATTTGAAGATGACAGTAGATCTCGACTTCTCGTGATATTCTAAGTCATTTGGTACCAAAAATACAAATTCGATTATTGAACATTCTAAGGGTCCGATTGAGCTCAAATTTTGCATAGAGACTTTTTTGGAGGTGCTAATGCTGTTGAGGTGTTAAGGTTATTAAATGTTGGCCAGACATACCATTGGCACCCTAATATATAGCCTTTTGAATGGATGCTCCCTCTATCGCCTTCAAACACCTAGCGTCAACTGATTTTATGAATGTACAGTTCAATTACATGAATTACATGAAATGAACGACAATCAAACATAAATGAAGTGTGCAATTTCCATGTACACAAATTATTGTTTGAAGGTCGAACTGAAAAAGAAAGACACAGTAAACACCAAAGGGGCGCAAAACTGAGACTCCGTCAAGGGCGCCAGAAGACCACACTACGGCCCTGATTATGTATAAACCTTAAATCAATCAAATTTAATCAAATTTACTGGCAAAGTATTAAGGACATGCTGAATAGAGCCACAAGGTGGCAGCTAAAATGGCCGCCGTCGTTTCTGCTTCTTCTTTTTATTTCATCGTCAAAATCAAAATATTGCATTGGCGCGCAAGACAAAATCTTTTGTAACTTGAATGTCTTATATCAGATTGCTTAGAAATTGTATCACTGTATACAGGCATGTTAGCACAAGCTGATGAATAGATTCTCTTCACGGAATTTTGATTCGTTTGGGAAATTTGTACCTTTTTATTTTCCAAAACAAATGAAACACGTGGTGCAAAAATCAGTCAGCTGATTGCTGAACGATACGCTGGTGTGCGTGCCATCTCATATCGGTATAGTACTTTCTAACCGCACACAGATGCTGCACGTAATTCGAACATAGCCGAACATAACCGAACCTTTGTTGTGATTTTGGCATCGCTTCACCTTAAACACGGTAAAAAATTTTTTACCCATTTTATGTATTCAAATTGACCGTTTTCGGAAGTTATTCGAGCTGTCAAAAATGCATTCATGTGAACCTTCACCATTTTTATATACCGTCGATTTTTGAGGCCAATGCTTCGCCCTCTTTATTGTACCGACTACTGGTCACAGGCTGTGTGCTGTTCGACGTTCCAGTGGCCTTTTCTGGTGCAGGATTTTACTTCGGCTCTTACCGTTTGCGCACCTTCGTTTACGGGAGCTTTCCGATCCTCTCCTTGCGTTTCAGTTCGTGAGCCGCATACGGTAGGGTGCTTTTGGGTATTGCTCGTGAAACGGGCTGCCACCGATGCACTCGTTACCGTTTGCTGCAGGCTTGCTATGATCAGAAGTCCTCATCCATCGCCAACAGAAGCTCTACCGTATTGAGCACCGTAGTTCTCTTCACGACCCTTCAGCATTCTGTGCAGAAATTGTTGTTCTGATTCAGCACCAGGCGGAGGATGCTCCCATCGGACCTTTCGATGCTGTCGGGGAAATACCCGATGTAAAGCGCTTGTTTTGGGATCTGCGACACTTCAACGGCTTCCAATGAAGTACCTTCCCAGGGCTTGATCGCAGCTGTGGCATCCTGCAGCCATTTAGTTGTATCTTTGTCTACACAGGCAATTTCGAGATACCCTTGTTTTGTTTTTAGGTGCACTTCCTAACCTTGGGTCTCGTATTGTTTGAGCTCTGCTCCATGATGTTATTGATCAGCACGCATCGAGTAGCATTCAGCTGTTCATGACTGAGGGTATTCATAGGGTACCCAACCGGGATGATGGCCATCGAGTGCGACTTGGCCATTTCGTTGAAGATTGGGCGCTGCTCAGTTTTTATTGTCTGTCTGGGATCCTGTCCCTTGAGCTTTTTCGGTTGTTGTTCCTCCTGCACCCATTATTGTCCAGCGACTCCGTGTCTGTCGAACGCTGTCGCTTGGATGATGCCTTCCCTATTGGCAATTTTGCCAACTCTAGCGCTTCAACGGGTTTGTGGTCGTTTCTCAGCAGACACCTATAGCGTTCCTTCGCCGCTCCGCTTAAGTGATGGGTTTTTTTATTTTTTATTCATTTCGTTTATTTGGTAGGCACAAATGCGTTAGCTTGGCGGTGCCAAATGCTTATGTTTTTACATTTTGGATATCTTAAAACTAGGAGGTTACAATGTTGAAATATTTTTTTACAAAGGAAAAAAAAGTTTACAGCTATCTTACGACTAGAAATAAGATTCAATATACAAGAGAGGGCCAAAAGATTTTTTTATGAAGAAATTTAAAACAAGGGATTCACTTTGATATACAAGAGGGGGAGTAATAGTATTTTACGAAATATTTTACGGTTATCTTAAAACTAACAATATAGTTTAGTACACAAAAGGGGGAACAAATATTTATGAGAAACTTCACAGGAATCTTAAAACTAGGGATTCAATTCTATTTACAAGATGGAGGACAAGAGTTTCAATAAAGAGTAAAAATTATAGCTATCTTAAAACTAGAAATACAGAATACTAATTGTTTAACTAAAACTTATTTAATTAAAATCTTGACTAATTTTTTAACTAAAACTTATGCTTGGTCAAGATATTCAGAGGGTGGCTTATTTCCGCATCAGTGTAGCAGCAGTTGTATCAAGGACAGTGGAGAGACAGGGAAGCTAAGTGATGGGTTCTTCCTGTTCCTCTTGTTTTATTCTCGGAGCCTTCCGATCCACTGTTTGCTCCGCCGGACTGGTCTGTGTCCTCTCTGGTCTCTATTTGGAGAGTTGAGAATGGACGAAGTGCAGGACACATCATCCTCCAATGAACCGCTATTCAGCAGCTCTCCAAGTTTGCTTTCCGCACAATCCTTTTCCTCTTCCACCTCCATCACCGCAATATTCTCCAAACTCATGTTTACAATATTCTCCAAACTCATGTTTACAGTGTTCTTAGTGTTTTCCGTTTTGTTCCCACGAATAGCTAGGGAAAGAAAGTCAACCCTGTCAGAACCCCGCTTGACAGGATAAGGGCAAAAATACAGTGGGGTGTTGCCTGGTACCCCACAGGCTCCATGCGCGGCTTGGTATTTGTTAACACTTCGGATCCCAGTCCTACTTTTACGTAGAATTTGGGTTCGAAGTGTTGATGCCCCCCCCCCCCCCCGCCATTCATCGCTCGGCACGGGTGGCGTCACACCTTGGATTGGGCCATAAATTTTACGGTTCGGGTTTTGAGACCCACCCTCTTATTCCGAAGCTACAGCATAAGGCTGTTAGCACCCAGCCGACGCCGGTCTAACGATCAAATGTCATCGATAGACTCTCGTGAAGGCTTGAGATAGGAAACTTGCTATCTCACCATTTGACAGCACAACTGTTGTTAGTCGCCTCTTACGACATGGGGAACAGAAACCCAGTTGCTGAAATACTGTGAGATATTTCAGCCACCACCGGATTCCACACGGCTGGCCTGACTGTGTTGCTCTACCTCTTCTTCTACCGTTCCCTGCAAACTGTCATGGGACACTGTTAAGCAACTCGGTTACAACCTGTTCGTATCCTTGACCGACTGTGTAGCGTATTTCCTTTGAAAAGATGAAACTCAAATTAATTTATGAATATTTTTAAAATATTTAAATTGCTTACACTGTGATGATTCAACTGGTCCGCCATCTTGATATATGAATTTTTCATACCTGAAATTCACGTAGATATTTTGACGTTTACAAAAAACACGTCAATCGTATATGTTGTTCCAATGAATTCCAGGGGATGTTCGCATACTATTCATTGTTATCATATAACTTATCAAGGTTGACATTAAAAGTCAATCTACGTGATTATTCATATAATTTCAACGTGAAGACCTTTTTGACTAATTGATAGCTTTTGTTTTGTACACCCACAAAATACTATTTATTTGGAAAAGGTCAGTCATAAATTTAGCTAAGAAAATGTTGCCCAAAATGTACGCCACTTGTAACCTCGGACAGGCTTGCCAGTTCTGTCCCTGCTGTTGAACCATTTTCGAATCAGTTCGTGACTGGATGAAATTGACATCAACTGGCGTTTGGCTTGGACATGGACACTAGAGCTGCTACAGGGCTGCCAGAAAGTACTGCCAGAATAGTTGCATGGATTTTTTTTTCACAAGATCATGAATAAAGTACTATGAAATCATGAACAATCACGTTTTTACGCTACGAGAACACGCCCATGAACAAAAATCTTGTGTTTAATAATAATATTCAACTTCCCTTCAGTAACGTCTACATAACGCATGTATTAATGGAGATATTTGTTTTTGTTTTATGAACTTTAACCACAGTTTCCGCCAGGTCATCACCAAATCGATTTTCTGTATGTGAAATAAAGTATAACTTCATGCACATTGTCGTGATTTCATTCATAGATTTGGGAACATTGTTCAGAGTCCAACTATACGACGTGAACCGATGTATGATTTATTGCATCTTGAACATAATCTGGTTTTTGTAGATGTGATTTAGTTCACAAAATTAAAACATTTTTATGTGAATTATTTCACGAGACTTCGAATATTATTCATGAATCCTTTCTGTCATTCGTGCTCGTGAAATAGTTCACAAAATCATAAGATATTCATGTATGTGAAATGGTTCACAAAATAATTAAATTTTATTCATGAACGTGAAGTTGTTCATGATGTTCAAGAGTCACGCCTGACCATGCGTGCTCGTGAAATAGTTATCAAAATCATAAAATATTGTTAATGTATTCGTAAAATGGTTAATGATTCACGCTTTATCTTGAGTGCTTGTGATAAAGGGTGTCCCACAACAAATTAGTGAATCGATCCTTTTCAAACTTTCAGACAATAAAATATAACCCATTAGTAAGCTTTATTTATTTCAGTCAACTTCAATACTATAAGCTATGCTCACACCTTGCGCTTAACTCCACGCATTAGGTTCTGTACAACATCTGGCTGCAGCATCTTCTATAGGGAAACCCATTTTTTCTTCATGTCTTCCTTAGATTTGACCTCCATGGCATGCTTCCGTAGTGCCTGCTCCATAATTGCCCAGTATTTTTCGATGGGCCTAAGTTGCGGTGCATTGGAGGGGGGGAGGGTTCATGTCCTTGGGTAGGGAAGTGACCCCGTTGGCTTCGAACCATTCCAGGACGTCGTTTGAATAGAGGCACGAAGCTAGATCCGGTCAGAATACCGTAGGGCCCTCGTGTTGCTTCAACAGTAGAAGCAGACGCTTCTGTAGACACTCCTTGAGATAGATCGCCTCACTTACAGTCCCGGTAGTCACGAACGGCGCACTCCGTTTGCCACATGAGCAGATCGCTTGCCTAATCATTTATTTATTGGCAATCTTTGAAAGTTTCTTGCTTCCTTACTTACAGTAGCTCCGGAAGCTACCAGAAGCTAACCTTGTCATAAGTCTCATCATCCATGATGAAACAGTGAGGCTTCGTCAACATCTGGGTGTACAGTTTCCGGACCCGTGACTTTCTCACCGTATTTTGCCGCTCGTCACGATTTGGAGCCTTCTGTACTTTGTACGTATCCAGTCCCTCCCCGTTCCTTGGCTTTCTGAACGGAAGACTTGAACAGATTCAACTTTTTGGCCACAGCCCAGACCGAAGCATTGTTTCCGCTTATAACCTTTCACTACACGCTTGTGCTCCTGATTACTAATAAAACATGCATTCTGGCTGCATTCACTGATAGAATTGTGCTGACGAGACCCCTCGCTGCGGCGACGCTACCGAGCGCAGCGCTTTATTCGACGGTGACAGATCTGCCGGCAGTGAGGTTTCACGAGGAAACGTCATTCAGCAGGATACAGTGGGGCAGAAGAAGAAAACAGTACCGTATAGTGAACACATTTTTGCTCAATAGCACATAACCCTAACTTTCTTCAACGAGTCAATACGGTTACGGCAGTAGTGCCACTATCTCTTGAATTTCTTAAAGCTTATAGTACGTGAGTAGTACGGATTATCGTAAATTTAAACCTATTTCCTATATACTAACTATATGTACAATTATACTAACAGGTACATATACTACATTGTTTTATAAACGAAAAGCCAAGGGTGACCCACACCTTCCGTTCAGTTTGTCGGTCAACCAAAATTGTAAGCACCTAATCAATTGAATTATCCTATTTAAACCTAATTAAAATACTAAATAAAACTTATTTCTAGCTTAAAGCTAACAGTAAAAAACAACGTTTGCTAAAAAGAGTTGGTGCTCCGAAACATAACCCAACATTCTTTAAGAAGTCCTGTACACGTCCGGACGACGCAGAGGACCAGATGGTACAGTGCTGCGTGTGTAACGGCTGGGAGCATTTCGGATGCGCCGGAGTAGACGATGCAGTGAAAGCACGTGGCATTAAATACTCCTGCGACAAATGTGCATCACAGCAGGGGGCCTCCGGCGGCATACAGCTTAATGTTCCCGAAGAAATACGTCCTGCAAAAGGATCCAAGGTCGGTTCGAAGGTAGGATCAAAAAGGGGGAAAAAGAAACCCGACCCAGCTAAAAGCACTACATCCAGTGTGCGTGCAGTACTGCTGGAGGAGCAGTTGAAGCTCGTTGCAGACGAGTTGAAAATGAAAGAACAACAGCTTCTGGAACAGGAGGAAATCGAGATGCGCAAGCTGGAGGAAGAAGAACGCCAGCTCGAGGAAAAGCGCCTACTACGTGAGCGCAAGCTACTGGCGGAACAGACACTAAAAAGGGAGCAGCAGAAAATTAGACAGGAGTCGTTCGAGAAACGAAAAGAGATCGTCCGACAGGCTGCGCAAGATAGCAGTAAGAGTAGTTCTATCACAGACTCATTCGGGAGGGTCAAGAACTGGCTAGCATCGCAGGAAAGTGGAACAGACCCGGGAGAAGTTTTAGATAAGCTGAATCCATCTCTGATTCCATTACCGGCACCAGCCCCTCCCGCACCGCTACATCTGCCGCCAATCCCGACTCCAGCACCTAGGCCGCAGTTGCTTCAAGACTTCCCACTTCCTCCAGCACCCCCACTACCCCCCGCTGCTGCTTTAACGCAGGTGCAAATTGCAGCGCGTCACGTCGTGGGTAAGGACCTGCCAATATTTAGCGGAAATCCGGAGGAGTGGCCGATCTTTATCAGCAACTTTGAGCAGTCTACGGCTACTTGTGGTTATACAGAAGCAGAAAATCTAGTGCGTCTACAAAGGTGCCTGAAAGGAAGCGCATTAGAATCGGTCCGTAGTCGTCTGTTGTTACCCTCTGGTGTGCCGCACGTCATTCAGACTCTGCGCACACTGTATGGAAGACCGGAACTCATCATCCGTTCACTGTTACACAAGATTCAGCATGTTCCCGCCCCGCGACACGACAAGCTGGAAACACTTATACAGTTCGGTTTGTCGGTGCAAAATTTGGTTGATCATCTCAGAGCAGCAGGTCAGCAGGACCACCTGTCTAATCCAACCCTGATGCAGGAGTTAGTGGAGAAGCTACCAGGATCAATGCGAATGAACTGGGCCTTCTACAAAACGCAGAACCAGCCAGCAACCCTCGACACATTCGGCAGGTTCATGTCCGGATTGGTGACAGCAGCTAGCGAAGTATCCTTTGAATTTCCAGGAGTAGTGTCCGCGTCGATAACCAACCGGCCAAAATCCAAGGACACCGGTACATTGCATACACACTCAGCGGAAAGAAATTCGCAGACGTTTAAAAATCGTAGTGCATCACCTACAGCGGCTTGTAGTGCATCAAACAACTCAAAGCAAGGTAAGCCATGCTGGGCATGTGGGCGTGCTGGCCATCGAGTGGCCGATTGCCATCAATTCAAGAGCGCGTGTCTGGATGAACGCTGGAAGCTGGTCCAGCAGAAGGGGTTATGCCGGACCTGCCTCAACAGTCACGGAAAATGGCCGTGTCGTTCCTGGAATGGATGTGGAATAGAAGGGTGCCGCCATAAGCATCACACCCTCCTCCACACTTCCAACTCTACTCCGGAAAACGTTTCCGTCTCAGCGAGCCACGTATCCTCCGGTGTCCTGAAATGGCTACTCTTCCGAATCGTGCCAGTAGTCCTCTACAGCAACAACATTTTCCAAACGATCTTCGCCTTTATAGATGAGGGCTCTTCCTTTACACTGCTGGAGGAATCTATAGCGAAGCAATTGAAGGTTACGGGTCCAACAGAAGCCCTGACTCTCCGATGGACAGGAAATGTTAGGCGGGTTGAATCGAGATCGCAGCGCGTGAACATCGCCATTGCTGGTAAGGGCTGTGTTGCACGGCACAAAATCGTTGATGTTCGTACGGTTAGTCGTCTGGTTCTGCCTTCGCAAACGCTCAAATACGGTGATTTGGCACGGCGTTTCCCTCATCTTCGAGGTCTTCCGCTAGAGGATTATGAGCTAGTTCAACCCAAATTACTTATTGGTCTCGACAACTTACGTCTGTGCGTTCCGCTGAAGCTGCGTGAAGGAGGCTCGAGCGATCCAATTGGTGCAAAATGCCGGCTAGGATGGAGTATTTATGGATGTATTCCGGGCCAACCGTCTCGAACGGCGATCACTAGCTTTCACGCCGGGGCTTTGTCCGATCCTGATCGAGAGCTAAACGAGCAGCTCCGCGACTACTTTACTTTGGAGAACGCAGGAGTCCTGGGCCCATGTGTAGTTCCGGAATCCGATGACGACAAGCGTGCGAGAAAGTTGCTACAGGAAACAACCAAGCGGCTACCTTTCGGGCCAGGCTACGAGACGGGACTTCTGTGGAGAACGGACAACCCAGACTTCCCCGACAGCTACCCTATGGCTGTGCGACGGCTGGAGGGACTTGAGCGGAAGCTCCAAAAGGATCCGGTTATGGAGCAGCGCGTTCGCGAACAGATCTTCGAGTATGAGCGTAAGGGCTACGCTCACAAGGCTACTTTAACTGAACTGACGTCTGTTGAGTCAAGCCGGATCTGGTATCTACCCCTTGGTGTAGTTTCTAGTCCCCAGAAACTAAACAAGATTCGCCTGATATGGGACGCGGCGGCAAAGGTGCGCGATGTGTCGTTCAATTCTAGGCTACTCAAGGGACCGGATCTGTTGACCCCCCTGCCAAGAGTTCTGTACCAGTTTCGTCAGTATCCTGTCGCCGTTTGTGGAGACATAATGGAGATGTTCCATCAGATCAAGATTCGAGCTCCCGACTGCCAGTCGCAACGGTTTCTGTTCCGGGACCACCCATCGGATTGCCCTCAGGTGTATGTGATGGATGTGGCCACATTCGGCTCCACTTGTTCCCCGGCGTCCGCACAGCATGTGAAGAACCTAAATGCAGAGGAGTTCGCCGACGAGTATCCCCGAGCCGCTACAGCTATCCGGTACAACCATTATGTAGACGACTACTAAGACAGCTTCGAGACGCTTCAGGAGGCAATAAAGGTTGTGAACGAGGTAAAATTCGTGCATTCAAAGGGAGGCTTCACTCTGCGGAATTTCTCATCGAACGAAGTAGGGGTGCTGGAAGGAATAGGAGAGACGACAATGCCTTCATCGAAAAATCTAGACTTGGAGCGAGGTGAAAAGTCCGAATCAGTGCTGGGGATTAAATGGATACCGTACGAAGACGTGTTTGTGTACTCCTTTGGTATGAGAGATGACATACAGCGCATTCTTCATGAAGATCACATTCCCACCAAGCGGGAAATCGCCCGAGTGGTTATGAGCCTATTTGATCCGCTCGGTTTTGTCGCGTTTTTCCTTGTGCACGGCAAAATTCTCCTCCAGGACACGTGGGCGAAAGGTACGGAATGGGACCAACAGATTCCTGACGATCTCAACAAGCGCTGGCGACAGTGGTCGGAGCTCTTCGGACAGTTAAACCAGATCCGTATACCCCGGTGCTACTTTAGGTCACCCTTTCCTAAGAACCTGGATCGCCTCCAACTACACGTGTTCGTAGATGCTAGCGAAATGGCGTATGCTGCGGTGGCTTATTTCCTACTGGAGAGTAACAGTTGCGTACAAGTGGCACTCGTCGGGGCCAAAGTTAAAGTTGCCCCATTGAAAACGTTGTCTATTCCCAGACTCGAGTTGAAAGCCGCCAACCTCGGGGTCCGCTTGGCCGGCAGCATCCAAAGTCAGCACTCTTACCCAATCAATTTCCGATATTTCTGGGGTGATTCGAAAACCGTTCTCGCTTGGATCAAATCAATCGATCACAGACGGTATCATAAGTTTGTTGCTGTCCGCGTCGGCGAGATCCTGACAACCACAGAGCCAAATGAATGGATGTACGTACCATCGAAACTCAACGTTGCTGATCTCGCGACGAAGTGGGGAATTGGTCCGCAGCTGACGATGAACAGCCCTTGGTTCCAGCCTCATGACTTCTTCCAAACCACCGAAAGGAATTGGCCTACGCAACAACCGATTGAGCCAACTGAGGAAGAACTAAGGAATGCCCACTGTCATTTCGCACACTTTGCGTTGGTGGAATTCACCCGGTTTAGCAGTTGGACCAAAATGCACCGTTCAGTAGCATACGTGCTCCGCTTTATCAACAACATTCGGCGGAAGAAAGGAAGAGCTAAGGAGCTTGGCAATCTTACCAGCGATGAGCTACGACTAGCGGAAGAAGAGCTGTGGAAGATGGCGCAAGGCGATGTTTATCCTGACGAAATCGCCGTACTCGTCCAAACTCAAGGCCCACCGGATCGACGTCATAATGTTGTGGATAAGGCCAGCGACATCTACACCAAATGGCCGTTCCTCGATGAGAATAAAGTTCTGCGGAGTCGTGGCCGAATCGGTGCGGCACCCTACACACCGACCGAAGCTAAGTTTCCCGTAATCCTACCCAAACAACATTTAATCACCTTCTTACTTGTAGACTGGTTCCACCGCCGCTTTCGCCACGCCAACCGAGAGACCATCTTCAACGAAATTCGGCAACGATTCGACATTTCGCAACTGCGTCGATTGTTAGACAAGGTCACACGAAGCTGCGTCTGGTGCAGAATTGCTAAGTCTTCCCCGAGACCGCCCGCTATGGCCCCACTACCGGAAATGCGGGTTACTTCGTTCATCCGGCCATTTACCTTCACCGGGCTGGACTACTTCGGGCCGGTGCTCGTCAGAATGGGCAGAAGCAACGTCAAGCGCTGGGTAGCCCTCTTTACGTGTCTCACTACCAGAGCCATCCATTTGGAAGTGGTACACTCACTGAGTATGGAGTCGTGCATCATGGCTGTTCAACGCTTTGTCTCCCGCCGGGGTATTCCGCGGGAATTCTGGTCGGACAATGCCACCTGTTTCCAGGGCACTAGCAACAAACTGGATATGCACAACAAGATGATGGCGGAAAAGTTTACTACCTCACAAACAACATGGAAGTTCATTCCACCTGCTTCCCCGCACATGGGCGGTGCATGGGAGAGGCTCGTTCGCTCGGTCAAGGTGGCAATCGGGGCGACGCTGGATGGTACCCGAAAACCTGACGATGAAACACTGGAAACAATCCTGTTAGAAGCGGAGGCCATGATAAACTCAAGGCCACTTACATACATCCCATTGGAATCTGCAGATCAAGAAGCTCTGACACCAAACCACTTCTTGCTGGGTAATTCATCCGGCATCAAGTTCCTGCCTACTGGCGCGATAGATAGTCGTTCAACACTGAGAAGCAGCTGGAACTTGGCGCGGCTCATCAGCGACGGATTCTGGAACAGATGGCTAAAGGAATACCTCCCAGTAATTACGCGCAGATGCAGGTGGTTCAAGGAGGTCAAGGATCTGGAGGTCGGCGATCTGGTCTTGGTGGTTGGCGAGGCGGCGAGGAACCAGTGGACTCGGGGGCGGATAGAAGCAGTATTTCCTGGACAAGACGGAAGAGTACGGCAGGCGTTGGTACGAACCACAGCGGGTCTAATTCGAAGACCAGCCGCAAAGCTTGCTGTTTTGGACGTCGAGCCGAATAGCAAACCTAGTTCCAGTATTCCAGGAGTTCCTGGCCCTCACCAAGGTTTACGGGCGGGGGTATGTGCTGACGAGACCCCTCGCTGCGGCGACGCTACCGAGCGCAGCGCTTTATTCGACGGTGACAGATCTGCCGGCAGTGAGGTTTCACGAGGAAACGTCATTCAGCAGGATACAGTGGGGCAGAAGAAGAAAACAGTACCGTATAGTGAACACATTTTTGCTCAATAGCACATAACCCTAACTTTCTTCAACGAGTCAATACGGTTACGGCAGTAGTGCCACTATCTCTTGAATTTCTTAAAGCTTATAGTACGTGAGTAGTACGGATTATCGTAAATTTAAACCTATTTCCTATATACTAACTATATGTACAATTATACTAACAGGTACATATACTACATTGTTTTATAAACGAAAAGCCAAGGGTGACCCACACCTTCCGTTCAGTTTGTCGGTCAACCAAAATTGTAAGCACCTAATCAATTGAATTATCCTATTTAAACCTAATTAAAATACTAAATAAAACTTATTTCTAGCTTAAAGCTAACAGTAAAAAACAACGTTTGCTAAAAAGAGTTGGTGCTCCGAAACATAACCCAACAAGAATATATTCGTAAATCGCTGCGAATTAGATTCGTACAGACAATTTTCATAAAATATACGAATTTTTCGTTGGCTTATTACGAAACGGCTTCATTAGGCAAACGAATTGTTCACGAAAGTCTTAATAATATTTACGGGCACCATTCGTCAAACCGTCAACGTCAAAAGAGCTTCGATAGAGGTAGAATATGAAGTCAATAATTATTGATCATCGCGACGATCTTGGTCTGACTATTTAGTTACCGTATCCGTGTCCTCCGGTTTCAGGAAGATTTCCTGAACCTCTTTCGCTTCCAGTTGATCCATAATCCGGAGCAGTACGGATCCAGTTGTGCCATCGCCAACTGCTCGTTGGTTTTGTGTGAAGAAGTTTGAGTTTTGCTCTGCTGAAGCAATGTCAAAATAACATGCTATTAAATACGAAATCTTTTCTAAGATGAACGAAATGAATTAGTACGGCCAACGAAATCTCCCGTAATATACACAAACGTTTATTAAAATAAACAAAACATTTCGTTTCATTCACGAAAAATAATCTCGTTATCAATGTTCAAACATTCGTGCAGTGTATACTAAATATGTAAAATTTACGAAAGCTTTCGTTCACCAAGCGACCATTCTTGTTCATGAAATCTACTAATTACAATGCACGAAAATACTTCGTTGCAGACAACGACGAATGAATTCGTGCATTGCATGATCAATTTCATTATATCTACGAATTTATGTTATCAGAGTTTCTACTTCCGTTCGATGCTCACAGTTTGGTAGCAACGTTTAATCACACGACTCACCGTTGGCTGCACGATTCCGAGTTGTTTTCCGATGTCCCGATGAAAGGGTTAAATATTTTCCAGGTGCTTGCGCAAAATCAATTCGCGACGTTGCTTTTTGGATGACGTCATTTTTTTCCAATTTTCGAAAAACTGACAGCGATACAATGTGAACAATACACTCTAAACTACTTGTACCCAAATTTTCAAGAGTAAATACCCAATGGGTTATTTTCTGTGATGAAATTTGATTTGGAACACCCTTTATAATTGAAATAAAAAGAAAGAAAAAATCACTATATTGATAAGCTGCTTATATAGCGATATAATGACTTGAATAAAGTTGTTTTCAATACCATTTTCAACAACTTTACTGAAGACACAAAATTTCTAAATAATGCTTTGAAGAGTTAAATCTCCTATCTTACTTCTAAGTGGATTAATCACCATATTAATTTTTTCAAAGATGCGCTGCATTATTCTATAAAATTCCACAGAAGATACTGAACGTGCGCAGTTGACTGTGACTGAAGCTGCTCAATTTTTACCTTTCAATGCTCAATATAATTCTCCTAGAATAATTGCAATAGTTGTATAGTTTGTAAAACGTAGTCAATGATAGTCTTAATTTTTAGCTTTTATAAATTTTCAATAATTTTTCAAAATACCGAAGATATATCAAAATTTGATTATTCTTCGTTAACGTTAACTGTCCCTGGTAGCACTGCTCCATCGGAATCTAATCATACTAATTGCAATAACTTCAGTTCTAGAGCTAATATTTGTAACTGCTAGTGCTCAAAAGAAAGGTTATAGTCACATTTACTAGCCTTACTTATTTTGTGAGCATATCTTCCCAAAATCAAAAGTTATAGCTATTGAAACACGTTGTGGTTTATGAACAACACGGGCAGGAAGGGAAGGGAAACTAGGCAAAAATACTATTCGGTGCAATTCATTAACTGTAGGAATCACCTTTCCTACACTATATAAACACTCATAGTAATAGACTCGTGGATGTAAAAACCGCAAAACTGGCAACTAGAAAAACAAGCTTGTTAAACTGGCATCACCCAAGAATGTGCAAGCTCAAACGTGCTCGACTGCATTCGATCATCTGTTTTTATCAAAATAATTTTTCAAGTGGTTTAATATATGAATCAAAACATAAGTTATATGTTTGATACTGAGCAACAAGAAATTGAGAAAAGAAAGAAAAAAATCCAATTTCTTCAGAAACACAAAGCTGATGAAAAAGAGCATAAGTAAACTGCTTTTGTGTAGTTATGTTGAACACAATAAATATCTTTCTAAATAACATTGTGAAATACTAATACGAACACGAAAAGTGAAGCCTACTGTGAATAACAAAATATATATTTTTTTAAATAAAATCGCAATACTTGTTCTGCTTGTTTACATTGAATGACGTCATGCTCGTTTGGCTCCGGATTTTGACAGTTCGTTTGGCTCGATAAAAGTACCTTCGCTGGTCTATTACCATGAGTGTCTATACTATACTATACTATTCCTTGACACTTTTACTACTCCACATTTGATCAAAATTAACGAATGCTTGTGCATTGGTAACTATCTAACACTCACCATTAGTCAAAGTCTTTGGGTATGAAAACTATGTTAGGCTCACCTAGCAGTATCACAACATATGGCGAGAGGACTGTGCGCGTATGAACAGTGAAGGCCAGCTTTTCTATATTATTACCACATGAACCCCGTCGTACCTTACTTCACCTACCACGGCTCAACGCACCTATGATAGTTGGTAACTATACACAAAAGCATGACCTTGAAAGTTGTGGACGAAAGAAAATGCGTGTCGTGAGGGAAAGAGAGAGCGAGAGAGACTTGAACGATCACTATCGTGTACCACTTCAGCTCCAATCGGCTTAGGAATATCAAACCACGATCACCGTTGGGCCCAGGCCAGCAGAGATTGGATTGGTAGATCGCGACTGAAGAAATGTGGTAATATGAGATATTATCCATTACCTCTACGATCACCTACTCGAACGTGTCATGTGGTGAATGTTGAGCACAGGGAGAGTGTGGAGTTTAATTTGCTAACCGTACATTTGCGAACCTTTGCAGTTGTAGGGTACTTAACCGAGTTGATTAGGTACAAGAGCGGAACAATCTTGCACTATAGGGAAGGTGTGGTTAAGGCGGACGTAATAATAAATCATACCTTGAAAATAGTTCCAACTACACAGTTTCAGTGTCAGTTAATAATATTACAAAAATTCAAAAATTAGTTTTTCCACTCGGTCACATACGATGAATCTAGTTTTGTTATGTTTGTAAGAGCTCAAGTTAGGAAAAAGAGCAATTTTTTTTTTAAATGCCGTTAATAATAAGGCAGGTTCAAAGAAATCTGTAAATTTATATTGATTTTTTTTTTTCAATTCGTTTATTTGATAAGGCAGGTTTGCGTTAGCTTAAAGGTGCCAATTTTGTTTTGTTTCACATTTTAAATTACTTAAAACTAGGGGCTTACATATTGATTTTTGAAATTAAACTAAGGCTAATTTATAGCTATACATATACACAAGGGGGTAGTATAATTTTCGTAAGATTAGAGGGGTCATTTAGTTTTTATGGCAATATGGTTTGACATTTTTAGCAATGAGATTATTGGAGCAAATAATGTTTAACTAAGGGGGAAAATTTTTACGACTATCTTAAAAGTAGAAATAATTAGAGGGCGTGATTAAATTTTGTAAAGATTCGGAGACATTAATTAGAGTTATTTTATGTGGTAGTAGAGTTGGGCATTTTCAACGAGATCATATAATATAATAGTTAAAACTAGAAAAGGCAAGAAGAGCTAAATGCTTCATGAAGATATTTGGGGGGGGGGGGGGGGAAGGGGTGTTACTTCTGTGTATAAGAGTCAGGGGAAGTAGGGTGGACAAACATGGCAGGGGGAGAACATTGTTTCAGTTTCAGACTTCGGGAGATCAACGGATGGATTACAGAATCAGGGTGGTCTTCATCAGGAAGAATCATGTACTGGGACGCCGGGTGGTCGTTCTCGAGATGGCAGGGGTTTCTCCAGACGATTTCGTAGTGCGGCTCAGATGTTGATCGGCTACATTTCGAATTGTGCGTGTGATGTTCGTGCTTTAGGTCCCGTGTTTGTTGGCTCATTCGACAGGGATGTTTTGTGTCGCCTTGGAGTCGCATCAAACCATCGTGGGTGTATGGTACAGGTGGAAGAGAGCGTTTCTGAGAATGATAAGGAAAAAGGGGCAGTTTTTTTTTTTTATTCATTTCGTTTATTTGATAGGCACAAATGCGTTAGCTTGGCGGTGCCAAATTCTTTTGTTTTTACATTTTGTATATTTTAAAACTAGGAGGTTACAATGTTGAAATATTTTTTTAAAAAAGAAAAATTTTACAGCTATCTTAAGACTAGAAATAAGATTCTATATACAAGAGAGGGGGCGAAAGATTTTTTTTTTATGAAAAAATTTGAAAACAAGGAATTCACTAGTAATAATTTTTAGGAAATATTTACAGTTATCTTAAAACTAACAATATAGTTTGGTACACAAAAGGGGGAACAAATATTTATGAGAAAATTCGCAGGTGTTTTAAGACTAGGGATACAATTCTATTTACAAGATGGGGGACAATAGTTTTAACAAAGAGGTAAAATTACAACTATCTTAAAACTAGGAATACAGAATACAAATTTGAACTTTTTTAGCGGAGACTTATGCTTGGTCAAGATATTCAGAGGGGGGCTGTAGAAGCAGTTGTATCAAGGACAGGGGAGAGAAAGCGTAGATGGTGACCGGGAGAGAAGAGCAAAACTTGCAACTTTCGCTCAAACGGGAGATCAGCGAAAGATTACCGCCTCAGTCTAGTAGGTCGGATTGGCGGATGGTATTCTTCGGACCCGCGGGGTATCCTTCAAAAGTCATCGGACCTTGAGTCGCTCTCGCTTCAGTTTCCGTAGTGGTAAGTGCGACGGCGGTTACATAGTTGCAGTCTGGAGCTGATCGGTCCCACAAGGCAAGAGAAAGCTTCTAAAACGAGAAATAAAAAGAGAGGGGCTAAATTGGGATATTTGTCGTTTTTATGAAAGTATAAATAAGGGACATATAGGGGAAATCACGATTTGCCAGTATATCTCGGACTGGGACATTGGGTGGTCTACCTCGGGCCCGAAGGGAATCCTTTAACTGAGACCTGGCGTCCAAGTACCCGGCGCATACCCAGACAACGTGCTCGATGTCGTGATAGCCCTCGTCACAAGCGCACAGACTACTCTCCGCAAGCCCAATACGCCACAGATGCGCATCCAAGGTGTAGTGGTTGGACATAAGTCGGGACATTACACGAATAAAATCCCGACCCACATCCATCCCCCTGAACCAAGGCTTCGTTGATACCTTTGGGATAATGGAATGTAGCCATCGTCCAAGTTCACCATTGCTCCACGAGGTTTGCCAACTGTTGAGTGTCCTCTGACGACAAATACTAAAAAATTCGTTGAAGCAGATTGGTCTTTCGTATATGTCACCATTTAATGCGCCCACCTTTGCTAATGAGTCGGCCTTTTCATTGCCCGGGATAGAGCAATGAGAGGGGACCCAAACAAAGGTAATTTGATAAGATTTTTCAGATAACGTACACAAGGACTCCCGTATCTTCCCCAGGAAATATGGGAATTGCTTTTTGGGCTTCATCGCACGAAGAGCCTCGATGGAGCTGAGGCTGTCCGAAATGATGAAGTAGTGATCTGTGGGCAGAGTGTCGATGATCCCAAGGGTGTACTGAATTGCAGCTAACTCTGCGACGTAAACTGAAGCGGGATCATTGAGCTTGAATGAAGCGGTGATAGTATTGTTGAAGATACCGAAGCCAGTGGACCCATCGAGATTTGATCCGTCAGTGTAGAACATTTTGTCATAGTCGACTTCTCGGAATTTATTATAAAATATATTGGGGATCACTTGCGGGCGTATATGGTCCGGGATTCCACGAATCTCTTCCTTCATGGATGTGTCGAAGAATACAGTAGAATCAGAAGTATCTAGGAAACGAACACGGCTGGGAGTATATGAAGAAGGATTAATGCTCTGTGCCATGTAGTCGAAGTACAAGGCCATAAATCGGGTTTGAGAATTAAGCTCGACGAGCCTCTCGAAGTTTTCAATCACCAACGGGTTCAGAATGTCGCATCGGATGAGCAATCGATATGAGAGTTCCCAAAATCGATTTTTTAGCGGAAGAACGCCCGCCAGCACTTCGAGACTCATCGTATGGGTCGAGTGCATGCAACCCAAGGCAATGCGCAAGCAACGATACTGGATTCTCTCCAGTTTGATGAAGTGTATGTTCGCAGCGGAGCGGAAACAGAAACACCCGTACTCCATCACCGACAATATCGTTGTTTGGTATAACCTGATCAGGTCTCCTGGGTGAGCACCCCACCATGTTCCAGTTATTGTTCGGAGAAAATTGATCCTTTGTTGGCATTTCTGTTTCAGATACCTAATGTGACATCCCCAGGTACCTTTAGAGTCGAACCAGACCCCGAGATATTTAAATGTGAAAACCTGGTTGATCGTTGCACCCATTAATAGAAGCTGGAGTTGCGCCGGCTCACGCTTCCTAGAAAAAACAACCAACTCAGTTTTCTCCGTGGAGAACTCAATACCCAGCTGAAGAGCCCAAGCAGACAAATTGTCCAAGGTATTTTGTAATGGTCCTTGCAAGTCGGCAGCTTTGGGCCCTGTAACAGAGACCACCCCGTCGTCTGCAAGTTGCCTTAGCGTGCATGAATTGGCAAGACAATCGTCAATGTCATTCACGTAGAAATTGTAGAGCAGGGGACTTAGACATGAGCCCTGGGGAAGACCCATGTAGCTAAATCGCGATGTTGTTAAATCGCCATGCGAAAAGTGCATGTGCTTTTCAGACAACAGGTTTAGCAGAAAGTTATTTAAAATTGGCGAAAGACCATGCTGGTGCAGCTTCTCTGACAGAATGTTGATAGAAACTGAGTCAAAAGCCCCCTTAATATCCAAGAAGACTGATGCCATCTGCTCTTTGTTAGCATAGGCCATTTGGATTTCTGTAGAAAGCAACGCAAGGCAATCGTTCGTCCCTTTGCCTTTGCGGAAGCCAAATTGTGTATCTGACAGTAAGCCATTTGCTTCAACCCAATTGTCGAGGCGAAACAAGATCATTTTCTCGAACAACTTCCGAATACAGGACAGCATTGCAATCGGCCGATATGAGTTGTGGTCGGAGGCTGGTTTTCCTGGTTTTTGGATGGCGATGACCTTCACTTGCCTCCAGTCATGAGGGACAATGTTACCCTCAAGAAACTTGTTAAATAAATTCAACAAGCGCCTTTTGGCAGTGTCAGGTAGATTCTTCAGCAAGTTGAATTTGATTCTGTCTAACCCTGGGGCGTTATTGTTGCATGATAAGAGAGCAAGTGAGAACTCCACCATCGAAAACGGTGTTTCGCTCGCGGTATCGGGAGGAGACGCGGCGCGGCACGTTTTCTGTACCGGGACAGAGTCCGGACAGATCTTCTTGGCGAAAGCGAATATCCAACGGTTTGAATATTCCACGCTCTCGTTGGTACTATTACGGTTACGCATACGTCGAGCCGTACCCCAAAGAGTGCTCATCGCTGTTTCTCTCGTTAACCCGTCGACGAACCGGCGCCAATAACTACGTTTTTTGGCTTTCATTAGACTCTTCATTCGCCTTTCTAACGACGCGTACTGTAGATAGCTAGCGGGTAACCCGTCTTCCCGGAAGGCCTTATATGCAGTGGACTTTTCCGCGTACAGCTCTGAGCACTCTTTATCCCACCACAGGGTGGGAGATCGTCCATGGGTATTCGCGCTGGGTACTGGTTTAGTCTGAGCTTGATTCGCACTGTCGAGAATCAAGCCAGCCAAAAACCTGTACTCTTCCTCCGGAGGAAGTTCTTGAGTGGATTCGATTTTAACGGATATCGCGGTCGCGTAACTCTTCCAATCAATGTTCCGTGTGAGGTCATACGATACATTGATTGTTTCCGATGGTCTTGAACCGTTAGCAATTGAAATCACGATAGGCAAATGGTCGCTACCGTGGGGATCAGGGATCACCTTCCACATGCAATCTAACTGTAGCGAAGTCGAGCATAGAGATAAATCCAACGCGCTTGCGCGTGCTGGTGGTGTAGGAATCCGCGTCATTTCTCCCGTGTTTAAGATGGTCATGTTGAATTTATCGCAAAGATCTTGGATTAATGTTGATCTATTATCATCATGAAGACAGCCCCATACCGTACCGTGCGAGTTAAAGTCTCCCAGAACTAGCCGCGGTGCCGGTAAGGATTCCGTGATATTACAAAGCGTTCGGTGCCCTACCGAGGCTCTAGGAGGAATGTAGATGGAAGCAATGCAAAGGTCTTTACCTTTGATTAAAACTTGACAAGCGACAATTTCAATGCCTGGTGTCGAAGGGAGGTTAATTCGGTTGAAAGAATAGCACTTTTTGATCCCCAAAAGTACTCCTCCATAGGGGTTTTCTCGATCCAGACGAATTATATTAAAGTCGTGGAAGTTGAGATTTGTATCGGAAGTTAACCAAGTTTCACATAATGCGAAAGCATCACATTTTAAACTATTTAGTAAAAATTTAAAGGAATCGATTTTCGGGAGGATACTTCTGCTGTTCCACTGTAGAACAGTGATCGAATCGGTGACCTCGTTCGATGACTTAGCCATCGAAGGATACGATCGCTGCAAGGAGGGGCCATTTAGTAGTCAACTGCTTCAAAAATGTTTGCACTATAGGGAGAAAACGTATCAGAAGGCTTTTAAGAGGATCAGTAACATTGAAAGCTGTGAAAATTAAGTCCACTATGTCAGAAAATTTCATTAGTCCGCTACTGGACTGAGCATCTGTTTGAAAAAAGGGGACACTTGGGGTTTTTGGTGTCCCTGGAAGTGGTGGGTACTCCTTGTTAGAATTAATATTTCCAAGTCCTGGAGCAAATTGCTTCGGCTTTTGTGCATCACTTCCGTTGGATTTATTGATTGCGGTTGGCGCACTCTGAGTGGACGACACCTTGGCACCCTTACGAGGTAATGTAGGGGAGGCTAGATTTCTCCTCTTCCTGGATTCCCCTGGGTTAACCAATGATGTTCCCTCTTGTGGGTCGTCAGATTCTTGCTCAACGCCAGCCAAAAGAGCAAAGGAATTTTCGGAAGGGACAGATGGCGAAGCATTCTTTAGCATTTCTGCATAAGAGTGCCTCGAGCGATCCTTAAGGGAGCGCTTAATTTTATCCCCGCGCTGCTTGTACGCCGGGCATGACTTAAGAGCATGCGGAGGGCCCCCGCAGTAAATACACTTCTCAGTTTCTCCACCGCAAGCGTCATCCTCATGCTCTCCCTCGCATTTGCCGCACCGTTTTTTATTGCCACAATAAGTGGCTGTGTGGCCCAGTTGCTTGCAATTGCTGCAGTTCATTACCCGCGGTACAAATAGGCGAACAGGTAGGCGAACCTTATCCAGGAGGACATAGTTGGGAAGAGCAGATCCGGAGAAAGTCACCCGAATCGAGTCTGACGGAGAATAAGTTGTCTTATCATCTTCAGTTTTTGCGGAATACAATTGCTTGCATTCCAGAATTTTCACCTTTTGAAGTGAAGGGTCCTTAAAGCAGCCAACCCCGTACTTCAACAGGTCTTCGCACTTTAGACCCGGTTCGGCGACGACCCCATCGATCTCCACAACTCTACAAGGCACATACACTTTGAATTGCTTCGTAAAACGCTCACTGCGAGCAATCTGGTTTGCCTGGTCGAGGTCATTTACTATAACGCGTATCTTATTAGCTCGAACACGTGTTATCTGAGCCACGGACGGGTAGTTGGCAGTCAGCTCCCGTGAGATTTCTAGAATATTGGGCGATTTCGTGTTGGGCCGGAAATACACCACCCAGGGTCCAGTCGAACTGGCTGGGTATGTTTTAATACGGGGAGGACTGGGGGAATCAGGGGAGGGAGTAATTTCGGGTTTATCCGGTATATCCATGGGAATATCATTCCCATCCAATGTTACTTCGCCCTCGGCCATTTAGGCACGAGGATAACACGTGGTGTAAACGAGAGATGAAACTTATATTCAGGGGAAAGGGCAGAAGTAGAGACCGATCGGGGAAAGGGAAATGAAAGAAAAAAAAAATACTTAGCTTATATAGCGGCGATTCCGGCTACTCTGGTATTCACTTCACCAGCCTGGGCACCGGCGAACAAAGACTGCCTCGAACAATGGTTGACCTTCACTGACAATTTATTCTTGTTCACTTTATGCACAGCACCAGAAAACGAACTGCTTCGATCGAGAGCTTGGAGGAAAAGGGGCAGTTAAAGTTAGATATTGATGGTTTTTATGAAGGTGTATATAAGGGACATATAGAGGACATCGCGGCTTGCCAACACATCTCGAACCGGGACGTTGGGTGGTCTTCCTCGGGCCCGGAGGGTGTCCATAAGCCGAGACCTGGCGGAACTGTACTCGGTGCACGCCCAGACTATGTGTTCTATATCGTGATAACCGTCGCCACAAGCGCAGATACCACTCTCCACGAGCCCAATACGTCGGAGATGTGCATCCAGCGTGTAATGGTTCGCCATGAGTCGGGACATCACACGAATGAAGTCACGACCCACATCCATCCCCTTGAACCAAGGTTTCGTCGATACCTTAGGGACTATCGAATGTAGCCACCTTCCTAGCTCCCCATTGCTCCACAAGGTTTGCCAACTTTCGAGGGTTCTCTGATGAGTAATACTGAAAAATTCGTGGAAGCAAATTGGTCTTTCAAAAACGTCACCTTCAATGGCACCCACCTTAGCTAAGGAGTCCGCCTTCTCATTGCCCGGAATGGAGCAATGAGAAGGGACCCACACCAAGGTAATCTGGAAAGATTTGTCAGATAAAGCACTCAGTTGCTCCCGTATTTTCCCCAAAAAATACGAGGAATGCTTTCCATGTTTCATCGAGCGAATAGCGTCAATAGAACTCAGACTATCCGAGACGATGAAGTAATGGTCTGCGGGTAATGTGTCAATGACTCCAAGGGTATACTGAATAGCAGCTAGTTCTGAGGCGTAAACTGAAGCAGGGTTACTGAGTTTGTAGGAGGCGGTGAACTTTTGATTGAAAATACCGAAGCCAGTGGACCCTTCGAGGTTTGATCCGTCAGTATAAAACATCTTAGAACAGTCGACTTCTCGGAATTTATTATAAAAAATATTTGGAACCACTTGTGGGCGTATATGGTCCGGAATTCCAATAATCTCATCTTTCATGGATGTGTCGAAGAAAACAGTAGATTCAGAAGTATTTATGAAATGCACACGGTTGGGATTGTAAGAAGAAGGATTAATATTTTGCGCCATGTAGTCAAAGTACAGGGACATAAAACGGGTCTGAGAATTGAGCTCAACAAGCCTTTCGAAATTTTCAATCACCAACGGGTTCAAGATATCGCATCGAATGAGCAATCGATATGAGAGTTCCCAAAATCGATTTTTCAGCGGGAGAACGCCCGACAGGACTTCGAGACTCATCGTATGGGTCGACTGCATGCACCCTAAGGCGATACGCAAACAACGATACTGAATTCTTTCGAGTTTGATGAAATGTATGTTCGCGGCGGATCGAAAGCAGAAGCATCCGTATTCCAGTACCGACAGTATCGTTGTTTGATACAACCTAATTAGGTCTCCTGGGTGGGCACCCCACCACGTTCCGGTTATTGTACGAAGAAAGTTGATCCTTTGCTGGCATTTCTGTTTCAGATACCGAACATGGCATCCCCAAGTACCTTTCGAGTCGAACTAGACCCCTAGATATTTTACTGTGAAGACCTGAGCTATAGTTTGACCCATTAATAGAAGCTGTAGTTGTGCTGGTTCACGCTTCCTAGAAAATACAACTAGCTCAGTTTTCTCCGTGGAGAATTCGATACCCAGCTTAATAGCCCATGCAGACAAATTGTCCAAGGTATTCTGTAATGGTCCTTGTAGATCGACAGCTTTGGGTCCCGTAACAGACACCACGCCATCGTCTGCAAGTTGTCTTAACGTGCAGGAATTGTCAAGACATTCATCAATGTCGTTGACGTAGAAATTGTATAACAGGGGGCTTAGACATGAGCCCTGGGGAAGGTCCATGTAGCTAAATCGTGATGTCGATAAGTCACCATGCGAAAAATGCATATGCTTTTCCGACAACAAGTTTAGTAAAAAGTTGTTTAAAGTCGCTGAAAGACCATGCTGGTGCAGCTTCTCTGAAAGAATGTTGATAGAAACTGAATCAAAAGCCCCCTTAATATCTAGGAACACTGATGCCATCTGCTCTTTACTAGCATAGGCCATTTGAATTTCGGTTGAGAGCAACGCAAGACAATCATTCGTCCCTTTGCCTTTGCGAAAGCCAAATTGTGTATCTGACAGTAAGCCATTTGCTTCGACCCAATTGTCGAGGCGGGATAGGATCATTTTCTCGAACAACTTCCGGATACAAGATAGCATTGCGATCGGTCGATACAAATTGTGGTCGGAGGCTGGTTTTCCTGGTTTTTGGATGGCGATGACCTTCACTTGCCTCCAATCGTGTGGGACAATGTTAGCCTCAAGAAACTTATTAAATAAGTTCAACAAGCGTCTCTTGGCAGAGTCTGGCAGATTCTTCAACAAGTTGAATTTGATTCTGTCTGGCCCTGGAGCTTTATTGTTACACGACAAGAGAGCAAGTGAGAATTCCACCATCGAAAAAGGTGTTTCGTTCGCGTTATCGTGACGGGACGCGGCGCGGTAGATCTTCTGTGCCGGGGCGGAATCCGGACAAACCTTCTTGGCGAAATCGAATATCCAACGGTTTGAATATTCCACGCTCTCATTAGTACTGTTTCGATTTCGCATACGTCGGGCTGTTCCCCAAAGAGTGCTCATCGATGTTTCTCTCGTTAATCCGTCGACGAACCGGCGCCAATAACCGCGTTTTTTGGCTTTCATCAAACTCTTCATTCGCTTGTCTAACGTCGCGTACTGTCGAAAACTAGCGGGTAACCCGTCGTTCCGGAAGGTCTTAAACGCGGCGGCCTTCTCTGCGTACACGTCTGAGCACTCTTTATCCCACCAGGGATTGGGAGAACGTTTTTGTATGTTCGCGCCGGGTACTGGCTTAGTCTGAGCTTGATTCGCGCTGTCGAGAATCAAGCCAGCCAAAAAGCTGTACTCTTCCTCCGGAGGAAGTTCTTGAGTAGATTCGATGTTGTCGGATATCGCGGCAGCATAGCTCTTCCAATCGATATTTCGTGTGAGGTCATACGAAATATTGATTGTTTCCAATGGCCTTGAGCCGTTATTGATTGAGACTACGATCGGCAGATGGTCGCTACCGTAGGGATCAGGGATTACCTTCCACGCGCATTCTAACTTTAGCGAGGTCGAGCAAAGGGATAAATCTAATGCGCTTGGGCGCGCTGGTGGGGGAGGAATCCGTGTCATTTCACCCGTGTTTAGAATTGTCATGTTGAAGTTGTCGCAAATATTGTGAATTAAAGAGGAACGGTTATCATCATAAAGGCAACCCCATTCCGTACCGTGAGAGTTAAAGTCGCCTAAAACTAGTCGCGGTGCAGGCAGGGATTCTATGATGTCATGTAGCCGGCGATGCCCAATCGCGGTGTTGGGGGGAATATATATGGAAGCTATGCAAAGATCTTTGCCTTTGGTTGTTACTTGACAAGCGACAACTTCAATACCTGTTATCGAGGGAAGGTTAATTCTGTAGAAGGAATAGCGCTTTTTGATCCCCAAAAGCACTCCTCCATAGGGGGTGTCTCGATCCAGGCGAATAATATTAAAGTCGTGGAAGTTGAGATCTATGTCGGAAGTTAACCAAGTTTCACATAATGCAAATGCATCGCAACTCAAATTATTTATTAAAATTTTGAAGGAATCGATTTTCGGGATGATACTTCTGCAATTCCACTGTAGAACAGTGATCAAATCCGTGACCTCGTTCGATGAGTTAGCCATCAAAGGATACAATCGCTGAAAGGAGGGGCCATTTAGCAGTCAACTGCTTCAAAAATGTTCTTACTGTAGGGAGAAAAGCTAACATAAGACTTTTAATAGGATCAGTTATATTGAATGTTTTTATTATCCAGTCCACAATGTCCGAGAGTTTGATAATTCCAGTGCCGCGATTATTCTCGAACTGAAACAGAGGAACACTTGGGATTTTTGATGTTCCGGGAAGTGCTGGGAACTCCTTCTCTGAGTTTATTCCTCCGAGACCAGGAGCTAATTGCTTCGGTTTGGTTGCAACACTTCCAATAGATGTGACTTTCTGAGTCCCGTCAAGGGATACCTTCTGGCCTTTACAACGAACTTTAGGAGAGGAAATGTTCCTCCTCTTCCTATAACTTCTAGGCGCCCTAGTAGATGTTCCCTCTTGTGGGTCATCAGCCTCGCCCTCGATAGGAGGCAAGTGAGCATAGATGTTTGTTGAGGTTGGTGGTGTAGCTTTCTTTAGCATTTCTGCGAAAGAACGTTCGGATCGTCCAGCAAGGGAACGTTTTAGTTTATCCCCGCGTAGTTTGTACGCGGGACATGCCGAGATATCATGCAGATTCTCTGCACAGTAAGGACACTTCTCAGCATTCTTACTACACGAATCATCTAGATGATTCTCCCCGCATTTTCCACAGCGGGCCTTATTGCTACAATGGGTGGCTGTGTGACCCAATTGTTTACACTTTGTGCAATTCATGACCCGCGGCACAAACAGACGCACAGGCAGACGAACCTTGTGCAAGAGGAAGTAATTTGGCAAAGCGGTACCAGCGAAGGTCAACCGATAAGAGTTTGATTGGGGGTACGTTTTTGAACCATCCCCCGCAACTACTACTGAGTGCAAACGCTTGCACTCGAGTATTTTTACTGGCTGAAGTAAGCGGTCTCTGAAACGGCCAACCCCGTACTGCAGCAGATCCTCGCATGTCAAACTGTCATCGGTGACAACGCCTTCAGACTGTACTTTCACAGCTGGAATATACACGTGATAGTCCTTCGTAAAGTGCTCGCAGCAAGCAATATCGTTTGCCTGCTTTGAGTTAGTCAGCACGACCCTCAGCCTGTCTGAGCGGACCTTTTTTATTTCGATCACAGCCGAGAACCGTTCCGTCAGGTCTTTTGAAATCTGTAATAGATTCAGCGATTTTGTTTTGGGCCGAAAGAAGACCACAAAGGGACCGGTCGAGAGCTCTGGATATTGTTTGGGTCGGGGGAGAGCCTTAGGAGTCGATTCGATCTCCATTTGGCCATCCGGGGAGGAAGCCATCGACACCGTCAACGCACGGGGTCAGCACCCGCGCAGACGGGAAAAAGCCGTAAATGTATCAAAAAGGTAGATTTCACTTATCTGTATACTCGTTTCCCACGACGCACCAGTTCAGCTTAAATAGCTGGTTATTGTTCAATCCTCGCTCTACGAACAAAAGGTTGAGGAATGTGGCCTAACGGTTAACACACGCACAAAAGAAAATAAAAGTCCAAACCTCGAAGAGGCAGAGAATGGCAAAATAACCTTGAACGCGGATTACTGCACTGTTCTTTTTCCAACAGACCGAAAACAAAACACTTCTATCTCGATCGAGCGATGCGTAGAGACTGAAATTTATATTGATTCTGCTGTAACAAAAAGCACCCATCATACTCAATAGAATTTTACGAGCGATATGAAATTTACTTGTGAAGCTCTACACTTGAAACCATGTAATTTTCATTTCGCACGTAATTTTTGGTCATATGTAATGGGAAGTGGTATGACAGACAGAAGAATAAGTTTCATCTATTGGAGAATTAATTTTATAAGAGAATAAATTGGTTTAGTTTTAATTTTTATATATAAATAAGCAATTTAGACATTGAGTTGGATTGAACAAAAGTTTACAGAGTTTTAGCATTCCGTCACTATTTTTTCTGTCGCCGCAGAAAGCCCGTGATAGTTAATTTCCCTATCTTTTTGCTGTGAGGTTCTGCATATTTTGAAGCAAATAACAAAATTTTTTATCGACACTTTTTTACAATCATGCAATGAGCTGTTTTTTATATTAAAGAAATGTACCATCCACACAAAGTTACCATTTCTGTATGGCAGTACGAAAGCTAGCTGTGGGTCGTGAATTAGAGCTCTTCCCCTACGAGGACAATCAGGGCGCAAAACCCAGATTGTCTAATTTACTATGCCCTTCGGCTCCCTTGCGCAATTCGGCACTACGACTCGGCTCCCTTGTGCCATACAGCACCACAGCTTTTTGAGCCCTTTGCCCCTTGCCCAGTGCTATTCAGCACCGCAATTTGGCTTTTTTCTTGTGCCATTTATCACCACTTCCCCGTTGCGCAATTCAGCTCCCGACCTGTTCGCGAACTACTCGTTTTAGTTCCCGACGATGGACTTGCCTACTCAAATGGTGAATTTCCCGGCGAGAGAAGTTCTCGCGAAACCTAGCCAACCAGTCAGTTCGGCGATTCCGGTGGAGCATGGCGTCCGGTTCGCTGGTATTCCGATGACTGCTGCTCGGGGCTCTGTCGCAGTCTGCACGACTAGTCCCCGGCGGTGCATCTAGCCTATTCCGGCGGTGATTGCTCCCTCGAAACCGTTGCTCGCTGTTCATCACGCCATTCTCACTGTAAGGCGGTCATGATCTGCATGACCATGTCCTACGTGTCTATGCCGCTTGTCACTCTGTAGACGACATCATCTGGGTTGATATCCGGCCTTCCCGTTTCAAGCATCTCGCTGAGTGTCGCTTCGAACCTCGAACATTCGAAGACGCTTTGATGTCTCCTCGGCGTTTTCACACTCCAGGCACAACGGTGACGTTCCTTGCCCGTGCCGATGAAAATACTTCCTGAAGTGGACGTGGCCCAACAAAAGCTGTGTCAGGCGGAAGTTCACCTCTCCGTGTTTTCTATTTACTTACGTCAACAGGATTGGAATGAGCCGGTAGGTCCACCTTCCCTTCTCCGTATTGTCCTATTCCTTCCTCACGTTTCTGGTGTTTCTCCGATTGTAACACTCGATATCCTTCGCCAGGGGGATGCAGAAGGGGATCATCCCGGTGCTAATGTATACTGCCTCCGACGATATTGTTCTGTAAGCACTCGCGACTCGTACAGCCTTCAGTCGGAATGTCCTGTTCAGCTTTTCACGGTTCCGCTTGGTTTTTAGCGCAGCACCTCAGGCAGGAACCCCATATAGGAGTATCGATGACGAAACAGGAGATAGCAGACGTCTCGTGCTGCTTCTCGGACCGTCGACGTTTGGCATGATGCTCGCTATTACGTTCGTTGCCTTCACCGACTTTTCGCAGGCGTAGTCGATAGGGTTGTTGAAGCTCAATCGATCTTCGATTGTCATTCCCAATTGCTTCAGATGCAATCACGTGCCTTCCGACGTCGACCTGCATCCGCTGAACCGCTTTGAAGTTGCTGATTAATCTCCATCGCGTCTATTGTCTCCGTCACCGACACCTCCACTTCTTCAAGTGTCTCACCAATCACCGTTAGTGACGTGTCGTCCGCGAAACAAACGATTTCCTGGGCAGCCGCAGTGTCAAGACCCCATCGTACATACCGGTCCAAAAAATTGAACGCAAATGTAGCCCTGATCACTCTACTCCTAAAGTAGCTCTTTAGGTTCAGGTTTGGTTACTCTGTTCAGCAGTGATGGCTTCCCAGCTGGCACTGTTGAACGGATTCTTCACATCTATCGTAACTACAGCGCAGTATCGATCTCCTCTTAGCTTCTGCTTAAATGCCTTCTGAGTCCTCACGCCATTGTCCTAATTACCTCCAATGTCGATACTTCTTTGCGGAATCCTAACTGCATCTTGGACTGTCCGCTCTCACCCTCAGTGCACTTCGTCAGCCTGTTAAGGATAATTGTTTCCAGGAGCTTTCCAAGTGTGTCCCTGGTTTTGGTAGCAACACTAGCTTCTGTACCGTCTACATTTCGGGCAAACTGCCTTCAGCTTGACACTTCTGCACCACCACCCTGAACATTTCCGGATATGCCACGAGCGCAGTTTTCAGCGCCACGTTTGGTATTCCATCCGTACTGGGGGCTTCCTTTGATATTAGTAGCATCGACGCTTATTTAAGCTCGTAGTTAGTCACTTGCCACTCGGCTGTGTTTGCTCCTTCTTCTTCGTCGTACGGTGTTGGTGGCCAGACAATTGGATCGTGCTTCGGGAAAAGACCCTCGACGATTGTCTTCAGCGTAATCGGGCAAATTTCGACAGGCGTCATCGAGCCTTTCATTTTCGCCATCACGACTCGATACGCTTCGCCCCAGGGATTGGCGTCTACTTCTCGGCACAGCTCCTTGTGGCACTCTGACTTGCTAAGTCTGATCTCCCGTTTTGAAGCGGACCTAGCTTCCCGAAACGCTGCCTTGCGCTCTTCTCTATCGGGTTCCGAAATCGCTCTCTCAGCCTGCCTCCTGGCTCTGAGACAAGCAGCGCATAGCGTGCTAAGCGTTTCGTTCCACCAGTAAGCTGGACGCCGTTTCTTGCGTGGTTCCAGCTTTCGCGGCATTCTGGCGTCACAAGCCGCCACAATCCTTCTTGTTAGGTCAGCCGCATCCACGTTCTCGGTCCTGCCGTTCGGCCGAAGTGCCTCAACGAAGAGGTCCTTGTAGAAGGCTTTCGTCTTTCACTTTCGTTCACCGGACTTCTTTCTCCATACTGCAGCAGGGTTCCGTTGACCGATACGTTAGCGAATCGCTTGGAGGTCCCTATGCGTATACGTTTCGCATACTCTCCAATCCATGCCCGCCATCAATGCAGGACTATAGAATGTGACGTCGATGATAGACTCTCTCCCGTCTCTGCAAAATGTGCTAACAGAACCTTCATTGCACAATCGTACGTCTAATTTCTCTAGAGCTTCCTGTAGCATACATCCACTTGTATTGGTTACTCTACTGCCCCAGTCCACAGACCAAGTGTTGAAGTCACCACCAAAGAGTAGCGGCTTCCGACCGATCAACTGCTCGGTCAACTGCTCCAGCATTGTACTGAACTGCTCTACTGTCCACCTTGGAGGAGCGTAACAGTTACACACGAAGACGCCGTTGATTTTGGCGATCTCGAGGCCCTCATATGAGCGTTCTACCACTTCTTGAATGGGGAATCTGCCCAAAGCTTGTATCACAGCCGTTTCTGATCTATCCGCCACCCAGTTACTGTAGTCAGGCGGGACTTGATAAGGTTCTGCGATCAAAGCGAAGCTGTGCAGTGTCACAGTGATTCAGGTTTATCTGGGTTATCTCCATTACCGTTGACCTGCAGTCGCCTTCTTGTAGGCAGGGCATTTAAAGCCTCCCGTCTGGTGGTTATTTCCGTCCGCTGGGGTGCAAAGCAAGCACTTCGGTCTCTGCGAGCAGTATCTCGCAAGATGACCCATCTCCGCGCATTTCCAACATATCCCGGATCTGTCCGGACCTGCGCAAGCCCCTGCTAAATGTCCAAAGTCCAAACACTCGTGGGGCGGCTCTCAGTAGCCATCTCGACCATCCAACCGTAACTTTGCCTACCTCCAGTGCCTTTTCTGCAGCGGCTACCGGTAAACGAATCATCGCTGTCTGAGTTCCTCTGTATCCCTTCCTTAACCGGATCGTCATGTGCACCTCGCTCAGGTTACACTGCTGCTTCTTACTTTCGTCGGTGAATTCATCGAGGTTCTTGCACACAATCACCATCTCCGGGTTTATGACTTTAACTTCTGCGTTTTCTCCCACTGATTTGGTAATAGTCTCCTGAAAGGCCGAGCTGCTAGTCGTGGAATTCTTCTTCAGCTCGTGGAGCACTTTACCTTTTTGGGTAAGCCTGACTCTTACCACGTTTCCCCCCTAGTCCTTCAGCTCCGGGTCCTCTCTGACTTTCTTGAGCAGCGCTGCATACGTCGTCGCGTCATTGGCTTTGACGAGCACGGCTTTTTCCTTTGGCGCCTTCTGAAGAGCCAGATGTTTTCCTTTCCTGCTCCACTTTTCGCTTTTCCTTATGCGTTTGTTGTTTCTCGTGATTCTCCTTCCGACCTACTTCGATACTCCAGCTTTCTCTCTGTCGGGTAGTGTCCTTTCATTCGGCGACAACAACGTCCTCGAATGTCTGCCCCTTTGGCCCGCCTGGTTTTTCTTCTCCGCAGTCTGCTGCACGCTTACCTCACTCCTCACCTAGTTACTGGCAAAGACGAATCACCTTAGAACTCTCAGCACCTTGCGCTCAGCTACATCTGCCCTTCTTGTTGCCGTGTCATGCTCTTTCACGGCTGACAGTTGCGCCTTCCGGATTTTAATGACCATCTCCTTAATGTCCTTATGGACATTGTTTCTCGCGTCCACAAACTTGTGGAACTCCTCCACCAAGCACTTCGCTGCCACTACTTTGTGTGTGTGTTTTTTGTTTGCTTCGTGGTAAAGTTTTTACGCCGACCCAGCACACGTTCAGTAGTTAGAGAACGGAGAAGACAACTCTGAACCCTACTCCTCTAAACTGCACCAAGGAGTCCGACATTTGCCTGATCCCCCGGATTCCATTTGAAATAAGTACTTCGGGAGGAGTTGTGCTAATGCATTTCACATGATTCCAGGTCTAGCTGGTCGTGCTAGACTTCGCTGGTCTCATAACCGCCATATCAGTCCTGCACGGCATGATATTCTCCTCTCTACGTTGACCAATTGGATGCCGTGGTCGATCCAGCGATTCCGGTTGGAGGGTGGCTTCCGGTTCACTGTTGCCCCGACGACCCTATACTGGTGGTCTGTCGTGTTCAGTGCTACTCGGCGTAGTCTCCGACGGTGGAGCTAGCCTAACTCGGCGGAGAGTTCGAAAGAATGTCTCCCGCAACCGTTGACGGACGCGTTATTCTTCCTTTGATGCAGAATGCCGAGGTCAGCCCAGCGGTTCCGGGTGGAGGATTGCGTCCGGTTCACTGGTGCCCCGACGATTCAAGCCGTCGATTCGCTACGGACTACTCGGAATAGTCCCCGACGGTGGATCTTTCCTACTCCGAACCCGAACCTATGCTACCCGGGCAGATGCCGAGGTCGGTCCTGCGATTCTGGGTGGAGAGTGACTTCCAGTTCACAGGCCCCCCGACGACGATTTGCCGGTGCTATTTCCCAATCTACTCGAGCTAGTCTCGGACCGTGCACCTAGTCTACTCCGACGGAGAGATTTCCCGATGGTGAAATTTCTCTCGAAACCGTTATCTCGATGCTAGTCGGTTAGGTGCCGAGGTCAGTTCTGCGATTCCTGGGGGAGGATGACTTGCGGTTCTCAGGTGCCCCGACGACCTACCGTCGACGACTTGTCAAATGCCATGGTCGGTCCGGCGATTCCAGTTGGAGTGTAACTTCCGGTTCATCGGTGCCTCGACGACCCGAGGCTGTGTACTGCTACGTTGCTGGTCGTTGCTCCTCTCGCCAGCTTCGTTGCAACGCTGACATAATCTGAACGACTGTTCTGTTCACCGCGTCCCATTTTTCTTTGCTCGCACACATTCTTTCGACAATATTGGTCATGTTAACGTCCTCACCGACAATGGTTCTCATTCCGTTTCGCTCGTGCTCGAATCGCGGGCATTCGAGGACTACGTGCTCAGGCGTTTCCTCTGCATCTCCGCACGCGATGCAGAATGGCGAACTCACGTGGCCGAACCTATTCAGATACTTTTTGAAACAGCCATGACTAGACCAGAACTGCGGCATGTGGAAGTTCACCTCACCGTGTGCTCTGTTCACCCACACAGACAGACATGGAATTAGTCGATAGGTCCTTCTGCCGTTTACAGCGTTATCCCACTGATGTTGACACTTGATTAAGGTGTCAGCTCGGGCTCGTTTACGCACCTCTGACGAGATGCGCTAGACACCCGCATGGCCATCAGCCTGAACGTGCTGTTCAGCCGAGATGTGTTCTTCTTCGTCTGCAGTGCCAAAACCCAAGCAGGTCCTGCGTATTTGGGCACCGATGTGGAGACACTCACCAGTGGTCGCTTTTTACTGTTGCTGATCGCCGAGTTGTTGGGCATGATCCGAGATAGTTTCGAGATCCCTTTTACGGCCCTCCCGCATGCGTGGTCGATGTGACTATTGAAGCTTAGCCGGTCGTCTAACATCACTCCCAATTGTCTAGCTTAAGTTGATGATACACTCTCCGACCGAAATTCTTTCCCGCTGCACTGCTTTTCGGTTGCTTATCAAAACCATCTCGGTTTTGTGGTGAGCTAACGTCAGCTTCTTCTCGCGCATCCAGTCTTCCACAACATCTATCGCCTCCGTTGCGAGTACTTCTACTTCCTCTAGTGGGGGAGCTCAGCTTCAGCACACCGTCGTATATAGCATTCCAAAGAGTTGGGCCGAGTATGGAACCCTGTGGAACGCCCGCTGTTCCGGCTACACTTCTTTTGCTGGCGTCGGTTTCGTAGTATAGTTGCCGGTTCTGGAAGTAGCTCCTCAGAATCCTACAGAGGTAGTCGGGAACTCTCAGTTTCTGCAGCGAATCGGTAATTGCTTTGTGTGTGAAACCTGTCCTACCTCCCACTGGCTGGCAGTGGTTTACAGAAGAAAGATGTTTGCATGCATTTATATGCATGCATGCAAATAACTTGGATCCAGGATTTGGGTAGGTGCTATCTCAATTGAATTCCGATGACCCATTTCGTATACATTTTCCGTGTAGTAGGAGCGGAGTTAAGGTTGCACCTTAACAAAGTTTTATTACGTACGAGATATTTTAGATTTTAGAATGACACCTAGCCACAGATAGTGGAGTAAAACATTTCTTGTATCAAAATGAAATTTTTTTCCGATTGAAAAATAGATTAAAAATACTTTTAAGTGTCCTGTTTTAAGATAATCTAGCCTTTAATCTTATATAGAGTTGAACGCATAATGCTGATGAATGGTTTTTTCGTCAGTCACTCCTTACACAAATATCAAGCTGCTGAATATCCGCGACTTATTTCGTGAAATCTGCACCACAGTACGAAGGTTCACTTGCTTCACGTTTAACCAAAACGTCGTGGGCTTCCCCAGCCACAGAGAGCTGTTAAACAAGATCGTTATCATAAACAGTTGCGTGTTCTCGTCAAGCTAGTCACACTACCTAATTCTCAAAATCGTAATGCAAATGGTTTCCATATGGTCATGATAAATAGCACCGATTAAACGATTTCCTGCTTTTCACCTTTGGCTACTTTACAAACCATTCTATTAAAACTAACAACCCCTTATTTAGGCTAAAGGTTTAACAATTAGATATCCTCTCTAGCCTCTTCGGTTCCGTAGCATACGGCACTAACCCCCGCCCGAACAACGCGAGAAAAGCTAAAGGTTAACCGCGCATAAATTTATGCTTACCTACATACAGAAGTAGCTATATTATGTATGATGGTTGACAGCGGTTTGAGTGGGCGTGAAAGCATTCATTTTCCACTGTTTCGACCGTTGGATTTTTTTTATTTATGAACTGTTGCACCAGTCACTTTATCTTGCAACAATTTGAAGCGTGTCGTAGAGGAGGAGGAGGTTTTTTTTCCTTTTGTTCCCCCCGCCTTTTCCTAAGGCCGGCTGTTTTGAAATGAATTTCGGCCTCACGAAAGAACAACGGCAACCTTTGGACTGAACGGGGGAGCCTTCATTGTTTTATCGTTTATTTTCTCACCACTCTCGTCGAACGGGGTCTGTACCCACCAGCTAAATGAAAATGAAAGGAAAATGCTTCGTCGTCGTTTCTTCGGCCGAGATTGCGATCGATGGGGAGCAGAGCGGGGCCTGGTGGAAGGCCAGATCTGATTAAGTAATTTCCTCTTTTCACATCACTTTGGCTTCGCTTAGCTGGTTTATAGTTTTAGGTATACGCGCAGGCCGTGCATTAGTTTTCGCGGGGTGTATCGAAGGCAACAAAAGAGAAGGAAAACACAATGAAAATTTATCGCCCGCAAATCGGGGTGAGTTTTCTGAAGCTTTTCGGAACAATACAAAGAGCTTTGTCGGAGTGGAGGGCAACAAAAAAAATAAAGCAAAAGTAAAGAAACACTTTCGGTTTCGTTGCGTTTCGACGCGAGGCTATTGTGTTTGTTGTTTATCTTCTGATCTGATTGCCTTAGATGATGATGATGATCGTCGTCGGCGCTCAACGGCGAAGGCTTTCGGAAATGGGCGCGTGGGTGGCCGGTTGATTTCGTAACCTTTGCACTATTTAACCGACGTATATACAAGGGAAAAAGAAAATCACGATAACTTTTAATTTCCAATTAAATCGGATTGAAAGTTATGATGTGAACACTGTTTTGGAAATCAGAATATTGACGCAACGTTCATCTATGCAATCCGCACCCCCTTCTCCCCTTGAATATCTTCCCAAAACTTATGTGCCCCCCTATCTTCTAGTTTTAGTTGATCAATATTTAATCTCGTTAAGAAATGCACAACAGTACCACTACTTTAAAATAACCCTAATTAATTCCCCCTAATCTTGAACCACTCTCTCTAGTTATTTCTAGTTAATAAGCTTGTAAAATGTTCCGCTTAGTTAATAATTAATTTCTCCTACAATCTCCCTTCTAAAAATCATAAAGTGAATTACTATAAAAAGAACACACAAAATGACCCGTCCCCCAAATCTTACGAATATTATATTATACCCTCTTTTATATGTATAAGTTAGCTGTTAAGTTTTTTTTAGTTTCATTATATAAAACAAAATAATATTGAAATGTGTAACCCCCTAGTTTTAAGAAATTCAAAATGCAAAACAATGAAAAAATGGCACCTTTAAGCTAACGCATACGTGCCTTATCAAATAAACAAATTGAAAAAAAAAATCTATGCAATCCTGTCTATTTGACTGCTCTAGAAAGTTACACATATTTCGCAATCTATTTCGATTACGTCATATGCGCTCAACTGTAAACAGTAACACTAACCTTACTTTCAATGAAAAATGATTATCCTGCCCCGGATGCCAACATCTAATGAAATAATAAAAACAACAAAATTCAAAATCTCCAATATGAACAGGAGATGATAAACTAAATAAAAAACAAGAAAACCAACGTCAAAACATGGAATCCGCAGAATTAGACACACATACACGCTGACACAGTTCTTAGACGGCCGAAATCCATCCATCATCGCTTCGAAAAGATCCACAAACGTAAGTCGTCGCACAAATCCGCGTGATCGCTAATCCCTTCCCAAACTTACGGATGAGGAGGAAGAGAAGGATTAAAATGAGGAAGAAGCAAACATTTAACAAAAAATGATAAACGAACGAATGAAATCGAAACCGAAAGGTGAAAACGAAAGACGCAAGTAAGTGGAGAGCAGCCAAGTAAACAGCAGCTTTGATTCTGCCTAAGCTTGACGATCACTCTGTTTGCCGTTCGCATCCTTCTGCTGCGGTTGAAGAGTGCGCGACTGTTTGGCGCAGTTTTTGAAGGAACTTTTCGGTAGTCCGGCGGTTCCGACTAATTGCTGACGGCAAACACAAATAAATGGCTGCCGCCTGCACGCTTGCCGATCATATGTGTATTTTGTATGTCGTGGCTGCGGTAATTGTTACAGAATTTATTGTTCTAAAACATTGAATTGTAATTATTATAATTTCATCGGAATTTAGGAACCTTGCGCCAAATAGTGTCTTCCGGCTGGGTCTAAAAGCAAATACCCATTCGTCCATCGGATTTGTAGCACCTATGTCCGCCTCTTCGGGTCTCACGAATGATCAATTTTCGGGCTGAATGCATGACATTCACGGGCAGTGATGCCGATTCTTCGGATATATCCATGGAGATACGGTTATTGAGCATTTTTCCGGTTTGCGGATGGAAGCTTGATTTCTATAAGTTTTTACGACTAGATATACACCCTTATTCTTTATTACGACGTTTCGAATCATTACGATCGAATCGACCAATTTGCATTATCGGTTTCGATCGAATGAATCCGTTTTTCGAACATCGCTCGATTCAAACGTCAACGTAATTTTCTATTACGTTCGAACGGAGTTTTCACTCGTATGTGGATCCGAGATTGTTTGGTTGCGGATTTAAAATGTAAGTAACAAATTTTCGTTCGGGTAGTTTTTTACAAATAAAAAAAATCTAATATAGGAACTAATCGTATTATGATATTTTACAGGGAATCAGCAAAAACGAAAAGCACATCTAAACGGCAGTTCTCACGAATGATAGCGCTTCTGGAGACAAGGCCGGATGTGGCAAAAGGATTCTCCAAAGGGAATGTGGCTCCTTTTTGGAGTACTCTTGCGACTGAGTTAAACAGTATGGGACCGCCTATTAAAGATTCAACAGGCTGGAAAAAGGTAAGTTTATTGTGGAAAAGTGCGATGTTTGCGACAGTTTTTCAAATGTTGATTGTCATCATTCGAAACAAAATAATCACTTTCATATTTCTATTCTTTCTTCCGCTGACATACCTCATAAATTGTTCAGATATTCCTAAATCTACCGAAATACTTCTCTTCTGGAACAATAATTAAAACAGTACACATTTTTGATACTTTGCTAAATAAGTGCACATGTAAAATTAAACGCCTGACAAAATTTCTGAAAGATGGATCGATTGCTATTTTTATATGCAAATTAAGAATATCATTGGTTTTTCCTAACCTAACGATTTATTTTACATAATTATACATTTTAGGTATGGTTTGATTACAAATCAAATCTTAAGAAAAAACTCGCGCACAATGTCAAGGAGTTGCGGGCTACTGGCGGCGGACCAAACAAACTGATTGAGTTGTCGGACTTAGAAGAACAAGCAGTTTGTTTGACTGGACTACGAGCAACTGTTGAAGGTGTACAGCATGCAATCTCGTTTGGTACACCGTCATGCGAATTTCGGGAAGATGATCACACAATAAATGCATCTGGACAGAGCAACGAGACACTTGATGTGATCAGCGACTTGAACAATCGCATCGCTGATTCGGACGATGATGTCATCCGGAGTCTTCCAAAACCCAAGAAATCCAAAAGAACAGCGATCGATCTGCTCGAAGAGCAGATCAATGAACAAAAAAAACACCACTTAACCGTGGTATCTACTTTGACAGCGATCAATAACAGAATGGATGATTTCGGATACAATGTTAGAAGAATATACAAAACTTTAAGCAGCATCGATGAATCCAAAAAGTCAGAACTAGAAGAACAACGACGTCACAATGCCGCTGTTGAAAAATCATTAAAAGATAAGCTGCAACTAAAACAGCAAATCATTGAGATGCAATTGGCCTACATTAATGATACTTCAGGTGTTCCAACTTTTTATTAACCACGAAACGAAAATTCAACGATGCTGCTTAGATGTTTAGAAATGTTACGTATAAATACTCTGAAACTTATTTCAGTAAACCAATCGTTACAGTTGGCCATATGAATGGCTGTGTGTAACCGAAAAGGCCATTAGCTGGTAGAAGAGTATTATGTATCTACGTTCATGTGAAAGGTGTCGCCATATGCTGCAATTTTAATTAGATCAGGAGGCCCTTTTCTCACGGTCACGTCACCTAGTGACTAAAAAGAAATTTTCTTCTAGTCTCTAGGTGACATGACTGTGATAATAGAGTGCAAAATGAAAATTGTATATCAGCGCAGGAGTATTTGAACATAAATATTTGTTTAATGATGTTTTGGCCTATTTGTATAATTTGATGGAATCAAATAGAATATTTGTATGTATCGTTTCGGTGTTTCTCTTATAAGATATTGAAGTTTCCTTATTGATCTTATTAGATAGGGTGACAAATTATGATTACAAGGTCCACAATAAGTTGATTGTTCTTGAATTAGAATCAATATTCAAACCGACGTCAACACAATTTTTTAATGATGTTTTACTACAGCATAATAGTAGTGTCGAGAGAAATTGGGAAAAGAGTGGGGCTTGTATTGATATACATACATGCGTTGATTTGTTGTATTCTAATAACTGTGTTATTTCTCTCACAAAAACAGTTTTAATCCACCTAGTGATGCAATTGTGCCTTTCTCGTTTCTTCAACCTATGATTCCATGGCAGGTTTTGTTCAATAAAATTGTGGAATTGTCTATTGCATTCTTAGTACACCTTGCACCTATATTCAATGGCGTTTCAGACACGAACTTGATGAGCAACGTGTCGACGCTAGAGCACGTGCGTAGCGTTACGTTGTGATGATGATTTTGACGGATTGCACACTAACTTCATCATGTTTGACTGCTGATTTCCTAATAAGAGTTGCTTTGGAAGTGGTATGTAGGAATGCATACCAATCCGACCCATATTAAAACCTCAACAGTATGATAGCCATCATTGCCGGCTGTCCCCATCTCCATCGTTCATGGACAAGGATAAAGGATAAGGTAGACGGAAAGTGTTGATGCTCTACCTACTTAACGGAAGGTAGACGATTCATCAGGCTCTTCCATAGGTGTTGCGGAGTGGTAGTTTGGATGGGTGTAAGATCTAGGATTCGCTCCAAGCTAGCGATGCGATCTGTAAAGCATAGTTTATTAGGTATTTGTTTAGCTAGTCTTTGATTACATGATCACTCGAACAAGAATAGATCTTGTTTAGTTTTTGGTTCTTTTTAAACTCGGGGTAGCCGGCTACCGAGTATATTCTATGTTGTCTATTCAAAAGCAATTTGAACTCTACACCGCCGACCGTGGGAGTATTGCCTAGAAAAGCTAATCTTATGTGCGTAAGGGGATCACTATTTAAACACACTTAAATAGCTTAATTAGCATTAGTTCAATGTTGTCTTCTTGCTGTTTGCAATTAGCGATCTGGACCAACAATTTCAAGCAATACAAAACTTATCTCAGTTAGCTTTGCATTATTTAGATATAACGGCTTTGTCGGTTTATATGGGAATTTCGCATACTCCAACCTGTAACTCAGGAACCAGAATTCCGATGACAATGGAATTTTATAACAGTCAATAGGGATGCTGTAGCTTTCTTTTGACAGGCTAAATTTGTGAAAATCGAATCAGACATTTCTGAGAAGCAGATATGAATACCATTAAGTTTCTCTCACCACTTTCCTGAAGCTTCTCGTTCCGCCGAAGGCGTCCAAAGTGGTCAATGTTGGTTTGATTAGGCTTCAGTGAGCTGAAGCTATAAATTCAAGCAATTTAGAACATTTTGCCTCTTACTGATTTTGATTTATTTGGGAATTTCATGCGTAACCGCACTCTTCAACCCGTAACTCCGGAATCGGAAGTCGGAAATTCAATAAGAGCCTATGGGAACGTTGTACCTTTCATTTGAGGCTAAGTTTGGTAAAATCGGTTCGACCATCTCCGAGTAACGGGAGCGGGCCATTTGGGATAAAGTCATTTGGCATAATTGACATTTCGTCGCTGTTGTGCTATCTTATGACAAGCGCCATTTTGCACATTTCGAGAAAAACGATTTCTAAAGTTTAAGATTGAATATCATGAAACTTATAAATGGTAGAAACAATTCAGAGAAGACAATTGATGATTCTACCTATTCTGTACTAATCTCTCAAATATTACGAAGATCGGTTGACTATGTTGCGAGTTTTCACTAAAAATATAAACAAAAGTCGCACTCACACGTGTCATAGGTGTGTATTTATGACAAAATTTGTATGGCGTGTCATAACCGCGCATGGAAAATTTTCTATAGAAAAAACCATCAATTATTAACTTTTATTCATATCTTTGGCTTCATTTGGTCTATAAACAATCAGTTAGATGCATTTTGAAGGAAATGAGTCAGGAAATCTAGAAAAAATATTTATTTTTAGTTACGGTGTTGCCAAATAGGCAATATTTCCAGTTTAAAGCTAAAACTGCGTTTTTCTCCCAATACATACAATTCTTTTGAAAATTATTATGCCATTGTGTTCCTACGACATTTTTACACATAAAAGCAATTAAAATTTTATTATAACTTGAGCCAATCCCAAGATATAATGATTTGAAGCAAAAAACTCACAATTTCTAATCACTTTTCTCACAATATTTCAGTAACCAAGTAAAATTTCAAAATTCTGTAAACGCTATCTTGTAGAGATTCGTTAGACGAGTAATGTGGCATATCTAACTCAGTTTACCCCAAAATGGCGTTTGTCATAAGATAGCACAACAGCGACGATTTGGCATAACGGTTTTTTGGCATAATGGTCATTTGGCATAATTTTGAGAATTGATTACACTGAAGGTTACTTGGCTTAACGGACATTTGGCATAATTTTGAGGATTGATCACACTGAAGGTCATTTGGCATAACAGACATTTGGCATAATGGACATTTGGCATAGTTTTGCTAAGTGATCTCACTGAAAGTCATTTGGCATAACATAACATTCGCTAGTTGGACCGACTGACAAATGTCAAACACTCTCCAAAGAAGATGTTAGTAGTGCAAAAGATTGTTCAATAGATTGTCAAAGTAAATTTGACATGAGATTTTGACATTCAGATGCTTTTTAGTTGGACAATGGTCTAACTAGCGAAGGTCCAACTAAAAAGCGGTCCAGTTAAAGAGTGTCCAACCAGTGAATCACGACTGTATGAGCTTTTGAGTTTAATTTTTGCAATTTTTGTGCTTGTTCATTTTTGCAATTATCGATTCTTTCCTCTGTCATACGTTTTAGTATAGTATAGTATAGAACTGCGATCCACCCGACGTTTTATTTTGGCTATTATATTATATTATATTATATTATATTATATTATATTATATTATATTATATTATATTATATTATATTATATTATATTATATTATATTATATTATATTATATTATATTATATTATATTATATTATATTATATTATATTATATTATATTATATTATATTATATTATATTATATTATATTATATTATATTATATTATATTATATTATATTATATTATATTATATTATATTATATTATATTATATTATATTATATTATATTATATTATATTATATTATATTATATTATATTATATTATATTATATTATATTATATTGTATTATATAAATTATATTCCTTAATCGTTATTTAAATTGCATGCATTATTTTCATTATATATTTTTATTATTAACTGGGTGAGGAGAATGCGTCAGAGTATAGTTGTATAATTTCACGCGCCCTTCTTCAAACAAACCATCCCGTAGAAAGCTTGGTAAGTACTGCGAATAGTTGCTGCCTAAATAAATCCTTTTATATTATGCAAACATATTTTCTTAACTGAAGCGGTACCGTAATTTATAATACCTACATATACATATCTTATTGATTATGTTGTATTATTATTCATTATTCATATATTTTTTCGTTATATAACCACATACAACTAAATATATAAAATGCATGGGAATTAGGAGGGACCATCAGGGCACCTGATTGAAGCGATTTGGACAGGAAGAGTGGAGAAGCCAGCTTCCTGTTGCTAACTTTTCGTGGAGATTGGGGCTACCTATCACTACAATGGCTTGCATTGCGATTGACTTATATGATCTTGTTATTGGAAGGAGATTCTCGAACACTCCCGTGGTACATGTAAGCGAAGTTGTTTACCGACCACCCAACTCCCTTTTGGCCCTTCATACAGTAACATGCTGATTAGGGTCAGTGAGTAATGCTTGATCAAATTGTTGTGTTAGGACTGCTCAGTGCTATGGGCGGTGGTCCTGCTACAATAGGTGGTAGTAAAACACACATCACATCACATCCATACAAGAATTAAAATTATTCTTATTATCTTTCTTTATATCATGAGCTATTCTTTCGAATTATTTACTTTATCATTTGTGGATTTCGTCATGTTTTTCAAACGATGATTTATTGAATGGACTTACATATATTCAATCGTCGGTTGTTACACTGCTCTAGCACTTATGGCGAAGAGAATGCAATGCGGCTTTGCCGCATAACCCGGACCAAGGATCCGAGGTGGCCGCCGACCCGCCGTCGGCCCCTCGCAAGCAAACCTTTGATCCACTCGTTTGCCCGGATCACTCAAGCATAGGGGCTATACATTAATTTAAGTCCGACGGAGCGACAGCGATTTGAAGCAATTGCATCAATTATTTCAAATTTGGAAGATGGTGGAAAGCGGTCAAGAATTTTCTGAGGAATAGATCTGAAATTAACTCTGAAATTGGAAAGTTCTCCGGGGCATCAAGACCGTCTTAGTTTGCCAATGTGATCAAAGTGACTACGGGCCTGCTAATCTAAGTAGTTCAACATCAATTTTTAAATGTTTTGCATCATCTAGAAACCATGGTGGTACCAGTTTATAGGGATATTTACTATATCATACTTCTCAGTTAATGTAGCTCCTAGTAATTGATGTGCGATTGTTGGTTGCATACACACATGAACATACACACACACGCACACATTTGCCGAACTTGACGAAGTCGAATGCTATAACTGTTCTGGCCTGTTATAGAAATGTCAGAAAATGAGATGAAAATACTTCTATACCCAGTATCAATATAGCATTATTACCCTATCTCGAAGAAAAAAATAATGAGAAAGCTGTTCTTGTTCTGAGCTACTATAATTTATATTGAATATAAGTGGTCATGGTTGTAATAGCATATATAGATGAGAAAGGCACAATGACACTGTTCGGTGAATTAAAATAAAGTTTTTATTAAATATTTTTACTTCATTAGAATAATAAATCGGTCATTCAGCTAAATGAAGAGCTTTGTGGTTCGAACACGTCCTTTTCTAGTGTTTTACTATTGATTGTACTGCAGACAAATGTTATGCAACGCACATGCAACATTTACAATTCTGGCTGCTTTTGCAGGAGAATAGTGTAGTTGTCTTGCACCTAGTGTACATCGAAACCGGTTTTTTAGAACACCAATAGTCCTTTCAATTATGTTTCTTGCAATGCTGTGCTTCACGTTATATTCGCTTTCATAGCTACCTTCTTCTGCAGCGTGGTACGGCGTGACCAACCAGGGCTCGGCCGGATAACCTGCGTCGCCTGAAACAAATTTGTATTAAAAGATTGAACAAGTTTCGCAACAGCATAATATACCTAGAATTTTAGTACTAGTATCTCCGTTTTTATAATTATTCTCGAAAAATTGACGAGCAGAACTTACTCCCAGATATGGGAGTCGTGATTGGATCCTTGAAACGTGGCATCGATGAATCGGATTTTTTGTTCGTGATCACAAATTTATTAAGCAAATGAGAACAATCAATTGTTAAGGTCATACTATTGTAACATATGGAGCCTATCTACCCCAGTTAAGCTCAGGCGGAAATGAATTGGAATTCCGGCTGGCTCCAGTTCGTATTCCGGCTCCAGCGACACAACCGATTCTAACTATCGGTTGTGTCACTGTAGTCGGAATACGAACTGGAGCCAGCCGGAGTTCCGGTTCATTTCCGGCTGAGCTTAACTGGGACCCTATGCATAAAGAAAATTAAATAGAATATTGGACAATTCTGCATATATTGGCTGCTCACTCGACTGTAATTCTCTATCAACTTTACGTTATACTTACGACTAATGCGTTTAAACTATAATATCCTTTCCTATTGTAATATAAATTTCTATCTTTCGCCGGGGGAATTATTTTTACGTGTGTTCCATCCACGCACATAATGATGCCTGGAATTTCAGATTTTTCATAGAAATAGATTTTTGCTTGGCGTTTCTCTTCTTCCGTCATCTCAAGCGATATCCATGCTGGGCAGAGTCTACGTTCCATTATTAAGAGCGTTTCAGCAAGAACTTTAGAGAATGTTGACTGCGACAGAGCCACGTTGAAGTCTTGTCCAGTTCCGTGCTGATAGCTACCCTCTGCTAAAAACCGAAGAGTTGCGGCTAATTTTTCCATTGGAGAGAGACCAGTTTTTCTAGTAGACGGGAAATCGTTTTCAATTTCTCGAAGGACGTATTGAAACGCGCTTTTAGATAAACGAAAATGCTTCACAAATCTGAAATTAAATTGAAAATTATCAGTTACGTGCTGAGAAATTTAATGGATAATATTTAAAAAGCTTGTTGTTACGGAAAACCCATAGAATCTATAGGTTCAACCAGCGAACCATGACTGTATTGCTATTGGTATTTAAGTTTACAGTATACTCACAACTGGTCAGGAAGATCCATTAATTTCAAATTATTTCTTAAATTTCGTCGTATCAATCGTATTGGCGCCTCTTCATCGGCCAAACATCCCAACATCACTGATTCCATTTTACTTCTTTAGTTTCTTTCAAACGATAGTATCAGTCTTGACTTGGCTCGATTAATTTATTTGTCTTTGATTAAACTGCTCTCCCGAATTGTGCAAACTGTTGATAAGATAAATTTATGGTATACATGTTAAACGACGTAAACTTTACTATGATGGATTCAGGGCCGATTTCTTCACCCTCGCTTATCGCTTAAACCAGGTTTGAACGTACTGGTGAGCCTGGTTTAAAAGTAAAGCGAGGGTGAAGAAATCAGCCCTTATTGTTGAAAAACATTACTATGTGCGGCCAAACATACTTAGGGACCATTAACAAATTACGTAACGCGAAGATTGCCCAAAATTGACTCCTCCCTCCCCATGTAACAAATTGTCACAAATTTCTCTATCCCCCCTCCCCTATTACGTAACAAATTCTTCGAAATTTTTTTTTGTTCAGTAAAAACATGTTAAGTAACGATCTAGCTTACTCCCCCACCCCCTAAACGCTTTACATAATTTATGAATTGTCCCTTATAGAGAAATTGAACGAAATATGATATGAATTATCATACCAACAAATAATCGAGAAAGTTTAATACATTGTACGAAGTTGACATTTTTACTGATGTTAACTTTACAATTTGGAGATTGCTCATCATAAGCGCAAGTCCCGATCAGGAAGGATTCTTTGTGTCAATAGAATCACTTGCCAAATATACTTATACAATTATAATTGTCCTGCGCATTATTGAATTGACCGGGAAGTCCTTTTGAATAGAAGGCGAAGTTGATGAACTTAAATTCTCTTTAACCTAAGTTATTCACGATGTCTAGTTGGCAATCTTTTGTAGATTTCGTTTTTGAATTTTCTCCAATGATTGTAAAATCCATACAAAAAACAGTTGCACTGTTCTGGTTCCAAAAACGAAGTTAGCATTAGTAAGTTCAGCTCAATTGCACTTTTCGCAAAAACCTCAAAGGTTCACATATGATTCCCGCCACGGACACAAAGCGACTCTGGAAGCGATATAAATATTGGACCACCACCTCGTATTATACAATGCAATCTCGTAGTAAAATCTCTGCCACGAACACGATATTTATAATATAAAATATGCTTCAGAATTACTGTTGACCAAATTATTTACTGAATGAATAAAAACTACAACCGCTATGACAAGTGAAACTGCACACGGAACTTATCGACCGAATCACTAACAGGAGTACAGGAGGACAAATTTCAACTTCATATAAAAATTATTCCGCTAGCTGGAGCAAGATAACACGTTAAATTCTGACGTTAATTCCTACGGTACTTACGGATACAAACAATACGGCACACTAATTACAAATATGAATTAAAATTGATGAATTTACGGCCGAAGTATGCAATCGTTACCAATAATACAAAATAAATTAATACGAAAATCTTTGAGCAAATCCTTATAATTCCGGTTTGTTTTGCTTTTGTAAATGACAGTTTAACGATTTGAACACACACCAAAACATTTTCGTGTTGACGTATGTCAGTTACGATGTTCGAGTTTTGATTCATCTGGTAACACCATTCTCGAGCCAAGTCGATCGAATCGCGCGACTCGAACGAAACTAATAATTGGATTTTCGAACTCGTTCGAAAACATGCCTTCGAACGAATTTCAAATACGACGTTATCAAGAATAAGGGTGATAATGTGTGTGTACTGACTTCAAATTCCGGCGACTTTTGTATCGACGGTTATGGCGTACACTAAAAAAAATCTCTTTATAAACTCATTCCCGGAAATAACTCCAATCGATTTGGCATAATATTTGGTATAATAGTCATTTGGCATAATAGTCATTTCGCATAAGATTTATTTGGCATAACGGTTATTTTACATACGACTCGTTCGGCATAATAATTTAGCAGCCTGCGTTTCGTGAATGTACGCAGTCGAGGAGAATGCCAATGCGCGTGTGTTAGGCGTGTCGGGAGAGTGATGATTGGTATCCCAGGATCGGATAACTTGGACATCTTCAATACTGCCCTTGTATGCAAAAGTGACGTAAGCGCCACTTTGGTCAAATTTCATTTTTTCATATTTCTGAGTTCTCCACAAAAATCCACGTCTTTCAGTGTAATTGTCTTTAAAACATTATGCAAAATTATACCACAATAATGTACGAATGTATCTTGGTGAAAACTTTTGTTCAAAACCTTGACCGCTGTTGTTCTATATTTCACCATTTTAGTGCGCGATTGGTACCCAACCAATTAATTTCAAAACCAATTCCAACCAAAACACCTGCAAAAGAAATGAAATCAATTCAAGTCTCATAAACCGTGAGTTGAACTGTTCACATATCCGGCTCCAAATTTATACGAAAATTTCATGGGGTCAGTCCGAGGCAATGTTAAGCCAGTTTCATTATTTTTTTTCTATATAGCATGATAACTGGTATTAATATAACATTAACATTAATAAATTGTATATACAAAGGCTCTAAATTAATTTTGAAACCATCTGAGAGACTATGATGATTCAAAATGAGTAACCCATACCTGTGAAACGTTTCTACCTGAATACACCTGTTATACGACACGCTTGATCTACTAAAAATGCAATCAGATTAAGACCAACGCCAGAATAACCGTATACTAGGAAGACTTGAAATGTGCTTGAATAGTTTATAGACAACCTATATGATGTATTTTGATGTGCAGTGTAACAGGAATATTCACTAAAAAAATTACCAAAGAAGCGGGAAACCGGAATTACCGGGACCAGTCGTTAAGTGGAACACAGTATCCAAATGTTTTCAAATACGATTGTATTTTTCACAGATCTCAGAATTTGATGTGCTGCATGACAGAAATAATTACTAGAATTGTTTGGTCCGAACTTCCATATTCCAGAATTGTTAATAAAGTGTCGCTATTTGACATTGAATTTGCATTGTCCATAAATTATAGGGTTGATATTATTTGATATGTCGCATGACAGAAAGGTTTAACAAAAAAACGTTTCATCCCGGATGACTTTACATGTGATAGCATTGTTCGTAGAAAACCGAGCTGGTGCACCTTCATGTGCCGTGTGACAGAAATATTCACTTAAAAATTCATCCGTTGAAAAGGAATCCGGAATCACCGAATGGGTTGTAAAGTTTCTCCGTGTTTCCGGATGACTTTACAGTCTCTGCAGATCATCGTTAATGTGCCGCATGGCAGGTATCTTCAAGTATAAATGTTTCACAAACATGGGTAGCGCATTCCATATTCACTAGGACTTCCAGCCCAGAACCGCTACCACGTTGCCTGAAAAAGGCCTACATAATACCAAAATGAAGTCATAGTGTTCAAATGTAGGATAAAATATACAATACATTTTATAATAATGTCTGACTTGCAGCTAAACTTTGGAAAATTAATGAAAATGTACTGAATGGCTCTCGGACATAAGCTACTGAACATCCGGAAAGATCCAAAACCGACAATCTGACCAGATCACCACATTTAGCCTCGGAAAGTTGAATGAATTCATAATCATTTGCAGATAATTCAGTTGAAACGGTTGATAATATACGACACGTTTTACCCGGTACTATTGGTTTGTATACGTACGTCAGAATTGCATAAAAACAGTGAAATGAAATCGCTATTTTTTTGCTAAAGTGACGTTAGCTAAAATTTACAAGCTTTTTGCAAAAAAGTGAAAATTTAAGCAATTGGCTATTATCTACGATGGATTTTACACATTTTGTACAGAACAGATAGTTGAAACATTATTCGTGCTTTTGAAAACATCACGAAATACAAAAATTGGTTTCCTGAAAAATATTCCTATTGGCGCTAACGTCAGAATTGCATAAAAGGGCAGAATACATTCGATCATTATCAGGACTCCGCGGATTGTTCCATTACGATGATCAATAAATCAATTTTAATAACCTGAACAGTGGTCGCAGTCGCAAAGTTTCCCCTAACAAAAATGATCAATAAATAATATGTAACTTATACAGGCTATGAAAACTATTCTATTTATTGGATGTCCCTATATTTAAAACAGTTTTATAATTTTGATTAAATGAATTCATTTCCATTGATTATACGTGACAATTAAATTTGAAGTATATCATTTCCACAATAAAATCAATGGTAATTCTTCAAAAGCCGTTTGCGACTTTTTCTATTCTAAGGGCTAATGAGACTTTCGTAAACAAACTTATTTCACTCATTATTCCGCTACCGAGTTGAATTTCATGAAAAATACATATGAATCAATATCTTTACACTTGGTAGAATCAATTTCAAATGTTTTCTGTATTGAAATGATAACAAATAAAGAGAAATCAGTAAAACAAAAGTTTGTTTACAAATCTTATTACCCCTATTCAAAAGTTGGTATAAAATTTATATCTGTAACAATTGCATCAAAAGTTTTCCAAAAACTCATAGAAAAACCTGTTTTAATCGACCTAGCGGAGTAATTCTGCCTTTCTCAATCATGAACACTAAGATTTTATCGTTGTTTTTATTAATTGCAACCGTTCAAATGTATAGATATTACATCTATCCACAAACAAATGTTATTTTATAAATAGTTTTTAATAAAATATGCGGTTGGGGTAAGTTGGCAGTGCTGCACGCGGGTCAGTTGGCAGTGCAAAAAAAGTCATCAAAAAATTTATTTCTGGAATTCACTCCAAAGTAAGAAAATCTTTTTCTTGTGTATCTCGTCAATGTAGGAGATATTTATTCCGGCCAATTGCATGAAGATTTTCGAAAATTTACTTTTGAATAGGGAGTACTAGTCAAAATCAAAAAGCCGGGGTATTGAAACTGAAATATAATAACAAATGTCGGTTAATATACAGTTTTCTCGAAAAGACATTCAGCACGTTTCAAAAGGACCCTTGAAGTAATTGCATCTCCATTTGATTGCTTAGTTTTTGGCGTATCCTCACATACCGCCAACTTACCCCGGAGCCGGGGTAAGTTGGCGGGTTTTCCGCGTTACATATTTTTATCTCTAAAAATGGAGACAATACATCAAACACTTTTCAAAAAATCAGAGAAATTGCCGACAGTCTGCTCTTTCATGCCGCGTGTTTTATTTTGCAAGATCTACCTATATCAAAGCGGTACAAATTGAAAACTGAAAGCCTCGCCAACTAGCCCCGGTCTCCCCTATATTGCATTTTTGTTATACATATCATGTTAACTATATACAAAAAAATAAATTTTCGGGTTCTAAAATTTTGTAAAAGAACAAAGGCCAAATTGAAAACTTGATCCATCAAAACCAGTAATCAGCGTCGTCTTGATCAGCTGGTGGTAGAAGAAGGGTACTATGTGTAGGAAGCAGGGGTGGAATGCACCTCAGAGATAATAAAGAGAAGAATAAAAACGCTCTTTGCACTTTTGAGGCGAACCACACAATAAACCTCTTCACTCCGATGAGTGTTGCTCCCATGTGTGCATTCTACTCCATGGCTGCACACCTCAAATAGTAGAAATAAAGAGGCTCTTTAGTGTGCATCTTGGTCCCACGCGCACGGAAGCAGAGAAGGCTACCAAAAAAAACATTTTAAAAAGGTTCTTCCGATCAATCTTTACCTAAATTGTAGTTTGATGCGCCTTCCTCCCTGTTTATCAGTGAGCGGAGCCACAAAAAAATGGCCCTTCAAGGTGACTCTTTGTGCGGAATTCTGCATCTCTTGGTGCACAGCTTTTTCTCTTTTTCGTGTTCAAGTTTCTCTTTGTGCGGGTGATCTGCACATCGCAGTGTTCTTGTGCTGCTCTTTTTTCATCGATGTATTTCGCTCTTTGTGCACATTGTGTGAGCAAATAACAAGCCTGGTAGGAAGGATACTTTATGTCCAAATGGTTTTAATACCAAAAATTGCTCGCGAAACTTTTTCGAAGCAGTCACGGTAATATTAAATTGAAAAACCCGTTTTAATCTAACTAGTGGTGCGATTGTGCCTTTCTTATTTATCCAAACTATGATTCATTAGCTGATTATGTTAAATAAATTTGTGGAAATGTCTATTACTTTCTTATTACACTTAGCACGTATTTCACAACTACCACGAAAATCGACGCTGACGCACGTTGTATCTTTTATTTGAAATCAAGTTTGCAAGAATTGATCAAGAATCCGCAGGAAAATTGGTGTGATATTACCATAGGATCTTGACGAGTGCCCCGGGGCTTCGAGAATCGTCATAGGTTGCCAATGTGGTAAATGCTACCTAGATTGGACATAAGTGATGTAGACCAGTAAATCCAAGTAATGTTGCACCTATTTTATTAAGCATTACATCATTCGGACATCATGTTTAGTCAGTTTTTATAGACTTTTCTACGGCTCATGTACGTACACATCACATGACACAAATACTACATCACTAGCTGGTGGTAAATAATAAACAAAGACGGCAAAAGCAAATGGGATTGTTTTCAACCAAGAAACTGTATTAGTGTTCGTGAGACCGGCCGACAAGAACTCAATGGGAATTCGCTGTGTGGCCGCATCTTCAACCCGTAACTTTGGAACCGGAAGTCGGATCAACTAAAAATTCAATAACAGCTTCTGTGAGCGTTATACCTTTCATTTGAAACTAATGCCGATTTCGGTTTTAGATCAGAGTCACCCTAGGTTCGCTCTAATATTTACAAAATCCATACAAAAGTGATGGCTCAGAGCGAACCTAGAGTGACTCGGTTCTAAAAACGAAATCAGCATAAGTTTGTGTAAATCGGTTCGGCTATCTCTGAGAAAATTGTGTGAGCTTAAATGACACACACACATACATACGCAGGGGGCAGCAGGAATAGGAAGGACAGATGTTCAGGGGCTTAATGAACCCCCTCCCCTCCGGACCTACTGCGAGTTGGAGAGTTTTGCTAGGATTTGGTGGAGTTTGGATTGAGCTCTGCCAAACCTCTAAAAAAGCCATAACTCCGAAAGCAGCTCCAACGAAGCGAGTCTGTGCCACTAAGCTGCTAAGATCCTAAGATTGCAGTAATTTTGAGATCTTAGCAAAAAAAAGTACCCTGGATCTAATGGATAGCCAACCGGCACATCGATTCGATGCCAGTAGTAACCTGATTATGGCATACTGGCCATGGCGAACGTCAACGGCGACTTTGGGCTGACAGGCGTGCTGTTCTACTCCCTGAGTAAGGAAGAATGCACCGACTTGTAATGGCGAGTGGGATAACAGCACGGCTGCCTCCATTCGTCACCATTTAGTTGATGGTACTAGGTTCGTATGAATCATTCCCGATTTTACGCCGAACCGGCTCTGAACCCTAACCCCCGATGAAGGGTAGTGTCAACACTAGCATGACCTCACTGCTCACATAGATAATCATGGGATCACAAGAGGCGACTATGTACAACGAGTGGAGTTTGGACCCAATAAAATGGAGACAAACAAAGAAACTTGCACATACGGTGAAGTCACCTCCACCAGTAGCAGCTAAAGTCAGATGCCAAGTAGTGGCAGCGAACTACTTGGTGAAGGAGCTTTACTAGTTTGTGGATGCGAGAAACCATGTCCATAAGGACATGAAGAAGATGGTTCTTAGAATCCGACAGCCGTTAGTGTCTGCTCTTCGAGTTGAAGAACGAATAGCAGCTCGGCCTTACAGTGGACTATTACCAAATCAATGTGTGAAAAAGCAGAAGTTTAAGCCTTAAACCTGGAGATTGCGATCGTGTGCAAGGACCTTGATGAAATCACAATGGAAGACGAGCTGAGAGGCGCACTGAAGCAGCAGTGTAACCTGGGTGAGATGCACATGACAATCTGGCTATAGAAGGGATATGGAGGAACTCAGACTACGATGATTCGTTTACCGCTGCCAATAAGGCGCTGGAGGTAGGTAAAGTTACGATGGTCGTGATGCCCATTAATAGCCGCCCCACGAATGAATAGACAAGCGGAGAAATGCTTCAAGTGTTTGGGATTTGGATATTTGGCAGGGGCTTGCAAAGGCTCGGATAGATCCGGGATGTGCTGGAAATGTAGGGATACTGCAGGTAGAGGCCGAAGTGCTTACTTTGTACCCCAGGGGACGGAAACGACCATCAGACGGGTGGCTTTAAATGCCCTGCCTATAAGAAGGCGACGGCAGGCCAATGGTAATGCAGATAACCCAAATAAACTTGAATCACTGTGACACCACACAGCGACTGTTGTGGCAATCTATGACAGAAATAATTTGTGATTTCGCTTTGACGAAAGAGCCGTATCAAGTTCCCCCTGATAACGGTAACTGGGTGTTGGATAGGTCGGGAATAGGTTTTGACAGATTCCTCATTCAAGAAGTGGTAGAACGCTTATACGAGGTCTTCGTGATCGCCAAAATCTACAGCATCTTCGTGTGCATCTGTTACGCTCCTCCAAGGTGGACAGTAGAGCAGTTCATTCTAATGCTGAAGCGTTTAATCGAGCAGTTGAACGGTTAGAAGCCGGTAGTCGTTGATAGTGACTTCAATGATTCGGCTGTGGAGTGGAGCGGTGGACTACCTAGCACAAGAGGGTGTATCCTGCAGGAAGTTCTAGCGAAGTTAGACGTACGATTGTGCAATGAAGGTTCTGTTAGCATATTTCGAAGAGGCGAGAGGGAGTCTATCATCGACGTCACATCTGTAATCCTTCATTGACGGCGAACATGCATTGGAGAGTGTGCTATACAATTACGCATAGCGACCACCAGGTGATTCGCTACCGTATCGGTCAACGGAACCCTGCTGCAACACGGAAAAGGATGACCGGCGAGTGAAAGCATTCAACAAAGACCTCTTCGTTGAGGCACTTCGGCCGAACGGCAGGACCGAGAATGTGGATGGTGACGCTACAATGTCGCAAAAACTGGTATCACGCAACAGGCGTCCAACTTACTGGTGGAAAAAGACGCTTAGTACGCTACGCGCTGCTTGTCTCAGAGTCAGAAGACGGGCCCAGAGAGCAATATCGGAGCCGGATAGAGCATAGCGCAAGGCAGCGTTTCGGGAGGTTAGGGCCGCTTTCAAATGGGAGATCAGACTTAGCAAGTCAGATTGCCATGTGCCGAGAAGAACACGCCAAACTCTGGAGCGACATGTGCCGAGTCATGATGGCGAAAATGAACGGTTCGACGACGCCAGTCGAATTGCGCTCGGGTAAGCAGAAGATATTCGTTGAGGATCTTTTCCCGAAGCACGATCCAACTATCTGGCCACCGACACCGTGCGGCGAAGAAGAAGGAGCAAACACGGACGATCGGCAAGGGACAGATGGAATACCAAACGTGGTGCTGAAAGCTGCGATTCTGGCATATCCGGAGGATGGTGCTGCAGAAATGTTTAAAGGAATGAAACTTCCCTGAAATGTGGAAAGTACTGAAGTTGGTAATGTTGCCGCAGCCAGGGAAGCGCCGGGCGATCCGGCCTCGCATAGCCCCATATGTCTGGTGGATACACTCGGAAAACTCCTGGAAAGAATCGTTGACAGGTTGACAAAATGCATGGAGGGTGAGCGCGGACTGTCCACGATCCAGTTCGGATTCCACAAAGGAGCATCGACAGTGGATGCAAATCGAACAGTGCTCGAGTGTGCTGAGAGAGCATCTAAACAGAAGCGAAGAGGAGATCGATACCGGGCTGTGGTCACGATAGATGTAAAGAATGTATTTAACAGCACAGCTGGGAAGCCATCGCAGCAAAAAATGAGGGTTCCCGACTATCTATATAAGATCCTGAAGAGCTACTTCCAGAACAGAGTGCTGCTGTACGAGACGAGAAATTCAGAAGACAGCAGGCGTTCCTCAGGGCTCTGTTCTCGGTCCAGCACCGCAGCTGCCCAGGAAAGTGAAAATCGTGGGTTTTGCTAACAACGTGTCATTAACAGTGGTGGGCTAGACACTTCAAGAAGTGGAGGTGTTGGTGACGCAGACAATAGACGAGATCGAGAGCTGGATGAACGGGGTCAAGCTGCAAATAGCTCATCACAAGACGGAAGTGTTGTTGATCAGCAACCACAAAGTGGTGCAGCGGAAGTAGATCGCCGTCGGAGCGAAAGTGATTGTGAGCGGTTGGGCTTCAACAACTACGTCGACTACGCCTGCGAAAAGTCGACAATGGCAACGAACGTAATCGCCAGAATCATGCCAAACGTCAGCGCCCCGAGAAGCAGCAGGATACGTCTGCTAGCTACTGTTTTGTCATCGATACTCTTGCCTGGGGTGCTGCGCTGAGTACCAAGCGGAACCGTGAAAAACTGTTCAGGACATTCCGGCTGATGGCCGTACGAGTCGCGAGTGCTTACAGAACAATGTCGTCGAGATGATCCCCATCTGCATCACTCTGGCTGATGACGTGGAATGCTATCGGAGGAAAAATGCACGTAATGCAAGTAGACTGGTCCGAGTGGACTCGTTGGCTAAATGGCAGCAGGAGTGGAACAACGCGGAGAAAGCAAGGTGGAGCCATCGACTCATCGCAGCGTCGGCTTGGGTGCATAGGACGCATGGAGGAGTGAACTTCCATTCGATGCAGTTTTTTCAGGGCACGGATACTTCCAGAAGTATTTGCATCGGTTTGGACATGCTTCGTCACCCCTTTGGCCGGAGTGCGTTAACGTGCAGGAGACACCGGAACACATGGTCTTCGAATGCCCTAGGTTCGAAGAAGTCCGTAGGTGTGGTGTGACAGACATACCTGGGACGCTGTCAACAGAGTGGTTCCGACTATACTCTCCAAGCTGCAGAGGAAGTGGCAAAGGGACCAACAAAGTAGCGCCATTGGCTAGATAGTCGCTATGAAGCAACAAATCGGGTTTTGAGAGAAATTCTGCCGCCGGGAAACTCTCCGACGGTGCAGACTAGGTCTACTGTCGGGGACCAATTGAGTAGTACGTGACATAGCACCGGGTTTGGGTCGCCGGTGAATCGGACATCAAGCTTCGCCGGAATCGCCGGAATGGGTACTATGCACATAAACAAGCCCTCCCCGAAGTGATGCCGTAAGGTAATGCCGGGGAGGAATCGGGTTCTGGGCAAGAGCAGAGGTTTTTAGCGGATCGGGTGATGGAAAGCCCAAACCAGTTCGCTGAGTAGGATTTTGCACATTTTATCCTGCATTTCAGCGCACATATACACATATACAGACATTTTCTGATCTCGACGAACTGAGTCGATTGGTATAAGAGATTTGGCTCTCCGGCCTTCGATAAAAAACTCGTAATTCTGAGTGATTGCATAAGCTTTCTATTTTAGAAAGACAAACCAAAATGTTGATAGTGAAAATATTCATGGAATCAAAAATCTAACGTTGAATTTGAAGAAGTTGTCTTTCACAAATGTTTATGATATGCACAACAACAAACACGGTGAGTGAAAAAAAATCAGCCTCATTGTTCATTACGATTGATTGGTTCATAAGACTGGCCAGGTTACGACGTAATTTGTTGGTCACAGCTTTAGTCAATGTCTTTGTCGTTACAGAACGAGGATTTTTCGAAACGGGATGTCTGGACGCTCCACTTTCATCTTGCAATAGTTTCTTGCATCGCTAGACAAATTTTCGATTCACACCGAGCAGCTTCGTTATGTCTCCAACGGACTTCTGTTTCCTTAAGGGGTTACGCCACTGTAGAGCACGAAAAAGCTAGTATCAATTCGGCGCTAGCTTAGTCCTGTCACTAAGTTAATGTCGGATTCTGATGAGTGGAACTCGAAATGCCTCTCCAATAACCAATGTCGGTTTTGTGCCCATCACACGAAAAAATGGGTTAAAACAATTTTCTTCTTACTTGAGAAAAATAGTTTCATCTAAATCTCCACTAAAACTGTACACACACGAGGCGACAGGACACAACATCAACACAACATCAACGGCACGGAACGTTTTGATGCACGGTACGTGATAATGGGCACAAGAGAAAAGTATTACACTTATCCTGACGGAACGGTGACGTTCCGTTGACGTTGACGGAGGCTGATGTAATGTCTGAATCGTCCTTTATTCCAACGCGGCAATAGCAACAGCGTTGAAATAGGTAGAACAAAATCCATAGTGAATATTTTTTGTGGCGTGTGTCCTGTCGCATGTGCAAATAGCTTAAGGATAAATATGGCATTGTCATTATTATGGTTTTGCTCAATGAAGTAACTTATAAAAATCCATTGAATAAATAGTAATATGGCTGACAAATAAAATGTTGAAATCGTGTAATGTGGATCGAAGAACATAATTTTTGTTAAATGTTTAACTTTTCCCTTTTATAAAATTTGGGCTATTCCGTGGGTTTCCAGAGGAGACCTCCGCGGCAGAGAGGATTACGAGAAAACGAAAAGCTAGCATGGATGCATTCGAAGCACCCCCAGAAGGGCTAAGAAACGCAGGAAACAAAGAAAATATCTCGATAAACATATGATTACGGCCTAAAAGCCAACTGTCAAAATCAACTTTGAATGGAAATTCCAGACAAACCGTTACTAGTCGAACACAGTTCACAACAGTTTATGAAAGAGAAAACTTTTCTCTTTCGTTTATTATCAACATCTGTGATTGACGTGTAACGGTTTGTCCGGAATTTCCATTCAAAGCGGATTTTGACAGTTGGCTTTTAGGCCGTAATCATATGTTTGTCGAGATATGATGATTATATTTTAGGTAAATTTTGAATTGTTTACTGTCGAAAATTTAAATATTTAGATATAGAATACAATGAATTGTAAAGTAAATTGTAATAATAAATATTGTTGGGAAGGATTGTCATGTACCCAAATAACGGGTATATTTTTAGTATAGCGCTAAATTATATCCTAAATATGGTTACGCTATTTTAGCGTACATTTGCAGAAAGAAAAATGAAAACATCTGCATTCGAGACGTCAGTCTCTTTTTGCAGTGTGTGATTCAAAGCGATAGAAGTGTTTTTCATTAATATTTAAAGAATCGAGTTCCCTTTTCTTGGCCCGCTTAAAGTTTAGAGAGTCTATCGGAGTGTTTACTTGTTTTTGTTAACTACCCGACCGTCCGGGAGGTGGACCAGCAGAGGCAGACAGGAACTCCAGATGCAGGAACCGGCAATTTAGGTTCCTGCATCTGGAGTTCCTGTCTGCCTCTGCTGGTCCACCTCCCGGACGGTCGGGTAGTTAACAAAAACAAGTAAAATTTTCAATAAGACTTGAACAAGCATTCAATAATTATGGCCAACAACTTAATCTACTCAGCATATTCCTCTATGCATGGGTGCATTTCATTAAGCATGGAAAAAGTATCTGAAAAGTCATGAAATTTGCAAAAGCAACCCCGAATCTGGCATCACTGTGACGGAGTTCGGCTCCAGTCCACTAGCATCGAACGAAAAAAAAATGCGAGACAAGAACCACATTGTTAGCGTGTCTGCGCGTTGCACATATAACCACCAGCAAAAGCAGCATCAAGGTCAATTAATTAGAATGTGGTGTACAATGTGGCGAAGAAGGAGAAGGAAACAAACGAACGAAACGGTGGGTAAGCTGCGAAATAAAGCAACACCATCAACAACAACAGCAACCAAAAAAAGACGCGAATTGTTTGCCGCTGGTGGGTGAATGTGTACGCGGGTGGGAAAAGCACGGTAGGTAACACGGATGATCGAGACGGAGCCGGGCAGAGACAGAACGTGAAGGTGAAGTGGTAAATTTAAAGTGGAAGATCTATTAAGAAGAAGGAAGCGAAAAAGCACGCGGAATATAGCGGAACAGTGGCGGCAACGAATTTGGTTTGGACCTTCATCGGCATGGCAATGATTTAGGAGAGTAGTTTTTGGGTACATAGGGTAGCGGGACTGTTTTGGCCCTGTTGGGAAAGAGTTGCATTGTTTCGTTACGGCTTTCATTCGATGGATTACAACAGGTTTACGTTTTTGGCAACAATTTTATTTTTTTCAGTTACCAAAACTGGAACAGTGCCAAAAATGGAACCTTATGTTTAAAGCATGGATTTTCAATTTTCGACTTCAAAAATTGTTTCAAATCTTTGTGAAATGGAATGAGATGAAAGAAAAAATAAGCAAATTCAATTTTATTCATGTTTTTATCAATTTCAGTCGTCGTCCAGTAGAATTCTCACAATCTTCGCGCACTTCTCGAGTGTAATGTCCCTTATTACGGAGGTGTAAAGTATCATTTACTTCAAGTAGCTTTTCTTCGGCCCACTGGATGTCAAAACTCAAACAGTTCACTGCATGGTAGTGTTGATTTCGCTCCCGGGGCTGTAAATTCTTTTTTTTCTGAAAATTAATGAACAATTTTGTTTAAAAAACGCAGACCTTTTAAAAAAATAAATAAATTTATTAATTCTCCATAGCTAACCAATCGTTGATCTTTAAAATGGAATTGATAGATTGAAAATCGAATTGCAATGCTTGAAGATATTTAGGCTTGAAAAAAAAATTTTTTTGTTGTAAAAATTACTTGTCATTGTCCAAACAAAAGGGATTGAAACATCATTGTTACGGTAAAAATATGCTCCAATGAAAGTTCCAAAAATCTCTAGAACAAGGCCTTTCCTGAAAATAAACATCAAATGTTCGGTGTTAAGTCAGACCGGATTAAGGGACAAAATATTGATTTCGAGAAAAACGAGTTTAAAATTTCAATCGCAGCATAATTTACATTATGATTGGAAATTTATTTTTGCCATTGTTACATGCATGTTTATTGTTACATAATTCAAATCTGGTAAAAGTCGAATGTAGCTGACGATATTATTTATCCAGAGCTATCATTATCTCATTTTTGATGTTTTGCGACCTAGTCCGGTCTGACCTAACATCGACCAAATGTTAATATAAGCAACCCGATTTTTCAAGAGCCACCCTACCATAAAACTTTAAAAAATCATAACAAATTAATCATTATAGATAGCCTTGTTTATTCAGCAAACTTGCTTCAATTTATTAATGTTATTATACATATTATAGGGCATAGCGTAGGTAAACTTAACACATCTAAACAGTCGATACTTTGAACACCCTAACCACAAGGACTACCCTATTTTCAATCATTTGAAAAAATCGCCAAAAAAACTAACAAGTTTGCCTAAGACATAAGGCTTGCAATGTTGCTAAGGTTCTTTTGAAAATTTTCTCCAGAACTAGTCTTATCATGCAGCGTAGCGCATTCCTCTGTACTTGACTCTTAAAGTGCACAGACTCTGTGTCTTGCTATACAAATTTATTCCGTCAGACACTAGTTACATTGTTACCAGTTATATTATACATAAATAATACATTTCTATACTTATTGCAATCAAAGACAACTCGTATAATGTAAAATATAGTTAACCCTTAAATGCATAACGTTGTTTTAAAACAACATTACGAAAAACATCTCAAAATTATCTCAGTAATGTATTGATACTATGCACAGTGGCGGATTTCCCTAAAAACCTGGCCAAAAGTCGAAAATGGTTTTGATTGATCTGCATAGGTGTATACCATGTTTTTTTGGGGCGCAGATTACGATTTTGATGTCAGATTTTCAAAATTCAAAATGGCGCATGCAAAATGGCCGACATTTTAATCTAAAAATAAGTAAATTTTCACGAATGAAGATTTAATGGCTCCAGTGTATGCCAATAACATTTATAATGTATCAAATTTTAAATAGTGTGTAGCTAAATGATAGAATTTGTTGATTTGCATACATTAAGAGGATTGGGTGTCTAGATAATGTAGCTATTATGAGAATTGATGTTATTAGTCATTTCAAACTATGTATTTTGAAATATTATGCAACATAGCTACAAAACTTTTAAACTCTCTGTACGATTATTGTTCAATTGCTGATGCATATATTTCTCAAAGAACGAAAAATAGTATTTTTCTAATATACAGAAAATAAGCCGATTCTGCGACGAAATGCATGGAGTGAAAATTGACAACAAGTTTGCATGCAAATTGCAGTAACTAAAAATAAATATGAGAAAAATACGAAAATAAGTGAAATTCACTAAGATTGATAGTTTTATTTAAATTAAATTTGTCCGAGGATTTGTCCAAAGTACATTATTATACAATGAAACATTTAAATTCTTGCGTTATACTTGGTCAGAACATGCTAGTACTGCTTCCTATTATAGTTTTGAGCAACCACGTTTTATTGTCATGCTTGCTGACATACTACGACTGTTAACCTTCTCACAAACAAATTCGACAAACTGGAGTGTACGCCAAAGTGAGCTCTTTGGCCAAATAACGGCCGGAGATCCCAGTATTCTTTTGCACTACTCTACTCTTTTCGCTCCAGTCATATATTCCACCTTTAGATTTGTTTTGTTTTGCATGATCCAAGGTCATAGTTCCCAGATAACGTTTAATCATGGCATCCATGATCGATTTTTGATATTTGGAACCTTTGGCGATTACTTCTGTTGACCTCGTTGGATTTCAATATGAACGACCAAAATTATTTACGTCTTTTGCGTTCCACTTTTGATAACTTTTGAACATGTTTATGAATCTCGATGAAATTTTCACCACTAAATACCCAATTCTTTCTGATCAAAATGCAGTATTGTACGACTCGCTATGACAACCGGAGGTACAGTAGTAATTAAAAGTACGAGTCCAAATTTTAATCTAAAAATCTTATAATCCATCTCCGTCTCCACTTAATCAAAGATTACTCATAAACGGGCAAATTCGGGCAAGAATTCTATTATGTTCCAAATAGAGAATCGTTCAAGGAACACAAATTGCCTTAAATCATAGTGGACATACGTGGACAAAAAAAAGTATTTCAATAATTTAGCAAAAATGTCTGTTGAAACCGTCTGCTACAAAAGCCTGAAAGTTATTGACATTTTCTATAGACAAACAAAATAATATGTTCTGACATCAGTACATATAATTAAAGTACATACCGTCAGCATAACTTTCCATTATTACACATTTGAAACCGACACTTTTATCAAAATCTAGCTACACTTGAATAATACTGATATTTCGGGCACTCGATGAAAAATATTAGCAAAGCGCGATGGTTTAAACTGTTTGGATGTGTCAACACCTCAAATATGAAAATTTTGGAGTGTTTCACTTAAAATAGCATGCGGCAGCACCATCTGAAGGACAATATATGCACTAGACCCCAAAATACTACCATGCAATTTTCGACTTTTGGCCAGGTTTTTAGCCAAATCCGCCACTGTGCTATGTAATAATTTTCACAAAATTTGAAAAAATGATTTGCGCCTTCGAGGGTTAATATGACTCCCATATTTGGAAATTAAGTCAAATGTGATATCAATTGATGCAAAAACATGTCTATTGCACATTTTTAAAAGACTTATTATGTACAACAAAAATCCAAAAACGGAACTCAATTGTTGCCAAAATCGGAACGTGCCAAAAACGGAATCTTATTGTACCTATAAATCGGTATTAAGGGGGGCGTCTGGTGTAAAGTTCTCAAACCGATGGTTATTTTGGTTTATGATTTAGAAGGCAAGGAAACAATGCATCTTTTTTGTAATGTTAAGATTTATTTATACATTCACTGCGCAGGGAAAAAAATTACTCACGCGGAGCCATACTTACGAGCGTTCCAAGAATAGACGTTCAACCATTTCCACGTCGGGGAGCGCCGCGCCAAACACTATAACTTCTGATAAAATACACTGATACTGCAAATTTTATAAGTTTTGTGAAGCTTAGACTTGTAGTTACGCGATGAACCACAAAAAAATAGAAAAAAATTCGAGTGTCATGAAAACCGAAAAATTGCATATTTAACTGTAAAATTTGCTTACTTTTCTTCAGAATAACAGGGAGAAATTTTTTTTATTCAGTTTTCTGTAGGTTCATCGATAGACTACACATATTGTGCATTCTCATAAAACATTTAAGTCAGTTCGTTGATTAGTTTTTGAGTTAACGCTATTAAAGAGTTTCCCACATCAATTTGCATCACGGAAAAAACACTACAGAAAATGACACATTGGGTACTTTCTCCTGAAAATTTAGGTAGAAGTAGATTCGAGTGTATTGGATACACTGTATTTTTATCGCTGTCAGTTTTTCGAAAATTGTTGCCGATAGATTGAAATCTGCGTGTTTTCTAGCAAATGTGCGCGAGGAATGCATGGCTGTTTAAAACAAAAGTTCAGCATGGCCACAGATATTGTGGGAGACTAATCTAGAGTTTTAATACTAACAATTAAGCGGATAAAAAGAAGTCGATTTTTTGCGCACTACACCAGACGCCCCCGTTAATATCTCCGCTTGGTATCCGGCACCAGTATTGAAAAAAAAAAATAGTGAAATATTTTTGTTTGAGCGGAACGGCAAATTGAATCTGGCTTACTTATTTATTCATTTGCAGTTAATATCAACAGAAATAGTATGGTCATAATGATAGTTTTTTAACATAGTTAAAAATTAGTTTGTATTTTGCTACGTGGAATGTAAAAGTCAAACTCGGATGAAACCTTTTTGAAAATTCGCTGCAAACCAATTTTCATCCTACTGTTTGCGTAGGTTGACCAAATAAGGTTGCATCAGGGCCTTATAAGTGATGACGTTTTTCACGAAACCACATTGTTTGCGCTGGTCGGAAATGTAACTCGAACAAATCAGATGTTTTCTCTGACGACGCACGTAGGATTTTAATTTTTAGTTGTATTGTTTTTGCCTTTCTCATATAGAAAGGTTGTGCAATCACTCTGAACATGGCCAATCTAATGACTAATACAGGTTTTCTGTATTTAACAGGGGCGTAGCCAGGGGTATGCGGTAAGGGGTTGCCCCACCTCCCTGCGATATACGTCACCATTCCCTAAACCGGAAGGGCGAAATGATGCGTACGGGGCTATACGGACCCCCTACTTCATCCACCACCGTTCAGCGGCTTGCGGCTACGCACACGATTGCACACGCTACAGCAAAGAATATACATGATGCACCAATCGACAGCTGTGTTGGAGACCGTCCATGATTCGATTGTGGACGTGTAGCTCTTTCAATCAGTGGGTACACTAATTGTAGCTAGGTCGAGTAGGAATTCGTGTCATTTTCACGGTATTTAAGATAGTAAGATAGATCACCGTGTAGACAACCCCATGGCATGCCGTAGGAGTTGAAGTCTTCTAGAACCACCTGAGATGCGATGTATATGGAAACAATATCCGTAAGTCTTTCCGTTTGATTCAGACTTTACAAGTGACAGCTTCAAAACCTGGTACAAGGTAAAAGTTAATCCGATTGAAATAATAGCACATTTTGAACCCCAAAAATGATACTCCAAAGTGTTTTCTCGGCTTAGCGAATAATGTTAAAACTGTGGAAGATCTACGTCATAAGTTAAACAAATTTTATACAATGCAAATGCATTGCGTAAAATCTGGGAAAAACATAGGGACTGAAATATAAGGAAACTTGGGGTTTTTGGTGTCCCATGTAGAAATTCCTGCTAGTTTGTAAGATTTACGAGACCAGGAGCAACTTATTTCGATTTTGTAACAGTCCCCATCAAGGGACACTCTCAGGTCTTTACGAGGAAGATTAGGAGAGGATTTTTTTCCTTTTTCGACAATTTATAGATTCAGTAGCAGATATGTTCCCTCAATCGGATTGTCAGATTCTCGCTCTGTAGTGAACAAGGGATCGTAGAAATTAGTCGTGACTAGTGACGCCCTCTTTGGCATTTCTTCTCGGAGCATTCCTGAAAAGAATGCTTCTGTTTCCCCGCATAAATTATATGCGGGATATGTCGAGAGTTCATACGTAGTCTCTCCACAGTAGGAACTCCGTATTTTCCACATCCGGCCTTGTTTCTACAATGGGTAGCTTTATGGCCCAATTATTTGCAACGACGGAAATCCATGTCCCTTTGTGCAAAAAGGTAAATAGGTCGGCCCCGTTGAAAGGAAAAAACAAAGTTTGGAAGAGCAGATCCTGCGAAAGGCTCTAAATAAGGCTGATGGAAAATACGTTGTTCTCTTATACTTCTCGATTTTTGCTAAATGCAATTGCTTGAAAATCAGAAACATTCCTTTGTAAGAGTCGGATAAATAAACCTTCAGTAAAAAAAAACCCGGAAAAATATACCCGATTCTTACAAAGTAGTTTTAGTTAACCGACTTTTAATCTGGAGCATCAAGATATACGAAAGCTCTTAAGAGCGTTTTATTTATTTTTAACCGTTTTTTATACTGGAGGTATATCCTTGCCGAGTTTTATGGGTGAGAACCTTTTAAGCGATTCTTATACTGAAGGATTTTTGTCCGATTTTTATACTTGAAGTTTATTTCCGATTTTTATATTCTAATATGTTTGAAACGGGTTTTGCGAAGTATGGTCTATCCTTGCGAATTTTATTTTCGGTCGCTCATTTGTATTCTCGAAAGTGGAAATCGCTAATTGGGTCATTAAGCTATACAGTAGGATTCCGTTTTTGGCAGCAATAATTTTTTTTTTTCAGTTGCCAAAACTGGAACCGTCCCAAAAATGGAACCTTACCTTAAAAGCTTTTATTTTCAATTTGTGACATCATAAATGTTACAAGAACATTAATTATATAAGAATATGTGAAATGGAATGAAATAATAGAAAAAATCAACAAATTTAACTTTATTCGCTATGCCCGCGCCCATAAAATATATTAAATATGACTGCTGTGTTTGGAAATAAATTCAAAAGCGATATCCATTATTACAACAAAATGATTATTGAGCATTTTTCAAAAGATTTACCATGAACAAAAATAATGTTGCCAAAAACGGAACCCATTTGTTGCCAAAAATGGAGCATGCCAAAAACGGAACGTGCCAAAAAACGGAATCTTACTGTATATAGTTTTCCATTCCATTCGATAAATTTAGGTCCAATATACATAATAAAACTTTATTTCAAAAATATTATGTTGTAGTATGTAAAAATGTGTTTTGTTTGTTTTTTTGTTTTTTAAAATAAATCTTTTGTAAACATAGACAACCATACATGTGGGCGTAGCGTATTGGTAAATCGATTGCCTTGTACGCAGCGCACCTGGGTTCGAGTCCCGACCCCGCACATAGGGTTAGAAATTTTTCCTAAGAGATTTTTCTAACCCGAAGAGGCGAATGACCTTAAGGTTAAAACCTCTATAATTGAAATAAAAAAAAAAAAAAAACAACCATACATAAGAAAACTGTGGTTGTTTACATCCGGCCTATCAAGACAACACCCAAAATGTAAAAAAACTATATATTCTGGCAGAATATATAACAAAAATCTACCTCACCAACAATTTGGTCATGAAGAGACACTATTTCAAAGTATCGTTCTAGTCCTGCCGCGAAAATGCGAATATCTAAAATGAATGAACCTGGAATCGCGCGCACTTAAATTCAACAAAATATCGATTGATTTCAATGGCTGCAATATTCAATATTGTCATCTGTGATTGTAGTTGAATTATGATTGAAAAATTGTGGCTTTTTTTAAAACTGGAAATTGACATTTTCCAGGTGCATTATATCAGAAACAGTAAGAAATTGAGAACAACATTGAACGAATCGATGTAACTTTTGTAAATCACGTAGTCGTCATCTATTAACAAGTTGAATTTCATTGGCATAACGCTAATTTTTTTCTAGATTGTCGTAGTGAAAGGACAATTATTGAATGGATCGTCGACATTGTAGTGTTGACGTTTAACCTGCTTTACTTCATCATTCCTCATTATTAACGGAGGCACTCTTCAGCCTCAAACAACGTCTTACAACTATGAACGTCAGACTTTATCATACGTGGTGGGAATAGCGCAGCAGGTAAGTCCATTACACTGTACGCAACTCACCTGAGTTCGAGCTCCCACAAACTCATATAGTGTGTTAGGCCCTTTGTCACGTCCGATCAGATTGGTCAGAGATGCTAATATCTTATTAAGATCTACCAAAATGATCTTCTTTTTTTCGACGGTACCTGTAACCTGCCCGGTGTGGCATTGTAAATCCACCTATAGTGATGGGAATCTGAAAAATTTTCTCCATATATTTTGATTCTTACAGTATTTTTAATACTTTCACACGGTTGAATATTTTGACTTAAATTTGAAAAATAAATCTCAAGATGACTCCCCTGATGCTGAGGATCATTTTTTGATCATTCTACTCTACAGCAGTTTATAACTGTTCAATTATAGGTGCCCTTAGCTCAGTTGTGCCCAGGGCACAGTTGCACGACTTAGAACAAAATGTGGACTAAAGTCCAAACTTTTCCGTATCGGTTCATATAGGACATTTTTATGTAATTTTGGTACGCTGAATTCGTTTTCGATATCAAAACATTTCAAAAATAAACATTTACTATTCATTAGGGTGTCTCAAAAATATTTTTTTTTCTAAATCGTTCTAAAAATTTGTGTATATTAAATTTCGTGTGCTAAATCGTTTTTGATATTTGTAAAAAAAAAATCATTATGCATTAGGGTGGCTCAAAAATAATTATTTTGTTGTGAAGGTTCAAAAAAAATTTTAAACACATTTTTGTGCGCTGAATTCCTATGTTGGTTATAAAATAGAAATTGACTTTATTTCTTATTAGAGTGGCTCAAAAGTAAATATTTTGTCTTTTATAATGATTTATTTCAATTGTAATTTTGGAATTTTTTTTCCGTTTTGAAACGAATTGATTGACATCTCATTATGGGGCTTCAGAAATGACTATATTATTTTAAAGGATCAAATAAATTGATCGACTAATTTTGGAACGTTTAATTCATTATTGGGTTACTTGGTATGAAAACCAAATTTTCTTTCGTTTTCAAAACAAACATTTTGAGCGTCTTAGTGGAATACTGATTTACATTCACTAATCAACAAGATGGTTAACGATTTTGTTTTCGCAGGTGTGTTTTAAGTTACTTAGATTGCTTATTTCATATCTTAAATAAAAATAAATCCAAAATCCTTTTTTCGCGTATATGGTTCATTTAACAATGGTCTTATTTTATTTGGATAATATCGCATACCCTTAAGCTATATGAGTGCTATGCAAACTTGGATAAAATAATCTCACCAAATGACTAGAACTCTACTGTGTTCACTCAATTTGACAGTTATTGCTCTTAATTCCTTTACCACTTAAAAACCATACTTCCCACTCGGCTCCTTACTCTTGATCACTATTAAAACCCTTGTAGATCATGCTCTAAATACTATTTGAAAGTTGTGCATAAATTAGTGTCATTATTCTAGTTATAAAGCGAATATTTAAATTAAATGTCAGTAATAACCATGCGTCTCCACTCACAGTTTTTTCAAATTTTGACTACTTATCGCAAGTTTTCGCAAAACTAGCATAGGTTCATTTTAAAGAGAAAATGAACAGCTTTCAAATGAGCATAGTGTGATCGCGGGCATTCATGGGCGTCGTTGTTGTTTTCGCTTTAGAAGTTCGAATTTAATAAAAATTCATGACAAACAGTTATCTAAACACTAACTAAACCAACCAGTGACTTATTTTTAGCGATTTTACGATGTAATTTTAACACGTGGATAATTTTGGTGAAGTAATGCAATTCATAAAATCAACCGTTTCTTTGAAAAACGAGAATAACCGTATGTAGTTCCTATGGTCAAATAATGCAAAAAACACCCTTCAAAAAGATGTCAAAAATTCATTTTGCATTCAAATCACCTAAAATCTCGCGAAAATGTCTGATGGCTCAGCTGATACGAGAAAAATACTAATGAGAATATCGCATAACCTTCATATATGGACTTAAGTCCGGGCTCGTCCCACTGTGCAGGGGCCCGAGTGATCTTGAGACGGCCCTGGCATATAGGGATCAATGCGTATAGCACAATGTGGAACAACGAGATACCTGCAAAGGTTTTGCTTTCATTTTCCTCAATTAGCGTTGGTCAATAGCGAAGTTACAGCCCACAGGCAATTCATTATGCTTAACGTTTATACTTCAATGTGATGCTGCAAACTTATCGAAATAAACGAAAAAAATTTTGACCCCAAATTAGAGGCGAGTTACACCAACATATCGGTAAGGAATGCACAAAACAGGAGTCAACATTCCATTCCTAATGCGGTTACAACCTCGCCAAACCTTACTCAGTGATGCAACAGTCGTGTTCATAGTTTTGGAACATGATAATGCTCTTTTTGCTTCGAACTCTGACGAAGCGAGGAATTCTAGTTCGAAAAGAAAGACGAATAAGATTTTTTTTTCTTTTTTCAAATTTCGCTTTCGAGGCATTTCTTTCAATTTAATCCGCTGAATCATGCACCTTTCTCCCTAATTAGTTGCTTGCTGTACACATACCGAAATGTAAAGGTGCATCTAACAGTTTGTCGAGTAATTCTGAAGAAAATCTTGCTCGCTCGATAAACACATACACACGCACTCCTGACTTTCTTCAGTGCAACGAAAATGATGCACAATATGACTTGGCTGATTCCTTTTCAGGCGGAACCATTAATTTGGAGGGTTTGGCTACCACTTTGGGAGTTACTTACTGTTTTGCGCTTGTAAAGGGTGTTTTTATCATTTTTTTTTTCCAAATTGATACGAAATTCAAAAAAGAATCATTGCATACCATATATTCATATTTATTTTACGCCATCCTCTGTCCACACTGAGTACCTATCACTGATACCAGAAAGGTGACTCCACCATCTGGACCTTAGATATCAGCCCATAAACTCACTGTCACTTTCCTTCCAAAGGAACATATGGTCAATGCTTTTTTAAATTAGTTGATATGTCAGCTCAGTCACCAATAAAATATTCCGATTGAAAAACATTTCTAAAATACACCCTTTATTTGTTACGTGTAACTGTTACTGCAATGTATGTGTGTATCATTTCGGATAATCTAACATTCGTAGTAAATTTTCTTTCGCTTAATAACGTAACTGACTGAGAATTTTTAACGAAGAACGTTCAAACTTCTAATTCTCAGTATTGTATCAATCACCCATGTCAAATCCTGTGGATAGTCGGAAAGAAAATCGAACAAACAACATTCAAAATTCTTCACGTATTATCTTACAATGATTCCCAATTAATCACCACTCTGCGCTACAACTGCAATATTTGACAACATTTCCCCTATGACCTCCCAAAACCTTGAGACCTAATCTGTAAACAAAGAAAAATAAATCTCTCCCCTTGGCTGTGTGATCAATGGCATTCACCTGAAGGCAGCCTTTTGACAGATAAATGAGCCGAAACGATGGTAATAACATGACTAATGAGCTGCAATTAATCAGCACACGGATGACCCTTCACTGCCACCGGGGCTAGAAATTCTGCCAAGACGAGTTAAAATTGCCTCAAAAAATAGCTTCAAACTCGTCAATCCATCAGTTCTTTCAAATGTCAGGTACCAACCTACCTGTTCTTGTTTGGGTCATCTGCTAGCGTCGTTCCGTCGTGAGCTGCTGCACAGTCTAGGATTCGGTCACACGGGCAATTAGCGTTGAATTGGTTCGAATGGGGCAACAAAAAAACAACACCCAGACGACGACGACGATGATGGCGATGCTGAGAAACAATCTTCTCGCGTTCGTATAATTAGAATTCTATCAAAGCGGAAATTCCGTTGTCACTATTTTATAAGCAGACGCAGACTAGTCTCTCCTTGAGACGCAGACTAGCAGCTCAGGTGAAATCGTCACCGCATCCTGGAAGTGATCCAAAATTCAATTATAGATTTCTTTCTGCGCTCGCGGATCTATTTCGATCGTCTAACGAGGACACAATCGCATAAAACTACTTTATGAATGAAGTGACATCATAGACACAATTCGGCGAGGGTATAAATAATTTGCGTTTTCTGCGTCGAAACTGGGTGACACATTAAAGTGGTTTGGTTTATGTCCATGCCACTGACACTAGCAGTGTCAGCAGCGGGTGAACAGCATTTTTATGAATGGATCTGGTTAGAAGTTAGTATCCAGTCAGGCAGTGGCATAGTGTCATCACGGATGACGGTGTGTTTGGCACCCTCGCGCTGGATGTGACGTTCGCAAAAATCAGCTAATTAAAATTTGGGATTGGAACCCAATAATTTGATTTTGTTTTTCAATTTACATTTTTTTGTTAATTAAATATTATGTTTTGTGTCAATTTTCATGTTGTACATTTAAATTAAAGTGCCCTTTGGTTCTCGCTATTTGATCTTTTTTGTCATTTTTTTTATAATTTAGTTGTTTGACATGGATCATTGCGGTTGCTGAAATTTTTATTAAAAAATTAAATCATGTTTTTTTGCAAGTTTAGGCTTCCTTTTTTAGCGAAAGCGATTTGCTGGGCCTTTCGTTTGGATCCAACAAGTTTTGCATAGCCTTCTTGGTTACTTTCCTCGTCGCACCTCGCTGACAACTGTCCTGTCTTTCTCGTCTTCTTGATGTTCTAATATGTTTCTATTGGGCGAACATCTGGCGGTTTAGGCGGGTTCATGCCGTTGCTCGCTTCATTCCACTTCATGGTTTGTTTCCCTAATGGAAAGATGCCGAATGCGGCCAAAATAGAACGGAACAATTGTGTTGCTCGAGGAAAGGCAACATACGTTTTTTTCCAAACACTGTCGCTCGTCAAGGCACAGGAACAGATGGCTTGCCACACGCGATATTTATTGAGCTTCGATACCTTAATGTGTTTGGAAATCTCTACCACCTTTCCTCTTCCAGTCAAGGTATAATATTCCTATCCAGGAAGCTGTTTATTCTTTCTTTTGTATTTGTATTTGTAGTAGGCTGTAGGCTACAAGCCCGTTACCCATTTCTTAAAACTAATTTACAGAATAGGGAATAATTATAAATTACAGCTACAAATCGCAGCTCTAAAGTAGTTGTCCTCTGTAATAAAGGCTTAATCTATGCCTCATCACACTCGGAGTAGTGTTGAGCGAGATCACATCTGCCATAGGTTGAACTCGGTCATGAACCTAGTGCATGGTTCGTGCTGCGTGTAGTTTCGCGATCGGTTAGGTGGCTCGAAGATCCGACGACGTCGTAGTACCGTAGGACTATCGTTGAAGGTTAGATTGTCACGCAGACGTTGACTTTTGGTGCGTCCAGCCAATACATTTGAGAAAAAGGTCACATCCGCTATCGTATGTCTAGAATGAACGGTGTCCAGATCGACTAGTCCGCACAGTTGCTGGTAAGGAGGCAGCTCATCGTTTTTCCAACCCAAGTGTCTAAGGGCGAAACGTACAAATTTTTTCTGAATTTGTTCGAGCCTATTGATCTGTGTTACATAGAGCGGGCGCCAGACTACGCTTGCGAAGTCAAGTTTCGACCTTACTAGTCCAATATATATAGACAGAATAGCATGAGGGTCGTCCAAAGCGAACAGTTGCAGGCAGTCCTTTACAACTTGATCGATGTGTCCGTTGAAAGAAAGCGAGCGATCGAAGGTTACTCCCATGACGTAGATCTCGCCATCCTGTAGCACCCAATCAAACTTCGTCAACATTTTCATGTACAGCTTTCCTGATTGTTCTCTGGTCGACTTGTTTTGCTTACCATCACGATTTGGAGTCACCACCTTCCTGTAGGTTAGCAGATCAGCTCGTTTTTTAACTCGATGCACGGTAAACGACACTTACAGCTTGCTGGCGATATCTCGGAAGGAGAAGTTGAGGTACCGCTTGAAACACTTTTATTACGTTGGTGACAGTTGATTTGGCCACATTCAATACTTTCTTAAAGTAGCATGCGAGCAGTTCGGATGTAGGTGCTTAGAGTTCTAAGGTGATTCGTCTTTGGCTGTAACTAGGTTAGGAATGAGGTAAGCGTGCAGCAGGCTGCAATGACAGCGAACAACTTTGTTTACATACTGAAATCCAAGCAAACATAAATGGAGATGCGTATAATAACTTGTGAACAATATTGTTAGCCGTGGTTTTTGAAAACAACATGGCTGATCGATATTTTTAAGGATCGTATCACCTGGGAATAAAAGCTCCTTGGTTCGGATGTTCCCGATGCGCGAACAAAATTTTGCTCCGGGGTTAGGATACAATACTGTTTGTGCACTGGATATAGAACAAAGCGCTGGCTGGCTTCACTGGTGCCTACAGAATAGACAAATTTTTGGCTTCTGCTTTGTACGGTGTCAGAAGATAGACTGGTGGGGCTGGTTGTTGATTTTGAAGGTACTGAACGTCGAGCTTAAAATTGTTATTATGAACTGAACATCTGGCACAAATGACAATACATTTGTGGTTCAGAGGCATTAGAATAAAAAAAAAACTGATTTGAATAGGTTTGCCGTAGATGAGTGAACAATTGGTTTTGGTGCATGCTCCCAAGCATCCTCCTCACAAGATTTTTCATGGTGTGCCGTCTAATTGCGAAATTGGCTCGTAGGAATCTGCCCTTCATGGGTGCATAGCGTGGTTTGTTTCATAATAGTTGCGTGACTTTCGAATTGTGAAGTATGAGGTCTTTGGACTCGCGCCATTTTCCGTTTACACGAGTATCTTAATTCAAACGCTGTCACTTTTGACCACGTGTTTTAAGCTGGTATTTGCAAAAAGATTTTTTGCTTGGCCTAGCATTTTGGACATCAGCACTGAATTGCGCAGGTGATGATACTGAATATAGGTAACTTCAGCAAGTCTAAGTTCCATTTTAACCTCCAGCAAATATTCGACCTCACGAATGTTCGGGCAAAATTTGAAGTTAACGATCGCGTCAACTTCACTAATGACGAGAAGAATAAATAATATTTTTCTTTTGTAGGGGAAAGTAGGTAAAGACGGACACTGTGGGTATGATGGACATTTTTTGTTTTTTACAAACTGCAAAATTTAACAAAAATATTATAATACCATAGGGGAGACTGAGGAGACTTGATCCCCGGGGAGACTTGATCCCATCATTGTAATTCAAAGGCGAATCAGAATACATTAATCGAATATACTAGAAAGTTGCGCAGCTTTATCTAAACATAAGTTTCTTTAACACAAAAAAATAAATTGGACATGTCTTATCGAATTTTTACCGATTCGAAGGAAAAAATCTCAGAAGAACAGAAGAAGATTTATTTTCTAAATTTTCAAACTTTTATACAATTGATAAAGTCACCCACTACATACTATACTTTTGCATACAGAATTACAGGAGAATGTCAATTATATGAATACGTTATGATTGAGCTGATTTTTTTGTTCAACTATACTTGTACTAAAGTTTGCTGAAATAGATGCTATGCGATGCTATCACTTGATCCCTTCAAATTCGTGGAGATTTGATCCCCTTCGCCATGCTTCATACACACCACTGAAAATAACCAAATTCACACCAGAACAATTGAAGTCATTGTTGACATAAAATAACAAAAAATACTGTCAAAAATGAACGCTCCATCGTACAGAAACTTAACTGTAATTGTTTACTACAGTATACGTAGAAACCATGCATCCCACATTTGATGTTCCTCAACCATAATAACAACAGCTTTCAAATAATTGCACAGAGATTTGGGGAATTCGTAAAAAAACTTGTGAGAGATGCGTAATATGTAGTAACAAAAATAGTAATATGTAATCACAACAATTTAATCAATACCTCAATACATTTATAACATTGAATGGGGTTAGGTACCTATTTTTGTCCTATTACCACATTATTTCATTATTAATTTTATTATTTCGGCTTCTTTGCTTTGTTATTAGGAGCCATTTTTTATTTCGATTATAGAGGTTTTAGCCTTAAGGTCATTCGGCTCTTATTAAGAGCCAATATAATAACGAAATTGTCTTAAGAATGGTGAAAATCTTTTGTTTGAGCGCAGCAAAAACTCTAATCTAGTACCCCAATTATCGCAACACCATTTGAGCCAATGTGTTGAGCAAAGATGGCAGACGCTGCTCTAACCAAAGGCTTCAGATGGGTAGGATGATAATAGAAAAAGGGTAAAAATAGGCTTATTACCCTACATGCTCTTTTAAACACGTTTTCAAAAAATAATCAAGTGTCCCCAAATTAGGGATCGAGTCTCCACTAATCAAAGAATTTTCCAGTTTTTTGTTGTTTTCCAAAAATGCTCATAGCTCATGTCCAGTATAATATTTCCTTGTAATTTTTTTATGATTATCAGTCAACCCTAGAAACAATATAAAACTACAAAAAATACATAGTTCTTGTATCATTCCACGGAGTAGGATTGAAAAATAAAAAAGGGGATCAAGTCTCCTCAGTCTCCCCTAATATTTCTAAAAGATTTTAATTGCTTCTAAAGAATCGTGTTATAATCGAATATGCGAAATATCAGCTATTTGAGTAAAGCAACGTATTCCGAGACCAAGCTGATGGATATAATTATTCGTTGGAATAAAATAGCGATTATGAATGTATATCTCGGGTCTCGGGAAACAGGCCCGTAGCCGGAATTTGATTTCGGAACGGGTTTTAGAAAATTGAATACATAAATGAATTATTTCTACGGCATGAGATAGTCACTGAAAACTGAATGAAGTCTTAAAAGGTTTTTAGTAAAAACAAAGTCGAGAGAAACAAAAACCCTAAAAATATATATCCTGACATGTGGAAGGCTGTTTATTATGGTAGAAATATTCAGCTTGAATGTGATTTCCATTATTTAATTAGAACGAGAGATAGACCAATGGATCTTCAATAATTAAAAAAAATCAAAGGTATGAAGAAAATGGCTCAAAAAATTCCAATCTGGCAGGCGATTTGTGGATGTGGTTAAATAGTTCAACCCTGTTTGTACCTAATTTGGATTTCTCTAAATATAAATAGTTTTAGTAAACCGCGCGAACTTGTCGCTAGTTAACACCCCAAAAACAAACACGCTAAAATCGTGACTTGAAGAAGCATCGCTTCTAAGACACAGTTAAAGTAAAATTCGCTTTGTCTGGTTTTATCTATCAGTGAGAGAATTGAAAGCCCGGAAAGGCTAGATCAGTTGTATTTCTAATTACAATTTCATTCAAACTAGAGGTTTCAAACCAACCGGGCCTATGAGTCCCCTTGCTTTTTGAGGGTTTAATTTCAGGATATTTTAAATTTTAAAACGAAAGTACATTCAACGCTTGTGCATCAGATCAGTGAATAAAATCTAAGGGAGTCTTGTTTTCTGAAACATTTTCAAAAACAAATTCTCTAAAATGGAAAGGCAAAATGAAATGAGGTTTTTTGCATATTACAAAACACATTTTACGCTTGAATGGCAATTTTTAGTTGTATGCAAAATCTTCTTCCACACTCCTCTCTGGTTCCGAGGATCGCTCGAGCGGTTCTTCAGATATTCATACATCCACTTTGAAGACATGGTTTCAAGAAAAACACGATAAACCAAAATTTATTTATTTTTCTCTAACTTCATGTCAATTTGATGTTTGCCATCATAAAGAAAGCAATCATCTCTGTTTGACTTTAGGATGTAGATCATCTCACTATACTTTGGGAAATAGTTTTAATTAAAGTTGTTACATCAAAGCGTGCGAATGGCGAAAACCTACGGTGTTTTCGAAAGTCTCATTTTATTCAACCCGGATTGAAAGGAATGGAGAGCAATTCCCAAAGAACTTGTGCGGAAAAGAAGAAAGAAGCGTTCTTGAGGCGATTGATTGATTATTTTCCGCCTATTTTCTCACTGATTTCTGTTCCACTCTGTCTCCGTCTCTCTCTCTCTCTCTCTCTCTCTCTCTCTCTCTCTCTCTCTCTCTGATCCATAACGAATCTCTAAAAATGAGAGACGATACTTCGCTACGGATCAATCGCAATCATCGGAACGTATTGTTCTCTAAGGTAACGTACTCACGAGTAATTTGAGATGCAATCAGTCGTCACTTTTTAGTCGCTCTCCGTAAATGCCTATTGAAATGGCAGTATTAGAGAGTGTGTCAAATTGCTGCTGCTGGTTACAGCCTTAAAATCCTTATGTGAACATAGCCATCGAACAAATGGATAGATTTTTTGCGATTTTTTATGCGATTACCTGATAGTGAATCCACTTATGAATTGGGAATAATAGCAACCCTGTTGCGTAAAGAATAAAAATGACAACGTTATCAGTTGATATGCAGCAGCCATGGCAAAAACATTCAAGCAACTACTCTAAATACGATTTTCGTGTTTTTATCGTTTCGCGCTTTGGGCCGGAAAGTCGGAGCAACCTGCCAAACAGAGCAGAAGTATCCGGGCAAAATGGACATTGCTATGCAGAAGCATCAGTCGAAGCTAGCCGTGTCTGAGCAACAGCCAATCTTCCAGAAGGAGTGCTAGTGAAAGGCATCTTCTGGCGAAGCGCAACGTCATGGTCATAACGGAAGACAAGATCTACTTGACGCTGGTCGGCAGTGGACCAGGGGGATTTACGTCGTTCACCAAGGATGTAAAGTCTCCTGGATGACGACGATCTCCCTGGCGTCCCGAAGAAGGTCTTTCTGTGGCTGACACTCCGCGAGAAGGAAATCTCCAAACCGTTGATGTACAGTATGAAGTGTCTGCCTGAAGTTACCTGACCTGACCTGACACGACGGAAGATCTGGTCTCTTGGTTAAACCTGAGTTCGGTCCATAATGCAATGAGATCACTGACGTTGTACCGGAGACTGCCAACCCTCCCAACGTGCCCCTCGTCAACGTCCGTTGCGACCGACAGAACATTTTCGAAAAAGGCCCGTAGTCGCTTTGATCACATTCGCCACCTAGGATGGTCTTGATGTCCTGGAGAACTTTTCAATGTTCAGAGTTAATTTCGCACCTATTGTTCAGAAAATTCTTGACAGATTTCCATTATCTTCCAAACTTGAAGTGATCGATGGAATGCTTCAATTGGCTGCTATTTAATTTTATTCCGATCTGACTTTCGATTCCCGAGTTGAAGATTGGTTGGTGCCTTATGTCTCTCATATAGAAAGGTTTTACCATTACTCTGAACATCGTCAAATTAATCCAAACCAATTGCTGAGGGGCCGTCTTCGATGCTGAGGTCAATTAACAACGCGTTCCGGCTCATGGTCATGTGAGTCGCAAGCATGTACAGAACCATGTCATGAAAGGCAGTATGAGTCATCGGCAGGATGATTCTTGACGTCATTACCAATGGTGGAGAACGAGAAGTGTCAAAAGGATGATGAGAGCCGACTCGATGGCTAAATGGCAACAGATCTGAGCGATCAGAAAACACTTGGAGATAGCCTTTCATGCGACAAAACTGCGAGCCAAATGCATCACGGAAACAGGAGCTAAATGGTTAATTGAGAAGGGTACTAAACGGTCCACTGAAAAAGTATCGCTATCAGGAGAAATTCCGCTGTCGGAGAACTCTCAGTCGGAGTGGGACAGATTCACCTCTAGGGATTATCTGAGTAGATTGCAACAAAGTTGGGAGCTCACGGGAGCGGGAGTTAAGTGCCTGGGGTTTATTCGAGTAGCTGAATGGTTCAGGTACCCAGAGAATCTAAACGGTCTAGTATTAGCCGAGAATGATGAAATGCAAAAGGAAAGTCGACAGCCAAAAGGATTAAAAAAACTATGATGGATCAGGGATCGTGCATAGCGTAGTTGGTAAATCGATTGCCTTGTACGCAGCTCAATTTGGTTCCCAACTCCGCACATAGGGCTAAAAATTATTATAAAAAGATTTTTCTAATTCAAAAAAGAGGCGAATGATCATAAGGTTTAAACCTCTGTAATCGAAACAAAAAAGCTATGGATCATGCGAGGAGTAAAAGAGATTATAACTACTAGAGGGAGCAAAGCGCTACTGTCTCCATGAATTCACGAACTGAAACATGGGGTCTCGTTCTAGCATATTGTATTCCATTACTTTGACATGTGTGTACCCGGGGCAATATGTGTCAAACTAACTGGCCTAGCATATGTAATAGCGAGATGATAAATTATCAGTGTTAACAGCGACATGCGACCTCTAGTAGATATAATCTCTTTTCTCTGAGTGGACTGAGAAAAATTTATTACCAATAGAAAGAGGTGTATTTCACCAAGTTTTAATTGCCGCAAGGTTCTAGAAAACATCAAAAATAAATATTAAGATACCCCTACCTACATATATTATCCAAATATATAGGTATGTACATAATAACATAGCCCTTTCCTGCTTATGGTGTCTGCAGAGAACCACAACTTTAAACAGGTATAACTTTTGTTTATGAAAACAAGAAAGCTTTATAGCTGGGGCTGTCACCTTTCATTTGAACACTGACATTTGTTAATATTATCAGTAGAACTAAAGTTATTGCCACTGAATTGATTGGATTCCATGGAAGCAGTGCTGCCAAGGACAGATTCAGTTAGAGGTGAACAATGTAGTTTTAATGTAACTTCGTTGTCTTGAAATATAATTGAAAACTGATAAAGCTTATCAATTCAGACTGTCTTCGACTATCTTTCCCATACAACACCATATTTTTAGGTTAAATCATTTGATTGCGATAGCGATGAGGAGAATTCATTTATCGCCAATACCCACTCCGCCCCCTTCGTCCAAAAAGGATAATATTCACGGCAATCAATTTTTTTGCGCTAGAGTATAGAGATTTCAGTAAGTACCTCACTATACTGGCAATACCAAAAAAAATCGATTTCCTTCTACGCGGACAATGGACAAAGTACGATTCTCTTGAGATTGGATTGGCATCGGAATACATTTAGATTGGCGACACGGCAACCCATAAACATCCGAATTCGATACAGTCAATCAAAAAGTCGCTTTTTACGACTTTAATTCAGGTCCCCTCCATTTTGCATCCCAGCGAAGCCGATGCATTCTTCCACGATTGTTATTTTCCAAAAAAAAATCGTCCCTCACGAGTGTCTCCACTTCACTGTGAAGTGGCTTGAGAGTGCCGAAAATACAATAAAAGGTTGAATTGAAGAAATAAAAAAAAGCTTCCAATATATCAAACCAAACCACCCAGTCAGACAGTAATGCAATGGCGAAGACACAAGAGTGTAAATAGCAATTCTTCAAACTGACTGAATAATAAAAAAATGCACCTCAAACTTTCAAGGCCACGCAACACTTGATTTTCTTCCGCCTTGCCTTGATTCGCCGAATATCTGCACTTCAACCGTGTGTCGTTCTCGGTACCAGATCGAAACTTAATTCATCATCATTTTTATACAGTCAAACACGAAATCAGTAGATACCTACCTGCAGCGAAAATTCTAAATTTATCTTCGTTACTCCACTCCATCTTCAAACCTGAGGAGGAAAGTCAACTTTCAACGCAACGGCGTTTAGGCGAACCCCGAACAGCTTCCCACAGCCATCCACGAAGGGTGGGTAAGACAAAGAATAAAGCAAAAAAATCTTGTCCAGAAAGCCAACAAAAAACCGACTGGAAATAAATCAAAATCAAAACAAAGTGCATGTCTTGCAGTTTCGTGTCAGTCCAGCAAAAAAAAAACAACGCCAGGACAGCAACGTCAGCAGCAGACGGCTCAAAATAGGAAAGGCAAGGAACCCGCCGGAGGCCATCGATGATGATCGTTACCGTTGACTGAGTAAGGTGGGAGAGCGGAAAAATGTTGCTATCTGTACACCTAGCGGTAGGATAGTAAACAGATTGACGATTTTGATGTTATCCTATATGTATGATGATTTCCAAGCTACCACGTGATTCGAGACCGTAGCGATTTGAGTAATTAGGTTTGATAATCTCATCAAGATTCATTTAGGACCGAAAGTAAATTATATTTAATTAATAGTAACATTTATATTATAAAACACAATAACATTAAATGCAACTAATATTGAAAGTAAACATTAAAGTTGTTTGGAGTAGAAAAGGAAGAATTCAAATAGCAAATTTAAGGTGTATAGGAAGACGAACGAGAAGCCCACTGGTTTCCGGACAAAATTTGGTACATATAAGTTCGCAAACTGGAATAAAACAGCGAATTAAGACAATCAATTTGTGATTAAATATGCAACAGCATGAGCTTGAGCATGAACATGATGACCGTACAATTCGTAGTTCCTACTCCGTGATTGACCAAAACAAACAATTGCACAAATAATCAACGAATAGAGCCTGGAAGTAGCAATCCATTCTCACTGTCCACGTTTCGAGAGTTCTATACATTCAAGCGTCAATAACGGCACCGGCCACGTCCTTACAGTCACAGGAGAAAGAAAGGAATGTTCGTACCTATAACAAATGTTGTTATGGCGACCGTGTATACCAGTGCATCTCCACGTTTGCCACGGGAAGGAGTTTTTGTTAGTAAGATGGGATAAAGAGTTACACAAATCTGGATTTACCTTAATAAGTAATACGATCTATGCAACTCTCAGAAGTGTTATCATGTGTTTATTGCTCTGGACAGCCGGCTGCCGAGAATTTATGATAAATTTATAGTTTATAGAAATTAATTTTAGAAATGCTCGAATTGTAAAAAAATCAGCTTAAGAGTCGGACTGCCGACGGTTGGTAGTATTGCTTATGATGAATTGAATCAAACGGTATTTAAACGATTCAATACAATGAGTTAATAATTTAATAATAATAAATTAATAATAAATTAATTTAATTGATTTATTGGCCCAAAAGGAAGCCAATGAATATGACAATAAAACATGTTCTTCGTACTGCTTAAAATTGGCAACTGGTTTTTGATTATTCTCGCGAACTATCAATTCTTAATTCTCATACATGCTTGAACAGCCATAATTTTACTCAGACAAGATTATGCGTATTGCCCACGCACATTAAATGCCCGCTGGATAGAAAACCATTCTAGTTGGTTAAATAAAAACTAAACAATCAAAAAATAAGTTTGATCTGCTAAAATAAATATCAACTCGACTGGCATCAACCGACGGATACGTGTTCCCTTACAATGTCAACAAATCAAAGATTACGATAAATTACGACAAAATATGTGCAATTCTAAATGTAATAAAATGAAGATTTCTTAATTATTTACAATAAAATAAAATCAAAAAAAAATAGATGCATAACCTTCCGGCACTCGCGCTAGTGCATTGAGTGCACGTCGCTCCGAAAATCCAGTGAAAGTGTCTTTTAGCACTAGCGACTGTTAGTTCAGTGAGCCATTTACGGGACCTCCAGAGGGATAACCCAAGGTTCAAAGATAGCACTGTTGATGAATCACCTTATAAAATAGGTGATGAAGGACGCGGAAGAAAATCGCTGATCACCACCAAAAACGCAAGGAAAAGGGTTGAGAATCATTGAAAAAGGGAACTGAATAAAAGAAGGTAGAACGTGAATACATGATAAAAAGGAAATGGATGAGAAAAGGAATTAAAATGGAAAAAACGACTAAAACAAAACTAAATTGAAGAGAATAATAGATGAGCAAACAATAAAGTAAAAGAATAGGTAAAAATGAGAAAATCAAAAGAAAGTTTTAAAGAGGAAAAAGTAAAACAGAAAATCTAAAAAAAGTCAAAATAAAAGATACATCAAGAATGCAAAATTAAATCATAAGGAAAAGGAATAGGCAATAAAATTGAGAGAAAAGGTTAGAAAAAAGGGTAAAAACAAAATTTAAGAAGGAAAAATGAAAAAAGGATGTTGTACTAGGAAAACGAGAAAACAAATCAAAAATAACAAGGAGAAAAGGATTGGGAAAAATGGGATAAGGAGAGAAGAAATACAAAAAAAAACTATGAAAGGAACGGAAAGCAGATTGATTGACAAATGTATGTATGTAAAAGTAAGAAAACGAAAGCAACGAAGAAGAACAGGTAAACAAAAAGAAATGAATGGAACGCAAGGAAAGATTTTTTTCCAAAACAATAGAAGAGGAACACTAACATAAACAGGAAACACGTGAAGATAAAAATAGAGCTGGTTGAAAAAATGCTGAAAGGCAAAACTGAAAAGAAAGAAGAAGAAAATTTGGAATTCGCAATAAATATAAAGAATAGAATGTAAAAAAATATTAAAAAGACTAAAGCAAACATTGACCAAACATGAAAGAAACAATGAAAAATTTAAAGACAATGAAATGGGAGAAGAAAAATGATACAATAAAACAAAAAAGGAACGACCTCGAAAGAATAAAGAAAAAAAGAATAAGCAAAGAATGAATCAGGAAAGAAGAAATGAAGAAGAAATCAAGGAAAGGAAAAAATGGAGAGATAATGCAAATGGGGGGAGAATTATTTGCATATACAAAAATGGGTTTATCCAATAGAAAATAAAGCAAATGAAATGAGCATAATTATGTTACCTTTTGGACTCATGGAAAGTAGATCCTGCGAAGGAAATGTAAGGTATAAACAGACTGCGCGATCAATAGGAAATGTCGAAAGCAGAAAAAAAGAAAAATGAAAAGAAAAATAAAAGCGGAACAATAAAAGAACCAAAAAACGAATAAGTAATGAGAAGAAGCTAAAATTAAAAGAGTAAAACGAAAATGATAAAAAATGTCAAAAATTATAATAATGGATGCACGAAGTAGGCATGTTGAAACAACAGAATGCAAATGGCAAAACCAAGGAAGACAAAAAATTAAAAAAAAAGATTTTGAAAAGTCTCCAAAAAAGAAAAAGTAAATAACGAAAAAAGGAAAATAAAACAAAACGAAACCCAAAACAAGGATACAACCCAAAAGGACAAAAAGGAACCAAATAAAGTAGGAAACCATAAAAAATCAAATAGATATATGGAAAAACATGAGCATAAAGGTAATAAACGATAAACTAGGAAAAAGAAGAAAAGAAAAAGCAAAAAGGCAATGGAAAAATGATGAAAGAAGTTACACAAACCAAAAAATTAAAAATATTGAAGAAAGGATAAAAGGAGACAAAAATCAGAAAGAGTGTGAAAAAATAAAGAAAAAATATAAAACTTCGAAACAAACACTAAACAAGGAAAAGAATGATAAGGATATTCAACGAGATAAATAGAAAAACGAACAATAGAAAAATAGCAGAAATGAAAAAAAAGAAAACAAATAAGGAAAAGAAAAGCAAGAAGTAAATTATAGAGTGCAATACGAACAAAAGGAAAAACCTCGAACGAAAAGTTAACAAGAAGAGGATATAGAAGCAAATGAAGGACATTGAAAAATTACTAAAAAACAAAACTAACTAGAGACAAACAACAGATTAATCTGAAGATAAGGAAAAACAGTGAAAGAAAGTAAAATTAAACATATCAAAGGAAAATTAAGAGCGAAATAAGAAAAAGGAAATGAATAAGAGAAAAGGTAAAAAAAATGGAGAAGAGCGATGCAAAAAAAGAATAATAGAACGTGAAAGTAAAAAGAGCAAAATATAAAGGATTCGAGACTAAAAATAGAAAAGGATTGAAAGAGATGAAAGAATGAATGAAAGATAACAATAAAAATAAGAAAATAATTCAAGTTGGAAAACATAATAAGAAAATTACAAGAAATGTAAAAAGGTAACGAAAAGGAGAAACAAAAAAAGGTAAAATGAAAAAGCATACGGAAAAATGAGCGTAAAAGAGAAATTTTATTTGTAATTGACAAAAGAAAAGCAGGAAAAAAGAAAGAGAGAAATTTGAAAAAAATGAGAAGCATTAAAAGAGAAACGAGTAATGGAAAGTTGAGGGAAAGCAATCAAACAAATTTAAAGGAATGAGAAATGAAACATAAATAATTTAGCAATAAAAAATACAAAAATCCACAAGAAGAAGAAGGAAAAGAGAGAAATGTTATTGGAAAAAACAATTGAGAAGAAACATGAAATGGGAAGCAGAAAGAGACAATATAAAAAACAGTGAAGATGAAAAAGAAAACAGGAAACAAAAAAGGCAATAAAGGAAGAATTAATACACACATACACAAAAAGAACACAAGAAAAACGAAAAAGGAAAAAAAAAATAAAGGGGAAGAAAGAAAATCGTGGGAGCGCACTTAGCATTGATGGTAAGTCTATTGCCAGATCCGTTCCCTATAATTCGGTCTCCAATCCCCGTTCGGTTAAAACTTTTAAAATCGAAGTAGAAAAAGGACACGAAAATGGAGAAACAAACCTAAATTGAGCAAAGGAGAATACACAAAACAGGCTAAAAACAAGAATGAGATACAAAATAAAGACAAAAAGTGAAAAGCAATATGAAGAAAATAAATGAAAATTGGAAAGGAAAAACAACTCAGAAATGAGAAATAAAGCAACAAAAATCCTTTTTTTTTTGTTTTTGAGTAAGAAAAGAAAAAAAGAAAGAAAATGAAACAATAAGGAAAAGAAAAACGGGAGCATATAGAAATGATAAATCAGAAAGGAAAATGCAAGAGAAAAATGACAAAATTAATATGAAATATTGGATAGAACAGGTGAAATATGAAAACGAGAAAAAACAAAAAAGGGTACAATGGAAGAAAAAGAAAAAACCAAACATTTACCCTAACGAATAAATAAACAAATAAAGGGACAAAAGACGAAGATAAAAGAACACGAAAGTATGGAACAAGGTGGACAAAAGAAAACACAAAAGAAATGGAATTAAGGCATCCAATCAAATATGTTAAAAAAGAGAAAAAATAAAAAACTGGCAAAGAAAAATTAAACAAGCAGAAAAAAAGCGCAAAATAGAAAAATGGAAAAAACTTGAATCAATAGAGAAAACAAAGCTTAAAAGACTGAATGTAAGATCAACAGGAAATGTGTAAAGCAGAAATCAGAAAAAATAAAAAAAGGTTTAGGAGACGAAACTAAATGGAGACAATTAATTAAGGAAGGAGGGCGAATGACCTATCGAAGTCAAATATACAATACAATTCAGGAACAAAGACAAATTTAAAAAATGCATGATTAAGAAAAAGAACTTTAAAAAGAAGAACGAAATGGAAAATAAAAAACTAAAACGTAAAAAGAACGTAAATGAAAAATGCACGAAGAATGAAACCACAAAAAGTTAAAAAAAAATCAAAGAAAAAGAAAAAAAGCAAAGCATTTTGAAGAAGCGTTGAAAAAATCAAACAAGGAAGTAAATATAACGAAGAAGGGAAACGAAAACAAAAGAAAAATCAAAACAAAAATACAAGCCAAACAAAACAAGGAGATTAAAAAGAGAAAAATGAAGAAGGAAACCATGAAAATAGAAAAGTTATAAAGAAAAACAGAAGAATCAAGGAAATCAAAGATAAATTAGTGAAAAGGGAGAAAGGAAAAATAAAAATAATTAAAAGGTTTTGCACAGGACACGACCACAGTAAGCTTAAAAATGTAGTTTTTTTTTCAAGAATCAATTTGTTATGCGGAGACAAACACTAGACAAGTATGAACGGTGCAGTTGAAATTGAGAGTTGCGACATAAACCAAAGTAAGTGAAACCAATTTTAGAACAGCTAACACAAAAATGTGTATGCCAATTTCTAGATCAACTGTAAAGACAGCGATGGAGCAAGGAAAAGAGGAAGCAACAAAGTGAAGAGAACACACAATTGTAAGTAAAACATCGTTTGGTTTGATCTGCATAGTAAATAAAAAGGCAGATTTTCAAAAATATTGTTTTCGCCTGCCGAACACTTACTGATAATTTTCACTTGATATACGGTTCGTTGAGTACCTTTTGAATAAATTATTTCGGATAATTATCGACGATTCTGTGCTCAGAACTAAAATCTTTTCGCGAAATTTAAGATTTGGTTTTATTTTATTTGCAGGATGATAATCAGCGCTACCGTGTAAATAGTGGTACAGGGTTTTTTACAAAGCGAAATGGTTTCAATATCATATGAATACCTGGCAAGTAAGTTTTCTGTGAAGATTGTTTTAACTTATCAAATAAAACTTAGTTTTGCTATTTGTTCATTTTACCCCCACCCTCACCCTGTTGATTATACCCACAATCCCCTCAGCATTAATTGTTTTACTTGAGTATACAATTTGTCTTATTCCAAGGCCTAGACTTAGTAAACATGTGTACCACAGCCTTGGCCATCATATTAATTTTGAAGCAATTTAAACTGCAAACTGTTCGACATGATAACTCAATTCCCTTCCCCGGCAGCTTATTGCAATTGAATTGCTACTGCACTGCGCGACGCTCATCCATCCATCATTTGAATGTCCATGATCGTGATCGTGAAAACGAAGCAGTAAGTGAACGCAACAACAACAGCAACAACAAAGATATTCAAACCCCGCCGATCGATGGCCCTCGCGAGTCTAGCGCACATCTGGTCGACGACGACGACGGATGGCGGTTCTGCGCGCCGTGTCCCGCATCGGTAAGTTCGGCACTGATTGTTCGGCGGCGATGGCAAACAAATTGCTTCAACCCCCAAAAAAACAATATCAGTGACTTAAGTGTGAGGTGAGACGGGCCAACCTGGCCGCATACCCATACTTTGGCAGTAATTTGTATGGTCTGAAGGAGAAAAAGACTTTATTCGGTGAAGATCATGGCTGCACGCACAGCAGTGAGAGAACTGTAATTGCTTCCTAGCCGGAGTTGGTGCTGTGCTGAGACTGCAACTACCGGATCCGTAAGACGGTGAGAACTTTTCCATAAGAAGTCCCCCAAATAAATGTGATGAATTAATTTTAACATCAGTTTACCTTTGCTTCAAATACTTCAGCTCTGTTAAAGAAGTTATGCTGTATTTCTCCCTAAGGAGAATATTGAACTGATACCAAGTCGTGCAGAAAGGGCACACAATCTAACTTTAGTAAGTTTGCGGAACTTGCGTAATTTTTTTGTGAAAGGTAATATAAAATATGTTAAATGTAAGTATATTGCATATTTATTTTAATAAAGCGAAGAATTTGCTTCGTCTCATCAGTATTAGACACTGATGTAGTACTAGATAAACAGATTTTTCTATAGCAACACATCGAACTTCTGTCCATGCAGATATCACTAGTAAGATTTTGAATAGTTATGAACACAAGTAGTCTTTCAATTTTGAATAATCGATCTGATCTAAGTCAGTGACATATACTGATGAGACCAAGTCGAAATGCAATTATTTCGCCCTACTAAAATCTATATACTTACAGTTCAAGTTTCTTCTTAAAATCACTAACGATACGTTTTGATGACGCCCTTTAAAATACATTGCAAATCACGACGATAGTTCAGAATTATACGACATTTTTGTAAAATCAACGTGAAAATTGTCTGTCGTATTGACGTAATAAGAAAACTAGCTATCTATTAAAAGCTGTTATGCCATTATTTCCAACATGGATTGGACTTTATTAGCGCCAAAAATAAACTTGCTTGCATTTTTTTTTTCTAGAAATGAAATATTTCGTAATACCTATAAATATTGTGATCACTGTTACTTATAGTTCCTATATTCATAGTTAGACGCGAAGCCAATTGAACATGTCAAATGTCGGAGTCAATCGAGCATGACGTTACACAACGTTTTCATTTTGCATCTAATATGAAAAAGATATTGTGATTATGATGATAGTTCCATATAAACTTTTCATAACGGTCCGCAGCAAAAGTATGAGGTGTGGGGAAAAAGGTTTAAAGTAGTGTAAGGAGGGTATTGAGTCGTTATAGACATGAAAGTGAGTTCCATAGATATGAAAGTGAACGCCAACACACTACTGGCCAAGTTTTTAAAATTGAAATAAAATTGAAAAGCACATACACATATGTCGACGAATTGATGGTATATTAGTTAGGATCAGGTTATGGATTTTCAGAGTGGTTGACTAAATTTTCTATATGTGAAATAAATCACTTAAATATAAAACGGCTAACATAATTCTCCATTAATGTCGATTTTTAGTAGACAGGCGGCCATTTTAAGCACGTAGGATTTGCAGCACTTCGAATTTGTAAAACAAATAGATTATTGTACTCAGCAAAATAAAATAACAAAACAGACTTAATCCACCCAGCAGTGAAATGAAACATTGCTTACATATATCACTGATGGAAAAATTCCATTAGTTTGCAGAACTTCGAATAAACTGAATAAATTATAGAAAATCAATAAAACAAATGAAATTTAAAGAACCAATAGGGCAAAAATGAAAAAGCAATCAAATTCATAAAATGAGTAGAATGGTTGATTTGAATCAAACTTATAAAATGAGTGAATCGAATTAGTTCAGCTCAATAAATTTAAAATAAGAAAAAGTTATTTTTTAACTATTAGAATAAATTAAATTAAGTCAAATTATCAGACTGGATGAAATGAATAAATGAAATGACTGCACAGAATTAATAATATTAATAAAATGGAGGAACTGAAACAAATGAAATGCAAAAATAAAATGGATAAAATTAAGGACCTGAATAAAGTGAGTAAAATGAATAAAATTGAGAAAAATAATGAATGAAATAGAATTAATAAATTGAATAAAATCATAAAAATGAATGTTATGCATCAAATTAATTAAAATAGTTAAAATAAACGAAGTAAATAAATTAAAATAATTAAATGAATTTTAAGAATTATATGAACAAAATTAATTGAATTAAGTTAATCAAAGGAATTGGATTAATTAAATGATTAAAAATAAATATAATAATTTGTTTCTTTAGAATTAAACTCATTAATTGAATTAAACTCAGTAAATAAATTAATTATATTGATTTAATTAATTAAAAAAATTTAAATAATTAAATGACTATAGTGTAAGCTATAAATTGACACATTCAATAAAATTAATAAAATTTGCGAAATTAATAAAATAGATACATTTATTAAACAAAATAAAATTTTAAAATGCACCATATGAATGAAATCAATAAAAATAAAAAAGAAAACCTATTTTAATCCACCTAGCGGTGCAATTGTGCCTTTCTCAATCATGAATCACGAGAATGTGTGCGTTGTTTATATTCATTAAAAGCTTTTAAATGCATATATTACATTTTATTATTATACATCACATGACAACTACATACAGGAAAATAAATCATTATTCGAGTTCTAAAATTTTGAAAAAGAAAAAACAGCCACGGTAATATTGAACTGAAAAAAGGTGCAAAATCGGCAAAGTCCCAAAAAGTCGATTTTTATAAAAAAAAATTTTTCGAGATAACATAAAATCTCGACGTTTCATGCATTTTAAAGATGTTTGGCATCAAAAATACGAATTCGATTTCTGAAATTTCATGGGGTCCCCCCTTTGAAAAAAAAATTTGAGTTCCGGCTTATATGGGAATTTCATATGTGACCGGACGATTTAGTCTATATTTCCGGACCCATATAAGCGATCCGTACGAAATTTTATAGACATCTTTGGGGATAATATAGCTATCATTTGGGACTTAGTTTGTGAAAATCGGCCTAACCATTTCCGGGAAACTGATGCGAGTTCGTAAATTTTGAAAGATGGCCGCTTTTCCCGGGCACTTCCGGAACCGTCTATGGTGGTCAATGTAGTCAACGAAAGTTTGGTTGGCCGTCGGTGACCTAGAACAGCAAATTTAAGTTGTTTGAGAGACATTTTAGCGAAATTTTTACCTTTTTTGCTTTCATCGGAGTATCGGTTTGAATCACAATTTGCTATGTGATCGCACGCCACAACCTGTAACTCCGGAACCGGAAGTCGGATCGGGATGAAATTAAATAGCCATTTACGGGGACGCAATACCTTTCATTTGAGGCCAAGTTTAGTCGAATCGGTCTAGCCATCTCCGAGAAACCGATGTGACTGTTATTCTGAATTTAGATACTTCCGCCGGGGCTCTCGGAACCGAGAATGGTGGCCAATGTGGCCAAATAGACTTTGGATGGATGCAAGTGACCTAATACTACAAATCGAAGCAGTTGTGGTCATATTTTGGAAAAAATTTCACCTTTATACATTCATTGCAGAATTTATTAAAATCGACATTTTCTGCGTGTTCGTACTTATCACCCTGTAATTCCGGAACCGGAAGTCGGATCCATTAGAAATTCAATAGCAGCCTATGGGAACGTTGCACCTTTCATTTGAGACTAAGTTTCTCAAAATCGGTTCAGCCATCTCTGAGAAAAATGAGTGACATTTTTGGTCACATACACACACACATACACACACACATACATACATACACACATACATACACACACAGACATTTGCCGAACTCGACGAACTGAATCGAATGGTATATGTCACTCGGCCCTCCGGGCCTCCGTTAAAAAATCGGTTTTCAGAGCAATTGCAATACCTTTCTATTGAGAAAGGCAAAAACGACACGAAATAAATTAAATGGCTCATTTAAATAAAATAGATAAAACAAAAAAACAAAACGAATGAAAGGAATAAAATGATGAAAATAATAAAAGAATAGAGTGACTAAAATTAAAAAAGATTAAAGTAAACTAAATGAATTGGACGTATAAATTGAATAAAATGTATTATATGCATAAAACGAATAAACGAATCAGATGAACGAAATTAATTAAATGAATGATATTAAAAAATTAAAGAAAATTCAAAAAGTGAACGAAATGAGTAAAATAAATAATTACTATGGATGAAATAGATAAAATCATATATAAATAGCACGAAGCAAATACAAAGATGAATAGAATTGATAAAATGAATATAAATAAATGTAAAATTAAAACAATACTTTAAACTGTTTTAATCCACCTAGTGGTACGATTGAGCCTTGCGCATTTATCCAAACTATGATTCAATAGCTGCTTATGTCGAAAATCGACGCTCACACATTTTTAACAAAAAGTATAATATTTAACTAGCTTAATCAGCATGAGTTCAATGTTATCTTAAACTGATCATATTTTGAAATGCTATGGGGAACGGGTTTGGAAGTGATGGGCTGGGATTAGGTTGACTATTTTCAGAGCTATTTCTATATTAAAAATTAAAAAAATCGATCTTCTCGGGATAAAACTACTATGGCCTCTTAAAAACAGCTTCACTTAGAATCTTTTTGTTATACTAGTGCCCCTAGTACTCGGATATGAATTATATTGACAACGTTTGTTTTCGTCCGCTCGGATATCAATCCACCCAACTGACCGCATCTTGATGGTATGGAGTTTATCTATTCAATTACAGATTCGACTGACGAGTTATTCCTGTCTAGAGATTGGACTTATTTGGACACTAGAGCAAAAGGAGCGCAGGAAAACGAACGCAAGCTGCAAAAAACCGTTGTCGAACAAGCGATGTGGAGAAATCCGGTAGCCCAATAAAAAGCACAACAGAGACAGCTTCACGAAAAACACCAAGGATAACATGATGGAGCTCCCGCAACAACAGCCCTTCATTAGTCGGAACTTGGAACATTTCGGACACCGAGACTACAAGACCCCATGCCTCAAATGTCCCTCACTATTTCCGAATAACTCTGACCTAGGGGTGGGCATAGCGTAGTTGGTAAATCGATTGCCTTGTACGCAGCTTACCCGGAGATTTCTCTAACCCGAAAAGATGCGCATGACCGTAAGGTTAAAACAGCTATAATCAAAAATACACCTCCAGCAGCTGTCGACACGGGACCATTGGAACCACCACAGGGAAGTATAATTAATATCCCAATTAGCATTCTTCTTACCGATTCACAAACAATCAGAAAATTCACCAACATAGCGATCCGAACCGCGGGAATCACGATCGCCTCCAGTGCGCCGTACCCTAGTGGGCCCCAGAGCAGATCTTCCCGCCTAATCTCTAAAACGACACGTGAAACGAAAAATTCAAAAACATCGAGAACGGTTCCAGTCTCCCGATCCCCTCGCACCCGGTGTGCCACTGGGAAGAATTCACAGCCGGGGTGACTACAAGCACCAATAAAAACGGGTTCAACGAGACCTTACTCCGGCTCCTGGTTGCTCTTGGCACCTGGTACTAAATACCACCAACCAAGCCAGATATCAGTACACCCGTCACCATCATCAACCATGACGGCCACTTACCTCTGCCAGCCATGACTGGGGACGTTTCGCGTTGTAGCGATCCCCCCCCCCCTCCCCCGGCGGTTGCTGATGCGGAAGACCCCTCTCCACGGGTAAGCTCGTCGTATGTTACGCTAAGTCCGGAACTATCTGCTGCTCGTATATCTTCCATAGACATTGAAAACAACGCCGTCGGAGGTTATGGGTACCACCGCTCCACTATCCCGATGATAAAAGCAGCAGTACTGGCCATCCAGTGAAACACAAATGGCCTGCGAGGATCGCTAGGTGACCTGCAAAGGATCATTATCTAGACGCAGCGCATCAGCTTGGCGCTGCAGGAGACGCACATCCGGTATCAGACGAACCCAGCATCATGGTTTGATCACCGGTATTTGTGGGACGCCGCCAATAAGGATAACAGCTACCCGACCGATATCTTTAGATACCGAAATAATAGCCGTCGCCATTAGGATCGAATATTCAGTTCACTGCACCGTTATATCCTTTTATATTCCCGGCAGTACTCGAAATGTGGGCAGCATACCTCGCTGGCTCATTGAGCAAGTTAAGACCCCATTCATCATCATGGGAGATGTGAACGGGTACAACACCATGTGAGCGTCACGTACGTGCAATAGGAGAAGAAGCGACATCGCCGAAATAGTCGAAAACAACGATACCGTGGTTCTCAATGATAGCAGTTCGACTTTTCACCGCGGACAGACGAAATCCGCCATCGATATTTCTATCTGCTCCAGGTTGCGAACAATCAGACACCATCTATTACAACGCGCAGAAAAGGGTGGTTTTACGATCGGGCATTATGGACCCGTTACGAGGAGACCAATGATGATCTGATAGATCGGGACGAGTCAGACACCTCGGGCGAACTCACCGGTATCTTATATCGGGCTGCCGTTTCCTGCATCTCCAGGATAAGTGTGAACTTTCTGCGACAGGTAGTGTATTGGTGGTGCCCAGAGTTCAGGATAACCATCCGGGCCCGTCGAACTGTGTTACGGGCTCTGAGGAAGACTTCTGCGGACGACCCGCGTCGAAGTAATCGAACGGGTGACTTTAGAAAGGCCAGAAACGAGGCCAGGAAAGCCATAGAAGAGGCGAAGATTCAATGCCCTAAGCGTAAAGTAACACAGTGGCTAAGACATTACAGTTAACGGGTGTACGACGATCGATCTCACGACTATCGGTAGTGAGCAAGGTAGGTACTTCGCGTTCCTGTCTATATACGCCACTCCCCACCTGCATTCCTATGAATCAAGCAAAGGGCTGAGAGTAACTCTGTTCGCTTCGAACCCGCTTCAGGGCAAGAGCACAACCGACCTTTCACAGGAAGCGAACTTTGTGTAGTATTGGAATCTGTACACGGAAACTCTGCCGGACTGGTTGACGTTGCCTATCCCCTATTGCAACATTCCCTGCTGGTAGTCAAGCGGGCGATATTGGACTACATTAACCGCATTTGGAGTAGTGGACCAATTCCCACCTCATGGAAGGAAGCTCTGGTAATTCCTATCCCAAAGCGATGCCAGAGGAACAAAACGCCGGATGATTTCCGCCCAATCAGCCTGCATTCCTGCCTCTCTAAGACCTACTGGAGGAGCGTAAACCCTTGGATCCACGACTGTTCGCGTTCCGACGTGAAACAGCAACGGGTGCCTATCTCGCCAGCTTTGGAGAGGTGGTGACGGCCTGCACGCCGATATCGCTGTACTCGACGTGGCGAAGGCTTATAATACCGTGTTGCACCACGGGGTACTGCAACAACTGGCCAACTGGAGTATCACCGGAAACATGGACCGTTTCTTGAACGACTAGCTTTCTAACCGCACTTCTCGGGTGGAAATCAGGGGTGCCGAAAATCTACGCATTTTCGGATGACAACAGAGTTCGCCAGGGATCAGTCCTCGCCGTCACACTGTTCCCGGTGTCCATGAAATCTTTATTCGCCAACCGGTGCTGGTGGCGATGGGAAGCACATCTCAAGTATAAAATTAGAACTGGCTCAACATTTCAGAAAGAGGCTGAATGCGGCTAATTAAAAGTAATATTTCTTATGCGAAAAATTCTGAGAAATTGAATGAAGATAGTTAGAATGACCGCACGAAACGTTTTTACCCGTTTTACCCCAAATCTTCACATAATGCAAGTGTGAAGATATACCTTATTACACATTTCAGTAGAAACTGAAAGCGGCTGATCAAAAGTACTATTTTATCTTAAATAGTCTAGGGAAGATTGATGATAGTTACAATAACCGTACGAAACATGTGTACCCGTTTTACATTAAATTTCTCCCATAACTAAAGTGTGAAGTTAAAAACCTGGCTGTATTTCTCGGAACGAGGCTGAGTGCGGCTGATGATAAGTAGTAATTTTTATGTAAAAGAATCAGGGGAATCTATTGAAGATAGTTGGAATTACCACACGACACGTGTGTACTCGTTTTACCCTAATTCTTACTGAAGTGGGAAGTTAAACCTGGCAGCGCTTCTCGGAACTAGGCTGAATGCGGCTTTTCATAAGTAGCGATCCTAATGTAGAAGATCCGGGAATCGATTGAAAATAGTTAGAATAATGTGTGTGTAAATTTCTACCTTACTTATCATTTCAGAAAAAAGGCTGAAAGAGGCACACTAATGTAGTTTTTCTAATGGAAAACAGTTCAGGGAATCGATTGAACATACTTGGAATGACCACACGGAACGTGTTTACTCGTTTTACCCCAATTCTGTCTCTAATACGAGTGAGAAATTATACTTACCTCACATTTCAGAAAGATGCTGAAAGCGACTGATAAACAGTATTTTTAATGATCCAGGCAGAGCCGTAGCGTGCTGTTGACCAGGTTGGCCCTCGCCAAGGGCGCCAACCTTGGGGGTGAGGGTGCTAAAATCTTCATCGGCTTTTTAAAATAACTGAGGTTAAGTCATGAAATTAGTCAGGGTAGCAGTATCATTTCCACAAAATTATTGTTTGAAACTCGAACTGAAAATGAAAGACAATGCAAGCTGTTTTTTTAAAGTTATAGCAAAGATCGTAGAGTAAGCTAGATTATCATCGTGAAGATAACCCGTACCATGAAAATTGAAGTCTCCTCGATGCCGGGAGGAGTTCCGTAATATCACAAAGTTGCCGCTGCACAACCTAGGACTAACCAATCGATTCAATAACTACACCATCGATCTCAACTTTGTGAGCGGGCATGTAAACGCGTTAGTTCCTAATGAAAGTCTTGTCGCCAGTAACGTCATTTGTTTGCTTTAGACAAAATATAAATATAATATAAATTCTGAGCTTATCTAGGCGAACTTTTGAGATATCTGCCACAGTTGAAAATTTCTGCGTCTCTCGGAATATTCATTCATTCATTTATTTAGTTCAACATAAATTTTATGATAACACTGAATCAACAATTTGCCTCCACAATACTCGATTTGTAGCTGCAGCTCTCCAACGTCGGTTACGCCCAACACTCGCCAAATCACGTTCCACCTGGTCCGCCCATCGTGCTCTCTGTGCTCCTCGCCTTCTTGTACCAACCGGATCATTAGCGAACACCATCTTTGCAGGATTGTTATCCGATATTCTTGCAACATGCTCTGCCCACCGTATCCTTCCAGCTTAGGCCACCTTTTGCATACTGGGTCGCCATAGAGTGCAGCGAGCTCATGGTTCATCCTTCGCCGCCATACACCGTTCTCCTGCACACCGCCAAAGATCGTCCTTAGCACCCGTCGCTCTAAAACTCCTAGCGCTTGCAGGTCCTCCTCGAGCATGGTTCAAGTCTCGTGCCCGTAGAGAACTGCCGGTCTTGTATGCGTTTTGTACATGGTGCATTTGGTGCGGGGGTGAATCTTTCATGACCGCAGTTTCTTCTGGAGCCCATAGTAGGCCCGACTTCCACTGATGATGCGTCTTCAGATTTCACGGCTCGCGTTATTGTCAGCCGTTAATAAGGATTCTAGGTAGACAAAATCCTCCAGTACCTCGAAGGTATCCCCGTCGATCGTAACGCTGTTTCCTAGCCGGATCCTGTCGTTTTCGGTTCTGCCTACCAGCATGTACTTTTTTTGGACGCAAGATTCGAATGGACTGGAAAGTTCACCCGAAATCCTTACGCTGTTTTGTACACCGTCCATCGTTGCTTTGATCAGTCGAGTCAGCTGCCCGGGAAAGCTGTTTTCGTCCATGATTTTCCATAGCTCTACGCGGTCGATACTGTCGTATGCTGCCTTGAAGTCGATAAACAGGTGATGTGTTGGGACCTAGTATTCATGGCATTTCTGGAGGATTTGCCGTACGGTGAAGATCTGATCCGTTGTCGACCGGCCATCGATGAAGCCGGCTTGATAACTTCCCACGAACTCATTTACTTTAGGTGATAGACGACGGAAGATGATCTGGGATAGCACTTTGTAGGCGGCATTCAAAATGGTGATCGCTCGGAAGTTCTCACACTCCAAATGGTCGTCTTTCTTGTGAATGGGGCAGATCACTCCTTCTTTTCACTCCTCCGGTAGCTGTTCGGTTTACCAGTTCCTGACTACCAACCGGTGCAGACAAGTGGCCAACTATTCCGGGCCCAATTTGATGAGTTCTGCTGCGATACCATCTTTGCTAGCTGCTTTGTTGTTCTTGAGCTGTTGGATGGCAGCCTTAACTTCCCTTCATTCATTCCCGTCCTCAATTGCACTGACGTAGTCAAATCCTCCGTTGCGTTGGTCATCTCGTCCTCGCCGTTCAGGTGCTCGTCGAAGTATTGCTTCCACCTTTCGATCACCTCACGGTTGTCCGTCAGCAGGCTCCCGTCCTTATTCCTACATATTTCGCCTTGCGGAACGAAGCCTTTGCGGGATGCGTTGAGCTTCTGGTAGAACTTCCGTGTATCTTGAGCACGGCACAGCAGTTCCATTTCCTCGCACTCCGCTTCTTCCAGGCGCCGTTTTTTCTCCCGGAAGAGGCGTGTCTGCTGCCTCCGCTTCTGTTTGTCTCGTTCCAAATTCTGTCGGGTTTCATGCTGCAGCATGACCGCTCGCGCTGCATTCTTCTCCTCCAAAACCGCTCTGCACTCCTCGTCGATCCAATCGTTCCGTCGTCTCCGTTCTTCGTACCCGCCAATGTCCTCAGCTACGTTGTTGATGGCTGCTTTTACTGTTCTCCTGTAGAGGGGCCACGTCGAGCTCTCCCTCGTCCGGCAACGCTGCCTCGAGGTGCTGCGCGTATGCAGAGGCGACATCTGGTTGCTTCAGTCGCTCCAAATCGTACCGAGGCGGCCGTCGGTACCGTACATGATTAATGACGGATAGTTTTGGGCGCAACTAAACCATCACCAGGTAGTGGGCAGAGTCGATGTTAGCGCCATGATAGGCCCTGACGTCGATAATGTCGGAGAAGTGCCGTCCATTGATCAGAACGTGGTCGATTTGCGATTCCGTCTGTAGCGGTGATCTCCAGGTGTAACGATAAGGGAGGCTGTGCTTGAAGAAGGTGCTACGAATGGCCATGTTCTTGGAGGCGGCGAAATCAATGAGTCGAACGCCGTTCTCATTCGGCAGCTGGTGAGCGCTGAACTTTCCAGTCGTCGGTCTGAATTCCTCCTCCTGGCCTACCTGAGCGTTTAAGTCCCCAATGATGATGATCTTGACGTCGTGGCTTGGGCAGCGGTCGTATTCTCATTCGAGCTGCGTGTAGAAACCGTCTTTGTCATCATCGGTGCTTTCGAAGTGAGGGCTGTGCAGTAGACTGCCCAGAAAAATAATGAATTTTTGAAAACTCAATCGGCCCACCCCTAAGTCGATTTCTAGTCCCATCAGGAGTATTTGCTCCAAATTTGAAGCAAATCGGACAAGTCTAGCTACCGGACCAACGTGCTTGAAGTTTGTATGGGATTTTTCGACAATTTACATGGAGAAAACCCTCTTGCTCACAGTCTGTGACCGCATAGATGGCGCCATCACTAACTTTTCAACGGACAGAGATAGAATATCGAAATGTTTGGAAGAATTACTGCAATATTCTTGTTCTACAACTTTGTAGAAGACACCTAATTTCTATCTCTTACCGTTGAAAAGCTAGTGTTGGCGCCCTCTATGCGATAACAGGAGGAACTAAAATTTTCCAACCAAAACATAACTCGTATTATGTACTGCAATTCTTCCGAACATACTATTCAGCTAAATCTAACCATTAATCCACAAAAATGTTTAGTTTGTTAAAACCTAGTACTGATACAGTATCATGCACTGCTAGGCCCCATGCAAAACAGACTCAGACATCACTTCGTTAAAAGTTTAATAACTTTTTCTATTCGAGTCGGATCGCTTTGCAGTCTTCAACAAAGTTGCAGACAATAGAATCATCTTCTTAAGTTTCACTTTTGGTGATAATCTGATGTATACAGTGCCACCTAGCGGCGAAAATGTGCGCAAGAGGGTTTTCTCCATGTAAATTGTCGAAAAATCCCATACAAACTTCAAGCACGTTGGTCCGGTAGCTAGACTTGTTCGATTTGGCTCAAATTTGGAGCAGACACTCCTGGTGGGACTAGGAATCGACTCAGGGGTGGGCCGATGGGGGTCATTTTTTTTCTGTCACTCTACTGTGCAGTGCACGTTTATTATGCTGATGCTGAAGAAACGGCCCTTGATCCTCAACCTGCACATTCTTTCGTCGATCGGCCACACGGCTTTGCATATCGCCCATCACAATAAAAGCTGTCCCTAGCTCATGCGTGTTGTCGCAGCTCTGGTAGATGGTATGATTACCTCTAAACGTTCGCACCATGGATCCTGTCCAACACACCTCTTGCAGCGCTACGATTCCGAACGGTCCTTGAGAACATCGGCGAGTACGCGGGTGCTCCCGATGGAGTAGAGCTTCCAATCGCTAGTCCCTTTTCGTCGCTGTGGTCCTCGCCATTAGTATCGGTTCGCATTCTTATCTTGTAGACTTTTCGCTGCAATTGATTTTTTACGGCTGGCTCGCAGGGCCTGACACCAACCCCCTAAATTTCCGGAGGACCATAGTGCACAGTTGAGCTTAGAGTCCTTCACTGGCACTCGGACGATGATCAGCCGCCCCTAACATGGGGAACAGACGCTGTTTTGAGCCGCTCCTCCTGTAGATCAGACGCTCAGGCTTGCAGCAGCAAACCCTCTCTTCACTGTCAGCCTACGACCGAAGTTCCCACCGGGGTTGGTTACCCGATTTTCCCTAAGGTTGCTCGTAGTTCTCGGCCAGTTGCACGGGGAGGTAGGGATAGGAGTTGCTGGGAATCTCGGAATATTAGAATACTTTGATCCGACAGAAGATCGGGTAAGGTCGAACCCACTTCAATATGTTTGATTTTAAATATAAGCTCAGATCTTTGGCGACGAATCTTGTTCCATTTTAGAATTATTTGGGTCAATTCAGGAGTACACTTAATATACGGTAGAGTGCCAATATTTATGGTCTTCCTGAAATTTCAAATCGGACACACCTCAAAAGTATTGATATCTCTAAAAAGTCCCCATGCAAAATTTGAGCGCAATCGATAAACAATGTCATGAAGTGTCGAGATCTGGTGATCAAATCCAGAATTTTCCAAGTTGCATAAAACTTATATTAAAAATAAATTCAGGATGACAGTAGATTTCGACGCTTCATTATATCATTGAATAAACACAAACAAAAAGGGGAATCCGAGGAGGAATGCTTCCTGTTACGGACGGTCAGCGAGATCCATCGCGAGTATGCAGTCCCTTTTGAGGCTGGGCCAACGCAGCCAACCGCACGCTACGAGCCTGATCTCTTTTTTGTTTGAAAGTATCGTACCGGCCTGTTCCTCGATTTGTTTTTGATTTGTCGTTAGATTCCAGCTAGATTATGTTTACTCAATATGTCTAGAGTGGCAGGCTTCATTTTGTTACATGCTTTTGTCCGACATGTTGATTGATTAGAAAATACAACGTACATGGAACTTGAATAGTGGAATGCCGCATGGTAAAGGGCCATTTTCGCTTGCTCCTTATGTTTGCCTTGCCGTTGCGGTAATTACCGCGAAGAACCTAAGTTAATCATTCAATTTCCTTGGACTTCATCAGCCATCATAGGTGAAGAACTTGATTAGCTCGAAACGATTAAGGCAAGTGATTTAAATAATGCTAGAATCCTTGCAGCAATGCATGCAACGGAACGTGATTACCCAGGCATCTAGCTCAAGAACCCACCACAGGAAAAATCTAGCGCGCTTAGGTAGTAGACGATCATACGACGCATACGACCACCAAGCGCTACCAACCAGAGCGCACCGGTTGGCCCAATTTGGCGCTCAAGTTCACCCCACAAGTCCAATCAAGCGATGCTCAATCAAGTGCTCGCTCAAGCTGTGCTATGCACGGAGTGAATAGTAGGCTAGGTGATCCTAATGAACGGCGGCGGCCGCGCATCACTTTTCGATTCGGCGAGACCCTTGAGGGGTTTGATTTGCAAGGGGCCCATAATGACGTTTGGCCTTGGACCGCTCATTGATTGGAGCGCATACCAACACGGCGAAAATCAGTCTCAAGTTCGGCTCTAGCATCGCCGGGGTGGTGGTGGTGGTAGAACAAGTGAATAGTGTGGAAAAAGTGTGCAGCTGATGAACACGGAAGCCGACAAGACGCAGAAAAAGAACATAGGAAGTCGGTCTCGTGATTCGTCTAATTTTGTTCAAGAACATGTACAGCGAGCCGTAGAGCGGTCCAATTACAGACCAGCAAGTCAATCACAAAGGAAGGAAATCTTTCATGGTCCGGCAGGGAAATTAATATTAATGTCGGTGGCAGTTGCCACGGCAGGCACGCAAGTTTCATGGTGAAGCCGTGTGGTAATATTTAGGCATATCCGTTCAATTGTTCATGAGAATCTCTCCAGATGAATTTAGTCATGAATTGTATTTCGGTTTTATCTCTTCAGTAACTGACACCGACTTGGCAAGCAAATAGACGTCAAATTCGAAGATGTAATACTAGTTGTGTTTGCGAAGCCAAGACCAGTTCGAATGAGATAAATATAATTTTGAACATCTCACGCGTGTTTTTTGAAAAGGGCTGATAAGCATACTGTCAAAATTCACATTGAGAGGAAATTCTGGCCAAACCATCAATTGCCGATTATTAGTGACAGCAGTAAACGAAAGAGAAAACTTTTCTCTTTTATAAAATGCCAACGTCCACTCTTGGCGAGTTACGGTTTGTCCGAAATTTTCTCTCAAAGTGAAATTTGACAACATGCTTATTGGCCGTTTACAAAAAAAAACTCGCGAGATTTCTACAATTCTTGAAGAATTCTGGCTCATTAAAGAAGGAAGTAATATGCAATTATCGCTTCTTTTAAATATACCAAAGAAATATTTCCCCGGTGAGCTCACGGATTCAGCACATAACATTTATTCGGACAAACATCAAAACAACTCTATTACGCAGTAGGCGTACGGCTCCAATCAAAACAACCATGCCAACGATGAATCAAAGCCCATTTCCAGTAAACATGCACGGCTCCAGAACGGATAGAAAATTATCTGCCGAGAATGCCGCATTACACACTACTCGCCATCATCTATCTCGGACCGACGAAACCCTCTAATTTTCTCAAGGAAACAAACACGATTCTAGCATAGTGACTTGGCTCAAACAAATCACCAAGCGAGGAACCCCCATAAAAAGTGAAAAAACATCCCCAAGCATTGTTACACACAGAAACTCGGACACACACACACGCTAGCGTGTGTTCACTCAGGGGGAAACCATTCGGTCTGCTCTCTTCAAGGAAAGGTTATTTGTTTACTTACCCACCACTTCACTACCCGGCACTAGCCGAAAGGTCCCGTTCCCCCCTCCCGTACTAGCAAACTGGTCGACCAAGTCGAAAAGTCGTGTGGCCTGTGGCAACAAATAATCGTAAGTAAGCCGTTTTGGCTGGTTGTGATCTGTGGGAAAGAGATAGAGAAAGAGATATGGCGAGCGGCAGCCGGGGTAGTTAAAAAAAGTCAACAGCTACAAGTACCTGTGGCTGGGGACTGGGTTGGCTGCGGTTTTTTTTTCTTGCCGCTAACCGCTCCGTCTTCGGAGTAGGTATAGCAAGTTACTAAAAGCAACAACAGCGCGCCGAAAATCATTTCAATGTCAAATCGACAAAAAATCGCACATTGCTCACTTTTTATTATATGGTGGAGGTAAAATGAGCGAAGCGAAATGTCTTTTTTTTTTTCGTCGGTTTCTGATGGCGGCGACGGCGGCGACCTAAGCAAGCGTCGGTCGAATACATATTTGGCTTAGTCGAAGGCGCCATTACCAGACCCTGTCTGGGAGGGGATGTGAGAGGGTACGGTAAACGATTTAGGGTAAGTCGCTCGTAACATTGAAATTTAGCCTTCCGAATTTCTCGTGCCATCGATGGGGGGACTAGAAAATGTCTGGCGCATACTGAACTAGCGACTGTAGTTCAAGGGAAAATCGTATGACATTACATAGAATTGCTGTTTCTATGCTATGGTTCCATGGAAAAAGTTTTGTTTCCAAATTGAATTCATAGCAGAGGTTTTGATCTACTTGCTCAAAAATTAATACAGATTTTCTGTAATCGTTTTTCCTTTGGTATGTGACCCATATCTGAATAACTTGGGAAAGGTTGGGGTGGCTTTATAAAGTTAATTTTTAAAAATCAAGCGCAAAATACTAGTGTAAAACATGCTGGGCCGAAGCGTGGTCTTCTGGCACCCTTGATACTTCGTTTTGCGCCCTTTTGATGTTTACTCTCTTTTTCACTTCGCCTTTCGAACAACAGTTAAGTGTGAATATGGAAATGGCATAATCATCCTAAAATAATTCATGACTTATCTTCAATCAATTGTTAAACCAGAAAACGATTTCAATGCTCTCCTAAATCTGGTGTCCTTGGCGGGGATCAACCGGACCAACCTGAAAAAGAACCCAGTTGATGGTGAAATGGATATCGACAAGATTCGTTATCAAAAACTCTGACGACAGTTTTTCATGAAGAACTACTTAGTCTACATACCTACCCACAAAGTCAAGATCGAAGGTGCGGTAATCGATTCCCGTTTGTCATGTGTGATCTACTGATTGACGGTGTTGGCTGTTTAAAGAACCCCTTGCTCCAGTGAGTGGAAAATTTTGAGTGGCAATCGCACAGGATGAGCCAAATCGTATGTACCTACAATAGGGCTTGGGTTTTTTTTTGTGACAAATGTCAAAGTAAGCTCAGATGCCAAATTTCACATCATTTGGACAATTTTAGACTCCCGCCCACTTCGCTTGAAATTTTTAAAATTGGTAATATGGAGGAAAAATTTAATAAATGCTATAACTTTTGAAGTAGCGATCAGAAAATTACAATTTATACCTCTTTTAACCCTTTCATGCCCAACTTTTTTCTAGTGCATGCAGGGTTTCAAAACTATTTTTTCTTAAAAACGGTGGGGTCAAGAAACTCGAAAAAACTTTTTTCATAAAGGTAGGTGTTTCTTTTGCAGTGCTAGAAGCTGCTCAATTTTTACCTTCCAATGCTCACCACAATTCTCCTAGAATATTCACAATAGTCCAATTGCTTGAAAAACGTAGCCAAAAATAGTCTAAATGGACAAGTTTTATCAGTTTCCACTAATATTGCATCATAACGAAGTTATATGAAAAAATTATTTTCCGTCGTCAACTTAAACTGTCCCTGGCAGCACTGCTCAATCGGAATTCAATCGAACTAATTGTAATAACTTCAGTTCTAGAGCTGAACCTTGAAACTGTTAATACTCAAATGAAAGTCAATAGTCACATTTATTAGCCTTACTTGTTTTTGTGAGGAAATCTTGCATCAATCAAATGTTATAGCTGTTTAAAAACGTTGTTGTCCACAAACAACATGGGCATGAATGGGTTAAAGTAAACTTGAACCTATCAAAAACTAAATATATGCTGTTTCGTTCATCTAGAAGAGCTATAGGCGTGCATCCAGACCCAAGAATGGGACAGTCTGTAATTCAGGAAACTAACTGCTTCAAATATTTAGGACTTCACTCTCCTGGATTGAGCATATAACATCTATAGAGAGAAAAGTTGCATCGTTATGTGGGGCTATGCGTAAAGTATGCTCTTTTGTTCCCCAGCATGTACTTCTAAAATTTTATTATGCGCACATCCACTCATTGCTGAACTACCTTGTATCTGTGTGGGGCCGTGCCAGTATTTCGAATCTGAAAAAGCTACAAACGCTTCAAAACAGATGTCTTAAAATTATTTATAAAAAACCATTTATGTACCCTACTATTTTGTTATACAATAATAATGCCCATAACATTTTACCTTTGCTTGGGTTGACTAACTACCAAACAATAATATACATCCACAATGCTTTGCATAATGCTCATAATAATCTAGAATTTACAACAGGCATTCGAGCTCACAGCACTAGACAAGCCAATCATTTATTATACTCCAGAGTATCCACGAACCTTGGTCAAAGACGCATTTCTTTCATCGGACCTAACTTATTCAACCAGCTTCCTACTGATTTAAAGCAAATAACATGTCGCAGTATTAGTATTTGAAGGAAGACATTCCTGTTTCTAGACAAATAGGGGAAAGTGGGGTACCGGGTCATTTTGGCCACAAAATCCCCTATTTTTAATAATTGTTCTGCTCCTTGATGCAAATTATACATATTTTGGAGTTTTTCTAATGTAAAAAAATCTCAGAAATCGAACGGAACCTTTTTAACCTTTTTATGAATACGGGAAGTTGCGGTTATAGGGCTTTTTGTCATTAATATTAAATTTTATCATTTTCTCGTGCATATATCTCTATTATTCTTCAATCAATTCTCATAAAATGTACCTTGTCAAACGTGAAAAATCCTTTGGAGCTCAATAAAAATAGATTCGTTATCGGTAAAATTCAGAAACATCAAATTATCTGATAGGGGAGACCGGGGCTAGTTGGCGGTGTTTTTAGTTTTCAATTTTTATCGCTTTGATGTAGGTAGATCTTGCAAAATAGAACACGCGGCATGAAAGAGCAGACTGTTTGCAACATTTCTAATTTTTTTTAATGTGTTTGATGCATTGTCTCCATTTTTAGAGACCAAAATATGTGACGCGGAAAACCCGCCAACTTACCCCGGCCCCGGGGTAAGTTGACGGTATGTGAGTATACCGTCGCTGTTGTGCTATCTTATGACAAACGCCATTTTGGGGTAAACTGAGTTAGATATGCCACATTACTTGTTTGAAAAATCTCTACAAAGTGGCGTTTTCAGAATTTTGAAATTCTACTTGGTTACTTAGATATTGCGAGAAACGTCATGAGAAATTGTGAGTTTTTTGCTTAAAATCACTGTATCTAGGGATTTGCTCACGTTATATTGAAGTTTTAGATGTTTTTATGCGTGAAAATGTCTGAGGAACACAATGACATAAACATTTTCAAAAGAAAATTACACGAGTTGTGAGAAAAACACAGTTTTAGTTTTAAATTGGAAATAAAGGATATTTGGCAACACTGTAACTAAAAATAACTATTTTTTCTAGATGCCCTGACTCATTTCCTTCAAAATGCATTTCACCGATTGTTTATAGCCCATATGAACGCAAAGATATGAATAAAAGTTAAAAATTGATGATTTTTTTCTATGGAAAATTTTTCATGCACGATTATGACACGTTATACAAATTTTGTCATCAATACACGCCTATGACACGTGTGAGTGCGACTTTTGTTTACATTCTTAGTAAAAACTCGCAACATAGTCAAGCAATCTTCGTAATATTTGAGAGATTGATGAAGAATAGATAGAAGCATTAATTGTCTTCTTTAGAATGTTTATACCATTTATAAGTTTAAAGATATTCAATCTCAAACTTTAAAAATCTACTTAAGTTTTTCTCGAAATGTGCTAAATGGCGCTTGTCATAAGATAGCACAACAGCGACGATACGCCAAAAACTAAGCAATCAAATGGAGATTCAATTACTTCAAGGGTCCTTTTGGAACGTGCTGAATGTCTTTTCGAGAAAACTGTATATTAACCGACATTTGCTATTATATTTCAGTTTCAATACCCCGGCATTTTGACTTTGACGCGTACTGCCTATTCAAAAGCAAATTTTCGAAATTCTTCATGCAATTGGCTGGAATAAATGTCTCCTACATTGGCAAGATACACAATAAAAAGATTTTCTTACTTTGGAAAAAAAATAACTTTTGTTTGTGGATAGAATTAATATCTATACGGATACTGAAAGCTCTTTTCACGCGCTATCGAAAAATATAATCATTCGGGAAATAGATTGAAAATCGCCCTAAATAACGCAAAGTATTTAAAATTTTGAAAATTTACTTGGTATGCTTGAAAACACAATATCACCCACAACTTCCACCAAACAAATTGTTTTGCAACAAAACCACATTGGATAACGGGTTTCACATAACTTGAGGTACACAATAATAGACAGCGCTATATGTCTAATAGAAACAGAGAAAAAGGGATTCCGCCAACTTACCCCAACCGCCAACTAGCCCCGGGCTCCCCTATATAGTCTCGATTTCACATTTTTATCATAAAATTGCACATATTAACTCCATTTAACAACAAAATTCTTATTAAATTTACTACTTTTAGTGTAAAATACGCTTGAGGATCGCATGAGAAAAGTTTCCATCCTGGAAAAATAGGGAAAGTTGAGGTATTAGAACATTTAACGAAAAAAATGTGATTCGTAGAGTTAATGTCCAAAAATTTGATGTTTCTGAATTTTACCGCCAACGAATTCATTTTTGTTGTATTCATAAGAATTTTCCGCGTTCAACAAGCTACATTTCATGAAAATTGATTGAAGAAACATAGCGATATATGCACGAGAAAATTATAAAATTTAATATTAATGACAAAAGGCCCTATAACCCCAACTTCCCGCATTCGGACAAAGGTCAAAAAGGTTCCGTTCGATTTCTGAGATTTGTTTACATTACAAATGCTCCAAAATATATATGATTTGCATCACAAAGCAGAAAAATTATGAAAAATGGTGGATTTTGTGACCAAAATGACCCAGTACCTCACTTTCCCCTATTTTTCCAGAAAGAGGAATATCTCCTCTCAAAGACTTAGGTCATTTTCTTTAAAAAGAGGTATAAATTGCAATTTTCTAATTGCTACTGCAAAAGTTATAGCATTTAATATATTTTTCCTCCATATATTCCCATAGTACCAATTTCAAAAATTTCAAGCGAAGTGGGCGGGAGAATAAAAAAAAAGTTTTTTTTGCAATGCCCTAACCTACAAACTCGCATCGGATAACCTTTGCTGGGACTGCAGTTCGACAGCCTGTTCGGCTATTTGTACCTCCCGTCGCGCAGTGCACTAAATAAAAGGCCATTGTAGCAATAAAGCTCAGTGTGGCAACTGCGTAGAAAGCCATTTTAGTGTGACTTTGGCATTTGTAATGCTGAAAAGTGTTACTATTGTGAAAAGAGTTCACATAATAGGCACATGCTCTCTTGACTCAGGAAGAGTGCGGCTCTAACAATCACCTTGTGAGGACACCTTTTAATTCTCCTGAAACTATAGGTAGATAAAATTTCTTATAAAAGCTAATATTTTTCTCTTAATAGGTTGACAAATATAATAGTTGGAATCAAACCGCCACTTGTCTTAGCAATTTGAGATCAAACTAGGTATTTCCAGCGGGTCCAGGAACACAAAAAACCTCAAAGAGCTCAATATTTTAACCGGACACTCAACTTAGTGTAAGTTGGGTTTCGGCAACTTTGTGCTGTGGAGATGACCGGTTAGCTCAGTGGTTTTCAGCCAGAGGTGAATACACCCCCAGGAATAAATTTGATTATTTTAGGGGGTGAATTATGCCGGGTAAATTTTAATTTGTTATCCTAACATTCTCGTCGAATATTTGTCTTTTTTATTGTTATTCCTGACATTGAAATGCTTACTGATAGTGGTGAGGAACAGGTTTCTTCTTGGAAAATCATGGTTCTCATCAAATTGAAAATCTTTTTTTTTCTGACAGGGAACATAAGAATAAATATTCGGAAAGGGGTACATGGAACGAAAAAGAAAAAGGGGCTTCATCGCGCACTATGCAGGATAAGGAAAATATTGCTAAATCTTTCTGTAAACAACTATAAAGAATTGTATAGGAAGAGCAGCTCATATTAAAAAGAAGGAAAATATCCACCGAATGTTTAAATCAACAATGAAAAATACTGTGAGTACAAGAATAAATGAACAGTATTCAATTAAAGACAAACAAGTCACATTCGTTACCAGACTTTCCATGAATATTGACAAGTTTGTACCTGTATACAAAATTTCGTGCACGCGTTCAACCTGAAGCATGCTTCGTTTCGATGTACAGGTTCACCTCGAATATCGAACCCAAGCAAACGATGTTCAAACTGTAGTTCAAATATCCATGTACGTAGGCCAGGTGCGTACACGAGAACGATTTGCCCAAGGCAAAAAAGTGTTAACGTTAGTGATGATTGGAGTGAGAAAGATAAAACTGGTTCCACGAACCTGTGTGCACGCCACATGTATGCACACCGTGTACGTACATGAGGTTTGGTTGTGCAGGCGAATATGTGCATGTGTTTTGGTATGAAATAGCGTGTTCGAGTTGCGGGTTTAATATGAGCACATAACCAGAGCGAACATTGTGTACGCTGTTCATTTGAGAGGACTGTTTGTAACTAATCAAGTTATATCTATCTATTTCTCTATTACGGTTATTCAGTCAAATAGAATGGACATTTTTGCAAGTACTACTCTTGAACCAAAACCAGTCGGCACAATAACAATTGGCAAAATGACCGTCGACCAAACGGCAATCGGCCAAACGTCATTCGATCAAACAGCATTCGGCCAAACTGGCTTTCGGACAAATGACCGGATAGGGGAGACCGGGGCTAGTTGGCGGTGTTTTCAGTTTTCAATTTTTACCGCTTTGATGTAGGTAGATCTCGCAAAATAGAACATGCGGCATGAAAGAGCAGACTGTTGGCAACATTTCTGATTTTTTTAAAAGTGTTTGATACATTTTCTCCTTTTTTAGAGACAAAAATATGTGACGCGGAAAACCCACCAACTTACCCCGGCCCCGGGGTAAGTTGGCGGTGTGGGTATATGCCAAAAACTAAGCAATTAAATGGAGATTCAATTGCCTCAAGGGTCATTTTGGAACGTGTTGAATGTCTTTTCGAGAAAACTTTATACTAACCGACATTTGCTATTATATTTCAGTTTCAATACCCCGGAATTTTGACTTTGACGCATACCCCCTATTCAAAAGCAAATTTTCGAAATTCTTCATTCAATTGGCCAGAATAAATGTCTCCTACATTGGCGAGATACACAAGAAAAAGATTTTCTTACTTTGGAGTGAATTCCAGAAATAAAATTTTTTGATGACATTTTTGCAGTAAATAGTACCGCCAACTTGCCCCGCGTGCAGCACCGCCAATTTACCCCAACCGCATATTTTAATAAAAACTATTTAAAAAATAACTTTTGTTTGTGGATAGTTGTAATATCTATACGGATACTGAAAGCTCTATTCACGTGCTATCGAAAAATATCATTATTCGGGAAATAGATTGAAAATCACCCTAAATACCGCAAAGTATTTAAAATTTAGAAAATTTACTTGTTATGCTCGAAAACACAATATCGCCCACAATTTCAACAAAACAAAATGTTTTGCAACAAAAACACATCGGATAATGTGTTTCATATTACTTGAGGTACACAACGAGAGGCAACGCTTTATGTCTAATAGAAACGGAGAAAAGGAGCTTCCGCCAACTTACCCCAACCGCCAACTAGCCCCGGACTCCTCTACCATAAAAGTGCACTTATTTGTTATAACCAAATGAACACGTGCACCGTGACAACCAGATGATTAGACGTCAATGTGCGCTTTCATCATAATTTGAAAATATGTGCATAACTGCGCAATGGTTCCAATTTAGTACAAAATTTGCAATATTTGAATATCCAAAGCGTTTTTAAAAAAAAAATTCTCGTAAAACATGATGGAAGATTGTATATTGTACAATGTACAATGTACAATGTACAATGTACAATGTACAATGTACAATGCACATCAAAAAATTTGGGCAGATTTCATATATTGTACTGAAATCTTATTGCATTTATTGTTTCAATCTTGATACAAACTAAATAAAGTGCTATTTGCTGTTGTAGAAACAGATACATTCAAACCTCCCATAGACTGGTTTCAGCATGCATTTGTATTCCACTGGCACCAATACTATAGCAAACTATTTTATACTGACAATCTACAACTAAAGTAGAAATTGCAAACCTTTGAGTTTATGCTTCGCGCAGGGGATGTCTGTGCGTTTGAAATAGGGCTTTCAACGGGAAAAACAGATCGAAATGATGAGCTAAGCGAAAGCAATTATATGAAAATTTCCCCTCTGAGGCAGGATTCGAACCAGCAATCCATGGGACTCTGGTTCAGCTACGCTTATGTGTGAACCCACTTTAGAGGCAGCGCACGATCAGTGTCGCTATTGCGATAATCATGTGTTCGTCCCGGGACGTCGTCATATGCAAGGGATAGTATTGGACCGGAGTCCCAAGGGTTACAGGTTCGAATATTGCCTCTGGGAGATTCTTTCGTATAAGTGTTTTCGCTTAGCTCTCCATTTCGATATGTTTTCCCCGTTGGATACCACCAAAAAGTCTTAAATAAGGTATTGGCACTTGCGTCAATCACCAAAAAAAAAAAAAAATTAATTTGTTCATTTGAAATACTTTATTTCCCAACTAGTTCGCTGAAAGAAGTCTTAGTCTCAATTCAAATCGTTTGTAGTTGACATTCTTGGCGCCTACTGCTCAAGACCATTCCAAAAATATCAATATTGATTGAATTATAGCGAATTTAGCTAAACCGGAAGTCGCCATATTTGATTTCAAAATGACGTCAAAAATCAATTTCTGGCACCTACTCTTCAAGACCATTCCGAAAATACCCATATTGTTGGGGTGTGGGCTATAAGGAATCTTCCAGACCCGTCTCTTCCATCTTTCCGAAAATCTTCTAAGTCTTTTGCATTCAAAAGGACTTATATATTTTTTGCAAAAACCGTGATAATTGCGAAATCTGCGCAAAAAACTTCCGAAAATAGTTTTTTGCTGAGAGTTTTTTTGCGCGGATTTTCGAATTAACGCGTTTTACGCGGATTTTCGAATTAACGCGTTTTTTTTGCGCGCATTTTCCAATTAACGCGGTTTTTTACGCGGATTTTCCAATTAACGCGGTTTTTTTTTACGCGGTACGTATCCCCCAGTGTACAAATTCTAGTGAATAATTCTCGTAGAAGTAAGGCCATTACAAATATTTTTTAAAAATTATGTCACCCCCCCCCCTTCAAAATCGCTGAAAAAAATCAGGGGGCAAATAATTTTTTTTTAAATATTCAAAATTCAAAAAATTTTCACGTTTTATATAACAACAATAACTTCCATAGAGTTTTGCTTTTCGTAACTGAAAACTATTATGGTAGTTTTAGAAATTACCATCCCATCATCAAATGAAACGTTTGCTGGTCGCGGAAGGAAGGACCCATCTGTGTATTATCAAACAAACATCTCATGGAAAGGCTAATACAGACCGACTTCTGAATCGATTCCATTTTAAACGCCACAGTCGATAGAGACATAATCGATCGTTGCATTCGAAAATAATTTAGATAAAGAAACAACCTGAATTCAAATCAGACTCCTGGAGATTTATATGTGGTTCAATATTCAATATACATGAGCTTTAGCGAAAGGTTTTTGACATTTAAAGATTTCATATGGGATCGTAGTATTCATACCGTATTTCCGCAGCCATATGTGCGATTCTTATGAACTTGATCAGATCAAAATCTGCTACCAAACCTTCCATTTAAGGCTAAGCTTGTGAAAATCGAATAAGCCGTTTTCCAAGAAGCCGAAGAGACATTAATTCTGAAATATTCCAAGAACCAGAAACATGCGAAATTTTCGAGATAGACGCTGGAATCAAAAGAACTTTGTCTGGCCATCAGCGATCAAGAATGCTCTAGCAAAGCTAAATATAGATCTTACAAATAATGGTATCATCGGCACTTACCGCAGGAAGAACCGGGAATCCATTATCGATGTCAATTTTTGTAGCCTTGGAGTAACCGGAAAGATGGACTGAAAAGTGTGCGAGGATATATCCACAGCGACCACCAAGCGATCTGGTACAGCATTGATAACAGGACTATGAACTACACATGAATATGAATATGTGGGAGATATATAAACGAGGGAAGATGGAAAACAGCGATTTTTCACAGGAACGTGTCCGTCGATGAACTTGAATTTGAGGGTATCCTTTTCAACCTAAATGCGAACGAGTTCACGGCACTACTAACAAAGGCGTGTAATGCGACCATACCAAGAGATGGGAAACTGAGAAACGGTCGCCGGGTGCAATACAACGATTATCGATTTACGTATAAGTTGCCTCCGAGCTTGGAGAAGAAGTCGGAGATCACTTCGGTTTCTCATCTCGCTCAGTTCAGAAGCTAGAGATCGCTCCGCTGCAATAGCAGGGCAAGTAATCAAATTTACCCGCGCGACGCTTAGCAAAAATTGATTCCTTCTGCCTAGTGTGTGATACGTGAACAAACAATGAGTGACAATGCCAAGCAAAAGTATATCACGATGCGGGCAAACTGTGTTGCTGTTGACTACACGAAATATCCGGTAATACCATCAATTCATGAAGGGGAGCAAATGCTGAAGGTGAACTTGAAGTTCAACGTAGCTTGCGGTACTTTATGCGGTGCAATTCCACCATTTACGTCATGCGGTACTGAATATGTTAAAAAATATTAGTCAAGCAGAATCATTCGCTTCCCAGAACAACATGAAACACGTCATCGAATGTAATGACATTTTATACAGTATCCCAACGTATATAAATGTTGACATGACCTGGCACCACGTGTTAAGGAAGATAGTTGGAGGAACTTCTTCCCAAGACGCCGCAACGGAGTTCGTGTGATGAGAATGCGTCCGACAAAACCTATTCCCTCTTACTTGACTTTCACATGCAAATCACCTCATGGTGTTGAATATTCTCAACGAACACTAGTCACGCACCCAGGACAGATTCCTACCTGTCAATGTTGTGATCATCCGCTACACCACGGGAAACCTTGCGCAGAGACTGCTAAAGAAATTCCACCTGATACGACCAAAGCCGGTATACAATCATCGTATGTTAAACCACAACCAGTTGGTAAACCAACGACTGCAGACCGGGCATTCACAACCACCAGCTCAACAACGATCGGTCCCAGTACCACTAAACTAACTGCCATTACCAACATCGAAGTAACAACGATTACAGTAAATGTTTCTAAACCAACAACCAACACTACCAATAAGGAATCTAATACCGATGAAGAAGGATTTACACCCGTAAGCACAAACAACAAATAAGAACATCCGACGATGAGCAAGATGAATGCAGTACCGATGATGACATGGACGTAAACGAAAACGCAAGAGAAGACGGACCAAATGACCCCCAAGGTGTGCTCCACGGCTCAGTTGTGCTAACGCATTGAGCCGTGTCAAATATATTTAAAATTAAAAAGAAGTCAGAAAGCTCGAGGGAAGCGAGCTGCAAGAACCGCTCTCAACAAAGCAGTCAAGCTCTACAAGAAAGCCTTGCCACAAAGCCAACGCGAATTTCCTTAGGAGAGACCTACAAAGTTGGCATAACAAAGATAAAAGGCTCAGCTGCACCACCTGAAAGGTGCCCGGAAAAGATGGAGGTCATCATCGAAAGGTTTTCCCCACAACATGAATCTATTTTCGCCGTACAGTGAGGAGGATGATCACAAAGATGAAGATCGATTTACCAACAAACAGCTTATCGAGATGGCGAAAGCCATAAAAGTGGAGCGATACATGAGAGCCCGGATATGTTCAAAACGATCCGATAATTGGAAGCGACAAAAGCTGATGTTGCTTCCGATGCCGGGACAACATGGAAATCTTTCAGCGTAGTTAATATATCCCTGGTAATGTTAGAGAGATTAAGTAATCCTGAACAAGCTAACGAAGTACGCGGACCGTGAGAACGGCATCTCATGTAATTCGGCTTCCTTATAGGCAGGTCTACAGTGAAATCCATCCAAACGGTTGTGGGGACTGTGGAGACAGCAGAGATAAGGATATCGTTTTGGCGTGGTGGTTCCCTTAGGCGTGAAGAATGCTTCAATAGTACTAGCTGGGAAGCAATCGCCCATTCGCTGTACAGCATGAGTAACTCTGCAGGATATTATAGTGCTACTTTCAGTACCGAACACTGATCTACGAGACAGACAAGGGGGAATCACAACTACAACTGACGTTCCTCGACTCGACGCTGTGTAACGCAGTGTACGATGGAGTATTGAAGCTGAACCTTCCCAGAGACATAACGATTTTCGGCTTCACGGATGATGTGGTGTTCCAAGTAATCGGACAATCGCTAGAAGAGGAGACACTCGACACGGAGACGATTGCCCATCATAAAACAGAGTTGGTGATGACTAGCAGCCGAAAGACAGCGCGGTCGGAAAATATATCATCGATTTGAACTTTTAAAGTTACGATGATTATGTAAGGGGAAGGCTGCGAGAGCAACCACAGCTTTGCTTGAGGCGCCAGTGTACTGGGCACCACGAACCAGCGGAAATCGCTGGACCGAACCATGTGGCCAGACTAGTTTCACCGTCAGGAACAAGATCGAGTAGGTCGAGTGAAGCACCAGCGGTGGGTCGTCGAGTTTTCAACGAACCGGAAGCAGCGAACCAGAAGCTACGCTCCATCCGGTATCGCCGAATTGTCCTCGCCAAGTACTGGTTGGCCCTTTGAGTAGGATTTATGGACTATGCGAGTAGATTGCGACAAAACTGGGAGCTAAATGACTCGCGCAACAGGCATCGGTATCGGGAGAACTTCCGACGAGGAATTGAGATGGCTCGCGAAAACAGGAACTAAATGGTTCACAGAAACGGGAGCCAAATGGCTAACGGAAGTTCACCACTGCGATTAGCTGGATATGTGTTCGGAGCTAAACCGCTCTAATGTATCATTTTGTCTTAAGACTGAATCAGCCTCCCTACGATATAACGCTTCGATGCAGTCTCGTGGAACAAAAGGAAGGAAGAAAAGTGAGGACTGTTAGTAGTGGTTAGGCACAAAAGTGAGTCCCACCTAGGGCCAATGCAGTTTTGAAGCTATTTAAGCATATTATAAAACATACAGACGTTTTCAGATATCGACGAACTGAATCTAGTGGTATATGACGGGTGTAGCTTAAAAAGTCGAGTTTCAGAGTGATTGCACAGTCTTCCTTATATGAAAAAGGCAAAAAATGAACTGATGATTGCTATACATTTCATAAATCCGTACGACTATCAAATGAGTTTCTCTGATGTGGCTACCTACTGCGCAACAAGATGGAGAAACATGCAAAGATTTCGAAGATGTACACGGAACCGAGCCGAATTACTATCATGTACCAAGCAAACAAATATACAAGTCTTCAAGCACAAGCGATAAACCAAAGCTGATGTTTCCACTAGAGTTCGAAAAAGTATAGTATGCACAGGATGTACGTTCGCCAGGCTACTGTATACGAAATACGCAATAGAAAAAAATATCAGAGAAAACCATATCTGAGATGAATAATTACATTGACGCACACTTTACCTTTGGATTCATTCCAGAATGTTTTCCAAAAGTGAAATGTTGCAATCCTGTTTCTGTACATTGTTATCGAGCATGTTCACCTTTGACCGATTTTCATACCTTGTGTGTACAGTCGGTCCATGTGCCGCCACAACGGAACGAAACCTATTCAAGCAACCAAAAGTTAATACCTTAATGTACTCTTAAATGTTTACATTAAGTTCTTAGAGAACTTTCAAGCTTTTATTGGGATTTTAGAAATTGCACTGTTCGGAAAATTATTTAAAACGAAAACTTTAGCATCCCTTTCCTATGTGAACTTTTGATTGATTCAGTAATGTTTGCTTGAATTTTTCTAGTAAAACAAATAGCTCAACCTCGAAATCACCCTGCGGAAACGTCCACGAGAACAATCGAAAGAAAATGTAAAAAGAAAAAAAAATTGTGTTTATTAAAATAAATATTTATTTTTTGTTTGCCCCCCCCCCCCCCTTCAGAAAAAAATTTGTACTTGGACATAATTTTTAAAAAAGATTTGTAATGGCCTAATTATGGAAAATTAACTCTTCGAAAATGGTAAGTGACTTGGTGCTTTCAGCAAAGTTGTTGATATGATCATTTTAAACAATTTTTTTGAAAATATGAAGGCTACATGAATGCAGCATAACGATATATGAAACAATATTTATGATTTTTTTTAAAGCCAGTTCTCTTCAATATAATTTTTTTTTGTAAGCTTCAGAGACTCATACCTTGAATGCAATGTGAATTTTATTGTTTATAAACCGCAGAAGATATTTATCAAATAGGGGAACATGGGGAGACTTGACTAAGTGCGAAATTCTATTTTTGGCTATGACGTCTTCTATTCGGTTTTTAAATTTTTTTCAAAAATATTTGTATACTTGTTTCGATCCCTTAAGGTAATTTTAAAAGTTTGGAATAAAAAATCCTTTCCTTATAGAAAATATTCCGTAATTAATAAATTTGCATTAAATGATCTAATTTTTTATCAAACTTTGTATGGACATATTTACGCGACTACTAATTACTATTAAAGTACTCATATATCATCTTATTCCTTATGAAGTAGTGAAATGATTTTACATAAATCCGAACATTGGAATAGTTGTTACTAAAATTTACACGACATTGAACGCAATAGCTAATGTTGGGGAGATTTGACCAAGATTTTATGGGGAGACTTGACCAAGTGGCAATAAGCTGAAGAAAAATACAAAACTTCTGATATTTATCATGCTTTGGTATCTATTGTTAAAGTTAATCACGCCACAAAAAATTCCCACCTCAAACATCAGTCTATATATTTTAGTATTAGTCAACAAAGTTAGCAATAATATGACTTATTTCCTGACGTGTGAACATGCAATGTAAGCAGTACAGTTAATCCTTAAAAAGAAATGCATTTAAAAAAAATGAAATGCAACCCTTTTATATTTTTTACTGCTACCTAAGTATCTCGACAATATGGAAAAACATAATTACAGTATATTTTAAGGAATAATTTTTTGTTATAATTTTTCCAAATTCTCTTGGTCAAGTCTCCCCGCAGTGGGGAGACTTGACCAAAAAAACGATCGCAAAAAAACTTTTATAAATTTTGAAAAATTAATTAAAAATTCTGCAAAAAATCATGAAGACGCACAATAACTTTGTACATTATACCACAATGACTTTTGAAGGATTGAAGGCTTTTTTAGAGATTTATGCAGATTTATCTGAAAACCTGGTCAAGTCTCCCCATGTTCCCCTACAGTAATATCAGAATAACTTGTTTAAACGGTTTTCGTTTACATATAGTCTACTACATTTCGATACTCCGAATATATAAAGTATTCATGTCTTCAAAAAAATTGTTTGAAGTAGCATTTTTGAAAACTTTGCTGAAGACATTACGCCTCGAGCTAAACTTTCTTGAAGATTGAATTCTCTATAATCACTCCTGGAAGGATTGACCACCAAAACTATTTTATCAGAAGATGTGCTGTTTCACGTTGCAAAAATCATCGAATTTCGACCTTAAGTATCATAAGATCGAAATTTAACAGTTTCGAATGAAAGTGATCGTGACCGTAAAAACCTGTTTTAATCCACCTAGCGGTGCAATTAAGCCTTTCTCAATCATTAACAGGAGAAATTTTGAGTTGTTCATATTCATTAAAAACTTTCAAATATATTACATTTTTATTACACATGACATGACAACTATTTACAAGAAAAGAAATCATTATTCGAGTTCCAAAATTTTGTAAAAGAAAAACCAGCCACGGCAATATTAAATTGAAATAATGAGAAAGGCAATAAGGTGCAAAATCGCAAAGTCCCAAAAAGTAGATTTTTATGAAATTTGTTTTTTTTTGAGAAAACATAAAATCTCGACGTTTCATGCATTTTAAAGATGTTTGGCATCAAAAATACGAATTCGTTTTCTGAAATTTTATGGGGTCCCACTTTGAAAAAAATTTAGAGTTCCGGTTTATATGGGAATTTCATCTGTGTTTGGACGGTTCAGTCTATATTTCCGGAACCATACAAGCGATCCGTACGAAATTTTATAGACCTCTGTGGGGATAATATAGCTATCGTTTGGAACTAAGTTTGTGAAAATCAGCCCAACCATTTCCGAGAAACTGATATATGTTTGCTAGTTTTGAAAGATGGCAACTTTTCCCAGGGCACTTTCGGAACCGTCTGTGGTGGTCAATGTAGTGAACGAAAGTTTGGTTGGCCGTCGGTGACCTGTAACTGCAAATCTAAGTTATTTGAAAGACGTTTAGGCGAAATTTTTACCTGTTTTGCTATGTGATCGCACGCCACAACCCGTAACTCCAGAACCGGAAGTCGACGAACTGAATCGAATGGTATATGTCACTCGGCCCTCCGGGCCTCCGTTGAGAAGTCGGTTTTCAGGGCAATTGCAATTTATTACGCCATTCATTTCAGCACTCAAATATACACCATTAATAGCTTGAAATATGATGGAATTTTTATTAACTCCAACCCTGCTTAGCGCCTATTCATATAATTGATAATACAACAACAATCAAATGCTCAAAAAACCGATGCTGACCTGCTAGAGACAAACTGCAAACATCATTTTTCATCATGTTCCATCTTCTTTCAGAATTGTTATTCTTGTTATTAATCATATTGAGTTTTTGTCTCGACTCTACGCAGTCTCAAAAAATACCTTTCCAGCAAATGTTGAAATGTATGCACGTTTTTAGTTAGCAAGTTTATGTTTTATAGACAATCCACCTATTCTTAATTAGTTTCCTATTCGAAAATTTATCACTAATCCATATTTTGGAACATCTCTCCAAAAAGAGCTCATATTAATTCAGGCAATTATTTCATTTTATATTGTTGTAATTTTGCAATTATGGAATATCCTTCCCACAATTTTCCAGAAGTCCTCATGATGCTTAAACAATAGTTTCTCAATGTAGTGATTAGACAATATACTTCCAAAAATGTTTTGCGCAATATTTAATTAAATTAGTCAGAATCAATTTTTTTCAATCTAATTAATTTTGGTATGGAGGAAGCGGTTTAATCCCTAAACCCCCCTCTCCCTGGCAACGTCACTTGTCTTATGCGATCAACGTGAACATTGCCCGAATATACCTGATCAGCAAGCCGAGCATGATTACCAAGGGACCCGATCATTATCGAAACGGGCTGCCAAAATCCAATTAGGATTTAAGGCGTTGCGTAACGTACACTGGTCTACGTTAAGGTTGAACAGAGAAAGGGCGAAAAACGAAAACGAAAAAAGCAGTTTTTTCCACACCATGTGTTAGATCGTCATAAAAATCAATCAACATTACTGTAACAACATTCTACACAAGCTGATTGATTTTTATGAAGGTCTAACACACGGTGTGGTAAAAAACTGCTTTTTTCGTTTTCGATTTTTGCCCATTCTCTGTCCAACCTTAAAACACAATTGTTAAGCGTTTATTCAAAACAAAGTTTCCATGCAATCTTTTCAGTATCAGAGATTTTGCTAAAATCCTTAGCAAGATTTAAGAATTTAAAATTTAATTTCGAGATTTTGAACAACTTTTAAAATCCATGCTTTAAATTATACTCATCACGGTCAGCACCGGTCGGGCAAGCTGAAAACGTTTCTGAAACTATTCATTTTGTTTTGTGCGATGTCACACTTCCCATCCCACCGAAAATTAACGTTGATTGTACACATTTTTCCCCAATCAAATTTCGGCTATAACCCTGAACTCGCGGTGATCCATCTCCGGCGAAGCATCGTTAGGAAATCTCACCCCATCTGCCAGTCAGGCAGTCCGTCACGTCAGCCAGCCAGTCACTTCCTCTCGGTCACCTTTCTGAAATCGGGCTGAATGGCGGGTAGGACGCTAATCAGTGAGAGGCGTGCGGGTGACCCTGAGACTGGCTGCTTGAGCGAAACGAAAAGACTCTGTTAAAAGACCTGACTGCGGATTGTTATTTTTTTCGGTAATTGAATTTTCATCGTGTCTGTGAGAATTGTTAGTCTATCACGTCAAAATTTCAATAACACAAACATAGCCCAAATACGGGACTGCATGAGGTTTCTCCACTGCGCTCTGCGTCTCTTGAGAATATCTGTACATGTACCTTTCAGAACCAACCCCCTATTGTTACGCTACTTCTGGCCTTTTGGCGATGGATCAAGAGTCGTGAGCCGGCTAAACGATTGGACAAAAAAATGTATTCTTTAAACCACGAAACGAACGCGCAGCTTTTGACAGTCGCTTCAAGCGCAGCACTTCTCTATACGTGAGATGGCGGAAATGTTGTTCTGTTGAGACCCTCGAGGTCCTCCTCTGGGGGATGCTGAATAGGACTGGGGGTAGCCAATAATGGGAAAGGGTGCCAAGAACGAGTGGGGGCTTCAAGAGAGCACCCAAGAGTGGCTCGATGGTGTCGGCTCAACACGACCGGGCCAGAAGAGGAAGTGAATTGAAATTAGAGAAAAAGCTGCTGCCTGAATGTGAAGGACAAAGCTATTAAGACGGACTTAGAAGTGCTGCCGCGGGCTAGTGGCTGGCGAGCGACGAAGTAGTGAAGTAGTTGGAGAAGGGTTGCTGCGTTAGAAATCGAATCGTGGCGAAGGTTGGTTCGGTTGCGTTCTCAAACGATTGACGTGAGAAATGATCATGCTTTGTGCGTAATTTGACCCAGTTTCTGTTGGGTGAATGAAGATACTATTGGAAAAATAATAATACAGGTATACCTAGATTTAACATACATTTTCCGATTCAATCATGTATGTTAAATCGAATTTTATGTAAAATCGAAACACAAAAGAAATATTTGTTTTCGAATAGATTTTTTTTTTCATCACACGAAATATTCACGAGGATATTACTGATTGTATCCACCTAACAGTGACATAGAAACCACACATTCACAATTGAACAATTAGATTGCTCTGTTGAACATGAACAGCATATTTATCTTAACCTTGCCAAGTATTCGCCAATTCTAACAGATATTCATTTCATAAAGTTCGTCGCAAAATTTTCTCAGAATTCAGGATAACTTATAAGAATAGTCAACAATGTTTGTATTTGTATTTGTATTTGTATTTGTATTTGTATTTGTATTTAAAATTTGTGTTCATCTGACACTAAGTCTTAATGAACTAAACTAAAAATAATTAACCTAATGTAACAGCAAACGGTGACGAAATTGTGATGAATTATAATTGAGTTCAAAGTGCTCGGCAAGCTCGTTGAAGCGACGAACCATCGCCAAAATCGGACTATTAGCAGCGTAGTTGGTGTTTCGCATTTCGATGTGTAGTAATGTCCGAGGGCGAAGAACACGGGTTGGGGCGTAGAGGTTGATTTGTCCAAGGAGATCGGGAACATCATACTCAGCCAACAGAAGCTTTGATATGAAAATGGCCTGCGAAGTATGTCTAAGTTCTTGCAAAGTATGTAGTCCTAATAGTCTGCAACGGTTCTCATATGGTGGCAGGTTCAACGGATCATTCCAAGGCAATTGACGTAAAGCATATCGTATAAATTTGCGCTGGACAGCTTCAATCCTTTCACTCCACGTTGCATGATAAGGGCACCAGACGATGTTTGCAAATTCCAACAGCGAGCGCACCAGTGAGCAATATAAAGCCTTGAAACACAGAGGATCCCGGAATTCGCTAGAAATTTTGAACATAAAACCTAGAAGTCGATTTGCTTTGTCGATGGTCGCTGACAGGTGATTGGTATAAGTTAGCCTTTCATCGAGAATAACACCTAGATCTTTTACGTGGTCAACGCGTTGCAGCTGAGTTCCGGCAATGTTGTAGTTAAAATTAAGCATGTCTCTTGTACGATGAAAACTGATGACAAAACATTTCGTAACACAAAGGATCAACATGTTTCTTTGACACCAATTGTAAAATGTATCAATGAGACACTGTAACTCACGGCAATCGGCTTCATTCCTTATCACAAGAAATATCTTCAAGTCATCGGCGAAAAACAGTTTCCCTCCACGCATTAGAACAAAGACCGCATCATTCACGAACAATGAAAATAGTAATGGACCTAGTGTACTACCTTGGGGAACTCCGGAATTATTGCAAAAAGATTCAGACACGTTGTCGCCAATTTGCACGACGCACTCGCGGTGAACAAGGTAGGATCGAAGCCAGTGGCAGAAACTCGAGGTACATCCTAGTTTATCAAGCTTTGCAAGCAGTATCTCATGGTTGACTGTGTCGAAAGCGGCCTTAAGATCTGTGTAGACCGTGTCCAGCTGGAGTTTCCTGGATATGTTTTCAATGCAAAACGATGTGAAGCTAACTAAATTCGTCTCAACCGATCGACCAGGGAAGAATCCGTGCTGACAAGGGCTTATGTATTGTTTACTAGCAAAAAACAGCACCTCGTTGATAAGCGCTTCGAAGATTTTCGACTCAACTCTCAGCGAAGTGATTCCCCGGTAGTTCACGATGTTGCTTTTGTCATTTTTCTTGTGAACCGGAAACATAACTGAAAACTTCCAATCATCGGGAAATTTTTGCTGCTGAAGCGACATATTGAAAAGGTGCGTCAGTGGGAGCGCTAAGATATTGGAACATTTTTTCAGAACAGCAGACGGCATAGCACTTTGTCCTGGAGCATAAGACGATTTTGTTTTCCGTATTGCAGAGAGAACCGATTGTACTGAAATAGTGAATACATCCATATCCACTGCCCCAATGGGAACATCACGGGTCGCGTTTTCGAGCTCGACGGCAGATGGCACATCAGTCGTGAAGACACTTGAAAAGTAGCTGGCAAATAGGGAGCATTTTTCCGCCGTTGTAGTCGCTACTTCGCCATTGTAGACCATCCTAGACGGAAGACCCGTTTCCTTTCTCTTCGTTTTAACAAAAGCCCAGAATCCCTTCGGATTTCGTCGTAAGTTTTGTTGGATGCGGTTCACATATCCTTTGTACAGCAATTTATTGTAACAGCGGTATTCATTACTGGCGAGTGCGAAAAAGCGCTTGAGAATAGGGCATCGACGATTTGTGTACGCACGTAGGGCTTTGGCGCGGGTGCGTTTCAGATTCCGAAGCATGGCGTTAGACCATGGAGGCTTCTTGGGAGGTTGATATTCTGGCACGCATTTTTCAACACAGTCAATGAGTAATCGGTTATAGAGATCGACTGCAGCATTTACATCAACTTGATCAAGTAGTACACTCCAGTCAATCAGCGATAGGGTGCGACGTAGTGCTGCTAAATCAGTTTTGCGAAAATTACGACGATTCACAGCTAAAGCTTCTTCATATTGTGGTGAACTAATTATGGAAATGGATATTTCCAATGCGGGATGATAGTTATCCAAAGGAACGATAACACTGGAAGCTTCACTCACAGAACACTCAGGCAAAGCATTCTCATTGACGAACACAAGGTCAAGAAAACGGGATTGATGGTTGGAAATCGTGCTTACTTGATTTAGTCCGTGAAAAGCCATCCCGTCCAGAAGTAAGCGGCTGGCAGGATTTGTTGTCGAGGATAACGGGTTGGGGTAAGCGTATCCACGTCCAGAAGAAACCCACATCAGTCCTGGTTGGTTGAAATCACCAAGAACTATTATCACATCGTTTGCATCTGCCTGAGAAGAAGCATGTTCTATAGAGTCGAGATGGAGCTGCGTAATAGTGCAGTCAAGTCGCTTTTCTGGAGGAATGTAAACAGCTCCAATAAAATAGCTCTTCGTCTGCGTAGTAATCTTCGTCCAAACAACTTCAATGCTTGATGAACTATCTACACCAAATTCACAGGAGGCTAGTGCAGAAGAAACAGCGATCAAAACTCCCCCGCCGCGACCATGAACACTGTTATGTGCGCTTCGATCCGCACGATAAACCGCATAAGAATCCTCGAAGAGCTGCATCGATGTAATACGATCATCAAGCCAAGTTTCCGTCAGAATATAAATATCGTAGTCGCCGTCAAGAGCAGCCAAGTACAAGTCCTCGATTTTCGTCCTTAGCCCTCTGACGTTTTGGTAGTATAGCCGTAAATCGTCAGTGCCACGTGGCAATCGTGCCGACATGCTGAAGGGGCGTGATGTACCCGATGGCATGCTAGAAACCAAAAGGTTTTCAGGAAGCGGATCGTCATTTAAAGCAAAATACTCGCCTGGGAAGGGAGTTCGGAAGACCCCCTCACGACCTCCGAACGCAGGGCCGGGACGACTGAGCTGGTCGCTGGCTGGTAGCACGACTGCGTCGGAGCGCTCGGGGGCTTCCGTAGTACGGTATAACAGGCGTCCCGGTGATGGCAGCGCAACTTGAATTTGTTTGTGCAGTCTCGGCGATGGCGGCGAAATTATTCTTCGTTCAAACAACGGCAAATTGTCGGACATGCGTCCCGATGGTGGTTGAATTATTCCGTCATAGCTGATTGAACTGATGATGGTGAAGCAGGCTGATGAGTATCGGCCTGAACTGGCGACTGATCTGGCTGCGGATAGAGGGGTTTCCAAAAATTTCCAGCTGATACGGTGCGATTGCTCTTGAATTCGCGGAAAAGAATTCCTTCGGGCCATGTTGAAGCAGATAGGGCTCGCGCCTTGAGCTCAGGTTTGATTCCAACTTTAAACGAGATGAAATTCATTGTGCTTACGTCACGATCCTTTGCAACAAGTCTATCGACTTCCACGTCATCGGTGATAAGACGCTGTTTCGCCAAAATGGAAATTTGGTCAACAGAAACATCGCGTGCAATACGTGAAAGGTAAAGCCAAAACTTCGGTGTACGATCAGCTACTGTTATCGTGCCAAGAGATGGTGAAACAGGCATACCAGTACCACGTAATAGAGATGAGACATTAGATTTAGCCCCATCTTTATTCGGGAAAAGACGGCGAGCTTTGTTACGACTGGCTTCGGCAAATGGACGTTGAGTAGTCTTCGGTGTCAATGAATTAGAATTTATAAGGGCCGTAAAATTCGAACGAATCTCCAACTTCAACTCAGTTAGTATTTCACCCTTAAGTTGTTCGACAATTTGGTTGTGTGCACCTAACACCTCTTCCTGTCCAACCTCATAGGCAGCTCTTACAGCTTGTCGATGACGCTTATCGGACATCAGATTAGTGCAGGATTTGCATAGCCAAAATATCTGCTTATTATTTAAAACATCGTCAAAGCAGTTTTCGGCAATCCCGCTGCATTTGGGATGAAAAGTAGCATTGCAAAATCCACGACAGGAGATGTGCGTTCCCGCAATATCATTTGCACACGAGTGGCACAGCAGCGTATTCATTTTCATTCAATCACACCACACACCACACAAAGCCGAACTGTTGTGATTGCACGATTCTACGAACAATGCCGCTCCACAAGCTACTGCTGTCTCGTAAATGAGCGGGTTGATAGGGCAGCAATAAAATTGATTTTCACGGTAAATTAAATTGCTTCTTAACGGATAATACTATCTTCGATTGACCTTCGTCACCTCACGGGATCGTAACACAAATAACAAGCGTAAACTAAACACGTAACACGTTAAAAATCAAAAAAAATATGGGAGCGTTGTTTACTCAACTCAACACAACTTAACAAACGCTTCAAAAAGTGGATGTTGTTAATGTTGGATTAACCATTGTGTGCATGAAGAGCACAATGCCTAATTTTGGGAAGTAAGAAAATTTGTGTTTCTATTTTGTCTGTATTTATCTTGGTAGACCAACCTGTCCGTCAGATAATCACAGAATTCAAAAAGAGAACACTACTTGAGTTCACGAGCAAACGACTAGTCACGAAGTTTTGTAAGCACAAGAGTTCTATTTACAGAAAAAAAAACAACCAAACCGAGCTATTGTAGCGCTATAGTTCTCCTTAAGGAAAAAGTTGGATTAAATCATTTTGTACACGACAGATACAATACCTCAGCTTAAAAGTCGAACTCATCAGAATAAATAAGACATTTTACTTACAATACAAAAATATTTTAAAAAAAGTTTAATCCTTATGTACGACGAGGAGGTGGAATTCACTAGAATGTTGATGTCACTAATATCGATCTCCAAAATATCCGCGTAGCATGTGATGTCTAAACCCAAGAATTGATCCACTGGTTTCCTGCTCCCACGTTGTAACAGGCGACAAAGACGGAAATCTTTTATTTTTTTTGGATCTATCTCCTTTTTTACACACTTTTTATTAGCTTATTATTTAATGGATCTATCTCCTAGATTTCTATTTAAACGTGAACATTTATTATGGTACTCCTGGGGGCCAAGTATCTAGAGTTCTGGATCATCTTAAATCGTACGCAAATGCCAGTACAGTTTATTCGAATCCCAATCTCTACTAACGACCATTCTCTACCCGTTGCAGTTGTTAAGAGTAATATATAGAGATATGCAGAATACGCAGTAATATATGAAGAATATAATCACAATCAGTGTCGGAGTAACATTGTTTTTGTGTGCTTCCTCTGTTAAGATTAACCCATTCATGCCCATGTTGTTTGTGGACAACAACGTTCTTAAACAGCTATAACTTCTGATTGAGGCAAGATTTGCTCACAAAAACAAGTAAAGCTAATAAATGTGACTATTGCCTTTCATTTGAGTATTAACAGTTACAAGAATCAGCTCGAGAAGTGAAGTTATTGCAATTAGTCTGATTGGATTTCCATGGAGCAGTGCTGCCAGGGACAGTTTACATTGATGACGGAAAATGAATTTTTCACATATCTTCGCTATGTTGCAATATTATTGAAAATCGAAAAATCTCATCAATTTAGACTGTCTTCCGCTACGAATTCCACGAAATTAGACTATTGTGAATATTCTTGGAGAATTGTATTGAGCATTGGAGGATAAAAATTAAGAAGCTGCGAGGGAAGCACCTATCTTTATGCAAAAAGCCTTTTCGTGTTTCTTGACCCCACCGTTTTCAAGGAAAAATAGTTTTGAAACCCTACCTGAACTAGAAAAAAGTTGGGCATGAAAGGGTTAAGTAATGGCTGGCACCGGTATTGATAAATAAACACCGTGAGCTTACCAGGAGTCGTACATTGAAGGAAGACTTGTATCTTCCATCAATTTTTTTGCAAGAGGAATCGATCCATAATGAAGTTTTTTTTTGAAAAATGTCCACATGCACTGAGAAATTCACCTGTTCAATACAGCCTGAGAAAAGATATTATCTTTAGCAAGAATCGAGCTTACGTTCTTTCAAGCTCTAGTTGGGTGCGTTAACATCGAGGAACTGTCATGACTTCATTACAAATTTCCAACAGTTTCGTAATATCTGCTACAGCCCCAATGCCTATTAGTGGGACTCACCGTCCGCCAATATCTCGTCACTGCCCTATACCTTCCATCAACCATATCTTTCCAGTTATCTATTTTTAGCTTACACATAAAAACCCATAAAACTATTATCAGGAAATAAATTGAACTACAAATTTGTGTATTCATTTTGCTGTGCGGTATCAAAATAAGAATGTTTTAGTATCTCAGAATCTTAAACTTAATCTAGCGTAAAAACGGAAGTAAATTATGATTCTTTAAGCATTGGAAGTGGATCATAGAATAAAAATGATATTGATTCTTAACATTTAGTTTTAGTAACATTGACATTAACATTTTTTTGCGTGTATGTTAAATCGAGGTAAAAATTACGTTAAATCGAAATATGTTAAATCGAGGGTATGTTAAATCGTGAGTATGTTAAATTGAGGTATACCTGTATTATTATTTTTTTTATATAAGATATTGAAACAAACTGTTTAATTTGAAGCGACATCAACTCAGTATTTAAGTTAGTTACGTAGCCAGAAGCTTGGTGTGGGGGAGGGGGGGGGGGGGGGTTGGTTACATGAAAATCATTGATTTTTCGAAGATGCTCTAATTTAATTTAAGTTTGATATATTAAGGAAAGAATTAGTCTAAGAATTAGAAAGAATTCGTCTAAGAATCAAAATTAGTCTAACAGATGCCTTTTATAATTTATTTTATGTCAATGAAATTAAAGAATGCATATATAAATTGCAGTTTTAAAGTAAATGTTTAAAAACTTTTCTAAGTGTCAAGATCGCATAATTTCGAAACTATCAACTTTGAAGGTTTATCAACCTCAAAGAAGCTTTCCAACATAAAAAAGCGCATCTTTTGATATTATAATTTTGGCGATTAAATCTCGTTGAAGTAATTATGGAGAAGTAACTCTTCAAAAATAGTAATGGACTTGGTGTCTTCAGTAAAGTTGTTGATAATGTCACTTTAAACAACTTTGTTGAATATGTGAAGGCTACACAGTAAAAATTCATGAATAATAATTATAACGTAATTTGTAAATTAATTCAATAACTAGTGCCGTAAATCTTCATCTAATACCATTTTTCATTCAAATTATCATAAATAAAAATCACGTCACTTATAAAACAAAGCTGTAGCATATCTCAGTCAATATTACTGCAGAAGATTAAATCTTATCGAAGCGACATAGAAATTTCCAGACGTTTTTTTTTCAATTTCATGCCATTTAATAGTGCATGTAAAATTATATTTAATTTTAATGAAAATCATGTAAATTTCAAATCACATGTAAAGTTATATTAGAGGTTATGTAGCACATTTGTTATATTCAAGTAAATGTAAATGTACTGGTTTTATTCGAACTGTGTACTTAAATTCGATATTTAATTTTTTTTAAAGCCAGCTCTTTTAAATATTTTTTTTATTGTAATCTTCAGAGACCATCTTAAATAGAACATTTTTCTGTTTTCTAAGTTTGAATAATAACAACGTTTTTTTGTCCGTTAGTTATTTAAATTTTTGAAAGGCTTGTTGAATTTCTTTCGCAAACCAGATTTATGACAGTAGATCAACCACGTCGTGCAGGATTTTAATCTTGCAACGAATGCTTTCATTCGTGTCAATCTCCGAGATACTTCTAATTCCACTATGTTTTTCGTCACGTCCATACAAGAATCCTGTAATCCCGTAATCCCGGGCCATTTACGTTCGCGGGAGATTCCAAAGAATTTTGCAAATATATACAAACACGTTAACTACGAGAAAATGTTGTTCATTGATGGATCGCGTATCGAAGAATGCATTTTCAACAACAATATATCCAACTCCTACAAGCTTGATCCTGATTCAATTTACGTCGCAGAACTAGTAGCAATTCAGTATGCTTTTAGCATCATAGACACTCTACCCATGATTGTTTCAACTTCACTGATAGCTTAAGTATACAATAAAGGCTCTTCGTTCAATGAATACCGATAAGCACTCCCCGTATTTCTTGGGAACCACACAAGAAACTCAACGTACTTTGGCAGGGGATGCGTGTCTGCTCAGTCTTCTAATCCGAGAAACGAGTGTGCGGACTCTCTCGCCGAAAATGGCGCATTAGACTGTGGTATTTGTGAAACACATATTGCTTTCGTAATCTTGGTTTGCGGCAAGGATTACCTAGACATCGAGCACGTTGTTTGTCCGTGTGCGGAGTATCGTGGTTCTAGGCCCCTTTCAGAAGATTCCCTACGAACCCGAGGAAGACCACCCACCGATCCAGTTCATAACGTTTTGGTAAACTGAGACCTCTCCTACAGGATGTCGATCTACCATTTTTTTGAAAACCGTAAATATACAAGATTGACTCTTTGTCTTTCCTCGCTAATGTTGTCTACCCTCGATCTCCTCCACCAGATGGTCTGCTGCCCAGGCCGGTAAGCCATACCTCTCTATTGAGCATAAGACACCCGGCAGGAGACGTGTCGTGCCGCATCTTGCTCATCCAATCGGCAGTATCCTTGCCAATGCGTTAACTGTCCTAGCAGTCTTCTCACAGCCATAGTCGACATGGCCCGACCACTCGAGATATATTGGAGAATTTTGAAAAAATTGAATATGTTAAACAAAAGTATGCCTAATATTTTAAATGAAATTCAATGAAATTTGCAAAAGTTATCTTGTGAAAATATTTCCTTGTAGTGAAAATTGGCTGCAGACTCGACGCCTACCTGACGGCACGTTGTGGAGGACTATAACAAGTAGATCGCGGCGAAGCGAGGAGCTGGGAGCTTATTGGTTTACGAAACGGATATCGGTACCGAGAGAAATTTCGCCACATTCTGTAGTCCTTGACTGACGGCGAACAGGGACTGGAGAGTGTGAGAGAAGTATCTCCATAAAGACCACCAGCCGATTCGCTACCGCATTGGCCAATGGAACCCTGCTGCAGCACGGAGAAGGACGGGCCGCAAGCTAAAGTGAAAGACGAAAGCCTTTAACGAAAACCTCTTTGTTGAGTTACTTCGGCGAACAACGGAATCAAGTACGTTGATGCGGCTGATCTAACAAGAAGGATTGTGACGGCTTGTGACGTTACAATGTCACGAAAACTAGGGCCATACAGTAGACGGCTCAGCTCAGTACGCTACACGCTGCTTGTCTTAGAGCCAGAAGGCGGCCTCTGAGCGTAAGATCGGAGACTAAGAGAGGAGCGCAAGCGACGTTTCGAGAAGGTACGGACTCTTTAAAACGGGAGATCAAGCTTAGCAAGCCAATTGCCATAAGTAGCTGTGCTAAGAAATAAACGCCAATCCCTGGGGGACGCGTACTGAGTCGTCATGACGAAGACGAGGGTCCGTCGACACCAGCTGAAATATACCCTGGTAAGCTAAAGATAATCGTTGAGGGTCTCTTCCCGAATCACGATTCAACTACCTGATCACCGACACCGTACGGCGAAGAAGAAGGAGGTAACACAGCCGAGCGGCAAGTGACTAACGACGAGCTCAAAGAAGCGTCGATGTGACTAAAATCAAAGAAAACCCCCGGTCCAGATGGAATACCAACCGTGACGCTGAAAGTCAGGGAAGTCACCGGGCCATCCAGCCTCGAATAGACCAATGCCGCAGCGTGGCATAAAAGAATGAGCCAGATCCTGAAGAGCTACTTCCAGAGTAGAGCACTGTTGTGCTAGACGAACAAAAGGGCAATAGGCAATGCGAGTCCCAGCGGGCGTTCATCAGGGCTCCATTCTCTGTCCACCACTTTGAAATGGGATGTCGGTGACGGAAACAATGAAACCGCGAAAAGCTGAACAGGACGCTTTGACTGCTGGTCCGTTGTCGTGATATTTTGTTTTTGGGCAAATCCAAAACTATACTTCTGTTTCATTAGTTGAATACTGCAGGAAAAACTGTGGTCTTTAGAATTGAAAATAAAAGAAGATTTTCCCATACAAATTCCCGCTCAAATTTTAAATACAATACTCTACACTGGGCCATCTTGCCCCCCCCCCCCCCCCCCACCCCCAATGTGGATTAGTGCAGGCTAATTTTAATACCAATATCGTGGTTTCAAATTGTGGTACTGTGCAAGTTTTTATGGTGTAATAGCAGCAGGATGCATTTTTGTCCCGGTCCAATAACGCTTTATATGCATTATACCAACAATAATGCATATTTCGCATTAGAATTATACTTATTTGCATGTAACTCATATTGCTCGCGCTTTGGATGTATGAACTGTATCTAAATAATTAGATTAACCCTACAACGGTTTCGTGACTTTTTCAATACATAAACGGTTTTGTGGGGTACATTCATACCCCAGAACTAGAATTACTTTAAAAAGTCCAATTTTTATTGAATTTTAATAAAATTGGATAGTTTTATTCTAAAATCATTCATAAAGCATCCTGTTCAAAAATATGCGTGTTTTGTCGATTTTATTATGTAATATTTAATTTTTTTGTAGAACAAGTCTTTAAAAAACGTGAAAATTCCCACTTTTCGTTAATTTTGCTTTAACTTCTGAAATTTCTAACCGATTTCGATTATCTATACTGCGTTGTGGAGATTATTGCATTGTCTTTGAACAAATAGTAGTTCAAAAACCGGTTAAAAAGTGTATTTATTCCGATGTTTTTTGAACATCAATAAAAACTGTAAAAATACATGCAGTAACAAATATATATATATATATATATATATATATATATATATATATATATATATATATATATATATATATATATATATATATATATATATATATATATATATATATATATATATATATATATATATATATATATATATATATATATATATATATATATATATATATATATATATATATATATATATATATATATATATATGTATATAAGTCAATATTTGTATGTATATGATTCATGGACTCCCAATCGGTTTAACCGATTGCCGCAAAAGTTTATACATAAACATTTGTTATGGAGCGTGTTTGTGTGCTATTGGTTGGGGATTATCTGCCCGCCAGATGGCGCCTCGGAACAAATTGTGTTTTGCTCCTATTTCGTTGGAAGTCGCAGCAACGAGCGATGGGTATTAGCTAGTATTATATACAAATCATATTCACGAATGTGTTTTGCATCTTTTATCCACAAAACCAAAAAATACGATAACAATCCAAGCGCATTTTCTAGTTACTTTGTTATATCAAATAACAGATTCTATTGTTCAGCAATGTTGAAGTTTATATAATTTTACACAAATTTCTCGCTTACTATATATCGATATTTTGCTTATAAAAAAGATATAGTAAATTTTCCGAATTATATACACATGACAAAACACTAACGTTAACGGTTTTGTGGGGTACATTTGGGGTACACACAAACTGTTATGTTGGCCAAGTGAAACAAAAATGGTGCACCTGCTTTAATGAAAGTTTAATCATCAAATTGATTTATGATAAAGTTTGCTTGCGTTAAATTAAACCGTAACGGAATAACAGGTATTGCAAATAGCTCTGGGATACAAATGTAGCAAAACCGTTCTAGGGTTAAAGCAGCAATCGTTCCGTTCTTTTGTCATTTTCTCCAGGATCTAGCCAAATCCACTCGACTCTTGCATGGTAATTGCCATTGGGGTATGCAAACTATATTAAATTTCACAAATGAAACATACATTCACCTCGATGCCCGTATCGTCGAGTGACATTGGTCTTGACCCGTGTGCGTATTTATTTGAACGCTGGACCCACAAACAGTTCAGGCGAAGAGACCCCACGAAAGGAATTCAGTTTTCAACCATTTAGGACTTTTTTTAGTAAACTTATAAAACCAAGCACGCGATCGAAACTTTCATGAAATTTTTGAAGGATTTTGACGCCTCCGAAGGCAGGAACCGGCCTGCGATCACTGAACAGTTCGTTTCTTCGTCACCACACCTCGTCAGCCGACGCACAACCAGGCGGTTTATGGCGATTAATTAAAATAAAAAAATATATCTCATTCTAGGATCCGCTGTCGGCAGCTAGGCGCTAATTATTTATTTGTGCACTGCTTCAGAAAACTGCAATTAATGACGGTGGCCTTAATAGTGTTGCTCTTGGCCGGTTGAAGGTTTCTTTCCTGATGTGGTGCGGTTACGAGCGGATGGAGCAAAACTATTTCGCCGCCACTGTTGCTGTTACTGCTGCTGGCGATGTTGCCGGCGAGTTCGCAGTTTCGCACAGGTGACAAGATAATAAAACATTGAAAAAATGGCCAAGTTGATGATAGTTGATGGCTTTTGTCATAGGCCGGTTGCGCGGCACCGCGTCAGTTCAAAGTTGCGGTCAGTGATGAACTTGACTGATGGCTCCTGAATTTAGAAAGGAATGTTATTGACAGTACCGTACCGGAATCAACTGTCGGACGGTGAGGGATAGACTTATTTTTTTGATGATTTGCATTGAGAAATTGGCAGTTTTTTTGCGAATAAATTCAAAGATGATGACTAAATCTGTCTTTGTCGAGGTTAGCCGCTAGCCGAGACCGGTGTCAACTGTTGACAATGTCCACCGTGAGCTATGTAAGCTAGATTTTTACGACTCAAGTAATTAATTGAGTGATTAATTAAACCCATTTCAGTGGCTTTGTTTTACATTCTCGCACCGGCGATGTTGCAAGCTTCCCCTTCTCTTTCCGCACGTAGATTTCCTGTACTGGTGTAAGCCCGTTGACTAATTAAGGTAACAACATTGTGTTGATGTTCTGTTTATTGTAGCAGAATAATGGTAGTTGAAAGTTTGCTATGTCCTTGCTACAATTGCAATGTGCATCGGTTTCACGTAGTCTATAAAATGTTGTTTTATTTCGCAGTCGGACAGATGATAGATACAGACGATTGATGTCGAATGACGGATGAATAGAGAAGCTCCAAAATAGGCATCAGTATTTGTCGGTTTTGGCGACGGAGCCGATGGTTTAGACGTAAGTCTGACTACTTTTCACCCTATAGGGTTTAGGTCCAACGCCAGCAATGTACGTTGAAACTTTCAGAGATCCAAGTGTTGTTGGGTCGATATCTAAGGCCTTGTTGCAGTGCGAACTCCTGGAATAATAGCCCAATCCGTGCATTCCTGTCGCAATACAGTGAAGTAAAGGGCGAACACGAAATTATTGCGACTCATTCAACAGGGCATAATTTTTTTACCATTGGGTAAAAATCAACCAAATTTTGCACACTTTCTCATTGATGTGTATTGTTTACATGCTGTCAAACTCGAAGTCGTGTTTTTCGATTCAACGAAAATGGAGGTGAACCAACGCGAGTCGAGAGAACAAATTCTTTTCAAACACCTGGAATTTCCTGACCTGTCGCACCGGCAGATGGGAAAAATGTTGAACATTCACCATTCAACCATCTCCAGAGTGTTGAAGCGGTTCCAGGAGCGGTTGACGTTGGACCTCGGCAAAGGAGCTGGAAGAAAACCGGGACCGGAGAACAAAAAGACGGAGGGAAAGGTGAAGCGGATGATTAAAGCAAATCCCAACGTCTCAAGCCGGGATTTGGCTAAAAAGATCGGCATGTCGCAGAGCTACGTCAAGAATGCAAAGAAGAGAGCTGGACTACATACATACAAGGTACAGAACTTTCCAAACCGCGATGAGCGGCAACAATCGACGGCTAAAACTCGGGCACGGAAGCTCTACGAGAAGATGCTGACAAAATATGGCTGCTGTGTGATGGACGACGAAACGTATATAAAAACCGATTTTGGTTGGAGTTTTTCACCGGCAAGAGCAAGTTCTATGTGGACGACAAATTTAAGAAGAAGAAAATGTCGAAGTTCGCCTCCAAATATCTCATTTGGCAGGCCATCTGCTCTTGCGGACTGAGGAGTGAGCCTTTCGTGACAAAGGGCACAGTAAATGGCGAGATCTACAAATCTGAGTGCCTCGAGAAGTGCCTTTTGCCGTTCTTGCAGCAGCACGACGAAGCTTCGCTATTTTGGCCAGATTTGGCATCATGCCACTATTCTAAAAGTGTCCTGGAGTGGTATGAGGCCAATTTTGTCCATTTTGTTCCAAAGGACTTGAATCCGCCAAACTGTCCGGAGCTGCGCCCGGTGGAGCAGTACTGTGTAATGATGAAGCGGGAACTTCGGAAGAGCAAGAAGACAGCAAAGATGAGAAGGACATGTTAAGAAAATGGAAAAAAACTGAGAAACTGGTACCGGATGACACTGTAAAGACTTTGATGGAGGGCATCAAGCGAAAATGCGTTCAATTTTATACTCAAGGCTCCATCGATTAACTTTTCTTTTGATTTTTGAAGTAAATATATGTATAAAACTACTCTAAAATTTTGGTTTGATTTTAACATTATAAGAAAATTGGCATGACATTTTCGGTGTCGCAATAATTTTGTGTTCGCCCTTTATATACTGTATTGTCATTTCATCGCGGAGCGTCTTTCGTTTGAATGTGGATCTACATGAAATGCTGTTGTCGCCGAATAAGGATTCTTGGTTCCGTGTATTCCGATCAAAGCTTGAATCGTGTACACATCGAGGTTTAAAAACCGTATTTACGTAGAAAATTTATTGAATTGGCCTAAGATGAAGTTGTCGAATTGCACAAAAAGATTTTTTGTGTGGCAAGCGAACTGTAGATGTGTCAAAATAAGCCAGTTCTTTTATTAAATCTGGACCGTCTACCGACAAATCTACATTGACAAATTCCTCCAAAAATGACTTCTTGAAGTCTCCTAAACAGTGGTAAACATTTCAACACTCCACTCTGTCAGAAAATGTAGGGCCATCCTAGGCTAAAACTTTGTAAAGTCGCTCTCCTGGTCCTTTCTTCAAAGCTATCCAGTGCAGTACTCTGCGTCATTCTTTCAAGTTTGAGCCGCTCATATGGTAGTAGGTCTTCTCCCATCCATTCTTCTGGGTCGCCGATGGATCAAGAGCCTTTCGCGTTGTGTTTATTATATTTTTTACACATAATAAACACGTCGTTTGCAATTTGGCATTTAACCTAATTATGAAAACGTGTCTGATAGGGAGAGTGGAGATGCCAACTTGTCATTAATATTTCGCAGTGAATTTCTTCACATTCATTTGGGATATCTTTTATAGTTTTTGTTCGCTTGTACTGCAAGCTTCGGGAATGATCATTGATGTGTAAATATGGAGCAATACTTCCGATGGTCGGCTGTTCGTAGTTCAAATTGCTCTATTGGAATTATCTAAAAGTGATTGCAAGTGACTTTCGTACATATTACTAAGATCATATTGTCTATAGATGAATAGATATATAACCCACGCGGCTTTTTCCTTTCATGCAGCGCCCCGCGGCGGAATAATGATTAAAATGCCTATTTGAACGGCATTCATATTTCTACTGGAGGTCGCCACCTGGAAACTTCAATATAAAATGAAAAGACAAAGCGCGTGAGTACTTAGCTGGATCACTACTAAGATATATCCTGATTAATTTCCCTGCTTAGTAACACCAATCCTTTCCTGCGACACTTGTGGATGGTGTAAAGAATCCCTCGGTCATAACCCAGTAAAGTTCAGCCGGAAATGAGCCGGATTTCCGGCTGGTTCCAGTTAGCATTCCGGCTGCAGTGACACAACCGATTCTAACTAGAATCGGTTGTGTCACTGAAGGCGAAATGCTAGCTGTAACCAGCCGGAATTCCGACTCATTTACGGTTGAACTTTATTGGGAATAGTCACAAGTGTTGAACTAATATTCCTTCCCATCCCAGAATTAACCTGCATGGGCGCGGTTATCTACGTTATTGATGATACTGTAATCTTAGTCTCTTTAGGTAGCACGTTGAGTATGATGTACTACTCCCAAGTATCATACAATTGGTTCGATATGCAATTTCAACAGGCTTTGATCAATCACGGGCAATTCACGGGCGGTCAACTAAGCTAAGCTAAGCTGCATTTATAACGTTGCGTATATTCGGGCGATTCGACGTTCAGAAAGTCCTTGTACAACTTTTGCGCGTACCATTCTGTGCACTCTCTGCTCACCATGGAGTAGGAGACCGGCCACGATTATTCGCGCCGGGAACTCGTTTCGTCTGACCTTTAATCGCAGTGTCGAGAATCAAGCTTTTCAAAACGTTGTACGCTTCCACTGGAGGAATTTCTTCATTTGATTCGATTGTTTCGAATATAGTGGACGCGTAGTATATCGTGGGAGTTGAATTGTTCTAGAAACAGATGAGGTGCGATGTATATGGAAACCGCATCAATAAGTTTTTGCCTTTGATTCGGCCTTGACAAGCGACAACTTCAACAAAGGCTAATCCGTTTGAAGTAATATTACGTTTTGATCCTGAAAACGCTTCTACATGGTGTTTGCTTGGCCCTGGCAAATAATGTTAAAATTGTAGAAAATCTACGTCGGAAGTTTACAAGGTTTTACATAATGTATTGTGTATAACCTAGGAAAATAAAAGAAATGACGCACTTACGTGGGTTTTGTAACAGCACCCATCAAGGGACACTCTCAGCTCTTCACGAGGAAGCTTAGGAGAGGAAATGATTCTGCTCATTCGAAAATTTATAGGCACATTAGAAGCCCTCACTGGGGTTGTCAGAATCTCGCGCTGTGACGTAGCCCTCTTCAGCATTTCTTCTCGGAGTGTTCCTCAAAAGAACGGTTCAGTTTTTCCCCATACAATGTATTTGTAGGATATGTCGACAGTTCACGCGGGGTCTCTCCACAGAAGCAAAACTTTCCCACAATTCTCTCCGCATTTTTGACACCGTGCCTTGTTTCTACCACGGGTAACTCTATGGTCCCATTGTTTGCAAACAACAACGGCAGTTCATGCCCCGCGACACAGAAAGGCGAACAGGTAGACCGAAGCTGTTCACAAAAGCAAAGTTTGGAAGAATAGATTTGGCGAAAGGCTTAGAGCAATTGCTTGCATATCAGAATTTTCTCTGGCGAAAGCGAAGGGGCCTGGAAGAAGCCAACCTCATATTTCGCAATAAATGCCCCTCTCGGAGACTACATCATCAATCTCTACTTCCCATGTGGGTACGTAGACAAAGTAGTTCAAATTTATATTCCTAAATCGTGAATAAAGTATATCGGTTAGGATAGATCCCAACCCACTCAGTCAGTAATCTGTAGCCACCTATATTCATAAATCAAATCTAAGGAAGCTTTTTCTTCCTGCAGAAAGCGGCATAGATTCATAACTAATCACTGTACGTCTATGCTGAAGAAATATTTGTGCTACAGATAGATAAGTAAATTATTCTCAAAGCTAAAAAGTATTTGGTGGAATATTGATTAGTCATTAGTCACTACTGTCAGAGGATTCGCAGTTTATCTCTCGTTCGAGTAAGATGTCTATAAAGTGTGCTCTTCAAAATAGTCGACAGTTTTATCGTATTTTCTCGTAATCACAAAAGACTATTGTATTTTTTTTTCGGTGGTATTGTGTATATTACCAACCTTACCGAAGAGGATTGGTTGAAACAAAATGGCTCCTCCAAAGGGAGGAGGACGGAAGAAAAAACCAAATGATTTACTTCCAAAGCTTGAGGGTCACCGTGAAGGTCCAAAGTTCATAATCCTCAAACGCGTGGATGGATCTTTCGAAAAGGTCAGTCCAATCATCATTCATAAAGGGATCAAAACCATCTGCGGAGAACCACTAAATACCATCAAACTAAGGGACGGAACGCTGCTAGTAAAAACCAAAAATATAAACCAGGCCAACCAACTTCTTCGCTGCAAGATGATGTTCGAAATGGAGATTACAGTCGAAGAAAACATCAAATTAAATCAGACAAAAGGGATTGTCACGTGTGCTGATCTAAAATACGCAACAGAAGAGGAAATCCTGGAAGAACTGCAAGAACAAGGAGTATGCAATGTAGAAGTCATGAAGCGGAAGAAGGATGGTATATTAATATCTACAAACAGCTATATTCTCACATTTAAGTCCAATGGAATCCCTGAAAGCGTGAAAGTCGGATATCTCGTTCTGAGTGTTCGTCTTTTTATTCCCCGACCGCTGAGATGCTACAAGTGCCAGTACTTCGGTCATTCATCCAAGTTTTGTTCAAAAGAAGAGGTATGTAGTAACTGTTGTAAGGTAGGTCACACATCCGATCATTGCTCAGGAGGAACACTGTGTCGAAACTGTGGATCTTCAGAACATGCATCATGGTCCCTTAAATGCAAGGTTTTTGAAACCGAACAGGAGATCACGAGAATTAAGGTAACCGAAAACGTGAGTGTCAGGGAAGCTCGTCAGTTGTACAAAATCAGATTCCCCAATCACACCAGCACATACAGTGAAGTAGTCAGCAACATCCAGGAAAAGAACTCAAATCTTAAATGTACAGATGACATGCCAGTAGTTCCATCTTTAAATCCCCTCTTACCACTACAACAAATGGACACTCAGTCTGCATCGACAAGTACAATGGACTCTGGTCCAGTTGTCGATGATAATAATAGAGCAACTAGTATGGACTATCAAATAGCAAAGATTTCTCGTCCCCTGTCACCAGACACGGGTGATCTCAACGAGTATGAAAATGATATCAAGAGAATGAGAAATACCCAATCATCCTTGAGTGGTAGTAGTATTGTATCTGCTGATGGAGCTTCTCTCTCTAGTAATGGATTATAAAAACTCAATTTTGCAGTGGAATTGCAATGGATTTTTTAATAGTTTTCAAGAAATTAAACTTTTGGATGCACAATATAAGCCAATGATAATTTGCATACAAGAATCACATTTAAAGCATAGAAACCAAGCTTCTTTTAAAAATTTCGATCTTTACAGACGTGATTTTGTATCTGAAAACGATAGAGCACGCGGTGGTGTATTGACGTTGGTTAGATCTCAATTTGTTTCACGCAATGTGCGAGTGGATACACGATTGCAAGCTATAGTTGTAGAGTTATTATATCCATTTAAATTCACTTTATGTAACATTTACCTTCCTCCAAATGAAAACATTTTCTTTGACGACCTCGCTAATCTAATAAAACAATTGCCCGAACCGTTCATTATTCTCGGAGATTTTAATGCTCATCATTATATTTGGGGATCGAAATTCACTTCAACCCGAGGAAAAATTATAGCAAAATTAATTTCAAATTTCGACCTCAATGTTTTCAATAACGGGAAAGGAACACGTTTGAATCCAACTAACAGCAGTGAAACATGTATTGATTTGGCCATCTGTTCAGCTTATATGAGCACCTTTTTCTCGTGGAACGTCCATGAAGACGTTTGTAATAGCGACCACTACCCTATTTTCATAACTCCGCTTAATTCTCGCGTAGTAGATGAAAAACGACCTCACTGGATTCTAAAGACAGCTGACTGGAAAAAATTCTCTGATCTCGTTCAATTTGACGAAATTTTCTTTAACAAATCAATCGACGATCAAAATACCCACATTGTTAGCACGATAATCAATGCTGCAAACCAAACTATTAGAAAATCTTCTTCTAAAATCGGACGCAAATCCGTGCCATGGTGGAACAGTTCCATATCACAAGCATTGAAAAATAGAAATCATAGTTTAAATTTTTTCAAAAAACACCCAACCTCTGATAATGAAAAGCGTTACAAAATACTTAAATCTAAAACCAGGGCTCTAATGCGATACCATAGCAAACAATCATGGAGAAAAATGGTAACCTCAATCAACTCAAATGTTCCGCAATCTCGAATTTGGAAACAAATCCGGAGTATTAGTGGGAGACATCAAACAAATGTCATTTACAAAATGTAAAAACAAAAGAATTTGGCACCGCCAAGCTAACGCATTTGTGCCTATCAAATAAACGAAATGAATAAAAAAAAAAAAATGTCATTTCATCCTTAAAACAAAAAAAATTCGATTACCTCGAACCCGCTCGATATCATAGAGCTAATGGCAGAACACTTCTCCAATGTATCTTCATCCGAAAATTACACTTCATCGTTCCGACGACATAAAGCAATGACTGAAAAAACTCCACTAATAATCACAAATAACTGTAAAACCTATAATAAATCATTCACCTCACTTGAGTTCCAAGCAGCCCTTAATTCGACTAAAGGCTCTTCACCAGGAATAGACATGATCCATTATTAAATGCTTAAGCACTTGTCTCAAGATGCTAAAACCTATTTACTGCAATTCTACGACCGTATATGGATACAACAAGTTTTTCCCGCCGAATGGCGCCTTGCTATATTGATCTCTATCGTAAAACCTGGCAAAGACCCTTCTATAGCATCCAGTTATCGTCCAATATCCCTAACAAGCTGCCTTTGTAAGCTTCTTGAACGAATAATAAACAAAAGGTTGATCTGGTACATTGAAACTAACAACATTCTATCCAACTATCAATTCGGCTTTCGCCGCGGTCGTTCTACGATTGACACTTTATCTATCTTTGAGTCTGATATTCAAGAGGCTTTCCTAAGAAAACAACACACCTAGGGTAAATGAACTATAATTCGCCCCCCTAAAGCATTTGTTTGCGGAAAAACTTTGAATTTCAACAATTTTGAATTGTTCTAACTAATTTTATTTTATCATTCTCATCACGTCTCATATAATATCCAATAATACTGAATAAAAGTGATTTAAAACAATAAATTAACGAAAAAATAACATAATTCTAAATCAACACGTGTTTCAATTTTCGTCCCTCTAAATTTAATCTTCGCCACCCTCTTGCTCTATTCTTTCGCCCCCGTGCGCCCACGCACAATTTCACGACTTTTATCATGCTACAATATCACAGAATTGGTAATCGAGAAAAGATTAGACAAATCCTGATTATATTTTCAAAAACTAACTATTAAACAAATAATACGTTTACTTACAAGCTCTTGTATTTATAGTCTTGTTATGTTGTGTTGCGAAACGAGCGAGAAGCACTCCAAGTCCGTTCGTTCGCGAGCGTGTACGAATAGCATGCCTAGCGCTCTTTATCGTTCGCGCCCGGGTTAAGTAAAATCTCGAGCGGGAATGCTCGCGAGAAACCCAAGCTTTCATCTAGTATGTAGGGCACATCCAGGAAGCTTTTCTTGCAAAGTCTCGTGTGCTTTGTTATCTCGCAAGCGAGAAATGCGTTGAAGAGCACACGCGAGTGTGGATGCACGAAGAGCATGGACTACTAATGGCGTTTTCGTTTTTTCTTGGTGCTACAATGGTGTAGTGCAAAGAAAGAGATAGACTGATTACACCCAAGTTTGAATGAGTGTAGCACCGACTACACCGGTGTAGTGCACTGTCAAAAACGAATATGCCATAAGAGTATTCTCGATATTTCGCGCGAACAAGGAAGGCGATGTACGCGCCAACGAACGAGAATAGCAACGTGCAAAAACGAACAAACCATTCGTTAACTAAATGGCACTACTAGAAAAATACTCTAAATGCTAGAAAAATCAAGACACCCCAAGGCTTCTCACTACATTTTCGTATTGGCATAGGATTAAAAATTTATTTGCTTCCGGTTTTGCAGCAGATGTAATGGATACATAAATTAATATGTCAAGCATATGTTTTAAAAATCATTTTGGAATTATCAACTGATATTCTTTATGTAAATCATGAATGAAACAGATATATTTTTTGGTAGTTGACTTGGAGCAACAATTTCAATTTCGTTCAAATATTTCGAATATGCCCAAAATGACTACAGATACTGACTTAAATTAAAAGGATATATGTGTACATCCAAAAATCGAAACAATAACTATTCTTTTATCTTTCTTATCATTATACGCCAAAATACTCCATGTGCAATGGAATTCCCAATACACATGAGACAATTATACGTAGAGCGGCAGTACAAAGTTCTTAAGAATGTTTGCCCAAATTATTATAAATATCCAAGCAGTAGAACCAACATTATAGCGTATTCACTATTCCCTAATGAGGTCCCGGGTATATACTAGAAACTTTGCACGTGATTATCTCGAAATCATGTTTTTCCAAAAACGTCTTTGCTGTGACTACGACTGCCGAAAATGTTTTCAACCGATGTCAAATTTCTTTTTTTAATTGTTTATAATTTAACTGTCGTGTCCTTGAATGATTCCATTTTTTCGTCAAAGTTTTCATATCAATGTTATGAATTTCTTAAAAAAAATTCTCAGTGATAATAGAAAAATAGTGGATATTTTGGAAAAATCGTACCCGTTCGCAAAAATAAAAAAATTACAATGTATAGTTCAAGGACACCATGATTATTTTTGTTTTTATGTTTTCAATTGAGCTGTTATACAGCAATCGTAGTCACGGTAAATCTCTTAGAGAAAAACGCGCTTTTGTGGAAATGGTTATAACTTCGACAATTAGGGTGGATGTAAGGAAAACTTCTGCTAAAAATCGATGAATAGACCTATGGGCAATGTTAATGCATTAAACGAAAGCTTTCGATCCCTACTTCATAGGAAAAATATAAAGATGTACTAATAGTGGTGCAATCGCTAATTTCTGGTCCTATTGTTGCAAATCCCATTGATTTCTTATGGGACTTGCAACTATAGGTACACTATATCAACTATAGGTGCAGGGTAGCACCTATTTAAAATTCAAAGAACATAATTTTTTTCAACAATTTTTTGAGCAAATTTCAAGGATAACAGTTTTATTGTTGCATAATTTTAGTGCGATGAATCGATAAAAAAATATTTGTTGATGGTTGGTACCTTAGCTAGGCGTATAACCCACTACTAAAACTATTGGTACACCTCAACTATAGGAGCATCCACCCTATTAATATTTAATCATGTTCACAAGTGGGTTTTGCAAATTAGACATTGTACTACGCTAAACGTATAATAAGTATTTGATATAAATATGGCTATATACCTTCATAAAATTTCAAGTTTTTTCCCTTTTGTCCTGCACCTTAATATATAAAACCCCTTAATCACAGACAGAAACTCCGTTGTATATGTTTTCAATAAGGCTTTCCAAACGAATTAATGTTTGGCTTTTTTCTCTTTAAACTATTAAAAAAATGTATGGAGAGGTTGTATTTTGATAGGTTTTGTCTTCCTTACAGAGAGAGCCTAGAAACCTGCTCGGTGCTGTTTAGAATCGCATTCGTAAAACACCAAACATTACGTTTGTAAAAGGTTTTCTAATTATTATTGATATAATTTAATTGAATTGTTAATAACATATTTTAGAAATCGAAAATAACTGCGCTGGATTCAAAGATAGATTGCAGAATCTGATTATCTTCACTGCAACTGAATAGGTAGAGAGCAGTCTTGGGGCGCTCTTATTTTTCCAGTATATAAAACAAGGTACTTTCGTTTAGATACCACGTAGTTTATCCGTTTTTACTTGGTTTAGAGATGTTGACCTTAGAAATAGTGAATAGCTCTGTAAATAGCGAAAAGCGAAGCGAAAACAGGTTATGGTATTTTAGAAAATTGTCTATTTTAGCCGTCTATATTACTTTCTAGAACATCAGAAATCGCTTGAAGCTCCATAATCGAAGTTATGATAAAAAAACTGTTTTTGAGGGGCCTTTCACAAACAACGCCCTGTATCTCGAAAACCAAGAGTTTCCGAAAGAAATCTTCTTGGTAACTTTTTGTAAAACTTAATTGAAGTGAGTATTTTTCTATCTGAATTGTTGAAGAAAATAAATTTCGTAACTCACTATTAGTCAACGATCCGATGTGATTGAAAGAAAGAGCGTTTTATTTCAAGAAATTTCCTTAAAGACATCACTTAGCTAAAATCAATAGTCTACTTTGGGACCACTGTGGAACGGGGCGAAGATAGAAACCCATACGAAGAAAAGAACGCTATATGGGATTTCGCCAGGGGCGAAGATTAGAATTGAGTTTCATCTTGCGTTAATTTTCGCCACTTTTGAAAATTGTTCAAACTTAATTAAAGAAAGATAATAATCGCGGATGTGCGTTTACATGTATTCCTGCAATGCTTAAAAACATTACTATTGAATATTCTAACGCTTACTCACAACATTTATATAACTTTCCCCGCGATAAAAAATTGTCACCATTTTAAGTTTTCAGGAAAATAAGTGCTCTACAGGTACTACTTTATTTACGATTAAAAATACGTTATGAAATATTTTTGTTTAAAATAGGGCAGTTTTCACATTTTAAAGCAGATAGAATTATTTGTAATTGTTTTGCAAGGGGGGCGAAAATTAGGGAGGGGGCGAAGAATGATACTTCTACCCTATGCAATATTCTTCGATTTAGAGAAAGCGTATGACCTAACGTGGCGCCGCCAAATTTTAAACAAATTGAAATCGATCGAAATAGATGGCTACATGCTTAGTTTTATAAAGAATTTCATTGAAAATCGTAAATTTCGGGTTCTACAAGGAAACACACTTTCATCTACACACGAATTAGAGAATGGGATCCCCCAAGGTGCCGTTCTCAGTGTAACACTTTTCCTCCTAGCAATTGATGACATCACTAAGCAAATTGATCCTAAATGTAAAATTTTGCTTTACGCCGATGATATTGTACTATACATGTCATCAAACTTCCTAAAATCAATTAAGAAACGAATTCAATTGTCAATCAACAAAATGCATAAGTGGCTATCCGACCACGGATTTAGAATATCAATAGCTAAAACCTCTTGCATGCACTTCTGTAGAAGAAAGAAGCATAGCACAACCTTTTTATTTAAAGTAAACGACGAAAATATCCAGGAAGTGGAAGAAGTGCGGTTCCTCGGCATGATTTTTGATAAAAGATTGTCGTGGCGGACTCATATCGAGCAAGCAAAGAAAAGATCTCTAAAAGCTATGAATATCATCAAAACACTATCGAACAACAAGTGGGGCTCTGACCGAAAAACATTGATTAAGTTACATTATACCCTTATACTATCACGTTTGGAGTATGGGGACTGTGTATACTCATCAGCATCGTATAGATTTCTAAAAACTTTGGAATCCGTCCACCACCAGGGCCTACGTTTAGCAAGCGGAGCATTTCGCTCCTCTCCGGTAATGAGCATCTTAGTTGACACCGATTCCCTCCCTTTAAACGCTAGAAGAGATAAGCATATCTTACTCGAAATGTCCAGAATCCTCCGAAACCCGATCCATCCAATGAGGAAATCAATACTACAATTGCCTATAAACAATGCAGATAAAAACCAAACATTTCCTTCGAAGTGTTCTAGAATATTGAATAGATTAAATCTTGAATTGCCAAAAATAAAAACAGAAAACTATAGCAAAACCGCCCCTTGGCTGCTTCCTAAACCTGACATAAATACTGAACAAAGCGCTTTCCCTAAAAACTCTACAAATCCAGCTGTGTATAAAACTATGTTTCGTCAAATGGCTCATGAACACACTGCTTATCGTTTTGTGTATACTGATGGATCCAAATGTAACTCTGTTACCTCTTGTGGAATCTTTGATGAAAGTGCAAAAAAAATGAGGAGCTTAAGACTTCCGGACAACTGTTCAATTTACAATGCTGAATTATCAGCAATCCAACAGGCAATAGACCAAATTTTAAGTAGCAGCTTTGACAAATACATCATAATATCTGACTCCTTAAGTGCTCTACTAGCACTCTCTGATCCTTTCTCAAACCATCCGTTAATACAAAACATTTTTGAAAAAATTTATATAGGCCAACAGAAACTTAAGATAATTAAATTCTACTTTGTTCCAAGTCACATAGGCATTGCTGGTAATGAAATTGTAGACCAAGTGGCTAAAGATGCATTACTTGAGTCAACACCACAAGGTGAACTATTGGCGAGAGACTTTAAAAACTATGCAAAAATAAAAGTTGCCCAGTCTTGGGAAAATATCTGGATTACTACTGAGAACAACAAATACCGGCAAATACGTGAATCAACTTCTCATTTGCAGTGTGTTAATCTCCTTGGGAAAAAAGATGCGGTAGTTCTAACAAGATTACGACTAGGCCATACTCATTACACCCACTCGCACTTATTGTCTAAAGATAACCCTCCAATTTGTGATTCTTGTAAACAAATCATATCTATTAAGTATATATTCGAACATTGCTCCAAATATTCTGCTATGAGAAACAAATTTTTCATTCAAGGTACAGATACGCTCAAGGATGACTTAGTCAATATCAGAAATGTGTTAAGTTTCGTCAAACAAACTGATTTATATAAACTAATTTAAACCAAACATATTAATAATCTGCCTAGAGCTCTTTATGTAAAATATGTCTAAATGCCTCCTTGTATATAATCTAAATTTTTATACTCGCTATATTTAAATTTATTTTGTGTATATATCATGTAATTATGTAGTAATATTATAAACCAACGGCCCATATAGCCCTCGTAGAGCTGGTGGCCGACCAAATGTAAATAAATAAATAAATAAACTACTGTCAGAGTGTCAAGGATCATCGCTTATGTCGCCCTGAGTGGTTTAAAGAAAGGTTAAATGCCTGCTGATGACCATCTGTCATGGTTTAAATTCGTAGATCATCTGTCACTCACCTTATGGTTTCATCGGAATACGGGACAAGAAGTACCTGCCTGGCTTACTATAAAACTCCACATCAATTGTCCCAAAGTCACACACCGCAGAACTACGGAGCGACAGCGTTTACATACTTTAACGATGCGTTTCTCCTTGAGCCTGCCGTCGTAGTCACGCACAACGCAGAGCCTTACTTTCTCATCTCAAGAATGTTTTGACCAGAGCTCCAATAAAATACCCATACTTTTTAAGCGGTGGTGCCATGTTTCTTCTAGTACACCACCGTATCCCCCTTGGGAACTTGAACACCGCATACCTACTGACACACAGAGCAGAAGAACACGCACCGGCAAAATTGAAAGTCCTTTCCCTTGGCTTGTTTATTTTCTGCTGCCTGTAATTTTGCACTGTGTCACAACTTATTTGCGCACCAAAAGAGAGCTGATGATCTTGAGAAATGAGAACGGACCCGAGTTGCCTTTCGTATACGTAATTGGTATTAAGAATGAAAAGTTTACGGCCTTGGGGCCATCATGTTGTGTCCAACATGATGTCGTTCGCCGAAGGGAAAGGTTCCGGTGATTTTCGTGCGCAAATCAGAATACGCACCAACTCGAATGACCAGTCCCAGCGCCACTGATGATTCAATGTACGACAGATATTAATAGGAAGAAGGTCACAGCAGGTCGGAATGGAACGTGATATGTTCAACTTTTTATTTCATTTTTGACTTGTTCAAGTTAAAATACTACTACCTCATAATGCGAAACAAAATTGTCCTTTAATGTTGATTGTTTGAGTCACTTTCACACAATCTGTCACCTTTTGATTGCATAAGCCACCCGTCCCAGAACGGTTTTATCCCATTTCAAACTGTTTCCTTTCAAACAAATCTAAAGAAGCATCTCCGGTGGGAAAGTGAAAGGATGACTTTCAAATTTGCTCGTGCATCTAAAACCGAAATCCCCCGCAGACGACAGTGCATTGCGCAGCGTACACCTTTTTCTGTTAGATTCAATTGTACAATCTCGCATATTTCCTCCAAACACCCGTCCGACCGACCGATCGACGGGGTGACAAATGAAGAAGTTTGCTCCCTCGGGGCCCGCAGGCAAGTCTGCGGTGAGAAAGATTTCCAAACCATGTCCGTTGGTTCGTTCGTTCTTCGTGCCTTGCAGCCATGTGTACAGTATTGGAGTTCAAGAATATCTACCCTCTCTCGCCCGGTACAGCACAGGCTCTAGAAAGGCAAATCATGCACTCTAGGCTACGGCTAGGGTCTATGGCGGGTCGCAGCCTGCGCCGGGGGGACCCACACAGGAAGGCTATTTGGTAAGAAAGAGATAAATTATGTGATGACCTTTTGCGCTAACAAACAACCGCCGCCGTCGTTGCCATCATCGCAGTAGGCACAAACAGAAATCAAACAGATCGTCGTTGTTTGATCAAAAGCGATCTTTGATTCAGCATCCGAAGGTAGGGGCAAATTATAACCTCCAACGTTGTCGTTCGGATGTTGGATGCTTGCCGGTACTCGGGATTAAGGTTTGCGCTGCATTCGGTCCATGCGCTGTTCGAATGCCGAAACCATGCGGGAATTGAATGTGTCAGCCGTAAAATCTAGCTAACATATGTTGCTGTAGGACTATAGTATGTACATAGGAGAGAGGGTCGGTCGGTATGTTTGCTCTCGAATTCGAATTCGAAGGTGCCACTCAATTCCCAGCCATCGATCGTCGATTCTGAGCGAAAGGGGATGTCTGATCTTGGCTTGGCGAAGGAATGAAAAAAAATCATGAAACATTCGCTTTGCAATTACTCCCCGGTTGTTGGGCCACGAAAGGGAAAAAACTTTGTTTTTCGTCACAAATCTGTCCGACGAGAATGCAAGCTCCATTAGCGTAGGGGTGCAAAGGAATTGTGAGTGGTGGTCACTTGAAGGTGTGAGGGGGTATAAGAATGCATTTTTTCTATGCTCAGCGTAGGCTGCTAATAACAGAAATAGCTACAGTCAACGCTGAAAAAAAACCAGCTGATTCTTGCACTCTCTGGTGACGCTCGTGATTTTATGGAACGTGAAAAATCCAATATGGCGCTGCTCTGTGAAGTGTAAGGGAGATTGTGCGGTTTTTCATCACTGTGGCAAGCAAGGCAATGTCGTTCACTTGTGGCTTTAGTACCCACGCCGTAAATGGTTTGCGCGAATTTCTACACTGGAGTAGCATTCTTTGGGACCAGTAATTTCGAGTGCCTGCCGCCTGTATCGTATGAGAAATCCGATTATTCTTTAGAGGAATGTCGTTAGGGTTGGTCATAATTTCGATAATTCCTCATTCGATTATAAGCCAACGTGACTGCTACCTACTAGTTTAGTATGCCATGAATTTGTTTCTCGACTTCATCTCATCAGTATCCGGCAGATTGACATGACCACCAATAGACGTTTAATCTAAAATGAAATTCTACTTGTGTTCACAAACACATAACTGGTGGCGAATGATATTCCGCAATCATAGAAGATCTGATTATTGATAAGATAAATAGCAAAATCGATACATGGATCAGATAGCAAGATATCTTTGACCACTTTTGGAGCAGAACAATGAAAAAACACTCTCTTGGCCGGGTTTAGCGTCTTATTCATATTCTAATAGCGTTATGAGCATAATTATCTCAACACACAATCTCAGATAAATTTAACTCCTGTCAATTACCAGTACAATAGAAATTTGTTGGACTTTGACGAATCGGGAACTCAGAAAGACCATGAAATAATACGTAAGTAATGAAGTTATTAGTTTATACGTCATGTATGTCGTGTGGCTGTTTGGATACAGTGTCTAAGTAGTGCTAATTTGGGTACTAGTTTTGATACGGCGTCTAAGTTGGCTCCAAATTGGTGCTAATTACTGACGAGATTAATTCGAAACACAAAAATTCAAGGGACTGGAAGGTGAAGTATATTAAGAGCCATAGTACTCAAGTCTTCAAGGAGTTGAAGCAAGAAAGGAAAGAAAAGCGTGGAATAGGGTTATATGAGCAAGCTTAGAGCTTTCTGGCGACTTAACCTTTTGTCTTCTACAGCAGGAGTCAGGCTATTTTGGCATTTGAGTGGCGTATCACCTGAGTGTTTATTATTAGTATTCTGTCAATAAACTGAAACATGAAACTCTAACAAGCAATTTGGGTACATAGACTTGGCTGAAAATGTGCCATAAAACTGAGTTCGAAATCCGGGTCAATATGACCGGCCAACACCTTATTCATTACAATAAGTTAACATCTAAAAACCTATTTTAATCCACCTAGCGGTGCAATTGTGCCTTTCTCAATCATGAATCACGAGAATGTGTGCTTTGTTTATATTCATTAAAAACTTTTAAATGCATATATTACATTTTATTATTATACATCACATGACAACTATATACAGGAAAATAAATCATTATTCGAGTTCTAAAATTTTGAAAAAGAAAAAACATAATATTGAACTGAAAAAAAAAGGTGCGAAATCGGCAAAGTCCCAAAAAGTCGATCTTTATAAAAAAAAAATTTCGAGATAACATAAAATCTCGACGTTTCATGCATTTTTAAGATGTTTGGCATCAAAAATACGAATTCGATTTCTGAAATTTCATGGGGTCCCCCCTTTGAAAAAAAAAATTGAGTTCCGGCTTATATGGGAATTTCATATGTGACCGGACGATTTAGTCTATATTTCCGGACCCATATAAGCGATCCGTACGAAATTTTATAGACATCTGTGGGGATATTATAGCTATCATTTGGGACTAAGTTTGTGAAAATCGGCCCAACCATTTCCGGGAAACTGATGTGAGTTCGTAAATTTTGAAAGGTGGCCGCTTTTCCCAGGCACTTCCGGAACCATCTATGGTGGTCAATGTAGTCAACGAAAGTTTGGTTGGCCGTCGGTGACCGAGAACAGCAAATTTAAGTTGTTTGAGATACATTTTAGCGAAATTTTTACCTTTTTTGCTTTCATCGGAGTATCGGTTTGAATCACAATTTGCTCTGTGATCGCACGCCCAGGCCTGTAACTCCGGAACCGGAAGTCGGATCGGGATGAAATTAAATAGCCATTTACGAGGACGCAATACCTTTCATTTGAGACCAAGTTTAGCCGAATCGGTCTAGCCATCTCCGAGAAACCGATGTGAATGTTATTCTGAATTTAGATACTTCCGCCGGGGCTTCCGGAACCGATGATGGTGGCCAATGTGACCAAAGAGACTTTGAATGGATGTTAGTGACCTAATACTACAAATCGAAGCAGTTGTGGTCATATTTTGGAAAAAATTTCACCTTTATACATTCATTGCAGAATTTATTAAAATCGACATTTTCTGCGTGTTCGTACTTATCACCCTGTAATTCCGGAAGCGGAAGTCGGATCCATTAGAAATTCAATAGCAGCCTATGGGAACGTTGCACCTTTCATTTGAGACTAAGTTTGTCAAAATCGGTTCAGCCATCTCTGAGAAAAATGAGTGACATTTTTGGTCACATACACACACACATACACATACATACATACATACATACATACATACATACACACATACATACACACAGATATTTTGCGATCTCGGCGAACTGAGTCGAATGTTATATGAGACTCGGCCCTCCGGGCCTCGGTTAGAAAGTCGGTTTTTGGAGCAATTGCGTAACCTTTCTATATGAGAAAGGCAAAAGAATAGTATTTAATTAGCTTAATCAGCATGAGTTCAATGTTATCTTCATGTGATTATATTTTGAAATGTTGGTGGAATGGGTTTAAAAGTGGAGGGAATGGGGGGTTAGTAGAGTGGGAGTGGAGGATGCGTCAGAAATCCTTCATCTTATTTTGGTATACGGGGTGGATGAAGGAAATGCGGGCGTGAGGGTAAGAAAGTCCAAGGGGACGGTAGTGATGAAGGAGGGAGATGTAAGGGCAAGGCGGGGGGGGGGGCGGGGGGGCTCTGATGCAATACTCAGCTGCATATTTTGCCTTCCATTTGAGACTTGGTTTGAGAAAATCGGTTCAGTCATCACCGAAGAACCAATGTGACTTTATTTGTGGAATATGCCCGGAATTCCGGACTTCCGGAATCGTCGATAGTGGACAATATATTCAAAGAATGTTTGATTGGCAATCAGTGATCTAGATCTGCGATTAGAAGTAATTTGGTGACCATTTCAATAGTTTTTAGCCTCTGAGGTATTACGATTGTACCGATTTATATGGGAAATTCCAGTGTATCCTTACTAACACCCCTGTAACTCCGGAAGCAAGAGTCAGAACAGAATGAAATTCAGCAGCAGTCAATGGTATTACTGTATCTTTCATTTGAACTCAAGTTTGTAAAAATCGGTAGAGAATTTATTGGGGAATGGGTGTGATATTAGCTTAGGAACTTGGCGGGTTCCCCGGGGGCGTCATGAACTGTCATAGGTGGCCAATGTGGTCAAAGCTGCTTTGATTGATCATTAGTGATCCAGACCCGCAAACTAGAGTAATGTTACATCAATTTTAATATGTTTTACATCATTTGAACATCATGGTGGTACCAGTTTGTATGGGAATTTGCTGGGTGACCGCACTCTTCAACCCGTAACTCCGGAACCGGAAGTCGGATCAACTAAAAATTCAATAGCAGCTTATGGGAGCGTTATACCTTTCATATGAAACTAAGTTTGCGAAAATCGGTTCAGCCATCTCTGAGAAAATTGTGTGAGTTTAAATGACACACACACACATACACACACACATACATACACACACACAGACATTTGCCGATCTCGACGAACTGAATCGAATGGTGTATGACACTCGGCCCTCCGGGCCTCCGTTAAAAAGTCGATTTTTACAGTGATTGCATAGCCTTTCTTTATATGAGAAAGGCAAAAAGTTAAGAAAACATCATTTTTCTTTGCTTATCGTGATTACCCCAAAATCTGTAATCTAGCGTACATAATGCAACTGATAATTTTTGCGCTATCAACAGTATACTGTCTTTTGAAAAGGGTCAAGCTTTTTTACCAATTTTTTCAAATGGTTGCAGTCTAAAAATGACAAATCCTACAAAAAAATGATGTAGAAGTGATTTTCACAAAATTAGTTACATTTTTGAATAAAAATATTGAAAAAATTCTTCATCGACTGCTACACTAGAAAAAATCGATTCTAAAAATACATACACTGGAAAAAATCGATTTTAAAAATTTAAAGTTGATTTACAAAAAAACTATCTTTGATTTGGATGAAATTCTGTTCCAAGATAGGTAATTATGTTTCCTACCTACCGTCAAAAATTCGAGTTGAGCACTGTCAAGCGAAACAAGTTATTCGAAAAAAACTTTTCCTTGTCCAAACTGATTTTTTTTTCAATGTGTTTTTATTGAAAACTAAACCAATGAAAGTCATAATCATCTCATAATCCAATTTCCCAACTTCTAATTGGCTGATACATGCAAAAAGCATCAGTGACGAATGTGGTATATATTCATAACAAACTTGACTGAGGGCAAAGCTAAGCTATTTAACATCTTCGATACATGCGAGATTTAAGTAAATACCACTTGGCCGTCTACGAAGATGTAGCTTGTCTATGTACCCACCCGGGAAGTAGAGATTGATGGTGTAGTCTCCAACAGGGGCCTTAATTGCGAAGTATGGAGTTCGCTTCTTCAAGAACCCTTTGCTTCGGCCAGTGAAAATTCTGGTTCGTAAGCAATGTTCAGGAAAAATCAAGGATTATATTAAAACAAATTATTTCCCATCCGCTTCATTTCGAACCTTTCGCCGAATCTGCTCTTTCAAACTTTGATCTTTTGGACGGGGCTAGTCTACCTGTTCGCCTTTTTGTGCCGCGAGGCATGAACTGCCGTCGTTGCAAACAATTGGGCCTACAGCGACTTATTGTAGAAACCAGGCATGGGAAAATTCACTCATTCGTTTGATTCCATCTGATAGCCATTCATCCTTGGTTCAGCCGCACACAATCAGCATAGTGAGCATGGATCAACGAACCATGAGAGATTGCGATGAATCCTCTCTCCACTACCATGTATGTGCAAGTGGTTAAAAAATACTAGTAACAAACCGAACGTCAGCGAACAGGCAGGAATTCAATTCTAGATGAACCAAATTTCGTTTACTCATCGAAAGCATACGTTGACTCATTCAGAGGGATCCTTGTATGTAATTCCAATAATATGCATGAGGCGCTGTATGTATGGTTTACATAGAGCTGTAAGAATAACATTTTCTTTAAACTTCTTGTTCTGCTTGAAAGCCTTTTGGTGATTATAAGCCGGAGAATTATATGAAAATATACACACTAAATTTTGCTTGCCGAATATCAGTAAAATTTTGCCTTGCTGAAATATCAGCAATACTTCCAGCAAAAAATATTTCAATGAAATTACTGCAATTCAAATATTGTCAGAATTTGCTGAACTGTCAGTTTGATTTGCTGGAACTCAGAAAAATTGCCATTCTTTCACTAATTGTTTCAGCAATCAAATTCTATAGATTTGCTGATTTTCGTCAAAATAATGGGCTAAGCTGAACTCCTAGCAAATCCAGTTTTGCTGAAAAGTTCCAGCAAAATATTTTGCTGAAATAAAATACAAAAAATTGGTATGTAACACAATTTGAATATTATTTCACATACTACTTCTATAATAATCGTTGCTTCACAGGTGAGAAATCGACGTCGTTTTTGGGAATGATTTGAGATAGTAGCGTCGCATTCGGAAAGCGACACAAATTGCGAAATTTAAAATTAACTCTTTTGAAAGGCTAACGCGATGTTTATAAACAAATTCATTATACCGCTGCAGAGCGTAATTTCCTCTCCCTTCGCAGTAGCAATCGCACAAGTGTTTATTATAGTATATTAAGAGTAATTAACGAAATTACAGTTTGTTTGCAGCTATTGTAAAGATTATATTAATTTGTATACAGAGCTACACTAAATAGTTTTAAGGGTTGGATACATTATACATAAAAACGTAGTGACTCCAAAAATACGTATGCTGAACTTTTTTTTTTCATAACAAGCTCATCGGGATAATGCCGGATATCAATATTTTTACAAGCCCTTTTAATTTTCTTTGTTTTTGGAACGAGCTTGACGAGTGGGTTTTGAAATAATCTTTTTAACGTTGTTTTGGGATACAATAAATATAGTGACATCCGTGTAATATTTTTCCAAAACTTTCATTTGCTGGACAGACTCAGCGAGACACAGTGCAATTAGAACCGCTGGCCGAATCAGAAACGAACTGTTTCTCAGTCATGGTAATATTACAAAACGAGCATTTTCATGGCTGCCAGAAATTTGATGTTTCGTTTTTGTGCTTTATCGGAAATGCTAAATCTGGTAAATGCATAGCTAGTTTTTTTTTTATTTTCGGCAACAATTAATTGAAGCGAGTGCATTATCATGTTGAGATTCTGCTAGATAATAGGGTGACGAGCCCATTTTCGCCATGTTTCTATTATCACGCTACCCATTTGAAGCCGTTGGTTAGAGCAGAAACTGCCATCTTTGTTCAACACATTGAGTCAAATGGTAGCACAACAATAGGGGCATTCGATTCGAGTTTTCGTTGCGCTCAAACACGAGTATTTCACTGTCTTCAGCGCGTTTGTGTAATTATGTTGGTTCTTAACAACGAAGCAAAGCTGTTGATGTCAATTTTTACGCATTCCATTGATTGTAGGACAAGAAATTAATGAAATAGTGAGACACCCTGCTTAGTATGGTGAAAATAGGCACTTTACCCTATTTATTGTAAATTTTAAAATATGGAAGAAAAACATTTCGCAATTGAAAATTCAGTCAATAGAACGATGTTTTTTTGCACGGAGATATATGATCCCTTACACAATATAATAATAAATCGAGAATAACCGCAAGCTTTGACTTATTAGATTGTCCAAAGTCGTATCAGATAGATATTACTAACTAAATAATCATTAAATCAGTACAGCGTTTAGTAGTTTCCGGCATCTACTCTAAAGCCTGTTCAAAAAAAATATGGTGGGGGCAAAAAGAATTTTCTCAGCAGATGGCATTTTTATAGACGTCAGATATCTAAATTTCGAAAGATATTCGCCCTCTAGGATTTTAATATGGCATCATTCGACTTTCTGTCAGAATTTTGGATCAAATAAAACAAACAATCACGGCTCATTATCGGTTGTTTCATTTAAAACTGGTTTGGCTAGGATTAAATAGTACTTACTGGTGTTCCGTTGGAATGATTTTAGATGCTTTGATGCATTTATTTTTTTTAAATTTACCCTTTGGTCGTTATAACGCCTCGCACGCTATTTTTGGATGTTGTAACTTTGAATTTCATGTGCGTCATGCTATCCAAAGAAATATTGTGGTTGCAGTTGAAAGCTAGAAAATCCTACCAGCCACAATCGTATTTTCTCTGGTTTTGAATAATGGAATCGCGTTGGAAGTAGTGCGAATTTTTCATATAATAATGCGCAAGAATACACACTACTCCCCACATCGTGAATTTAGCATTGAACAAGAGAACAAATTGTCGCTGATTACATTTTCCAGTTTTTAACTCTATCGATAATATTTTAACTGTACAAAGGACAAATAGATTAATAAATACACAAATGGTAAAAACATTGCAACATGATGCAGAAGTAATAAAGTCAGTAACTGGTAGGTCACGCTAGCCGTTGATCGATAAGCTTGCGCATCCTCCCTCTTGAGCTATTTTACCTTTGCACTTCTAACCATAAATCTTTCCATGTATCACCTCTACAAAGGATAAAGAACCGATTGAACGATTCAATGATTGAATATGATGATTGAATCAAGATAAGACTCATCGAGTGGCTCACAAACCAAAACAATAATATTCCAATCTGATTCACTCACATCCAAACAACATTCTTAGAAAATATTGAGAGAATGAGAGGCTCTCCGACTTAGAATGAACGGGCGTCAATTGAGTGCCGGACAGCTGCTTTCGCGAGTGAGCTTTGTGACAATCTCAGTGTATACTTCCTGGCGTTCACTTCATGAGACAAACACAGCAATTGGAAGCATGAGATGTATCAGAAGATGAATGCAGTGCACAGTGGTCGTAATGGTACCAAAACGTGCGTTTAATTAATGGTGCTCTAGGAGTTGATTTTAGCGATTTGGTGTGTTAGAAACACTTTTTCAGAATGGAAGCCCCCTGTTTTTTTATGTATACTGAATTGTGATTAATCTACCTAAAAGTGAGATAAAAAATTTATTTTCACTAACTTTTAAGATAGAGGCACGATGTCAATGGCAAAGTTATAGTAAATTCTACTGCGAGAAAACTTGCTGAACATGCAAACTCTCCAAAATATAATGGTGTTGAGATAAAGCACGTTGTTTGTGGGAGGCACCCAAAAAATCATTTTTTCATTATAACTTTTATCTGAGATTTTTGCAATTCTTCAAATGTTCTATGAAGTTGTTGAAATTAAGAAATTGCAGATATTTGTCGAAGACATCAACATTTTTTATTTCAAAACATAAGAGTTATTAAATAAAGTGGGTTAACAATACCGCCATTTTGAACGACAATTACTAAGAGATGTGGAAATATGTGGAAAGCACTCGTTGTAGTTCTAGGAGAAAATATGGGAGTTTTTGAATACTTCATCTGAAAATTCATAGCAGATTACCTTAGTTTGAGTTCTTTCGCAGTGATCCATTCCGGATAATGAGAAGGCGGACACTTGGATTAGAATGATAATGAGAAGATGGACATGGCATGAGAAGGTGATATTTATGAAAGATCGCGTAGCTTCAACGAGTTTTTAAATATTTCTTATCAGAGGACGCTCGAAAATTGGCAGATTTCGTGAAGCGATGTAGGTTTAGGAATCCCAAAGGTATCCACAAACCTTTGTCCAAGAGAATGGATGAGGCTCATGACTTCATTCGATTGATATCTCGGGTCATATACAATCATTATACGTAGAATGCTCATCTTCGGCGTATTGGGGTCGTGAAGAGTGGTCTCTGCGCTTGCGGTGGCAATTATCGTGATATTAAACATGTTGTCTGGTCGTGCGTCAAGTGATCTAGTACCAGATCTCTGTTAAACGAATCGCTTCGGCCTCGTTCCAGCCCTGTCCGAGATGCTTCCAAACTCGTTACTGATACTTTTTGCATGTCTCAGGCAACTGGCAGTTGGGAAATTGGATTCTGAGATGATTATGACTTTCAATGGTTTAGTTTTCTATAAATATACACTGAAAAAAAATTCAGTGTGGACAAGTTAAAGTTTTTTCTAATAACTTTTTTTGCTTGAAAGTGCCCAACTTGAATTTTTGACGGTAGGTAAGGAACATTATTCCCTATCTTGGAACAAAATTTCATCCAAATCAAAGATGGTTTTTTTTTGTAAATCTACTTTAAATTTTTAAAATCCCTTTTTTTCAATGTAGGAGTCGATGACGAATTTTTTATTCAAAAATTTGACTAATTTTGTGAAAATCACTCCTACAATATTTTTTTGTAGGATTTGTCATTTTTAGTTTGGCCCATTTTAAAAGACAGTCTAGATAATTTTTGGAAAAACGACACCCAACTGAGTTGATCGCTTGTTGGCTAGAACCACCGTCGCCTCGAACAGCCAGCGGCAGGTCGTTGAGGCGCCAGTGAACCGGCTCCATCCGGAATCGGTGGACAGGCCTCGGCACTTACCGGCTGGCCCGTTGAGTAAGCTAAGTCCGCCGCTTGGGACTTGGGAGCTAATTGGTTCACGAAAACTAGTATCGATATCGGATCCATCGCCGTAGAATTCACAGTCAGAATAGGGTACATTCACCGCCGGGGACAATCCGTGTATATCGTAACAAAGCTGGTAGCTAATTGCCTCACGAAATGGGCGTCGGTACCGAAGAAACCGTCACCTGGGAACGCTTAGTCGGTGTAGGACAGTTTCATTGCCGGGAAAGTTTAGTAGCTAAATGGCTCAAGGAAACGAGCATCATTTTCGGCAAAAAACTCCTCCGCCGGGGAACTCTTAATCGGGTGAGTTCACCGCCGAGGACTATCCAGGTAGATCGCGAGGAGGCTGGAAATTAAATGGCTCACGGAAACTGAAGCTAAAGCGCTTTAGTACACAAAGGATCTAAACGGCGTTAAAAATGGAGACAATGACGAAAAACAAGAGAAGAGTCGATAGCTAAATGGATCTAAGGACAAGCCAATTCATAGATCAAACGAGGTTCCGCAATAACTGCGGAAAATTTGTTTGCAGGTGAGGTGCACAACGAGCCCTCTACGTAGTAATCTATCCATCTATCCATAGGGGGACCCTGGGCTATTAAGATCGTGGGGGTAATTTAGGCTCCCTCGATTTCTCAGAAAATTGTAAGACTTTCTGACTGTCGTACATATTCGAGGAACCGCTATTTTAAAACATAAATTTTGACAGCTGAATCTAATTCTTTGTTTTTTTTAGAAAGGAGATAGAACGTGTTTCATTTTCTTGCCACCTTCCAAACAAAAATCATTATAATGGAAAAACCGTGATTAAAGCAACAAATAAAAGTAAAAAAATAACAGGTAAGTATTTTAGAAAGCTTGAGGCTCCTATTCCATGGGATGATTGGTTTTGGGTGAAAACAAAGATATTTGCAAAGCGCTCACCACTTTTGTTTCCAAATGAACGTACGGGGTTATTCCGACCCCCTATTCCATCAAACACCGTTCAGCGGCTTGCGGCTACGTAAGGCAATTTATTTTTTTTTCCAAGGGAGTTTCTCTAATAAATATTTCATATGTAAACATAATTAAATTGCAAAAAAATAAATAAACGGCGGTCTGATTTGCCCCGTAGGGAGGTCCGAATTACCCCTACATTGCAAAAAGATGAATAAACGTAGAGTTTTGCAAATCATCACCTAGCGCTGCCATGGAGTGGTGCAAATAATCTTTTATTGCACCAAAATGTAGCTGATATTTCAAACTAGTAATTAGGACCTTTGATCGATAATTTTTTCACATCTATCCACCGAAAAGGGCGATTTGCTTAGATAGGTCTGAATAGCCCCGAGCTTCCCTATATATAAAAGTCAATATTTGTATGTATATATGTAATTTATGGACTCCCAAACGGCTTAACCGATTACCGTAAAAATGTATACGTAGTAGACATTTGTTATGGAGCGCGTTTGTGTGCTATTGGTTGGGGATTATGTGCCCGCCAGATGGCGCTTCGAAACAAATTGTGTTTTACTCCTATTTCGTTAAAAGTCGCAGCAACGCACGTAGTGTATTAGCTAGTTCATTATATCAGAAACTTGTGAATGATTTTCGTAGACGGTTTACATTACGATGTTATTACACGAATTTATGGACAGAATATTTTCCTGATAAATACTAGCCTTGGGGGTCTTTTTGACCATTAGCTTTAATGGATTACAATGTTACTCGTTCAATCGAAATGCTGTATTTTTAATGTCACCGCGATCGTGTCTTGTGTTGTATATATCTTAATCTTTTATCGTGGAAATGACAAATATCATAAACGAATATAACATAGCTTTACACGTAAACATGGAATTTGACCCATGAATTAGGTACCATGATGTACTTTCGAATCGTGGAATAATGAATCATGACCAATATTCAATTCCATTGTTAATTTTGAGCCAGTTTGTTTTGCTCGCTGGTCCAAAGTCGAATCTTTAAAACTTCTAACATGGACAATCGATATGCAGAACCAACCATACGTTAAAAAGACATTTCAAGTTGCTTGTGGTTCAGCTTTTCGCAGCCCGGATCCTCGGCTTCAACGCAGACTGCAACTCGACTTAGCAGCCATCACCAATAGCATTGCCACTTGACGAGGAGCTAACTCATCATGCAATGACATTCCACCCCCTGTTTTGCACGTACGAACCCCCGATTCCTCGATTTTCGCGGATAGACCGTTCTTTCTCACTCTCTCCATCTAAACACAAAGTAAAACTCAAACGAAAGAATGAAATATACCACTAAATACTGAATATGATGGAGGGGAATGGTTCCTGACAGCCGGTCTTCGCTTGGTACGTATACATGTAGAGAGTGCGGCGAGCGTGAGTGAGCTAAAGTTTCAAGGACAGTGCAGAATAAAAATTTAAATACGAGCCGCAAAAAAAAATAAACTACAGCAACATCAACGCAACTGCTTAAATCGTCTGTAAAAAGCACTCTCTAACTTGGTCGGAGCCCGACTCATTTCCCCTGCTCCTGCAACTCCACCGTAGGGATCGAACGATTGGCTGCCAAAAGGAAGCTCTGTTGTTTAATGGTGGGAGGTTCTTGGATTTGATGTTCGTAAGTTTGTACTTTTTTTTGCTGCTCAAACTTTCGTGAAACGCGCCGCATGCTTGGGTGCGGGGAAAAAACCAACAACAGCGCGCACTCACAATTAGCGTCTCTGCGAAGCTTTGATCCAGGAAGTCGCTTATTGTGAAATCAGAGAAGGCGATGATGATTGTTCTTGATTCGTTCGTTTTTGACTTGGTGGCGACGGAAATTACCGGCAAAACGCGCAGATGACTGATGGCAGGCACTTCAATTGTGCATTTGATTTGTTGTGGCTGTGCATCCGTGCTGCGTTTACCGGCTTGATGACATCATGCAATTATATTCGAAATTGGTTAATGCTCTGGGTAATTTGAGCGTCTTACGCCACTTACTTTTTGGACAGCAGTTTCTGTCCTCTTGATTGTACGATAGGGAACAATGATTCCAACCTATCAAAAATTTACATTGATTACCTTAGGATTATTGGATGAAAAAATGCACCCGATAGGTTCCTGGTTCAATTCCAATCGAGATCGATAGGATTGTATGAGCTGAAAAATCTCTGATCGCGTCTTTCTTTAGGAATGAAGCCCTTGGTCACGTTCCATGTGTTGATAGACTGATATCTGAGAGGCTGAGAACAAATCCTCGGGAGCATAAATGCATCTGTTTTTTTTCTGCTCTCGTACTGTGAACGAAAAGCTTCCAAAAGATTCTTTGGTGTTCAACAGACCTAGTACTTGCATAAAACAGTATCGAACCCCCTTGACTATCCAGAGCAGAGATAACTTGAATAACATATGTCGTTATGGCCTAGGGTATAATGAGGCGTTTTTAACGAGTAGATGTTTTTCGGTTCTAGTCCTAGTTTTTTTTCAGGAAAGATTTGTTCCCAACACATACATAGAAACGAGTTATTTATAAAAAATGCTTCAATGACTATGCCGAAGGTTTGAGGCGACAAGGGGCACGAAATCATCACACTCACCACTATTTTACAACTCTACGAATGTCTGTCGTTATGGCGTGAATTGTAAAGAAGTGTTTTTAGCGAATAAATGTTAGTTAGCTCTAATCTGGGAGTGTGACGGGGAGAGTTTTTATCTAGAAGTTCAGTGGAAGGTGGGTGGGAATGTATGTTGTGTAGAGCAAAGGGAATGTCTGTTATGAAGCTCACAACAGCTTACAAGCAACAAATTGATACGAAACCAAATACAAACATAGGGTTTTTGTATGTGATTGTGTACCATCATTTTTTTTCGAAAGAGGTGCGCTCATCACAAAACTGTGAGCGAATAGTTCCATGTACAAAAAGTATTGCAGTTTGGCATTAAATTGTGAGCGCAAAAACAGAATATGAGAGCGCGCTTTTTTTAGGTGTAGGTTCATAGCAGGCGTTAGGAATAATTCTCATTCGGACCTGTGGGTGATGAAATTTCAGTAAATTTTTCGACGCCATGGAAATCGTGAGATATTCACCATGATGGCGACGTCTGGCTACCAGCAAATAGAGAGAACCATCACCAATATGGGTGTTAATTGAAAGGGGGTGGTCAGTAGACGTCGGTAATGGATGATAGAAGCCATTTTGAAATCAAAGGTGGTGACTTTCAGTTACCACAAAACTACGAAAATCATTATCATCACCATGCCACTTGAAAGATTTTTGAGAGAGATGGTCAGTAAATATCGGAAATTGAAAATCTTCGGATTTTTGAAATCCAAGATAGCATCTTCAGATTATTAGAAAATGGAGAGAACCATCAACAATATGGGTGTCATTTGATAGGAAGTGTCCAGTAGACAACGGAAGTTGGTGATTAGCGCCGTTGTTAATTCCAAGATAGTGATTACCGCTTTAGGACTGGTGGTATCCAACGGGGAAAACGATCGGAAATGGTTAGTGAAGCTAAGCAATCATGTGAAAAAATTCCCCCCAGAGGCGAGACTCGAACTCGCAACCTTTGAGACTCCGGCGCAATGCACTAACCCTTATGCTATCTCTGGGTATGGTGACATCCCAGAAATAACATATGGTTATCCCACTGGCGACAGTGATCGTACCCTGCCTGCAAAGCGAGAATCACACACAACGGCAGCTGATCACCACAACACATTTGATCTATTTAATTTCCCCGCTAGATACCAAGGCCCGGGTTTTTGTTATCGTGTGATGTCTAATTTTTAGTTCATTACCCATCGTACTTCGGTGGGTGACAGAGCTAATGAAGACTGTCGATTTCTGGTCCCTTGCCCAGTGAACAGAGGTATGACAGGAGCGAACCCGCCCGTTCGAATTAAACTAATAATTCAATTTTTTGGTCTTTTGACTTAAGTGCCAATACCTTATTTAGGACTGGTGGTATCCAACGATACCACCAGTCCCTAATACGGTATTGGCACTTAAGTCAAAAGACCAAAAAATTTAATTATTAGATTACCGCTTACCAAAAAACAGTGAAAAGCATTATCACTATGGGTGTCATTTGAAAGAAGGTTGTCAGTAGGTACAGGAAATTTACGATTAACGCCATTTTGAAGTCCACGATGGAGATTTCCAGTGCCCACAAAGCAGTGTAAATCATTATCAATATGAATGTCAATTTCCAATGTCTACTCACCACCAGGGTTACATATTCACAGATTTTTTGTACAATTATTGATCACAGATTCTTTTTCACAGATGTCACATTTTTTGCATTTTGATTAATATTTCACAGATTTCCACAGATATTTGAAAATGTTGTGATTTTCAACAGATTTTTTGGAAATTTATCACAGATTTTTTTTCTGGTTTAGTCATCACAGACGGTAAAATGATGTTTGTGACCGAAGCACAGATTTCAATGTGGAATCCCTGCTCACCACCTCCTTTCAAATAACACCTATATTGTTGATTGTTGTCTCCATTTTCTAATAACTAGAAGTTGCCATTTTGGATTTCAAAATGGCATAAGTCTTCAATTTCCGTTTTTTTCTGACCAGCTCTCTCAAAAATCTTCCACCTGGCATGGTGGTGATGATGGTTTGCACAGTTTTAAGGTAACGGTAAGGTAAGGAAATCGTCGTCTTGAATTTCAAAATAGCAATGTTTCAAAGATTTTCGTCCATTTAATTCCACTATGTTTTAGTTAGATGCACTTGCACTTCACTATTTAACAGATACCGGTATTTCGATTACTACTTGTAATCTTCTTCAGTGTTTGTATCAGTCTATCAGTCTCCGTTCGCGTATATATTGTTCAAAATAGCGTTAATCATGAATTTCTGGTGTCTACTGATCACCCCCTTTCAAATGACATCCATATTGATGAAGGTTCTCTCCATCTTCTAGTAACTGAAAATCGGCATCTTGGATTTTCATTTTGATAAATAAATAAAATTTTGAAAATCGTGTTAATCATCTATTACTACTCCTTTTCAAATATTGTTGATTGTTCTCTATAATTTCTGGTAACCGGAAGCCGTAATCTTGGATTTGAAAAAAGTGTTAATCAACAATTTCTTTTGTCCACTGATCACCTACTGATCCTTTCAACTGACGCCCATATTGATGATGGTTTTCACTGATTTGTGTTGAATAATTTTTGAAATCATTCTTGTAATTCGTTCAATTTTTTTTAATATTTGTCCCATTTTTTCGATTCATTTCATCTTTTTATGTTTTTTTTTTATTTTTGCGTTTTATCTATTGTTTAATTTGTTTTTTGCATCAGTTTGTTCAATTGATTTCATTAAATGTACCGTAAACCGGGGTGACATTGATCACTGTTCGAAGTTGTCATTACAAATTTTTAGATGCAACACATTTTTTTCAAGTTTAATATTTTTAAACCATGTACTGATGTATGGAGAACAGGATTGGATGGTTTTACCTAAAATTCTCCGGTTCCAGCTATTTTTCCAAAAATGATTTTAAATTGAAGTCCGTTTTCGTATTCCGGGGTGATTTTGATAACCTGCATGTTCACCCACATTAAGTTATTGATGTCAATGTTTTTCATTTAAATATTTGTTTAAACTAATTCTGGAAAGATACTCAATGTTAAATAGATATTAATTGGTATTATACAAAGTATTTCAATATACTGTAAAATTCGAATAACCAAAATTCGTATAATTTGTGTCCAACTAGAATAAAATATTCTGAAAACCTTTAAAACTGCTAAAATGGATTTATTTCAGTGCTTTATCAATGTACAAAAAGTTTCATCCATTTTATCACGTTGGACTATTGAGAAATAAAAAATATTGCGTATTTTAGCATAAAATAATTTGAAATAATTGCCAACTAGTTTCACAAAAAACTGTACTTAAAATAAGCAAACTTTTAAAAATAAATTTGGCACATCCCACTCTAAAGGAAAATAAAAACTCGCTTGTAATTTATTACTCTTGCTCAAATCTGAGATTTATTTGTTTTATAAAAAATAGACACTTTACGAAGCTTCGTAAAAATAAGGTAAAACCAAATTTCGGCTTTTTTGTAGTTTTTGTACCCAAAACCCGAATAATATACTCAAAAAGAATAACAAACCAGTATTTTATAAGTTTATAGTAAAAATAATTTCAAATTAAAATGATTCGTTAGACTATTCTGGTTTAAGAAGCGATCTACGAAAAAAGTTTCGAGTGATCAAAGTCACCCCGATGATCAAAGTCACCCCGGTTTACGGTATTGAATATATTTCACAAAATGTTAATCCTTACGATTATTTGTGTATTTTTTCATATTTTTCAATAAACCTATTGTAGTATTTTCTCCATCCACACTTTTTCCATATTCTCCATTATTAGATCTCTCATTATCTAAAAAATAATTGTTTTTTATACTTTTTGTATCAGATTTTTCTTTTGTTGTGAATTTTTCTGTTCTCCATTTATCAGCTTTCAAATTTATGCTTTTCTTTTTTATGGCTTTTTTAAATATTCTTCAATTTTTCTTTACTGTTGTGTTCCATTACCTTTAACTTTTTTTGTCCATTATAACAATTTTGAATTTATGTTTTCCATTTTATTCGTTTTATAATTTGAACATTTTTCCGATAATTTTATTTTGATCTTTTTGTGTTGTGTGTATGTTTTCTGGTTTCCATTTCATCTAATTTAAAGTTTTGTTTTATATGAATTAATTAATTATCTACCTCATTTATTTTTTTAGCTTTCTCTTATTTTTCTTTATTGTAATATTCCTATTTTTTTCCATTTCGTCCAGCACTTTCATTTTTACCTATTTAAACAATTTTGATTTTAAATGTTTTCTATAATTTCACTTTTGTCTGTTTTTGGGCTCTTCTCACTTATTCCTTTGTTCTATTTGTTTTCTTCAATCTATTCCGTCCAATTGTTGGCATTTATTTCTACTTCTATTATTCCATTGCATTTATTCAGTTCTAAATCAGCGCATTTAAAAAAAATAATCTGTCCATTTTTTAATTTATCAAAGATAAAAAAAATATTCCATGGTCCTCCTTCATCATTTCTTCTATTTTGTAATATTTTTAACATTTTTCCCGTTTTCCTATTTTCATTCTCTACATTTTTAATATATTTACATATTTTTATATTTTTAACATTTTGTATTATTTTTATTTGTTTACCTTTTTATAGCTTTGTTTTTATTTTTTGTTGTGTTCATTTTTCGTTTTTCCGTTTTCGGGGAGATTTTCATTATTTTAAGCATTTTGCAATATTTTTCTATATCTTCAATTTTAGTCTAATATCTTTTTTCATTTCCTTCGTCTAATTTGATTGTTTCATTTATTCAAAATGTTTTATGTTGCTATTGATTGAAATGTTTTTACAAACTTTCAAATTTCAACTTTTTTATTGTCTTAATTGTGTTCATTTTCTGATGTTTCACCGATTTGTTTTTTTTTTTTAATTCTGGGTATTGGTATGTTTTTGACTACTACTATTTCTTTTCAGCTTTCTCGTTTGTTCCATTTTTTCTACTTATTATTTTTTCTCGTTTGTTCCCAATTTATTTATTTTTTTCTTCTCAAGTTCTACCCCCATAGATGGTTCTTTTAGCATTTTTTTAAATTTATTTCGTTTCTATTTTGCTACTGAAATTTGCACAATGTTGTAATTGTAAGTTTTTTACTGTACCAAATATATCAATAAGGGATTCGCAAAAATCAGTTTTCCCCGAAACCGAAAAAAGTCAGCTACACTTTCGAGCAAATGAGATGCTGTATTTACAGAGGCTGGCAAAGTTGTAGCGCACCGATTAGTCCGAATGTTTCTTTAACGAATTCTTGGTGAAACTTGCCAAAGATCTGAGCAAATCCATGCAATATCGACACCTGGATAAAAATGAATTTTTATTGGTAATTCGGCTCCTTTCAAAATCACTAAAAATTTCGAAGAGATATTTGAAATGTTTTGGTCGACTTGACGCATTTCATTGAGCGATATTCAAAAAAATCGAAAAATTGTCTGATTTGCCTGCGTGCAGAAAAGCCTCTTTTTGATTTTAACATTTGCTCTTCAGTTATAAAAGTGTCGTCCAAGCAAGAGGAGCAACACAGTGCAATTTTGCTCACATATCGCTTGAATCCGTACTACTTGCACGCCGAGTCATCGAAATCTTTGAAGGTAGCCAAACCAACTGCCACCAGCGTAATGTCAACCGGAAGCAGAAAAGTGGCCGATATTTTCAAGGATTCGAAGCTGTTGTAGTTCACACAGAAATATTTGATTCGGCAGGCTTTCTGTACCTGTGGTTTGAAAAGTGACATTTTCATTGCAACCGAGACCTTCAAACCAGGACATTTACATGAAAGAGTTCATGAAAAAACGTTTGCTACCTTTCATGAACCAACACGATCGTTCTATGCTATTTTGGCCGGATTTTGGGTCCTGGACAATTAGTGGTATGCCGCCAACAACGTTCAAGTGGCACACAAGAACAAGAACCCTCCCCACACACTAGGGCACGGGCCAATCGAACACTATTAGTTCATCGTTAAGCGGAACTTGAAGAAGACCGATAACCGTTTAATTAAACTGGCTGTGGCGAACATAGTGGACAAGGTGGCTGTATAAAATTTGATGGCAGTAGGTAAAAGACGCTTGGCCGAAGGCTTAACTGAATATTTTTCTGTATTTTATTCTAATTTAACTTATGAAAAAATAGTAGGTCAATAAAAAAATAATCAATTTACATGCATTCTTGTTTGGCCAAATTTTGATCATAGACTGCGCTGGTAGATGAGTGATAAGCGTGACTGCCACTAAGCCCAGTGAGTCTGGGCTCAATCCCAGCCGAGGACGGTGAGATTTTCTGAGGTGAAAATGGAAGGTTCACATGGAAGCAGAGCCGTTGGTCCATGTGTTGATGACCCGATATCTGATTGTGGAAACATCTCTCTGGCGTCGGTGATAGGTATTCAGTGCGGACAGAGACCGACAGAAAGTAAACGAAAAAAAGTTAAATAAAAAAGATCGTTGGAATTTATAGAACTCTGTGTTCGGAAAATCTACAAAGATGAAGGGGGCCCTTATACTGTGCCCACAGGCCCGTAATTTCGCTTTTCTAGCCCTGCTGATGTAGTACAAAGATTACAAAAGTCAAATCACCTGCCAGTTAATGCCAACACCGTTAACCTGTACAAAGAGCATTTACCATTGCAGGTTTGTTGCATTCCATGTTTTCACTTGACCCTTTCAGGTCCAACTTTTTCTGCAGGGTCTAGAAATACTTGCATTGATTACGAAAAGTGCTTTTCTGACAGTATTAAAAACTACTCATTGGTCACCTTCCGGTGCTCAATACAACAGTCAAGTTGCATAAAAAAGAAATTTGAAGGCAGTCCAAATTGATTGGTTTCATCAGTTTTCTATAATATTGCAAGTCAACGAAGATATATGAAAAATCATTTTCCACCGTTAATAGAAACTATCTCTATCAGACCGCCTGCAATAATTTCAGTTCATCGGATAATACTTATAACTGTTAGGTAGTGCTCTTATTTGTTATTGTGAACACGACTTGTTCAGTTTAAAAACGTTGTTGTTTACAAACAACTTGGTCATGAATTGGTTAATACATTACGCAATGGTACGGCCTGAGAGATTTGTTACCCATCTTCTCTTGTGTCATTTCACCGTTCCTTCATTCGTTAAATACTGTCACAGCGCAGCGCCTCACACTGTGCTATGTTGTTATCGTGCGAATCACCAACTGAAATGGAAAGCTCACGTGCGACATTGCGTATTCGAACGTGCGGGCGGCTCTTGCTATGCCGACGATGGAGGTAATGTTTTTCCATCTGTAAATCGGGGCATGCCCGCAATATTCCACCGTAAGTAAACTGACATCACTATCAAGATTCCTCTTTACTTTGATTGGGATTGCATTTGCTTTCTATCTTTGGAAGGTTGGAGCATTGTTTTTCGGTAACATTTTTCCCTCGGTCCTATGCAATGATCAAAATCAAACTGTCATTTTTTTCTCGTGACTCAACTCGATTATTGAGATTACAGGGGTCGTGACCAAACTGTTGTTGCGTGGGACTGCGTTGTGTCATTTTACTTGGACACTCGTTTCGCTACTCTGTGATTAGGTTTACATTTTCGGGGAACACAACTGCCGTTAAAGTGGCTCGTTAGTGAACTGTTGGTCATGGTTAGGTAGCAACGGCTGGTTAATCTTAAGGCTTTATTTGTGCCATGTTTGGAGAGTCCAATAGCAGATAATACGGAAAGCGAATTCGATCTGCGGTTGGAATGCTTTGACAATTGCTTGCAATAAGACTCACTAAAAATGTTTTGATGGTAACAAAGTAGGTGGAAGAAATCGTAGCTAATAACAGGCCCTATTCGCACAGTCACGTCACCTACCCAAAAATTGACAACGAGAGAGGCTTGGCCCGATCGAGGAGGAGGAGAGATGACGGTCTGCTTATAGGAGACATTAGGGGACGATAGGTCAATTAGTAGGTATTGGAGGCTGTGGCGGTGATCACGATACTGTCGAGAATATGTGATGGCATCAGCACAGTTCCTAGTTGGCGGATTGGTTAACGCACCCAACTAGAGACTGGGAAATCGCAGGTTCGATTCCTGCATGAGGATATATCTTTTCTAGGTGCTTTCAATAAAAAGGTGAATTGTCACCGCTTCTTCATTCTCACCGTTCCGGTTATTCTTTTTCTGTCTGTTTTCCAGTGGACACGTTCCTAAAACTCTTATTAGTTAGTCAGCAGTCAAACACGATAAAGTCAGTGTGCAATCCACCAAAATCATCGTCACAACGCAACGCAACGCATACAACAGCCGTAGTGATTTTCATGCAACGAAGGATTACAACCGGAGGTAGTCTGTTGCAGTCCTTTGACTCTGTAATTTTTGTGCAGATCAAGCTTGGATGGTGATTCTTGACGCAAAACTAAATTGCTCAGCTCACATCGATCCCAAAATCAAGAGAGCTTACAACAATTGTTAGACCAACACTGGCATACGGGTACCTTGTGCAGTGGCAGAAGTAAATCAATCTAATCAAAGTTAAACAATCTTCAGATGATGGTATTAAGTTTTGGATCCTATGGAAACTGGTAGTGTCATGTGCAGAATCAACATTAGGCTACGGATTCTACGTTTGTGATGGTACTTTTTTCGTTTCGGTAACTCGTCACAGTACAGGATTAAACTTTCACTCATATCAAAGAGATTCCGTAGTTCTATTTGTGATGGCCTCGAGAATACAATCATTGTGCTTAAGAATATGAGAGACAATCAATATAGAACCAGCAATATTCGTATATTCGTTGAATGAATAATAAAATGCATCATTCTTTCTTTCATGAGCTGTTCTTCAAGGTTATATATTTTCTTCTTGGGCAATTTCATCTTGCATGCCCCAAAAATTAATCTAAGTTAACCCTTACATGCCCAACTTTTTGTAGTGTTCATAGAGTTCAAGAAACACGAAAAACCCGCTTTGAAAGATGCTTCTTTCGCAGTGCTGGAAGTTGCTCAATATTTACCGTCCGGTGCTCAACACAATTCTCCTAGAAAATTTTCAATATTCTATATGCTAGGAAAAGATAGTCGAAGACGGTCCAAATTGATGCGTTTTATCAGTTATCATAATAATGGAAAATAATAAAGATATATCAAAATTTTATTTATCAACGCTAACTGCAAATATCTCTGGTAGTACTGCTCCAGCAGTGCTATATCAGACTAATAGAAATAACTTCAGTTCTAAGTTCTAATAGTACCAGTTACTGGTTTTACTTGTTTTTTTTAGTAAATTCTGCCTAAATCAAAAGTTTTAGCAGATTAAAAATGTTGTTTACAAAAATCATGGGCATGAAAGGGGTTGATGTGCGTTATTCATACCTTAACACAAAATAGACCGATTTTAAACAAGAGTATTAGCCTATTTTAGAGATGTGCAATTTATTTATTCGTTCATTCGATGTGCATTCGTTCTACATCTTTTATTTGAGTTAAGCTTTTTGAGGTATTTACAGTAGAATAAAACGTTGATCGAGTTCTATCAGCTCCCAGAGTAATTCTACAACATCAAAAAATTTCAAACATTTCCGCTCTTACCACCCGATGCTGTCACCATCAAAAAGTTATTTTCGTAAAGGATACTTCAACATGATAATTTATGCCTAACGTCCATTATGACAATCGTCCATTATGCCAAACGTCCATTATGCCTAACATCCATTATGCCTAACATACGTATGCCAAACGTATTTATGCCTAATGAGATACACCCGGATTAGACCAATCCCATTCGCTTGATAGATATTGTACCGTATTCCAAGCAGACATCTTCGCGATAATGTGTGGCGTACAAACGACATTTTTGACATTTTAACAGGGAATTTACAGCAAAAAATATTTTTGATTCGACAGTCAGGCTGCCCTGGAAGCACTCAGTTCGACAGATTCGAGATCGAAGCTTGTAATCGCATGTCGAACTCAAATCGAAGAACTTTGCATTTATATTCTATCTGCCTTTTTTGAGTCATTCCTGTAATAATGGAAATGAATGTTGATCCAGAACCAGTTCTACCACTGTCGATAAGTTCAATAAAGCACACGATTCGCTCTTGGGCTGCATTCGAACATGCCAAGCAGCTTGCAAACTTGCATTCAAACAAAAATATTTCTGTCGGATGTCAGTCCAAAAACGTCAAAGACTTGGTTGTGTTTTTCCAAGCAGAATTACAGAATTCTAGTCAGGTCACTGATTGAACATTACAAACTCAATTATCTCATGGCAACCAATCAGCATGCTGAATATTATTCGTGTGATCTTTGTGAATCCGATTACGGAACCTTATATTACTTGATAAATAACTGCCCTGCAGTAATGCAATTACTAAGCTGACCAACTGTGGACTAAGAAAAATCCGTACAAATTTCATTTCAAAATTTAGAACACAGAGGTTGATTTCTAGGACTGTTTAGTATTTCTCTTGTTTACTATATTTTACTACAGGCAATGGAATTTTTAACAATGATTTTAGGGGTTGGCATAGCGTAGTTGGTAAATCGATTGGTTCGATTCCCAATCCCGCACACAAGGTAACAGTTTTTTCAAAAGAGATTTTCTACCACGAAAAAAGAGGCAAATGACCCTAATGTTAAAACCTCTATAATCGAAATATTTTCTGGATTCAATGTAAGTTATGAAGCACAGAAATTATATGCCAGAGTTGCCTGTGTTAGTGTCCTGATCAGTTTCCTCCATGTACATTTGTTATTTAATTTGCAGTTATAATTTATGGAACCAAACTATATTTAGTTTGCCATCTAAGTCTAGTTCGACCATTCCGAGACATCGTTTCGTTCTTCGCATTATGTTTTTAAAAAATCCAGAAAAAATACCTTCTTTTTAACATTCTTCATGTTAAGTTCACAACGAACTGAAATTTCTTGCCATGCAGGAAGGTTCTTTCAAATTATATGGGTTTCTGTAGAAAATTAAATATTCCGATCGAAATGAACTTACGAAATTAGAACAGACTGTTGCTCAGCACATAGGATCCAAAAATTTGGTTTCGAATTTAAATATCCACGACCATCCAATCCCGGGATTATGAATTTTGATTAGAATCTTAGTACAGAGACTAAAGCCCCGAAACGTGCACAGATTTTTTTTCAAATTCAAATTTTGGAATAAAAAGGATGTATTCTATATTTCAAATTCACAAAAACAGCTGTTCGTATGAACAGAGTTCTATACAAATCGACAAATTAAAAATAAAATGCTTATGCGTTTCGAATTCATCTCATCAGTACATGCACGGTTGGATCTTCTTTCTTTCTTCGTCCCAACTGAGAACTCTGGCTTTTGATTTGAAGTTACACACAGTTTTTACGGTTTTGCAGTTGCCGTTATTGCCTGAACAAGTGTCACAAAGTTGGCAATTATTTGGGGATCAGGCAACGGAATTGAAGACTGTGTATTGGTATTAATTGTCAGAGATGAGTTTTCTTAACGACTGCTGTTACGGTTTATGATAGTGAGCCGTTTCATCATAGAATATGGAGGTAGGAATCTGTCATTGATAACTGCAAAGCATTATTTGTAAAATAATACTGTCGTGTTTTGTATTGTCGGATCAGGTAGGAAGGACGCAATCTTACCGCGTAATCACCATTGAAATATCTAGGCATAATTAGTTTTTTCATGTATCCTTTGTGACGATTCCACTTTTCTGTACAGCGATAATTTTAAAGACCGTATCACAAGTTCGAGGTGCCGTATCGGGCAGTTGAATCTTGATTTTATCCATAAACACGAGGATATTGAATTTTATTATAGTGCTTCACGATCAACGACATGTTGTAGATTGTTCTGCAAAATGATTTTGTTTGCCTGGCGCAATCTATCGAAAATTATCATTATTGAATGCCTGATATGATGGCATCTGATAGAGGTGACTTTCTCAAGGTTAGGCTATGAAACCTGTAACTAAATATTCCAAAAACTCGGGCTAATACGGAAAGACTCGAAGTCCGTTCTTTGACCAGAGTTCCACTTTTATTTTTAATATTCACATATCTCGACACTAAACGATCACTTCGGCAAGATTTAAAATATTACAGCGATTGTTGGTCAAATTGGCACTTCCCGACAGATTTTACAACACAGTAATTCCTCCAAGATTCACCCAAAAATCTTTAAAATCGCGAACGACCATCTTCGATACGGTTGAAACATTAGACGTTTTACCAGCATGGGTTCTGAGCATTTTGCACGCAAAGCAAAGCATTTTGATTCAAGAGCAATACTTTCAAAGGGCCTAAAATTTTATGCAGGCATCGTTTAAAAAAATGTGGTTCGAGATCTGTATTTTGCACAGCAAAACACTCCGAGAAAAAATTGCAGGGAATAATCTCTTCTTCGCAAAAAACAAATGCTGTATAAAAAGTTGTGAATTTACCAAAAAATTAAAAAAATTTAATATAAACTAAAACTACAAAAAACTCATTTTTTAAAAAGTTTTATTTTTTGGCAACGAAAGTCTGAAGAGAATGAAAATATATTTAATGTGATTGCATGGCGGAGAAGTAATTGGTAAAAATGTTTTTCTTGCAACTATATGTTCCCAAATTTCATACTAACTGGCAGACAAAAACATAATTTTATTACAGAATACGATTCTCATAGATATTTTAAATTTTGTTATCTTTCTTTCTATTTCGAAAGTTTTCCTACTGAAGCTGTAGAGCTGAGTTCACGGAAGGGCTCCCTATCAGAATCACTCATCACTGCTTCAGTCCAATTGCAGCAGGCCGTGATTCCGATTGTGATATCGACTGTACGGTTCAGTTGTGCAGTGGAATGAACTTGACGATCGCGTTGGAATGAGCGTGTATTTGTGTGCGCTTGAGACCGCGTTAATCGGATTAGAGGTGCTGTAGGGGTTACTAAATCATAGGGGTCGTCTTTGTGATTATGAAATCTTGGGCGTAGTTGTACATGGATGATCGCGATTCGGCTTTGTGTACCCTCACGAAGGGCTCGAGCGTTTGGATGTTATTGTGTTCGTTTGCGTGGGCGTTGTTTGTCGCGTAGATGTTTGTGTGCCGCGTGTGCTAGCGTGTCACTTCGCATGCTTAAATTCGATTTTAAAACCGGGTGTCCATTTGCATAGTTGCGTGTGTTCTTGGATGATCGCCCGGACTGTTAATATAATACTTAATTTTCAGTTTATGGTTCAGATGCTAGAAGAGAGTGAGTTCTCTATCACTATCAACTCTATCACTAGAATTCCCTTTCATGTCGCCATGGAACGTATTGTCTAGTAGATATTAGCGTCATTTTTCTGATTAGTCCAGCTGAGGGCGTGGACTTAGGCGGCTAGAGCCGAGAGGAATAATTTCCGGACATAACCAATTCATGATCGCGCGAACACAAGCGTATGTAGGCTCATTCTTCAGCCCGCGTTTGTAAATTTTTAAGTGCTAGACCTTTCACTTAGTCACCGGAGTGTTATCCTGTTTGCTAGATCGTAAGCGTAGGTATGCGTGGATGATCGCGAAGGGCTCAAGCGTTTGTATGTGAACGTGTTTGTCGCGTGTGCTAGCGTGTATGTAACTTCTCGTGCTTAAATTCGGTTTTATAACCGCATATTTGCGTGTATTCTTGAATGATCGCGCGCGGATTCTGAATCTTATATTTAATTTGCAATGTATGCTTCATATCCTAGAAGAGAGTGAGTTCTCCCATATTACTAGAGTTTCCGGTTATGGCCAAAGAGGCATCCACGTAATATAAAATCACCCCAAAAACTGAAATAGAAGTACCAAATCTCATCACAACTTACAGCAGTAAATATGAACGGTTTTTGATACAAACGAACCTGATATATAACACAATTCCTATTATGCCGCTATTCTATTATGTATCGCTGAGGTTTCTATTTTTGAGTTGTAACCGAGTTTTTCCCAAATCATTTTAACCCGGCCGAATCCTGTTTTTTTCGATTGATCGACTACAGAATGTTTGTTTAGCGTTTTTTAAGAATCTTGTATTTAGATTTGAGCGACCGAAAATTAAAGTCGCAAGGATAGAACATGCTTTGTAAAACCCACTTCAACTATCTTAAAATGTAAAATCGAATATTTAACATTCTAATATATTTAAAGCGGGTTTTATGAAGCATGTTCTGTTCTTACGACATTTATTTTCGGTCACTCATTTAGTCCGCAGCCAAAAATTTCAGCTCATTTTTTATAATACATCGAACAATAGTCATAGTTACCCTAATAAAAAGCAAACCAATCATGTGATGCCTTAGCCACTTTTATCCTGCTTGTTACTCATTTTAGAAGTTGTTTCACTTTTATCGAAGTTAGATAATTTTTCACCCAAAATTTACTAAATACCTTCCCAAAATTTACTAAAAATTTACCCAAAATTTACTAAATACGTCATTCGGTGAAAAGTAAAAATGAATAATATGCACAAAAACATCGCACCGCAATCAGAACTCTCACAAATTGCAATCGGAATTCTTTCGGCTGGTGGTTGATTCGCAGCAAAAAACGCAATCGACTTAGCTCAGCTTGTGTTGGAAAGCTATTTAAATACAAAATTGGTAAATAAATGGTGGATCAGCGATCAGACAATGATTATATCGAGAAAGACTTATCAAAATTTTCAGATTCAAACCAATCGTAATGAAAATAATGCTCATAAATCAAAAAAATACATTAATTTTCTATTATCAAAACATCAAAAACTCAAAAAACGTAAACTTCCCATGAAAAAAACCGTTTTAACCGGGAAAGAAACCTTGGTTTTTTCCCCCGAAAATTATAAAAACCCGATTTAGTACATCACTGTACGCCACAATTTTATAAACGCACAACATTATACTACGTTCACACTACGACTTAAAGCGTATTTTAACGCTATCTATGACATCTATGACATTTTTCTTGTTGCTAATTATAATAAAGTACTTTAACTCTGTAGTGTGAACATAGTATTAAAGTCAAAAAATCGCTTCTTTGCACAAGAAGAAATTGATTACGGAATATAAAAGTGAGTGTACACGCATTTAGCACTTATACTCATCATGTTCCTTGTGTGTACCAAGCTATCCAATCAGTTTATCTGGCTGAAAATCTAACGTAAATATAAATACTCTATTGTACTTAACAGTCTCGTTTCTGTATCTAATGTTCTTCGAGTATGATTAAATTTTTGGTTCAACCTTTCAAATGAAATTAAAGGAAAATTTTAGAGAGTTCCAAAATCCACTGCATATTTTAATTGTATTATATCTCAGAACTACAAAATACAATCGAACTGCAGTAGTAATAATTTGGTTCCGAAACAGATTAAAAATAGAAATTGTATAATTCGGATCATATTGAGATAGCTTCATAGGAGGCAAATTGAGTTGAACCAAATGTGTACATCGAGCACTATATTTTTCATAACGGAAATTAATCGGGTAAATTGCGTTTCGACTTAGATAGAACGACTTGGTGGCTGCTAGACACTGATTTTCAAAATACCACCCAACTTGGGAGAACGACTTAAACAACTAGTCGAGGCGGGTAGTGAGACACATAAAAGTTAATTTTTTTCTTTTATGTTAGAAAAAATCGCAAAGTTTGCTTAGTTCCACAGCTTATGAGAAAATTTACAAAAATCAAGTTTTTAGCACTCTTCTGGTTCACCGGTTTCCATTTGCTAACAAAAATTGCATTTGTGGAAGATTTTTTGTTGTCCCGGGAGTACTTCCACTTCCATTAATGTTGGAAATTCCGGACAAATCCGTACAAGTATTTTTTTCCGGACACACGACCAAAAATCCGTACTGTCCTCCCAAATTCCGTACGGTTGGTCAGCTTAGCAATTACGTATCCGCATTTTGACGTAGGACTACGTCTTTGTTTTCGATATAGGGGTGCATGTTGCAAATTCTACAAAAATGGCATGCCGCCCCGAAATACTTCTAAGAATAGATTCCAATAAATAAACCCAAACAGGGAGCTATAGCATAAGGATGTGCTATCGCACCTAACCCAGTGTGGTAGAGAGCTATAGACTATATCAGTAGGGCGAATAATTCCTTCGGGAGTGAATAATCTTGGCTGTTTATTGATCTTTCCCTTCCCATCAGGAAAGTGATGAGACGACATGATACGGCACAAATCTCCGAAAAATATAGAGAACGTTCTAGTCGTGCCAATATCTATAGTAATCAGACAATTTGATCATTGTGATATAACACAAAGAAATTCAATTCAATGGAGTTCAACCCAAAATTTAAATTACAGCAACGACAATATTTCCTTAGTAATAAATTCAGTTTTCAACAATTTATGCATCCATCGGAACTGATCACAGCATTAGTAGTAAATAAATCTACAACGCGGTATACCGAACTAGGTCAATCGTAGGTCCATTTCTCACACATCACATCCATATCGTGTCGCTACATCAACCGACGACGCTCGCGGCGGCAATTCATCCATCACGGCATGAAGTTCACCACGATCAGCATAAAAAGTCCAACGCCATCGCCTGCCCGCCATAAACAACAACCGAGAGAAAGAAACATCAGAAGAAAGGAGGTAAAGACCCCCAAACTAACTACCGAGACTCGAGCCAGACAGGCATGACCGGGTAAAAGTCGACTATCTCCAACCAGTTTTACGGCCAACCACATCCACCACTACCGCCACCACACCGCTGCCAGCTGCCGTTCATTCCGTAGACCGCAGCAGCGGTTACATCATGTTTTCGAAAATAAAAGTGAAGAAAACTTTAAAATTGGGTACAACTCCCAACCCCCCGTGTGGCCCTACCATCGTCGCTGGTGGCGGCGGATGGTTGTGGTGGCGGAGAGATTACGCGATCCACTTTCGCTTTCGATGAGGTTTTGCCTTTCTTTTTGCCTCTCACGACGACGCGACGACGGTCGTCATCATGGCATCGCACAGACACCGCGACTCGTTTGCTTCGACTTGGAGGCCCGACTTTCGTTCCAATTTTCTTTCCATTCAAGCGATCGCGCCGTTGTTGGTTGTCGTTGTTGGACTGCGAGTTACCTCATACCTATAGGTAGATACGTGCCGAAAAACTGCTGCAAGCACGGGGCCGGGCGGTGAAAAGTCGCTCGAAATGTTGGGAGCTTTCACGGTGTACCTATATATTGTAGAAAAAACGAAGAGTGAGCGAAAGGAGAATGAGTGTTGGATGCAACATCTGTAACTTACTAGCCTACCTATCCAGCAATTGCGGTCGATGGTGGTTCCAGGAGAAGGGTCCTGGTGTCCCCCCTCCGAAATTTTTTAACTTTTTGAGAAATTTTAAATTAGTTTCAATTTTACAATAGTTTCAAACTTAAAATCATTTCAAACCAAATTTCACCACTAAAATTGATTTGCTTTAAATGAGGTTCAAAATTAAATTTTGGACCCCTCCCGAAATTTCTTCTGGATCCGCTCCTGATTGCGGTTTTCTCGGTATGTTGTAAAAGTCCATGGGAAGATCACGGGTGACGAAAGTTTGTCTGAGTAGGATGGATTGAAAACAACGTGAGTGTGGTGCAGTTTGGCAACACAGCTCATCGTTTGCTGAACTTTACGGCTTGCTTCAGTGACGGATGAGTGAAGTGAGAGTTGGTATAAAGGTTAAAACATTTACTTTTTGTTCAAAATGGCCAAAATCCGATTAGTTTGCCGCTTTTGGAACGTGTACAAACCTGATCGTCGGTTTTGTTCAGTTTTGAATGCGGGGTTGGCAAGAGAATAAATATCAAATTCTCAGCCCAATAAGTATTAAATTTTTTTTTTGCCAAATCTCAGCTTTTTTGCATCTTTTGCCGAAATCCTAACATCTGAGATCTCAGTAAACAATTTTCTTGCTGAGATCTCAGTAAACGTGTCGTTTGATAGCTGAGACTCGGAACATATTTCACCGAAAATCAGCAAACAAATCTCACTTTACTGAGATTTCAGTTTCTAATTTTTTTGATTTTATAACTCCATAAACTATATTTCACCGAGACTCTAGTGGACTACACTTCCCTAAATGCTTTCGGATGATAATGTTCACTCCACTAACTGTCAAACATAAAAGAGGCCCAGCCTCGATTTATTCGATCTATTTATGCTTTGCTCGATTTCTCGAGCAAAGTACGCCAAATATTTATCATTCATCTTTTGGTTATATATTCGATTTCGAACATTACATACATAATATAATTTAACCTTAAATGGGGTAAATTCAATGAATGCTTTACATTACAGCTCTTCCTTCATGTTTTATTGTAATATAAAAAGAATACACAGAAATCAATTCCAGAATTGACTGTAATCAATTCGATTTAGTTCAAGCATTTTTCTATTACCTACACACCAAAAAAATCTGAATTTTATCGTTGACGTAATTGCAAACATGACACAATTCAACAAACCGTAATTTACGAAATGACGGAACATTACCGTGTTCCGTTTAATTTTACATGAAACATATACTTTACATGCCCAATGACATAAGATTACACTTCCTACCATTCAGAACAAACGCTGTATGAGGAGTAAAATTATATGATTTACGAAATTCAACGTCATGTAAAATTAAAATCAAACGTAAAACTAAGTTATTTTTGATGCTCGTATATGTCAGGGTCAGGAGACGTAAATTTACACTATTTTTTCTAGGTGTGTATATATGAAATTTTTATCTTTTTTACAAATTCTTAATCTTTTTGATCGCCTAACTGGCGAAGAAGTGATTTCACTTTTCCTTTTTTCTCCTTTATTTGTTTCCGTGTCCGGGAAGGTTATGAGGATTGTGGTTTTTGTACCACACCTCATCGCCTACCATCAGATTATCCAAAGGACCTGCTACCTTTACCGCAGATTTGTCCTTTGTAATAACCACATCATTTGGTAGTTCCTGTGGTACATGCTGTGTTAATTGTGTTAAATAGTTCTTATAAGACTTTTTTGGATTAATTAGGTCAATTAGTGTCTTTGGTGTAAAAGAGAAAATCTTCTCTGATGGAAATTGTCCATCACTTGTCGAGCAATTACGAAAATTAAACAAAAACCAGTTTATTTGGTCCTCCAAATCCAACTCGCTAACTTCTGGTTCAAGTAGAAACTTTTTTAAAACTTCTTTGACTGTTCTTACTAGTCCCTCCGCCTGGCCATTACTAGCAGGATGATACGGAGGACTCTTAAGCACTTTAATGCCTTGTTTCTCCAGGAAATGTACAAAAGCATATTAGTTGAATGGAGGACCACCGTCCGAAACCAAAACACCAAGCAACCCAAAGCGAGCAAAATATGCTACTAACTTTTTAGGAACTCTGCCTGTGTCTGTACCCTTTTTCATCCACTCTATTTCCACCCACTTCGAGAAACTATCCACCATTAGGAGGAAAGTATGGTGCTGAAAATGAAAAAAATCTATATGTACTAATCTGTTGCAAAAATTCATCATTCTTTGTCGCTGAAGCAATCTTGTGATAATCAATTGTAAACTATTGCCCAAAATTGATACTTTTAATATATTCTTTATCGTATTCTTTCGGAATCATCTGCTCCAATGGGAACCTCGAACAGAAATCCGCGTTTCCCATTTGAGTAGATAGTCTATATTTGATTTCAAAATTATAAATGGAAAGTTCTAATATGTATCGCTGTAATCTGGTTACATAAATTGAATGTTTGCCCTCTTTCCCAAACATTCCTACCAAAGGTTTATGCTCCGTGTATACATAATTTTTTTTTCCATAAAGGAACTTGTGAAACTGTTTAATTGTGGACACCAAAGCTAGAGCTTCTAAATGTAAAATTGGGTAATTCTTTGGAGCTGAATTAAGAGAAAACGAAGTAAATCAAATCGGTTTTTCAACCTCGTTAATAATATGAGCAATTACTCCACCCAAACCATATCCTGAAGCATCAGAAACTATCACTATAGGCTTTGTAGGGTCATAAAACTCTTAAATATTTGCCTTTAACAAAAATTGTTTGCTATCTTCGAAAGCTTTGTTGCAATTGTCATCCCAAATAAACTTTACGTTATTCTTCAGAAGATTGTATAAGAAATACAACTTCGAAGATAGATGAGGAATGAACTTGTTATAATAATATATAAGTCCCAAAAACGATTTCAGCTTAGTTACAGTTTTTGGAATGTTAGCCCATTGAATTGTGGCAATTTTATCAGGACAAGGCATTAACCCGTCTTTACTAATGATATGCCCTAGATATGGAAGTTCTGTAACAAAAAATTTACATTTGTCAAGATTTATTTTAATATTTGCGTCAGCAAGTCTTTTTAAAACTTCAAAAAGCTTCTGTTTGCAATCTTCCACACTAGTGCCAGCAATAAGCACATCGTCCAAATAGCAATATACATAGTCTAAACCTTTCAAAACCTGATCCATTACCTGCTGGAAAATGGACGTACTAGATGATGCCCCCTGTGGCAACCTGTTGTAAGTAAATAAACCCTTAACTGTATTTATAACAATGAATTTTCTTGATCTTTTCGAAAGAGGTAGCTGGGAATATTCACCTTCTAAGTCTAAGGTACAAAAAACTTACAACCTGCCAAACCACCAAATAAATCTTGTGCTGTGGGTAATGGATAGGTATTTGGGACGATAACTTTATTTACAGAAACCTTGCAATCTATTACAAGTCTGATTTCATTGTTCTTTTTAGTAACTACAATTACTGGAGACGCCCACTCACTAGTTTGGATTGGGGTAATTACTTTTTCCCTCTCCAGTTTGTTCAAATATTCTAACACTTTATCCCTTAAACGATAGGGGACGTCATACGCTTTTTTTAAAAATCGGTTTATCTGATTCCAGATCCAAGTCTGCCTCATATCCCAAAATTGGTGAGGAGAAATCTGTTTTAAATAAAATTTTAAATTTTTGCTTAATTCCAGTTACAATTGTATCACTGTTGTTATCAGTCAGACTATTTACTGATAAAAAATCCGAGAAAAATGTTCTCCAGTTTGGAATGAAGGCATCCAACCATGGTCTGCCAAAAAGAGGAATAAAGTTATTTGTGCAATTTAGCACCAAAAGCTTCAAAATATTTTGCTTTCCCCTGAAGTCAACCCTGACTTTAACCTCTCCGACAATGATAAGTTTTGCTCCATTAACAACAATTAATTGTTTAGAAGATTTTTGTAAATGTTTAGTAAATTTCGAAAAAATACTGTGTTTTACTTATTTCAGAAACGGAGGAACCACAGTCAACCTCCATTTCCAAATATCTATCTTCAATCTTCACCCTTACCAAGCATGGTTCGTTTAATTTAATTGAAGTTATGTTCATGCATTCCAAGTTACCTTCGTCATATCATCATCGCTATCGGAGTCTGTTGTCCTCATCCTGTTCATTAAAGCAGAAAGACCCTTCTCATTGGAACCGGACGGCCCTGGCTGCATTTGCTCCACCAGCTTAACTGCATCTTTTTTTAATTTTTTTAATTTAAAACATCTCTTTTTGAGATGACCTTTAATCTTACAAAAATCGCAATGTCTGGACTCAAAACTTTCCATAAAATCCGCCGGTTTGAACTTGCTATGCTGATGTCATCTATTCTTTTGCTGATATTTGTTTAATCCGAAATTCCTTTGTCTAAATTGAGAAAGATGATTCGGCTTAAATCCCTGCCTATCCTTAACCGGGATTCTGTCAAGTTTTTTTGAATCATTTAATTCTTTGGCAGTGTTATATACGGCCGCTATTTTGCTCAAGGCCTTGCTCATTGATCCGCCATTGGACACCGAAGCAATTAAATCCGACGAAAAATTGTTCGATGCTAGTCCCTGAACGTGGCTTTTCGCCGCCTCCCAGGTTTGTATTACATTTTCTGCTGCTTTTAGGCTTTGAACAGGTTCGCTTAAGATGCGTTGCTTCAACATAACATCTCTTAAACCAGCCAACAATCTATCCAGAATCGCTGTTTTCTTGAAGCCCCCGTAGGCACAAAGCTCCGCTTGAAGCTTGAGTGCCAACAAGAAATCTTCTGCTGATTCGTCAGCGTTCTGGATGCGCTGGTTGAACGAGATGCGTTGGCAAACCCCAGAAGCAGTGTTATCTAGTCTAACCTTGAGCTTATCTACTATAGTAGCCAACGGTACGTCGGTGAGGCTACCGGTACGAAATAGCAATTTTATCTCATAATACACGTGAGGACCCACTAACGTGATAAAATGAGCTTTACGGTCAACTTCCGGAATTTTGTTAGCTATGAACAAAAACTCAAGCCGTTCTACCCAGTGGGTAAACGAGGTCCCCTTCCGGAAGGGCTCCATTGAGGAGGAAAATGACTGAGCCATTAAGTTTTGAATCGGAAAACTATTAAAAATAAAAACGACCAATGAAAAGACACAAACAATTTTAAATATCAACGATAACAATATAAAATAAAATTCACCCGCCTCAAATAAAACGTTCGCAAAAACAAAATAACTAGCTACACTGCACTTAAAATCAATATGTTACACTATTTCGGATTAATTATTGCACAATTAATAAAATGGGCGAAAATCAAAATAAAATTTACGTCAGCCCAGTACAATAAAATAAATTGAAAAAAAAAAACTCACCCGAAAAAAACTTATTCGTGATGATTTCTAAGATTTTTCCTCGACTTTTCCTTCGTCCTGCACTTTTTCCAGAAAATTTTCTCCGTTTCACTCCCGAATACCACTGGAGGGTTGAATTTTATCCGCAGGAATCGATGAACAGGAATCTATGAACAATAAACTCCAACATGCGAAAAAAAAATGCAATAATATTAGAAAAAGCTAAATAAAATCTCTTTCAATCGGAAGACAATTAAATGAAAGAAACTATTGTGCTTTCCTTTTTTTCTCTTCATACACCAAACAAAAGCCTGAAAAAAATATTGTTCCACACTTAATATGGCGCATACATGTGCCTTTTTTACAACACCGTACTTACGATGTGAACAATTTAAACGCAATTTTGCCTATCAAAGGCGTCGAATTCTAACCGGATATCACTCCGGCGAACATGCCAAAGCTTGCGCAAACTGCACTCGTCGGGCCGGAAAACTCCTCGTCGCCACTTTTTATAACTCCATAAACTATATTTCACCGAGACTTTAGCGGACTACACTTCCCTAAATGCTTTCGGATGATAATGTTTACTCCACTAACTGTCAAACGTAAAAGAGGCCCAGCCTTGATTTATTCGATCTATTTATGCTTTGCTCGATTTCTCGAGCAAAGTACGCTAAATATTTATCACTCATCTTTTGGTTATATATTCGAATTCGAACATTACATACATAATACAAATTAACCCTAAGTGGGGTAAATTCAATGAATGCTTTACATTACAATTGACTACGCGACTGTTGGGAAATTACCGATCCGAATTCAGTGTGTACTCGTTTCATTGCAGCGTCTGCAATACACGATACCTATGGGAAAATATCCAGGAAATTATTAAGAACTCATATCAAGGTTCCCTGATTGTCAAAAATTCAATGGGATCTTTATAGGTAGCTGTTAAGGACATTCCCTAGACCCCCTTAAGGGTAGTTTAAGCTAAATAATCAGGAAAGGTTATGAGGCTATATCTAGGGACCAAAGAAGAATAATTTAAGAGCTTCGGTTTCTTAAAAAGAAAGAAAAATATATGTCCCGATTTTATCAATGTCCCCGTTTTATCAGCCAAAAATTCGTCAAGGGGCTGATAAAAACGTTCCTTCGCTGTACGTGCGCGTAAAATAAAGCCGCGTTAATTCAAAAATCCGCGTTTGAAAACATTTTTCTCATACATTTGATAGAAGAATGGTTGCTTCTACAATGTTTTGGCATTGCTCAAACCACTGAATTTTGCTCTACGAACCAATTTTTTTAATCAGAAGTTTCGGAGATGTAAAGTGTTTTCATTGAACGCCGTTTCGAATTCCATTTTAACCGCTTTTATTTCTGGTGAATGAAACGATTAAGTCAAATGCAAAATCAGTAAATACAATGCCACAGTTTTCATTTGACTATAGTTAACATTACTCCAATTGCACAATATATGGGAATAAGCATACCAATGGAAAGCTAGAGGCCTTAGCTAATAACTCATGAAAGAATTTAATTTATTCTGCCAACATAAGAAAAATTATTAACAATTTCGTAAAATGATAATTTTTTACCATATCGAAAAATGTGGTCGGTTGTCGGTACCCTAATAAAATTGACTAAAAATGGAAAAATATGAATGAAAATCATCAAGATTCAAAGCGAAAAGGAAATTTATTCATTTCAACACCATCAAAGGAATTTTGAACATCATTCTTCATCAGAGCCACAATCTGTGTATGTGAAAAACTGGTGCGAATATTACGCACTCCTAATGCACTGACGGATCGCATTCACTGCAATTGAGTGAGTTTCAGGCAACCCATTGCCACAGTGGAAGAAATCCGACCAAAAAGGCAATTCATTGGAAGCCGCTAAAAAATTATGATAATATATGCACCAAAAGTTGCAGAATTTTTTAGGAAATAAAATGCAATCAAATTTGTTCACCCCACGCACTTGTGACCGGAGATATGGGGTTTTGAAGATCCGGAACATTACCGGTTTTCATAAAATCAGAGGCCTAATTCAGAAACCACTGAAAAACTTCAAATAATTATACCCTCAAAGTTGCGGAAAACTCTAGCGATCAAGAAGGAGTTTTAGGCCTCTGATTTGATGAAAACCGGTAATGTTCCGGATTTTCAAAGCCCCATGTCTCCGGTCACAAGTGCGTGCGGTTATCAAATTTGATTGCGTCTTGATCGCTAGAGTTTTCCGCAACTTAGAGAGTATAATCCCTTGTACTTTCACTGCGGGTTCTTAATTAGACCTCAGATTTGATGAATACCGGTAATGTTCCGGATCTTCAAAAGCCCATATCTCCGGTCAGAAGTGCGTGCGGTGAACAAATTTAATTGTATTTTTTTCCTTAAAAATTCCGCAACTTTTGGTGTACATATTGTCATACTTTTTCAGCGGCTTCCAACTAATTGCCTTTTTGGTCGGATTCCTTCCACTGCGGCATTGTTTTGGCCAAAGCTTTAGACAAATCAAATAGAAACCAAAGGGTGAGGAGACTACAGGGTACCCCCGTTATACCCTCCCAATTTTTTGGTCGTGACAATCTGATATATACAGTGCGACCTAGCGGTGAAAACACGACCAGGTGGGTTTTCTTTATGTAAATGTAAAACGCTAAACCGGATGTCGCCTTTCTGGGTTTCAGAATGGTGCCAAAGATCGATCCGATTAGGTAATTGAGAAGCATTTGTCCTAAAAATGGGGTGCCAGCAACCGACCATGTTTGGGTGCCGACAACCGTTTTTAGTAACCTTTTTGAAAACTGAACAAACAAAAATTAAGGCCGTCTTATCGGTGCCATTCAATGTTGAATCACAAAATAGAAGAAAATTCACAGCGTAAATATTCGATGCGCATACGATGTACTTCTTTCTATATCAATAAGCAAATCTCAAACAAACTTTTAAGTAGAGTTTCACTTGTTTAAAAAATATATATTGGTTGTAGAACAGAACATTCGAGTCTGTTTGCTTCAGCAATCGGTACAAAAAGATGTGCTAATATAACACATAAATGATATTTATCAGACTGTCCATGTCTACTCTCTTTCAAAAGTTATGCAGGGGTGCCGACAACCGATCACTTTCCCTTAACTTATTTGTCTCTGTGTTTCTGTATAAAAATAAAACTAAAACCGTCAACCGTTTTCTGTAAATTAACAATCATTTTAAAAATTTAATTTTAAAAATAGTTAATAGTTAAAGTTCTGATTCTGATAGCTATTTTAGAAGAGGTGACTATTGAGCGACAATCATCTCTCTGAAAAGCAGTTCTTAACAATCTTTTAACAAAAATTATTGCATTATTAAATAGAACATATTTGTCTTAAGGGGGAGTGGGCGTAGCGTATTGGTAAATCGATTGCCTTGTACGCAGCGCACCTGGGTTCGAGTCTCGACCCCGCACATGGGGTTAGAAATTTTTCCTAAGAGATTTTTCTAACCCGAAGAGGCAAATGACCTTAAGGTTAAAACCTCTATAATTGAAATAAAAAAAATTGTCTTAAGAGAGGTAATAACAACATATCAGTCACCACACGCAAAGTATAAAGCGGCTGCTAGAATTATTTGTCACTCACCCGGATATTCCTGCAGTGAATCGTGTGGTATAGAAACATGTGTAACTTGCGTATAAAATAATAATTTATTGATCAAGGTGATTCAGTAATCCAACATGGCAATTTACGGTTATCAGAAAACCTAGAAAACTACCATCAATATGGGTGCCGAATAAAAGGAGGTGGTGCGTAGATGACAGAATCTGATAATTGACACCATTTTGAAAGAGGGTGGTCAATAGTTAACGAAATTCGATGATTGGCACCATTTTGAAATTAAAGATGATGGCTTTTAGATATTGCAAAACACACGGGAACTCAATGGTAAGGTTGTTATTTGAAAAAAAGAGATATATGCGCAGCAATAGCTGGCTATTCGGCTATCTAAGGAAGCTGTTCAGCAGTGTCAGCTTCTTTCTCCGAGCTGCCTAGATAAGCCGTTTAGTGTCAGTAGTCGTTATTTCAACCGGTTAAGAACTGCACTACGGACCACCTGTTACGGTGGTAAAAACTCATCAAACAGGGAACCCATTTCAATAGTGTCATGCGATCCGACGAGGGTTTAAATTGTACTCAATAGCGAACGAAGCCTGGGAAGTGCCGAGCGAACTCACCAGTATTCTGCATTACGCAGAGAAACGTTCGCTCTACACACCGAAATTTTACGCCGATGATCGGCATCATTTTTCCGAATTTTTTCGGCTATTGTAGTTCGGTGAAATTTTGCTTGATTGATGTGTACAGACGAACCCGCTCAGAGGCCATGTGGCATCCGGCCAAGAATCGAGCAGCTGGGTCCCTGCGCCCACGTCGTATGGAGCGACTGAAAATAGGTGTCTCTAAATCAAGGTGCAGGTTCCAAAATATGCCAGTCGCGCACGAAGCATTTTGGGTTTTGCCATTATTGTGTTATGCGAATCTCTGACACAACAGCTTGGTGTCCCCTAGTTGTTGTGCAATATAAGTTGGAAATGAAATGTACAGTTTTCTAATCAACAACAGTTAGAATGGCACAAATCAACCTCCAGCATAAACGTACAGATCCTATGAATCTATCTCGACTTATGCAGGAAGGTAGAACTTCCATAGCATTGGTTCAAGAACCGTAAAGGAAACTTCTATATTGGAAAGTGACTCAACACTGCCTTCATTGCGCACAACACGACAGGCATGACTAATCCACGTGAAATGCCTCGTGCTTGCATTCTTTCAAATAAGGCGTGTCTCATATCAGAGCTCACATGTATTCTGATCAGAAAGGAATAACACAATAATAACTCATGCTGATGGTTTGTTACGAAAAAATTCCTATCAAGTATTGTTATAAAGTAGAAACCTTTAGGTGTTAAAATAAGAAAATTCCTAGGAATATCACATTTATAACAAACGTTGATAGCAACATAACACGATGGTAACAACTTGAGATAGCATAAGTAACCTCAACATAGATTGTATTACCTACTGTATAGTATCTAGATTCCATAGCCAGAATCCCGAGGAGAGAGACCAGAATCGAGAGTCGCGAGTCCTTAACCCAAAATACTGAGGCGAGTCTACAGTTCACAATCCTGAATTCAGTGTCGAGAATGCAGTGTCCTGAGTCCATAGAGCAGCGATCAGAACCCAGAGTACCGAAGCTCAGAGTCCAGAATCCAGAGTTCCGAGTGCAGAGTCCAGAGCGCAGAGTTCAGAGCCCAGAGTTCAGAGTTCAGATGCCAGAGCCCAAAGTCCAAAACCAAGAGTCCAGAGCCCAGAGACCAGAAACCAGAGTCTAGAGATCTTATCCCAAAATACTGAGCCCAGACTCCTCAGTACATAATCTAGAGCCTAGAGCCCAAAGTCATGAGCCTCTAACCCAAAGTAGTGAGACCAGAGTTAAGAGTCCAGATTCCAGAATCCAGAGTTCAGATTCGATAATCCAGAGTTTAGATTCCATAGCCCAGCGACCAGAACCCAGAGTCCCGAGGAGAGAGGCCAGAGTCAGGAATCCACAATCCAGAGTCCCGAGTACAGAGCAGGGTTACCATATTCACAGATTTTTCTGTAATGTCACAGATTTTTTGCACAATTTTTGATCACAGATTCTTTTTCACAGATGACAGATTTTTGGCATTTTGATGAAAATTTCACAGATTTCCACAGATTTTTGGAAATATTGTGATTTTTCACAGATTTTTGGGAAATTTCTCAGATTTTCACAGATTTTTTCCTGTTTCAGTCATCACAGATGGTAAAAAGATTTTTTTGACCGAAACACAGATTTCAATGTGGCATCCCTGGTACAGAGTACAGGTCCACACTTCAGAGTCTAAAGTCCAGAATCAAGACCCAGAGCCCATAGCTCAGAGACTACAGTCTACAGTCCAGAGTTCATAGCACAGAATCTCGAGGTGAGAGCTCAGAATCTAGAGTTAAGAATGCAGAGTCCAGAGTGCAGAGAACAGAGTCGAGAATCCTGGGTCCAGAGTCCTCAACCCAAATTACTGTGGCCAGAATGCAGAGCTCTAAGACCAGAATCCAGAGCCCGAAGTACTTAACCCAAAATACTGAGGCAAGAGTTCAGACTCCAAAGCACAGAGCCCAGAACTCAGAGGCCAGAAAATCAGAGTTCATAACACAGAATCTCGAGGCGAGAGTCCAGATTCCAGAACACAACGTAAAGAGCACAGCATCAAGAGTTCAAAGTCCAGAATCTAGAGCTCAGAGTCCAGAGACGAGAATCCTGAGACCAGAGTTCAGAGTCCAGAGACCAGAGTCCAGAAACCAGAGTCCTCAACCCAAAATACTAAGCCCATTGTCCCGTGCTCAGAGCACAGAGATCAGAATCCAGAGACCAGAGTCCCGAGAAGAGAGCCCATAGTCCAGAATCCAGAGACCCGACTGCAGAGCATAAAGTTCAGAGTCCAGAGTCTAGAGTTCAGATTCCAAAGTGAAGAATCAAGACCCCTGATATCAGAGCCCATGGTTCAGAGTCCAGCGTGCATAGTACGTACATTCGAGGCCAGCACTAGGAGTCTATCATCCAGCGATGGGAGTGAAGAGTCCAGAATCTAAAGTTCAGTGTCCATAGTCCAGAGACCAGAACCCACAATCCAGAGTCCCGAGGGGAGAGCCAAGAGTCCAGAATCCAGAGTCCCAAATGCAGATTCCAGAGTCCAGACTTCAGAGTCTAGAGTTCGGATTCCAGAGTCCAGAATCAAGACCTCAGAGACCATAGTTCAGAGTCCATAGCACAAAATATCGAGGCCAGAACCCGGTATCTAGAATTCAGCGTGAAGAGTGCAGAGTCCAGAGTTCACAGTCTAGAATCTAGACTGACTGAATATTTTCGAAATGGTCTTGACGTGTAGGTGCCAGAAATTTTGTGTCCAACGCCATGGTAAAAACCAAACAGAAACCTTTTTAACCATACGCTAGTACCAAACAGCGATCGGTAACATAAACCTTACTCATTACTTATGTCGGTTATGAATATGATTTTATTAATGTTAACTAATCAAAAATGGTTGCGTGATTTTGCAAGTTTCCAAATGCATCGCTGGAAACATGGCTATCTACCTCTTTGCTGATAGAAGCTCCGCATGAGCACCATAAATCGTGCTGTGGTCTTAAATCTTTGAAGTTAAGAATCGTTTTGTGTTCATTTGAATGCAAATCTTCCGATAGATTTCCATGACCGGTCCAAAAGTTTCTGCTTTGAGATAATTTAGACATTTACCAGCTGCAATTTCAAATTCTGAAGAGCTGTTTTTACAACGTTTGTAATTTATTTAGTATTACCGTCCGCGCACAGAGTCCGTGTACGATATTAATCACCATTGCATGAACATCTGTTTCGAAAGCAACCGCGAGGGCACCTCGCAGCGAATCTTCTGACTAAACTCCACGCTCATAAAGCAGCATACAACTACGTGTACTTCAAGCAAAACTTCCATCCCAACGTGACTGGATATTGCCCAACTGAGCAGCATCTTCGCGTTTTACACCAACCTCTAGTCTTTCACCTTCGGCTTAGTGATGGTGGCTTCGTTCCTACTGTTGCCGCGCGGCACACATAAAATAGCATAAAACCTTGGCTCTCCCGCAAACACGTTTCCTTGCTTAAGTCTATTGCAAGACGGCGAAGAAAAGTGAAAAACCCACATAGGGGAAGAGTGTGAGCCCATATCTCGAAAGCACGGTACCACCGTGCAACGACGCGTTGGTTGGTCGGTCGGGTAGCATCGCGCACCGCCTGACTGGTTCCAAAAGACGACATCGACGACGACGACGACGGCGGCGGCGGCGACAGACGAACATATGCTTGCGGAATGACCCAATTTTAGGTCGGTCGTCGCGATTGGCTTGCATTATGTAACCATTGCGGCTTAGCGGCGAGGTAAACGGAGTGTAACCCACACACAGTTTTAGAAGAGGTGCAATCGTCAAAGCGCCAGAGGAAAAGCTACTTTCAGTTTCAAATCTGCCTCTCGTAGTGCAGAGGCTCAGTACGCATACGGGGCAGTTTGATGTTGTGGCTTTTTAGGGCTGGAGGTTTCTAACGGTTTTTCGTCAGCGGTTTCGTAAATAACCTTAAATTTTATTTGCATGGGCTTAAATAAATTTGGAATGGATAATTCGTTTATTTCTGTTGGTTTTTTATTATCTTTTTAATGAAAATCAGTCTTATGATAAGCCTTTGTTTAGCAACAAGGAAATAAATAATCGTACAAACAAAAGTTTGATGAGGCACGATACAAATGATCCGGTGGACGGAATAAATAAAATTGCATTAGATCCCAAAATTAAAATATCCATCAACACCAACCGTCGCGTCCCATTCTTAATTCTTTGCTACCAGTCAGCGAAAACAGTTTGACGTTTACTACTGAAACGACAACACAGGCGCACAGTGGGACCAATCCAAAAAAGGTGGGACAAAACCTATTTGAGGCCTTAGATGTCATTTTAGAGCCAGCATTTCTTCGTAGGATATGTTCACAATATTATTCTGCAACTTTTTAAGTAGAATATTTTGTTGTTGGACTAAAGTAGAGTACCCGAGCAAAAAAAAATTTTTCAAACAAATTTTTTAGAGGGTCGATGTCTTCGACAAAGTTGTAGAATATTATGTTTTGAATAACTTCTTCTAAGATACCACAGACATCAGACCTCAAATTGGAGGCAAAATTGTTGTTTTTTGAAAATATTATCAAAAAATCAGTTTTTCGATATTTCCATGCTAAAAACCTTAATTGATTAATTTAATATGTTCTACAAACTTGCAGGTAATACTAAAATACAACTTTTTGTTAAAGGAACTAATAACCTAAAATCAATATTTTGGCTCCTAAAACTATTTTTCATATAAATTTACTCTATCTTCATCAAAGATTTCTGTTTTTAGGTGCACTTTTGTGCAGCCAAACTTTGGCTATTCCGATACTCTATTATTCGTAGAATAAAATTAATACTACATAGAAACAGGATATAGTTGGACGCGTTGTTTGGGTGACCATTCATGTACGACGGTTTATAACATAAAATGGGCTTATATTATTTTTAATTTATATACATTTATAGCTATTAACAAAATCTTACATTTTGTACGCACTTACAAGCATATATAACATATTGAGTTGATGAATTAAGATTACAATACGAAAAAGTGAAAAAATAATATATATTTTGAATTTAAACTGCCAAAGAACAACGATTTCGGCTAAAAAAATAAGTAAATGGTATTTTCAACAGAATTGTTCCAAATACAATATTTGACAACTTTGCTGAAGACCTCAACCATTTAAACAAAATTTGATTTATTTAGTTCGGGATTTCTACTTTAGTTTAACCAATAAAATTAGTTCTACAAATTCATAAAAGTAGAATAATATCTATTTGAATGCTTAGATATTATAGAACCTAAGTGTGTGGAAAAATATTCACAATATAATTGAGACATTTCTATTTTTTTAGATGGTTGAGGACTTCAGCAAAGTTGTATAATATTCAATTTCGAACATTTTTATTAAAAACACCTTATACATACTGTAGATTTATTTTTTAATCTGAAATCGTTGTTCTTTGGCAGTTTAAATTCAAAATTTATATTATTTTTTCACTTTTTCATATTGTAATCTTAATTCATCAACTCAATACGTTATACACTGCTGGCCAATAAAATAGGTGTGTGGTAGATTATTTTGTTTTTCTCTCAATTACGCATACCAAGTTGCAGCAGTCTCAATCACACCTACCGCACACAGAAGCCTTGGGATCTGTCAAGTTACTAGTGGGTTGTTGGCACAGATTATATTTGCAATCTTTGTCAAGATGCAAAACAAGACTACCGCAGGCTTTTTCGTGTGGTCAATATAATAGGTGTGTGAAATATATTAACGTGTTATTACTTTGCATAATTCCATTATACGTTTTATTTGGTGAAGTTTGAATTCTGCGTGTTAATAAATGTATTCAAATGTTGAATAAGTCAAAGATTTGTTATAGAATGGGTCGAGCATCTCACTGTACTAAAGTGGAACGAGTTTTGCTAAGAAATTTTGTTCAAGAAGGTAAGACGTATAAATAAATCGCGAATACACTGCGGCGTTCCGAAAACTTCGTTACAAAGGCCTTAAAACCTTTGACAAAAGGAAACACGCAAAAAACCCAAGAAAACATCTACAGCAGCTGACCATCGTATTGCAATTTTAGCGAAATCTGATCCATTCGCGTCATCCAAAACCAATTCAGCACAAATTGGAAAAGTGGCAGGTCCGAGAACAGTTCGCTGTAGGCCGTAAAATTCCAATCTTCCAGAAAGAATTGCTAAGAAGGTTCCACTATTTCGAAGCCAAAGCCTTTGAAGAAAAATGCAATTTGCTTTTCAACAGCGTTAATGGGCCTGGTTGAGAAGGAATGATAAAATGGCGACATATCCTTCGGAGGGACGAATCAAAGGTAAACCTGTTTTCCTCCGATGCACAACGAAACGTTAAACGTAAAAAGTGCAAACAGTTTGATCTGCGACACACGCAAAATATGGTAAAGCACGGAGGCGAGAACAATGAGGTTTGGAGCTTGCTTCTCGTGGAATTGCGCAGGTCCTATTCTTCGCAACGCCACTATAATGGCAAGATTCGAATGCAAGGCTAAAGTATGGACATCCTAAAGGATGTCATGCAGCCCTATGCCAAAGATAACGTGCCTTTACATGACAGTTTCAGCAAGATATTGACCAAAAACACACATCGAAGTATGTAAAGGAATGATTTCGGGATAGTAAAGTGACTATAATTTCGGACCATGCCAATCTCCTGTCATCAATCCCGTAGAAAATTTACGGAATGTACTTAAAAAGAAGTTATTCGATCGAAATTTCACAAATACGGATCGTTTGTAGGAAGTAGCTTAAAAGGAATGCTACCCTATACCAATGGAAACTTATCAGCGTTTGAATGACTCAATGCCAAGACAAATGGATAAAATTTGGTTGAATAAGGGAGTTTACACAGGTTACTAGTTGTTAAAAATGTTGAAGTCTAAAAATCATTGGATTGGAAAAATTTTATTGCAATGGATCACAATACACCTATTTCATTGACCAGGTACTTTTTTGGATTTCATGGAAAAGAAAGAGTTACGATAAAGCATAACATTTAATTTACAAATAAAAGTGTTCTTTTTCATTATCATGACTGTGCCTAACTATAAAATATTTGAATATAAAAATATTTTTAGAAAAAACTCAAAATTTCATGTATTTTTATCTCACACCTATTTTATTGACCAGCAGTGTATATGCTTGTAAGTGCATACAAAATGTAAGATTTTGTTAATAGCTATAAATGTATATAAATTAAAAATAATATAAGCCCATTTTATGTTATAAACCGTCGTACATGAATGGTCACCCAAACAACGTGTCCAACTATATCCTGTTTCTATGTAGTATTAATTTTATTCTACGTATAATAGAGTATCGGAATAGCCAAAGTTTGGCTGCACAAAAGTGCACCTAAAAACAGAAATCTTTGATGAAGATAGAGTAAATTTATATGAAAAATAGTTTGAGGAGCCAAAATATTGATTTTAGGTTATTAGTTCCTTCAACAAAAAGTTGTATTTTAGTGTTACCTGCAAGTTTGTAGAACATATTAAATTAATCAATTAAGGTTTTTAGCATGGAAATATCGAAAAACTGATTTTTTGATAATATTTTCAAAAAACAACAATTTTGCCTCAAATTTGAGGTCTGATGTCTGTGGTATCTTAGAAGAAGTTATTCAATACATAATATTCTACAACTTTGTCGAAGACATCGACCCTCTAAAAAAATTTTTTGAAAATTTTTTTTTTGCTCGGGTACTCTGCTTTAGTCCAACAACAAAATATTCTACTTAAAAAGTTGCAGAATAATATTGTGAACATATCCTACGAAAAAATGCTGGCTCTAAAATGACATCTAAGGCCTCAAATAGGTTTTGTCCCACCTTTTTTAGATTGGTCCCACTGTGAGGCGGCGTGCGCTCCATGAGAATTTTTCATATTTCACGCTGTGACCTATTGCACTAATAGTAGTTTACTGCGCTCCGGCTGCGACTGGTTGGACGCCTTGCGGGGCTTCGACAATCTATCCGATGAGAGCGAGCGCAGATTGTTGCAGCTTTTTTTTTGTACTATTTACTATGTATTACGAATTACGTGCAGTGCACTATTGAGTTTCTTATTTTTCCCGCGCACGGGGTGCACGGATGAACTGCCCTGGTGAAGTTAAACTCGTGGAGAGTGTGGGAGTGGATTTTAATCTGTTAACTTTTCTTTCAAACTTATGCAATAGCTCGTGCCGCTGCTATTTTTGCCTTTCGGCGTTCTTTGGTGATACGAATGCGCGGTGATACAATTGACTTGCTACTGCTGTTACGAATGGGTTGCGTCAAACAGTTTACCGCTTCAATCTCGAGATTACTAAGCAAACAACATCCAGACCGATCCAATAAACTTAAGATAAACAGGATCTGCTCATACGAAAAAAATATTTAATATTTATCCATAGAAATATAAGATGTAATTTGAAAACTGCCATGTGGTATCCAGCGGGCTGAAATCTCCTAAAGTATTTCAACCAAAAACTGACCCACTGATTTCTGTTCCCATGTCGTAAGAGGCGACTAACATGAGATACTGCTGTGGTCCACTAGGAGGTTGATATCAGTTTATTATCTTTCTCCGGACAAAACCAGCCTAGAGGCAGTGTGGCATCCGGCGGTTTGAAGTATCTCAACCAAGAATTGATCCACTTGGTTCCTGTTCCCATGTCGTAAGAGGCGACTGAAAACAGAAGTCCTTAAGTCAAGGTGTTTCTCCGTTTCGAGGACTGAATGGCTGGCAGGACCAAAATATGCCCAGTCGCGCACGGAGTGCTGTGTTACGCGAATCTCTGACACAATGGACGTATGTTTCTTCGCCAATCGTGGGATTCAAATGATGGTCATGTCCCTAATACCCATTTCGGGGTTAGCTATAGGCGATTATGAGCCAACGTGTTTGGTATCTTCTAGTTGCTGTACAACAAGTGCTGATGATGAAATGTGTAGTTCTGTAATCGAGTATGGTTAGAGTAGTACAAATCAATCTTCAGCATAAACGTACAGCAACTGTGGATCTATCCTTGTGCAGGAAGGAAAAGCTTCCATACCTATGGTTCAAGAACCGTATTTCCATAAAGGACACTTCTCTGTTGGAAAGCTCCGTCTTTGTAGCTTTCAACAAAAATGACATGACAAATCCAAGTGAAATGCCTCGTGCATGTATAATGCTAATAGTGCTATGCATGTATAATGACCTCACAACTCGCGATATTTGTGCTGTCATGGTAAATATGACTGTTGACAACATAAACAAGAAATACGTCTATTGTTCGGCATATTTCCCGCATAATGAACCATCACCTTCTGATGATTTCAAAAAGGTACTGTAGCAGAAATGGGTTTCCCCTCATAATCGGCAGTGATGCAAATGCCCACCACAAAATATAAGGCAGCTCAGATATCAATTTGAGAGGCACCGAATCAATGGAACACTTAACCCTACAACGTTGCACTGGGGTACAAATGTCATATTTGGAGCCGTGTGAAGACGAGAATTCAGTAGGGCATTGCAAATATTTTTTTTTAGTTCTCGAAGCCCCCCTCATATTGTGATAAATGTCAAAGTAAGCTCAGATGCCAAATTTCACATCATTTGAACAATTGTAGACTCCTGCCCACTTCGCTTGAATTTTTTGAAATTGGTTCTATGGGAAAATATATTAAATGCTATAACTTTTGAAGTAGCAATCAGAAAATTACAACTTATACCTCTTTTTAAAGGAAATCACCTTGGTATTTGAATGGAGATATTTTCGTTTTTAGAAAAAATATGGTAAAGTGGGGTACTGGGTCATTCAGGCCCCAAAATCCCCTATTTTTAATGTTTTTTCTGCTCCGTGATGCAAATCATACATATTTTGTAGTTTTTCAGATGTGAAAAAAATCTCAGAAATCGAACGGAATCTTTTTGACCTTTGTCTGAATACGAGAAGTTGGAGTTATAGGGCCTTTTGTCATTCATATTAAATATTAGATATATTAAATATAAAGGATATTAAATTTTATCATTTTCTCGTGCAATTTTTCATAAATTGTGCCTTACTGAACGTGGAAAATTATTAGGAATAAAAAAAAATAGATCTGTTTGCGATAAAATTCAAGATTTGCTCTTAAAGCACAAGATTTGCTCTTGGGCTGCATCCGAACATGCAAACCATTGGCGTAGCTTGCAAACTTGCGTTCCAACAAAGACTGCCGGATGTGAGTCCGAAAATGTCAAAAAAAAATTGTTGAATTTTTCCAAGCTCAAATGCAGTATTCTAGTCATGGCACTGTCTGGACATTGCAAACTCAATTATCACATGGCTACTATTCAGCGCGCTGAGTATTGTTCTTGTGATCTTTGTGAATCCGATTACGGAACATCATATCATTTGATATGCAACTGCCCTGTAGTAATGCAATTACGTATCCGGATTTTTGGCACTCCATACATAGAAGAGCCTATGTACAGAGAGCTGAAACTGAAGGATATTCTATTGTTCCTAACCCAGTGTGGTCAAGAGCTTTAGTTTTAGCCATAGACAAACTTCGCGCCAATTCCAACAAATGTTGGCAGCACACTCTCAGATTTGAATGAAGCTTTCTGTACATGAGAACTTTGTCACAAAAAGCCAATTTGCATACTTTGTTTTCCAAAAATGATCTAGACTGTCTTTTGAAAAGGGCCAAACTTTTTTCCATCAATTTTTTTCAATTGCCTGTAGTCTAAAAATGACAAATCCTACAAAAAAATGTTGTAGGAGTGGTTTTCACAAAATTAGCTAAATTTTTGAATAAATATGTTGAAAAAATTCTTGATTGACTCCTACACTGAAAAAAATCGATTTTAAAAATTTAAAGTCGATTTACGAAAAAACCCCATTTTTGATTTGGATGAAATTTTGTTGCAAGATATGTAATCATGTTCCCTACCTACCGCCAAAAATTCAAGTTGGGGACTTTTAAGGAAAAAAAGTTCTTTTAAAAAACTTTTCCTTGTCCAAACTCATTTTTTTTTCAGTGTATTTTTATCGAAAACTAAACCAATGAAAGTCATAATCATCTCAGAATCCATTTTCCCAGCTGCTAGTTGCCTGATACATGCAAAAAGTATCGGTAACGAATTTGGTATATATTTATAACAAACTTGAATGAAGACTGGAAGACTGGAAGATTATAAGATTGGAAGACTAAAAGACTGGAAGACTGCAGTTCATTTTTTCCTCTCAAAACTGATAAATTTTATGAAACAATTGACAAACTTTTATAAAATTTAATTTATGTCTGAGGGAACAGCAGCTCAATACAAAAATAAGAAAAACTTTTCAAGCTTGGGTAGATTCCAGTCAAAGTATGAGTTAAGCGCAGAATGGCATTTTGTTGCAGCATCCCATGGAAAAGGACCCTGCGATGCTATTGGTGGCACTCTCAAGCGAATGGCGAAAAGAGCCAGTCTTGCTCGCGACTATGGAAATACCATAACAAGTTCCCGAGAGCTATATAACTGGACAATTGAACAAACTGATAAAAATATCACAAAATTAATTTTCTGCTACATATTCACTGAGCAGTACAACAAAATGTCAGAAAAACTATAAGAGCTGTTTAATAACGACAAAACAATATCTGGAACTCCAAAATTCCACAGTTTTTTGCCTATTGGTATTCTAATTCAGAAGATGAACCAAAAATATTTTCCTTGTATAGAAATAATACAAAGCAGCATGCATGAAGATAGTTTTAAAACAAATGCAATATAAAAAATAAATAAATAATTATGTAAAATTCAATACATAATGTTGTGGTGGTTATTTCTTTCTCTGATTCTTCTTCAGCACTAAACAAGAAAATAAAAAAGTAATAATGGAATATTTGTTTAACGACATAAACCCTTTTCAATGGGATTCTTGATTAAGGGGTTACATAGCTTTTAGTGATAATAATGTCAAGAAAGTTTGAATTTACGTAAAGGAATAAAGCAATGATTTCATTACATCAAACTTATAATATTTTGGTAGTACATTATTCAGTAAAATAAACAAGCAAAAATCTATAAAAATAAATTGATAATTGGCAGAGTTATGGCTTTTTCCCCGAAACCCTTTTTTATTTAAGAGGCATGCGGTGATCACGATTGGAGACCAATAGATCACCTAAAATCCTCAAAAAAACTCAAAATAACTCAAAAAAAGTATATGAGTATTCCTCGTACCTTAACGATTAGTTTAATAAATAATAATTTTTTTCCTGCATTCGAGAACGTTTTTAGTAAAAAATCGCTGTTTTAAGCTCCAAAAATTGTATTAAAAAATTCTTTCCCGTGAAACAAAAATTTATGATTTAAAAAGGAATCGTCAAAGTACGAGAAAAATTAATTACGATTAATTTGAAAAAATAATTAAGAAAATTGACTGAGTAGTTTTTCGGCAATCGTGATAACGGAAAACCATTTTTAGTAAAACGACATTTCGAGATAATCGAGTTTAAAATTTCAAATTGCTCTTGGTAGACGAAGCGCGCTTGGAAGCGCTGTAACTTTCGATATATTCCTCGGATCTTTATAAAAATTTGGGAAAACATTCTCAAGGAGTTGTACACAGAGAAAAAAAAATATTGGTAAAAGTAAGAGTGTTCCGCTCTTAGCAAAAAAATAACCAACGCCAACTATTAGGTTGAAAGTAAAACTTTTAAAATAATCAAGAATAATAATCAAAGTAAAAGTTTTCCTTTTAAGCAAATGAAGAATAGTACTTAAAACAAAAAAATATTTTTGAACTAAGAGTATGCGTTGGTTGTTTTTTTGCTAAGAGTGAAAAACGCTTATTTTTACCAACATTTTTTTTTCTGTGTGTACTTTCAGATAAAGTAATAAAAAATTTCGATTTCATGGAAAATGAAAAAGTAGTTAACCTCTTAATAAAAATATGATTAGTTGCTAAATTAGACAATATTTTCTCACAAACTGAGTTTTATTGGATTCTGAGATGATTATGACTTTCATTGGTTTAGTTTTCGATAATAATACACTGAAGAAAAAAAATCAGTTTGGACAAGGAAAAGTTTTTCTTTTTCAAGTAACTTATTTTCCTTAAAAGTGCTCAACTTGAATTTTTGACGGTAGGTAAAGAACATAATTATCTATTTTGAAACAAAATTTCATCCAAATCAAAAATGTTTTTTTTTGTAAATCGACTTTAAATTTTTAAAATCGATTTTTTTTTCAGTGTACGAGTCAACGAAGAATTTTTTAAATATTTTTATTCGAAAATTTGACTAATTTTGTAAAAACCACTCCTAAAACATTTTTGTGTAGGATTTGTCAATTTTAGACTATAGCCATCTGAAAAAAATTGGTAAAAAATGTTTCGCCCTTTTCAAAAGACAGTAAAGATCATTTTTGGAAAAACAAAATATGCAAAGTGGCTTTTTGCGACAAAGTCTTCATGTACAGAAAGTTTCATTTACATTTGAGAGGGTGCTGCCAACTCTGAATACGATTTGGCGCGAAATTCGTACATATTTCAATGACAATATCTCTTCATGGGTGTTGTCGTTCTGTTATCTCAACATTCCGTCGGGGTGTTGATATATCCGCTTACTACTTAAATAAAAATTCTAAATCCCTCCGGGGGTTGGAAGTTTAATTCCTGCTATTGTAGCACCTGCAGCTCATTCAGCATCCCTCCGGGGATATTCAAATTGCTAAAAATGCAGTTTTTCAAAAATTCTCGTTTATCTAGAACTATAACTTCGAGCCATGTTTATTAACGGAATTACAGCTTCCGGCTCTCATCGGTCGTTAGACTTATTCATTGTTATGAATATTTCACAGAGTATGGATGCATCACGAAGCTAGTAGCCATTTTATTATGCCAACAGATCCTGTCAACGGTTGTTATCCGATGAACAGAACGAATACTACTTTTAACCGAAAATCAAAGAAGGCGCACAGCCTCGATCGATCCCAGCAAAACCAATCTATCATAATTATCATCTCAAGCTTGATAAGCCAACCAGGCCCGTAGCCAGGATTTTGTTTCGGGAGGGGCTTGAAAATTATTGCATAAATGTATAAATTCTGATGACTTGAGATAGTTACAGTAAACTGAATGTAATTATGAAATGTTCTTAGTGAAAACAATTTCATAACTAAGACAATAGACACTAAAAAACCCTAAAAATATGTTGTCTGTTACAAGAAAAGCTATAGTGCATCGACGAATTAAATTTGATTATTATTAGTTTATAAGTTAGAAATTTCTCTCAACATTCTTCAAGAGATCAAAGTATTTAGGGCTGATTGAAAATGCTACGCATTCTAGACTACTCGTTTACAAGGTGTAGAAGACGCTAAATTGGAATGAGTACAAAAATATCCAAAAACCCACCTAACAAAACTTTACACGCATTTGCTAAACAGGAGAACGAAACCAACGTCAAGGTTGTCTCCATGGATAGGAATATATCAGTGTGAAATCCAAGTTTATCGTTGCCAAGAATGTCCGAACAAAGTGAACTTCAACTCCTATTTTAATGATCATTACTATTACTAGTTCTGTGACTTCATCCGAAATATGCGTTAACTCAACTTTATGAAATTTTCTGTTTAAATGATCATGTCGTAATTATAACAATCCTGAGAAAAACACATGTTTTTTTCATTTGACTCTCGTGGGGGAATGGGTTAAACACTATCTTCGACAATATTATCAGGTAACTGAGAATAACTATCTATTTATTTATTTAAGTAGATTCTTTTTAGAAACTTTTATATCATTGGACTTACGAATTAAAAATATCGTAGACTGATTTTCCTAGATCCCTGAAACTATAGTAAAAGTCAAAATGTAAAGTGAGTGCAAAAAACTACTGATTCCACTACAATGCAAGAATAAGATCATTAGCTCATTGACGTTCAGAATTTTGCAAAACCGTTGGAACTTGAGAAGATTACATAGATTAAGTAAATAATATATTTGAACATTTGAAGGTATTATTTCGGATTTCATGGGTTTTTGGACAATGTAAAATATATATTTCAATGATTTAATCTACTAATGAAAACTACCCATAATTTAATCTACTGCTCAGAACTTGTTCACTAATCAAAAGAAAATTACTTAGCACTGATTAGTGAATGCTTCTAATTTACGTAAAATTAGGTAAATACACTCAAGTTTTTTTACGCGGTTTTTTTTTTGCGCGGTATTTTTTTACGCGGTTTTTTTACGCGGATTTTGAAATTTACGCGGTTTTCATTTACGCGGATTTTGAAATTTACGCGGTTTTCATTTACGCGGTTTTCACTTACGCGTAAAAAAACCTGAGTGTATATCATTGACACCACCAAAATAACTAGAAACTATAAACACAGCTGAGCTTAATAATTTCAGAATCACTTGCTTCCGACACATGGAAGAGAACACATCGCACTTACATCTAATTTGCAAAAGAGGCTTTCTTTTAGAGTTGTATGTTTTCAAATCACAGCAAATTATCCGTTTCCTGTGAAACTTTTGCAAAACTTTATGTCAATTCGTCAATTTTGCCTTTATGTTTGCGAATATCTGATTTCTTCCTTGCTTCTCGCTCCCAATAATTACCCGTCCAGGAGAAAATAGCTGACTAATAACCCGAGCATACTATTTTCTGGTATCATACCAAAACCTGGTATTAGTTGATTATTAATACCTCATTCAGGTAATAGGTAGGTATTGCAGAAACATTTTTCAATACCTGCTTAATACCTCAATAAGGTATAATATTTTATTTTCGTATTTTCATGTACTCCAGTAATTTTTACAAATACCAAATCAATACCTTATTGAATACCTCCATACAGTGAATTTTGTTATTGGAAAGTTGAAAAGGTTTTGTTTTAATTCAGGTATTATAATAACTCGTTTCATTATCAACTAATTATTCGTAGTACATGTCTCAGTTATTATTTCAGGTATTTTACCTCATATGCAAGGCTTCTTAATGCCTTATTGAGGTGTTCAAATATTGGGTACAATATACCTAAATTTGCTATTCTGAAGTTATTTTCTTCTGCTCGGGTATCCTTCCGAATGGATTCCATTTCTCCCAAATGTGACATTAATCTGCGAGTAAGCGGTATCCGATCTTGTAGCGGAACATTGATGTTCTCATCGTCCATATATAGAAGGATCTTAATTATAGCATTGTCACACTCAACCATGTGTTTTAAGTTGTTCGAAATGAATGGCTTCATCTGGGCTAATTTGTTGAGCGCTAAATGCCTGACATGGTAGAACTCGCTTCCGAAAGTCCAACCTCCATTTACACCTTCAGGAAATGTTCCACATTATGAATACTCAGTCCTAAGCGAATCATCAATAATTTTATAATCACCGTATTTGGCTGGAGCACCACTTCTTGCTTCTCGACAGATTACTACAGCAACAATTATAGTAACAGTTTCTTTTATTCTTTAGGCAAGACACACAATATAAAAGTTACTATTTTTGTCGTTCGCGTCGCACTGGCTCGAGCAAAAGCATAAAGTGACTGAATTTCGTGACCATTGCCTTTGGTGGTTGGAAATAGCCTTTCTTCAACTTTTTCTCAAAGCTTTGTTCAAACCAAATGAGCAACAAATTTTGTTAAAAGTCGCCGGTTTTTTAAATTCATTTTTAAAAAATTTCGGGAGGGGCTTTAGCCCCCTAGCCCCCCCTCTGGCTACGTGCCTGAAGCCAACCCATACGGCGCACGGATGCAACAACTTGGCTGTATTCGAAAGCTTCAAGATTGGATCACCAAACGCACCTCAATTCCCATCGATCAATCTGCCATCGCACGACGCGTCGTCATCGTCGTCGTCGTGGTTGTCTTTTTGTTTGACTCTCCAAACGGCCGGGGATGTCCTCCCGTCACCCGTGGTCCGTTCCAACTGAAGATTGAACATTCCCCGAAAAATACCTGCCTAATACCAGTTATTTCGTTCCACGCGAGGCTATGGGAACTGCGTGCAGTCCGGCTGTTTTTCACGCGTCTCGTCATGGGGGCTAAAATTAAAAAAAGCAGTAAAAGAAGGTCATCCCTCGTCCTGAGCTGTCGTCCACCGACTAATATGCTGGTAAATGCTAGCTTGAACCAATCCGATGCCTTAGAGTTAGTTAGTCACTTAGTGCGCGGGCTTACTATAGGTACGATGTGCACCGTGAATGCCACGGGAGAAGAGGTGTGACTTTGCGGTGTAGGTACAAGCCCTCTAATTCAGCCGCGAGCTCAGCAAGATCTGCCACCAGCTGTTGTGGTTTTTTTTTGTACCGGTTTGTCGTTAGCTGCCTAGCATATATTCGGGATAATTTACGGTATAATGGAATTCATTATGCTTCAGTGGCACCTTCACCACGCGATGGTAATGGGAAGTTTTGCTGCTGTCGCCGTTGCCGAGCACGTCGCTGCTGTTGCTAATGCGGTGAAGGGTACCTGCACAGCTTGCGGGTGACGAAATGCTGCAGTATTGCACCCGAAGCGGCGACGACCGACGTACTGCGTTCGTGTTGCAAATGAATGAAAATTTGTGTCCGCTATCCGTGGGATCGATTCTTCGAAGCTTCAGCGGTATGTTGGAACATTATTTATTGGAAGTGGCTATATTTAATTCAATATTTCGATCACACAATTTGGTGTATTGCAATAAAAAAAATGGAACCATTAAACATATTACTATTTTCCTTGAAAGAAGTCATGAACCATTCCATTGGCCTAGAGTAATGTCTTCTACAGAGAGCCCCATCGGTGACAAATGATATTTTTGTTCCGGCCTACGCTGCAAACGTGCGAATTGTCATTATTGACGTGGGTTTCTTTCCAACTGAAACATAGCAAAAATGCGTAAGGCTTGACAAGTCGTACCAATCTTGGTGGCAGCTCTCACGCGAAGCTAGAAATGCGTGTGCTTGACCTTCAATAACTGCTCTTAGCGACTTTCCGAGGCAACAAATCCAAACCGTGACTTAACTCTTAGGAAACGGTTATGTCATTGACAGCACCGGCTGATGAATGGTGGGATACAGAGGACTAGAGGAGTAAAACCAATTGCAGCTCGTTAGAAAGCGATTTCACTAGTCTACTCTGTTATGTCGTCATATACTTGTATCGAGGATGACCTTTCACGGTGGCGTGAAGTGGACGAGTTTTTGTCTCAAGAGTATTTGAACTTGATACTCCTCTACAGGGGAGAATATATTGTTACGCGGCCGTAGAGTGTAAAGTACTCCATCACGAAGTTGTCTGCCAAAACGATTAGGGTTCAGTGTCATGCCTCAACTTGTTGCGTAGCTCTAAACTCTGTCTAACACTATTTATTCAATTATTATTCGCGTATTTTAATCAAGATTTTTTCACACAAACAAGTTTGTTATTCGGCCAGAAATGGGACCTACTGAAGTAAACCAAAAGTTTTTCAGACAACCTAACTGCCAGGGCCGTGTTAAGACCACTCGGAGCTCCTGGGCATTGTTGAACTAAGGAGCTCTTATCAATGAACAGGGCAAAATATATGTATATTAGCAAGGTTCTCCCTGCTACTCTAAGCCTCTTCAAAATTTGACCCAGTAGGCCAACAAATAAAGTTTGAATGGAAAACACCATCAAAATACGTGAAGAAAATACATGGCTATTGATTCCATCACCAGGAGGCACTATGCACACAAGATGATCTAAAAATGTATTGGCAAGTAACTCTGTCATGCGCAGGATTTCCAAAAAAAGCATCCCGGAAAATGATAAAGTAGCATATCACAGAGAAAATTCGTGTCTCTATCTAAAATTTCCAAAAAGATCCATATTGTAATGGCTATTGGAAAGATTTGAAGGCTAGAAATAAAAGATATCATGTGGCGTTTCTCCTAATAGGAGTTGCGTAATGTAGCAGTAACCTAACAGAATAAACATGTGCTAATCTGACCTTCATAGTTGCGTGCCGGTGTTTGAAGATGAAAAGTGCTTTGGCCAAGAGAGAATGTTGAAGTAGGGCAGATTTACGGTTAACTATTTGAACGTTGTCTTGACCAGAAATAAAAATCTTTTTACATTTCTTATAAAAGAAATTGTTCAACCACACCCCCCCCCCCCCCCTCATCCAAAAATATTAATTGGATTGAAATTAAAAATTTATTGATGCTGACTGATTTAATTCAATATTTCAATGATAAATATCTAATCAGTACATTGATAACCTGTTGTTTTAAAAAACCTTGGGGACCTTTGAAAAATTGTGGAAAGGCGATCCTGATCTGTAACTGATCTATTGGTCTTGATCTCACAGCTGTCTAATAACATCAATATCAAATACCTGCCGAAAAACGTTCCAATAGAAACTCATTCCAGAGTTCTGAAATCAATCAAAATTCTCACATTTTCTAACATATTGAGTTCAGTTTTGAAGGGATGTACTGTAATTTGGATTAGGGCCTTTTTTAATAGGAAGCGAAATTGGAATTGATTTAATGTCTATGAAACAAAGAACTGCTCACCAAAAAATTGCATAACTTTCAACATTTGCAGAAAATGTTTTTTATTTTGGGAATGCGTCAAGTTGAGACGAAAACGTGATAGAATTAATAACGGGAATAACACTTCCCAAAAGTAGGGGAATTTATGAAAGATGGCGTTTTCCGTTCGACTGTAGCAGGTCCTGATCGACTTTTCTTAACATTTAATTTTTGTTGTATAAACAATTACATGAATACAGTAGCTCTCAAAAGTCTTTTGTAGGTGGTATTTCATCGGTAATATTAGCATCTCTGTTATCGACAAAGGAATGCAGAAAAGTCTAACGACGAAAAAATCCTACGTACGTCGCTTGCTATTGTTATAAGAAACGCAAAAACTTATTTTTTTTTACTAGTTTAATTAACTTTAGTTATTTATTCGATTCATTCAATTAATTCAATTCATTTGATTAATTTAATTCATTTTGTTCATTTAATTTATTTTTTCCAGTTCATACATTTTATTCACTTTCTTCATATTATTAAAATTGTTAATTCTGTTTAGTCATTTCTTTTATTCATTTATCCATTTTTTTTTTAATTTGACTTCATATGATTGTATGAAAAATGAATGGAATTACCATTCATTTTCTACATTATCAAATTCTTCATACAATTAGCTAAACTAATTGTATTTATTTTAATTGTTAATTTAATTTTTAGTAGTTAATGTTATTATTACTATCAACAAATAAAAAACGTCACGGCACGGTAAGTTCAATGCGCTCTTCTGACAGAAACTATCAGGTAGTGCCTTGAGAGGTTTCACCACAGTAGAACACGAAAAAGTAGGAATATTTCAAGAATTTTTCTAGAAGCAAAAAAGGTGAATCGAGATCTTATCAAATGGGATTTATAATACTAATTATGAAGTAGGGTTACTGCGCCTTAATTCGTCTTAGCTCCCCTATTTATCTCAACTATTTGAACACATTAGTTAGAGCAGTATCTGCTATCTCTATTCAACGCATTAACTCAAATGATATAAGGGTATGTTGTACTCGACTTTTCCCTTCGCTCAAACGCGAGCCTGTTACGTTTTCAAGGCAAAAATTTTAACTGTACTGCTTCTTGCCCTAGTAAAAATTGAGGTTTTATGGCACTCTTGAAGCCCTTCTTACAACTTAAAATGCCCTTGTAGTGTGAATAATAAATAAAACTATAAATGCTACCTGGGTAGGAACAAAGCAAAGATGGTACTACCTATTTAAGCGCAATCTCGTCAGTCTAGGTCGAGCTATCAACGGAATAGTGTTACATCCTGACTAGTGAGATGAATAAGGTCTACCCTACAAAAATAATTTTTTCAAGTAATTTTGTCACAAGATGGTGGCCGTGCAACCTTTTCCCGTAGACACCTCTTTTTGGAAAGGGTCTACGGCCGGAAACCTATCTCCCATAATTTTTAACCTAGAGCTTCAAACTAAAGTTTTTTCAATTCCTTATAACAATAGAAAGCGACGTACGTAGGACACAACGAGAGCTCTATGTGTCGGAGAAAATGGGATTACGCCAACTTCAACGGAATAGTGTGACATCCTGTGTTGCGTTGTTGTATTGATACCAAAGCATTATGTTTCCAACTTTTAATTTTCTCTCGATGTACAGTAGTACAGTAGTTCAAAACAGCGTTTTAAGGTACTTAATTCATTGGAGTCAGAACTGTCCATATTAGCAATATATATATATATATATATATATATATATATATATATATATATATATATATATATATATATATATATATATATATATATATATATATATATATATATATATATATATATATATATATATATATATATATATATATATATATATATATATATATATATATATATATATATATATATATATATATATATATATATATATATATATATATATATATATATATATATATATATGTATATATATATATATATATATATATATATATATATATATATACAGCAATTTCAAGAAAAAAATTATACGATATATTAATACATATTTTTTTATTTCGTCATTAGGGTGCCTCTTTCCACGTTAGACGGGCTCAAAAACTCGTGATTTTTCAAAAGTTGATTTTTTTTTAATTCATAACTTTTGAACCACTGAACCGATTTTCATGGGTTATAAGTCAAATGAAAGGTATTTAAGTGTAGTTTCAAGAAAAAATTATTAATTTTAAAACATATTGAGTTTTGTGCGAACAAAATACTCATTAATTAGTTTTTCTTGATTTTCACTGCGAGGGTTCTTGAATACTCAATACTTTTATATTTTTATTTGAAAGATCATTCAATTCTACACAACATCTCCAAACATATTTTTAAAATAGATCTAGAGGTTTCGGAGATATAATTTTTGAAAATATAAAATCTATGTATACACACCACATGCATGGAAACGATGTAACCGCATGGTAGTTCACCATACACTTCCAGCGAGTCACAGCAGCTGTGAATAAAGAAATCTATGATTTACTTACAAGTTGAGTGCAACATTCGTTTCAACCTGGGGGCTATCCATTAACCACTTATAAAAAAGTTTAGACATTGCAGAACCTCGAATTCAAAATATTTTTACCGGGCGTCATCTTTGGTTAGAAATTCCACTTCAATGAAAATCTAGGTGGTTTTTAAACGGTCATATTTCGGCATTATTTATTTTTGTTTCAAAAATCCAGAAGAAGCACGAAGAGAAATAAGTAAAACATTTTTAAAACTCTATCCGTTTTATTTTCCACAAGGTATTTCACTGTTTTAGCTACAGTTTAACGCATATTTCTTCCGTCGAAAATGAATACCCTTTGAGATTAATATAGTTTTCATTTTGCGGCTTCAAACTGTGGAATGACTGTGTTCCCGAAATTTTCTTTATGCGCGTGTAACGATTTTTTAACTTTTTTTTTTTCATTTTATTGTATTCGGATTCTGAAAAAAGCGGATAGTATATTTTTGAATCTGGCTTAGAAATAGCCCATGGATAAAGTTCTTGGGCTGTTGTTATATGATGGCCTTGCAAACTCTCTTTCGCAGCGTTTCGTTTCAATGCTCCTCCCAAAGTATCACAAGGACCCTTTCCATGACAAGTCGCGAAAAAATTCCATTCGGCATCAATGCCAAAATCTTTTTGTATGTTGCACAAATTAAATGCCGTCATTTTATTTTTGAGTTGGCTTCCTGATCCATCAGAGAAAAAGTTAATCTGTTGTAAGCCTGGCAATTTATCTTGTATGAACGCTAAACAATGAGTCAAAAATAAACGAACAGCGACATGATTATGTTTAGTGAAGTCAGCAATTGCAATAGAATTAGTAAACTTCAAATCGTCCGATTCTTCATTTTTAAAATAAATAGCACAAGGGTGAATAGTACATTGAGCGTTTACCCAATGAATGCCTTGAACTGCATCCTGCACAACGAAAGAATAATTCTCCGAAAAATCACAGATAATGATTTATGTAGCTTTTAAATTGCTTTTGTGTCTTTCAAGTAGTTTGCTTGTTGCTCAGCTATAAAGTTATGCGACAATATATTGAATAATTTTTCTAGAAAAGTATCAATAAATTCTTGTGCGTCCATTCCAACTAAGTCCATAATGCATCTTTCTACTTGACGCCATTGTTTGGATTTTAATGATTCAATATTACCGTTACTAAGAATACTCATTAGTTCTGTCGCTAAAATTTGCGTTCCAGGGCAGTTTCCGCAACACTGCTGCCAACATTTTCACAAATTATTTTTGGAAACAGGATAGGATAGGAGTTAACACCATCTGGAAGTGATTTACATTACAAAATGTTTTGAAAATAATTTTAATGTTTTGATGATATATACATACGCATACGGTATGCGTGCCACTTGTCTCTGCCAAAATGCAGTGTTTTGGACGATTACTAGCGAACATGGAAAATCCTATTTTAATATCAGGATAAATATTTTTGAAGATAGAATACGCCTCCTGCAAGTTACACAAAACTAATCTTCTCTGTACGTAAATTTTGCCTTCTTCATTGTTAGATAAAAAAAAAGAAAAATAAGGGGAGTGGACGCAGCGTAGTTGGTAAATCGATTGCCTTGTACACAGCGCACCTGGGTTCGGGTCCCGACCCCGCACATAGGGTTAGAAATTTTTCATAAGAGATTTTTCTAACCCGAAGAGGCGAATGACCTTAAGGTTAAAACCTCTATAATCATAAATAAAAAAAAAGTTCTTAAAAATTCACATTTTTTCATGCTAAAACCTCTACCGATGAAAAGAAAGTCAAAAAAAATATTTTTTGCATCCATTATTTTGTGTAGGGTAACCCGGAGCTATTGAGACGGTGGGGGTAATTCATCCTCTTGATATTTGTGAAAGTGTCCTTCTGAAACATTAGTTTTGACCGATGAATCTTATTCAGCAGTTTTTTAGAAAAGAGATACACCGTGTTTCTTTTTTCATGAAAACAAAAAACATTATAATCAAAATCGTGATTCAAGTAATAAAAGTCAAAAAATAGCAAGTAAGTATTTTGGAAAGCTCGAGGCTCTTATTTTATGAAATGATTTTTGTTTGGATGAAAACGCAGATATTTTCAAAACGCTCATCACTTTTTTTGGGAAATGAGCATACGAGGCTATGCGGACCGGCAATTCCATCAACCATCGTTTAGCGGCTTGCGTCGGTGTTCACGATTGCCACGCCACAGCAAAGAAAATACATAATGCGCCAATCAACAGCTGTGACTACCCAGATTAATTTTTAACGCAATTTATTTTTTTGACTTCTTAAGGAGGTATACATAATTCCATTGCAATTTTTGTTCAATTGACTCCGAATTGCCCAGTAGAGAGATCCGAATTACTCCTACATTGTAAAAGGAAAAACGTAGTGTATTGCAAATCGTCGCATAGCGCTGACATGGTGTGGTGCAAATTAAATTTTATGGCACCAAAATGTAGCTGAGGTATTAAACTAACAATTGGGACCTTTGACCAATAAATATGTATTAGTTAACAACAGAGTGGAACTATGTATCACTTTTGGCACACAAATAATATGTATTATCAGTATATCTTAACATTTTTGTGTTCTTCATCAGTGCACATACAAATTGTATCGTTGCCCCCGGCTGCGGAGTGAAATGAGTTTGCCAAATGAAACAAAAGTGCCCGTGCTACGGGATAACACGATTTCGATCAACTTTAATAAAACTCGTGTTAGACGCACAGTTCAGGAAATGGAACAATGAGTTAAAGTGAAAATGGAGCTTAATCTCACTGAAGTTACGTATATTCAGCTACACCACGTAAAAAACTGTATTTTGATCACGTTTAGAAGTTTAGCACAGGCCAAAAACTTCATTGCAAAGAACAACATGCAACATGAGGTCGAATTTAATAACACCAGAATCAAGATCCCCGTGCATATGGAAAACGACATGGTGGACGTGCGTATCCATGATTTGGCCCCGCGCACGAAGGAAGATTACATCAAACGAATCATGTCGCAATATGAAGAAGTAGAATCTATTACGAATGACACCTGGAGAAATTTTTTCACCGGCATTCCCAACGGCGTTCGTATTGTGAGGATGCGATTTACTAAACCAATACCTTCTTACATGACTATCGAATACAAATCACCGAAGGATGGCGTGACCTATAAGCAAACAACGCTAATCAAATATCCCGGGCAGACCCCAACATGCCAATTCTGTAACCATACAGCCCACTACGGAAAAACAAGCGCCGAAGCAACACGTCAAAACTCATCTACTACAGCCAACTCTAACAAGCAGCCACCACACATTCAGATAAACCAAAAACAACGATCCAATTAACCAATAATGCAGGTACAACGACCACGACAACCGCTCCCAAACCAACGACTAGCATCACCAATAAAGAAGAAAATACCGATGAAGACTGATTTACAACAGCGACCCGTAAGAACAAGAAACAAATAAGAACCTCTGATCGTGAACAGTAAGAAAGCAGTACCGATGATGACATGGAGGGGAACGAGAACGCGATAGAAGGCAGACTGAATGACCCCCAAGCGGCTTCACCGCCAAGGAAAAGGATCTCAACACGCAGCAGCAAGCTGCGTCAACAAGATCTGGCAGACCGACATTCTTAGATTTTTTTAATTTTTACTTATCGTAAAGACAAAATCAAAAGACCCACGGCTCAGTTGTGCTAACGCATTGAGTCGTTTCAAATAAAACTTTTGATTAAAAAAAAATATGTATTAAAAATGTATTATCATTAAATCCTACAAATGATGTGTTTCATTGTTACCCTCTCTGCCCTAAACGAGAGAAGGAAGCCCAGAATTTGTCTGTTGAAGGAAGAACTGTTCGGGCCTAGGGGTGGCCCTTGGTGTAGGAAATTTGCAGCTTGCTGTTGGTGGCTGGCTATGTTTACACTTGTCCGCAGACAAATAAAACTTTTGGATGGACCACTCAAAACAAACCGCAAACAACTTTAGCGGACTGTATGTTGGAAAACCACTTGCAACTGGATGTGATTTATTGGAAGGAAAAACACTTTTTTACACTTTACACTTTATTTGGAATTTCACTCTGTCACTTGTACTTTACACTTCACTTGTTGGAATAATACTGGTTGCTGATGTGCGCTGAGCGCGCTTATTTATATTAATCACCAAACATTCTAGAAACGCATGGATCATCCGCGATGCCATGCCACACATCGATCGTTCGTCGTCTCCTTTCCGCATCGGGCGATTGTATATTTGGCTCATTCACGCTTGCTGAGAATGATGCATTGCCGCGCGTATCGCTGCTGCTGCTATTGTTGTTACTACTGCTGTGTGTGTGATGATCGTGCGCGAATGGAATATTTGGCGTTCATTCGAGAATGTTCTTGCTAGTTGGAGATGTTGCTCGATTATATTGAAATGGTGTGGACAATTTTACTTGGCAGTGATTAGCGCTGAACAGAGGCGCGAACAAGAACCACCGCTAGTACTTCAATAATTATCTTGTGGGTCGAATGTATACAACATAAGGCGAGTCGTATTCAACTATACTATATTCGTTCCAATTTAATAATGTAAGTATCCCGAGCTGAATGGAAAAGGATATTTTATTACTGAACATGCGGATGTTTGGACAATCTTGCCAGGTGTCCTTGATAATTACCCCACAACGCGCTAGTAATTGTACAAAGCTAATTTATCCGTTGCATTTTATCAGATATCCACTGCTGCCTTCTCATGTACCTTTAATATAATGTAATAAACAATAACACGGTGCTACAAAATAAAAATATATATGAATGTAATTTTCAAGTGATCTAGTAAAGATTGTAGATCTGGTAATGTTTGATAAATTTAATATACCTTCAAAATTTATTTTTCGGGACTTTAGGCACTAACAATTAGTTACGCGGTACAGTTTCATCCGATTTTCAATTCTTTGAGTGTTCTGGAAAGAAGAAGAAATTACCTTTCCAACGGTTTGTCACAATTTGTTCTTTGAATTATATATATACTGCGAACTTTGAAAACTGTAACACCGTATATTCAATATTTGAGGTCCCGTCCAAAATATTTACAGTGGTATCTTGCGATATCCCAAGTATATAGAACAAAATTGAAAGCCTATAATTTACGACCTCATCGATATCCCAACACAGAGAAACACATTTCGATCTACCCGCAATCATCCCTGTGACATCCGGTTTATTTTCGGATAAGGCCATTCTCCTAGATAAGCTTCAACAATTTAGCCGTTTTATTACTCGTGGATTTTTCACTAACATTACGAAACAATATCTGGCAGCAGCAGGAACCAGAGGGTGCCCAAAGTCCTCGTAAAAACTTCCGCACATTTGGAGCAAGTTTTGATTAGATTAGAAATTATATTCCTTTTCGGTTTCCGATGGGTGATTGCTTTTGCTGCTGCTTTTGATGGTGCTCCGTTTTTATGTTTCTTCACGCTCGAATGGACGAGTTTTCCAGCCCAGCATCCCTTGCATTTGCCGTTTTGCTTGTAGCTTATACACAGACACGGAAGGCACTCCGGTCGTCATCCTTACGACTGAAAACGCTGATGGCTGTGTGCAGCAACCAAGATTTGCCGGTCGTAATGCTGGAAGATTTTATGGACCATTTTCCGACCCCCGACTTACGCGGAAAAGAGGGAATGAAACCGACATCCCTCCGAGAATGGAAAGAACATTTACTTATACTACCCTATCCCGTAAAACTGTGCTTCGCTATTCGAAGGAGGGCAGCGTGTGCGCTCTTTCTTTTACGACTTTGCGCACCCCGAAAATGGCGGTATCGTAAAAGAAATTTTATTCTATGTAAGTTCCACTGCGCGTCGTAAAAGTTTCCGCTGGAATGAGCCATCTCGCGAAGCACCAGCAGAATGTGGTGTCTTTTGTTGCCGGAAAACACGGAAATTGTTTCCATTTTCTTAGGAGGTTTCTTGGTATGACGGAAGCATTATTTAATGGTATAGTTTGTCTCGAATGTGTTTTAGACACCATCTTCGCCGATCGGAAATTACACACGATAGCAATGCTACATGAAGCAAAAGATTTCACACGTTCATCCGTGGTACCGTAATTCAAAGTAAATACGATTCCGTTAACAACAAATCAATTCCATTTCAATCTTTTTTTCCACGAAAACCTCTATTTTTTCTCCGTATCACTTTTTCGCAGAACATTTTTCACGTCCCACTTTGAAAAGCGTTTTATTTTTTTTTCTTTCATCACCGCTTCTCCGGCATATCGTTAAACTTCCTTCGCTCGTCAAACGCTCCAGCGAAAAAAAAAGGCAAGCAAGATTTTCAACTTTAACCAAAAGCATCAAAACGCGCTCCTATAGGACGAGAACCCAAGAAAAAGCAAATTTTTTACGAGCCGTAATATAAAAGAGGATTTTCTCAGTTTTTACGAGCACAAATTTTTATACGATCCAATCTTGGTCCCGTGCCTCGAAACGGGATCTTGTCCTAGCTCAACTGTTTACGAAAGCGCCCCGGTACTTCTGGTTCGGGGTTCGGACCAACCACCCCTACGGAAGCAGTTTCGATCGTAAAAGAAAATAGGGAATTCTTTAATGGTGCTACTGCTGGCTGATGTTCGGATTTTATGGGGCATACATACTTCGGTAAAAGCTCTTCCAAGCATGGCTGGCAAGTGAGTGGGTGCACCGAATGGGAAGAACCGTCAATCACGTGGCACACAAACACAGGCGGAAAATCCTTCCCCGGGAATGGGTGCTCGCGCGTGTTCAGTGGGTATTGACGACTGATGGAGAAAATTAAATAAGTTTAGGAAAAAGATCTGAAGATGGTTCCATTAGGGCGAGGGCAATTAAATGGGCTATCGAGGTGGTATACTGTTGAAGAAAACTAATATTCTATGGTATGCAGCTGGTCCGAGGTCGATCCATAATTAGGTTTTGTTTATTCTATTTCGAAGCGATCTTCATGTCGAGAATCTTTATTCTAAAATCTCCACTCCGTTTTTGCCTTTCCCATATAGAGAGGTTATGCATTCGGTCGGAATTTGGACTCTTTAATCGAAGCCCGCAGGGCCGAATCTCTTATGCCATTCGGCTCAGTTCGTCGAGATCGGAAAATGTCTGTATGTACGTATGTATGTATGTATGTATGTATGTATGTATGTATGTATGTATGTATGTATGTATGTATGTATGTATGTATGTATGTATGTATGTATGTATGTATGTATGTATGTATGTATGTATGTATGTATGTATGTATGTATGTATGTATGTATGTATGTATGTATGTATGTATGTATGTATGTATGTATGTATGTATGTATGTATGTATGTATGTATGTATGTATGTATGTATGTATGTATGTATGTATGTATGTATGTATGTATGTATGTATGTATGTATGTATGTATGTATGTATGTATGTATGTATGTATGTATGTATGTATGTATGTATGTATGTATGTATGTATGTATGTATGTATGTATGTATGTATGTATGTATGTATGTATGTATGTATGTATGTATGTATGTATGTATGTATGTATGTATGTATATATGTATGTATGTATGTATGTATGTATGTATGTATGTATGTATGTATGTATGTATGTACGTATGTACGTATGTATGTATGTATGTATGTATGTATGTATGTATGTATGTATGTGTGTACGTGTCAAACAATCCCACCGATTTTTCTCGGAGATGGCTGGACCGATGTTCACCTAGTCTGAAATGAAAGGTAGGCGGTGGACAGCTATTTTCGTACGCGTTTCTTATCACCTCTTTTTATAAAGTGATTCATCAGCTATCTTTGAAAATTAACTACCTTGGTTGTGCAACTGATCTATTTCAGTGCAAATAATTAAGCAATGTCATTTGTACATATTTTGTCGTATGTAATGTTAAATGTTCTTTGAATTGATGACATTGTAAGGGAACTTCAGACTGAGCAAACTAATTTGTTTGTTTGTTTAGTGTTTCTTTGACCACTTAGGAAAAGAATCCACTGGATCTTTAATGCGCGTGGGGAATACGCATGGTATTGTCTGAGTGAATGATTACTTTTGAATTATGTACGAGAGTTGAAAATTGTCAATTCGCAAGAACAATTCAAAACCAATTACCAATTTGCGGCAATCCTTTCAGCACGCGGAACAAACGTTTTATTGTCATATGTAATGGTTTACTTCTAGTCCGTTCAATGGTCAGTCAATTATACTGAGCTAAGAAAAAATACGTACTATTTGTAGACGGGGTGTTTCTGATTCGTGTATAACATTAATATCATACAGGAACGCAGCATCGATATTTTTGCCTTTCTCAAATAGAAAGGTTATACAATTAGTCCAAAAACCGATTTCCCAACCGAGGCCGAGTCTCATATGCCAGTTCGTCGAGATCAGAAAATGTCTGTGTTTATATATGTGTGCGTTTTTTCAGGGATCATTAAAAAATTTCAAGAAAACGTTGAGACATTAAAAAATGTACAAAATCCCAAATGTCTCAGGGAACAGGTTTGGGCTGCCATCACCCGACCCGCTAAAAAGCACTGCTATTGCCCAGAACCTGATTCCTCCCCGGCACTACCTTACTGCATTACTTCGGGGAGGGGTTTTTATGTGCATAGCACCCAATCTAATTCAACTACTTAGTAGTTAGTTCCTTCAGTAGGGTTACAGCCCAACTCCTCGACACGCCACCAGTTCTCCACCATCCACACAGACTGGCAATTTCTGCATGGTAGTCATAAAGCTGGCTGTGAGTCGAGACTTAGTGCTCCTCCCCTACGAGGACAATCTGAGCGGCAAACTTCAGATTGTCTAATTCACCGAGCCCTTGGGCTCAACTCCCTTTTCGTACAATTCAGCGCTATTTACTCGTTGAGCTCCCGACTTGTTCGCGATCTACTCGGTCTAGACTCCGACGATGGACCTAGCCTACGCCGACGGAGAATATCTCCTGATACCGATGTTCGTTTCCGTGAGCCATTCAGCACTCCGCGTCGTCCCAATCTACTCGATCTAGTCCCCGGCGGTGGATATAGTTTACTCAATAGGCCAGCCAGTAGGTACTGAGGTCTATACGGCGATTCCGTGTGGAGCGTAGCTTCCGGTTCACCAGCGCTCCAACGACTCACTGCTAGCTGTGCGACGCAGTCTACTCAGTCTAATCCCCGGCGGTGGATCTAGCCTACTCACGAGCTACCCGGTAGGATGGCGAGGTTGGTCCGGCGATTCCAGTGAAGCTTGACGTCCAGTTCACTGGCACCCCGACGACCCAAACTTGGTGCTACGTCACATACTACTCAACTGGTTCCCGGGGTGGACCCAGTCTACACAGTCGGAGAGTTTCCCGGCGGCGGAATTTCTCTCGAAATCTGATTTGTGGCTTCTTGTTGGTCCCTTCGCCACTTCCTCTGCATATCTGAGAGTATGCTCGTAACGACTCTGTTGACAGCGTCCCTGGTATGCTAGTCGTGGCAAATCTCTTCGACGATATTATCAACATTTGCACCAGGTGTATCCCTACGAGCTTCTTTGAACCTAGGGCATTGGAAGACCACGTGTTCTGGTGTCTCGTGCACGGTCGCACACTCCGGGCAAAGAAGTGATGAAGCATATCCAAACCGATGCAAGTACTTCCGGAAGCATCCGTGCCTGGCCAAAACTACGTTTAGCTCTCCATGCTTCCTATATAGCCAAGCAGACACATTTTGGATGAGTCGGTGGGTGCACCTTCCTTTCTCCGCGTTGTCCCACTCCTGCTGCCATTTAGCCAACGAGTCCGCGCGGACCATTCTCCTTGCGTTACGTGCATTTCTCCGCTGGTAACAGTCTACGTTCTCTGTCAGGGTGATCATCTCGGCGATAACACATACTACCTCCGACGATATTGGCCTGTACGCATTCGCGACTCGTACGGCCATCAGCTGAAATGTCCGGTTCAGCTTTTCACGGTTCCGCTTGGTTTTCAGCGCAGCACCCCAGGCAGGAACTCCATATCGGAGTATCGATGACGAAACAGTAGATAGCAGACGTCTCGTGCTGTTTCTTGGGCCGCTGACGTTTGACATGATTCTCATTATTGCGTTCGTTGCCTTTGCCGACTTTTCGCAGGCGTAGTCGACGTGGTTGTTGAAGATCAACCTGTCGTCGATTATCACTCCCAATTGCTTCAGTGCACGCTTCGATGCAATCACGTGCCCTCCGACGTTGATCTGCATCCGCTAAACCGCTTTGCATTTGCTGACCCAGCAACACCTACCTCCGTCTTGTAGTGGACTATTTGCAGTTTGACCCCGTTCATCCAGCTCTCGATCGCGTCTATTGTCTCCGTCTCTGACACCTCCACTTCTTCAAGTGTCTCACTCATCACCGTTAGTGACACGTCGTCCGCGAAACCCACGATTTTCACTTTTCTGGGCAGATGCAGCGTTAAAACACCATCAAACATCCCGTTCCAAAGAGTTGGATCGAGAATGGAGCCCTGAGGAACGCACGCTGTGACTCGCATTGACTTCTGCCTTTCGCTCGTCTCGTACAGCAGCACTCTGCTCTGGAAGTAGCTCTTCAGGATTTGGCATAGATAGTCGGGAACCCTCATTCTGTGCAGCGCTGCGTCGATGGCTTCCCAGTTGGCGCTGTTAAATGCATTCTTCACATCTATCGTGACCACCGCGCAGTATCGATCTCCTTTACGCTGCTGTTTAGATGCCTTCTCGGCACTCTCGAGCACTGTCCGAATTGCATCCGCTGTCGATGCTCCTTTGCGGAATTCGAACTGCAGCTTGGACAGTCCGCGCCCGCCTTCCGTGAATTTCGTCAACCTTTCAGGAGTTTTCCGAGTGTATTAAACAGACATATGGGCCTGTACGAGGCCGCATCATCAGGTGGCTTTCCTGGCTTTGGCAACAACACCAGCTGCTGGACCTTTTACATTTCGGGGAAATTGCCTTCATTTAGGCACATGTCCGGATATGCTAGGATCGCAGCTTTCAGCACCACGTTTGCTATTCCATCCGGACCGGGGATTTTCTTTGATATCAGGCGCTTCGATGCTTCTATCGTTAGTTGCCGATCATCCGTGTTTATTCCTTCTTCTTCGCCGTACGGTGTCGGTGGCCATATAGTTGGATCGTGCTTCGGGAAAAGACCCTCGACGATTGTCTTCAGCTTGCTCGGGTACATTTCGGTTGGCGTCGCCATCACGACTCGATATCCGTCGTATACTTCTCGGCACCGCTCCTTGTCGCAATCTGACTTGTTAAGTCTGATCTCCCGTTTTAAAGCGGCCCTAGCTTCCCGAAACGATGCATTGTACTTTTCTCTAGCTGGCTCCGGTATTGCTCTTTGAGGCCGCCTTCTCGTTCTGAGACAAGCAGCGCGTAGCGTACTAAGCGTATCGTTCCACCAACAAGCTGGACGCCGTTTATTGCTTGGTTCTTGTTTTCGCGGCATTGTGGCGTCACAAGACATCTTAATCCTTTTTGTTGGGTCAGCCACATCCACGTTCTCGATCTCGCCGTTCGGCCGAAGTGCCTCAACGAGGAGGTCTTTGTTGAAGGTTTTCGTCTTCCACTTTCACTCACCATCCTTTTCCGTACTGCAGCAGTGTTCCGATACGGCAGTGAATCACCTGGTGGTCACCATGCGTGCACGTTTAGCATACTCTCCATTCCATGTTTGCTACAGCTTGTGACGTCGATGATAGACTCCCTCCCGTCTCTCCGAAATGTGCTAACAGAATCTTCATTGTACAATCGTACGTCTAGCTTCGCTAGAGCTTCCTGCAGGATACACCCTCTTGTGTTCGTTACGCTGCTGCCCCACTCCACAGCCCAGGCGTTGCAATCAGCACCAATGACTACCGGCTTCCGACCGATCAACTGCTCGGGTAACTGCTCTACTGTCCATGTCGATGTTCAGAGTGATTGCATAACCTTTCTATAGGAGAAAGGCAAAAACTCAAAAACATGAGAAATAATTTTGGCCATGGATTTGATATAGTTACACCACTGTGCGTCGTTGCCTGGAGTTATTTATATAGCTGTTCATTTTCTAAGATATGTTTTAGATCGATCCGATGTTTGTAACTTAGAAACTTTGCAGTCATCAGGTTAGCGCAAATGAAAATTTTTGCACCGATAAGTGATCAAGTTCCATCTAGAAAACTTGGAATTGTTCGGTGGTTATTCTAGCGGTTGTAGATAGAAAAATGAAATACGAAATTCGTTTTATCGAAATAATATTTGGCTCATTTAAATGGATTATTACTATATTGAGCAATAAATAGACGACAAAGGGTAATCCATAAACAACAAACCTTAACTTTTAAACTATTCGAAATAAGTATTTGATGTCTTCAGTAAAGTTATTCGCAAAAGTAAGAGCTACAAATTTGCTGAAAGCATTATTTCAATATAATCACTTCTAAGAAAATTTATGAAAATATCTCACTCTTAGGGGGATTAATCAGTAAAATCATAATACCAAAAGCAAGAGCATATTGTATCCATTAAATTCTCTGAAGATACTATTGGCCTAAAATTTGCCGTTTTGGCGCTAATAATAGATTTTATTTTTTTGGTCTTCTTTCTGGCTATGGAAAATGATATAACAATCTTTAGTCTGTATTTAATGTTAGATATAACATTATATAATAGTCCGATCTCAACACTCTATAGCTCGTTCAAAAGGTATTTGTATAAGCTTTCTAAAAATATATGAAGTGTTTATCTACGTCGTCAATTTTGGCAGATAATTTTTAACAAACTGCAAAAAACACAATTTTTACACTTTCAAAACATTCATATATTGGAAACTAAACATCAGAATCAAAAACAAATTAATAGCGTTCTATCTGAGTGATAGGCCTTTCATTTAAAATTGGTTTGGATAAGATCGGTTCAGCCATTGCTGAGAAACACGAATGAGAGTTTGTTCGTTACACACACAGACATTGTCCCAAATCGTCGAGCTGAGTCGATTGGTATATAAGAAACGGCCCTCCGGGCCTCGGAAAAAAAAATTTTGAAAGTTTGAGCGAATTCTATACATTTATTTTCTAAAAAATGTAAAAATGTAGGTTAGACATTGAATGTAAACTGTTGGTGTGGTCTATAAAACTATTTCGAATTTTTGATCTATCGCGTTACAAGTTATTTGATTTTCATTACTTCACAACAGCGTTTTTCCATATTCATCTCAAATTTTCAAGCAATATCATATTTAAATTAGACTACGATGGAAAAATGTGGCTCCAGGTAGAAAGTTGAAAATATGTATTTTGTTTACCTTTTTATCTCCTTACGGTCTTTCAGTCATTTTCAGGTCATGAACAAACTTTTAGAAATGACAGACATGGAATTTTTTTCTGGGCTCATATTTCATTTTGTTTAATATTAGAGGTTGTATACAAACGGAAAAAAATAGTTTGACGCAAAATTTGATAAAAAAAAATTTTCGCCTGTTGTTGCCATTTTCGGAGCCTTCACCATATTTCACCGACCCAACATTTTCATAAAGTGGTCAATGTACGAATGTCGCTCGCCATCAATTTCCAAAAAAATTAAACGAACAAATTGAGCTCCGGACAGCCGGCCATCGGGAGTGTTGCTACTTATTTACACTTCAATGGTCATTTCCAGATTTTTGTAGTTGTGTACGATATTTTTTCAAATATTTTTCACAAGAGGGAAACTAGTAAAGGAAAAGAATAAAATAGTCTCCAAAAATCAAAGGTAGTAAACAAACTGAAGCTACAACAGAAAACTCGATTTTATTTGTGACGAGAATATGAAATAATTTTGAGCGGCCAAAATGAGCAAAAACTGTACCGAAAGCTTTACTTTGTATGAGTGCTACATAAACAGTTCCACGGGCGCGCCGTTTGTCCCCCTTCTCTGTCAGCATACGACCCTAAGACCTTTACTAATGCAGCTCCCGCCCGGAATGAAACTGAGTCATGCTCCAACCCCAACCGCTGCCAAAATGTATGAACTGACAGTGATCTGGGCCAGAACCCTACCCAGCCTCGGGTCCAAGGAAAAAAAACGGCATATGCCTGGCTAAATATTTTTCAAGCTAGATCCAATCCCTCCGGTTGTGTCATCATTTCTGTGCATGTTATAAGTAGCCCCTTTTACAGATTACCATCGTGAGTGGTTGATTGATGTTACAGAAATGGTACACATGAGTTTTATGACTTCCAAATCTTAATTTCTTTGCGTACATATTCCAAAATTATAAATGAATAAATTAGTTTAGTTGAGTTAGAGGAACGTCATCTGACAATTTAGTGAACTTATTTTCGGAATATCATCGATTTATTCTTTCCCTTGGTGATATTCACCATTTTTTGATTTAGTTCGAAGAAAAAATAGAACAATGACCTTCCAAAGAGACAGGAAACTGAGATACAGTGAGAAAATTACATGCTGAAGTTCACTAGCGCCACCTACCTACTATACCACCTCATAGGTTTTGATCTGCTTAGTAACTTTGTCGAAGATACTGACTTTCTAAAAAATCTAGATCTTGAGATATAGCAAGCTGAAAAAATAACATGCTCACTGGCGTCACCTAGCGGCATACTTTTATATCAAACTATTTTATCTTCCACTGACTAGCTCTTGATCTTCTGAACAAGTTTGCCGAAGGAAGTAACTCTCCACATGATCGAGATCACGAGATATGTTGAACAGAATATTGTTCGGTCGAGCTTCCCACATCGCGCGTTCTATTGGTCTGGTTTCATCAAACAATTGCAGATTGTATTGTTGCACTTGTGGTATGTCAGTGTACAAAAATAAGAGCATCTTGTCTCAAACATGATTTCTGAGGAATACATAGGAGTTTAGCATTGATAAATGTCTTTTCAACTAAATGATAACGAAAAATCCCAAAGTGTTGTACAAAGTACAACAGCGCATGCGCTCGAGGGTTAAAATCTGGGGGTACCATAGGTTTGTGGTTGAATAAAACAATGCACATGCCTAGAAAATCAAGAGTTCATCTTTTTTTTTTGAAGAGTATGAATACTGCAGATTATTTAAAAATTGATAACACAAATAATAAATACCATCCATTGACTTCATTCCGGTAAGAAAATGAGAAAGTAGCAAATGATGTGAAAAATCATGGAACCGCGGAAGGAAATGGTGGAAGAACATGTAAATATGTAAAATCAAAAAAAAAAGTTTTTACTTGACCCGGGGAGTGGGCGTAGCGTATTGGTAAATCGATTGCCTTGTACGCAGCGCCCCTGGGTTCGAGTCCCGACCCCACACATAGGGTTAGAAATTTTTCCTAAGAGATTTTTCTAACCCGAAGAGGCGAATGACCTTAAGGTTAAAACCTCTATAATTGAAATAATAAAAAAAATAATTTTACTTGACCCCAAGACAAGGTCACGGATATTGACGATCAAATTGTCCTTTTTCTAATTAATTATAGGAATAGTTGTATTTCACCCAATGGTAAATTTCCTTCTGAGAATATATTCTCACACAGACCAAAAATATTATTGGATTTGGTTAACCCCAAAAAACACTACAAAACGAATCTGAACAAACCTCCGGAAAGGAATGCTACAGCAACTGACAGTGTCGATCTACCGCCAGATCCTTTTTTGAAGTTAGTTGTAGGGGATAAGATTTATTATAAAAATTTCAGGAAAACTGAGATTGAAAGATGGTTAAATGTAACGTTCATTAAACAGATTTCAAAAAATGGTTTTCAGATCTCCCTTGGACATCAAGTAATAACAGCCCATAGAAACCAGCTGAAAATGATCCCGGAGCAAAGACGTAGTTGTTGATGCCGTATCATGAACGAAAACGAAGACGCGAATCTCTAGAACTTGAAGATCATTCTGTCGAATTTCCTGATATTCTCTGTGTTCCTGAATCAAACAAACACGAATCTAGGAAGCGGAAGTTGACCATAAATTATTATTAATTAATTACTGAGCCCGGTTTTCCGAAGCGGTAATTTTCTGAATTAAGGTATATAATTAGAATCGTCAAAAAGTTTGAACAAAGCAGTTACATGCACTCAGAAAAACGTGTTTAATCCACCTAACAGTGTGATGAGACATTTCTTATAACTCTTATCACTCTTCGGATATTATATCGTTTGAGAACATTTAGAACTTTATGCTTCGCGATGTTTTTGATAACACATACTACATGGGATAGTGGCAGGACTCAGAGAATCGCTCAAATCAGCATAGGACAACATCAGTGCTAGAAATCTCAAACCAAATCAATGGGAAAGCGAAAAAATGGCCCATAAAATAGACATACCAACGAAATGTTGTTAATGCTCTGTTAATAAAATATCTATATTGTGGTGGGAAAACTGAATTTTCCTAAAGGGGTTATATATTGTACTGAGCCAAAAAAATCGATTTTTTTTAATCGATTTGAAGTTTATACTTTACTCAAATTTCCAACACGACTGAGAAATCAACGCTTTTTCTTGAAAAGGGTGATACTAGCAGTGATACCATTCAAAGAAAATCAACAGTGAATATTTCCAGACTTTTATTTCCTATTTAAGAACTATTGTGTTTTTTATATCCTAGATTGCATGATTCAGTGATCGAAACCCAAAACTTCATAAAGTATTTGAAATTATTAAATTAAAATTTGTTTTTGCTATTGAAATTTACAAAATGATAGTATCGCCCCTTTGGCGATTGTTTACTTTTTCGGTCCCACCTATCAGCATTGAAGTATCGTTCTTACGTTTTTTTACAATAACTACCGTTCTACACCACCGATTTCGTCCGTGTTTTTTGAATAGCGATCATTGTTACTATTTACAGCTGGTATCAGCTTGATAATCCTCAAAGAAAAATACGAAAATGACAGTTTCGCTTCTAAACTGCTAGCAAAAAAAGTATCGCCCTGTTTGTTTGCATGGAGCGTGGAGGGCGAAGCTTTAAATAAACAAACAAAAATACAGTTTCGCCCGTTGTATTTTTTGCTGTAGTTTAAGAAAGCAATATCGTAGAATCAAAATTTTTAGGTTAATTGGTTGCGTTTCAAAGCCCTCATTCGCATGTATGAAAAAAGCCTTATGTTTACATTTGTAAGTATCGCCATTTTCACAAAAAAGGGTTGAAATGAAATCGCAGCTCCTGATATCACGCTATCTCTGAAGTGCATGCGTGCATAGTTCCAAATTTTACTTCGACATCGACTTTTTCTTCTTCTTTGCAAAGGTGACTTCCCAGTAGTATCCTTGATTTGAATTATTATCGCTAATCCTAATGCCAAAGAACAAATAAAAACCTCTCGAAAACTAACCGTTTGGGAAAATCATCATCATTACTGGAATTTTCATTTTCACGAAACTTTTCGATAACCTTCCGTCACTTGCGTTAATGCACTGTGTGCACAGTGCTCTGGAAATCTAGCGAAATCGTCTTAGGGCACCAGCGGGTCTAATTCAGAGCTATCTGCGAGGCGAGTTTAATCTTTAAAGAAAACTAAAAATTAATTTCTATTCCATAATTTTCAGTTCAGCAATTCGAGAGATCGTGCTCACCGCAAGCCATGAAAAATAGACTACGTTGTGAAGCGATGGTCACTATTTATTAAAAAATCACGGTTGAATAAAAAAAATTATACTATTAAAAAATTTCAAATAGTTTATAATTTTCACAAACTTATTAAGAAAAATTGTTTAATAATCTTTCGTAATATTGTGTAAGAAAAAAGCTGAAAATTTCAGTATTTTCTCTATCTGTAACATATTAACCCTTAAGTATACCAATTAATTGGTATACGAATTGGAATAGGTTCGCCAAATTTTGGAAGAAGTCTATAAAAAAAATCCCTTGAAAATTACCTAAAAATTGTTGTAGTTCGATACAATAAAAAATCCCCAAAAATGAAATGTACCTATTAATGTGAAACACAGTGAATAATACATACAATAAAGACCCATTTTTATCAGTCTCATGGTGTATTTTAGGCTGACAAAATGGGGACATTGACTAAATCGAGCTTTTTTTTTTTCTTTATAATAAACTGAAGCTGTTAAAATATTCTTCCCTTCCCTTGATGTAGTCTGATAACTATTTCTGATTATGATGAACTTTTTATTTTTGCATATTTCCATCTTCATGATAAGGAAAACATGCTCAAGAAAGGATTTACTCGAATTCAGTCTTGTTCGCCTGCTAGAGCCCATCAAACATATGTTCATATTTGGCTGATAAAATCAGGGTTTCAATGTATTATAATAGATATTCAGCATTCGAAGAAGTTTCTCGTGAACGAGTGTAGAAGGACTTTGTTTCTACTTACTTGAAGTCAGCGGCGTAGCCAGAAATTCGGTTTGGTGGGGGTTTGGTGAAAATCGATCATACTGTCCAAACGGCATAATTCCGAAACCGTAATTTTTGAAGTTTTAAAATTATGCAGAATTAATTTTTCAGAAAATAGTAACAGAGTTCGTGTCTAGCGAATTTGTTGAGACTTTATTGTAGTCATGAATATTAACCTGAGAAAAATCACCATAAATACTTCTTGGACGATATACCGTCAAAATTATTTTATCAAATGATGCGCTGTTTAACGTTTGTAAAACTCATCGAAGATACTAAACCTCCGAAGTTGGCGGTTTCAAAATGATGCTATCTTGACCTTAAATTACTGATTTTAAACATTTGACCTATACATATAATTGGTCATACAACAAAAATCAAATGCTCATCAAAATCGATCAGAACCTGCTAGAATCGAATGGAAATCGTTATTTTTCATAAATTTCTCTCTACATTCGGAAAGTGTTATCCTCGTTATTAATCATATTACGTTTTCGTCTCAACTCGACGCATTCCCAAAAAAACCTGTCTTAATCCATCTAGTGGTGCAATTGTGCTTGTCGCATTTGTCCAGACTACGATTCCATGGCTGGTTATGTTCAATACAATGGTGGAAATGAATATTACATGTTCAGTACGATTTGCACATACATACAATGGATCGACAGCCACGATCTAGAGATACTATGTGATACTGAAACATCGCTTGAAACCAGCGGCGGATCATGAAGAAAGATCCGGGAGGTCCAGGTCCCGCCGAAAATTTTCAACTTGTTAAGAAATTTTAAACTAGTTTTAATTTTAAAGTAGCAACCCCTCGCTGCATACTCCCTCCGGGCCGGTATGATTGACGATTTTTAGAGTGATTGCATAACCTTTCTATATGAGAAAGGCAAAAATGTACCAAAGTCCAAAGAAGTCAATTTTTGTCAAACATCTCAATGTTTCATGCATTTTAAAGTCATTTGGCATCAAAAATACAAATTTGATTTTGAAAATTTTTCATTTCAGTTTATATGGGAATTTGCTGTGTGATTGCACTCTTCAACTCGTAACTCCGGAACCGGAAGCCCAATCAATAAAAAATTCAATAGCAGCCGATGGGAAGGTTGTACCTTTCATTTGAGACTAACTTTGTGCAAATCGGTCCAGCCATCTCTGAGAAACAGAGGTCACATTTTTTCCACATACACACATACATACACACACAGACATTTTCCGATCTCGACGAACTCAGTCGATTGGCATATGACACTCGGCCCTCCGGGTCGGGATTAGATTGACGAATTTTAGAGTGAATGAGAAAGGCAAGAACATTTTTAGCAAATGTTGAAAGTTATGCATTTTGTTTTTTTTTTATTCATTTCGTTTATTTGATAGGCACAAATGCGTTAGCTTGGCGGTGCCAAATGCTTTTGTTTTTACATTTTGGATATCTTAAAACTAGGAGGTTACAATGTTGAAATATTTTTTTTTACAAAGGAAAAGAAAGTTTACAGCTATCTTAAGACTAGAAATAAGATTCAATATACAAAAGAGGGCCAAAAGATTTTTTTTTATGAAAAAATTTAAAACAAGGGATTCACTTTGAAATGCATTTTGTTGGTAAGCAGTTCTATGTTTCATAGACATTAAATCAATTTTAACTTCTCTTCCTATTAAATAAAGACCCTTATTACAGTACATCTCTACAAAAACGAGATCAATTTGAAAATAAATCTGAGGACTATGATTGATTACAGAACTCTGCAATTTTCTATTGGAATGTTTTCAGGCAGGAATTTGATATTGATGCTATTAGACAACTGTGAAATCAAGACCAATAGATCAGTTACATATCAGGACCCCATTTCGACAATTTATCAAAAGTCCTCATGATGTTTACAACAACAGGTTATCAATCTACGGATCAGATAATTGTTATTGTAATATTGAATTAAATCAGTCTGCATCAATAAATTTTCAACTTTAATCCAATATTTTTTTGGGTGTGGTGGGGGGGGGTGGGGGGCGTTGTATGGTGTTAAACCCCAAAACCTTCTCTGGGCTACGCCGTTGCTTGGAGTTATTTATTTCGCTTTTCATTTTCCGATATGTTTCAGATCGATCCGATGGTCATAAGTTAGAAAAATTGCAGTCAGAAGGTTCGCACAAATGAACATTTTTGCACTGATAAATTATCAAGTTCCTTCCAGACAACTTGGAAGTGTTCGGTGATTATTTCTAGCGGTTGTAGACAGAAAAATGAAATACAAAATTCGATTTGTCGTAATAATGTTTGGCTTATTTCAATGGATTTTTTCTATATTGAACAATAAATAGGCGACAAAGAGTAATCCACAAACAACAAGCCATAACTTTTAAAGTATTCAAAATAGATATTTGAAGTCTTCAGTAAAGTTATTCGCAAAAGTAAGAGCTACAAATTTGTAGAAGGCATCATTTCGATATAAGCACTTCCAAGAAAATTTGTGAAAATATCTCACTCATAGGGGGATTAATCAGCAAAAGCAGAATACCAAAAGAAAGGGCATATTTCCTCCATTAAATTCTCAGAAGATACTATTGACCTAAAATAAGCCGTTTTGGCGTTAATAATAGATTACATGTTTTTGGTCATATTTCTGGCAATGGGAAATGATAAAAATCTTTCATCCGCATTTAATGTTAAATATCTCTTTTGATAATAGTCCGATTTCAACCATCTATAGCTTGTTCGAAAGGTATTCGTTGAAGCTGTCTAAAAACGTATAAATTGTTAATCCATATTGTCAATTTCGGCAGATAATTCTAAAAAACTGCAAAAAATGCCATTTTTACGCATTCAAACATTCATATCTTGGAAACTAAACATCAGAATCAAAAACAAATTAATAGCGTTCATACTGTTTTTTAGTTCTTTCATTTAAAATTGGTTTGGATAAGATCGGTTCAGCCATTGCTGAGAAACACGAATGAGAATTTGTCCGTTACATACACACACACACACAGACACACACACACACACACACACACACAGACATTGTCCCAAATCGTCGAGCTGAGTCGATTGGTATATAAGACTCGGCCCTCCGGGCCTCGGAAAAAATCTTGAAAGTTTGAGCGAATTCTATACATTTCTTTTATAAGAAATGTAAAAAAACATAGTTACTTTATTAAAGCGTAATTATGTTATCAAAATAAGTATGTGAATTTCTCAAAGAAGAGAGAATTGTTGTATAACAGTTCAGATGATCTAATCGATCAATCTCTCAGAAGGAGAGTTCAATCGAAAATTTAATAAAGATTTGGCTCAGTCGAGTCTAGTGCATGAAGCCGACAAGTAGTGTTTTACCTCTTAAATATCAATCCGAAGTTAATACAGTGTAGTCCGGAGTAGCTTTTCTTTTAATAATTTTAGAACAAAATAGGATGGAAATGCTTCGTTGCAGAAATCGACGAATGAATTTGTGTATTGTATGATCATTTTTGTTCTATTTACTAATTTATTTATTCAGTGTAGGTGGAAGAAAGAAAGAGGGAAGTTTATGTAACGTTGAAATTTGTCCTGGAAACGGTGTAGTTTTTTCATTGTCGTATAACAATGGTCTACACTGTAAACCATTGTATAATTCCTGGTAATATCAATCTTTTGGTTCACCTCTTTGATTAGGTAGAGCAAAGAATAATGTTATAAATAGAAATAGACACATCAGCGATATTAATCATGACTGAAAATCATTATATATGCCATAATTTTGTTTTGTGGCAGTTGAACAGTTTAAAAATTTTACCTTCTTTTTGTTTTTTTTTTCATATTTTTTTCCATACTTTACGGCATTATTCGGTTGAATCGCATAAGAATATTAAGCTTACTTATTTATTTCGCAATCCATGTACCACCAATGGGACACATTCACTTCACTTGCCTTAGTAAATAAAACTATTCTCACCCTTCTAAAAATAAAAACCGTAAAAAGCCACAATTGCAACACCTAGAACAGCTAGAACAGATCGCTCTATGACTAATCCTCCAGCCTAGAGTCAAGCCTCAGCAAGCACGCTAGGAAAAAAAATAAAAATAAAAACATAAACCAATATGGTGAAGGGAGAGTTGAAAAGAAACTCACTACCAACCGCAAAGGTAAAAGCCACAAGCACGGATCCGTGCCGAGTCGAAAAAGGCGAAGAAAAACGGTTTAGCAATCGAAATGCGCCGGCTGAGCGTGCGAGACTTCAAGGACTAAGAGTAAAAGTCTATAGATTTAGCACCGCTGGCGTTGCCAGTAAAACTAACGAACTAACTAACTAACTTAGTATGGCGTAGAATGACTAACGATGGCCAATAGGGTGGTTGGAAGGGCTGGCAGGCAGCGAGGTAGGAGGGAAGGCAGGGTACCTTTTCGTGTCGGCCAACACTATACCTTTGGTCCCAGCTATCATCGACGGTACCGGCACTGCACTATTGAGCAGGCATCGGAACATTACGGCGTTCGAGTTTGGCCCCGACGGCGATGGCACTCCAACACTTGGGGGAGCCTAGAAGTTTGCGGTGAATAGTGAGGTGAAATGCTGATTGTTGGCGTTTTGAATGTTGTGGCATTAGAAATAAACCATCGTTTGCATCTGCACCCTACCCTAGCTCTCTGAATGCAATCTAAGAAATCAAAACCCTAAGACAATGCCTTAAACAGACATTACCTTCTGTCACTCCCACCTTTAAAGTTTACACCCAATGCAGGACAGAGAGAAATCAATACCGCGGCCGTTATTCTTTTTAATATCTCTAACTTTTCTTGGCAGAATTTCAACACCCCAAATCTTGCGATTTATACTACGACCGACAAACACACACACACAATATGAACACACTACCTCTAGCCTCGTAAATGGAAGAAACACGGACCACGTGTTCGAAAGGGGCACCGGAAAAGCCAAGCCGGCTAGAAAAACGAAAAGGAAAACATCAATGTCGGCTGGATTTGGAACGAAAAGCTTTTCCAATCCGCGGGTGATTTCTCCAAGTTGGAAATCGTGGCGTGGCATCTGAAGGTGAAGCTATCGGCAGCCTTCATGCCTCACAGTCTGCGGCACCGCGCCCCGATTGCCGAATCGGAGAAATCACGAAACTTAAAAGTGTTAGTAGGTATGGAGCTGTGAAGTTGAGACGTGACTGCAGTTAAAAAAATTCAACAGTTACAGACATACTTTCATGCGATAAGTTTCGAAACACATCAAATTCACTACGACCGGAAATGCCTTCCGGCCTATCAATCTGCACGCTGGCGCTGCACTATCACTTTGTTTGGCTACCGAACCGAAGAAATCAGAGGAAAAATCAACATTTCAACTGAAGTAACCTGCAGTCGGAAGTCACACTCCGGTTCACTGTCGGTCGTGACCGGTTTTTTTTTTTGGTGAAAAAAATTTGAAAGCGAAAGGGTCAATGCAAGGAGTTTGCACCTTCCTTAGTTTAAAAATACCACCCAATAGTTTCTCAAGTGTGCTGTGCTACCAAGTGTTGTCCTTGGTAGGCTTACTATACTTGCTCTGCGTGTAAGAGTTAGTCCACACAACCACAGTGTGATTTTGCGTGGCATTTACTCGAAATCATTTAGAAACGGACGTTCGTTTCACTTTTCATTTTCTTGACACAACTTGCCCTTAGCCGGCCGGCCACCGGTCCACTTTACACCTTACCAAGGTATCAACATGGGTGCGTCGTTTGTGGGGCGTTTATATTATATGCGGCTAGAAATCGTTTTAAACCCAACGCATGGTTTAGCCTGTGAGAAAATTAGTGTGGTAATTTTCTTTTTTCTATTTCTCTTACTCGGAAGGCCATCCGCGAAGGCGATACATATAACTACTAAACACAATGCTCACTAACCGAGGCGAAGGTTGGCTGGGTACGGTACGGTACCGTGTGGTACGATTTTAAAATGAGCTTTAATAAAAATGAAGCTAAATTAGCTATGGAGTTCGCGTTTCGACTTCGATTCATCAGAATCACTAACTTAGTGACAGCACTAAGCTAGCACCAGATTGACGCTAGCACCATAAATCGGAGACACAATTTGTGTTCCTGAGGAATTCCATGAAGATCCGTTCGTAAATCTCTAAAATCGTGACCGACCATCTTAGATTTCGATGAAACTTCACAGGTTACACCGACATACAAGACTGAATATTTTCCACAGTTAATAAGATTATATTTACTCACGAGCATTTTTTAAAAGGGCATAGACATTTCTACGCGCATAATTTTCAAATTTTTTAGTTCGATTACTCCATTTTATACAGCAAAACTATCTGAGAACGAGTTACAGGAAATGAAATATGTCATTTTTCGTTAATTCTTCTTAAAATTTCTTCTTTTATTAAAATCAAAAATTTATGTTAAAAATTTAAATAGCAAAAAATTGTTTTTTTAATTTTTTTATATTTTATCAACAAAAACCTAAATAGAAGAGAAATATTTTGAATGTGATTGCACGATGGAGAACTTATCGGTAAAAGAGTTTTTCTAACAATAACTTTACACGTGTTTTCAAATTTCATGCTAATTGACATACAAAACTGTAATATTATTACAAAATATAATTCTTAATATCGCTTCAAATCAAAATGCATTTAACAAAAATCTTCCAACATGCGATAGTTTTCGAGATATTTGAAATTTTGCTCCAACAAAAACAATTAATTCGTGTAATTTTGCCCTTTTTAAAAGTTATTCGCGTTACCCCATCATAAAATGTCAACAATCCAATGTTTATCGTTTTGAAGACGTAAAAGAAACTTTTTGTGTGTATTTGGATCATGGAGAAGCTTCTAAAAAAAGTTTTTCTAACAACAACTTTTGACATATTTTTAAAATTTATACTATTTGCTGTCAAAAATGCTCATAATAAAGAATTTCTGAAACGTGGTTGTTCTCGAGATATTTTAAATTTTGTTTTAGCAATTTAATTATTTTGTTTTAATACCGACCTTTCCACAAGTTATTAGCGTTTCTCCATCAACAACAATAGGATTTTCAAAAGGCTTATAACATTTTCTGTAACATTCCCATTGACATCAAAGCGATATTGGAAACCATTTGAAAGCTATACAAAACAATCAAAATATTATTCTACCATAGGGTCTGATGATGACACTATATAGTTGAATCAAATTTTGGTTGTTTTAATGTAGCTTTCAAATGGTTTACAATATCGCTTTGATGTTAATGGGAAAGTTACAGAAAATGTTATAAGCCTTTTGAAACACCTATTGTTGTTGAAGGAGAAACGCGAGTAACTTGTAAAAAGGTCGTATTAAAAAAAACATTTTTATTGTTAAAACAAAATTTAAAATATCTAGAGAACAACCACATTTCAGAAAAAATTTGTTATGAGCATTTTAATTTAAATTGGCGTTTAGAATCATATTCACAAAAAAATTGTATTTTTGACTGCAAATAGTATGAATTATGAAAATATGTCAAAAGTTGTTGTTAGGAATTTTTTTTTGGAAGCTTCTCCTTGATCCGAATACACACAAAAAGTTTCTTTTACGCCTTTAAAACGATAAACATCAGATTGTTGACATTTTATGATAAGGTGATGCGAAGAACTTTTAAAAAGATCATAATTACACGAATTAATTGTTTTTGTTTAAGCAAAATTCCGAATATCTCGAAAAATATCGCATTTTCGAAGATATTTCTTGAGTGCATTTTGATTTCAAATGATACTTAGAATTATATTTTGTAATAAAATTACAGTTGCAATTTCCAGAGAAAATCATGGAGATTTATAAACCGAATACAACTGCAAAGTTTCGTTCGAATCGAAGATGGTCATGTTTTGTGGTCGGCCGATTTCTCATTGAATCCCTCTCCTGAGCACTACTAGTCAAGCGTGATGTCCTGCACCAGATCCGGCACTAGGTTTTTCATGTCACCAAGCTAGTGTCGGATTCTGATAAGACGAAGTAGAAACGCAAATTCCACAACTAATTTAGTTGTAGGATTTGTGTCCTTAACACACAAATGTGGTTTCAAACAATTTTCTCCTTAGTGGAGACAAATTGTACTACATGTTTTTCCACTATAGAGAAATAAAGAAGAATGAAGCGAAATTCAGTTATATGTTCCCTATATTATAGATAATTATATAGTGAATCCGCTAAAAACGGAGTTCGTAAATGTATTTCTTTTTCAAATATATGTCAACTACTTTGAAGACTTTTCACACAATATCTACCACGTAATATCACGCTACCTCTAAAATGCATGCAAACTTATTTCGATATCGACTTTTTCAACTTTACAGTATTATCTTTAATTTGAACAATTTTTACTAATCCTAATGCTAAAGAACAAATTAGAAAACTCTTGAAACCCGTTAGTGAAAATTATCATCATCAAAATCATGAAACAATTATTTTTCTCGAAACTCTTCTATAACCTTCCGTCACCCGCGCTACCCTGAAAATCTAGCGAAATCGCTTTTGGATATCAGCGGTTCTCATTCAGAGTCATTTGAGCGACTTCCGGAATACTAAATCAGTAAAGAATGCAGAAAATTAACATCTATTCTATAATTTTCAGATCAGATATTCGCAAGCCATCATGTTCACAGCAAGCGATGAAAAATTAATTGCGTTGGGGAGCGAATGTTACTAATCTGCTGATTACAAATAATGTAATTTAAAATTTTCAAGAACTTCATAATATTCACAGCCAAACTTCACAGTTTAATCGATGAACTTTTGTTATATTGCTAAAACAATATGAAGAAAATTCCTAAATTTTCTCGATCTGCATCATATATAAATATACCCTTAATTTTCCCTATTACACCAACGTACCAAACGCACGAATGGGAGTAGGTCCGCAAAACTTTGGAAGAAATTGTTAAATGATCTCCCTAAAATACTTCCAAAATTTGGTATAGTTCGATGCAATAAAAAAATATCCTCAACAAATTACCAACCTCAACAAACAATGTACCTATTAGTGTGAATAAAAAACTAGATATGCAATATTCGAAAAAGTTTCTTGTGGTCGAGTGTAGAACGACTTCGTTTCTACTTACTTGGAATCAGAGGCGTAGCCCGAAATTGGATTTAGTGTGGGTTTGGTGAAAATCAAACTTACTGTCAAAACGACATAATTCCGAAACTTCATCTTTAAAGTTTTAAAACTTCGAAGAAGTATTCCACATAAAACAGTGCATCATTTGATATAATAATTTTGGTAAACTAGTAATGGAATTTTCATTTCGACTTCGTCTCTTCAGAATTCGATGCTAACTTAATGACAGTGCCGGATTGACGATAGTTAAAAAAAAACGAACACACTATTTGTGTTTCAAAGCGAACCCCTAGTCGTGTGCGATGTCCCGTAATAAATTCTTTAAAAAATAGTAAACAGGCTACGTATCTTTGGAAAATTTGTCCAATCTAGTCTAGTCTAGTCTACACAGCCAATACATGTAGGGATCCTGGAAAATTTAAGACGTTCGCCTACAATTTTTCTTGTCAAAATTAATGTTTGTGGCGCATATGAAATGTGACACAATCATTAAAGCGGCCAGGCTAACTGTACAGCGCACAAAATAACGATGATACAAAATTATACGGCAAGCAAATTATTCATTTAATGAAGAATTTAATCAACGAATCATTTTGAACCTTAAATGAGGAAGAAAAGTGGACAACCGTACACAACCGTTTCAATTTGGTGGGGGTTTGATAAATCGTTGGGAGTGACTTTGCTAAGAGGGTTAATGTCACTCCTTTGGTTCCTGGGATGGGACAGAGGTATTTAGCTCTGCCCTGGCTAGTGAGCCTAGGTTATAGCGCCTTTATTCGCTCGGTTTTGGATTCGAGTCGCCCTAATGTCTACAAAACCTATATAAAATTAATGGTTTCGAGTGAACCTCGAGCGACTCTTATTCAAAAACTTAATTAGCATAAGATTTAGCTAAAAGCTCGAATTTACTACAATGAAACAAAGGACTCCTGTTTCGATCGCCTCTCAAAGGTGTGCGCCGATGCATTTTTAATCGGCGGCGGCGTAAGCAACATATTTGGCCGGCGGCGGCGTTGGCGGCGTCACGCCGTTGGACCCTATCGGCGGCGTCGCGCCGCACAGTGGCTGGAGGCTGGCCAAAACCTAAAAAATTTATTTTTGAAATATTGATATTTTATATTTTTTCTAGATTTCTCATATATTGAATGATGTATATTCAAAATTTTATGATCATTGGATAAGAACACGATTTTTAACATGAGTTTAAACGTAGCAAAGTCCGGACTTTTTATTGATTTTCATTTCCGAAACCACCATTGCTCTGTTCACTTCAAATGCATGTTGCTCTTTTGATTTTCGTCCGATTTTAGCACAACTAGTTTCATTGTGTAGAGGAACGAAAAAACTTGGTTAGTGAATAAAATATATTTGGTAAATTTGCTTGGAACTATGAGTTTTTAGTTTAAATATGTTTGAGGTGGTCAGATCAAAAATACTTTTTTCACTAATGTGTTCTGTACAAATTTCGGAATCATTTCGGAACGGTCACATAGTATACATTCTACGGGAAATAACCTCTACTTTTCGAATATCATGGTCTCGTTCTGCGCCTAGGTGCGCAAAAAGTTTTAAGGAGATTTTGAAGCTATGTTGCTGATATGGAGGCGCATGGTGTTTTGTTTAAAATAGTTAGACAATCTACAGTAAACCAATATGTTATACAATGGATTTAAAGTAGTATTCTTCATTTTTTATGATATTGCTGACATTGGTGAACAGTAACGGAAAATATATCATGAAAACGGGATCATAGTTATAAGAAAGGTTCAATGACACTGTATGGAAAAATGCATTTAATATTTTACGACTTTTGACATCAAAAATGAGCTCAGCACCTCAAAATTAGCTTAAATTGTGATTTTCAGCCAAATTAGGTAACATTTGAGGTTTTGTCCGACTTTTGTTTGAAGACCCGCCACTGTGCGCCGGCTTGTGTCGGCGTGACGAATATTGACGCCTAACTAAAAAAAATTCTTGGCAGTACAATTCCTTTCCCAAATTTTCGGTTTCTATTGTATCAGGCACATACAAACAAACGTTACAGCTTAAAGAAAATCTAAAAAAATCATCGCCCACGATGTACTAGCGACATCTATTGAACACATTGCACAAAATGTAATTCTCGCAACCACATCATTTTTTTTAACTGAAGCTCTAATAGTGCCCACCCTGCTTGCCAAATGCAAGATAATAAATGAAAGGTGGAACTATTTTTACAGTTGTTAAATTTGAAGAACGAAATAGAAAAATTGTCGATGTCGCATACTACGACTTCGCATGAAGTAATGATTGCAATGGACAAATTTGAAGAACGAATAATTATTTATTGTTCTATATTTGAAAAATTAAGCAACGGTAAAACAGTTTTTGTTTTGGTACCATAACACGATGCGTTATTAATAGCATTACTGCGCAGAAATGTCACTTTTAATGATCGTGTAAGGACACCTTTCAAGGTAGACACATCCCATTTAAGCTCAGCCGGAAATGAACCGGAATTCTGGCTGGTTCCAGTTCGTATTCCTTCTCCAGTGACACAACCGATTGTAGTTAAAATCGGTTGTGCCACTGGATCCCGTGTATGAACTGGAACCAGCCAAATATCTAGTTCAATTCCGGCTGAACTTTACTGGGATTACTTCATTTTCCAGGCTGGCGTTTACTTTTACTTCGCCGCGATGATAAAGCATATACGATTCCATGGCACTACATTTTTTCAACATAAGATTTGCTTCTATCTTGAATGCAAAGTATGCTCGATGTGCTGGAATCATACAGATCTACACCCTGACGAAACCTAAATATACAGTTACTATCATTCATAATTCCACGACTTGATGTTTTAGCTCCTGTTGGGTTGAAACTGATCACTAAACAAGCCTGATTGAAAATGATCTGAGCGTATCTCTAGCTTTCGTAGCTCCTGCACCCCGCCAATTTCTCCAGCAGTTCCGGGGACCAACAAGTTCTAATCCAGTGCATACATCTAGTTAGATTCGATACACCGAATCAATTGAAGTACTAACATCCTATTATGTGCTTACTCACAGATCGGCAGCGTGTTGTAACTTAAGAAGTGGTTGTAAACAACTTCCGCCTTGGGCACTTCGACAAGAATGAGTTTCACATTTCCAACCCATTTTATTTGTTTTGGTGTGCATGAGATTAAATAGACGATAACGTTTTCGGGGGGGGGGGGGTGCAGAAACTAAGTAACGCATGTAGCCCTGTGTCAAAATCTTTTCACTAACGCCACGCTCGCTGATATGGCGCCGTTTTGTAATTTAAATCGACCGTTTTTCCTACGAGTAATGAAAATTCATCTCATGTTACGTCCTATTTGTCTGTGATACCGGGCTGATGCAACTGACTCTGAAAATCTTTCCTGAGTTGGGCTAGATCACACAATGAATAATTTATGAGACCAGAAATCTTACCCTCTACATCGCCACATCAGTGCACCAACGTCGCGAAAAGTCAAGATCACTCTGCCCAACTATTCTTAAAGAAAAAAAAATTCAAAATAAGTCACGATTCAATCAATGATAAATAAATCTTGTATTGAAAATAATTTTTGAGTTTTTACAAAATTAGTTCACGCAAAAAAAAATAATCCATTATACTCAAATGTTTAGTAGGTTTATGATTCTAGTTCATAACTTGATGTTACATTGATTTATATTAACTTTATTGACTAAATAAGTCCAGAATTGAACGGGGGCAGATCACTTGTAATGCATTTTTAAAAATCAGCTAGATTAAATGCATTTCTTTCGTTCAAAATAGAAATTCATAATGTATTTTGCGTTGCGTGTTTGACGTCAAAACCCTACAAAAAATTAGCCCTACGTTCAACAAAACGTCGAACAAAGTGAATCAGCGTAGGACGTTTGTTTAACAAACTTTTCTGCGAGGGAGTGCAAGGTTGATGCAAAAATGGAAATTAATTGCATTTTTTCTAATTTGATGCAAATTTGTTATACATTTCTAGAGTGATCTGCCCCTAGGATGTGCATAGATTTTCGTAAATTCTCGTCGTGTTATCGTGATATTTTAGGCTTGAGCTTACCGTCGGATTTTTTACACAGAGTCACGTGTCTTATAGTTTTCTTAATTATTTCACGGACATGAATTGTAGCTAGGTAATGTATTTTTGGTGCTCAGCACAGTTTCATTTAATTTCGAAAATTACACTGAATCTTAACAAAAGAATAACAGGGTTACAGGTCCTAGAGTTTCCTTGTATCTAATGCTCGCGCCTATGAGACTGGTTGCTAGCAGTTGTACACAATAGCTCACATAGAATTTTCAAAACCAAAGAGTAGAGTGAATAGTCCATAAATAATAGTCCGAGTTCCTTGAAATTGTTTACGTAAGATTATGTGAAAGATGTGAAAGATTTATTACTTTATGAACTATATCATGAACAGTTTCATGAGCCCCACTGGTGAATCGTGTATAACATATTAGGATTCAACTATACTTGAAAGTGGAAGTATTTTTTTTTGAATTTGTGGACCATTCCACGAATGGTGAATTGTAACTTATATGCTCGCAATCATAACCAGTTGACGACGGAAGAATGTGTAATGATTTTCGAGAAAATATCAAGACTTTGTTAATTTTGTGATCTAATTCACGACCACTAATACCAAATAAAGATCAATGTGATAAATCATGAATCAGTTAACGTCGTATATTCGGCCCTTAACAGTGTTCATAGATTTGTGGATAAAATTATGAGTCAATGATTTTCGAGTTCGCAAATTGTCGGCGTGAGAAAAAAGCGTCGGCGGTGCGCCGCCGGTCTACCTTTCGGCGTCGGCGTTTGTTGAAATTTACCGGCGGCGGCGGCTTGGCGCGGCGGCGCACAGGTCTGCAAAAAGGTTATCAAGTCAAACTCATTCCGAAACAGAGTCGTTATCCTGAAGAGACTCAGCATGAACTCTAGCTCAAATGCAACACTCGATTCCGACTATATGTTCAGTTTCTCTAATCTTACAGTCGGGAACTCAACTATTCCGATCATCTGTGCTGATTGACCCGAACTCTGGATCTGGTATCCTTGATCGATCGCTGGTCATCTAGTGTTATTCTAAACTCTTGATTGTTGATTCTAAAATATTTTCAACTTTTTCATTGTTAAAAACCACAAAACATGAAAATTTGCTTCCTCCTTTTCTATCGCCACCTCACAAGTTGGTTTTCATTAAAACGTAAAAAAGCGAACAACAATATCCAACAAAGAAAAATACAAAATATAAGCAGAACAGGCTCGCCGGCAACAAATGTGGAGACCAATATTTTTCAAATTAATCGGCTTCATACGGTACTACACTCCGCCATCCTACTGTTCCTGCAGCGGGCCGCCTATCGTATTCTACTCGCTTCATCAGTTTTTCCAGAAAGGCGCTTTCACTTTTACCGTAAAACAATACTTAAACATTTATTAAATTCAAATTACAAAAGTGTTATTTTTAATAGAAAGTTCTAAAATAGCAGCAGGGAAAAATTGACGAGAGAAAAAAACCAACTGTCACGAATCAGGCCTCGCCTACTAATCCTACGTATCTTCGGCAAATTTGTTGAAATTATCATTCAAAACAACTTTGTTCAAGGTTTTTTTTATTCGATCTGTATATTTGCTAAGACACGGTATCATTACAGCTTAAAGGTACCAATTTTCGCATTTTACATTTAAAATTTCTAAAAACTTGAAGATTCCAATTATTTTTAAAACTGCATTTAAAAAGTAAGGAGCAATTTTTGACTATCTAAATGGTAAGGGCAATTTCTAGACTATCTTAACTAGGAGTAAAGTTAAATGTACATGTGGAATAATTTTCTAAAAACCTGTTTCAATCCACCTAGCGGTGCACTTGTGCCTTTCTCATTTCTTCAAACTTTGACTCCATGACCGATTATACTCAATATAATTGTGAAAATGTCTGTTACATTCCTAATACACTTTGCATCTACACACGCTCGGCAGCCACGAACCTGGGGTGGCATTCCGCATCTCGATTCGAGTGACTCGATTCGAAACGTTTTGAAGTCGTTTCGACTAAATTGCGGCATTACGTATCGCATTCGACCAAGCGTTCGAGCTTGTTAACTTGTGGTATTAGATTTCGACTGCCTGTTCGAGCGCAAACTGTCAAATAAGAGTATACACTGAGAAAATATATTTTTAATTCTGCTACGAATATGTTTCATAAAACCAACTTTGGTAAAATATAGGACTTGTTTTCATTTATTTAGTTTTCATTTAAATTAGATGCTTGTTATCGAAATATATGAATAAGTTTCGCAAATATAATATTTTTTCTAGTACTCAATAGGGGTACTCTATAAAACAATTGATAAAAGAACGAATCATTTCATTTCATTCACAAAAAATAGTTTGGATATCGATGACAACTTTCATGCATCGTACGAGCCAATCAACGTCCGATTTACAAATAAAATTTCAGTTCAATTTTTTTTGGATTCTTTAGCTAAAAATATTTGACAGGTATTTTTGTTATGGCTGAATATAATATTCACTTCAAGTTATGAGCTTTTAACTTTTGAAGTTTGAAAAATTGAACATTTTTCAATCGCTGATAGATCGAAAAGTATTTGATACATGGAAAAATATTGAATATAAAAACTTGCATTTTCACATGAGCTTGCCGGAAAAATTGAGATTTTTTACAACTTCTATATTCCGCAATTATTATAAAAAAATTAATTGCTTAAAAGTTGGATCAATTCTTTTTGCTTATTGAATCTTAAAATGTTTTACAAGATATTACAATTATAACATTGAAAGGGGCAATTTCGCATTAAACGCCATGTTATGGGCACGCTTTATTTGAAAAATCTCATAAAGTAATAAAGTTCTCAATATAATTATAAATGATACGATTTAGACGGACGCATAGCTCTTCCAATCAATATTTTGTGTGTGGTCATTTGATTGTATTCGGTGGTCCTGAACCTTTAGCAATAGTAATTACTATTGGCCGATGGTCACTGCCGTGGGGACCATAGACTACCTTCTACATGCAATTTAACCGCAGAGATGTCGAGCAGAGGGACAAGGCGCTCGGACGCGCTGGAGGGGTAGGAATCCGTGTCATTTCACCCGTGTCATTTCAAAATGGTCATATTGAAGTTGACGCAAAGCTCATGGAGTAGGGTAGATCGATTATCGTCATGAAGGCAACCCCATGCCGTAGCGAAGTATTCGTCATTGAAGGTTTGTCGCTAGACTGTTCCAGATTTAATAAAAAGAACCTGGCTTATTTTGACACACTTATAGATAGCGCACTAGCCGGATAACGGTAAACGCGCAAAAAACCCAAAAGAAGGGAAAAAGTACTGAAACCTCGACGATGCGGAAAATGCGCAAGGTAACCTTAGTAGCGGAGTAGCACTATTCTTTTTAACGTTATACTGCACTGACTGGAAAGATCGGTCAATCGACCCGAGAGTCACAGAACGAATGAAAAACTATCGGTACTTCCAAACCTCGTTCAAGTTTCAGTGTAATATATGCCTTTACTGACTGCATAAATCATTTGCAATTTTAAGCATGAGATATATAGTAAGTAAGTTTCTCGTATGTCTTCAACATTACAATTATACTTTATAAAATATTTAAAAAAAATTAAAACAGCTATAGCTCCTTCGACCCCCTCCCCCCCCTCGCCGATGGTCAAAATGATGAGAAATAGAAAAACATCGATAATATTTATGAGTAAAGGTTTTCACCAAGAGTTCGTACGTGGTTCTGCTATCAAAAAATCCTTGTTGAAAAAGGCTTAGCTCGCTGCTTTAAAGAATCATTCTTACTTGCACAGGAAACTTTTTTTTATAAAATATAAATGATTGAAAAATAAGTTTCTATTAATACCACTCTAACCATTTGCATCAGAAGATGGCGCTTACCTAGCCTCACAACATTACTTATAATACAACATCTTAAGAGTACCTTCCAAATATACGTTCTAGACTATTTTGCACCGGTACTTTTGGAAAAATGGCATTTACTTCACTGTGTTTTTCGTGTTTTTAAAGGTGATTTTGCATATTTTTTTAAAGACAGTTGCACTAGCAGACGCGAATTGTTGCAGACAACTCATAAAAACGAAAAATAAAATTTGACCAAAGTGGCGCTTACATCACTTTTTTATATAAGAGAAGTTGATCAAAATAGTATGTTTGGAACAATTTTAGTATAAAAGATACGTCTTTCGACTACAAATCAGGAGTGGGTCGAGGGGGGTAATTCTTTCCATGGTACTAGAGCACAATTACGAAACATTAACCCGAGGTAATATGATTAAATGCGTTTGTTTATAATAGCGGTCAATGAAACACCATGAAAAAACTCTTCATATTTTATATTCTAGTACTACTTCATGGCTAGTACAAGTTGCATCTGGTTGATTCAATTTTTCAGATTTCCGGCAGGGGATATGGGAAAACCAACGAATATCCGATGTATAAAATATTTATGTCGCAGAGTAAAATACAACTTCTACAATATGAATAAATGCTTCATTTACTCATACAGAACTTAAAGCCAAAATCGCACATCGAACACAGCAAGTGAAGGTGACAGACAGGTGAGAGAAAGAGAAAAAATCCAGGAACTAGTTTCATGAGGTTCGAATTTTTTGTTTAATTTATTTTTCGGCAAGGTTAGCCACTTTTTTCGGTCATGTCTCATGGTGTGTAGTGATAGTAGTAACAGCATGCTAGCAACAAGTGTGTACTTGGAAACGATGGTGGTGGCAGTGGCGGCGGCGGCGACAACGGCGTCTTTTACAGCAACAGAGAGGAAGTAAAAAAGCCCCTTCAATTTCTTGACTCGACACGGTACAAAACGACATTGACGCACATATATGCGGCTTATGCTGATCCGATGGTCTGGTGGGGTGCGAAAGGGTGTTTGGCTGGATCAATCTCGGTTTAATGCCGCTTGTTCGAAAAGTGATGCTCTCTGGTTGTTTTGGCAATTTGTTGTTCGTTTATTTCTTGCAGTTGATTGCATCGCTACTTTTACGCCGAAACAGACGAGTATTTATCACAATCATTATACTGTTTATGGGAAAATTGCACTGAGTTTGAATTGGCCGATCGTCCAGGAGCTTGTCAAGTGTGGGCAGCTGGTACGTGCGAGATCTGTAGGTACATTCGTTACTGCCGGGTATTCGGTCAATGACGGTGAACCTTGACAAGTTGAAAGAAAAATGTCAAACCAGCTTTAGTTGGCAGTGGATTGAATTTTCAGTTTTTAGCACTCTATTTTTGGAGAATGGAATGGTAAAATGTATATAGATGAGTGTGAAGATCGTTTGGCGATGAACAAAACGGTCCGGTGGTGGCACTTCCTTATTTTAGTTTAAGTCGTTGTCGTTATTCGAAATTGTGATACTGCCCATAAATTGCTCACGGACGAATAAAGGCTTGACAGATATATACTTTTTCATATCGAATAAACATTATTATTCAGACTGTTTTCTAGAAAGTGGGTAGTAATGCCTAATAGCTTACAACAGCGAACCAAAAGATGTGGCATATTATTATAGATCGCACTTTTTCCCACGATCCTTTTCAATAAACTACTAAGTAAGTTACCTTCGCTATAACTACAGTTATTGCAGAACAATCTATGGCATTAATTCGGAAAGAATGTTTTTCATTCACAAACCAATGATTAGCAAAATGATAGCAATTAGTTCACTAGCTTCGAAACTTTTTGCTAATTTAAATAATATAAACCCCCACACGCCTACAAGTATAGAAACCATCGCTTCGTCAAAGAACCACCTCGCATTCGGTTTAGCATTCCATGGTTTCCAGCAGCGACAAAGCATTAATACTTACTAATCACAAACTACATAAAATTGCACCATTTGACCGTGGCATAATGATCCGTCTTAAATCAGAACCATATCCATAGGACCATGGCCCATTTGAAGCTCTGTTTTTTTTTCGTTGTCTCCACAAGCCATTCTCTCAGTTGAATGAGTTTATGGCAGTTTGATGGTTGTGGATGAGGTTTTTTTTTTCTCATACTGCGCTTGTAAACTAAACAACCGTATTCCATTCGGTTTCAACCAAACGGCTGTAAAGTTGGCTCATAGTTAAACTACAAAGTGTATACGCACGGAGTGAAGTTGGTATAGGCTAGGAGCTAGACTTGGGACTATTAAGACACGTATCTTTGCCCAATGCCAAATGCGCGTAACATTGGTTTCCGCTGGCTTGCAGAGATCGGCCATGGACCAATTTACTCAGCTGCCGCCGGAAGAAAAGCGACGGCATCTTTTCGACCCAATCGGTGCAAGAATGTGCAGAGAAGATTTTATTGGCTAGCGTTGCTGCACTGTAATGCAAAATGTGAAGGGAACCTCCGAACGAATCGTTGCTCGACGAAAACAGTTCTTGACAAGTAACAGCAGTGGAATCAAAATTTCCTGAAAAATGCGTGTTTCAGAATGAAAAATTCGGTTAACGTACAACGATAGATTTTGTTTTACTAAGGGCCGATTTCTTCACCCTCGCTAAACCCTGAAGCCAGGTTTAAACGTACTGGTGTACTTGGTTTAAAAGTTAAGCGACAAATGACAGTGATCAACTTGTAAACACTCTGAGATGTAGAAATTTCACAAAAAATGTAATGATAGCAAAAATGAAATCTTTTGATGACATATTTGAAAAAAAAAATACTTGAACATAGATCAAAGGAAGATTTTAATTTGTTGCTGAAATTCTGTTCATCCCAAGGGGATGACGGGGATTCTCACAGTTTTATCCAATTTATAAACTCTTTAAATTTAAAGAGTTTCATATTTTCTTCTAATTTTTGTTCTAACTACATTCAATTGGCTACAGATTGGTAAGTAGGGAAAGTTATCAAAAGCTTGTTGCCATAGTATTCAATCGCGAGCAAGAATTTGAAATATCTAGATCGGAAAACTAGAAGTGGTAGGCTTGAAATCATGCGGAATAATCTTTTGTCTTTTGCTTGTAGAAGTTGGATTTAGGCATAGTCTCAGCGACAATCAACTTTATAATTTTCACATGCTTTAATAGTTTCGCTTTTTATTTAATTATGATTCCATAATTTTTTTTTGTTTTAATTATATTTTCTTCGAAAATTTGACTGATTTATTTATTTGTAATGCTTTAAAAATTTTGTTAATTTTACTTAGTTTGATCAAATTTATCAAATATTCAACTTTATTAGTTTTGTTCATTTATCTGTTTTGTCAATTCATTCATTTTATTTCATTAAATTTTGTACCATTTTATTTTCATCGTTTTTCTTTTTTTTTCATTCTATTAAAATTCATTAATTGATATTATGGGGCCTTTCAAATCCCTATATATTTTATGCAATCGTAAAATGAAACAAAGGTAATAGGGTAAGAACACTATATTTCGCCACCCTAAATGATTCCGCTTAAATTGCTTTTAAATCCATATTTTCTATATATTAATGAAGTATATAGAACGTATATAGAGAACTAGCCTTCCTTGCATCTACCCGATTACATTTTACTGATAAATATTAATATTTCGTAGTAAATACCAATTATCATTCAATAATAATTGTTTTAATTTTCGTCCCTTGTTTTTAATTTTCGCCACCACTTAGAGTCAATTTACGCCACCCTTGAGTTCTGTAATCAAGTTATACATTTTTAATGCCATAACGTATTCAAAAATCGAAATAAACAATTATGAACAAAACGAAAATAATTTGTGTTTCATTATTCAGAAACATGTAATTCATTTTATTGAAAATTGAAAATTGAAAATTCAGAAAAGTTATAAAAAGCTTTTGTATCGTAGTTGAAATCAAACGTTCTTTTTGCGGGATTTCCCTTTCGCAGTTTGCTTCATCAGTTTCTCCTCTCGCTTCTTTTCGTTCTTCATTTCTGTTGCAATCTTTCGCTGAATTCGTACAACTTTTCTATTCTTTTTCTCTTTATTAATACGCTTTTTTTCTTCTTCCTTCTGCTTGAATTCCTGGACGAATTCATCTGATGTTAACACGTGGTATCGTTTCGACTTGTATTCCCGCTTTGCAACACGTTTTGGAGTTGGTGGTATGTTGAGAAAATCCTTCAAAGGCGTCCTTGAAGGTCCTGGCACTGCAACATCGAAAACTTCACTTTCCTTGTCGTGTGGGGTTAAGGGCAGTGTATCCAAATTTTTCTCAGTGGATTCATTCGCGGACGTTGGTGCAGCAGCAAAAAATTCACCATAATCAAAATCGCATAATTGACCTTTTACATTTTCGTGCGGTGCGTTCATTACTTCCGGAAAGTTTTGCTGTAGAGCTCTAAAGATGTTGAATAATGCTGCATCCGCATCGTTGTCCAGACAGACGAAATCAGTTTTGTATTTTTTGATTCTCATCTTTCCGATTGCTGATGCACATTGTTTAAGCGTCTCTTTTGCTTTCTGAAGCTGTGGTTCCAAAGATGGTTCAACGGAAATTGATACCGATGGCGGTGTAATTAACTCCTGCATTGCGGCACTTTGCCCTATGCATTTGGATGGATCAATCGCATTGCGGTTCCACGGAAAAATTCCAGATGCTCTGAAGCCGTTTTGAATGGTTTTCACTGTCAGGGAGTTCCGCAAACAGTCTTGCAAAACTTTCGCAAAATTATGCGTTGTTACAGCACCGTTCGGGTTATCGCGACAAAAACGCTCTACAGCTTTCGGCCAACCAATTTTTAATGGTTTAAATGGTTTAAACATCCGCAGGTTGCATTATCCTGGTTAGGTTTGGATATAAAGCGATCAATATTATGTCCAGTTGGCGGCACAACTACGATGTTTTCAAGTTGATATGACTGCTGTGACCGTCAATTATAAAAATTACTGTTTTTTTACCTTTCTGGCCACCAAATATGGATCCAAGACGTTTCTTATGTAGTCTCGGAAGACATCGGACGTCATCCAGCCGCTATCAGATTTGGCAATGCCCCACTTCGATGGAACACTATCTACTACAGCTTTTGGGATTGTCTTATAAGGATAGATAATGGTAGGTGGAACTGTGTCACCAGATGCGAAGAACGAAATCATCGTCGTTATGTTGAGCTTGCTTGAGTTTTTTTCAACATCGTAGACATTTCGGCTTCCTCGCAAAACGAAAACTGATTTGTTTTTAGGGTTTAGATAGAAAGATGTTTCATCCCCATTAATAATGCGCTGTGGATCCTGAAGAATCTCGGTGAATCCTTCAGTTGTCAGATATTCATCGATTTTATCAAACCAGGAATGTATGTTGGCCAGTGACACCGTAGCACTTGCTTTTGTAATAAATTATGGAGTCCGCACGGAAATTTTTGGATGTCGTTTTAGAAAAAGCTTCATCCACGTGCGCCCTGAAAAACTGAAGATGTTGTGGAAAAAGCTACATTATTAAGTATTATGACCTACCTGGTACGTTATTTGGAAATGTGTGTGTCCTGAGGTTTGCGTCCAAAAATGTCTGAACATTATACAGCAACAACTGCTTTGTCACGGGAAATCCACGCCTTTGCATATCGAAAACCCATTCCTCTATCTCAAGCTCTTCATCCAGTGTCAAAACTGTTGCCGGCCCAGGTCGAAACACTGTTTGATCCTTTTTCCTAAGTCGTGACCTAATCGTCGACCGAGGAATACCATAATGTTTAGCTGCTTTCTTCACGCTCATATCCTTAGTTTGAATTTTGGAAATTGCAGCAGCAAGCTCAGCCTCTGAATACAATTTTCTATATTGTGTTGGCCTCTAAAAGTAATGAAAATGAATATATATGTAAATAAATGTGTAATATACGAATATAAATGTAAAGGAAACAGAAATATCCAAGGGAATTACCATTTTCAACACAGCAGCGAACCGACGCAACCGAACGCAATTGTTTGTTTACTTTTTTGACAGCAGGTGAACTGGGGGGGGGGGGTGAAAACTAGCACAGTAGCAATTTCAAGAACAGGGTAGGCGATTTCGCCAGGGGTGATAATTAAAATCGTGTTGTTTTTGGAGTTATATAGCGCCACCATTTCTATAGCAAAAATGTTCAAAACTTTCAGAATTTCATGTGAACAGATGATGCAGTTGTATTGCAAATATTCGAATTTAGTTAAAATAAACAAATTTCCTGCTGGTTCTGCGATTTAATACCATTTTTCTAGAAATTCTCGAATGTGATGTTTCTTGTTGTGTCGAAAAATAAAGCACTATCGATGGACCATTTTTTTGGTTCCAAGATTAAACGATGAAATTTTCCCATTTATTAATTGATTATCTCCTTGTTACTAGTGTTTTTTTATTCATGTACTTCGATTTGTTATAGCTTTATACGTTTTCTAGTTCATGAAAAAGCTGCTTGTTTCAACAGGATGGCAGGAACTAATGCAGTGGCGAATTATAATGCTTCTACCCTAACACATTTTTCATGAAAATAGCTGAAACAAAAACTTTATCCTTCTCGCTTCTTTAAATTCTCGCTCTTTGTGTTCATGCTACTTTATTATTTCTCATTGCTTGTTTATTGAACGAAACTGTCAACAATTTGATGGATTCAGCTCGTTTAGGATGATTTGTGCTCCATTGCCGTTGATCCATTATCGCAGGTCCTTGCTAAAACGGCAACTGGCTAAATCTGGTCAGAACGTAGCTACACCATCATGAAACTTAATGAAAGGTAAAATCTGTCATGGTACTCCATTTTGAACACTTTCGAATTTGTAGTCTTATCCGTCCAACAGTAACAGATCGCTTGCCAAACTACAATTCTTTTTCGTGAAAACAAACTTGAACCTGCCAAGAAGCTTACCACGAGAAATATTTGATTAAAATCGGCTTTCGCATATATTAATTTTATTCAATTCGTTTTTTTTTGGTAAGGCACGTTTGCGTTAACTTAAAGGTGCCATTTTTTCGTTGAATTAACATTTTGAATTTCTTAAAACTAGATGGTTACACATTTCAATATTACTTTATATAAGGAAAGTAAAAAAAAATACAGCTAACTTACACATATACAAGAGGGGGTAATATAAAATTCGTAGGATTAGGGGGATTTTGTGTGTTTTTTGTATAGTAATGCACTTTATGATTTTTAGAAGCGAGATTGTTGGGGCATATTACAAGCTTATTAACTAGAAATAACTAGAGGGAATGGTTCAATTTTATTAAGATTAGGGGGATTAATAAGGGCCTTTTTTAAGTAGTGGTACTGTTGGGCATTTCTTAACGAGATTAAATATTGATCAACTAAAACTAGAAGATAGGGAGCACTTAAGTTTTGGGAAGAGATTCAATCAATCAATCAATCAATCAATTGGGAATCGACAGTAAGGATTACAGATTCGGACGGATGCATCATGTATTGGGACGCCGGGCGGTCTTCCTCGAGCCGGCAGGGGTCCATCCAGATGACTTCGTAGTACGGCTCAGATGCGGTCGGCAACACATCGCGTTGCACGTGTGATGATGTACTGTAGGTCTCGTGTTGTTGGGTAATTCGACAGAGATGTTTTGTCTCGTCTTGGAGTCACATCAAACCATCGTTAGGGTACGGCAGGCGAAAGCGGGCACTTCTGAGAATGATATGAAAAAGATGATATTGGCAGTTAAATCTGGATATTGATAGTTTTCAAGAAGGTGTATATGAGGGACATATAGAAGAGATCGCGGCTTGCCAGTATATATTGAACCGGGACATTGGGTGATCTTTCTCGGGCCCGGAGTTGAGATCTGGCGGAACAGTACTCGGCGCATGCCCAGGCAATATGTTCGATTTCGTGATAACCGTTGCCACAAGCGCAGATACCGCTATCCGCGAGCCCAATACCTCGAAGATGAGCGTCCAGCGTGTAGTGATTGGACATGAGCCGAGACATCACGCGAATGAAATCCCGACCCACATCCATCCCCTTCAACCAAGGTTTCGTCGATACCTTAGGGATTATCGAATGTAGACACCTTCCCAGTTCACCATTGCTCCATGAAGTTTGCCAACTTTCGAGGGTTCTCTAATGAGTAATACTGAAAAATTCGCTGAAGCTAATTGGTCTTTCATATATGTCACCTTCTAAAGCGCCCGCCTTAGCTAAAGAGTCCGCTTCTTCATTACCTGAAATGGAGCAGTGCTAGGGAACCCAAACTAAGGTAATCTTGTACGATCTTACAGACAAAGCACGCAGGCGCTCCCAGATTTTCCCCAGAAAATATGGAATGTGCTTTCTAGGTTTAATTGAACGGAGAGCCTCGATTGAGCTGAGGCTATCCGAGACAATAAAGTAATGATCGGTGGGCAAAGTATCAATGATCCCAAGGGTATACTGAATAGCAGCAAGTTCTGCAACGTAAACTGAAGCAGAATCATTGAGTTTGAATGAGGCGGTGAGATTTTGATTGAATATACCGAAGCTAGTGGAGCCGTTGAGGCTGGACCCGTCGGTGTAAAACATCTTGTTGCAGTCGACTTCTCGCAATTTACTATGATAGATGCTTGGGATCACTTGCGGACGTATGTGATCCGGGATTCCACGAATCTCGTCCTTCATGGATGTGTCGAAGAATACAGTTGAATCAGAAGCATGACGGAGATTGACACGGTTGGGATAGTATGAAGAAGGACTGATATTTTGTGCATTGTAATCGAAGTACAAGGACGTAAATCGGGTTTGAGAATTGAGCCCGACAAGCCTTTTGAAATTTGCAATTACTAACGGGTTCAAGATATCGCATCGGATGAGCGGAAGGACGCCCGCCAGCATTTCTAGACTCATCGTATGTGTCGAGTGCATGCAACCCAAAGCAATACGCAAACAACAATATTGGATTCGCTCTAGTTTGAAGAAGTGTATGTTCGCAGCGGAGCGGAAACAGAAACTCCCGTACTCCATCACCGACAATATCGTTGTTTGGTACAGCCTAATCAGGTCTCCTGGGTGGGCACCTCACCATGTTCCGGTTATTGTACGGAGAAAGTTGATCCTTTGTTGGTACTTCTGTTTCAGATACCTAATGTGACATCCCCAGGTTCCTTTAGAGTCGAACCGGACCCCGAGATATTTGAAAGTTGAATCCTGAGCAATAGTTTAACCCATTAATTGAAGCTGTAGTTGCGCTGGTTCACGCTTCCTTGAAAATACGACTAGCTCAGTTTTCTCCGTGGAGAACTCGATACCTAGCTGGAGGGCCCAAGCAGACAAATTGTCCAAGGTATCTTGCAATGGTCCTTGCAGATCGACGGTTTTGGGATCTGTAATAGAGACCACACTGTCATCTGCAAGCTGCCTTAGCGTGCAGGAATTGACAAGACATTCATCAATGTCATTCACATAAAAGTTATAGAGAAGGGGGCTTAGACATGAGCCCTGGGGAAGACCCATGTAGCTAATTCGTGATGTCGATAAATCACCATGCGAAAAATGCATATGTTTTTCAGACAGCAAGTTTAGCAAAAAGTTGTTTAGACTCGGTGAAAGACCATGCTGGTGCAGCTTCTCAGAAAGAATTGTGATAGAAACTGAATCAAAAGCCCCCTTTATATCTAGGAAAACTGACGTCATCTGCTCTTTGCTAGCATAAGCCATTTGAATTTCTGTTGAGAGCAACGCAAAACAGTCGTTCGAGCCTTTGCCTTTGCGCAAACCTAATTGTGTATCTGACAGTAAGCCATTTGCTTCAACCCAATTGTCGAGGCGAAACAAGATCAACAACTTTCGAATACAGGACAGCATCGCAATCGGTCGATGCGAGTTGTGGTCGGAGGCTGGTTTTCCTGGTTTTTGGATGGCGATGACCTTCACTTGCCTCCAGTCATGAGGGACAATGTTACCCTCAAGAAACTTATTAAATAAGTTCAACAAGCGTCTCTTGGCAGAGTCTGGCAGATTCTTTAAGAAGTTAAATTTGATTCTGTCTAGCCCTGGGGCTTTATTGTTACATGACAAGAGAGCAAGTGAGAACTCCACCATCGTAAACGGTGTTTCGTTCGCGTTACCGTGAGGGGACGCGGTGCGGTAGATCTTCTGTGCCGGAGCGGAATCCGGACAAACCTTCTTGGCAAAATTGAATATCCAACGGTTTGAATATTCCACACTATCGTTAGTACTGTTTCGGTTTCGTAAGGCCGTACTCCAAAGAGTGCTCATCGATGTTTCTCTCGTTAGCCCGTCGACGAACCGGCGCCAGTAGCTACGTTTTTTGGCTTTCATCAAACTCTTCATGCGCGTTTCCGCCATCGCGTAGTGGTCTGAGCACTCTCTATCCCACCATGGATTGGGAGGACACCCACGAGAGTTCGCGTCTGGTACACGTTTAGTCTGAGCTTGAATCGCGGTATCGAGAATCAAGCCAGCCAGGAACCCGTACTCTTCCTCCAGAGGAAGCTCTTGAGTGGACTCGATTTTGTCGGATACCGCGGACGCATATTTCTTCCACTCAATATTTCGTGTGAGGTCATACGAAATATTGATTGTATTCGGTGGTCCTGAACCGTTAGCAATATTAATTACGATTGGAAGATGGTCGCTACCGTGAGGATCAGATACTACCTTCCACATGCAATCTAACCGCAGCGATGTCGAGCAGAGGGACAGGTCTAAGGCGCTTGGACGCGCTGGAGTGGCAGGAATCCGTGTCATTTCACCCGTATTCAAAATGGTCATATTGAAGTTGTCGCAAAGCTCATGGAGTAGGGTAGATCGATTATCGTCATGAAGGCAACCCCATGTCGTGCCGTGAGAGTTGAAGTCACCTAAAACTAGCCTCGGTGCGGGGAGGAGTTCCGCAATATCGCAAAGCCGTCGGTGGCTAACTGAGGCTCTAGGGGGGATGTAGGTGGAAGCAATGCAAAGGTCTTTGCCTTTAATTCTGGTTTGGCAAGCGACAACTTCAATGCCTGGTGTCGAGGGGAGGTCGATCCGATTGAAAGAATAGCACTTTTTGATCCCCAAAAGTACTCCTCCGTAAGAGTCTTCTCGATCCAAGCAAATAATATTAAAACCGTGAAAGTGTAGGGTTATTTCTGAAGTGAGCCGTGTCTCGCATAGGGCAAATGCATCGCATTTCAAATTATTTAGTAAGATTTTAAACGAATCGATTTTCGGGATAATGTTTCTGCAATTCCACTGTAGAACAGTGATTAAATCATTGACCACGTTCGATGAATTAGCCATCGAAGGATACAATCGCTGAAAGGAGGGGCCATTTCGCAGTGAACTGCATCAAGGATGTTTTTACTGCGGGGAGAAGGCTTATCAAGATACTTTTAAGGGGATCAGAAATATTTAACACTGTAAGAATAGGTTCCACAATGTCAGAGAAATTTATTAAGCCAGAACTGTTTTCTTTCTCTGGCTGAGATATGGGAACACTTGGGGTTTTTGATGTTCCTGGAAGTGCTGGGAACTCCTTTTCTGAGCTCAGGTTACTGAGACCGGGAGCGATTTGCTTCGGTTTTGCACCAGTACTTCCTTGAGTAGTCATTTTAGGGGGCCCATGAAGAGACACCTTCTGGCCTTTACGACGAAGCTTGGGAGAAGAAATGTTCCTCCTTTTTCTATTGCTTCTAGGCACAGCAGAAGATGTTCCCTCCTGGGGTTCATAACAGTCGCCTTCGTCAGTAGACAAGTAAAGATGTTCGTAGAGACAGGTGGCGTAGCTATCTTAAGCATTTCTGCAAAAGATCGCTTAGAGCGTCCCTGAAGGGAACGCTTAAGATTCTCCTCGCGCTGTTTGTACGCGGGACATAAAGGGAGATCATGTGCGTTTCCTCCACAGTAGAGACACTTCTCGACATCCCTTCCACAGGAATCATCCGCACGATTCCCACCGCATTTCCCACAGCGGGCCTTATTGGTACAATGGGATGCTGTGTGTCCCAATTTATTTATGACCCGCGGCACAAAGAGGCGAACAGGTAGACGAACCTTGTCAAAGAGGAGGTAATTGGGTAGGGCAGAGCCGGCGAAGGTCACCCGATAAGAGTCTGAGTTGACGTATATTTTCTTGCCGTCAGCTGCGACTGATGCTGAATGCAAACGTTTGCATTCCAGTATCTTCACTGGCTTAAGCATGGGGTTTTTGAAACAGCCAGTCCCATATTTTAGCAGGTCCTCGCAATTCAGACTCGAATCGGAAACGACCCCACTGACTTCAACCCTGCTAGCTGGAATATACATCCTGTACTCCTTCGTAAAGGGCTCGTAGCCAGCAATATCGTTTGCCTGAGTTGAACTGTTAACCACCACCCGAAGCTTATCAGGGCGAATTTTCGATATTTCTGTCACGGCCGAATACCGATCCGTCAGAACTCGAGAAATCTGCAACAGATTCAAACACTTTTTTTCTTTGGTCCGAAAGAAGATCACAAATGGCCCGGTGGCCGAGCTCGGATATACCTTGAGCCGGGGAGCCAATTTTATTTCGACGTCCATCTCACCTTGAGATGAACGGCGCGCCGTCAGGGGAAGTCATTTTTGCACGGGCCTATTGCCCAGTGCACGTTATTAAGACAACCAAGAAGGGGAAACGAAAACTAATACTTAGCTTGTGTAGGTAACGGTAACCAGACGGCTTACTAGAAGAACACTGCTTCACTTCACTGACCGGCTAACGGTACTCAGAAACAGAAACACAAAAGAAAGGAAAAAATACTGAAATCTCAACTAGGCGTAGAGTGTGCAAATAACCTTGAACGCGGATTAACACTATTTGTCGCTATAGAGTGTACGGACCGATGACAAAAGACTTCTATCTCGACTGAGTGCTCGATAACGAATGAAGTGACAATTTATTGATTTCGAGAAAAACGATTTCAAAGTTTGAATAGCAGTCCCTTTACATTATAATTGGAAAACAATTTTCGCCATAGTTCTTGCTTATTGTTGCATATTTCAAATCTGGCAAAAGTCGAATGTAGCTAAAGTAATTCTATATCAAGTGCTATCATTATCTCATTTTTTGATGTTTTGCGACTTAGTCCGGTCTGACTTAACACAGACCGTATGAAAAAGGCAAAAATGACCCAAAATCCAAAAAGTCAATCTTTGTCAAATTTTTTTCGAGATTACATCAAATCTCGACATTTCGTGCATTTTAAAGACATTTGGATGCCATGCCTTTGAACATTATTCAGTTCTCGCTTACATGGAATCAAGATCCGTCGTAGGCCAATGTAGAAAAAGCGAATTTAGTTAGTCATTATTGGTCTAGACTGGCAAATCCAAATATTTTACACCTATTTTAATAAGTTTTGTATCATTTTGGTATGGGGCCATCCATATACCATGTGGACAATTTAGGGGAGGGTAGGTGTCACGAGAAAGTCCACGCTTGTGCATGGGAAGGGGGCTGTGGTATTGGAAATATCTACGTGGATTTTCAGACTACGTCTTTGTTTTCGATATGGGATTGCACGTTGCAAATTCAACAAAAATGGTATGAAAAGTGGTCATCATCGACTATTTAAGGAGCAGATTAGGTCGGACAAGCTCAGTTGCCTGTTGAACTGCATGCAGGGCATTTCGTTGTGTGCTTTCTGAAAGTACGCTGCGCGGTGCCGTTCAAAAGGCGATTGAGTTTGTCCGATTAAACACCATGCTTTCCCTTGTGCTGTATTCACTTGAAGCACAAATTTTATGTACAATCACGAACGCATTAATTCGAATAAAACACGTGCTCAAAGTCGCTTGTACAGTCGAGCTACATATGCAAACACTGTTAACATAGCGTCGTGGTACTAGTTGTCTCTTTTTTTTTTTTTTTTATTCATTTCGTTTATTTGATAGGCACAAATGCGTTAGCTTGGCGGTGCCAAATTCTTTTGTTTTTACATTTTTTATATTTTAAAACTAGGAGGTTACAATGTTGAAATATTTTTTTTAAAAAAGAAAAATTTTACAGCTATCTTAAGACTAGAAATAAGATTCTATATACAAGAGAGGGGGCGAAAGATTTTTTTTATGAAAAAATTTTAAAACAAGGAATTCAATAGTAATAATTTTTAGGAAATATTTACAGTTATCTTAAAACTAACAATATAGTTTGGAACACAAAAGGGGGAACAAATATTTATGAGAAAATTCGCAGGTGTTTTAAGACTAGGGATACAATACTATTTACAAGATGGGGGACAATAGTTTTAACAAAGAGGTAAAATTACAACTATCTTAAAACTAGGAATACAGAATACAAATTTGAACTTTTTTAGCGGAGACTTATGCTTGGTCAAGATATTCAGAGGGGGGCTGTAGAAGCAGTTGTATCAAGGACAGGGGAGAGAAAGCGTAGATGGTGACCGGGAGAGAAGAGCAAAACTTGCAACTTTCGCTCAAACGGGAGATCAGCGAAAGATTACCGCCTCAGTCTAGTAGGTCGGATTGGCGGATGGTATTCTTCGGACCCGCGGGGAATCCTTCAAAAGTCATCGGACCTTGAGTCGCTCTCGCTTCAGTTTCCGTAGTGGTAAGTGCGACGGCGGTTACATAGTTGCAGTCTGGAGCTGATCGGTCCCACAAGGCAAGAGAAAGCTTCTAAAACGAGAAATAAAAAGAGAGGGGCTAAATTGGGATATTTGTCGTTTTTATGAAAGTATAAATAAGGGACATATAGGGGAAATCACGATTTGCCAGCATATCTCGGACTGGGACATTGGGTGGTCTACCTCGGGCCCGAAGGGAATCCTTTAACTGAGACCTGGCGTCCAAGTACCCGGCGCATACCCAGACAACGTGCTCGATGTCGTGATAGCCCTCGTCACAAGCGCACAGACTACTCTCCGCAAGCCCAATACGCCGCAGATGCGCATCCAAGGTGTAGTGGTTGGACATAAGTCGGGACATTACACGAATAAAATCCCGACCCACATCCATCCCCCTGAACCAAGGCTTCGTTGATACCTTTGGGATAATGGAATGTAGCCATCGTCCAAGTTCACCATTGCTCCACGAGGTTTGCCAACTGTTGAGTGTCCTCTGACGACAAATACTAAAAAATTCGTTGAAGCAGATTGGTCTTTCGTATATGTCACCATTTAATGCGCCCACCTTTGCTAATGAGTCGGCCTTTTCATTGCCCGGGATAGAGCAATGAGAGGGGACCCAAACAAAGGAAATTTGATAAGATTTTTCAGATAACGTACACAAGGACTCCCGTATCTTCCCCAGGAAATATGGGAATTGCTTTTTGGGCTTCATCGCACGAAGAGCCTCGATGGAGCTGAGGCTGTCCGAAATGATGAAGTAGTGATCTGTGGGCAGAGTGTCGATGATCCCAAGGGTGTACTGAATTGCAGCTAACTCTGCGACGTAAACTGAAGCGGGATCATTGAGCTTGAATGAAGCGGTGATAGTATTGTTGAAGATACCGAAGCCAGTGGACCCATCGAGATTTGATCCGTCAGTGTAGAACATTTTGTCACAGTCGACTTCTCGGAATTTATTATAAAATATATTGGGGATCACTTGCGGGCGTATATGGTCCGGGATTCCACGAATCTCTTCCTTCATGGATGTGTCGAAGAATACAGTAGAATCAGAAGTATCTAGGAAACGAACACGGCTGGGAGTATATGAAGAAGGATTAATGCTCTGTGCCATGTAGTCGAAGAACAAGGCCATAAATCGGGTTTGAGAATTAAGCTCGACGAGCCTCTCGAAGTTTTCAATCACCAACGGGTTCAGAATGTCGCATCGGATGAGCAATCGATATGAGAGTTCCCAAAATCGATTTTTTAGCGGAAGAACGCCCGCCAGCACTTCGAGACTCATCGTATGGGTCGAATGCATGCAACCCAAGGCAATGCGCAAGCAACGATACTGGATTCTCTCCAGTTTGATGAAGTGTATGTTCGCAGCGGAGCGGAAACAGAAACACCCGTACTCCATCACCGACAATATCGTTGTTTGGTATAACCTGATCAGGTCTCCTGGGTGAGCACCCCACCATGTTCCAGTTATTGTTCGGAGAAAATTGATCCTTTGTTGGCATTTCTGTTTCAGATACCTAATGTGACATCCCCAGGTACCTTTAGAGTCGAACCAGACCCCGAGATATTTAAATGTGAAAACCTGGTTGATCGTTGCACCCATTAATAGAAGCTGGAGTTGCGCCGGCTCACGCTTCCTAGAAAAAACAACCAACTCAGTTTTCTCCGTGGAGAACTCAATACCCAGCTGAAGAGCCCAAGCAGACAAATTGTCCAAGGTATTTTGTAATGGTCCTTGCAAGTCGGCAGCTTTGGGCCCTGTAACAGAGACCACCCCGTCGTCTGCAAGTTGCCTTAGCGTGCATGAATTGGCAAGACAATCGTCAATGTCATTCACGTAGAAATTGTAGAGCAGGGGACTTAGACATGAGCCCTGGGGAAGACCCATGTAGCTAAATCGCGATGTTGTTAAATCGCCATGCGAAAAGTGCATGTGCTTTTCAGACAACAGGTTTAGCAAAAAGTTATTTAAAATTGGCGAAAGACCATGCTGGTGCAGCTTCTCTGACAGAATGTTGATAGAAACTGAGTCAAAAGCCCCCTTAATATCCAAGAAGACTGATGCCATTTGCTCTTTGTTAGCATAGGCCATTTGGATTTCTGTAGAAAGCAACGCAAGGCAATCGTTCGTCCCTTTGCCTTTGCGGAAGCCAAATTGTGTATCTGACAGTAAGCCATTTGCTTCAACCCAATTGTCGAGGCGAAACAAGATCATTTTCTCGAACAACTTCCGAATACAGGACAGCATTGCAATCGGCCGATATGAGTTGTGGTCGGAGGCTGATTTTCCTGGTTTTTGGATGGCGATGACCTTCACTTGCCTCCAGTCATGAGGGACAATGTTACCCTCAAGAAACTTGTTAAATAAATTCAACAAGCGCCTTTTTGCAGTGTCAGGTAGATTCTTCAGCAAGTTGAATTTGATTCTGTCTAACCCTGGGGCGTTATTGTTGCATGATAAGAGAGCAAGTGAGAACTCCACCATCGAAAACGGTGTTTCGTTCGCGGTATCGTGAGGAGACGCGGCGCGGTACGTTTTCTGTACCGGGACAGAGTCCGGACAGATCTTCTTGGCGAAAGCGAATATCCAACGGTTTGAATATTCCACGTTCTCGTTGGTACTATTACGGTTACGCATACGTCGAGCCGTACCCCAAAGAGTGCTCATCGCTGTTTCTCTCGTTAACCCGTCGACGAACCGGCGCCAATAACTACGTTTTTTGGCTTTCATTAGACTCTTCATTCGCCTTTCTAACGACGCGTACTGTAGATAGCTAGCGGGTAACCCGTCTTCCCGGAAGGCCTTATATGCAGTGGACTTTTCCGCGTACAGCTCTGAGCACTCTTTATCCCACCACAGGGTGGGAGACCGTCCATGGGTATTCGCGCTGGGTACTGGTTTAGTCTGAGCTTGATTCGCACTGTCGAGAATCAAGCCAGCCAAAAACCTGTACTCTTCCTCCGGAGGAAGTTCTTGAGTGGATTCGATTTTAACGGATATCGCGGTCGCGTAACTCTTCCAATCAATGTTCCGTGTGAGGTCATACGATACATTGATTGTTTCCGATGGTCTTGAACCGTTAGCAATTGAAATCACGATAGGCAAATGGTCGCTACCGTGGGGATCAGGGATCACCTTCCACATGCAATCTAACTGTAGCGAAGTCGAGCATAGAGATAAATCCAACGCGCTTGCGCGTGCTGGTGGTGTAGAAATCCGCGTCATTTCTCCCGTGTTTAAGATGGTCATGTTGAAATTATCGCAAAGATCTTGGATTAATGTTGATCTATTATCATCATGAAGGCAGCCCCATACCGTACCGTGCGAGTTAAAGTCTCCCAGAACTAGCCGCGGTGCCGGTAAGGATTCCGTGATATTACAAAGCGTTCGGTGCCCTACCGAGGCTCTAGGAGGAATGTAGATGGAAGCAATGCAAAGGTCTTTACCTTTGATTAAAACTTGACAAGCGACAATTTCAATGCCTGGTGTCGAAGGGAGGTTAATTCGGTTGAAAGAATAGCACTTTTTGATCCCCAAAAGTACTCCTCCATAGGGGTTTTCTCGATCCAGACGAATTATATTAAAGTCGTGGAAGTTGAGATTTATATCGGAAGTTAACCAAGTTTCACATAATGCGAAAGCATCACATTTTAAACTATTTAGTAAAAATTTAAAGGAATCGATTTTCGGGAGGATACTTCTGCTGTTCCACTGTAGAACAGTGATCGAATCGGTGACCTCGTTCGATGACTTAGCCATCGAAGGATACGATCGCTGCAAGGAGGGGCCATTTAGTAGTCAACTGCTTCAAAAATGTTTGCACTATAGGGAGAAAACGTATCAGAAGGCTTTTAAGAGGATCAGTAATATTGAAAGCTGTGAAAATTAAGTCCACTATGTCAGAAAATTTCATTAGTCCGCTACTGGACTGAGTATCTGTTTGAAAAAAGGGGACACTTGGGGTTTTTGGTGTCCCTGGAAGTGGTGGGTACTCCTTGTTAGAATTAATATTTCCAAGTCCTGGAGCAAATTGCTTCGGCTTTTGTGCATCACTTCCGTTGGATTTATTGATTGCGGTTGGCGCACTCTGAGTGGACGACACCTTGGCACCCTTACGAGGCAATGTAGGGGAGGCTAGATTTCTCCTCTTCCTGGATTCCCCTGGGTTAACCAATGATGTTCCCTCTTGTGGGTCGTCAGATTCTTGCTCAACGCCAGCCAAAAGAGCAAAGGAATTTTCGGAAGGGACAGATGGCGAAGCATTCTTTAGCATTTCTGCATAAGAGTGCCTCGAGCGATCCTTAAGGGAGCGCTTAATTTTATCCCCGCGCTGCTTGTACGCCGGGCATGACTTAAGAGCATGCGGAGGGCCCCCGCAGTAAATACACTTCTCAGTTTCTCCACCGCAAGCGTCATCCTCATGCTCTCCCTCGCATTTGCCGCACCGTTTTTTATTGCCACAATAAGTGGCTGTGTGGCCCAGTTGCTTGCAATTGCTGCAGTTCATTACCCGCGGTACAAATAGGCGAACAGGTAGGCGAACCTTATCCAGGAGGACATAGTTGGGAAGAGCAGATCCGGAGAAAGTCACCCGAATCGAGTCTGACGGAGAATAAGTTGTCTTATCATCTTCAGTTTTTGCGGAATACAATTGCTTGCATTCCAGAATTTTCACCTTTTGAAGTGAAGGGTCCTTAAAGCAGCCAACCCCGTACTTCAACAGGTCTTCGCACTTTAGACCCGGTTCGGCGACGACCCCATCGATCTCCACAACTCTACAAGGCACATACACTTTGAATTGCTTCGTAAAACGCTCGCTGCGAGCAATCTGGTTTGCCTGGTCGAGGTCATTTACTATAACGCGTATCTTATTAGCTCGAACACGTGTTATCTGAGCCACGGACGGGTAGTTGGCAGTCAGCTCCCGTGAGATTTCTAGAATATTGGGCGATTTCGTGTTGGGCCGGAAATACACCACCCAGGGTCCAGTCGAACTGGCTGGGTATGTTTTAATACGGGGAGGACTGGGGGAATCAGGGGAGGGAGTAATTTCGGGTTTATCCGGTATATCCATGGGAATATCATTCCCATCCAATGTTACTTCGCCCTCGGCCATTTAGGCACGAGGATAACACGTGGTGTAAACGAGAGATGAAACTTATATTCAGGGGAAAGGGCAGAAGTAGAGACCGATCGGGGAAAGGGAAATGAAAGAAAAAAAAAATACTTAGCTTATATAGCGGCGATTCCGGCTATTCTGGTATTCACTTCACCAGCCTGGGCACCGGCGAACAAAGACTGCCTCGAACAATGGTTGACCTTCACTGACAATTTATTCTTGTTCACTTTATGCACAGCACCAGAAAACGAACTGCTTCGATCGAGAGCTCGGAGAGTTATATGAGTTGTCTCTTTTTCTCCCCCTTCATCACTACCGTTGACTAATTTTGCTTGCTACGTATCTTCCAATCGTGTACGGAGTCCGTACCGCCCCGGTTGCATGTATCCATGATAACAACCTGTACTTTCGTTGCGCACTGATGAACACTTTCTTAGCAATAAATTTACGCGAGTCTATGGAAAGCGCAACGAAGGTTTATTATTTACGTTCATTGATTCCGCTTGATTCATTTCTACTCAGTCTAGATATACTTTGATTATCTTTAATACAATATTCTACGTACTTCGATATATGAATAAGGCCATTGCATTCGCCACATTTAAATGTCTACTTTCATTCGTTATCGAGCACTCAGTCGAGATAGAAGTCTTTTGTCATCGGTCCGTACACTCTATAGCGACAAATAGTGTTAATCCGCGTTCAAGGTTATTTACACACTCTGCGCCTAGTTGAGGTTTCAGTATTTTTTCCCTTCTTTTGTGTTTCTGTTTCTGAGTACCGTTAGCCGGTCAGTGAAGTGAAACAGTGTTCTTCTAGTAAGCCGTCTGGATACCGTTACATACACAAGCTAAGTATTAGTTTTCGTTTCCCCTTCTTGGTTGTCTTGATAACGTGCACTGGGCAATAGGCCCGTGCAAAAATGACTTCCCCTGACGGCGGTTCATCTCAAGGTGAGATGGACGTCGAAATAAAATCGGCTCCCCGGCTCAAGGTATATCCGAGCTCGGCCACCGGGCCATTTGTGATCTTCTTTCGGACCAAAGAAAAAAAGTGTTTGAATCTGTTGCAGATTTCTCGAGTTCTGACGGATCGGTATTCGGCCGTGACAGAAATATCGAAAATTCGCCCTGATAAGCTTCGGGTGGTGGTTAACAGTTCAACTCAGGCAAACGATATTGCTGGCTACGAGCCCTTTACGAGGGAGTACAGGGTGTATATTCCAGCTAGCAGGGTTGAAGTCAGTGGGGTCGTTTCCGATTCGAGTCTGAATTGCGAGGACCTGCTAAAATATGGGACTGGCTGTTTCAAAGACCCCATGCTTAAGCCAGTGAAGATACTGGAATGCAAACGTTTGCATTCAGCATCAGTCGCAGCTGACGGGAAGAAAACATACGTCAACTCAGACTCTTATCGGGTGACCTTCGCCGGCTCTGCCCTGCCTAATTACCTCCTTTTTGACAAGGTTCGTCTACCTGTTCGCCTCTTTGTGCCGCGGGTCATGAACTGTACTAATTGCAAACAATTGGGACACACAGCCTCCCATTGTAGCAATAAAGCCCGCTGTGGGAAATGCGGTGGGAATCATGCGGATGATTCCTGTGGTAGAGATGTCGAAAAGTGCCTCTACTGTGGGGGAAATCCACATGATCTCCCTTCATGTCCCGCGTACAAACAGCGCGAGGAAAATCTTAAGCGTTCCCTTCAGGGACGCTCTAAGCGATCTTTTGCAGAAATGCTTAAGATAGCTACGCCACCTGTCTCTACGAACATCTTTACCAACTTGTCTACTGACGAAGGCGACTGTGATGAACCCCAGGAGGGAACATCTTCTGCTATGCCTAGAAGTAGTAGAAAAAGGAAGAACATTTCCTCTTCCAAGCTTCGTCGTAAAGGCCAGAAGGTGTCTCTTCATGGTCCCCCTAAAATAACTACTCAAGGAAGTACTGGTGCAAAACCGAAGCAAGTCGCTCCCGGTCTCAGTAACCTGAGCTCAGAAAAGGAGTTCCCAGCACTTCCAGGAACATCAAAAACCCCAAGTGTTCCCATATCTCAGCCAGAGAAAGAAAACAGTGCTGGCTTAATAAATTTCTCTGACATTGTGGACCGTATTCTTACAGCGTTAAACATTTCTGACCCCCTTAAAAGTATCTTGATAAGCTTTCTCCCCGCAGTAAAAACATTCTTGATGCAGTTCACTGCGAAATGGCCCCTCCTTTCAGCGATTGTATCCTTCGATGGCTAATTCATCGAACGAGGTCAAGGATTTAATCACTGTTCTACAGTGGAATTGCAGAAGCATTATCCCGAAAATCGATTCGTTTAAAATCTTACTAAATAATTTGAAATGCGATGCATTTGCCCTATGCGAGACATGGCTCACTTCAGAAATAACCCTACACTTCCACGATTTTAATATTATTCGCTTGGATCGAGAAGACTCTTACGGAGGAGTACTTTTGGGGATCAAAAAGTGCTATTCTTTCAATCGGATCGACCTCCCCTCGACACCAGGCATTGAAGTTGTCGCTTGCCAAACCAGAATTAAAGGCAAAGACCTTTGCATTGCTTCCACCTACATCCCCCCTAGAGCCTCAGTTAGCCACCGACGGCTTTGCGATATTGCGGAACTCCTCCCCGCACCGAGGCTAGTTTTAGGTGACTTCAACTCCCACGGCACGGCATGGGGTTGCCTTCATGACGATAATCGATCTACCCTACTCCATGAGCTTTGCGACAACTTCAATATGACTATTTTGAATACGGGTGAAATGACACGGATTCCTGTCCCTCCAGCGCGACCGAGCGCCTTAGATCTGTCCCTCTGCTCGACATCGCTGCGGTTAGATTGCATGTGGAAGGTAGTCTCTGATCCCCACGGCAGCGACCATCTGCCAATCGTAATTAATATTGCTAACGGTTCAGGGCCACCGAATACAATCAATGTTTCGTATGACCTCACACGAAATATTGATTGGAAGAGCTACGCGTCCGCGATATCCGAAAAAGTAGAATCGACACAAGAGCTTCCTCCGGAGGAAGAGTACGGGTTCCTGGCTGGCTTGATTCTCGATACCGCGATTCAAGCTCAGACTAAACGCGTACCAGACGCGAATTCACGCGGGCGTCCTCCCAACCCATGGTGGGACAAAGAGTGCTCAGACGTGTACGCGGAGAAGGCCGCTGCGTATAAGACCTTCCGGGACGACGGGCTGCCAGCTAGCTACCGACAGTACGCGATGGCGGAAACGCGCATGAAGAGTTTGATAAAAGCCAAAAAACGTAGCTACTGGCGCCGGTTCGTCGACGGACTAACGAGAGAAACATCGATGAGCACTCTTTGGAGTACGGCCCGGCGCTTACGAAACCGAAACAGTACCAATGAGAGCGTGGAATATTCAAACCGTTGGATATTCGATTTTGCCAAGAAGGTTTGTCCGGATTCCGCCCCGGCACAGAAGATCTACCGCGCCGCGTCCCCTCACAATAACGCGAACGAAACACCGTTTTCGATGGTGGAGTTCTCACTTGCTCTCTTATCATGTAACAATAAGGCCCCAGGGCCAGACAGAATCAAATTTAACTTGTTAAAGAATCTGCCAGACTCTGCCAAGAGACGCTTGTTGAATTTATTTAATAAGTTTCTTGAGGATAATATTGTCCCTCATGACTGGAGGCAAGTGAAGGTCATTGCCATTCAAAAACCAGGAAAACCAGCCTCCGACCACAACTCGTATCGACCGATTGCGATGCTGTCCTGTATACGAAAGTTGTTCGAGAAAATGATCTTGTTTCGCCTCGATAATTGGGTTGAAGCAAATGGCTTACTGTCAGATACACAATTTGGTTTCCGCAAAGGCAAAGGGACGAACGATTGTCTTGCGTTGCTCTCAACAGAAATTCAAATGGCTTATGCTAGCAAAGAGCAGATGGCATCAGTTTTCCTAGATATAAAGGGGGCTTTTGACTCAGTTTCTATCAAAATTCTTTCTGAGAAGCTGCACCAGCATGGTCTTTCACCGAGTCTAAACAACTTTTTGCTAAACTTGCTGTCTGAAAAACATATGCATTTTTCGCATGGTGATTTATCGACATCACGAATTAGCTACATGGGTCTTCCCCAGGGCTCATGTCTAAGCCCCCTTCTCTATAACTTTTACGTGAATGACATTGACGAATGTCTTGTCAATTCCTGCACGCTAAGGCAGCTTGCAGATGACGGTGTGGTCTCTATTACAGGTCCCAAAGCCGTCGATCTGCAAGGACCATTGCAAGATACCTTGGACAATTTGTCTGCTTGGGCCCTCCAGCTAGGTATCGAGTTCTCCACGGAGAAAACTGAGCTAGTCGTATTTTCAAGGAAGCGTGAACCAGCGCAACTACAGCTTCAATTAATGGGTCAAACTATTGCTCAGGTTTCAACTTTCAAATATCTCGGGGTCTGGTTCGACTCTAAAGGTACCTGGGGATGTCACATTAGGTATCTGAAACAGAAGTGCCAGCAAAGGATCAACTTTCTCCGTACAATAACCGGAACATGGTGGGGTGCCCACCCAGGAGACCTGATCAGGCTGTACCAAACAACAATATTGTCGGTGATGGAGTACGGGAGTTTCTGTTTCCGCTCCGCTGCGAACATACACTTCTTCAAACTAGAGCGAATCCAATATTGTTGTTTGCGTATTGCTTTGGGTTGCATGCACTCGACACATACGATGAGTTTAGAAGTGCTGGCGGGCGTCCTTCCGCTGAAAAATCGATTTTGGGAACTCTCATATCGATTGCTCATCCGATGCGATATCTTGAACCCGTTAGTAATTGCAAATTTCGAAAGGCTTATCGAGCTCAATTCTCAAACCCGATTTATGTCCTTGTACTTCGATTACATGGCACAAAATATCAATCCTTCTTCATACTATCCCAACCGTGTCAATCTCTTTCATGCTTCTGATTCAACTGTTTTCTTTGACACATCCATGAAAGACGAGATTCGTGGAATCCCGGATCACATACGTCCGCAAGTGATCCCAAGCATCTTTCATAGTAAATTTCGAGAAGTCGACTGCAACAAGATGTTTTACACCGACGGGTCAAGCCTCGACGGCTCCACTGGCTTCGGTATATTCAATCAAAACCTCACCGCCTCATTCAAACTCAATGATCCTGCTTCAGTTTACGTCGCAGAACTTGCTGCTATTCAGTATACCCTTGGGATCATTGATACTTTGCCCACCGATCATTACTTTATTGTCTCGGATAGCCTCAGCTCAATCGAGGCTCTCCGTTCAATGAAACCTAGAAAGCACATTCCATATTTTCTGGGGAAAATCTGGGAGCGCCTGTGTGCTTTGTCTGCAAGATCGTACAAGATTACCTTAGTTTGGGTTCCCTCGCATTGCTCCATTCCAGGTAATGAAGAAGCGGACTCTTTAGCTAAGGCGGGCGCTTTGCAAGGTGACATATATGAAAGACCAATTAGCTTCAGCGAATTTTTCAGTATTACTCATCAGAGAACCCTCGAAAGTTGGCAAACATCATGGAGCAATGGTGAACTGGGAAGGTGGCTACATTCGATAATCCCTAAGGTATCGACGAAACCTTGGTTCAGAGGGATGGATGTGGGTCGGGATTTCATTCGCGTGATGTCTCGGCTCATGTCCAATCACTACACGCTGGACGCACATCTCCAGCGTATTGGGCTCGTGGATAGCGGTATCTGCGCTTGTGGCAACGGTTATCACGAAATCGAACATGTTGTCTGGGCATGCGCCGAGTACTGTTCTGCCAGATCTCAACTATTCGATTCCCTTCGGGCCCGAGGAAGATCACCCAATGTCCCGGTTCGAGATGTACTAGCAAGCCGCGATATTCTCTACATGTCCCTTATATACACGTTCCTCAAAACCATCAATATCCAAATTTAAATGCCCCTATCTTTTCTCTTATCATTCCCAGAAGTGCCCTCTTCCGCCTACCGTACCCCAACGATGGTTTGATACGACTCCAAGACGAGACAAAACATCTGTCGAATGAACCAACAACACGAGATCTACAGTACAACATCACACGCGCAGCGCGGTGTGTTCCCGATCCGTATCTGAGCCGTACTACGAAATCGTCTGGAGGAACCCCTGCCGGCTCGAGGAAAACCGCCCGGCGTCCCAATACTTGATACATCCGTTCAAAACTGTAATCCTGGCCGTTGATTCCTGATGCCGGAAACTGAAGTTTATATCCCCCCCCCCCCGTTCAGTCTTGTCCACCCTCTCTCCCATGTCTCTGATACACAGATGTATGTCTTCACCCCCTTCTCCCCTTGAATATCTTCCCAAAACTTATGTGCCCCCCTATCTTCTAGTGTTAGTTGATCAATCCATTCGAATCTGTAATCCTGGCCGTTAATTCCTGATGCCGGAAACTGAAAGTTTATATCTCACCCCCCCCCCCCCCCTTCAGCCTTGTCCACCCACCCACCCATGTCTCTGATACACAGATGTATGACTTCACCCCCTTCTCCCCTTGAATATCTTCCCAAAATTTATGTGCCCCCCTATCTTCTAGTTTTAGTTGAACAATATTAAATCTCGTTAAGAAATGCGCAACAGTACCACTACTTTAAAATAGTCCTAATTAATTCCCCTTAATCTTGAACCACTCTTTCTAGTTATCTCTAGTTAATAAGCTTGTAAAATGTTCCGCTTAGTTAATAATTATTTTTTCTACAATCTCCCTTCTAAAAATCATAATGTGAATTACTATACAAAGAACACACAAATGACCCGTTCCCCAAATCTTACGAATATTATATTATACCCTCTTTTATATGTATAAGTTAGCTGTAGTTTTTTTTAGTTTTATTATATAAAACAAAATAATATTGAAATGTGTATCCCCCTAGTTTTAAGAAATTCAAAATGTAAAACAATGAAAAAATGGCACCTTTAAGCTAACGCATACGTGCCTTATTAAATAAACAAATTGAAAAAAAAAAAAAATGTCTACTTTAGGAAAGTTACAATAATGGCAAAATATAACTAGAAAGCCACACATGAAATGTGACTATATTGCCTAAAATTTGAATTTGCTTCACCGGTCTGGCTTTTTTGCCTCACCCAATTGAAATGTTTTTACAATTTTTCTAGGTTGAGATTGTCCCATTTAGATTTAAAACTGTTACAGCTTTTAGTTCGGTTTGCTGCCGCAGTTTTTTGTTTTTTTTTCTTCATGTCTTCTCAAATAATTTTAATCGGATTCGATCGCCTACGCCTACAAATAAAATGACTTGATAGACAAAAAGTTTGGTTCAATATGTAACATTCGATATTGATTATTGGTTATATTTAAACTGTACGAATGAAATATACTTATATTATTAATCCACATACGTTAATAAATTAAATATATCACACTAAGTAGTGTAGTCGTACGTGTAACCGTCGGTTACGATGAGCAATTGATGGCTCCGCCACAATAAATATCAATCCTTGAGCGGTTCAATATTTTGCCCTCCCAGCATCCAAATCCAACTCTGCCTTTTCCTGCTACGAGCTCCACTGCCACCCAAATGGTACCCACATCATTTCACAGTACTTATTTACAGCGGTACCTGTCTCATTTAGCCGCCGCTACACGCCACGGGTAGAGTAGCCAGTAAAAGGGTTAGCAAACGGATATAGCCGAGCTGTCAAACTTCGGAGGTGTTCGGTTCATTTCCGGTGCCGACTTACGAATATGTCACCGTTTTAGGCTCAGCTCCAGGCCCTGATCCTTCTTTCTGCTCTGACAATCAAAGAAATAAGAAGTGCGCGCGGTGTTCTTAATTTTCTAAAGTAATTTTTGTTAAGTGTTAAAAGTGATGCAGGTTAATTGATTTAATGCTCTTTTATAGTTACAGTTAGTAAAAGTCCAAACACAAAAGGACTGATTAATGGACTAGACTAATAGAGTTTAAAAGGTATTGGTAAAATATTCATGTTAAAAGTTTATTGTCGTTAAAATATTAATCTAAAATTTAGTGGTACGCAAAGTAAAATAACGGTGAGAAGACGGTTCACAGACAAATTAAAATACCGGAAAAAAGGCCAAAATTGGGTACAAAAAAAAGTAGACGGGATGGTGGTTGCGGGTACCACATGGTTGTATGGCTATGTAACTAATACCTCTGGGTAGGTCCCCAGAGGACCTTTTATTCTTGGCTCCAGATTGTCATCTGGAACCTATTCCTTCGCAGGACGAGACCAAGAACAGGAACGGAAACTACCGCCAACATACGGCTCTCTGTTCGTCGCCACGTGCCAAGACCCCCCTGGAAACAATCCCGGCAGCCACCACGCCATTCTTCTGCCTGCCGGCAACCCTGAAAACCGGCAACCACAAGCCGCAGGTCGAATCAACTCCCGAGAGCAGAAAATACCACTATCCGGTCGAAGGACGCACGCCATACACTCTCCGACAGCTAACCGTTGGACCAGAGTCCCAGTTATAACCGACGCACCGCCACTGCCGCCATACACAGCCATTGTCACCGTAAACCACCAACATGTCACCCAGTCGACGATCCGGCCATCTTCCGTCTACACCCGTAAAACCAAACCGCAAGTAGCAAGTGACGTCACTTAGAATTAGGTTATTTATAAGTAACAAATAGAGTTAAGATGTTTAATGATGAAGATTAGTGATATTGTAACTTGACTTAGCCTTGGTTTAGTGAATTTGCATCACGTTTCGATTTTGCTCGAATTTCAGACTCAAAAGGAGTCGCCAGCCCTCGTCGTTGGTTGTCGTCCAGTAAGTCTTATCAGGTCGTAGCTTTTGAGCATCCCCTACGTAAGTACACCCGTTTGCTGGTCCTCGTCTGGTTGCATTGTCTGTGATATTACCGAAGGCAAATGGGTCACCCTCTAAATGAGTGCATATATTTAAATTCACCACCGACAAGCATAATTTCTCCTACCCTGAGCAGCTCGAGGTAACATACGTTCACAGTTCGGGTAGGGGGCTGTCCTTGTAGTTTTATCGTTCATAAAAAAATGAAATGAATTTGTATCGTCATTGGTTTGAGCCCTTGCCTTCAATTTTTTTGATATTTTGATATACTCAAAATGCAAGCCTATCATAAAATGTTGAGTAAAATATATTAAAACAATAAAATAAGAATAAATGAAGAAAATAGAAAGAATAGAGAGCCTGGATGAAATTGAAAAAGAAACAACAATAAAATCAAATATGAAACAATGGGAAAAGAGGAAAAATTGGAATCAATAGAAGCTCTAGATTGTATGAAGAATATAGAATTTCTACGAAGAAGTAAGAAAAAATATTAAAATTTTAACTGTTTTTTATAACTCAGCCACAAATTGCAATGTTTCGAATTATTTAGTTAAATACGAATCAAAATCAATTTTTCGAGAGCCCGGAACTCTAAAACACTTATTATAGTGAAGTATGAAATAAGAAATAAAGTTCAGTCTACTAATACACAATCTTCAAAAAAAAATAATTTTATATGAGTTTGCCTAATGCAAGTCGAAATCATTCTTGAGTTCTAAGTTTCAAAGTTTCCTTTTGATGAGACTTTCATGCTGTACAAGCTTTATGATAATGTTTACGATTAACTTTATGATAGAAATTAGACCCTATTTGGTAATTTATGTTTTTTGCAGGACGAATCTTTGATCACATTTCAGTTTGGCTTCATCAGTGGCAACCTCTTCATTTTGTTATCGCCATAAAACCACATACGACGTCATCATTATTTCTACAATCAAAAATACGCGCGTTTAGAGAAAAATATTTTTGTCCCATTTACAAAATTCTTACGAAATCAAAAATATTTCATGGTGTTTAGCCAAATCACTATCATTGCTTATACCATTGATCCTCTAATTCAAAAAATCATATATTTGTTTTCCAACATCCTATCCTTATTTCAATCATAGCCAAATTGAAACTCTAATTGTATTTTTAAATAAATTGTTATTGAAATAACATTTGTCAGAATCATTCATTCTATTCAAACTCCGGGCCCGTGGGTAAACACACAACCCCCTCTCCCCTTCTCAGCGGCTCTAGGTGTAGCCAAGGGTTAATAATTGTCGCTCTATTACATTTATATTAAACTGTGACGGAACAATGTACCCCTTCCGAATCCAAGAAAACATCAATCTCACTAAATCCATTGAACACTTTATGAACTTCAAGTTTGGTCAAATTAAATAGACTGACAAAATCGGGTAAAAAGCTAGCAAAATCGGAGGCTGACAAAATTGAGTTCTCACTATATTAAACAAAAAAAAATCCATCGTTCACATCATGCTTTCTCCTGCTTACCCAATAACCGATGACATAATTTGCGACTGCATCTCCCGATCAAAACAAACGGGTAAAGACAACCGTCTCCGCCAAATTATCTGTTTCGGTTAGTTCACGACTATAATCCACCGCAACCTATCAATCCCGTTGCATTCACCGAGTTCAAACTCTTCATCGGCAATCCCAGCGCATCTATCCGAATCGATGAAGCGCGTAGGCAGCGATTATGAACGTTGTAATCCGCTCTCTTTGGCAAATGGATGATGATCGGCTGCACGGCCAACGACACTGTTACGTACTTTCATTCACCCAGTCACCCCCATCAGGATGCCGTTCACATTCGACCGAAAACGAGCCGGCGAAAGTGGTGAATTGCTTTCGATTAATGTTTAAAACAAATGAAGGGTTGAGAATCGGACGAGAATGTAGGTCCTGGTGATTGCATACTAAATTCGTGACTGGTTGTAGGGCGCCCGTTGCCATACCCGGACCCGGTAATATTTGTTTAGTAGCATGATTCGTGAAACTTGTGAAGGCAGTTTCTGCCTCCAAAGCTAAATAATTATTAGGTATTACGACAATCGTCGTTTAGGTGAAATCGTGGAAAAGATGGGAAAAATTGAATGCAATCGCCTGGTTGAACTGGGACCAAAATTTTGGTTGATTTTGCCATTTCATTTATTTCAGACAAATTATGAATTTAGTCCGTGTAGTCCCACAACATTTTCAAATTCCTATAATCTAGATTTTTTGGTGTTTTGTAGGCAAAATTGCGTTTAGAATTCAATTATATGGTAAACAACGGCATTTTCAAATTTCAATTTAGCTATACATTTTAGAGAGGCTATTTTATATTATGGTACTTTGCAAAGGTCGACAAATTTTATTTTTGTCATGAAGCAGACACTTGCTTTGTGATCATTCTCAGAAGCGCCATTATTATTACAGTTTTCGAATCGTCCCACTACTTTGTCGATAATTTCTTCATAAAAATTAAGAACTAAATCCAACATAAAGTATAGGTTCAGCTGCTCGGTTCCAAATGCTATCGGTTCCTATTTCTGTCCCAATGCCATCCATGTAAAACTATTTAATGGGTGCCTTTTTCCAGCCTTGCGTATCAACATAAATTATCCGAAAAGCCATAACTAACTTTTGGCTCTTAAACAAAAGATACATAAAAAAATCTAGAACGCATCCTCCCTTTCTGAGTCGTCTTCTTCGTCGTTATCGTCGTCGTCGGGGAGAGCGAAACCGCTTTCTTCGCATTGCGCAACCATACCACCCTCGGAAACAATCTGCCCATAGCTGCGGCGGCAGCCGACAGGGAGAAAGACAAAAAAGTCGTAAAATTTGAAATTCTGAAAAAGGATCGTTAAAAGGGAAACATGGTTGCGTTTCGACATTTCTCCCTTTTTCCATTAGTTTGTTTTTATTCCATTTTCTCCCTCCCCTACAATAGAAGCAGTTGCGTAATCTTGTCACGGCATGGAGGCAGCAAATATGGCGGCCATTTTTCCTCGTTTCTCGTCTTGGAAGATAATGGCATTTTCCTTACACAGAGAGCGGGAGATGCCGTCCGACAGCATCTGCAATGTAACAAATCCTAGCACGTACCGGCAGACACGCTTGGAGAATGGCCGGGTCTTGTCTATGTACTCTGGAACAATTTTGGCTCCAGTAATCTTGAACTTTTCTTTATTGGCAGTAAATCTTCAATAGGAACCAATTGCAGTTGACATGTTTACGACCTTCGCCGCTGTACGGATCAGTGCGGCTTCCCGATTACGATGATGTGGGAAATGTGCGTACGACGTCGATTGTCCTGATGTGATTCTCTAGCTGACTAGGGTGTGGCACCTAAATTGGAAAATATCTTCGATCAGTTTTTGACTAGGATTGAATTGCAAAGAAATATGCGTAAGGCCTGGAAATAAACATTTATGTTTTAGTCAACTTTCTTCATTTACTCCGTATTTTGCAATCAGTAGGCCGTCTTCAGCCTACTGTGCAATAAAACAACTGCTGATACAGTTGCACATTTATTTACGAAAAGTCATAAATTTCACGAAAACGAACAGTACCACTTCGTTGCAGTACCAAATTTTCCCAAAACCTAATTTCATTCATTTATTGAAATTTCATTTTGCGATTTTTTTACTCTACGGAGCTATAATGTATGTAAAAAGGTAATACTAATTAATAGAATTTAATAATTTAAAACTTGAAAACAGATGCTCGATGAACAACTTTGCCGAAGACGAACTCGCGGTTAAAAAGTTATGTTTGAGTGCTTTCTGTGCGATAAATTGGATACTAAATCGTGATTTCAAATGAAGCCATGGATATTATTACCAAATTTATTCGAAGATCTCAAATCACTAGAACAAAATCTCAACAAGTTTTTGTCTTGCTAGATTGCATCTGGGGCTCAGTGTGCATCAAGATCATTATTCATCGTGGGAACTATTGTCCCGAATCAGCCTTATCAGCAAACGGTGGGTGTGTAGAGTTGGTCGGGTTCGGGATTTTGAACCCGAAACCCGGATGCGACCCGAACCCGACGGGTTCGGGTTCTGTAAATTTAAATTTCTTGGATTCGGGTCGGGGTCCGGGTTTTCAAACCTGAAATTATCGGGTTCGAGTTAGGTCCGGGTTTTTGAATTGTTCATCTTTTGGGTCTTGGGTCGATTTCGGGAGCAGCCAACTACCTACCGGGAGAACACGGCCGTTGTAGTTCCGGTCGGTCGGACGAAGCCGGCCATTTACCGCCACTAACAGTAGCATCAAACCGACGTGTGCAGTAGTAAAGAGTGGGTAAAATGTATTTTGTTGTTAGTGTACTTTTCTTGTTTTTGCAACGAAAATCCGAAATTTGTGTAGAGGCTCCTAGGTCATCCTGATAAATAGGTTCCGCCGGGCAAATACTACCTCAAGCAGTGGGAGAGCCCCTACTTATAAAATTAAGACAAATTCGTGTCAATCCTTTCTTGAGCACAATTTTCTTATATTATGGATGCAAAATATATAAAAATTAAAAACCGATTTCTTAAACTTTTGAGTTTGTCGACTCCCTGAATAGAAATTTATTCAAAATCATAAGTAGGTTATTTATAACAATTAGGTAAGAATATTCTACGACGAAATTTTAGCCAGGATCTCCTCTTAAATCTGCTAAAGGATTGTAAACTTCTGCATTAAATCACTCGTTTATTGATACATCTATTTCAAATGGTACCTTACCCCCGTCGGTCAACAAATTCATCGCTCCACGAATTATCAAAATATAATCCACACCTTCGGATAGTAATAATTTAGGCTGTGTAAAGCTCGTAAAATCTTTAACCTGAACACGATCACCAAGAGAAAATGTTCCGCCCGAACTACGAACCGTCAAATCTCCGTAAATAGGCCATGTAGTCTCAGTCCCAATCAACCATAGAACAAAAATATCCTTCTCCGGATCGGAATCGTTCTCAGCCCTTTCTCGTAGCTGGCTAATTTTTCTGTCCACAGTCGATGAAACATCCCCTTCAGCAATCATGTCCATTCGATTCGTTTTGCAGCCCATCAGCAGCACGGCCAGGTGGTCTTTGTAACAGCTATGCTCCGAATGCAGCATCAGGTTTTGTCGCGGCGACAGGCCTGATCTGGCCGGCCGCAGGCAGTGCTTTTCGCCTCCGTACAGTAGGATTTTTAAACAAATCGGTTGTCCTCGGGGAAATGCTTCCTCCTGAACAAGCAGTTTGCAATGTTTGCCTTCACGCAATGTTTCGGAATTGATGTCGCTGTGGTCGCTCAGCAGATGCTGCAGCAAAGCCGGTTCCGAAAGGGTTGTGGGGCAGCAGACTATGGGACACTTGGCAGGTTTGGTTCGAGCTGCGGGATTCGAGTCGGGTGGGACAGCCATTCTTGCGTCAATATATCGTGTGGCTACTGCGATGTGGTGAAATTAATATTTTGATATTTACATCTCCAGAACACTTTGGTGACTTGAAAAATAGTACACACCTAGAAAAAATAGTGTAAATTTACGTCTCCTGACCCTGACATATATGAGCATCAAAAATGACTTAGTTTTACGTTTGATTTTAATTTTACATGACGTTTAATTTCGTAAATCATGTAATTTTACTCCACATACAGCCTTTATTCTGAATGGTAGGAAGTGTAATTTTATGTTATTGCGCATGTAAAGTATATGTTGTTTCATGTAAAATTAAACGGAACACGCTAACGTTCCGTCATTTCGTACATTACGGTTTGTTGAATTGTGTCATGTTTGCAATTACGTCAACAATAAAATTCAGATTTTTTTGGCGTGTAGCTTTTATCGTCGATTTCATTGAATAATCCCGAAATACTCCTGAGCCAATAACGGTTTATTGGATTTATTGTTTTAAATAAATTAGTCAGTTGAGTTTTAAACAAAACTGAATTCCCATTTTTTCGGTTAGAAAAAAAGCTTTTAATTTTATAAAAATGAAAAATTTAAAAAAAGGTTTTGTGAGACGATACAGGTTCTTTTTTCGAATCTTTCCCAAATTTTTCAAAGTTGATTGAAAAAATAGTCTCTGAGATATCTTGCCAACCAGTTGCAAAACACGACATTTGGGAAACCTGCGGAGGCGAGTTATAGGGAACAGCGCGTAGCCATGTTCAGAGCTCCATGAAAACTAAACTAATACGTATGTTAGAGGAATTGCAAAAAACGATTATGTGAAATCTAGCATACTGTTCATCAATATTTATTTCAATATGGTACTCGGTAAGACTCATTACCCGATCAGAAACACACAACAAAAAGATTTCAAAACTATATCTCACGTTGTTACTTGATATGTTCAATTGTTCAATTTATGTTTATTACCTTCGCCAACAGGCCCCTTGTGGTTGCTTAAACTAATTACATTTTAAAATTGCCAACATTTTCGCTTTTTTCGCATTCCGCGTCCGGTTGAAGTCACAGGCCGTCGCCACACTGTTAAAAAATCTCTGGAGTCAGGTAACAGCGCTCTGGTAAGCATAGTTGGTTCTCCTGAACGGAACTCGCAGAAGAGAGTTATTACGTAGAGCTCGAACGCGAGCTTGAAGATCCAGACGTCCGAGGATTGTAGGGCAATCCACTCTGGTAGAGAGTAAGTCCGAGACGAACACAGCTCGAGAGCAGTCCCTCCGAATGCTGAGTGTATCGAGGTGTATTAGCTGGCAACGGTTTTCATAGCTCGGCAGCTGAAATCTGTTTCGCCATGGGAGATGACGAAGGGCGAAGCGTATGAACCTACGTTGGACAGCCTCGATTCTGTCAATCCCGTTCTGGTAGTACGGATTCCAAACAGCAGAACAATATTCTAACGTTGAGCGGAATAACGCGCAGTAAAGCGATTTAAGACAATATACGTCCCTGAAGTTTTTCGCTTTTCGGAAGATGAACCCAAGCTGTCGTGATGCCTTATCCACGATGTATGAAGTATGTGGTTTGAATGTTAGTGCCGAATCCATGATGACTCCGAGATCTTTTATGTGAGAGTGACTTGGAATGCTCGAGCTGAAGAAATGGTAGTTAAACTGAGTCGGATGGCGTTTCCGCGTGAACGTAACGGGCTTAAAACCATTCTGTTTAGATCACAGCACGCACTAAAGCTGTCCAGTTCCCTCTGAAGAAGCTCGGCATCGGTTTTATCCCGGGGGGGCGGGGCCCTTGTAATGTGATATTGACGTCATTAAAGTAGAGCAGAAATATTACTGGACAGAGATGGCTTCCTTGTGGGGTGCCGGATGTAGTGAATAATGGTGCAGATAGACAAACCTTAATGCTGATTTGGAGTTGCCTTCCTTCAAGGTAGGAACGAAACCAGCGCAGAAGTTGTCAATGAATGCCGAGTTTTTCCAGCTTCGCTATTGCGATATCATGGTTGATTTTGTCGAAGGCCGCAGATAGATCCATGTAAACCGATGCTGGTTTGCAATCCGTCAGCGAATCCATCCATTACATATGTTGTGAACGAGAGCAGGTTTGTCGTTGTCGATCGTGCAATGTAGTGTTTGCATTCTTTCGCTGCTTGTTAACATACTCCCAGAACGACTTGGGCTTGGATTTCAGTTGACGCTCGACGTTTCGCTGGTGTTTAAAAAATGCTTTGTTGTTTATGTTCGTGGTTGAGTTGAAAGTAGTGATTTCGTAATGCAAGTGTCTTATGCTTCGAGAACTTTTCAAATGCAGCTCGTTTGGCAGATTTTAAACGTCTAAGGACGGTTGATTGCCAGGGAGGGTGTTCATCGGAACTAATTGTTCGTTTTGGCACATGGCAGTCGATAAGTTAGTTAAGAATACTAGAAAACGTCATCGCTGCTTCGTTCGCGTCGTCATTGTTAAGATTATCGTCCCAGTTTATATCCCACAGCGTGCTAACGATGCTGTCGTAGTCAGCGTTTTTAAAATCGTAGACAAAAGAGCTTGAGACGTCTTCAACATTCACTTCTAGGTTACCAGCGAATAAAAGATGTAATGGGGGATGATGACGCACCGGCTTGACTAAAGGAGTCGGTGCAGTGCAGCAGTACGGAGCGTAGTCCCGGGCACTTACAAAGCAGAGGTCTAATGTACGTCCATTCTCGTTGGTGACATTATTAATTTGCCGAAGAGTGGCGCTGCTCTAGTTGTCCAAAATACAACTGGCATTGTTAATATGCGCAGATTTTTCGATATCCAATCGTAGAAAACCATTACTCGCGTCAAGCCAGGTAAGTTGAAGTCGCCCAGTATAACAATATTATCAGACGGGGCGGCGAACGAGGCAATAAAAGAAACGAAGGAAAGATGTACATCGATCAGGCTAGAATCACGAATTCTGCCAGGTGGAAAATACACAACACACAGGAACAGATTTCGATCGGCAAGTTTCACTGATATCCACACTTGCTCGGAGCTCGCCCACCGGTCATCGTTGATCACCCGAGCTTTTATACCACGGCGAACGGCGATAAGCACACCACCGCCTGATGTCAGCGCTTGAAGTGTTCGGAACAGATGTATGTATTCGTGCCATTTGCGGCAGGTTGGAAGACCCTTTCACCCATTCCACACACAGGACCGGGACGACTGATGATCGCTGGCTGCAAGTGCTTGACTGTGGCGGGGGGATCGAGGGCTTCCATAGTGCCAACTGCGGTGCGTCCCAGTATGCGTTGGAACCCGATGGCGGAATGCGGAGAGCAGGAACGGGGTGGTAGCAGCTTACGGCGAGAGTCGTACGATGAGCTAGAAGCGTGAATCGGTTCAACCGTTGTATCGTTACAATTGGTATAATACTTGCCGAGAAAGGCGGCTTGGAAGACCCTTTCTCCACCCACACATACAGGACCGGGACAACTGCTGAACGCTGCCGGCAAGGGCTCGACTGTAGCGGGGGATCGAGGACTTCCATAGTACCAACTGCGTTGCATCCCAGTATGCGATCGGCATCGATACTCCTTCACAAGGGCGATGTAGCTTGGTATAGTGGCATGGCCAATTGTTGCGGTGTCCTCTGCAGGACCGTTGATGGGCCGGGTTGCATTAGAGAAGTACATGCTTCTTCTGGGGGCGGTGGAAAATCAGTCGGCGGGCTCCAAATGTTCTGGGTACGGCTGTCTTCAAGTTCCCTGAACAGTATGCCTTGCAGCCATGTGTCAGGGTTAAGAGCTGCATCACGGTACTTTGGGGGAACTCCAACTTTGAAGGATATGAAGTTCAAAGTACTATCGTCTATGCCTGTTTTAACAAGCGGAATAACCTTTATCACCTCGTTATAATTTAATCCTTCTTTAGACATTTTTTCGACAGTCTCTTTGCTAACGCTAAGATGAAAGCGGGAAAGATACATTTAGAGCAACGGCGCGGGACGTGGAACCGTAACAATGTTGCTATTATCGACTAGCTTTCGACCACCAACAAGAATATTGCTCGGATCAGGGCCATCCTCGCGACGACGTTTCTGAGGTGGTCGAGAGGTACCGGAGTTTGGCCGGACTGGAGTAGCTGTTGAAACCTTTCTAGCCAGGCGCGAAATTTGCTGATTATTTTTGGATAACTCGGCCTTTAGTTCAGCACAGACGTCACCCGTTTTCCCAGCGATAGCAGCGATAACACATCCAAATGAAGAAACGGTGTCGCGAAAGCGAGCAAACTTCATCAGCTTGACACATTCATTGCACATCCAAAATAAATTTAGGTTTTCCGCAAGTTTTTTCAAAAACGGCTAGTTAAGTTGTTTCCCACATTGTATATGTACCACATTTTTGCAAAAACCCATACATTCGATAAAGTCGACATCCGGTTTTCGCGCAGTGATCGCATGCACTTGCCATAATGCGGGCCGATCTGAGAATGCGAACAATGAAATATAGATGGCGCTGCGTTCGGTAGAAAGTTTTGGTGGTTAGGTCACAGAAGTTCACTCAATTGCGTTCTTCGTTGGTTTTTTCGCAACTCAAAAGCAAACAGGAGACACTTTGACACTACACAATAATAATGTTAAAAACAAAATTCTCAGTCGATTAACACGACAGACAACAATAAAAACTTCACAAATCTCGTCAAAAAGTAAAAATAGTTGGAGCGACTTATGTAAACAACTAATCGGTAGGAATACACTGAACCAAAAAAAAATGTAATTTTACCTACTAAAGACATTATTTATAACACAATATGTTACGAAAATTGCATTCTATTATAGTCTTGTTATTTCATTCTGATTTAATTTTCTTTAAATACTATTTTTAGTTTTCAATTTTCTTTGGGAATAATTGATCATCATCGCTGTAGCACGGTCACCTGTTCTTGATTGTTTCTAGTGCTTAAAGATAATGATTGTGTATTCGTTGTCTTAATTGTATGCTCTTTCGCTTGTAGACCTGGCTGTTGGTTTGGAGATACTAGGCGCAATCCTCGTTGAATGTACACTAGTAGAGCATTTATTGCACACTAAGAAAACCCGGATCTATATTCAATGTTTGTTGATTCAATTGATCCAAATAAAGTAAAATTTAATGATTCTTGTATAGAATAGAGGTTTGGGGATTGGGGTCTTTTAGGCTTAAAACTATTTTTGTAATTTTATGTATATTAAATATATTGAAATCGTTTTTGACATTGAAACGTAGTTAAATTCAACATTTCTGTTCAATAATAATTAATTCGTTGTAACTGTTTATATTGGATGTTTTAAAGAAATTCTGATACGTTCAATGAGATCCGGGTACTCCGAATCATGATCGATTATTAAAATTTATAGTTTCTTTTCACGTTGTCGTGATGTTTTAGTCACGAGTATAGATTTATGTTTATTTATGTTCATGATTTCAAGGTCTTAGTAACGATTTTTGATATTTTTGTCACGAGTTGTGTGATTTATGGTCCTGATTTCCGGATCTCAGTCACAATTTTCGTAACTCATGTTTATGATATCAGTAGAGGAATTCCACGAAGATCCGTCCGAAAATCTTTAAATCGTGACCGACCATCTTAGATTCCAATAAAACTTTACACGTTTTACCGTCATGCAAGACTAAATATTTTCCACAGGTTATAAGATTATTTTGACTCAAGAGCAACTTTTCAAAAGGGCGTAAACGTTTCTACGTGTATGAATTTCAAAATTTTTTTGTTCGATTACTGTATTTTATACTGCAAAACTATCTGAGAACGAGTTACAGGGAATGAATACTTCTGTCTGGAAAAAAATATACACTGAAAAAAATGTTGTCATTTTTCAAAAAAACAAAAATTTATGTAACTTTCAAATGGTTTACAATATCGCCGTGATGTCAAAGAGAAAGTTGCACGAAAGTTTACGGGCCTTTTGAAAAACCTATTATTGTTGATGGAGAAACGCGACTAACTTATGAAAAGGTCGTAATAAAACAAAATAATTGTGTTGTTAAAACAAAAGTTAAAATATCTCGAGAACTACTACATTTTAGAAAATTTTTGTTAAGAGCATTTCGATTTTAAATGGCGTTTAGAATCATATTCAAAAAGAAAATTGTATTTTTGACTGCAAATAGTAAGAATTATAAAAAAATGTCAAAAGTTGTTATTAGGAAAACTTTTTTATTGAAAGCTTCTCCATGATCCAAATACACTAAAAAGGTTGCTTTTACGTCTTTAAAACGATAAACATTAAATTTTTGACATTTTTTTGATGGGGTAACGCGAATAACTTTTAAAAAGAGCATAATTACACGAATTAATTGTTTTTGAAGTAGCAAAATTTCAAATATCTCGAAAACTATCGCATTTTGGAAGATTTTTGTTAAATGCATTTTGATTTTAAATGGTGCTTAGAATTATATTCTGTAATAAACTTACAATTTTGTAAGTCAATTAGTATGAAATTTAAGAACATGTACGAAGTTATTGTTAGAAAAACTTTTTTACCGATTTTTTCTCCATCATGCAATCACAATCAAAATGTTTCTTTTCTCTTTAGGTTTTTGGTAACAAAATATAAAAAATTTAAAAAAATGGGTTTTTTCGCAATTTAAATTTTTATCATAAATTTTTGTTTTTTTTGAAAAATGACATTTTTTTCAGTGTATATTTTTTTCTGACAGAAGTATTCATTCCCTGTAACTTGTTCTCAGACAGTTTTGCTGTATAAAATACAGTAATCGAACAAAAAAATTTTGAAATTCATACACGTAGAAACGTTTACGCCCTTTTGAAAAATTACTCTTGTATCAAAATATTCCAATTGCCAGAGAATATCATGGAGATTCATACAGCGAACACACCTGCAAAGTTTCGTTCGAATCGACGATGGTCATATTTTGCGGTCGGCCGGTTTCTCATGGAATCCCTCAGTAATTTTATCATTATATTCGTAATTTCTCTTCGCCTTATTATGATCTGTCCCAGAGCCCCTGGCCCAGGCCCAGTCTGCCCATGCGTAAAGACAAGTCTTACTAATTAAATAAATCTTACTAATAAAATAGGATTGATATTGGGCCGTCATGCGTACATTTCTAGTTTAATCCAATTTGCTCCATTAGGAGAAACAGCAGAAACATTACTGTTGTGCTAATTTCTTTGGTTAATTAATGTTACCTCATTTTGACAAGAGAAAAAAATGGTCCGATGAACCAATAAAGAGCTGTGCTAGATTTACGCTTCAAGTTCGTAGATTTGTTTAGATTTAAATGACTGCAAGAACGATTTTTGCTATTGAAATTCTAACATGTGTTATTGAATATACATTAGCATTAAAAAATAAAAAATGAAAAGAAATTACTAGCTGGAAAAGATCAATCTGCCGCTAAGGTGCCTACCATTATTGGTTATAAGATATTGAGCGCTCTTTATGTGGATCATACACATGTACAAATGGAATATCATTCAACGAACAAAACGGCCAAAAACATCCGTCCTCGATGAATCACGTCACGATAATCCATTTCCCCTTGAACGGTCAAACAGGAACCCATTGCAGACTTCATATCAATAAACATATTCACAGCGACCGAACCTTCGTATGCATCAGCAGCAGCAGCAGCAGCCTTTCACCAATCTGCGCGCGGTTGTTGCCATTTCCAGCAGCTTGTCTAGGATAGCAAGCTTTCACACGAGTTCTTGACTCTTGGGTGACTGTGTACCAGCAGTGTATACGAAAGGAAGCATCCAAAGGGTTGGTGGGCAGGTAGCTAGGTACGCGATGGTGGACAAGTAAGCCAGGTGTCGCGTGGCTTCGTTCGTGGTGGCGACAGGCAGCAAAAGCTCTAAGAATAGTTCTCTTACTTTCAAAACAACAGCGACTGGCTCTTTTGAACAAGAACTCCGATACCGGTTTTATTAAGTGATTTTTTTTTGCGAAGAACACGGACCACTCTGACCTGACTGACCGTTGCTACATATAATAAAACTAAACGTGGGGGTTGGATCTTTCACTCAGGGTTTCCATATGCTTATGATTGTATATAGATGTTTGCAGTCGCAGCACAGCAGGGATTTTATTGGGCAGTTGATACGATAAGTTCAGGGTATGTGTATGCGTGGTTCTGGTTCTGGCTGTGCCGGACTTTAGAGAGAGAGAGGTGCACCCGATTGAAAGAAGGGGTTGTTTGCGACTTTTGAAGTCAATTCTGGAAAGGAGAGCAAAAGTAGCAATAAAAATTAATTGTCCTTGAAACAAAAGTGCAAAATATTGACTCCGGATTTGCTGTCATTTTAGCTTCCTTTCCTTTCACATGGTGTGAACAGTTCAAAAGCTAGGTTGGTTGGATTTTCAAAATCAATTTAATGTTCAAGACTGTAAAAAAGTGGAAGTTATTTATAGAAAACTGAACTTGAAGATGTTGATAATTTCATTTATTTTGGTAAAAAATGACTTTAAGGGTAAACAAGTGTCAGTTTGAAGGTTTGATTTTTTGAACGTGACAACACAACTTAAAGCATATTTTCACTCTTCAAAATGGTTAATTTGTGATAAAATGAGCTTAGGTTTTCTTAACTGCAATTAAGTTCTTCCGCTAGCTTCATTCCGTGCTCTTCCTTCTTAACCTTCAAAAGCGCTCGCCTGATTTAAAGAGTCGGCTTCTTCATTACTCGGGAAGGAGCAATTAGAGGGGACCCAAACCAAGGTAATCTTATACGATCTTACAGATGAAGCACGCAGAAGCTCCCATATTTTCCCCATAAAATGCGGAATGTGTTTTCTATGTCGAACGGAGAGCCTCTATTGTGCTGAGGCTATCCGACACAATAAAGTAACGCATGAAGGATGCTTGAGATCACTAGCGGACGTATGTGATCCGGGATTCCACGAATCTCATCTGTCATGGTTATGTCAAAGATTACAGTTGAATCAGAAGCATGAGAGTGATTGACACGGTTGAGACAATACGAAAAAGAATCGATTTTTTGTTCCATGTAGTCGAGTACCAGGATATAAATCGGGTATGGGAATCGAACTTGGCAAGCCTCTCGAAATTTGCAATTACTAACTGGATGAATATATCGCATCGGATGAGCAATGAATATGAGGTCCCAAAATCGATTTTTCAGCGGAAGGACACCAAGTGAATGAAAATTTCTTTGAGCTCTGTTGCTATTATAAGCATCATAAGATAGCATACTTTGATCAATCTTGCGTTCGCTCTTCTCAGAGTTTATTATTTCATCATTAGTTTATTAATCATTTTTTTTTATTCAGTTCGTTTATTTAATAGGCACAAATGTTAGCTTGGCGGTGCCAAATTCTTTTTATTACATTTTGAATATCTTAAAACTAAGAGGTTACAATTCACAAATATTTTTTAATATTGAGAGGAACATTTTTTACAACTATCTTAAACTAAAAATACGATTCGATATACAAGATTGAACAATAAATATTTTTTCAAAAAAAAATTACAGCTAAGAATGTAGATTAATATAAAAGAAAGGGAACAAACTTTTATGAGAAATTTCACAGCTATCTTAAAACTAGGAATACAATTAGATATACAAGATGGGAAACGAAAAAAAATGAAAAGGTTCAAGGCTATCTTAAAACTAGGAATATAATACAAATTGTTTTTTTATCTCTTGTATTTAGAATCTTTTTTCCAGTCTTAAGATAGCTGTAAAATTATAAAACAAAAAATTTCAACATTGTACCGCCAAGCTAACCCTGTGCCTATCGAATAAGCGAAATGAATTTTGTAACAGCAGCAGGAGTTGTTTCAGGAACAGGGGGAGTAGGCGAGCACGATGACGAGGAAAGAAGAACAAAATTTGCAACTTTCAGACAAAGAGAAGAACAGTGACAGGCTGGTAGATAGTAAATGCCTAGGATCGGGCCGACGGCGGAAAATCCTTCAAGAGTAATCAGACCATCGACCTGCACTCGCTTTGACTTCATTTTTGCAGGCGTGGTAAGGGTATCGGCAGTCACATAGTGGCACTCTGGTGCTCCAAAAGGAAGGACTGGGAACTTCTAAAAACGAGAAATAAAGGGTATGAGTTAGATTAGAATATTTGTCGATTTAATAAAAAGGTAGATTAGAGACATATAGGGAAAATTGCGACTTGCCAGGATATCCCGAAGTGGAACATCGGGTGGTCTACCTCGGGCCCGGAGGGAATCCTTTAACTGCGATCTGGCGCCACAATACCCAGCGCACGCCCAGACAACGTGATCGATGTCATGATAACCTTCATTACAAGCGCACCGACTACTCTCTGTGAGCTCAAGACACCGCAAATGCGCATCCAATGTGTAGTGGTTGGACATAAGCCGGGACATTACACCTATAATATCCCGACCCTCACCCACCCCCCGGAACCAAAGTTTCGTTGATACCTTCGGGATAATTGGATGTAACCATCGTCCAAGGTCCCCATTGCTCCACGAGTTTTGCCAACTGTCGAGTGTCCTCTGATGACAAATACTGAAAAATTTGTTGAAGCAAATTGGTCTTTCGTAGATGTCACCTTCTAATGCGCCCACTTTTACTAAAGAGTCGGCCTTTTCATTACCCGGGATAGAGCAATGAGAGGGGACCCAAACAAAGGTAATCTCGTAAGATTTTTCAGATAACGTATACAAGGGCTCCCGTATCTTTCCCAGAAAATACGGGAATTGTTTTTTAGGCCTCACCGCACGAAGAGCCTCGATGGAGCTGAGGCTGTCCGAAATGATGAAGTAGTGATCTGTGGGCAGAGTCTCGATGATGCCAAGGGTGTACTGAATAGCAGCTAATTCTGTGACGTAAACTGAAGCGGGATCATTGAGCTTGAATGAAGCGGTGATAGTATTATTGAAGATACCGAAGCCAGTGGACCCATCGAGATTTGATCCGTCAGTGTAGAACATTTTGTCACAGTCGACTTCTCGGAATTTATCATAAAATATGTTGGGGATCACTTGTGGGCGTACATGATCCGGGATTCCACGAATCTCTTCCTTCATGGATGTGTCGAAGAAAACAGTAGAATCAGAAGTATCTAGGAAACACGGATGGGTTTGTACGAAGATGGATTAATGCTCTATGCCATGTAATCGAAGTACAAGGACATAAATCGGGTTTGAGAATTAAGCTCGACGAGCCTCTCGAAGTTTTCAATAACCGACGAGTTCAAAATGTCGCATCGGATGAGCAATCGATATGAGAGTTCCTAAAATCTATTTTTAGCGGGAGAACGCCCGCCAGCACTTCGAGACTCATCGTATGGGTCGAGTACATGCAACCCAAGGCAATGCGCAAGCAACGATACTGGATTCTTTCCAGTTTGATGAAGTGTATGTTCGCAGCTGAGCGGAAACAGAAACACCCGTACACCACCACCGACAATATCGTTGTTTGGTATAACCTGATCAGGTCTCCTGGGCGGTCCCCCCACCATGTTCCAGTTATTGTCCGGAGAAAATTGATCCTTTGTTGGCATTTCTGTTTCAGATACCTAATGTGACGTCCCCAGGTACCTTTAGAGTCGAACCAGACCCAGAGATATTTGAATGTGAAGACCTGATTGATCGTTACACCCATTAATAGAAGCTGGAGTTGCGCCGGCTCACGCTTCCTATAAAAGACAACCAAATCAGTTTTTTCCGTGGAGAACTCGATACCCAGCTGAAGAGCTCAAGCAGACAAATTGTCCAAAGTATCTTGCAATGGTTCTTGCAAATCGGCAGCATTGGACCCTGTAACAAAGACCACCCCGTCGCCTGCGTTAGCGTGGATGAATTGGCACGACAATCGTCAATGTCATTCTCATAAAAATTGTAGAATAGGGGACTTAGACATGAGCCCTGGGGAACACCCATGTAGCTAAATCGCAATGTTGTTAAATCGCCACGCGAAAAGTTCATGTGGTTTTCAGACAACAGGTTTAGCAAAAAGTTATTTAAAATTGGTGAAAGACCATGTTGATGCAGCTTCTCTGACAGAATATTGATAGAAACTGAGTTAAAAGCCCCCTTAATTGCTAGCATAAGCCATTTGAATTTCGGTTGAGAGCAATGCAAGGTAATTGTTCGTCCCTTTGCCTTTGTGGAAACCAAATTGTGTATCTGACAGTAAGCCATTTGCTTCAATCCAATTGTTGAGGCGAAACAAAATCATTTTCTCGAACAACTTTCGGATACAGGACAGCATTGCGATCGGTCGATACGAGTTGTGATCGAAGGCTGGTTTTCCTGGTTTTTGGATGGCGATGACCTTCACTTGCCTCCAGCCATGAGGGACAATATTACACTCAAGAAATTTATTAAATAAGTTCAAAGTAAAGAAAATAATGTATAATCGCAATTTGTACCATTTTCTATTTTTATCTTCTAACAAAGAACACAATAAGCAACTGGAAGTTTACTTATATTTTTAATTCTTTCGAATGAGTCCAAACTAGGATTGAATACAAGATTGTAAATAAAGCCATACCATACAATCTAGGTAACACTTTTAAATATGACGGCAAATAATCTGCTACAAATATTCTCATTATTAAAATGATATCGAAGCATGCTTAAATTGTTTCACTATCTATAACTTTCCATCAGATCTTGGACGATTAGCAGTACCACTGTAGAACAAATTATCGTTTAATTCTTAGTAATAGAACAGATAAGCACAGGGTATGAAAGAGTTGTGAAAGTTGAGACTGGACAGATGACTTGGAAGAATCGCCTAAGTCGTGTTGGAACTTAAGGGGGGTTGTGTAAGATATTATCGACAAAAAATTGAATTCTTTAATTTTTTTTTTTCGATACAAAGACTGTTTGTCTATTCAGTGAGGTGCCACGTCGAATTTTGCAGCGTACATCATAACTCAAAATCTACTGGGTCAATCGTTGATGCATTTGCACAATTGTTTTAAACATCATTCCATAAGTAACTAAGAGAGCTTTTATTTTTTGGTCAAATTTTTTGTGGCACTTTGAAGCCAAAGTCGATAAACGTTAAAAATACTATTGTACAAATAATAATATTAAGCATTTTGCAAAAAACTCTTGTAGTTACCTGGGCGATGATGTGAAAAAGAAAAACTGTAAAATTCAGTACGATTGGTCCAAGAAATTTTGAGTTACGGTTTACACAGCATTTTGTCCAAGAAGATTCACTGTCTGCATCCGTTGTCAGGTTCAATTTGTATAGTTATAATTGTCAATTCATTAGCAGAGATTGCAGGCTATAGAAAGTAATTAATTGTAATTGATTATTTTGTAACCGGGATTTAAAGCTTTCTCAATTTTCGCATGACGTCACAAAATTTCAGCAAAATTTCGTTGAACTGAACGTTTTAGCAATCCAAGATGTTGAAAGCTCAGCAATTTGAATTTAACCCATTTGACAGATTCACTTCGCTGAAAATCAGCTTTTGAAATTGTCAAATTCTCAGCTCAATTACTGAACTTTTGGTATTTCAGAATTGATTAGGTAATCGTGCTGATAATTTCAATTTGAAATTTTTCATGCGCAGCTGAACAGCAACTAATACAAAGGTTTCCAAAAAAGGTAAGCTTCCACTATTGTTCTATAAGCATTTGATTAAATTTGAAATAGTCAGATTTGGCTGAACTGTAAGACTACTAAATGTAATGTTAGAGAAGCTCTCTCAATCCTTGGAGTGGCTAGCGACTAACAATACAACTCCATAACTTTCTCGATAGTATGCACCATTAGTAGCAAAATAGCAAAATAACGATTTAGCCAATTATTGATCTTAAATAATTCTAATGTTACTTTGTTTAAGCTAAATCGAAGATTCTAAAATTGTTTTAAAAATATAAATACATCAGACTACTAAATAGCATAAACAGTGAATTTACAATTAACCTCATTGTACGGTATTTAACATTGCCGTGTATTGCCGATCAGAACGCAGTAATGCAACCCAGTCAAAAAGGGCAAGTTGCTGGCTAACGGGGGGCTATTTGCCAACTTGGATGCGCTAATTGCCATTCAATTGACCAGCAAATTGCTGGCAATTAGGGGGCTATTTCAAATGCAACATTTGGGCGATTTTCCGCTGTCATTTTTTGCCGCTCTAAATCGCCCCCAAATTGCCCAGGGAACGCGCTATTTAATCGCCCTTAATTGCCTAATATGAAAATTACAAATAATACTTATATTCGGATTCATTATCTACTCACATAAAGTTATCAATACACTACACTGAGAAACAAAAATATGCATAGTTAGCATACTTTCTATTCCCGTCTCTTTTTTGCCTTTCTCAATAGAAAGGTATTGCAATTGCTCTGAAAACCGACTTTTTAACGGAGGCCCGGAGGGCCGAGTGACATATACCATTCGATTCAGTTCGTCGAGTTCGGCAAATGTCTGTGTGTGTATGTATGTGTGTATGTATGTATGTGTGTGTGTATGTGTATGTGTATGTGACCAAAAATGTCACTCATTTTTCTCAGAGATGGCTGAACCGATTTTGAGAAACTTAGTCTCAAATGAAAGGTGCAACGTTCCCATAGGCTGCTATTGGATTTCTAATGGATCCGACTTCCGGTTCCGGAATTACAGGGTGATAAGTACGAACACGCAGAAAATGTCGATTTTAATAAATTCTGCAATGAATGTATAAAGGTGAAATTTTTTCCAAAATATGACCACAACTGCTTCGATTTGTAGTATTAGGTCACTTGCATCCATCCAAAGTCTATTTGGCCACATTGGCCACCATTCTCGGTTCCGGGAGCCCCGGCGGAAGTATCTAAATTCAGAATAACAGTCACATCGGTTTCTCGGAGATGGCTAGACCGATTCGACTAAACTTGGCCTCAAATGAAAGGTATTGCGTCCCCGTAAATGGCTATTTAATTTCATCCCGATCCGACTTCCGGTTCCGGAGTTACAGGTTGTGGCGTGCGATCACATAGCAAATTGTGATTCAAACCGATACTCCGATGAAAGCAAAAAAGGTAAAAATTTCGCTAAAATGTCTCTCAAACAACTTAAATTTGCTGTTCTAGGTCACCGACGGCCAACCAAACTTTCGTTGACTACATTAACCACCATAGACGGTTCCGGAAGTGCCCGGGAAAAGCGGCCATCTTTCAAAATTTACGAACTCACATCAGTTTCCCGGAAATGGTTGGGCCAATTTTCACAAACTTAGTCCCAAATGATAGCAATAATATCCCCATAGATGTCTATAAAATTTCGTACGGATCGCTTATATGGTTCCGGAAATATAGACTAAACCGTCCGGTCACATATGAAATTCCCATATAAGCCGGAACTCAATTTTTTTTTCAAAGGGGGGACCCCATGAAATTTCAGAAATCGAATTCGTACTTTTGATGCCAAACATCTTTAAAATGCATGAAACGTCGAGATTTTATATTATCTCGAAAAAAATTTTTTTTATAAAAATCGACTTTTTGGGACTGCCGATTTCGCACCTTTTTGCCTTTCTCAATAGAAAGGTATTGCAATTGCTCTGAAAACCGACTTTTTAACGGAGGCCCGGAGGGCCGAGTGACATATACCATTCGATTCAGTTCGTCGAGTTCGGCAAATGTCTGTGTGTGTGTATGTATGTGTGTATGTATGTATGTGTGTGTGTATGTGTGTGTGTATGTGACCAAAAATGTCACTCATTTTTCTCAGAGATGGCTGAACCGATTTTGAGAAACTTAGTCTCAAATAAAAGGTGCAACGTTCCCATAGGCTGCTATTGAATTTCTAATGGATCCGACTTCCGGTTCCGGAATTACAGGGTGATAAGTACGAACACGCAGAAAATGTCGATTTTAATAAATTCTGCAATGAATGTATAAAGGTGAAATTTTTTCCAAAATATGACCACAACTGCTTCGATTTGTAGTATTAGGTCACTTGCATCCATCCAAAGTCTATTTGGCCACATTGGCCACCATTCTCGGTTCCGGGAGCCCCGGCGGAAGTATCTAAATTCAGAATAACAGTCACATCGGTTTCTCGGAGATGGCTAGACCGATTCGACTAAACTTGGCCTCAAATGAAAGGTATTGCGTCCCCGTAAATGGCTATTTAATTTCATCCCGATCCGACTTCCGGTTCCGGAGTTACAGGTTGTGGCGTGCGATCACATAGCAAATTGTGATTCAAACCGATACTCCGATGAAAGCAAAAAAGGTAAAAATTTCGCTAAAATGTCTCTCAAACAACTTAAATTTGCTGTTCTAGGTCACCGACGGCCAACCAAACTTTCGTTGACTACATTAACCACCATAGACGGTTCCGGAAGTGCCCGGGAAAAGCGGCCATCTTTCAAAATTTACGAACTCACATCAGTTTCCCGGAAATGGTTGGGCCAATTTTCACAAACTTAGTCCCAAATGATAGCTATAATATCCCCATAGCTGTCTATAAAATTTCGTACGGATCGCTTATATGGTTCCGGAAATATAGACTAAACCGTCCGGTCACATATGAAATTCCCATATAAGCCGGAACTCAATTTTTTTTTTTCAAAGGGGGGACCCCATGAAATTTCAGAAATCGAATTCGTATTTTTGATGCCAAACATCTTTAAAATGCATGAAACGTCGAGATTTTATATTATCTCGAAAAAAATTTTTTTTATAAAAATCGACTTTTTGGGACTGCCGATTTCGCACCTTTTTGCCTTTCTCAATAGAAAGGTATTGCAATTGCTCTGAAAACCGACTTTTTAACGGAGGCCCGGAGGGCCGTGTGACATATACCATTCGATTCAGTTCGTCGAGTTCGGCAAATGTCTGTGTGTGTGTATGTATGTGTGTATGTATGTATGTGTGTGTGTATGTGTGTGTGTATGTGACCAAAAATGTCACTCATTTTTCTCAGAGATGGCTGAACCGATTTTGAGAAACTTAGTCTCAAATGAAAGGTGCAACGTTCCCATAGGCTGCTATTGAATTTCTAATGGATCCGATTTCCGGTTCCGGAATTACAGGGTGATAAGTACGAACACGCAGAAAATGTCGATTTTAATAAATTCTGCAATGAATGTATAAAGGTGAAAAATTTTCCAAAATATGACCACAACTGCTTCGATTTGTAGTATTAGGTCACTAACATCCATTCAAAGTCTTTTTGGCCACATTGGCCACCATCCTCGGTTCCGGAAGCCCCGGCGGAAGTATCTAAATTCAGAATAACAGTCACATCGGTTTCTCGGAGATGGCTAGACCGATTCGACTAAACTTGGCCTCAAATGAAAGGTATTGCGTCCCCGTAAATGGCTATTTAATTTCATCCCGATCCGACTTCCGGTTCCGGAGTTACAGGTTGTGGCGTGCGATCACATAGCAAATTGTGATTCAAACCGATACTCCGATGAAAGCAAAAAAGGTAAAAATTTCGCTAAAATGTCTCTCAAACAACTTAAATTTGCTGTTCTAGGTCACCGACGGCCAACCAAACTTTCGTTGACTACATTGACCACCATAGACGGTTCCGGAAGTACCCGGGAAAAGCGGCCATCTTTCAAAATTTACGAACTCGCATCAGTTTCCCGGAAATGGTTAGGCCGATTTTCACAAACTAAGTCCCAAATGATAGCTATATTATCCCCAAAGATGTCTATAAAATTTCGTACGGATCGCTTATATGGGTCCGGAAATATAGACTAAATCGTCCGGTCACATATGAAATTCCCATATAAGCCGGAACTCAAATTTTTTTTTCAAAGGGGGGACCCCATGAAATTTCAGAAATCGAATTCGTATTTTTGATGCCAAACATCTTTAAAATGCATGAAACGTCGAGATTTTATGTTATCTCGAAAAAAATTTTTTTATAAAAGATGGGTGGGTAATGTCTGCGACATAACCGGAGAGATGTAGAATACATAAGGAACACGTTCTTTAAATATTTTGATACTCATTGGAATTTTCGGACAAAAGGTGATTTGGGCGAGGAATATTTCAAATTATTCTTTACAAAAATGATGGTGGTCCTGAAAAGGACCGGTTTTGTTGGCGTTGTTGGCCTTGGTGAGGGAGATGGCTAACGATGAAATTAATTGTTAGCATGAGGAAGTCGCGTAGTACTGGCCAATGGAAGAACAGATAATAATTGATTCCTGAAAATCAATTTTTCTTTATTCATGTAAATTATACATACTTACAAATCTAACAGAAGATTCCTGATCATATTTCTGAATCATTAGTGCGAATATTGTGTAATTTGGTTAAGTACAATGAAAGTTACAAACTTTCCAAACTCGACCTTCTGTTCCTTCAGAAATATTGAAATGGGGTGTCTATATTAAACCGTTAGTCGTGGTCACAATAAAAAAAGATGGGTGGGTAATGTCTGTCACATAACCGGAGCGTCGTGATTTCAATTCGAGACGTTAATTTAAATCTAATAATATTCAACAGAATCACGTTTGAATGGGAAATTTTCAAATAATTCTCTATGGTAATAATGGTGGTTCTGAAAAGAACCTTTGGTATCGGCGTTGGTGTTGATGGTGATGCGCTGGATCGTTGGATATTTTTGGCATGATAGTTACGTGCCTGGCGAACTGTTTTGTAGCCTCGAACAAAATGACAAGACTGGCTTCTTCGGGTACCATTACGGCTGAACTTTATAAGCTTAGCTCGACTTTGAAATCCTGCACAATCTCACGAATCAGACACTAGTAGGGCCATTTTGTTTGCTACTAGCACGGAGCTGCACAAAAAAACCATTTAATGCAGTTAGTTCACGGGGGCTGCCAAAAAGCTTGAATAGAAGCATGCGACTTCAACGTTTCTCTTAAACACATGCAACAACACATTCGTTTTGGTAATACTGATAATAACAGTAGAAAGGAATGGAAAAGCAGTGCACGAAACGAGCGAGAGGATAATTTAAATTTTTGTTCCGTGTGCAAGCTACTTCTTTCCACACAACGTATTATGTTGCTTGTTGAAAATTTGCTACACACCTTAAAATGAAAGTTTCAGTTTAACTCTCACTAGAACACAATTGATTGGTCCTGAAAAGAACCGTTGCTTTTATTGTAATTTACGCCCACTCCCACAAACCGACCAAGTAGGCATCACTGGCTTCATTACGGCTGAGTTTTGTAAGCGTAGCTCGACTTTGAAGTAATACACAACCTTACGAACCAGACGCTGGAATGTTAGCCAGCGGATTAGTTGCTCCGTTGCCCTTTAGTTGGGGCGAAATACTAGCACGGCGACAGTTCCTGATCGGTAGTTGATTGCGATGGGCCACCAGTAGCTGGGGCACTTTTGCGGACCGTCATCATCGCCAACTGCTTTCCTCCGGTGGACTGGCTGCTTGCTAGTGCTTGAACGAATACGAATGAAGAGAAAAACCGACCGACCAATATTCATATATGAAAACACGAGAAAGCACTACTATCGCTCTCCCGCTCGTTTTCGTGCCATTCCTGTGCCTTTCCTTTCCGTTCGGCTACCAATACTAGCATAACCAAAACGAATATTCTGTCTTTCCATCGCCTTCAATCTAGTGGCCAGTGCTAGCAAACTTGCATGTTCAGTTTTTCAATAACAACATTTTCAATATTTTCAATGAATGTTGCAGATTTGAAAAGAAGGAAGGAGAAGATTTTCACAAATTTAAATTCTTTTGTCTTATTTGTTAGCGCTGATAAAGGCTATTTAGTTTGCTACTAGCAAGGAGCTGCACAAACAAATCGATTTATGCAGTTAATCAACGGAGGCTGCCAAAAAGTTCGAATAAAAGCATGCGACTAGTGTACTTTGCATATTCTATATTTTATCAATACTAGAGAGGATCAATAAAATAATTCAAATTGTTATAGCGACATGCAATTGTGGCAACACTGGCCATGAGATGGTGGGAGAACACGCACATTCGTTTTAGTTATGATGGTAGTAGCAGCAGAAAGGAATGGAAAAGCAGTGCACGAAAACGAGCGAGAGAGGATAATTTAAATTCTCTTTCTTTCTTTCCACACATCGTATTTCTTATATAGCTTTCTGAAAATTATTTGTTATACACCATAAAATGTAAATTTCAGTTTAACTCTTATTAGAACACAATTAATTGGTCCTGTAAAGAACCGTTTATTGTTTTATTGCGGGAGCATAATTCAGACGCACTCCCCGCGGACACGGTGAGCCCGTTTAACTCTTATTAGAACACAGATTAGTTTCTCTGTTGCCCTTTAGTTGGGGCGAAATTCTTGCAGGGCGACAGTTCCTGATCGGGTTGCGATGAGTCACCAGTAGCTGGGGCACTTTTTCCGACCGTCGTCATCGCCAACTTCTTTCCTCCGGTGGACTGGCTGCTTGCTAGTGCTTGAACGAATACGAATGATGAGAAAAACCGACCGACCAATATTCATATATGAACACACGAGAAAGCGCTACTATCGCTCTCTCGCTCGTTTTCGTGCCATTCCTGTGCCTTTCCTTTCCGTTCGGCTACCAATACTAGCATAACCAAAACGAATATTCTGTCTTTCCATCGCCTTCAATCTAGTGGCCAGTGCTAGCAAACTTGCATGTTCAGTTTTTCAATAACAACATTCAAACAATATTTTCAAAGAATGCTGCAGATTTGAAAAGAAGGAAAAGATTTTCACAAATTTAAATTCTTTCGTGTTATTTGTTAGCGCTGATAAAGGCTATTTAGTTTGCTACTAGCAAGGAGCTGCACAAACAAATCGATTTATGCAGTTAATCAACGGAGGCTGCCAAAAAGTTCGAATAAAAGCATGCGACTAGTGTACTTTGCACGTTCTATATTTTATCAATACTAGAGAGGATCAATAAAATAATTCAAATTGTAATAGCGACATGCAATTGTGGCAACACTGGCCAAGAGATGGTGGGGGAACACGCACATTCGTTTTAGTTATGATGGTAGTAGCAGCAGAAAGGAAAGGAAAAGCAGTGCACGAAAACGAGCAAGAGAGGATAATTTAAATTCTCTTTCTTTCTTTCCACACATCGTATTTTTTATATAGCTTTCTGAAAATTATTTGTTATACACCATAAAATGTAAATTTCAGTTTAACTCTTATTACAACACAATTAATTGGTCCTGTAAAGAACCGTTTATTGTTTTATTGCGGGAGCATAATTCAGACGCACTCCCCGCGGACACGGTGAGCCACAAAGCACTATTTTGCATCCTCGAACAAACCGACCAAGTAGGCATCGTTGGCTTCTCGGGGCATCATTACGACTGAGCTTTGTAAGCGTGGCTCGATTTTGCAGTCCTGCACAATCTCACGACCCAGACGCTGGAACGATAGCCTACTCTGTTGCCCTTTAGTTGGGGCGAAATTCTTGCAGGGCGACAGTTCCTGATCGGGTTGCGATGAGTCACCAGTAGCTGGGGCACTTTTTCCGCCGTCGTCATCGCCAACTGCTTTCCTTCGGTGGACTGGCTGCTTGCTAGTGCTTGAACTTGAACGAATACGAATGATGAGAAAAACCGACCGATAGATATTTATATAATCGCGCTAATATGCACTACTATCGCTTTCTCGCTCGTTCTCGTGCCGTGTATGAGCCTTTCCTTTCCGTCCGGCTTCTAATGGCCTAACCAAAGGAATATGCCGTCTTTCCCCCACCAACTGCTCTCGTCAAGCAACCCAATGCGAATAATCATAAAACAAACATGTAGTGGACCTATATATAAACTTTTCATTATTTTATTGTTCGGTTGGTCCACCATTTTGACGGCTCTGTGCGGGATGGGATGAAAATTTTCACTTTTCCGAGTAGTTTTCGAAAGATTTTTCAAAAACACAATTTTTTGTTATTAGTGCATGTTATACATACTTCAAATTTTAATACAGCATAGAGGAACATATTTTCAACAAATTGGCCTAAAAATCAAATCATTCTGTTAAGTATGATAAAAGTTATTAACGTTCAAAATCTGACGCGGCGCCGCAGCCGATATTTTGAAACGGGACCCCTATATTGAAAGCTTAAATGTATTCTACATTAAAAATCGACTTTTTGGGACTTTGCCGATTTTGCACCTTTTTGCCTTTCTCAATAGAAAGGTATTGCAATTGCTCTGAAAACCGACTTTTTAACGGAGGCCCGGAGGGCCGAGTGACATATACCATTCGATTCAGTTCGTCGAGTTCGGCAAATGTCTGTGTGTATGTATGTATGTGTGTATGTATGTATGTGTGTGTGTATGTGTGTGTGTATGTGACCAAAAATGTCACTCATTTTTCTCAGAGATGGCTGAACCGATTTTGAGAAACTTAGTCTCAAATGAAAGGTGCAACGTTCCCATAGGCTGCTATTGAATTTCTAATGGATCCGACTTCCGGTTCCGGAATTACAGGGTGATAAGTACGAACACGCAGAAAATGTCGATTTTAATAAATTCTGCAATGAATGTATAAAGGTGAAAAATTTTCCAAAATATGACCACAACTGCTTCGATTTGTAGTATTAGGTCACTAACATCCATTCAAAGTCTTTTTGGCCACACTGGCCACCATCCTCGGTTCCGGAAGCCCCGGCGGAAGTATCTAAATTCAGAATAACAGTCACATCGGTTTCTCGGAGATGGCTAGACCGATTCGACTAAACTTGGCCTCAAATGAAAGGTATTGCGTCCCCGTAAATGGCTATTTAATTTCATCCCGATCCGACTTCCGGTTCCGGAGTTACAGGTTGTGGCGTGCGATCACATAGCAAATTGTGATTCAAACCGATACTCCGATGAAAGCAAAAAAGGTAAAAATTTCGCTAAAATGTCTCTCAAACAACTTAAATTTGCTGTTCTAGGTCACCGACGGCCAACCAAACTTTCGTTGACTACATTAACCACCATAGACGGTTCCGGAAGTGCCCGGGAAAAGCGGCCATCTTTCAAAATTTACGAACTCACATCAGTTTCCCGGAAATGGTTGGGCCAATTTTCACAAACTTAGTCCCAAATGATAGCTATAATATCCCCATAGATGTCTATAAAATTTCGTACGGATCGCTTATATGGTTCCGGAAATATAGACTAAACCGTCCGGTCACATATGAAATTCCCATATAAGCCGGAACTCAATTTTTTTTTTTCAAAGGGGGGACCCCATGAAATTTCAGAAATCGAATTCGTATTTTTGATGCCAAACATCTTTAAAATGCATGAAACGTCGAGATTTTATATTATCTCGAAAAAATTTTTTTTTATAAAAATCGACTTTTTGGGACTGCCGATTTCGCACCTTTTTGCCTTTCTCAATAGAAAGGTATTGCAATTGCTCTGAAAACCGACTTTTTAACGGAGGCCCGGAGGGCCGAGTGACATATACCATTCGATTCAGTTCGTCGAGTTCGGCAAATGTCTGTGTGTGTATGTATGTGTGTATGTATGTATGTGTGTGTGTATGTGTGTGTGTATGTGACCAAAAATGTCACTCATTTTTCTCAGAGATGGCTGAACCGATTTTGAGAAACTTAGTCTCAAATGAAAGGTGCAACGTTCCCATAGGCTGCTATTGAATTTCTAATGGATCCGACTTCCGGTTCCGGAATTACAGGGTGATAAGTACGAACACGCAGAAAATGTCGATTTTAATAAATTCTGCAATGAATGTATAAAGGTGAAATTTTTTCCAAAATATGACCACAACTGCTTCGATTTGTAGTATTAGGTCACTTGCATCCATCCAAAGTCTATTTGGCCACATTGGCCACCATTCTCGGTTCCGGGAGCCCCGGCGGAAGTATCTAAATTCAGAATAACAGTCACATCGGTTTCTCGGAGATGGCTAGACCGATTCGACTAAATTTGACCTCAAATGAAAGGTATTGCGTCCCCGTAAATGGCTATTTAATTTCATCCCGATCCGACTTCCGGTTCCGGAGTTACAGGTTGTGGCGTGCGATCACATAGCAAATTGTGATTCAAACCGATACTCCGATGAAAGCAAAAAAGGTAAAAATTTCGCTAAAATGTCTCTCAAACAACTTAAATTTGCTGTTCTAGGTCACCGACGGCCAACCAAACTTTCGTTGACTACATTGACCACCATAGACGGTTCCGGAAGTGCCCGGGAAAAGCGGCCATCTTTCAAAATTTACGAACTCGCATCAGTTTCCCGGAAATGGTTAGGCCGATTTTCACAAACTAAGTCCCAAATGATAGCTATATTATCCCCAAAGATGTCTATAAAATTTCGTACGGATCGCTTATATGGGTCCGGAAATATAGACTAAATCGTCCGGTCACATATGAAATTCCCATATAAGCCGGAACTCAAATTTTTTTTTCAAAGGGGGGACCCCATGAAATTTCAGAAATCGAATTCGTATTTTTGATGCCAAACATCTTTAAAATGCATGAAACGTCGAGATTTTATGTTATCTCGAAAAAATTTTTTTTATAAAAATCGACTTTTTGGGACTTTGCCGATTTTGCACCTTTTTTCAGTTCAATATTACCGTGGCTGTTTTTTCTTTTTCAAAATTTTAGAACTCGAATAATGATTTATTTTCCTGTATGTAGTTGTCATGTGATGTATAATAATAAAATGTAATATATGCATTTAAAAGCTTTTAATGAATATAAACAACGCACACATTCTCGTGATTCATGATTGAGAAAGGCACAATTGCACCGCTAGGTGGATTAAAATAGGTTTTTCAGTTGTGATTTTTGTGTAAGCATTCAATGAGTGGATAGACCGAATATGTCCAATGCATAAGATTTACAGCAGAAGAAACGAGAGGCAGATAGAAATGTATGCTATCGATGCATAAATAAAATTCTGCGTGTAGGTAACCACCACAAAATTATAGGAAGAATCAATGATGAAATTAGTATTGCACACGAAAACCTACCACAATCTGACTTTTATTAAGACTTTTGGTCAGAGATCTTGTTCCACTATACTTACACACGATTCCACAATTTCCCTCATTCGTTGGCTAAATGAAGTCTCGCGTACTTTTTGAAATGGACCTATGTGCAAAAGAGAGCCTCTCTTTGTTCACTTTCTTTTTCGATTATCACGGTTTTACCATTAATCTTTCCAATGATGTTCTAGTACATATTGGAAGAGAATAATTTCGACTAGCATATTATGCAAAGAGTTAAGCAGCAAACGCAAATGGGACCGTGATATTAGCGGAAGAGAAAGAAAACAAAGAGAGGCTCTGATTTGCGCATAGGACCTTTTCAATAAGTTTGCTTGAAGTTCACTAGACAAACAAAATGCAAGCGAGAGCACGCGAATTGTTTAAAAAAGCAATTTTTAGCTTAAGCCAAACATGAACCGCCTTGTTTGAAAAACGCAAAAATAAGTCCATTTCAGCCGCCAGAAAATTTGTCTGAGTGTTGAAATTGCCTTTAAATCGCATTCGCAAATTGCATTTGTTCCTAGGGGCAATTAGCACAGGCGAGTTCAGTCAAACGTCAAACTGTTTAAATCGCCTTAATGTTCGTCCACATTTTTTTTGACCGGGATGTTACGGGAAGAAGACAAAAATTGGTCATGCTCCTCTTGCACATACTTCGTTATTTTCAATCCTCTCTTCGCCTTTCTTCTGGATAAATATGGCTCTCTTTGCTCACTATAAAGATGACAATAAACAAGCCAGTTTTAAGTACGATTCACAAGATACATCAGGCTTCCGTCACTGGTACGGAGCGTCAAGAATAGTTACATGCAATTAAATGGAAGCATTCACACACAACAGCAACGGCGCGGAACGTGTTGACGTACGGCACGTTTGAACGGGCACAAGGGACGTTGACGTTGACGCTGATGTATCGTCTGAATCGTCCGTTATCAGACCTGTAGGAAAGACAAGCACCGTCGGACTAGAAAAACTCTAGAAAGAGAACTGCGGAGAGAAAAACAGCATTTTTGGCAACGTATACCCCGGCATTTTATGGCAACACGTCCAATGTTATAAGGATAGGCAATGTTCGATTGGATTCGTATTTTGACAGCAAAACCCGAATCCAATCGATCCAAAATGGAGTCTCCGCAGTTCTCTTTCTAGAGTCTTTCTACGTCGAACTATATCTCCCCTCATTTTCGATTTCTCCGATCTTTCTTTCTCTTTACACGCCTGATTCCAATTGCTCATCGAAGAGTTACAGGAGAGCACATTTAGTTAAATCGAATAGATTATCGCATGTTCAGATCAATGTTGTTTTTGCGAATAAGAAACAAAACTGCAATCAAAATTGTTTTGATTATTTTCTTTTACATATCGCTATGAGAATAAGTGGAATCATTTAATTCCTTAATATAAATCAATAACATATTATCACGAATTATTGAATAACGAAAAAAATATTTTTTTTTCATGGGTGGATCCAAATAAATGACAATCGGATGTAGATCGTAAAATGCAGTACTTTATAAATTTTCTTTTTTATACTCACAGTTTACTAATTGAATCATAGTAACTCCATAAATACCCTAAACAAAGATTAAATAAAATATTTTAAATATGCGCATTTTTCCTATATGACTAAACTCATATAAAACATCCAAATACAAAATATTTTAAAACTGATTTCGAACGCAACGGTGATCAATATGTTTGTTTCGATTGTTGGCATGTACTTCAATAGTTCTGAACCACCGGTACATATATCTACTCCACTTATCTACTTTTCCAAAACATACCTTTCCAAAATATACCTTGAGCTACGAATCAGAAAATAATACGACATAAATTTGGAATACTATCCCGTCAGATTAATATATTAGCTAATTCTAGAAATAAATAAACAGATATATGATTCCGTTAGTTGTTGTAATGATTAATTGAATAAAGGTTGTTTAAAGGGAAATACCCTGTTTTAATGTACTTATTATTTTATTCATTAAATCGGAGCAATTTTGTTAGCAAATAAAATCGTTCCAATCTGCATTTATGCATTACAGAAATATATCTTTATTCTCTGTCTGCCACAGTCTAAACAAAAATATGAAACATAATACTTGTGAATTTAAAATGATCATTCTGTTAGTTTAATTTTTTGTTTGACCTTTGTTTACTTTTAATTTATTCCAAACTTATGAAAATTAGCCTGAAACTAATATAAAAATTCTCCCCCACGTCGACAGGTATCGTGTTTAATTTGAATGACATTCACAGTTCGTTTTGAATTCATTGAATTGAAATATTTCAACCAATTTTTTAGTCAAAGTTTAAAATAACTGTCATGGCACCAGTTACAACCGATGGTACAACCACCCCAAATTCAACGAGCGCGTATTCAAACTGAATGTAAAGATGCATATGTATACCAATTTATTTTCTTTTGTGCATTGAATATTATGTCACTACAAAATGCTGTACATCATTGGCCAAGTATCAACTATCCAACACGTTATAGTTCTATGTTCAGAAACATATCGGCTACAAGTTGACAAAATTGTTCTCACACGCTATGGAACGAGACATTTGACAAAGAAAAGCTATTTTACTGCAAGAAAATATCGGAATGAAAAACAATTCACCAAGTTGCCTCATTTTCTTCAACTTGATATTGTTGTTTTTTAACATTGTCGTGCAACGCAGATCAGAACGCAGCCATATAAATGACAGCATCGTTTGGTTAAAGCTTATCAAATATTTTTAGCTGGTTTAAAAGTTAGTCTGGTTTAAAAACTGTTGGTACGTCTTTGTGCTTACGGCTATAAAAGTCCCAATTCGTCATGATGCCAAAAGGTTACGGTCTACGAAGGGCTTGCTGTAATTAATTACCCGCACCATCCAGATCACTAAGTGCTTGCCCTCGGCTGTCGCTGTTCAGCGGAAAACAGTACGGATCCGTTGAATAAATGACCTACGGCGGCTGATGCATGAGTCGCTCAGAAAATGTTTAAATATTAACACGTTGACTTTCGGTAGGCCCCACAACAAACAAAAACAACAACAACCACCACAGCTTATAGCTTCTTACAGCAGTTGCAATATTTCATATTGTACCAAAACTGGTGTTGTTTGTGGTGCACAGCCACTACATATTTCGTAAGCCGAAAGGGAAAAGATCTTTTCCATATTCTCTGCTGTGTAGGTACGAGGAGACTTTGAAGTTGTCCTCAAGCGACGAACCGGTCGTAAATTTTAGTAGATTTGCGGTCACACTTCTCAAATTGCGCTGGTACCTACGAACCGACGGATCAAGCTCAAGTGCGAATGGCAAAAACTTTCGAAGCAATTACAGCTGCTTACATTAGCCGCCGCCACCGCCACACTGCTGTCGTTGGTTGTCGAGCGAGTGTGGCGTGAAAGAGGTTTTTTTTCCTCACCGCCTTAGCAATCGGAGTGAATAGAACGAATGGCAGCCTAAGGCATTTCGCACGGCCACTTACTCTTAGTACCTATCTATGCTTCTCTGACATAGGCCAGCAACCGAGCAACCAGCGCGCGCGGCATTTTGTGAGTGGTTCAGAATAAAGAAGTATTTAATTTGCAATCAAAAAAGTAGCTCTCTCCTTCCTACCCTAGGGGTTGCACACTAGGAAGGTACCGCTAACATAGTAGAGAAGGCAACAAAAAACCTTCGTCTCGGATATGATCTCGTAGCACGGACCCGAGCGATGGATGTACTAAATCTGAGCAGTGTTGTAACTGGATGCTGAAGCGGGTGGGAGCGGGAGAACTTAGTGTGCCTACGTGCCTAGCTTGTACTAGACGCACCAGCACGCTGACTGCCGTGCCGTGCCGTGCCATGCCATGCCGAACATCAAGGCAGTGTGCTTGGAGGACTCGAGACTCGAGAAGGGAAAAAAAGAGAAAGGCAGAATTAATATGACTAATAATAATAACGATAATTTGAAAGTATAAATTTTATTGCGCCAGATGGAAAAGGTCAGCCAGGAAAGAAGGCTTAATTAATTATTCGCTGAGATTCGTTTATGTACATTTTTTTTCCCGCTGAAGCAGAGCAGCATATCATTGCGCCAGGATGGAATGGAATATGAGATCGTAAAGCACCCGGTTGCTCCATGAGCAGGAAATCAAAGTGAAGGGGAACAGATATGATGGCATTCGGCAAACGCTGCATATAATTACGATTCGATGATGAGTGGAGGAGCTTGGTTGTAGTGGAAGCAATTCCGTCTTGTGCATGGGCTATTGAGCTTGGTCCGAGGGGCTCAGATTTGTCCATGAAATGAGTTTCCGGTTTCTTGAAATTTACGGAAATTTGCTTTGTTCTCTAATGTAACTGTCATTCAGTTTGGCTTTTCTGGCGTTATGGAAGATTTTCATGTCGTTAATGCTGTGTTGACAGTAGGATGCTTCTTAGAAATGTTGTACCATACGGTTGTTTGGCCAGTTATGGGAACTGTCATTCCATGCCATCTTCTTTCTTCGAGAAGCCTAGATAAGATGTGTAGTGTAGGTAGTATTTGTCTCAATCGGCTATGGAACACCTGGCTACAGTACACTAGGAGGTTGATAACCGTCTATTATCTTTATCCGTACAAAACCAGCCTAGAGACCCTGTGGCATCCAGCGGGTTGAAGTATCTCAACCAAGAATTGATCCACTAGGTTCCTGACTGTTCCCGTTACGACTGTTGTCGTAGGAGGCGACTGAAACAGGAGTCCTTAAGTCAAAGTGTTTCTCCGTGCCGAAGACTGATTGGCAGGTAGGACTAATATATGCCAGTCGCGCACGGAGTGTCGTTGGTCTTAACCTTACTGTATTATGCGAATCTCTGAAACAGTGGACGTTTTTTTTCGCAAATCGAGGGATTGAAATGATGGTGATGTTCCTGATACCCATTTTGGGGTTCGCTAGATGCGATTATAAACCAACACGTTTCGTATCTTCTAGTTCTAACTACAATACGTGCTGATGGTGAAATGTGTGATGCTACGATCGAGTATGGTTAGAGTAGCAAAAATTAATCTTCAGCATAAACGTACAGCAACTATGAATCTATCCCGCCTTGTGCTTCGATAACTTTGGTTCAAGAACCGTTTTTTCCTAAAGGAATCATCTATATTGGAAAACTACTTAACCGTCTTCGCAGATTTCAACAAAAATGGCATGACAAATCCACGAAAAATGCCTCGTGCATGTATACTTGCGAAAAGTGCCATTGACGCATGCAAGGATGCAAAATGCCTACCTTTTCTGCGGCTGTAATTTTTCTGCCTACATTCTCATTTCTCTTTTGACGCTACTGTCGTTCGCAATTGCAGGACGCCTAGCGCTGTACGGCAGTCTGTAAGCAAAGCAGTAACATGACAAAGAAATACTGCCCCCAGTACAGCCACCAGACGCGAGCGGTACAGCTTCTCTTTTACTCTTTTATTTTACACTTTTTAATATTTTTAATCTATTCAATATTTTCAATCACGAACGACGGCAATAAATGCGGTTCGTTTACGCCACGACCGGCATCATCGCTTTCGTGTACGGGCCTCTCCCTTTGACTACGCAGAGAAAAGTGTACAAAGCGAGAGAACAAACATTACTACGGTACACTCTCACCGAGCAGTCGGAGTACAGCAGCAAAACAAAAATGTATTCTACTGCTCTACGGGAAAATGTACTCGGTTTGGCTACCGTTCTGGCAAGATCTGTAGTGATACGTCGCTGTAGCGGGCTGTACGGCTTGTGCAAATGTAAATATACCGAAAAAAAATGTAGTTTACCAGTACCTTTGGCATCCCTGGACGCATGTCTTATATTCGACCACACAACTCGCGATATTTGTGCTGTCACAGTCAATATGACTGTTGATAATATAAACAGGAAATACGTTTATTATCCGGCATATTTGTCGCTTTATGAATCATCGGCTTCTGATTATTTCAAAAGGGTTGTATCATGCTAAGGCAGAAATGGGTATCCCCTCATACTCGGCGACTATTCAAATTCCCACCACATAATTTAGGGTAGCTCAGATATCAATTTGAGAGACACCGAATTGATGGACTACTTAAGCAGTTCAATTCTGCACATAGTAAATGTAGAAAATCGTCTAACATTTTCACGAGCTGGCAAAGAAGAGATGTTAGATGCAGCGCTCTGCTCTGACGGTATTACGCACGAGTTGCCAACAACATATACCAAACGAGCTCGAACCGTCGTTATCTGATCATAAGTACATCGTCTTTAATCATTTGAGCCTATCAGTCTTTCTTCTTACCTAGCACAAAGTAGGAGCAAAACACTTGCTAGACTATAGGCACCAGTAAAGCAAACCAGCGCTTTGTTCTATATCCGGTGCACAAACAATATTGAATTGTTGCCCTCGGCTGTGCAGTGAAATGAGTCTGCCAAAACAAACAAAAGAGACCATGGTACGGGATAACACAATCGGCCCTATTCTGCGCGGCGTGTGACGTGAGACGACTAATCTCACCTCACTTTACGTGACTTTTCTCACCCTATTCTGAGAGTCGACTCGGGTGATGTGAGATTCTCCATTGCGGTTAAATGGGTGTCTCACGTCACCCGAAGTGACTCTTCAGAATTGGGTGAGAAAAGTCACTTAGAGTGAGGTGAGATTAGTCGTTTCACGTCACACGCCGCGCAGAATAGGGCCGAATATCGATCGACTCTAATTAAACTCCTGTTAGACCCACAGTTCAGAAGGTGGAACAACTAGTTAAAGTTAAAATGGAGCTTAATCTCGCTGAAGTTACATACATTCAGCTACACCACGTCAAAAACTTTGTTGCCATTACGTTTGAAAGTATAGCACAGGCAGAAAACTTCAATAAATAAAAAATAAAAATTAATAACATCAGAATCAAGATCCCCGTGTATATAGAAAACGACATGCTTGACGTCCGTATCCATGATTTGACACCGCGCATCAATGAATCTTACATCAAACAAAATATATCGCTACACGGAGAAATGGAATCTATTACGAATGACACTTGGAGAAATTTTTTCATCAGTATTCCTAATGGTTTCGCATTGTGAGGATGCGAGTGACTAAACCAATACCTTCTTACACGACTATCAAATGCAAATCACCAAAGTATGGCGTAATCTATAAACTAACAACGCTGACCACATATCCCGGGCCATGCCAATTCTGGAAACAGATAGCCCACTACAGAAAAACATTTGCCGAAACAACTAGTCAAAACTCATCTACCACAACCAAGTGTAACAGGCAGCCACCGACACTTGCAGATAAACCAAAAACAACGACCCAATTAACCACTAAAGAAGGGACAACGACCACGACAACCGCTTCCAAACCAACAACTAGCATCACCAATGAAGAAGCAAATAGCTACGAAAACGGATTTACAACAGCGACCCTTAAGAACAGGAACAAATAAGAACCATGGACGTGAGCGACACCGCGAGAGAAGGCAGACTCAATGACCCCCAAGTTGCGATGGATAAGGTAATTTTACTGTCGAGGAAGAGGATCTCAACACGCAGCAACAAACTGCGTCAACAAGATCTAGCAGAAAGACATTTTTAGTATTTTTTTTTAATTTTTACTCATTGATAGAATCTAAAAGATCCACGGCTGAGTTGTGCTAACGTATTGTGCCGAGGCAGATAAACATTTGGAAAAAAAATCATTTCCAATTTGGAAGATGGTGAAATCGGTCAAGAATTTTCTGATGATAAAATCGGTTCGGTCATTTCCGAGTAACCGATGTGCGATTGTTAGTCAAATACATACACACATACCACACACACGTTTACCGAACTCGACGACGTGAATCGAATGGTATAAGAGTGCCTCTGTTGAGAAGCCAATTTTCATAGTGATTGCATAGCCTTTCTATAGGAGAAAGGCAAAAAGGTTTATATAGGAAATTCACGTGTGGTCAGATTTTATTACTCATTAGTCCGGAACCAATACTTCGTTCAAATGAAATCCGGTAGCAACTAATGTGAATACTATACCCTTCATTTAGGACTAAGATTGTGAGAACCGAGTCAGCAATACATGAGAAACATATGTGCTTCTAATTTTGGAATTAGGCTGTTTCCTTGGCTCTTCTGGAATCCTCAAGATACTTTGAATTGCAAATGTGATCTGTATCAAGAATGTCAAGTAATTTAGGACTCATTTCTATTAGTTTTGCAACATTTAGATATAATGAAAATACCGGCTTATATGGCGATATTGCATGTGATCGCATACTTCAACACGTAACTCAGGAACCAGAACACCGATTCTAATGGGGTTTAATAGCAGTCAATAGGAATGCTGTAGCTTTCATTTGAAACAAAATTTGAAAAAAAACCGAGCAAGAAATTTCTGAGAAGTAAATATGAATTCAATTCAGGAACTTAACCACTTTCTCGCAGCTTCTGGTCCCGCCGAAGATGTCCAAAGTGGTCAATGTGGGGCATCATTGAACTGAAGCTATAAATCCAAGCAATTTGGAACACATTTTATGAAGTTTTGCATTTTTTAGATAACATGCTGATACTGATTTATATGGGAATTTCATGCGCGACCACACTCTTCATTGAAGAGTCTTACACCCGTAACTCCGGAACCGGATAACTGAATTCAATAAAATTTAATAGCAACCTATGGAAACGTTGCATCTTTCATTCGAGAGTAAGTTTGATGAGTTCGATTCAGCCATCTCCAAGTATCCGATGTGCATTTATTGGTCACATACATACACGCACATACGCACACACAGATATTTGTCGAACTCGACGAACTGAGTCAAATGGTATAAGATACCCAGCCCGTCGGGCCTCGATTAAAAAGTCGATTTTCAGAGTAATTGTATAGCCATTCTAAGAAGAAAGGTAAAAAGATAAATAAAGTAAATAGTGTAAGTAGGGGTTTTTGGTCACCACTCGGGTTCTTGTATGCCCGGCGAACCCTTCTTTTCAGGGCGTCCTAGGTGCTTCTACAGTATTTGGAATTTTTGTAACAACAAAAAAATGTAAACAAACAAATAAACAAAATTTACCGACTTTTATTCTTCCACCACTCTCCACTGCTGGTCGTTTCCGTCCGTTGCTACTGACGATGGCGGGAAGGCGGAAGGTTTCTTCCGACCGGCCGGGACAACAGCGGCAGCGTTCTTCTTTGGTCGTTGGCTGCTCCAACAACGGTCCTTGTTAATTAGCCAGGGAGGTGAACAAAGCTCTTTCGCAGGAACCTCGCTAGCGACGGTAGGGACGAATCACCGGATTCTTTGCTCCCCGCAAAGAATCCCAGAAGACACCGCAGTGTTCTTCCCAGGAAAAACCACTGTCCACCCGGCTTCGCCCTCCTTGGATATTAGCTGGGAAGGAGAGCACGGCTCGTTCGGCTTATCTTTCCCAGCGAGGGCGGATTGGTGCGTATGGATCCTTTGCGGTTAGCCGGGGAAGCGAAAACTCCTTGTTCATTAGCTTTCCCCGACCGTGATCCAGCACCAGAAACACTATGAGTGCCCAAACCACGGGCCGGCACTTTCCGACGGATATCTTTCCGTCACACACGCGCACTTCAGTCAATTGTTGTGGCAGTCAACTGTCCCGAACTGGTTAAACGGGGACGTATTTATTTTCCCGTGGTCTGTCACTATCTACTGTTTTCGCGACGGCCGCCTTCCGCACTTGATCATAACAAACCGCCATCCGCCGTATCGCATAGCTGTCAACGATGAGCAGCATAACTAGTGCACACGTATTTTCACAAGAGGAGAGCGGTGGCCTAACTAAACCCTATGCTAATTATACACAAATGTTCAACAAAAATTACTACACCTATCTGCACAAAAATAACCGTTCACGAACGCGAAAATGAACAAAAAATTTACAACTTAACGTGAACGGTACAAAACAAACAAGCATATTTTTTGAAAACAAATACACTCTACGGAGAGAGTACGCATAAATAGATATATTTCCACCCAGTGCTAAATTGTTACCCTAACGCGTTACAATAGAAAAATATAAATAAATAAAATAATTACATAAAAAATTAAAAAAACACTATAAATAAATCGAGCTAGTACAAATTAGTTAAGGAATTTGCGTTTCGACTTCGTCTCATCAGAATCTGACACTAACTTAGTGACAGAACTGGCACTGGCGCTGGATCGACACTAGCTCTAAAAAATGAAATCACTATTTGCGTTTCTGAGCCCTAAATTTCCATTGTCAAGTAGGTTGAATATGTTTTCATAAATCTCAACGGCACGCGGCAACATAAACGTACAAATGAATTCAAAAAATCGATTTGGTATTGTCAAACTGGCACAATAACATCCAGCGCAAGTCAAATCAGATCAGATTGTAGGATACAATATAAAAAGAAAAAAACAAAATTCTATCAGTGACAGGTGCATTAAGAATTGGTCAGCAACGTTACCCACTGGCATTCCTTTTGAAAATATTTGGGAATTCGTCAAATCTATGTTTCTTAAAAGCAACCTCAAAATTGGATAGTATTTTATAAATGGTTACCGCGTCTACATTCCCGCCTACAAAGTAGATATCGACGTCGTGATCACTTACTAGTTTTAAATGCTATTTTAAAGCTGCTTTTGGAAAAATATGTGGCTACATTACTGCCATAAATTTCTTTTACCGCTGTTGTGAATTCAAATGCTGTTTACTAACAAGACATTTTTAACCCTCAAAAGTGCAAGCAAAAATTGTGAATCGCTCCTAAGACCCAATGAAATCATTAGCCTCTTTTTTGTCGTTTTTTTTTCAGCGAGAGAATCGAAAGCCCGAAAACGCTCTATCGTTTGTATTTATAATTACAAGTTTATTGAAACTAGAGAACTGTAACTAGCTGGGCCTCTGAGACACTCTGAGTTTTTGAGGGTTAAATAGACTTTTGAATACTGAATAAAAACAGTCAAGCATAAAAAATGTTAACGCACTCTTTTGCAGAAAAACTATGATCTCTTGGCCCAGGAAGAGCACGACATCCACTTGTTATTGCACCTCAAAATTATAAGCATATGAGATTCCTTGCAAATGCTAAAATTATTCTCATTGGGAGCCACCAAATATAACCGCTCGAGGAAACGCTGATACAAAGCCTAAGAATCTTGATCTGTGTCACTGTGAAACTCCTCCCGACACCGAGAAAACTTTAATTCTTACGGTATGTCATGATTTGTCTTCTCGATTTTTTTACTGCAATTATAGAAGCTTGATTGTTAGGGTCGCCTTTTTTTGGTTTGAAAAAAAAACTCTGTAGCAAAATCTCTAACCCGTCGTGTGAGGTTGGGAATCGAACCTAGGTGGGTTGCGTACAAGGTAATCGATTTACCAACTGTGTCATGCCCGCCTTCTGTCTTTTCGCTATAGCTATAGCTGGTATGTTCCATTTACGTTTGTATGAAATCCAGAAAACGAGCGAGAAAGTTTTCAAAAAATTTCGCTCTGTTTCCAGTTTCAAGCCTTTGTATTTGAAGTTTTTGTACCGCACAGCTCAAACGCGCTTTTTTTTTTTATTTTTGTATACATAATTCTAACACAACACTATTTATTGAGAATAAATCTGGATCGCACTGACAGCGCCTTACCGTGGTCTTCCGAAACCTTTCGTGAAACTTTGGTTTTGCGTAAGTTCGACTTGCGAACAATAATTTAGTGTGTACGTAGAAGTGGCACACTGATTTTGACTTATTTGATGACTTATTCCAATTTTTGATAAGATTTCAGTGCCCCCTAGGGTTGGCGCTCTTGACGGAGCCCAACCCGACTGACCACACGTTACGTTTTTTGTACGCAAAAAATCTCATAGTTAGTACCTATTTACGCATAGGCACACTAGGATACAATCATATAGGATTTTCGATTGATTGACACCGGTGTAGTGGAGTGCACTGAAACTGCACCGTTTTTGCACTTTCTAGCAGAAGTGCAGAAAACTGGGTATGTTCCATTGATACTTCTGCTAGAAAGTGCAAAACCAGTACAATCCACTGCACCGGTGTCAATCAATCGAAAACCCTAATACTATCTAATTGCACTGGTGGCTCCAAGATGCTTTTTGGTTAGGAAAAGTATTTTAATGAGCATTCTTGGATTAGTATACCGATCTCAAGCAGAATATTCTTATGTTGCTGCTTTCTCAATTTCAACCCAAAATCTTAGTATATGGATTAATGGCAAAAGCAAAGACAAATTATGAGGCACGAAGGCATCACTAGACGTTGAACCCCGCTACAAAATTCTAATGTTAGTTCCAAAAGACACCCATAAAATTATTGCACTACGGAGAAAACATCGACAAAAGTTAATTCGTTATCCTAATTAAGGAATGATTTGCTGAAGTTTGTTTTAATAATAGTATATACCTACTCATTAACTTTCGCACGGTCACATCTGCGACTTCTCTCCCAGCTTTCTTCCACCTCCGTTGTATTTTCGTTTTATTTTTCGAAAAACCTGTTTTTTTAAGACATTTTGGTGGTATCCAAAGGGGAAAAAAGATCGAAATGGTGAGTTAAACAAAAGCAATTATTTTTTTAACAAATTCCCCCCAGAGACAGGATTCGAACCTGCAACCCTTGGGACTCCGTCCCAATGCACAAGCCCTTATACTATCCCTCACAATTATCACATTGGCGGCAATTATTGGGTGGTACGATCACTACTGCTTCTAGCAAGAGATCATACACAATTGGCGCACAGTGAGACCAATCCAAAGAGAGGTGGAACAAAACCTATTTGAGACCTTCGATGTCATTTTAGAGCCAGAATTTCTTTGTATGATATGTTCACAATATCATTCTGCAACTATTTAATTAAAATATGTTTGGTTAGACTAAAGACCCAAACAAAAAAAATTCAAAACTTTTTTTAGAGGGAAGGCATCAGCAAAGTTGCAGAATATTATATTTTGAATAACTTCGTCTAAGATACCACAGACATCAGACCTCATTTTTGACGCGAAATTGTTTTTATAAATATAACCTAAAATCAGTATTTCGAATTTTTTATGCCAAAACCCTAATTGATTAATTACAAATGTTCTACAAACTTATAGGTATCACTAAAATACAATTTTTCGTTAAAGGTACTAATAACTTGAAATCAATTTTCACTTCCAAAACTATTTTTCATTTAAATTTGCACTATTTTCATCACATATTTCTTTTTTCTTGGGCCCTTTCGAGGAGCCAAACTTTGGCTATTCCGATACTCTATTATTTCAAGAATACATTTAAGAACAGGATAAAGTGGGACTCATTGTTTGGGTGACCATTCATGTACGACGGTTTATAACATAAAATATGTTTCTATTATTTTTAATTTATATACTTTAAAATGTTATATTTTACGCGTACCTAGAAAGCATGTAGAACATATTGAGTTGATCAATTACAATTACAATATGCAAAAGTTAAAAAAGTACAAATTTTGAAGCTAAACTGTCAAAGAACAACGATTGCGGCTCAATTAATAAATCTACAGTATGTATAGGGTATTTTCAACAAAATTGTTCCAAATACAATATTTGACAACTTTGCTGAGGACCTCAACTGTTCAATTTGATGCTTTTACTAAATAACGCGTCAATGTCAATTCAATCGGTCTCTCACCATATCCAACGATAAAAGTTAAATCTATGCTATTCCGCTTTATTGCCAGGAACATTGTGTGGACTTCGAAAAGCTGCTACGTATTGGCAACGTACTAAACTAAGATATGCACGATGTTTGTACATTTCGGATTTTAGCGATTAAAAAATCAACGGGACATTAGAGCACTCTAGTTATAATGTGGCCAAGAGGCCATGACGTATCCAAACGAACATACATACAATAGAAATACGTCAGATTTCTGCTCGTTTGGATACGTCAAACGCGTCTTGGCCGCACTCTAACTAGAGTGCTCTACGGGACATCACTCGGAACAAGTCAGTTGCTTTAGACGTTTGCATATGTCGTGTGAACTGATTGGATTTTTGCCATTCTCATATAGAAAGGTTATGCAATCACTCTGAAAAACGTCAACCTAATCCCGGCCCGGAGGGCCGAGTGTCATATCCCTTTCGACTCAGTTCGTCGAGATCGGAAAAAGTCTGTATGTGTGTGTATGTGTGTATGTATGTGTGTATGTGTGTGTATGTGTGTGTATGTGTGTGTATGTATGTGCGTATGTGTCAAATAATGTCACTCATTTTTCTCAGAGATGGCTGGACCGATTTGCCCAAACTTTGTCTCAAATGAAAGGTGCAACCTTCCCATCGGCTGCTATTGAATTTTGGATCGATCGGAATTCTGGTTCCGGAATTACGGGTTTCAGAGTGCGGTCACACAGAAATTTCTCATATAAACTATAGGAAAAATTAAAAATAGAATTTTGATTTTTGATGCTAAATGTGTTCAAGGTGCATGAAACGTCGAGATTTGATGCAAACTGGAAAAAAAATTTGACGACGGTTCACTTTTTTGGATTTTGGCACATTTTTGCCTTTCTCATATAGAAAGGTTATGCAATCACTCTGAAAAACGTCAACCTAATCCCGGCCAAATTTTTTTTTCAACTCGCATAAGGTTTCTGGATTTTAACAGGGGCGTAGTTGATGGTTTACGGAGAGGTGTTACACCCCCCCCCCTCTACTGTTCACTCCCCTCCATTAAAAATCTCTTTAAATCACCCCTCAGACCACCACCCCATCCAGCCCTCATACCCCTCTCTTTCAACCCCATTATCTTTAAACCACCACTATATCACAAAGCATACCAATTTAAGCTGGGGAGTCGTTCATTCATGGGACTTTCACCCTCCTCACATACCCACCCCCGCATGACAAAATGAGTTAGCAAGCAGATCTAATGCTGATTAGGCTAATGGAGTATGATATTTTTTTGTTTCAAGTGTTTCACCGTCGTAGCGTAGCTCATCAAGTTCGTGGCTGGCATGCCATTGTATATAAGTGCAAAGTGTACTAAGAATGTAATAGACATTTCCACAATTATGTTGAATATAAAAAGCCTCCGTGCCATAGTTTAGAGAAATGAGAAAGGCACAATTGCACCGCTAGGTGGATTAAAACAGGTTTTTTGTGTGTAACTGGTGCTAATTTGGGTACTAATTTCGACACATCGTCTAACTAGACACTCAGATGGTGCTAGCTACCGACGAGATGAATTCTAAAGACAAAAAATAAAATTTAATTTAAGTTAGGTTTTGTGCCCTTAATGCGCAAATTGGTTTAGTCCATTCTTCCCTTTTGGGAATAAATATTGCATAAAATCAACTGCATTTATTACCACTTAAAGCGAAAATAAACTTAACTTAGTTACATATCATTTGTAGTAGACATTTATTGAAAGCGTAACCTTGTTTTTGTAAAAAGTAAACCATTTGTAAAGTACCGATTTCAGCTCAAGGATAAATATACGAACGACCAGCATTGGAAAAACGTTCCGATGATCCAAATGATCAAAAATAGTCTGTCCAAAACTAGCAAAAAATACGCTGTTTCTAAAGTTGAAAAGAACCATTTTAAACGACCTAATTTCAATTTTTGAAGGTCGCTAAACGCATGCAAAGAAAGGTCTGATTTTCTTTTCTGAAAAACGTGTCATCGACCGACCGGATGAACCATCAAATTCAATCTCTCCGTTGGCTGCTACTCAGGTTTTTTTTCCTTCACTCCACTTTTTTTAGTGATAGGTATATGCATACATATATTCAAATAAGGTTTCCGACTAGGGCAAAAATGAGGCCTGCCAAATTGGCCTCGAAGGACGGTGCGCCCCGATGGACCGAAGATAGAGTTAATGCATATTCAACCTAGCAGCAAAAAGCACAGATCTGAGGTTGGAACTCAAAAACAGTGTACCGAAAGAGGTGAAATAGACGAACAAGCAGAACATAATTTCCAATGATTCAACCGGAGCAAGGACACGGCCGAAGAAAAGCGTGCGAAAAGGGGTAACGTAGCGTTTTATTGCCATACTTTCTCGTCCCTCGGACCGTCGCCGGCGTAGTCGTTGTCGAGCAAGGACACCGATGGAGTTGCTTCCGAGAAACGACCGGTATGAAGCTGAAGGTCGATTTTTAGGCCACTCTAATTTGGTAAGCAGCTCTTCGAAGGCGGCCCGACAGCAGCAGCAGCACCATTAATCCTTTTTATGTTTATGAGCCCGGTGTTGTAAACAAATAAACAAGCAGCATGATTTTCGATACCTCGAAAATGAGATTTCCGAAATATGCTTATGCTAAGGATTTCTAACCCTTTTTGTGAGTTTCACAAAACAAACCAACACTTCTGTCGTACTCTTGTTCTGATGGTTCATCGAAACATCAAAATTTTCTACAATACCCAGGAAGCGAAAACATCGTGTAATCCTCGGCAGAATGGAAAACATTATGGGGATGGTGTGAGACTCTGGATCGTAAAGTGATCCCGTCGGCTTTCCCGTTTTTATAACGTGTGTCTTTTATGGTCGATGCTCAGTTTTTGGGAAATATTTATGGAACATGCCGTAAACAAACAATTTGTTGAATGAGGAATGCTACCTACTGCACGATCCATTGGCAATCGATAAGCCGTAATCTTTGTATTTTTTAAACTAAATTCGGATGATGAGTCCGAAAAGGTTTACCGTTTGATAATTATGAGTGAAAGGGGTCATTAACGGGATTGTGTTGTAATATAAATTAGATCTTTACTTTATATTAAAAATGGGTCGAAATTTTGCTAACTGGATCGGTGGAAATGTGTGCGATTTGTTGTTGGAAGGGATTTGGAATAACAAATCAATAAAAGCATAACCAACAATTCACAACAGATCACAGTGAGTTTATATACTACGGTGATTATGACGGATAAGCCGGATTATTTATCGATTCATAATAATTTGATCGAAAACTTGGTATTGTTTCTTAAAGAAAATCTTTTAGACATTAATTAAAACACAAATACACTATAGCTTGCAAAATGTTTAGTATTATCCTAATAAATTCACAACTCAGTTTGGCATAGTCGCTTTGATTATTGTCAATATTCAACTTTTAGTAGAATTTATTTAGAATTTGAAGATCCACTTGCAGAAGATTACGATAATATGTATACTTAAACACCATCTTCAACAATGTCCGTGTCCATCTAACTCACAATGAACACTTTTTTAATTAAGTTGGCTTCAGTAGTTAGTAGTCGAAGATGTTCCAACGTTTCCAGCCAGATAGCGTAGAAGCATCAGGATCAATCAAAGAAACATAAAATTACACGGTGTCATATGTGATTTTGTACTGTTCAAGTGATTTAGTATATGTTGCAGATCACATCAAATGCAACACAAAATAATGTTTGAAAAATGTTATACACTCTTAAAATCTTGATTGATTGCAATAAAAACTAATTTTTCAGATATTTTGGCACTAAAAAATTAGCTACATACCTAGGAAAAATCGTGTAAATTTACGTCTCATGACTCTGACTTACACGAGCGTCAAAAATGACACAGTTTTACATTCTAATTTTACATGACATTGAGTTTCGTAAATTTAATGAAAATTAAACGAAACACGGTTATATCTCGTTATTTCATGAATTACAGTTTGTTGAATTGCATGCCCACAAAAAATCGTGTAAATTTTACGTCTCCTGACCCTGACATATACGAGCATCAAAAATGACTTAGTTTTACGTTTAATTTTAATTTTACATGCCTTTGAATTTTGAGAATCACGTAATTTTACTCCACATGTGGCATTTGTTTAAAATGGTGAAGGGTGTAATTTTATGGCACTGCGCATGGAAAGTACATCTTTCATGTAAAATAAAACAACACACCTAGAAAAAATCGTGTAAATTTACGTCTCCTGACCATGACATATACGAGCATCAAAAATGACTGAGTTTTACGTTTGATTTTAATTTTACATGACGTTGAATTTCGTAAATCACGTAATTTTACTCCACATATAGCGTTTATCCTGAATGGCAGGAAGTGTAATTTTATGTCATTGGGCATGTAAAGTATATGTTTCATGTAAAATTGAACGGAACACGGTAATGTTCCGGCAATTCGTGAATTACGGTTTGTTAAATTGTTGTCATGATTGCAATTACGTCAACGATAAAATTCATATTTTTACATTTCTTATTAAAGAAATGTATACAATTCGCTCAAACTTTCAAGATTTTTTCCGAGGCCCGGAGGGCCGAGTCTTATATACCAATCGACTCAGCTCGACGATTTGGGACAATGTCTGTGTGTGTCTGTGTGTGTGTGTGTGTGTGTATGTAACGGACAAATTCTCATTCGTGTTTCTCAGCAATGGCTGAACCGATCTTATCCAAACCAATTTTATATGAAAGAACTAAAAAACAGTATGAACGCTATTAATTTGTTTTTGATTCTGATGTTTAGTTTCCAAGATATGAATGCTTGAATGCGTAAAAATGGCGTTTTTGCAGTTTTTTTTAAATTATCTGCCGAAATTGACAATATAGTTTAACAATTTATATGTTTTTAGACAGTTTCAACGAACACCTTTCGAACAAGCTATAGATTGTTTCAATCGGACTATTATCAAAAGAGATATTTAACATTAAATGCGGACGAAAGATTTTTATCATTTCCCATTGCCAGAAATATGACCAAAAACATGTAATCTATTATTAACGCCAAAACGGCTTATTTTAGGTCAATAGTATCTTCGGAGAATTTAATGGAGGCAATATGCCCTTTCTTTTGGTATTGTGCTTTTGCTGATTAATCCCCTTATGAGTGAGATATTTTCACAAATTTTCTTGGAAGTGATTATATCAAAATGATGCTTTCAGCAAATTTGTAGCTCTTACTTTTGCGAATAACTTTACTGAAGACTTCAAATATCTATTTTGAATACTTTAAAAGTTATGGCTTGTTGTTTGTGGATTACTCTTTGTCGCCTATTTATTGTTCAATATAGTAATAATCCATTGAAATAAGCCAAACATTATTTCGATAAAACGATTTCATTTTTCTCTCTACAACCGCTAGAAATAATCACCGAACACTTCCAAGTTGTCTAGAAGGAACTTGATAACTTATCAGTGCAAAAATGTTCATTTGTACGAACCTTTTGGATTGAAATCGAAAATTTATTGATGCTGACTGATTTAATTCAATATTACAATACTAATTATCTGATCCGTACATTGATAACCTGTTGTTGTGAACATCATGAGGACTTTTGATAAATTGTCGGAATGGGGTCCTGATATGTAACTGATCTATTGGTCTTGATTTCACAGCTGTCTAATAGCATCAATATCAAATTCCTGTCTGAAAACATTCCAATAGAAAATTCCAGAGTTCTGTAATCAATCATAATCCTCAGATTTATTTTCAAATTGAGCTCGTTTTTGTAGAGATGTACTGTAATAAGGGTCTTTATTTAATAGGAAGCGAAGTTAAAATTGATTTAATGTCTATGAAACATAGAACTGCTCACCAAAAAAAAATGGATAACTTTCAACATTTGCAAAAAATGTTTTTGCCTTTCCCATTCACTCTAAAATTCGTCAATCTAATCCCGACCCGGAGGGCCGAGTGTCATATGCCAATCGACTGAGTTCGTCGAGATCGGAAAATGTCTGTGTGTGTATGTATGTGTGGATGTGGAAAAAAATGTGACCTCTGTTAATCAGAGATGGCTGCACCGATTTGCACAAAGTTACTCTCAAATGAAAGGTACAACCTTCCCATCGGCTGCAATTGAATTTTTTATTGATTGGACTTCCGGTTCCAGAGTTACGAGTTGAAGAAGGCAATCACACAGCAAATTCCCATATAAACTGAAATGAAAAAATTTCAAAATCAAATTTGTATTTTTGATGCCAAATGACTTTATAATGCATGAAACATTGATGTAAACTCGAGAAAAATAATGTTTGACAAAAATTGATTTTTTTGGACTTTGGTACATTTTTGCCTTTCTCATATTTTGTCTTTCTCATAAGGTTATGCAATCACTCTAAAAATCGTCAATCATACCGGCCCCGAGGGAGTATGCAGTGAGGGGTTGCTACTTTAAAATTAAACCTAGTTTAAAATTTCTTAACAACTTGAAAATTTTTGGCAGGACCTGGACCTCCCGGATCTTTCTCCATGATCCGCCGCTGGTTTCAAGCGATGTTTCAGTATCACATAGTATCTCAAGATCGTGGCTGTCGATCCGTTGTATGTATGTGCAAATCGTACTGAACATGTAATATTCATTTCCACCATTGTATTGAACATAACCAGCAATGGAATCGTAGTCTGGACAAATGAGACAAGCACAATTGCACCACTAGGTGGATTAAAACAGGTTTTTATTTTGGGAATGCGTCGAGTTGAGACGAAAACGTAATATGATTAATAAGGAGGATAACACTTTCCGAATGTAGAGAGAAATTTATGAAAAATGACGATTTCCATTCGATTCTAGCAGGTTCTGATCGATTTTGATGAGCATTTGATTTTTGTTGTATGGCCAATTATATGTATAGGTCAAATGTTTAAAAACAGTAATTTAAGGTCAAGATAGCATCATTTTGAAACCGCCAATTTCGGAGGTTTAGTATCTTCGATGAGTATTACAAACGTTAAACAGCGCATCATTTGATAAAATAATTTTGACGGTATATCGTCCAAGAAGCATTTATGGTGAATTTTCTCAGGTTAATATTCATGACTACAATAAAGTCTCAACAAATTCGCTAAAAACACGAACTCTGTTACTATTTTCTGAAAAATTAATTCTGCATAATTTTGAAACTTAAAAAATTACGGTTTCGGAATTATGCCGTTTGGACAGTATGATCGATTTTCACCAAACCGAATTTCTGGCTACGCCGCTGACTTCAAGTAAGTAGAAACAAAGTCGTTCTGCACTCGTTCACAAGAAACTTCTTCGAATGCTGAATATCTATTATAATACATTGAAACCCCGATTTTATCAGCCAAATATGAACATATGTTTGACGGGCTCTAGTAGACGAACAAGACTGAATTCGAGTAAATCCTTTCTTGAGCATGTTTTCCTTATCATGGAGATGGAAATATGCAAAAATGAAAAGTTCATCATAATCAGAAATAGTTATCAGACCACATCAAGGGACGGGAAGAATATTTTAACAGCTTCAGTTTATTATAAAGAAAAAAATTGCCCGATTTAGTCAATGTCCTCATTTTGTCAGCTTAAAACACACCATGAGACTGATAAAAATGGGTCTTTATTGTATGTATTATTCACTGTGTTTCACATTAATAGGTACATTTCATTTTTGGGGATTTTTTATTGCATCGAACTACAACAATTTTTAGGTAGTTTTCGAGGGGTTTTTTTTTAGATTTGTTCCAAAATTTGGCGAACCTATTCCAATTCGTATACCAATTAATTGGTATACTTAAGGGTTTATATGTTGCAGATAGAGAAAATACTGAAATTTTCAGCTTTTTTCCTACACAACATTATTAAACAATTTTTCCTAATAAGTTTGTGAAAATTATAAACTATTTGAAATTTTTTAATAGTTTTATTTTTTATTTAACCGTAATTTTTTAATAAATAGTGACCATCGCTTCACAACGTAGTCTATTTCTCATGGCTTGCGGTGAGCACGATCTCTCGAATTGCTGAACTGAAAATTATGGAATAGAAATGAATTTTTAGTATTCTTTACAGATTTAACTCGCCGCGCAGATAGCTCTGAATTAGACCCGCTGGTGCTCTAAGACGATTTCGCTAGTTTTTCAGAGCACTGTGCACCCAGTGCATTAACGCAAGTGACGGAATATCGAAAAGATTCGTGAAAATGAAAATTCCAGTAATGATGATGATTTTCCCAAACTGTTCGTTTTCGTGAGGTTTTTATTTGGTCTTTGGTATTAGGATTAGCGATAATAAGTCAAGTCACCTATAGCCTAGAAGTCACCTTTAGAAAAAGTCGATGTCGAAGTAAAATTTGAAACTATGCACGCATGCACTTCAGAGATAGTGTGATATCAGGAGCTGCGATTTCATTTCAACGCTTTTTTGTGAAAAGGGCGATACTTACAAATGTAAACATAGGTTTTTTTCATACATGCGAATGAGGGCTTTGAAACGCAACAAATTAACCTAAAAATTTGTATTCTACGATATTGCTTTCTTAAACTATAGCAAAAAATACAACGGGCGAAACTGTATTTTTGTTTGTTTATTTAAAGTTTCGCCCTCCACGCTCCATGTAAACAAACAGGGCGATACTTTTTGTGCTAGCAATTTAGAGGCGAAACTGTTATTTTCGTATTTTTTTAGGATTATCAAGCTGATACCAGCTGTAAATAGTAACAATGATCGCTATTGAAAAAACACGGACGAAATCGGTGGTGAAGAACGGTAGTTATTGTAAAATAACGTAAGGGCGATACTTCAATGCTGATAAGTGCGACCAAAAAAGTAAACATTCGCCAAAGGGGCTACAGTATCATTTTGTCAATTTCAATAGCAAAAACAAATTTTAATTTAATAATTTCAAATACTTTATGAAGTTTTGGGTTTCGATCACTGAATCATGCAATCTAGGAGGTAAAAAAACACAATAGTTCTTAAATAGGAAATAAAACCAAGTCTGGAAATATTCACTGTTGATTTCTTAATTCTCAGTCGCGTTGGAAATTTGAGTAAAGTATAAACTTCAAATCGATTCAAAAAAAATTTCGACTTTTTTGGCTCAGTACAATATATAACCCCCCTTAGGAAAATTCAGTTTTCCCACCACAATTTAGATATTTTATTAACAGAGCGTTAACAATATTTCGTTGGTATGTCTATTTTATGGGCCATTTTTTCGCTTTCCCATTGATTTGGTTTGAGATTTCTAGCACTGATGTTGTCCTATACTGATTTGAGCGATTCTCTGAGTCCTGCCACTATCCCATGTAGTATGTGTTATCAAAAACATCGCGAAGCATCAAGTTCTAAATGTTCTCAAACGATATAATATCCGAAGAGAGTGATAAGAGTTATAAGAAATGTCTCATCACACTGTTAGGTGGATTAAAAACATTTTTTGGTGTGAAAACACGGTTATATTTCGTCATTTCGTCAATTACGGTTTTGTTAGATTGTGGCAATTTTGGAATTACGTCAACGATAAAATTCATATTTTTTATATTATCATTTTTCAACCGATTTCGAACCTTTTTATTGTACTGGAAAGAAGAAGAGTAGACCGACCTTTCAACGGTTTTGAGACAACAATATAAAAATTTCCGTTATTTTGTGATTTTTCCATGAAAATTGCTCAACATTTTTATAAAGAAGCGTCTTTGCTTCAATCAAGATAAGTTCATTTAGTTCAATATTTAACTCCAATTCCAAAAAATTTTTTTTTCGAGATTTTGAATGCATAAATTGATCGAACGTGATTTTATGTTGAATTTGACCTTTATTAGATCACTTGAAAAGTGCATACGATTTATTTAATTTTGTAGCACCGTGTTGTTTGTCTCTGGCACCACTAAAACCTTAAGTAACACGTGCAAAAAAACTAGATCTACGAGCATGTTTCGAACTTATGTCGTTTTTGTTTGAGGCAGAAACTAACACAGTTTCGGACCTAAGATAGGTAATTTTTTCCAAGTGAAAAGCTATTTTAATCCAACTTTTCCAATTCCTTTCTCATTCTTGAGCTCTAGGATTACAAAAAGTAATCTATGACTCGACACACCCTGGTTTTGACGCTTCGTCAGTAACGGAGCATATTGTTTGATTATTTAGTCAATCTGTTTGAAAACAACCAATGAAAATCGATGCAGTAGTTGTGTGGCAATAATGAGTATCAAAACTCAATGAAAACTCAGTCCTTCCCAATTTTTAATTATCTCAACCATGGAATTAACTACTTGTTTGGTTAAAATTTGGATAAGTACACGATTTCTAAGGACGAACCTACACTAATACAGAAAAGTAACAGAAAATTAATTTATAATAGTTCTGCAGTCTGTCAAATAAATAATAAACACGCGAGAGCTTGCCCAGTATAGTAAAACATGTCTTGATAATGATAAAGTGGCAAAATCACAATAGTTCTAAAGGAAAAATCTTTAATTAAAACTGTTCAGACGGTGCCCAAATGGCTATGTTTAAACATTCCGTTAGCCCATATATCAAAGCGCAGCCAATAGTCGAACGTACCACTCGTACCAATCCCACTCACAGTCCAAAAAGGATATTGGCCAACCCACTCAACCGCAGAACAATTCTAAACGCAATGACACGAAAGAATTATAATACATTAGCTAAATTCCAACCGGCCACAACGCTAAAGCTCAATTTAATAAAGCGTAGGAAAGAAAAAAAAATAATCAAACGCAATCAAACAGACCCAAGGGGCACAAAAACATAAGACACAAAACCCTTAGAAATTACCTTCCCTCCACTCCACCTACCTACCGCGAAACCCCAACAACAGACAAAACGGTGCTGGTAGACACAGAGCTGACTTCGACCAGCTGCGCCACCGGACCGTGTAACGAGGGGACGAGGGAGGCGGTCTGTAATGTTGTGCCGTGTTTCACATTACGTAAGAATCCATCACCTTGCCGTGGCCGGGCCCCAGCCGTTCGTGCAACATAATAACTGGTTCCGAAATAAAGAGAAAAAAGATAGTTTCACTTCGGCTTTAGCCTCGACTTTTCTGTCGCTGCCGCCGCTACATGGGAGCATAGCCCCAGCAGCAATCATCAAAGTCCAACTTCTTGAACCGTCTTGTCCGTACGTACGTACGGACTTATGCCAAGATACTCGCTCGAACCACCAACCGCAACTCAGTAATCCGTCCTCTCTAATGGCCGTTGTTGCGACGTCAGCAGCCCTCGTGTATCCGGCGGGCCGGGGAAAGCAGGCAGAAGGAGGTTCGGAAAGGGTATATCTCTCAATGAAAATGAAATCGAAAGTTTTCGCTGTTGGAGAAAAACAATCAAGTTTCAAGGAGCAACACTAACATTAGTTTAAAATCATAGAAATATTCTCTCTTGATATTTGAAGAGCGAGAGAAAGAGAGAAAAATAGAGAGATTTGAAGAGAGAGAGAGAGAGAGAGAGAGAGAAAGAGCATAAAGCAACCTGATAATGCTACATGATCTGCATTGCTAAAGCAAAATGGATATTAGTTACTTCTTGTCAGGTACTGGTCTTGTACTCGACCACCGAACCTGGCGTAAAGGGGTAAACTATTCTCAGATCCATTGATGCTTTAGCTTCGGCTAAGCTCAACACGCATACCGTTAAAATTGCGTATTTGTGTCTATGGTAGTTTCTTGCAGCCACTGTGGTTTGTTTGTTGAAGCTTTCAGAATGTTGAACGGAAATAGGGAGGATCTTGAATGGAACTATAGCACTTATTGTTTTTTGAAAATAGTTGAAGACCAACATAGAATGAAATAAGTTTTTTTTCTGATACCAGAGATGAGAATTAATTAACTTCGCCTGATATAAGTTTAGTTCCACTATCGAATATTCATTTGATGTGTCAACTAAAGTTACAGTACCGCAAAGCAGACATGATTCTCTCATGAAAGTTAAATATTTACATTAACTAGTTATATATATACAGATGCAAACATTGTCGACAATCTTACAGCTTTGAGACATAGCTTGCCACTTTAATTTTACGTATTTTTTTATTTAATTCGTTCATTTGAAACGGCTCATAGCGGTAGCTCAACGGAGCCATGGGTCCTTGATATATTTACAATAGGTAAAAATTTAAAAAAAAAACAATTGTTATTGATTATCCGTTGGATCTCGCACACGCAACTTTTTATTGTGCGCGGAGACCTCCTTTCGTGGCGGGGAAACGTTTGTCTGCTTGCCTACTGCGTCAAGGGGTTATTTAATTCTCTCCCGCCTTCCATGACAATGTCCTCATCGTTAATACTGGATTGGTGCTCGCAATGAGATATTCTTTCCTGCTTTTTGCATCTACGGGTGACCAGTGTAAATCCGTCATCATTGCTATTAACCTGCTCACCGATGTGAGGAGATTTTGGGGTACCGGATGCTTCTTTTGCGCTTGTCATTAGAGCCTGTACAGCTGCTATAAATTTGGCCACCGTTTGGGGTTCAGGTGCATTGGTATTGAAAACTCTGTTTTGGGTTGCTTTGCCGTAGATTAGTTGGTCGGTGTTAAGTTAGACCGGACTATGTGACAAATCTGGCAAAAGTCGAATGTAGCTTACGTTATTATTTATCCAGAGCTATCATTATCTAATTTTTTGATGTTTTGCGACTTAGTCCGATCTGACTTAACACCGACCAGTTGGCAATCGTTTGAGATGCATTCTCCTTTGCATCTTACGCGTAAGGTTGTCCATGATGTGCTGTAGTTTGTTTAGTTAAATTTTAAGTTTTATAGTCGAGTAGGAAGGAACAGGTCTTTCGATACGCATTCTCACTACAAAAACGCCGTTAGTAGACCCCTTGAAGAAATTTCTACAGTTAGCAGGTGTAACGAATTCTACACGCTTAATTTTTGTCTGCCGACTTTTTTCGCATCTTTTGCCGAAATCTCAACAGCTGAGAACTTTTTTAGCTGATATTTGGAACAAATTTCACCAAAAATCAGCAAACAAATCTTACTTTACTGAGTTATCGCTTTCTAATTTTTTTTACTTCATGGCACTTGGGAAATTGCCGAGTCGAAATGAGTGTGTACGTCTCCGTATAGCGAAATACATTTTTCAATTATCTCAGGAGAGATATGCGGTGATAAGTTATGTTGCCTTACCTCTAGTCGTTTTCAAGATACATCCTAATTCAAACGTTGTCACGTTCAACCACGTGTTTAAGTTGATCTGCAAAACGAAACGTTCGGCTTGGGCTAACGTGTTGAACGATACCAATACTGCATTGCGGATATGATGATACTGAAGATAGGCGACTTCCTTAACCTTCCGGCAGTCGCACTAGTGCACTGATAGCCGTAAGCACAAAGCCGTACTAGCTGTTTTTAAACCGGACCAACTTTTAAACTGGCCTAAAATATTTGGTAAGCTTTAATCAAACGATGCTGTCATTTATATGGCTGCGTTCTGATCTGCCTTACACGTCAATGTTAAAAACAACAAATTCAAGTTAAAGAAAATTAGTAAATTCATTCCGATATTTTCTTGCAGTAAAATAGCTTTTCTTCATCAAATATCTCGTTCCATAGGGTTTGAGAACAATTTCGTCAACTTGTTGCCGATATGTTTCTGAACATAGAACTTTAACGTGTTTGATAGTGGAAAGTTGGCCGATGATGTGCAGTACATTGTAGTGACATAATATGCACAAAAGAAAATAAATTGATATACGTATGCATGTTTTTATTCAGTTTGAATAGGCGCTCGTCGAGTTAGAGGTGGCTAAACCATCGGTTGTAATTGGTGCCATGATAGTTATTTCTCGACAAAAATATGATTACTGGTTGAAACCCGACTGTCAAAATTCTCTTAGAAAGGAAATTCCAGACAAACCGTCGCTGAATAAACACAGTTCATAGCAGTTAATGGAAGAGAAATTTTTTCTCTTTTGTTTACTGCCAACATCTGCGATTGGCGAGTAACGGTTTGTCCGGAATTCCCTTTCAAAGAGAATTTTGACAGTTGGCTATAAAGCCGGAATTATATGTTTGTCGAGATTTCATACTTTGATTAAAAAATTGGTTAAAATATTTCAATTTGAATTTAAAATGAACTGTGTCATTCTAATTGAACATGATACCTATCGACGTGGGGAGCATTTATTTTCATTTCAAGTGAATTTTCACAAGTTTGGAATAAAGATCAATTATCAATGAAGGTCTGCGAATTAAAATTATACACGTTTTTCAGCGAGGTTTAAATAAAAAGTAAACAAAGATCAAACAGAAAATTAAACTTTGACAGAATGATCATTTATATTCACGAGCGTTATATTTATTTTTTTTGCGCTGTAGCAGGCAGAATTTAGATATATTTCTATAATGCATCAATGCAAATTGGAACGATTTATGCCAAAAATCGAAATAAATATATTGATCACCGTTGTGTTCACAATAAATTTCAAAATATTTTGTATTCAGAAGTTTTATGTGATTTTATTCTTATAGGAACATTGCACATATTTAAAATCAATTATTTACTCTTAGCTTAGGGTATTTGAGGAGCTAATTTCTAAGCTGTTAACATTCTGATTCAATTTGCTAACGACCAGTGTAAGTAAATTCATAAAATATGGCATTTTACGATCTATATCCAATTGTCATTTGTTTGGATCTATCCCCTAAAACAATAATTTTCTTCCGTTATTTACTTTCTTTGATGTGTGATACAATAAATATATGGGCAATCATTCGTGAAAATATGTTAACGATTTATATTAACGAATTAAATGGTCCCGCTTATTCTCTTAGCGATAAGCAAAAAGAAAAGAATCAAAACAATTCTTATTGTAGTTCCGTTTCTAATTCACAAAAACAACTTTGATCTGAATTGATTGAACAGATCTCAATTTATCCAAACGTAACCCTTTGATGTGCAATTGGAATCGAGCGTGTAGAGAGAAGGAAAGAACGAGAAAATAAAAAAATGCGGGTAGATAAACACGGTAAAAAAACTTTACCCATTTTATAAGCTGTCAAAAAATGAGTATTTTATTGCTTATAACAATTGGTGCTTTTTATTCATTTCACACCTACTCGATGAAATAATGTCAATGGATATACTGATCTTAATAATGAGTGAAAAGTCATTAAGAATTATTTTAAGCGAGTTAACCTGCAAACTAAGGTTCGTAGCGGAAGCTGCAAATTACCGGCCTGCATCTGAGTACGAGGCGGAAACGGAACATTTCGGCAATGCTCATAAAAACGGCTGTTTAAACTACTGAGAATGTTGCAAATATGCGTTTGGCATTTTTAGAGCAGCCAAAAGATCCAGCCATCAAAAATATATCCAGTTGGCGGTTTTATTTTGTTAAGTAGTTAAGGAGACAATAATGTGAAATGAAAGTTATTTTATGTTTTTTTAATTCAGAAATAATTCTATTGACAGTATTTTTCATTCTGGCGCGATTTTCATGAATGGATATTTTTCACGCGTTTTGTTGTAACAGTTCTGCGAAAAATAAAGGGTAAAACATACCCAGGTTGACGTACAAGAGCTGTATTCATTTTTGGATACGAACTCTTTACCACTTAATGGGTTATTCCACTTTTATTGAAAATGCGTAGTTTTCTACGCATTAATTGGAATTTTATTTTATTAGTGTAGTTCGACAGTGCTTGTCTTTCCTGCCGGATAAACTGGCTTATTTATTGCCTTCTTTATTGCGAGCAATGAGAGCCATATTTATCCAGAAGAAAGCCGAAGAGAGGATTGAAAATAACGAAATGTATGCAAGAGAAGCATGACAAATTTTTGTTTTCTTCCGGTAAGATGATGCTGCCATTTGCATTGCTGCGTTCTGATCAGCAATACACGGCTATGTTAAAAAACTGTGCAATAAAGTTAATTTAAAATTCACTGTTTATGCCACTATAGTCTGATTATTTCGAGAATTTTTTATTGCTCAATAAAATGATGAATCGACATCTTGTTGAATGGGATTTATAACATAAGTATTGTATCAATTAAAATAATTTTTTCGAGCAATTTCATCACAAGATGGCGGCTCTGCAGCATTTTCACCTCATGCGCGTTTTTTTGGAAAAGGTCCACGGTCGGAAATCTATCTCCCGTGATTTTTGACCTAGCGCCAAAAACTAAAGTTTTTCTGATTCCTTATGTCAATAGCGATGTACATAGGATTTTTTCTATATTTTGATTTTAAGCAAAATGGCGCAGTTTTGAGTGAAGAAACGTAGAGAATGTCATAAAAATTTACACAAAATCGTCAATCAATAAAAAGGTAAGCAATAAAAAATTTAATCCTGCGTACGTGACTAGAAAAATCAATTTTGAATATACTGTGAAAATTTCAAAGCGACCAAAAATCATTTGCTCGAGTTACATTTCCGGCCAGTGGTTTCGAGAAAAACGCGGTTAAAGTTTGCAGTACACATAAGAAGCGTTGCGGCAAAATTGAAAATTATATTTTTGAATTGTTTTCGTTCTCCATGTTTTGGGATATCATTTTTTACATCCTAAAGCACATTTTAGACTAATAAATAAAAAATCGATTGTTTTAAAATTCTACAGTGCAGTAACCGCTAAAACAATTTATTATTTAAGATCCATACTTGACTAAAACGTTATTTTGCTAATAATGGTGCATACTATCGAGAACGTTATAGAGTTGTATTCTTAGGCGCTAGCCACTCCAAGGGCTTGAAGAGCTTCTCTAACATTACACTTAGTAGTTTGTCAGTTCAGCCAAATCTGACTGTTCCAAATTAAATCAAATGCTTATAGAAAAAGAGTGGAAGCTTACATCTTTTGAAAAGTTTGTATCAGTTGCTGTTCTGCAACACATGAAAAATGCCATAAACATTATTTATTTGCTTCAGATAATTATGTCGTCCATGGAATGGAAATCTGAAATTTTAGCCTGGTGGGGCTTATTATACCATGCTACCCAACTAGTCTACTAACCATGCATATAGAATTTGGCAGACCTACTTCGCTGAAAATGAAGTAATTCAAATTATCACTACGATTATCCAATCATGCCTGAAATACCAAAAGTCCAGTAATTTTAATTAATAAAAATTATAATTAGTTACTTCTTATAGTCTGCCATCTGTCTGATAATGAATTGACAATTATAAATTTACAAATTGAACCTGATACTGGATGCAGACAAAATTTCTTGGACCAATCGTTCTGAATTTTGCACAATTCTTCTTCTTCACATCATTGCCCAGGCAACTACAAGAGCTTTTTGCAAACTGCTAAATATTATTATTTTACAATAACATGTTAATCGTTGTTTTAGCAATAATTGGACTTTGGTTTCAAATTACTACGAAAAAATCGAAAATCGACCAAAAAATAAAAGCTCCCTTAATTACTTGTGAAATACTGTGAAAAACAACTGTGCAAATGTCTCAACGTTTGTCCAGTAGATTTTGAGTTATGGTGTATACCGCAAAACAAGATTTCGATGTAGCGCCTGACTGAAAAGTGTCCAATTTTTGACGATAATACCTTACACAACCCCCCTTAAGTTCCGACACGATTTAAGCGATTTTTCCGCATTCAACTTTTTGCGTCATTTTGCCAAGTCATCTGTCTAGTCTCAGCTTTCACAGCTCTTTCATACCCTGTGCATATCTGTTCTATCATAAAGAATTAAACGAAAATTTGTACTACAGCGGAAATACAAATCGTTCAAGATATGCTAGAAAATTATAAATTACGAAACAATACAAGCTAGCTCCGATAACATTTAAATAACGATCAAAATGAGAATATTTGTAACAGTTTGTTTGTCGTCATATTTAAAACTGTTACTTAGGCTATATGGCATGGCTTCATTTACAATTTTTTATTCAATCTTAGTTTTGAACTCTTTCAAAAGCAGTAAAAATATAAATAAACTTCCACTTGCTTATGGTGTTCTTTGTGAGAAGATACAACTAGAAAAGGGAACAAATTGTGATTATATATTCTTTTCCTCATGTAAAAATAACTAAAAAATTGTGAGCAAATTGAACTTCAGTCATTTTGATAGCCATAGGTAAACTAACGAACGAAAACAATTTTCATCTCTGAATCCAATTATAAAATTTCGTACGACAGTTTGTTTCAATATGATTCGATTTCTACTAACCTGCAATATAACTTTTCGATGTGACGTTTTGAAATGAGCGTGTAGCACCTTCTAGATATAGGACGATAGAGAATATTTAAAAAAATGCATTTAAAATTCGATTACACCTGTTTTTCGTACGGGATAAAACTTGCTTACTTGCCCTCATATGGTTTGTGTGCAACATGGGTCATAATATTGCACATAAAGTTCGAAAAGTTGATTCAAATTATTGAGATGTATGCAAGAGAAACATGGCGGCCTTTTACACTGTTTTCATTTGGCTTCAGGATGCAGCCATTTCTGCAATGACACGTACTAACGTCTTAGGCCGGACTAAACTCATGCCTAAAATCAAAATAGTACCGTGTGGCGGTACCAACTAGATTGAAGCTTACCGCTATGAGTGCACGCTGTTCTGAAAATCTACCGAAATCGTCTTAGGGCACTAGCGGCTGCTCGTTCAGAGGGCCTTAAGCGCGAGTTCCAGAGGGTTAAGCCTAAGCTGCATTTTCACCTTCAAAAGGTATTCCGCTACACGAAAACTCGGTCGTATTGAACAAAAAATTTAAGTCAATGACAGCAGCGATGAGACAGAGCAAAGCTTTTTCGTTAACTGTACTCATGATTCCTTAACAGGAAATCTATTTCCACTGGGATTCCACCTTAGTTAATTATCTTAAACTAATTGCACATCAATAAATGTCTGTATCAGCTCAGTTTGTTTTATTTGTTTTGTTTGTTTTTGTTGCCATTGTTCATGGGCTGAGACAAGTTGCGTCCACTACCAGGGGGCTCTTGTATGAGTTCTTTGGTGTGGGGGAGTGTGGTGGGCAATTAAAAAAAGAAAAAAAAAAAGAATAAATACAATTTCTCCTTTGTTCTTGAGTGAGACAATACACACTAGGTCGAGAAACTGCTAATTGTTTACTTCTGAGACAGGAAGAAGTAGAAAGTAAACTGAGTTGCACATTATGATAAAAATGCTTCGTTGAACATATCACTTACAAGAGTTCATAATATTGATCAAAATAAATTATTTCAAAGACCATTTCACCATAGAAAATCAATAACATATTGCGTACTAATTTGGAACCATTTACATTGAGCATTAGACAATAGACGACATTCAGCATCAAAGTACACTTTTCAATGATTGAAAAATTACTTCCACTCTCCATAGGTACACACCAAAAAATATGAATTTTATCGTTGACGTAATTGCAAAGATGACACAAATTAACAAGCTGTAATTCATGAAACGACGAAACATTGTCGTGTTCCGTTTAATTGTACATGAAACATATACTTTACGTGCGCAATGACATAAAATTACACTTACCGCCATTAAGAACAAACGCTGTATGTGGAGTAAAATTACGTGATTTACGAAATTCAACGTCATGTAATATTAAAATCAAACGTATAAACGCTCGTATATGTCAGGGTCAGGAAACGTAAATTCATATGGTTTTTTCTAGGTGTGTACATAAGTTCTGGTTTGCTGGTGAGTCTTTACAATACCAAGTGAATTCACTTGGTATTGTAAAGACGCCAATTTTTCAAAATTTGTTTTGTTTATTTTTATTCTTTTGCCTTAAGCTGATATCGTCATTTTTGCGAGAAGTGAAAGTCAAAGTTTGCAGTGGTTTTATTGTGAGAGTTTTCCAAAAACTGCACTTTGGTAAGCGGAAGCCTGTTGGAAATTCAGTCTTATCCAACGGGGAAAACAGATCGAAATGGTGAATTAAACGAAAGCAGTTATGTGAAAAAATCACCCCGAGGCAGGATTCGAACCTGCAACCTCTGGGACCCCCCCTTACAAACCCTAATGCTATCCTTGGGTTATAATGACGTCCCAGGAAGAACACATGATTATCACATTGGTGATAGTGATCGTATCACTGCCTCTAAAGCAAGATCACACACAACCTCCTCTACCACCCAACACATTTGTTCTATTTAATTTCTCTAATTTGATTCATCAGATGTTGTTCTTTGTTTTTTGAACTTTTTGCATTGGGTAATCCGTTGAACGTAATTAGTACTGTGTTATCGATATGCTGGAATTGGAAATATTCCACAGCTCGAATTCTCGATTTAATAAAAAGAGATCTATAGTCTATATTTCAGTGAGTTAGACAATTTCCTGATCAATATCGTTGATTACACAAGGTCAATAAATACTTAATGAAGTATTAAATGCGACTTTGGGAAAAGTTTCACCGTATTCAGTTTCAAGTAAATAAAAATTAATATCTAGAAATCTATCAATAATTTAGTTTAGAAGATGTACATTAAATCTCAACTTCAATCTGCTTTTTCATCACGTACAGAACAAAAGTCAAAAGGCACACCGATTGCGAACAAAATTTTAAAAAAATAAAACCCGCGCCGCGCCCCCTAGCGTGTACGTGTACCATATAGACACAGCAAAGTTCCATTACCGCCAACTGCGAGTGAAATGACTGAAATACATTTGGTCCACAACAGGAGAACACAATCGCGATTGATCAAGGTGAAAATGGAACTGGTGCTTTCAAAAAGGTCACACATACAACTACATCGCACGAGAAAAGTACTACTGATAACATTCAATTCCTTAGCAGAGACAGAAAGCTTCGTAGCAAAGAACAACACGGGTTCTACTAAAACATTCATGTCTAAGTGGAATCCGTCGCGACATTTGGAGAAACTTTCTCTGGCATTCTCGACGGTATTCGGGTGGTGCGAATGCGGCTTACCTAACCTATACCGTCTTTCTCGATGTTTAGTTTTTTGTTGTTTTCTCTATACAATGCATTTGTATTACTTAGGTTCATACAAGAAAATTTTAGAAATTAGCAGATTACATAACTTTCCTAGACATATCAATATCCTTGGATATAAATGTTGGGATAACTACTAAAATTTGTCTGAAACTTTCTAGAATATACCTTCTGATAGAGTGTGATAGAGTTTCATTGTATAGAGAAAATGTCTAAAACTAATGTCAATGCACCTCTACCTACGCATAGATAGCTAAATACAATTTTGAGCAACGTTACACCAAATTAACCTTTATACAAGGTTGAAGAAGGAAAAACATTTTTTATTGTTTGATATAAAAAAAGTTTTTCAAATGTAAGAGTAATTAAGGTACCTATCAATTTTCATGCAAAATTAAGTTTCAAGAAACTTTGCATAAATGACTTTATTAAGAAAATGTCATCGAAAGTAAGAAAGTACTTTCCACCTCTTTTTAGGGTTTAGAAACACTGCACAGTGGTCCAAAATGCAAATTTAGCAGAAATTTTAAGATTTTACTAAAACTTCACAATTTAGCGTTATTAAGTCTTCTGGAAAGTTCTCGAAGTGTGTGAACCACTTTTTTAGTTAAAAGAACAGTTAGAGTGGTTCTAATTTTACCAAGATCAAAAAATCATTCCAACTAGATCCAAACGTTCCACAGTGAAGTCGTAGAACGATAAATTTTAGAAAAGTTAGTTGAATATATGTAAGCTCTATCTGTTATACTTTTCATTTTACAACAAATTTTAAATCAATGGTTAGGGTGTTTCTTACAGTTTCTCAGAAAAAATGTTTCATTCAAACAACTTTGTTTTATGGCGAGCAATTTGTTTCATAGCACAGCATATCCAACTATTATCGTTGAAGAGTTATGAACACTTTTTCGCCAAAAATTAGGTTCTTCGGAATTGAGCAAAAAATGGCGAACACGACATTCTTTTACAATTTCCCAAATTTTATTTAACCCTTCATAAGGCCCAGAGTTTGGGGCTATTAATGGATGTTTTATTAATAGAAACACGGTTTTACATTTCTTATAAAAGAAATGTATAGAATTCGCTCAAATTTTCAACATTTTTTCCGAGGCCCGGAGGGCCGAGTCTTATATACCAATCGACTCAGCTCGACGATTTGGGACAATGTTTGTGTGTGTGTGTGTGTGTGTGTGTGTGTCTGTGTGTGTATGTAACGGACAAATTCTCATTCGTGTTTCTCAGCAATGGCTGAACCGATCTTATCCAAACCAATTTTAAATGAAAGAACTAAGAAAAAAACAGTATGAACGCTATTAATTTGTTTTTGATTCTGATGTTTAGTTTCCAAGATATGAATGTTTGAATGCGTAAAAATAGCGTTTTTTGCAGTTTTTTAAAATTGTCTGCCCAAATTGACAATATAGATTAAAAATTTATATGTTTTTAGATAGCTTTAACGAATTCCTTTCGAACAAGCTATAGATTGTTGAAATCGGAGTATTATCAAAAGAGATATTTAACATTAAATGCGGACGAAAGATTTTTATTATTTCCCATTGCCAGAAATATGACCAAAAACATGTAATCTATTATTAACGCCAAAACGGCTTATTTTAGGTCAATAGTATCTTCGGAGAATTTAATGAAGGTAATATGCCCTTTCTTTTGGTATTGTGCTTTTGCTGATTAATCCCCCTTTGAGTGAGATATTTTCACAAATTTTCTTGGAAGTGATTATATCGAAATGATGTCTTTAGCAAATTTGTAGCTCTTACTTTTGCGAATAACTTTACTGAAGACTTCAAATATCTATTTTGAATACTTTAAAAGTTATGGCTTGTTGTTTGTGGATTACTCTTTGTCGCCTATTTATTTTATAATCCATTGAAATAAGCCAAACATTATTTCGATAAAACGAATTTTGTATTTCATTTTTTCTATCTACAACCGCTAGAAATAATCACCGAACACTTCCAAGATGTCTGGAAGGAACTTAATAACTTATCAGTGCAAAAATGTTCATTTGTGCGAACCTTCTGACTACAATTTCTCTAACTTATAACCATCGGATCGATCTGAAACATATCGGAAAATGAAAAGCAAAATAAATAACTCCAAGCAACGGCGTAGCCAAGAGCAGGTTTTGGGGTTCAACACCATACAACCCCCCCCCCCCACGACACAAAAAAATTGGATTGATGTTGAAAATTTATTGATACTGACTGATTTAATTCAATATTACAATAACAATTATCTGATCCGTAGATTGATAATCTGTTGTTGTAAACATCATGAGGACTTTTGATAAATTGTCGGAATGGGGTCCTGATATGTAACTGATCTATTGGTCTTGATTTCACAGTTGTCTAATAGCATCAATATCAAATTCCTGTCTGAAAACATTCCAATAGAAAATTCCAGAGTTCTGTAATCAATCATAATCCTCAGATTTATTTTCAAATTGAGCTCGTTTTTGTAGAGATGTACTGTAATAAGGGTGTTTATTTAATAGGAAGCGAAGTTAAAATTGATTTAATGTCTATGAAACATAGAACTGCTCACCAAAAAAAAAATGGATAACTTTCAACATTTGCAAAAAATGTTTTTGCCTTTCTCATTCACTCTAAAATTCGTCAATCTAATCCCGACCCGGAGGGCCGAGTGTCATATGCCAATCGACTGAGTTCGTCGAGATCGGAAAATGTCTGTGTGTGTATGTATGTGTGTATGTGGAAAAAATGTAACCTCTGTTTCTCAGAGATGGCTGGATCGATTTGCACAAAGTTAGTCTCAAATGAAAGGTACAACCTTCCCATCGGCTGCTATTGAATTTTTTATTGATTGGACTTCCGGTTCCGAAGTTACGAGTTGAAGAGTGCAATCACACAGCAAATTCCCATATAAACTGAAATGAAAAAATTTCAAAATCAAATTTGTATTTTTGATGCCAAATGCCTTTAAAATGCATGAAACATTGAGATGTTTGGCAAAATGGACTTTTTTGTACTTTGGTACCTTTTTGCCTTTCTCATATAGAAAGGTTATGCAATGAGGGGTTGCTACTTTAAAATTAAAACTAGTTTAAAATTTCTTAACAAGTTCTCCATGATCTGCCGCTGGTTTCAAGCGATGTTTCAGTATCACATAGTATCTCACGATCGTGGCTGTCGATCCGTTGTATGTATGTATGTGCAAATCGTACTGAACATGTAATATTCATTTCCACCATTGTATTGAACATAACCAGCAATGGAATCGTAGTCTGGACAAATAAGAAAAGCACAATTGCACCACTAGGTGGATTAAAACAGGTTTATATTTTGGGAATGCGTCGAGTTGAGACGAAAACGTAATATGATTAATAACGAGGATAACACTTTCCGAATGTAGAGAGAAATTTATGAAAAATGACGATTTCCATGCGACTCTAGCAGGTTCTGATCGATTTTGATGAGAATTTGATTTTTGTTGTATGACCAATTATATGTATAGTAGGGTGGGGCACTGTTATATGGAAAAACGTAATCATAGCCACATCAACCGAGCACAGCACTTTTTTGGTTCCTTTTGGGGTCCCAAATAACTGTGCAAAATTTGAGGTCGATTGGTTTTGACCCGGCGTAGCGCATTGCGTTTGAAATTTGTATGGAAATTAGCATGGGAAAACCTATATTTTTGCATTTTCAATTCTACATACTACAATCATTCCTGCAGTATGGCAACAATTAGATAGAAGTGTAGTCCAGGATATGCTGAACAACTTTGCCGAAGGATGTATGGTATTAGAATGTCTCTAAAACAAGTTATAGCTGTTCAAAGTTTGATAGAGAGAAATAAATGCAAAAAATCATTTTTTTTGCCAACACTGCGGGTGTACCAACGGTATTTCATATAGCATTCCAAAATAATATTATATATTTTAGTTTTACCACATTGGTTTGTTTGGATGAATTATTCAAAACCCTTAGCTCAATTTCATGAGCGTAGGTAGTTGAGCAATAGGGCGTAGTGAGGTGGGATGGGGAGGGACTTTAATAATGTAGAAATTCGAACTGAAATGTTTTCGAGTTGGAATGTTCAGATGAATTATTTCAAAACAATTACACAATGTCCTACGCATAATAGTAACGATGAAATAAAACACCCTGTATCCCTTTGCTTTGACTTTTATCAATAGAAGTTACGTTACAGACTGAATCAACTGATATTGAGTTGATATGTCAGAGGATTGCATTGATTATATTTCAGTTTAATAGGCACTATGATTTGATGGGATGCTTATTTCGATGCTGTTCAATCACCTGAAGCAAAAATTGTTGTAGGGATCTGGTGGATTTAATGTTGAAATCCAGAAATTAGCTTCACGTCTCGTGATCGAACAGCATAGAAATGAGCATGCTATCAAATCATAATGCGTATTAAACCGAAATATAATCCTCTGACATATCAACTCGACATCAGTTGATTCAGTCTGTAACGTAACTTCTATTGATAAAAATCAAAGCAAAGGGATACAGTATGTTTTATTTCATCGTTACTATTATGCGTAGGACATTGTGTAATTGTTTTGAAATAATTCATCTGAACATTCCAACTCGACAATATTTCAGTTCAAATTTCTACATTATTAAAGTAACCCCCCCCCATCCCCCCTCACCCCTCACTTCGCCCTATTGCTCAACTATCTACGCTCATGAAATTGATCTAAGGCTTTTAAATAATTCATTCAAACATACCAATGTAATAAAATAAAAATATATAATGTTATTTCGGAATGTTATATGAAATACCATTGGTACACCCGCAGTGTTGGCAATAAAAATGATTTTTGGCATTTAATTCGATGTATCGAACTTTGAACAGCTATAACATGGCTTAGAGACATTCTAACACCATACATCCTTCGGCAAAATTGTTCAGCATATCCTGGACTACACTTCTACCTATTTGTTTGCATACTAACGGAAGAATTTTAGTCTGCAGAATTGAAAATGCAAAAAAGTAGGTTTTCCCATACTAATTTCCATACAAATTTCAAACGCAATGCGCTACGCCGGGTCAACACCAATCGACCCCAAATTTTGCACAGTTGTTTGGGACCCCAAAAGGAACCAAAAAAGTGCTGTGCTGAAAAAACGATCATTTTGCCCCACCCTAATGTATAAGTCGAATGTTCAAAAACAGTAATTTAAGATCAAGATAACATCATTTTGAAACCGCCAATTGCGGAGGTTTAGTATCTTCGATGAGTTTTACAAACGTTAAACAGCGCATCATTTGATAAAATAATTGTTGCGGTATATCGTCCAAGAAGTATTTATGGTGAATTTTCTCAGGTTAATATTCATGACTACAATAAAGTCTCAACAAATTCGCTAAAAACACGAACTCTATTACTATTTTCTGAAAAATTAATTCTGCATAATTTTAAAACCTCAAAAATTACGGTTTCGGAATTATGCCGTTTGGACAGTAAGATCGATTTTCACCAAACCCCCACCAATTGTAAAATTGGTGTTGTAAAAATTGATTTTTAGATCTCAGTCGCGTTGGAAATTTAAGTAAAGTATAAACTTCATTTCGATTAAAAAAAATCGATTTTTTGGCTCAGTACAATATACATAACCCCTTTAGGAAAATTCAGTTTTCCCACCACAATGCATTGATTGAGGAATTTAGATATTTTATTAACAGAGCATTATCAATAATTCTTTTGTATGTCTATTTTATGGGCCATTTTTTCGCTTTCTATTGATTTGGTTTGAGATTTCTAGCACTGATGTTGTCCTATGCTGATTTGAGCGATTCTCTGAGTCCTGCCACTATCCCATGTAGTATGTGTTATCAAAAACATCGCGAAGCATCAAGTTCTAAATGTTCTCATACGATATAATATCCGAAGATGATAAGAGTTATAAGAGAAGGTGATAAGAGTTATAAGAAATGTCTCATCACACTGTTAGGTGGATTAAAAGCGTTTTTTCACTTAGTTTAGAATATATTTACATTTATTTCGTAATAAAATAATGTTTTGAAAATATACTTGGTACCGCCCGTACCGCAGTTAGAAAACGCCAGTCTTCGTAATGTTTGATGAATTTCCAACGAGATTGGTGGAAATATAAAGACAAATCGAGCTGGATCGGACATTCAGAAAGAAATTAAGGTGAGTTACTGGTTATTACCTGATTAACCACTGGATTCTGAGGATAAGTTGAAAAATGAGACCACAGATTACAGACGTTCATTTATTCATTTAATTTTTTTCTTTGTAATTTTAACCACTCATAAACCAAATCTTCGGATTAAAAATAATTGTTTTTACAAATTTGCATCACCAACTTATAGAGTCTAGAGTATTTTTTTTTTCAAATTTTAACCCTCAAAAAGGCAAGCGGGACTCAGAGGCCGTTACAATTTTTTAGTTACAAAAAAATGTGTATGCAGTATAAGCTTGGGCATGGAAATTTTGATAAGTAGCATTGAAATCTATAACAAAAATAAAGAATTGTGAAATTTTCATCCATGGAGTGATGCGCAGCTATGTTTGAATTTTTACATGCACAAAAAGGCAAGCCGGGCCTGGCAGGCCCGGTGTGCATGCAATATTTGCTAGGAATACCACGGATTTTATACATTAATATTTATCTGAAAAAAAACATTTTGATGAGTTCAGCTTCATATTAGCAGGAATTTTTTCATGTTTTGATTGATTTTATCTTTTTACCTTTTCTTATAAGAAAAAAATCTTGAAATTTTGAGCGAATTCTATACATTTCTTTTATAAGAAATGTAAAAATAGAATACGATAATGACAAGTGTCATATTGTTTTGGGTAAATACTTTTATTTCACCCACTGTGTTCTACTTGACAATTATTTGGATACAACATAGTTGTCGTAATTATTGAAATTGTAGGATCTAAAATCAGCAAAAAATTGATATGGCTATAAGACGATATGCCCATGTTTTCAATCGACTCAAAGAATCTGAAATAATGGAAGAAATTCGAGGAAATTCAATAGCAGACGATTCCGAAACTGATTTGCAAAACTAGGAAGAAGATGTGAATGATATTGCTTCCGACGATGAATCTGATGCAGACTCGGAAGAAAAATCTGAATATGTACTCCGGTTATGCATCAGAAGAAATTAGTAGCAACCCAGAAACATTTATTGGTCGTGTTCAAACGAAATGGAGCTCAGAAACAATCGACAGTCGACGTGATCTTCCGAGTAATTACCTTTTGGAATTTTTTTTTACCTTTTTACATCCATCGCCTTATACGCTGAAATCGGGATGTTCGTACTCAACATCCTGTAATTCCGGAACCGGAAGTCGGATCAATTAGAAATTCAACAGCAGTCAATGGGAATGCTGTACCTTTCATTTGTAAAAATCGGTAAAGAATTCGCTGAGAAATAGGTACGACATTATCTTAGGAACTTGGCAAGTTCCCCCGGGGCATCAAGAACCACCATAACTGGCCAATGTGGTCGAAGTGCCTTCGGTGGGTCATTAATGATCTAGACATGCAAAGCCAAGTAATGTTGCACATGTTTTAATATATATTGCATCATTTGGACATCATGGTGGTATCAGTTTCTATGGAAATTTGCTGTGTGATTGTACTCTTCAACACGTAACTTCAGAACCGAAAGTCGGATCAATATAAAAATCAAATCGGTCCAGCCACCTCTGAGAAAAATCGGTGAGATTGTTTGCCACATACATACATCCATTCATACATACACACACATACAGACATTATACGATCTCGATGAACTGAGTCGAATGGTACAAGAGATTTGGCCCTGCGGGTCTCGATTAAAAAGTCGAAATTTCGACCGATTGCATAACCTTTCTACATGAGAACGGTAAAAGGAGCTTGAATTTAGACGGGCCTGAGAGGCCCGGCTTGCCCTTTAGTGTTAGGATTTTAGCTTGCCTTCACAAGGGTTAAAGTTGATTTTATTATCCAAAAGGAAATCGCCGTATTTTTTTCAAAAAACTTCACCAATCAGACACTTTTCACTATATCTCAATAAAAAGTAGGATAAGAAGAGTTGCCAGACTCCTAACAAGTAGATTTCATAAGATTGGAACACTTCTCACTTCATATTTCTGCGTTATGAACGAAACGAAAAGGTGGAAAAATAGATGCCACTGCCTTAAACTGGGTTAAAAAATCAATTTCTGATATCTTATATACTTATATCTTTCGAAAAATGGAAGTTAGAGCTTTAAAGTATAGGACGAAAATGTTCTTCCTCAAACACTCTGACAAACATCTAATATAGTTATATTAAAAATCTGGTTTTTCATTAATCGACCCTTGGAAGCACGTTTAAATTACTTTCACGGTGGATAATATAAAATAAATAGTTGCGTTATCATGACCAAATTTTGCACTTTATGAGACTTTTCTATTGTTTTGAATAGTGGATAGGGTGGTTTAAATTTATTAAAATCTGAACATTAACTTTTTAACGGTTCGAGCTAGAGTCTTCCAGAAAATTGAATAAAATCAAATTTTAAAAAACTTTTTCGATGCTATTGAAACACTATGTCTTGTACTTTTCATTTTGCAAAAAATTACACAAAAATAAGGTGTGTCTCAGAAAATGGTTATAACTTTTGAATTTTTGATTTTTCATTAAGATGAGTTTAGAAATACTTTCAGATATTTTGAAGAAGAACAGTTTGTCTCAATATACCAAACCTTTGGCTTCTTCCGTTAGAAAGTTATATATACTTTTTATTAAAAATAAACTACTTTTTTAAGTAAATATTGCAAGATATAAAACTATTTTGCTTGCCGTTAAGTGTCCCAATCGACGATATTACTATTTGAAAAAGTTATATTTCTTATATGAAAGTTCTCATAACATTGAAACGAAAAAAGTTTAGTAGTTAATGTTTTAAAGTAAATTATCCGCCTCTTCAAATTGTCCAAAGGGTGCTTTAGTGTGAAATAAAAACTACATAGGTTATAGAAATAAAACCGTTCTTAAGGAACACCAAAAACTTACCTTTGGATTTCTCGTGCCATGGAAAGTATAAATCAAGAGTACTTATTCAAAAGGTTCTAAGTGACATTGAGCTCGAACTGAGAAAAACTGAGGTTGGAGTTTCAGAGACCTAAAACAAATACCTATTAGAGAACAAATATGTGGTTTGATGGAGCAATAATGCCAATATAGTCTAAGGACTATGCTCTTTAGGTAAATAATCCTAAAAACATGAAATGTTTAATGCTAATGTAGTTTTTAAGTGCTTTAGAATGATGTGTCCTTTTGGAAATTTTAGGACCTTTCACATAGGTCTTTTTTTCGGGCCCAACAATCATACGACGCTGCAAATAAGGCTCTTATGACGAATATTGAATTTCTTCAAAGTTTTCGACAAAATGATTTCGGGAATACGAATATTCTCCATTACTATGGTAAATAGTTGCACTGAATTTAAAAGAAGTCTTGCAGAAAAAAATTGCGGGAAACTTTAGTTTATATTAACAAACCATTAGCTGAAAGTGGTTAAAATCAACAAATGGCATGTTACTTTAGAATAACTAAGCTTTCCAATTATCATTTAATTTATAATACTTTCTAAATTCAACTTCGAAAATAAGTCGCATGAACAGAAAAAAATAATTTCTTTTATTTTCATGCTTAGGACGTTTTTACTAGGTACCTGTGTGCAGTGGGAAAAACATAGAATAAAATGAATCTTGCGTCGTTTTTGCATGGTGCCTATGAACAGTTGCAGAGGTTTTGAAATATTTCACGCATATGTCCTTTCAATTAAAAAAGTCTCAAGTGCAAAATTTCAAAATATGATCAAAAACTTTGCGTCTTTTTATATAATGCTTGTTATTATGATACATACTGGGTATAATGAGTCCTTGTTTTCGGTATTCGTTATCTATGTTGTAATCACATGCTGTGCTGCAAATAACTCAGTTTGTTTACATATGTCACTAAGGACCATTTGAATCAGCACTCTTGAAATAATAGAACTTGCGTGTCTTCAGCAAATTTGCCTAATATGTGTTGTTCTACAACTTCATTAAAGACAGTCAGACTCTATATCGAACCGATTAAAAAGTTCGATTTCAAATTTTACTGAAATTAGAACTACCTTCTCTTTAAATGAAATGAAGCGCTTTTCAAAGAACAACAACTTTCCATAACATATTGTAAAACTAAGCCATCTCAGAACTGACATCAAAACTAGTTAGTATGTTCAGCAAAGTTATGCAATTCGATGGTGTCTAAAACTTCCTAAAACTGAAACTGATTTTAAGAAACCCTTACCAATGCATGGATATTAGACCTCTCCACATTTTGAAAGTTTTGAAATATACATCGGTCAGCTGAAATTTTTGTTCTAGGTGTGAATCTAAGAACTTTCGCCAAAAATGGCTTAATTTGGACATAATTTAGAGGTGTCTCAAATCAAAAGTCGTGTTTTTGCTATGTTTCCATAGGAAGATCACTTACACTTTGATTCAATAGGCCCTACATGCCCACATATCGTCAAATGTTGTTCCTTAGACATATCTTAACATGTTTTAACAGGTGAATATAGCTCTAATCGCAATAGAAAATTTGTTAACTGGATTTTTATATAGAAAAGAATACAAAAAACCAAGAAAAAATACTACTAATTTGCGTTGGTTTTGAAATATTTTTCTATGTGAAAATCCAGTTAAGTTCTATTGCGAATAGAGCTATGTTCACCTGTTCAAATATGTTAGGATATAAATTAGGTTTTGCTTTTTTTTGTTGTGTGCACTAGTTAGCCACAAAAAAATCCAAACAGTTCACACGACATATGTGAACGCTTGAAGCCACATGCCCCGAGTGATGTCCCGGGAAGCAAATATAGCTCTGGTTTGCTGACGAGAAAGCGAAGACGACCTCTTGTCTTTTGGTTCAAGAAACCAAACGCCTGGTTTCTTGAACCAGGTCTTCGCTTTCTCGTCAGCAAACCAGAGCTATATTTGCTTTCCGGGAGCCTATTAATTAAGTGATCTTTCTATGGAAATATAGCAAAAACACGATTTTTTATTGGAGACACCTCTAAATCATGTCCAAAATAAGCCATTTTTGGCGAGTTTTTAAATTCACAACTAGAACAAAAATTTGAGCTGACCGATGTATATTTCAAAACTTTTTCAAGATGTGGAGAGGTCTAATGGATATATTTGACTAGTATAAATTAATATGCAAATATATCTTCAGCAAATTTACTTCTGCAGCCTGCAGGTTTACAAGGCTGCAGAAGAGAAATTATTTGTTTTTGTTGAATAAATAAAAAAAATTCCAATAATGGAAGAACCCCCTTGAAAAAAATTAAGATGCTTTATCGGGTTTTATGGAACTTTGCTGAAGACACCATCGAAAGCCTGTAAATACTGTTGACCATATTTTTGCCTTTCTCATATTGAAAGGTTATGTAATCACTCGGAATTTCGACTTTTTAACCGAAGCCCGGAGAGCCAAGTTTCCATCGGCTCAGTTCGTCGAGATAGTATGTATGTGGCAAATCAATTCACTTATTTTTCTCATCAGCGACAGCTGAGTCGCTTTCAACAATATTATATTCAAATGTATAGGTTGCTATTGAATTTCGTTTAGATTCAAGTTCTGCTTCGGAAGTTACGCATGGAAGACGGCGGTTATACAATAAATTCCCATATAAACTGGTACCATAATGACGGCCAAATGATGCCATTCATAACAAAATATATGCAAAATTACTTGGATTTACGGTTCTTGATCGCCAATGACAAATCGAAGCTTTGGTCACATAGGCCGCCTATGACAGTTCTTGATGCCCTCAGAGAACTTGCCGAACTCCTAAGCTAATGTCCAATCTATATCTCAACGAACTCACTACCGATTTTTACAAACTTGAAATCAAATGAAAGATAAGACACTCCCATTAACTGCCTTAGAATTTTATTTAGATCAATTCAATTCCGGAGTTATGGGCTGCCCCTGGTAACAATTGAGGTTTTATAGTAGTTTCATAGCCACTCATAAAACTTAGATTGCACTTGAAGCGTGCTATAAAACTTGAATTGCTACTTGGGTGGTTAGTACGGTCACACAGGAATTTTCCATATAAACCGTTACAATCGCAATACCTCAGAGGTTAAAATGTACTGAAATGGACATCAAGTTACTTCGCCTCGCCGATCTAGATCACTGATGATCAATTAAAGACTCTTTGAAGTTATTGTTCACTATCGACAATTCCAGAAGTTCCAGGGCTCGGGCATATTCCAGAATCAAAGACACACCATTTATTCGGTGTTGACTGAACCGACCTTCACAAACCAAGTAACAAATGGAAAGTGCGGGGACAGTTGGTTGCACCCCTCATCAAACCTTCCTTTTTCCGTCCTTTCCGAAGTCTCATTGGCAGGACGATGTCCGACCCTGAGATCTAGCTACATGGTCGGACGTCTTCCTGTAGATGGGCAACATCGAGCCCGAAACCGGTCGACAAAAATGTATTTTTTAATCCTTTTTTAAAGTTAATAAGGACAATAAGTGTTGTGTCCTGTCTCGCGTCGCGTTTTTGTGAGTGTGAATCGAGTCCTTACGTTGGCACAGCTCCAAAAACAAGTGTCACATTGCCAGCCATAAAAGGTTTCGGCAAACTCGGAAAAATGGCAATCTTTCAAAATAAATAAACTTACATCAGTTTCTCGAATATGGTTGGGCTGAATTGTATAAACTTACTCTCAAATGGATTTCATCCCCACAGATTACATTGAAATTTCGTATGGATCTGTTATATGGTTCCGGACATATAGATTGAATCGTCCGGTGACATATGAAGTTCCCAGGAGTAAAAAAAAAGTTTTCAAACAACTTCAGAAATAGTATTTTAGAAAAGTTAGTTGAAGACATATAAGCTCTATCTGTTATACTTTTCATTTTACAACAAATTTTAAATCAACGGTTAGGGTGTTTCTTAGAGTTTCTCAGAAAAATTGTTTCATTCCAATAACTTTGTTTTAAGGCGAACAATTTGTTTCATAGCACAGCATATCTAACTATTATCGTTTAAGAGTTATGAGCACTTTTTCGCCAAAAATTGGGTTCTTTGGAATTGAGAAAAAAAAATGGCGAACACGACATTGTTTTACAATTTCACAAATTTTATTTAAAAAATCAATTTCTGATATCATAACTACTTATATCTTTCGAAAAATGGAAGTTAGAGTTTTAATATATAGGACGAAAATGTTCGTCCTCAAAAACTCTGAAAAACATCTAAAAGATATATTGGTAGAAAATTAAAATTGCAAAAGTTATATTAAAAATTTGGTTTTTCATGAATAGACCCTTGGTAGCACGTTTAAACTACTTTCACGGTGGATAATATAAAATAAATAGTTTGACTGGATTGAGTCAAAGATTATTGATCTAGCGGAATCGAGCATTGATTCATCACAGAAGATCGAAATGAGAAACGCACACACAGTGATAGAGCTAGGACTACCAAGACAAACATTGCAGTTTGCTGAATTTACGAAAAACTACCAGCACATACAGGGCCTTCAGGTGGCAGATTACCCAATAGAAACACCGCGTATCTTGATTGGATTGAAGCATTTGCACCTGTTCGCTCCATTAGAATCCCGAATTGGGAACCCACGTGAGCCAATAGCGGTACGAACAACGTTGGGATGGACTATATACGGTCCACAAGAGAAGGCACAGGATCAGTCTAACTTATTCGGTTACCATACATGTGCCACCGTGTCTAACGAAGATCTCTATTACCTTTTAAAATCACACTATGTGCTGGAAGATTCGGCTGTGACGGTGGACATGATTCCAGAATCGAACGATGATCGTAGGGCCAGGGAGATATTGGAGAATTACGCATTGGCGAACGCTTCCAGTCTGGTTTGTTGTGGAGAGAAGAGGATATGCGGTTTCCGGACAGTTTTGGTATGGCAGAGAAGCGTATGAAGAGCCTCGAGAAACGACTTGCTAGGAACTCGCTGCTACATCAGAACGTGCAGAAGCAAATGACGGAGTATTTGCAGAAGGGTTACTGCCACAAAGCGACGCAACAGGAGCTACAATCTACTGAGCGACATAAGACGTGGTATTTACCACTTAACATCGTGCTGAATCCGAAGAAACCCAGTAAGGTACGCCTGGTGTGGGATGCAGCAGCCACCGTTCGAAACGTTTCCTTAAATTCAACATTATTGAAGGGTCCAGATCTGCTTGTCTCTTTGCCGTCAGTGATATGCCAATACAGAGAGCTAAGAATAGGATTCGGTGGAGACATTCGCGAGATGTTCCACCAAGTGCGGATCCGCCCTGAAGATCGTCAAACACAACGGTTCCTATTCGGTGGAGAAGTGTACGTGATGGACTGTGCCATTTTCGGTGCAACGTGCTCACCCAGCCAAGCTCTGTTCGTCATGCATAAGAATGCAAAAGAGTTTGCAAAGGAATACCCAGAAGCAGTAGAAGCAGTGGTGAGAAAACATTATGTCGATGATTACTTCGACAGCGCTGATACCATAGAGGAGGCAGTGCAGCGAGCCGAAGAAGTTCGAGTGATGCATTCCCGCGGCGGGTTTCACATTAGGAACTGGGCATCTAATGCCGAGGAAGTTCTCATACGACTTGGAGAACAACAGCCAGATCAAGAAATTCATTTTCACCGAGATAAGGAGACGAATTATGAGAGAGTTCTGGGTATTGTGTGGAATACAAAGTGCGATGTGTTCACATTCTCGACTCAACTAAGAGAACCGGCGGACAACGACCAACGAAGCGGATTGTACTGAGCTGCGTCATTAGTCTATTCGATCCCCTTGGGCTCTTGGCAAATTTCACAATCCACGGTCGTATCATAGTACAAGACCTCTGGAGAAACGGTTGCGACTGGGACGAAACGATGGACGACGATGCGATGGACAAGTGGATGCGCTGGACAACGTGCTTGAAAGATGTTGAATCTGTGAGAATTCCTCGATATTACTTCGGCGATGGCGGTACGCTAGATTACGGGTCACTGCAGCTACACATATTCGTAGATGCCAGTGAGAACGCATACGGAGCTGTTTGCTACTTTAGGATTCTGTCTGGAGGAGTTCCGTACTGTACGTTGGTACAGGCTCGATCTAAAGTTGCTCCAATAAAACCACATTCTAGCCCTCGCTTGGAACTAATGACAGCAGTGTTGGGCGCTCGACTAAAGGACGCAATACTGGAGAATCACAACTTTGAAATAAAGAAGGTCTTCTGGACAGATTCAAGAATTGTGCGCTCATGGGTCAAGTCGGATGCACGAAAATATGGACAATTTGTCGCATTTAGAATAGGAGTTATCCTGTCGTGAACAAACGCTTCGGATTGGCGGTGGATAGCCACCAAATTAAATATTGCGGATGACCTGACTAAGTGGTCTAAACGATCGTTCTTGTCGGCAGATAGCATTTAGTTTGCCGGACCGGCATTTCTGTACCGGCCAGAGAGAGACTGGCCGAGTGACGAGGTTGTGGAGGCGAATGTATTAGAAGAGCTTCGAACGGCGTGCTTATTTCATAAAACGGAAATATCAATTCAAGTCCTAGATGTGTCGAGGATTTCGAAATGGAACGTGATAGTGAGAACCGTGACGTGCGCTATCCGGTTCGTAACGAATCTCCGCACTGATAGAATATATTCGTAAATCGCTATGCATTAGTTTCGTACAGATAATTTTCATAAAACATACGAATTTTTCGTACATATAATGAATAGTTCGTAGTTCTATTGAACTACACTCTCGCCTATTTTGGACGAAAACGATGTAGTGCGTGTGGAAGGCCGAACAGCACAAGCTGAATTTCTACCGTTCAAGATGCGTTTCCCCATTATGTTGCCAAGAGCACACTTGATAACGTCACGGTTGATCGACCATTACCATCGACAACGAGAAGCTGTAGTAAATGAGTTGATGCAGAGATTCTGTATCCCAAAAATCAGAGCGGAAGTCATGAAGGTGGTGCGGAATTGTGTCTGGTGCAAAGTGTTCAAGTGTAAACCAGTTGTACCAAGGATGGCACCACTACCAGTGCAGCGAGTTACACCATTCCTTCGTCCTTTCACATACACGGAAGTTGACTTTTTTGGCCCGATTAATGTAGGTGTCGGTCGGCGAAGCGAAAAGCGCATGTGGGTGGCATTGTTCACGTGCTTACCGAGAGCGGTTCATTTGGAGGTTGCTAGAAGCCTGTCTACAACGTCCTGCTTGATGGCAGTCCGACGATTCGTATGTCGAAGAGGGTGTCCTATAGAATTTTACTCGGACAATGGTATCAACTTCATAGGAGCCAGCAAAACAATTTTGAGGGATATAAGTGAAGAATGTAGCAAAAAATTTACGAATGCGAAAACGAGGTGGAGTTTCAATCCCCCGTCGGCCCCACACATGGGAGGATTGTGGGAAAGGCTAGTTCGGTCGGTGAAAGAGTCGTTGAAGGAGTTGGAAGACGGGAGATCACTTTCCAATGAAGTGCTAGAGACAGCGTTGGCAGAAGCAGAAGGAATGATAAATTCAAGACCGTTGACGTTTGTGTCGAAGGAAAATGCGGATCCTGAAGCGCTAACTCCAAACCACTTTCTTCTCGGATATCCCTCATGTGACAGAGAAATGAGGCTATTACCTGGAAGTGAAGTGAAGGCATTGCGAAATCATTATGAGCGCTCGCAAGTGCTTGCCGACAAGCTGTGGAAACGGTGGGTAAGAGAGTATCTACCGACACTTAACTTGAGGTCAAAATGGCAAGACGAGCAACGTTTGGTGCAAGTGAGCGCTTTAGTTTATATGGCGGATGAGGAGAACAGAAAGAGCTGGATTAGAAGTGTAGTGGACGAAGTGATAAGAGGTGCAGATGGAAGAATCAGACAGGTGGTATTTCGAGCTGGTGGAAAGCTTTACCGGTGAGCAGTGGCGAAGATTGCGGTGCCAGAGATTGTAGACGGAACGTCTAGCTGCGTTTGAGAAACTGCACCAGAGTTACGGGAGGGGCTGTTGCGGCACCTTGCGATTTATCTGGCAACACGGCGAAATGTCTGTATTCCGTATGACAGACAACAAAGGAGAATGAAAAACCAAAACAAACCGTTGACAGTGAAAGAGAAAAACGTTAATCACTAATAAAGTTATTGCGGTCATTTGGAGATATTTGGAAGTTTAAAAGTGAAGTAGTAGAAAGTGGATTAGCGCGAAAGAGAGCATTTGGATAGTGGTAGCGTGAGGAGAAAAAACTATTCATGTAAGAAATTGAAGGTGAAATATCGGAGTGAATTTATCCAATGAATATATAATTTCAGTTTTGAGCTGCACAAAAAAGCTGCTTCAAAAAAAAGGTTTTTTTTTGAGATCCGAACACCAACCGAGTGTTATATACCATTCGATTCAGTTCATCGAGATCGCAAAATTTCTGTGTGTATTTGTGTGTCACTCAATTTCCTCATAGATGGCTAAACCAATATGCACAAACTTAGTTTCAATTGAACGGTAGAACGCTTCTAGAAGACGCTATTGGATTTTAAGTTCCTAAACTATTATCACTTCTATTTTCCAGCGAATTCTTGAGCGATTTTCACGAACTTGATCGCAAATGAGAGATACAGTAATCGCATTACCTGCAATTGAATTTCATTCTGTTCTATCTTTTGGTTCCGAAGTTACTGGTTGGTTAGTGAAGTCACACTGGAACTTTCCATACAAACAGTTACAATCGTAATACCTCAGAGGCCAAAATTCTATTAAAATGGCCACAAATTACTTTGATCTAGACAGCAATTAAACATTCTTTGAATATATTGTCCACTATCGACACAATTTCCATTTCCATTTCCATATTTATATTCCACAATTAAAGTCACATCGTTTCTTCGATGATGACTGAACTGATTTTCTCAAACCAAGTCTCAAATGGAAGGTTTACGGTTTGATTTTCTTTTCAAGCCCGAGCCAGTAAAATTGTAGAACGCAAACCCAACCCGAACCCGAAATTGTATAATTGGTCAATACTGAACCCGGGAATTTCAAAATTGTAAAACCCAAATCCGACCGAGGCCCAAAAATCAAACAGCCCAGCACGAAACCGAAAATTTTCAATGTTTAAACCCGATTTCAAACCGAACTCTAGAATTTTAAAACTGAAAAACATGATTCAATTTCGAAAATTTAGTTGTTAAAAAGCCGAATACATCAGTATAAAGTCTATAAAAATCGAATACCTGAAGAAATGTACTAAAATTTCTCCAAACATACTATATTTTAGCACAAAAAATAAACTTCACGGGACTCGGTTATGGATTCACCACCCTGCTCTGATTGACAGCATTAAAAACTGACTCAGACATCTCTTCATTAAAAGTTTAACCCTTTCGTGCCCAACTTTTTTTCTAGTGCATGTAGGGTTTTAAAGCTATTTTTCCTTGAATACGGTGGGGTCAAGAAACACGAAAAGCCTATTTTCATAAAGATAGGTGCTTCCATGGCAGTGCTAGAAGCTGGTTAATTTTTACCTTCTAATGCTCAATACAATTCTCCTAAAATAATTACAATAGTCCAATTACGTGGAAAACGTAGCCAAAAACAGTCCAAATTGATAATTTTTATCAATTTACAAAAAGTATTGCATCATAACAAAGATATATGAAAAATTCATTTTCCGTCATCAACGTAAACTGTCCCTGGCAGCACTGCTCCATTGGAATCCAATCAGACTAATTGCAATAACTTCAGTCTAGAGCTGATCCTTGTAATTGTTATTACTCAAATAAAAAGCAATAGTCACATTTATTCGCGTTACTTGTTTTTGTGAGCAAATCTTGCCCCAATCAAAAGTTATAGCTGTTTAAAAACGTTGTTGTCCACAAACAACATGGGCATGAAGGGATTAATAACTTCTTCTAATAAAACCTGATTGATTTATAGTCTTTAACAAAGTTGTGGGAGATAAAACATACATACAGCATACAGTACAACATCATGGTGAAAAAAGATCTGGTTCTGACTTGTAAATAGCTATTTTTGAAATTTGCCGAAACCTTTAGAATCTCGGATTTTGAAGGACCTTGAGATATTTATCATATCAAAGGTGACCTCTACTGAGAAAATTCTTTAAAAATAGTCAATAACGCAATAATACATAAAATCTTTTCTTAACGCATTTCTTCATATTCAATTCGTTTGTCACGAGAGATTCGGTTTCGTAAAACACTTGCTCAAAATCGAAGTCGATAATATTTATCGGCGAATTTTAATACTTTGAAGAATCATCATCATCAAAGAATTGCATCAATTCTGACTACGCACTGTCTTTGTTCGTTTGCCTGTCCACTCGAGAACAACCTGAAATCTGGCAATCACTGCCCATGCCCAAAAAGCCCCACAGCAACCACCCTATCGGTTGCATCCCACCAGCAACATCTAATCGCTGCGAAGCTTTTCAGGTTTCCTTTTACGCTTTCCTGCATAGCAACGGTTTCGACCAGGCGTTCATGATCGCTAGAAGTGGTTTCTAAGCTCGGCTCACACACCGCAAGCAGTAGCATAGAAATAGAGAGTGTACTCGCTCGCTTCCGAGACCATTTAGTGTGCATGTATGGTTTAGCTTATACGCGAGTAGGTACACTCTATGACCACCCCACCCCCCTACACAACCCGAGAAGCCCAAGTGCATTTCGATCGCGACACGACGCAGCGCGACGACGGAGAGACTTACAAGATGATCTAACATAACCGTGGAGCAGTGCGGAAGGGGGGGGGGCATTTGTTCTCGGTCTATGCTGTGTCGCGTGTTGCGCTATGCTTCGAAGGGAGGCTCTCTTGGCATGAGCTAGACGCAACCGAACCGGCGCGAAACGTAGTCGTAGTAAGTAGGTACCAACCACACTAGCGTAGTGACCTAGTTTTGGGTCTTTTTCTTCACAAGTTTGTTTGTTACCCTCGACGACCAGAGGCCAATCATTGGTTGTGTGCCTTTCTGTAGTTTAACTCACTCTCGCTTAGCGTTAATAACTACATACTTTGGACTGTGCATAGCGATGAGCGTTGTGGAAGTACATTTCATCTCTGAGAGGCGATGATTGAAACGCAGAAACGGAAGTCCTCCGAAAACCAAACCATACCGGTGCGCATGACGGTTTGACTTGGTGAGAGTATTGGCTTGGAAAGAGAGATTTAGGGTGCGTAGCCGTGTTTTTGCCATTTGCAACAAAACATGGCATGATCGAAATTGATGATTGAGGCCATTTTGTAATCCAAGATGACGCCCTCGGGTCCAACAAAACTTTAGAAATCTTTAACTAACAAGAGGGTTCTTTTGAAAGAGACATTAAGGGGACTATGAAAATCAAAGCCTTAAATAATTTGGAATGTCAAGCCAAGCGACTTCCAGTTATCATCCGTAAACACATGACTCCCACCTACTAATTTAATGTAGCCGGTCTGATTATGTACAAATCAATACACGCATATATTGATAACATTCAACTTCAGTCAACAATTATACAAAATATGAAGATGTTATTTGTAACTAGAGTTCGCAACGACTAAAAGCTTAGGTAAATATCCAGAAGTCCAGTTGCACAAAAAAGAATATTCGAATGCGATATCAAATTAAAAATTGACTACCAAATAAATTATAAGCTCTGATCCCTGAGCATCAAGAGCAAATGTTTGCTTTGTATTTATCCAAATATTTGTGGACGAAGCCAACACGAAAGATTTTCCATTCTTTCGCAATTGTGAATTTTGTGAATACAACAATACTTTCTTCTAAACCTAGATCAACCAAAGCAGAAAACTTAATTTTTGTGCAATTCGTGATAAAGGTATTGGAGTCGTCTGTCATGATACACTTTAAAAATGTGGTATTACCCACGGTAATTATGGCGACTCCGAATAGATCTTTTGTTGTTGAAGTTTTCTGTCCATAAGATTTTAAGTACAAATGAGAGCCTCTCTTTGATTCCTTTCGCTTCCGTTAATACATCGGCCGCAGTTACGATTGCTCACTAACTCTGTGCATGCTATGCTAGTGAAAATCAAAATCTTTCGATATAGACTGAAACAATGTTAACCCATTCATGCCCATATTGTTTGTGGACAACAACGTTTTTAAACAGCTATAACTTTTCTTTGAGGCAAGATTTCTTCACAAAAACAAGTAAGGCTAATAAATGTGACTATTGGTTTTCATTTGAGTATTAACAGTTGCAAGGATCAGCTCTAGAACTGAAGTTATTTCAATTAGTCTGATTGGATTCCGATGGAGCAGTGCTGCCAGGGACAGTTTGCGTTGACGACGGAAAATATTTTTTTCATATATCTTCGTTATGGTGCAATATTATTGAAAACTGATAAAACTTTTCAATTTAGACTGTAGTTGGCTACGTTTTCCACGTAATTGGACTATTGTAATTATTATAGGAGAATTGCATTGAGCATTAGAAGGTAAAAATTAAGCAGCTCCTAGCACAGCAAAAGAAGCACCTAATTTTATGAAAAAAGGTTTTTCGTGTTTCTTGATCCCACCGTTTTTAAGGAAAAAATAGTTTTAAAAATCCTACAAGCACTAGAAAAAAGTTGGGCATGAAAGGGTTAAAAAGTTCTATGATTACGCCGTAATATGCGAAAGAGAGTGGAGTAAACAAAGATAAGCTCTCAGTGACACTTAAGGGGCCATCCATATACCACGTGGACAATTTAGGGGAGGGTATGGCCCACGAGAAAGTCCACGCTTGTTCATGGGGAGGGGGTATCGGAAATGTCCACGTGGACTTTTCATTATATGAATGAAATAAATAAATAACTATCATAAAAAACGCAAATCATGAGAAAATTTGAGAAAAAATTCTGTCTGACTTATTTGATATAATCTTCTGTGACTTCTGTGACTTGAACTAATTTTGGATTTGATGAATTTTTAAAACGTAAATATAAAAGATCATAATGTTCTTCAGAAATGAGATATATTCGTGGAATGTCACGAAAGACTAAATAAGTAGGATGATATTCTGTGGTTGAAATTTGAACGATTTTTATTAACCCATTCATGCCCATGTTGTTTGTGGACAACAACGTTTTTAAACAGCTATAACTTTTGATTGAGGCGAGATTTTCTCACAAAAACAAGTAAGGCTCATTCATGTGATTATTGCCTTTAATTTGGGAATTAACAGTTACAATGATCAGCTCTAGAACTGAAGTTATTGCAATTAGTCTGATTGGATTCCGATGGAGCAGTGCTGCCAGGGACAGTTTACGTTGACGACGGAAAATATTTTTTCATATATCTTCGTTATGGTGCAATATTATTGAAAATTGATAAAATTTACCAATTTATACTGTAGTTCGCTACGTTTTCCACGTAATTGGACTATTGTAATTATTCTAGGAGAATTGTATTGAGCATTAGAAGGTAAAAATTGACCAGCTTCTAGCACTGCCATGGAAGCACCTCTCTTTATGAAAATAGGCTTTTCGTGTTTCTTGACCCCACCGTTTTCAAGGAAAAATAATACTGAAACCCTACATGCACTAGAAAAAAGCTGGGCATGAAAGGGTTAAATCCTTCTTCGCCATAGTAGTCTAACACATAGGAAATTTTTTATGAAAATCCAGTTTTTATGAAACTAACCGAAAAAAAAATTGGAAAGTCCACGTGAACATCGTAAAAAGGAGAATAGGGGTACAGCAATTATCCACGCTTTTCCACGGAGGGGGGCGAGGGGGTTAAAACGAAGGTTTTTTGTCCACGTGGTATATAAACGGCACCTAAAACCATTTGACATGTTAGTCTAGATTAGTATTGATAGGTGTTCCGCTTGATTCGAAACTTGTTGAATTCTGTTGATTTCTTTTATCTGTTCGGTTGGTTTGTTATTCAAGAATCGTAGAGGTAGAGAGAAAATACGGGCCTGGGGGTCCAACGTACGGGCCCCCGCTACTGTAAATTACCAGTGTACTAAAAAATTAGTATCAATGATGGAAAAAACATAGGGCTGTTAATACTTTGGAATATTTTAAATACTTCTTCGAAAGCTTTGGTGACTTTGAAAAGTGCCATTTTTGTCAATAGTATCAGTAAAAGTAAAGAAATGGAAAGATTAAAAATGTATTGATTAAAAAAATTAAAAACATTATCTAAACGGATATCAATGGAAAAAAAAGAAAAACAATGGAAAAACTGAATATTGAAAGAATGTGCTGAAAATATAAAAATAGCAATATCAACCAAATAAACAAATTAAAGTCAATTGTCAAAAAATGTATAATCGATAAAAAACCAAAACAGAACCTTTAAAAAATATATAAAAGGAAACAGGAAACTAGACAAACAAATTGTAAAGATTAAAGAATTCGAACGTTATTGAACAAATTATGAAAATAATAAAAAAAATCGGAACAAATAGGGTAAAGTGCCTATTTTCACCATACTAAGCAGGGTGCCTCACTAATTCATTAATTTCTCGGCCTACAATCAATGGAATGCGAAAAAATTGACACCAACAGCTTTGCTTCGTTGTTAAGAACCAATATAATAACACAAATGCGCTGAAAACAGTGAAATTCTCGTGTTTGAGCGCAACGAAAACTCGAATCGAGTGCCCCTATTGTTGCGCTACCATTTGACTCAATGCGTTGAACAAAGATGGCAGACACTGCTCTAACCAACGGCTTCAAATGGGTAGGGTGATAATAGAAACATGGCGAAAATGGGCTCAACACCCTAGGAAAATTATAAGAATCAATAAAAATGAAAAAAAACAACTAAAAAGAATACGAACATTATTAAACAATAAAAAATGCATAAAACTGAAAAGGTCGATAAATCGAAAATAATAAAATTTTATTTAACATTAAAAACAAGAAATATTTGAAGCAATAGAAAAAGTGAAATAAAACTTTAATAATGCATAAAAGTAGAGGAATAGATATAAAAGCAAAAATCATATGACCATGAAGAAATAAAAAAATTGACTAACCAGAAAATTTAAAAAAATTGGCAAATTGGAACGATGGAAAGACGAAAAAATAAAGAGATTTAGAAGGTATGGATTGAACAAAAACGGACAGAATGGAAAACAGAAAACAAAAAATAGTAGAAAAACCAAAACACACAAAATGGAGAAAATAACAAAAAGAAATTGAAAAAAATGGAAAAAAATTATTATAAGAATGAAAAAAAACATTAGAAATGAAGTTTGAAATAAATTCAAACAATGCACTGTGGTTTTTTTTCGCCAAAATCGTGTGATCTATTAATTGTGCCTAAATCGTTAGATTTGGGTAAACGATGCCTTTGGAGGAATTTGTGACCATTGCAAGCTTTTTCATATTGTGTTAATATTTGAATGATTAATCTCCCAAAAAGTGAGAGATATATACCAACTTTCTTGCATGTTCACATTTTAAAAATATGTCTTTGATAAAGTTGTAGAGCAAGCTTTTGTCAACAACTTTGCTGAAGACATAAAAGTCTTCATCTTTAATATCTTCAACATTATTGCTGGTTGTTTGTGGATGAACTCTTTAAAGCAAATTCATTACTATAACTTTTGAAGATCATTCTGGCAAGTTCGGTATGTATTCTGTAGAAAGGTTTGAATTATCGAAATTTACAACTTTCTTTATTACGACAACGTATTATCTCGTGTATTTCCTAAATTATATTGTAAATTTGGAAATATAAAGTGTTTCAATGATCTTTGGTTGTTAGCGTGGAAACGGCTGAGTTTACATCAATAGTGTTTTCGGACTACTTATCAAAAATTGCTAGGTCTGTCATTTGCTACTATGATTTTCGTGATTAATCCTCCTATAAGTGAGATTGTTAAACTCAATTTTTTTTTGTAAAAAAATAAGCTGACGTCTTTGGAAGAGGTGTGGAGATTGCTTTCATGAATATTTTTTTCTGAATACACGAAATGTCTTCTTGTAATGCTTAAGAAGTTATAGTTCTATAATTATAGTTTTCGGGACGATCCCAAAATTTTTTTTAAATATCTTTCGAATTATCATTCCTATGGGTTTCATATGTTCTACGAAGCTATTTCAATCGTCAAAATACACAATTTTTATTTACGCATATTTTTTCAAATCTCGAGTATTTTCGAAAAATTTTGAAAAACAATAGTCTGTAACTGTACTGGAGACAACTAGAGACATGCGAACTCTATTAAGTTTTATAGTGTTTATGTAGCATTTCTAATTGCAACTAGAGTTGGTCGCCCGTTTAAAAGTTTATGTTTAAAACTTTTGTAAATTTTGCCAAAGATCACCTAATAACTTCTAAGTCGCAAGAGATAGACCGATGATATTTTCTAGAAAGATATGTCTTGACAAGACGAACAACTTTCTGGAACACGCTGAAGCTTTATCTACGATATTTAAGAAGTTATGTAGAAAAAAAGCTTTTAAGGAGCCATTCACAAATAACGGTCGATAACTTCGAGTGTACTATAAATAGAGATTTTTAGTCTTTAGTAAAGATGTTCACAAAAACTAGCTCTTTAACCTTTCTGAAAACTTCATCCTATTTGTCATACTTTGAAAAAAAAAATGTTGCGAATATCTCACTTCAAGGGAATTTAATCACTATAATTATATCATCAAAATGAAGGCCTTGGATCGTCATAAAACATCCTAGAAGACATCATTGCTGTACTCTTTACCGTTTTCGCGTTAATAATTTTTCGTGCTTTTTTGGCGAAAAAAAACTCTGTGCAATGGACTAAATGTAAAACGACGAAAAAGTGCGCATAATGGCCAAAAAAGATAAATCTAATGTTATCTAGAAAAAAAAGTTAACCTACAGGAAAATGGCTAACAGAAAAAGTACTTTCAAAATAGGTTAAATGAAAAAAAAATAATAATAATTATAATGAATGAAAAGAAAAATTACATAAAATGTGTAAAAAATAAACAAAATTATATAAAATTAGCAAAAAATAAAACTACGGAAAACTGAAAACTAAAAAACTAGAACAAAATACGAGAAAGATAAAGAATGGGACAAAAGGACAAATTGGGATAAATTTAAGTAAAGTAAAAATGCTTGTATAAATGCAAAAATATATGGAGAAATAAGAAGATAGAAAAGAGTATGATAAGAATAAATGGAGCAAATTGACAAATTTTAAAAATTGGATGGAATGACAAAAGAAACAAATAAAAAGCAGGGTATTAAGATATGAAACAATAGAAAAGATAAAAAAAAGGAAAAATTGCAAATTAAATGGAATAACAAAGAAATGACTATAAATTAAAGTGGTAGTGATAAACATGGAAAAAATGCAGAAATGATGAACGTGAAAAGATAAATAAAATAGAAATATGGCAACAATGCAAATACATAAAAAAGATAGAATGTTAAAATTACGGAAATTCAAAAAAACATCTATAGCTTGGAAAAAATTTAACAAATTTTTTTTAACAAAATTAAAAAAAATCCTTCATGGAAAATTAAAAAAAATGGGAAAAATAGCTAAACAAATTTCAAATACTGGTTGTGACTGGAATTTACGCTATTCTGGTTTAGAAAACATTTATAAAAGCTTAAAAACAAATAAATATGCTCTGCTTTATTTCTTATGTAGCTCGTAGCACCAGGAGGAAAAATATCATATTTTCTTCACATTTACCGTAGAGTGTAATGTTTAGGCAGAGCACACCGCACATTTAGGGGTATTTGTGAACAGTTTTGTTGATTTAGTTGGATGCAGCATTTCTATTTCTCGAAAATCCACTAAAAAACAAAAAGCACCAGCCACTCTCGCTGTGAAAGATAACCCGAGCGAGCCTTGTTCTGCTCTACAGTAAACAAACACGGAGCGTTAAATCACACTTCAGTGTCTTTCGATAATCTTTGTGAGATGCATATAATCCGTTGATCCATTGAATCGAAGGTCCTGTGGGGTAAAGTAAATCTGAACCCAAATGGTGGTGAACACTTTTTAAATACAACACAAAGAGGAGCCCTCCTTATCGATTAGGACTTGCAACCCGAGGGTGATGTTTATGATGACTGTGTGTGAACGATTTATAAATTTATGCTGAAAGTTCCTGGTCAAGAAAAGAGCAACGCAAAATAATCCACTGGATTCTTCCGGGCGAAATCGGAATTACCTGATCGAAGACCCAGAATTCACCTCCAAAAACCGAACGACACTTGGCCTGCGTGAGGCCATACCGAGCTGAACGGCATGATTTTTTTCTGGTAATTTTCATGCAAAAATTCATTTTTTATTAACTTGCCATTAACTTATAAAGTTGAGGGACACTAATTTGCTTTCAGTTACTGTTTGAGTTCTCAAAAATAATTGGATGTGGGTGTTACTAGGATTATATTAGATGCATAGGCACTTTTAAGACATGTTTCTCAAAATGGCGCTTGGTTCCCTTTGACTCAACACAGGTCATTTAATTTGCAAGAGACTGGAAAGTGTGAAATATTTTTCAATATTAAGAGCCGTAGTACTCAAGGAAGAGCAAGAAGTTGAAGGAAGAAAGTTTAGAAAAGCGTGGAATAGGGTCATATAAGCAAACGGGGTTGGGAATCGAACCCAGGTGAGCTGCGTACATGGCAATTGATGTACCAGCTACGCTATGCCCGCCTGAGTCTGATCTTCTGATTGGGTTCAAATATATATTTGATATGATATATGAAGAGGTTAAGAATTTTCGCTATTCCAGTTACATCACACACAAGCTATTGAATTTTTATTTGCATTCTCAAAAAAAAATTGTTGAGAAAATATTTGTCAAAATTTTAGTTTCCGTTAGAAATCGTATTTCTAACGGAAACTAAAATTTTGCCCCCTTCAGAACTCCGGGCCCGTGGGGAACCACCCCCTCCTTCTCTCGGCGGCCCGATTAATGCGATTTTGACAGGATTGGCGTAAGTATCCACAACCGACTATACCGATGTTTACTGATGTGGAGGCGCATGGTAACTAGTGCAAAATAACAACTGAATAAAACCTAAACAAACACTTTATGTAGAGATTTGTGGATTTGTCCAATTTTTATTGATATAGCTAATCAGTAAAACATGATTTACCTTAAACATGTTATTATGCTAATAAGAAAGGTTTTATAACACTGTATGGAAAAAACAATCTTATTTTTATAACTTTTGACATTAGAAAAGAATTCAGCGCCCTTAAATTACCCGAATACGTGATTATTAGCCAGATTAAGCAATATTTTTGGTTTTATCCCATTTTTGTTCGAAAACCCACCACTGTGCGTCGCGGTCAATTTTCTGCCTAAAGCACAGAGTCCAGGAACAAGTAAAAAGTCCATCGCGTTGGATATTCCTCACTGTTATTCGTTACAATTCGAATAAAAATTCTTTTAGTGGTGTTTAAAAGGTAGCTCATCGACGTCTCTCTCGATAAACCGTCTACAAACCGGTGCCAATAAGTGCTTTTTCGCTCGAAGTAAGTTCGTCGTATTCGGACCAATCAACCTGCCATACCATACAGTTGCCATGGAAACGCCAGCCTGAGTTGATGGCTGCCTGGACGGACATTTCAGTTTCTATACAAGGGATGAATCTGTCAATTCAAACACAGAATTTGTTTAATATGAAGTGCTCAATTGTTCCTAATGGTATTTTATTCTGCATCAAATTTATTATTTGTCAAAGATCAAAATCTTAACCATGATACAGGTAAGAATCATTCCACGCACACTCATAGGGTGCAAAAGTCTACGAAACAACGTTTGCAAACAACCAATACTGACGTATCCCGATGCAGGATCGCTACTGAGGAAAGATAGTTCACAATTTATTACACCATCTCTGCTGTCGGCAAAAACACACAAATAGTGGACTTTCACTGTTCAATAAACTGAAACAAACTAGCGTCGGGAATGCTTTAATCAACACGAGCTCAAAAGTCACACAAATTAAATGTAATAACACTTAACCTACATTGTTTACATTCACCAGCCTCGTTCCATCTTATTTACAAGCAGTGTTATGAAAACATTCGCAAGATTCATTCTAGTCTTATCACACAAAAGCTGTAGTGTCCAAACTGCACGCGACTCGTTCATCAGCTCTCAACTCTTCAGTAAGATTCATCCAATTGCAACCGTTGCCAATCTCCTTAATAATCTCCGCTGCCATCGCCACTACTATCGCCACTACTTTCCTCACTACTGTCCACGTCCTCGTAAATGATCGGCGGTCTACGCTCCGTGGATTCATCAAGATCGATGTAAATCATTGTCCCAGCCTCAGTCGTCGGTTGAGTAGATGTAGTCGATCCCGCGCCATCAGTCTCGTATGGATCAATCAGCACGGGACCGATAGGTTCACCGCCGAGCTTAACGCCATCGATGGCGAAAGGAACGGGACTAGTTGCACCGGTCAGCGGTACCCTCGGACTGGGAGTTCCATCTCTGTTTTCCACCGTAATGAGGCTCAAAATGTGTTCATAAAACAGAACGCTTCCTACCCCGACTACCAGAAGCAGTAGAACAGCCAGCCCAACAAGGGTCACACATCGATAGGAACGGCGTGGCCTCGGGAGCTTCGCTCCACTACTGGACTGACTCACATTGATGTCCTTTCTTGTTTTCAGTTCAATACTGATCGTACTCTCGATATCGTTTCGAACTGTTACCATCTCACAGAACTTCGTGTTCGTGGATTATTGGAAAACGAAAAAAATCAACGGAACTGCGCGCGGTTCGATCCGTTCAGAATGCAAATTCTCGCGGTACTGATAAGACAGGCGTTCTTCACTGCGGTTCTGGGGTAAGACTTTCACGATTCTCTTACTTTGATGACGCATTGACTGATAGCTTCTGTTTAATATTCCTGCTTATTACTATTTATTGCGATGAGCACAATCCATTCTGAATCATTTCAGGCGGAATGAAGCAATCAGCACCATCGCAAGCATAATATGCTAGGGTAGTGTCTAAATCTTAAATTCTGAATTCGCGATATGGGCGAAATTGAATCTCTTCAATAGTAATTAAGTAATAGTAATTAATTAATAAAATCCCTCAATATCAATCCATTAAACTTGTCAAACGCACTTGCTACTGGAATACTAGCCGACCTTAAGTGGTAAGCTTTCAGCCTCAATTCGAGATTTGCCTATGAATGAAGTAAGAGAAAATCCGCGATGGTACACTTGATGCTTATAAACATTGAAGCGTCAGCTTCGCGTGAAAAGGCGAGCTGCGCAAAGTTCAAGTTCACCGCATCGAACCTGATAAGGATGATAGAAGTTTCTTCGATGTACGGTACAGTAGCGGACAGTCGAAATTAACGTTTCCGTTCATGGTGTATACGCAATACCATCGCATACGATGAAAACATCCGTTCACCAAAGTTGTGCTTCTCTTCTCTCCTAAAAGCTGCGGGGAGATCTGTCACGCGAATTAGGATTTACGCCAACTTTTCATAACCTTATAAAATAAGCCGGACATCCATTGCATTCGAACTCCCGCAGCTGACAAAGTAAACAACCTACACGAGAATTAGGTTCTTTACTAATTCAATTAACCTTACTTTTCCTGACAGTTCACTAGTACTATTTATGTGGACTTAGAAAAATGTATGTGAACAACTAAACTTGCTCGAGGCAAATTGCAAAGAATATTTCTAAGTCCTTGTAAACAGTACAAGCGAATTGTAGAAAATGAACACTCGAGTTCGAGTCATGATGGGTTGATGACGACACGAATGAACTCATGATGAATGAAGTTCACGTTTGGCAATTCTCGGTGGTTTGTTTACTTTGTCAGTTGCGTGAGTTCGAGTGCAACGGGTGCTCATCTGTCACATTCGATCTCACGTAACTCCAAGTTCATCCGGCTCATTTTGTGGGGTTATGTCGGTTGGTGTAAAACCTAATGTCTTGGTTGAGATTTCGAAGCATTTTTGAAAAACATGTTTGGACCCCTATCACGCTCATTAAAAATAACTCAAAAGTGAGTAGCCAGCCACTCAATTTCATAGAAAGTCTACATAGTCGAAAGATGACTTTTTGTCGTTTACTCAGTTTTGCGATCCGGATGAAGCTGTCAAATTTCAATACTTTTTACTCAAAGGCCAAATACGGGAAATAACCATTCATCAGTATTTAAAACTTCACTAACCTGAATCCTTTAGCGTTATGACTGTGCCTAAAAATCCATTTCGAAATCTTTTCTCTACCTCTATTCGCTGTAAACTAGAGCTCGTAGTAACGGCAGGGGCTACAAAAAATGAAAGAATGTTATATTAAAACATCAACAAAACTTGTAGATACTCACCTTTCAGTTTCTGAGTATTTTCTCGTTAGATAATTTGTTTCAATTTTTTAACCAGCTTTAAAAACTTAATGTAGCTTAAGCCAACTAGTTTTTTTTTTTTCATTCGTTTATTTGCAACTGGCTCGATGTTAATAAAACTTTACGGAGCCGTGTTAGTATATACATTTATGTATGTATAGGTGTTAGTAAGTTACACTATTTGGTAAAATTAAAACAGCTATGGAGCTATCAATAATCCTAGTTTTGGAGCATACAAAATCACTTGTTTCCAGAAGTAACTGATTAGTGGTATCATATTGTTGATTATGTTCTTCGTGCTGGGGTTCACCTGTAGTGAATTGCAGAGGACATCAATGACCTGCGCTATCGTGAAAATAGACGAAAGCTGCTGTTCGTCGTTGTTGCATGGAATATTCGGTCTTGTTCTACTAATATTGGGTGATGATTGTTGATCATTAGGTTTTGTTTTAGGTTGTCTGATAGTCTTGGATTCAGATGAAACAAATACAGTGGGAACTTCGTCAAAATTAGACCGTTTGCTTGGTTGATTTTTTTCTTCAGCTAAAGCTTTGGCTTGTTGGTATGCCTTTTTATATAATTTTGATCTTCTATTTTGAAGCTTGTGTAATTTCTGTATGTATACAGGGCATTCAGATGGAAATTGATGTTCACCTTTGCATCGATTGCAGCGAAACGGGGCTCTAGGAATGTTTATGGGGGGTTTCTTGGCTTGATTGCAATTTTTGAACGTATGTCCCATTTTACTACATATCTTGCATATCATTGGTTTTGTTTGAAATAATCTGACTGGCAACAAAACTCGGTTTATTTCGACATAATCAGGTAGTACTGTTCCTGAAAAGGTTACTCGTATGCTGCTTGATGGAACAAAGCAATTATCCGCTTTTGAAAAACGAGCTAGTCGACTAGTTTCAAGTATGGGAACGGTGCCCATGTGTTTATGTTTAAATTTACCAACACATGCTTGTGTCAGCTCAGTGGTTTCAATGTATGGATCGACTATCACACCAACAACTTCAACTCGGTGTGATGGTGCAAAAATGTGAAATGATGATCGTAGAGATGATCCTCTAATGAAATCGTTCGCTTCTTTCCGGCTATTTAGCGTTATCTGGGCCTTTCGATTTGTTATCTTTCTCACTTCCACTACCGATTGGTATCTGCTACGCAGTATGTCGGCAAGATGGAACACATTTATGGGTGTTTCAATTTCTCGTACGTATATTACAAAGGGAGCTATTGCGTTCTTTGGATATAATTTGATCCTAGGAACTCTCGATGAGTCAGAAAATCTGGTCACATTTGGAACTAGTGAATACTTCACACTACTAGCCATTTTGTATCTAGTGGTCGATCGAAAACAAATGATAATGATCAATCTCGAAACTCGCGCTAGAGAATACCGATCCGATCTATTCGGCTATCGAGGGTCAACTGGAGCCAACTAGTTGGAATGTGATCTTAAAGCGGTGATTGGGTGATTTCATGGAGTTGAAAATTTTAATGCTGGTTTTACAAAAAAAATCTCAAAACCCGCTTATAGGTTTTAATAATACTAAAATTGTTACTTGGGCTACCCGATCAAAGTCAAACATCAAAATTACAGCAAATCGACAAAATATTTTGATATCAGGCATCAAATTGAAATCTTATTTTGATATCGGTATAAACTTTTTCAGATATGACTTTATATTTTGATCTTATTTTGCGTTTTTTAGAAAAAAAAAAAGCTTGTTTCTATTTTTTGGCAAACATCAAATTGATTACTTATTTTGTAATCAATGAAATATTTCAACATCGCAATGAGTTTTCAATTTACTTTGACTGATAGTATAAATAGTTTTCTGTTTGATGTCATAGGACAATTTTTCTGCCTTCGATTTTGATCTTTTAACCGTTAAAACGACCAAAATGATAATAACCTGAGCAATCATTACTTACTACATCACAACATCAAGTATAGTTCTCAATTTGTTATCAAACTCTGCACGGATATTCACTAACGTCAAGTTCGTTCTTACTTAATATCATATCATCAAGTCGCAGTCCAACGACTAACCAACACATTAGGGCATTGCAAAAAAGCACTCATTTTTGAAATCTCAACGGCAACTCCTTTTTATGTTGTGACAAATGTCAATCTAAACTCGAATGCCAAATTTCACATCATTTGGACAATTATAGACCCCCGTCCGCTTCGCTTGAAGTTTTTAACATTGGCACTATGGGAATACATGAAAAAATCCCGTTTTAATTCACCTAGTGGTGTAATTGAGTCTTTCTCATTTCTCCAAACCATGAATCATGACTGGTTACATCTATCTATCTATCTATCTATCTATATAAAAGTCAATGTTTGTATGTATATGATTTATAGACTCCCAAACGGCTTAACCGATTACCGTAAAAATTGGTACATAGTAGGCGTTTGTTATGGAGCGTGTTTATGTGCTATTGGTTGGGGATTATCTGCCCGACAGATGGCGCTTCTGAACAAATTGTGATTTCCTCATATTTCTACGAAAGTCGCAGCAACGGGCGATGGGTATTAGCTAGTTCAATATAATTGTGAAAATTTCTATCACATAGGGTAACGAGTCTATTTTCGCCATGTTTCTATTATCACCCTACCCATTTGGAGCCTTTTGTGGTTGATCTGCCATATTTGTTCAACGCAATAGCTCAAATGGCAGGGCGACGATTGGAAAACTCGATTCGAGTTTTCGTTGCACCCAAACACGAGGATTCCTTAATTTTCATTCATCATTCAAAGTTGTCTTCTTGCGTATGTGAAGAGGGTGAACAACCCACAACCGAACCACCCCCAGCTTATTTTGGCATTCCTGGTGATATAGTGGTGATGAGATGATCGGGTAGAGAGGGGGAGTATTAGGGATGGATAGTGTGATGGTCTAAAGAGCGGTGTAATGAGTGGTGATCTAATGGGGGTTTTACGCGGTGATGACGGGGGGGAGGGGGGGGGGGGTGATCAGTAGGTACTCTGCCTCAATTGAAAAAAATCTCCGGATTCGGGTTGACGATTTTGAGTGTGATTGCATAACATTTTTATGTGTGAAAAGCGAAATCGTCAATTTGCCGAGCGTGGAAAAAGTAAGGTGATTTTCACGCATATCCAAATGCAGTACGTGGTTTACACATACACTTTAAAATGATACCGCATTTAAATCGCACGTAAACAAAAACGAACAAAATAGCCCGGAAATCGAAGCTCTCGAAACTGGAAAGTTCTGAAAATGTTTTTGCCAGGTCCATGGATACCTAATTTGCATCCTCCATGTTCTTATGTAATACATTGTTATGTACTTTGCCATTTTGCATGGTTGTGCATTTCGGATTTTCTAGGTACTCCAATAGCCGGTTTCAGGATTAACTATGGAGTTTGTGTTTGGACTTCGTCTCATCAGAATCCGACACTAACTTAGTGACAGGAGTAATCTAGGGCCGGTTTGACGCAAGCTCCAAAAATGAAAACGCATCTTGTGTTTCTAAGCACTAATTTAAAATGTATAAAAAAATACAAAATCATAAAATTCATAAAATTTGCACAAATTTCAAAATTCATATTTATAAAATTTCGAAATTTTGAAAACATGTAATTTATAATTTATAGCTGATATGTTATGGTATTGGTATGGAAAAGTCTGCTTTAGATTGGTTTGCCGGAGATGAGTTGGCAATCGGCTGACATGCGTTTTCCTTCCACGCAAAGCTTGGAATCTGTCTATCATGGGTGCATAACGTGGTTTGTTTAATAATAGTTCCGTGAATTATATGTTTTATAGTCAAATAGGATTCTCACCATAAGAACATCATTAGGAAAACTCGCGAAAAAGTTTCTCCAAGTATCTGATGTGAAGGATTCAACTTCTCCATATTGCGGCATGAATTAGATCAGAAGGGTCCTCGGTGATAGGTCACATCTATGCTGTCATTTTTCATATAAACGGGAATCTTAATTCCAACACTGTCACTTCCAACCACTTGTTTTAGGTTGTTCTGAAAAATGAATCTATCTACTTTACCTAACATGTTGAATGATATCAGTACTGCATTGCGCAGGTGATGGTACCGAAGATGGCCTACCGTGAGCCTAAGCTCCATTTTCACCTCTACAAAATATTCAATTTCACTGAAATTCCACCGTATAGAACAAAATTCGTTTGGTCGGAGTAACGCTTCTTCGTCAACTTTATTTATATTGGCAAGAATAAATACAATTTTTCCTTTGTTCTTGAGGCAATGCATTCTAGATCGAGAGGCTGCTAGATGCGTTCACTTTGTGCACTAGCGCGACTGCCGGAAGGTTAATGGTTGGCTTTTCAAGAACTGCGATTTGAAGTTATCTTAGCTATTGTAATCCGTCTAAAAATACTAATCTTTATTTTATTACTCATATATAACTCAATCCCGGTTGAAAAACACTGTGTTATACTGAAGGCTAATGATACCGCTACGTCATTAATCCTCGGCTTAGTTTTAAAACACGCAGGCACAACAGCCAAAATGACAAGATTGAATAAGAAATTAGTTCTACTTCCCTTCTAAATCCAAAAATATCCTACTCCGTATTGCGCCGCCATGCCGCCGCCGATTTTAGCAAAACGGCGTCACGCGGATACGCCGCCGGTCAAAATCACACGAACACCGACGATAACGATATATTGCATCGGCGTACACCTCTAAATTTTATAGATTTATAAATTTTGTGAATTTCATAAATTTTGTAAATTATTTAAATTTTATAAATTTCATAAATTATATTTTTTTTAGAAATATTGCAAATTTTACTCATTTTAAAAGTTTTACGCATTTTATGAATTTTATAAATTTCATTCATTTTACAAATGTTTCAAATTTTATGAATTCTGCATGTTTTATAAATTTTAAGATTTGTCTAAACCTCATAATTGCATGAATTTTATAAAATTGATAAATTCTATTAGCTTATTTTTTTTTTAAATTTGATGATTGTTTATAAATTTTATATATTTTCTAAACATTCTAAATTTGATTTGAATTTTAGAATTTCTTTAAATATTGAATTTTATATATTTTTTTAAAAATTTCATTTATTAATTTTTTTTTGTAAATTTATTTGATTCTATTGAGTAGATTTTATAAAATGTATCATTTTACAAATTTTTGGTGTTTGGGAATTTTATAAATTTTATTACTCAATAAATTTCATTTTTTCAAAATTTTTGTGACTAAATTTTTTAAATTTAATTAATTTTAAAAATTTTGAAAATTTTATGAATTCTAAGACTAAATTTTATAAATTTAATGATTTTATAAATTTATCACATTTGAGAAGATTTCCATACAAACTTTTAAATAGGGCTAATAAGATTTGTAATCAAACTTTTGTTTTGCTTATTTCTCTTAATTTATTATAATTTCACCACAGAAAATGAATTTCATGACTTTTACAAAATTGATAAATTCAATGAATTTATTTTATATTTCAAATTTAATAATTTTTTATAAATTTCATGATTTTTATGAACTTTCTAAAATTTGCATTTGCGCAAATTTTGGAATGTTATAGATTCAAATTTGATAGATTTTACAAATTTAAAATATTTATTATTTTAAAAATTTAAGGATTTCGGAATTTTATTAGCTAATAAATTTCATAATTTTTGAAAATCTATAGGAATAAATTTTACAAATCATAAATTTTGTATATGTTTCTAACGATATTCCATTAGCAAGAGACTGTAAAGTGAAGTATATTTTTCAATATTAAGAGCCATAGGGGAGAGCAAGGAGTTGAAGGAAGAATGTTTAGAAAAACGTGGAAAAGGGTCGAATGCGAATCACCTGAGTCTGCCGCATGTCCGGACGAGCGTAAAGTAACTTTGTACTTCATGCTATCGGAACCCTCGATTCCTCAGAAAATCGCAAGACTGTCTTACCTCTTCGTCGAACCGCTATTCTAAATGATCAATTTTGAGAGCTGAATTTAATTCTTTGTTTTTTGGGGAAAGAAGATACAACATGTTTCATTTTTTTTCCTTTGTCAAACAAAAATGTTGTTCAAAATTGTTTCACAGTTTCTTGCACATTAGTGAGTGTTACTAAATTAAATGCATCGATAGATAAAATTTTATAAGATGTTTTTATTGTCGGTCATTGGATCTGGTGAATATGTTCAAAGTATGGTGGATGCAGAAACTACGTAATCTGAAGATAATCTCAGAGCATGTTCGGTCTGACATGTTTAAAGAGCCGAGTCAACCCACAGCTAGTTGTGCAATTATTTATTAATGATAATATTAACTACATATTTAGGATGCATCAGGATTCAGTTCCGTAGGTATTATACCAGCACAACGGACATTCTTTGTAATCAAGATACTTTCGCTTAGCCTCTAATAAAGGAAAATGGGGTAAAACGCACCCACTAAGGAAATATGATCATCACTCTGCTATAGAACATAAATTGGGAGAATTTAATTAATGATATCGTATAGCCAACATTTTTCTATGTAATCACAGTCATAACGCTTCTCGAAATTCAAATTAAAAACATTAAAAATATTCAATTCTTCAAAATCATTAAAAATTACCTTTTGAAAAATAAGGGAGGCAAAACGCACCTGTGCGAAGGCAAAATGCACCACAATAACGGGGCATAATGCACTACAACAACAAGCAAGTAGCTTTGTTTTCTAACGGGATTTCACAAGAGTGTGCCATTAAATAGCCTTAGGTTATGCAATTAGTAGGTTTTCAGAACGATTTTTCTGTTATCGATTAAAAAATCAGCAATATCAAAGAACAGGGCATTTTGCCCCCGATGGAGCAGAGATATAAATTTAGCAAAAGTGAACTTTTTAGTAAATTTTTCATATATAGTGCGATAGAATAATGAACAACGGTATAAATAGATGTGGAATGTACTGATATAATAGTAAAACAGTATTTTTAAGAGCTAAAAATCCTTGTTGCATGAGCCAAACTAATTACATGAGAGGAGCACGTTATTGTTTTTTGTTTATTTCTCGAGCTGCTATTGATGTACGGTTATCAAACTTTGACAGTGTATGTTTACTTTGACGGACTTCCGACTGGTGTTACCATTTTAGAAATTTTCAGCAGTTTTCGATATAGGCAAAATGCCCTGGGGGTGCGTTTTACCCCATATTCCCCTAAATTGAAACCAAAACAACAGAAAGTTCATTTGAGAGTCGGTGTGGGAAATGTTTCCAGAACTTCGGTCGAAAATTCTTTATTTGCCGTGGTTGTAATAATCACATTGTGGTTCTTTAAGTATTATGACGGTGCAGGTATATGGGAAATTTCTATGTGACCGTACTAACCAACCTATAACTCCGGTACCGAAAGTCAGATCGGGTTGGAATTCCATAGCAGCCAATTGCAGCATTGAATCATTCATTTCAAATTTGAAAGATAGTAAAAATCGGTAAAGAATTTAGGTTTGAAATTTACTCTGAACATTGGCAAGTTCTCCGGGGCATCAAGACCATCCTAGTTGGCCAATATAATCAAAGCGACTATAGGCCTTCTAATCTAAGTAATTGAACACCCATTTTAATAGGAATGGTGGTATCAGTTTATATGGGGATTTACTGTATGATCGCAGCTCTCAACCAGAAAATTATATAGCACCCTATTTATGCCTTTCGTTTCAGATAAAGTTTGAGAAAATCGGTCTCCGAGTAATAAATGTGTCATTGTTTGTCACATACATACAAGCACACATGCGCACATACACATTTGCCGAAATCGACGAAGTGAATCGAATAGTATACGAGTTTCGGCCCTCCTGACCTGACCAGCCGGCCCTCTGACCTGACCAGCCGATTTTCAGCGTGATTGCATAACCTTTCTATACGAGAAAGTCAAAATAATTTATAAGGGAAATTCACTTGTTATCGGATTCTTTTACTCAACTCCGGAACCAATACTTCGTTCAAATGAAATTCGATAGCAATCAATGTGGATACTATTCCCTTCATTTAAGACTAAGATTGTTATAATCGAGTCAGCCATATAAGGAACAGATGTGAATCTAATTTCGAAATTTGGCCATTTCCTCTAATTTCTGGAATCCTCAACAGTTATCAATGTGGTCAAAGAGACTATTATTTGCAATTAGTGATCAGGACCAACAAATTTAAGCAATTTAGAACTCAGTTCAATTAGTTTTGCCTTATTTAGATATAATCATTATACCGGTTTAATATAGGAATTTCGCATGTGACCGCACACTTCAACCCGTTACACCAGGAACCAGAACTTCGACTCCAATGGAATTTAATAGCAGTCTATTTGGAAGCTGCAGCTCTCATTTGAGACTATACTTGAACAAATTGGGCAATATATTTCTGAGAAGCAGATGTGAGTTCAATTCAGGAACTTAGGTACCTTCCCGAAGCTACCAGTTTTGCCGAAAGTGTCCAAAGTAGTCAATGTGGGTTTGATTGGGCATCAGTGAGCTGAAACTATAAATTCAAGCAGTTTAGAACACGTTTTATGAAGTTGTGCATCCTTTAGATAACATACTGATTTATTTTTCTATGGGTATTTCATGCGTGACCGCACTCTTCAGCCCCTAACTCCGGAACCGGAAATCGTAATTAAATGAAATTCAATAGCAGCCTTTGGAACGGGATGTATAACGGCGTGCTGATACTTAAGCTGCCTAGGGGCGTAGAGATTGTCGGGTTCGCGGACGACATTGTAATAACGGTAGTGGGAGAGACGCCGGAAGCGATGGAAATGTTGGCAGAAGTTGCAGATAGCCCATCACAAAACGGAGGTACTATTGGTTAGCAAATGCAAAGTACTGTAGCGAACAGAAATCACTGTTGGGGAGCATGTCATAGTCTCGAAGCGAGCGCTGAAACAGCTGGGCGTAATGATAGATGACCGACTGAACTTCAACACACACATCGACTATGCTTGCGAGAAGACGGCCAAAGCTATAAACGCTTTAGCCAGAATCATGCCGAACAACTCTGGGCCATGCAGCAGCAAGAGGCGTCTTCTGGCTAGCGTATCATCGTCGGTACTTAGGTATGGTGGCCCGGTCTGGGTTGCAGCGCTAGGGACACAGCGGAATCGAGTAAAGCTGAGAAGTACGTTCAGGCTTATGGCCATTCCGGTCGAGAGGGCGTACAGGACAATCTCATCAGAGGCAGTCTGCGTTATCGCTGGAATGATCCCTATCGGAATCATCCTAGTGGAAGATAACGAATGCTTAAAGCGGAAGGGTACCAGGGGAATAAGGAAAACAATGAGAGCTGACTCGATGGCCAAATGGCAGCATGATTGGGACGCGTCGGAAAAAGGAAGGTGGACTCACAGACTCATACTGGTTCTCTCGTCTTGGGTAAATAGGAGGCATGGTGAAGTGGCCTTCTATCTGACGCAGTTCCTATCTGGTCATGGTTGTTTTAAACAGTACCTATGAGTGTGGTTGTGAAGGGACGCGAGCCAGGTCTTATGGCTCCTCTAGACCGGTTTACGCTCCGTTAGGTTCCAGCGCGGTGACAGTCGTATGCGAGAAACGAGCACTAAGTTAGCAACATCTACAAGTAGTTTCACGTCGGTTATAAATCCTGCGAGGGTGGCCGTGAAGGGATGCGAGTCAAGTTTTGGCATCTCCGGATCGGTTCACGTCTCGACGGGTTTCGACGATGGCGACGGTCCTGTGGTCGACCGGTTACGCAGCGATGGTTGAATAGTTTGCTGACTCAACGTACATAGGGGAGCCAAAGGGCTAAGCGTATGCAGAGGGGCCAACGGGCCAAAGGACAGCTAGGAGCTAAAGACAGCTACACTAATTCTGCCGGAGCTCAAGCGCAGCGGAGAAATATCCTGCGATGGTGGCTGTGAAGGGAGGCGAGTCACGTTTCGGCATCTCCGCAAACTTCAACCCGTTACACAGGAACCAAAACGGTTCGATTCACGTCTCGACGGGTTTAATTATTACGTTAACGACCGGTTACGCTGCGAGGGTTAGATAGCGTGCTGACTCACTGACCTATGCAGGGGGGGGGGGCAACAGGCTCCGCGTATTGCAGAGGGACCAACGGGCTCAAGGACAGCTAAGAGCTAATGACAGTAACATTAATTCTGTTGGAGCTCTAGCGCAGCGGAGATACGAGCATTGAGTTGGCAACACCAACAAGCAGTTTCACGGTTAAAAAATAAAAAAACCTTCAAGTGTGGGGCTGGGGTGAAGGGGTGCATGTTACGTTTCGGTATCTCTGGATCGGTTCACGTCTAGTTGGACCGGTAACGTTGCAAGCTGTACTCGGGTAAAAATAATGTTGATAAAAAATTGAAAAAAAAATTCGATAAAAAAATAAAATATTGATAAAAAAAATTATGATAATAATGATAATAAAAAAATTTAAAAATAAAAATAAAAACAAGAACAAAAAATTATAATTGTGATTGCATTGCCTTTCTATCAAAAATTGCCTTGATTGTTTTAGAAAAATTTAATAAGAATCAAGTATAGTAAGGGCACAAATCGAGAACAATCAAACATGATGTTACGCAACTTTCAGTGCAACAAATTAGGGTTACCTCGAACTTATTTGAGATCCATGCTCATCTAATAGAGAAACTCAATTCAATTTATTCAATTTTGTGCATATACTTCCGCTTAACAAAAATCGCAGAAGTCCGTAATAGCTCAGGGTTGAAAAAACAATACAATAAAAAGGATCCCTCTTTTTTTTCTCGTGAGACGAGAAAAAAACGATCATAAAAATTCGAAGAAAATTAAACCTTTTGAAACAACGAACACTACGCTCAAGGTCGTAAAAATCTCTTCTGGCAAAGATTACTTTTTTCCTTACTAGCCAATAGGTTTTCTCCTATTTCGAAGCTCCAGCAAGAAAAAAAATCGAACAAAAACATGGTCCAAGAAAAGATGGGTTTGCTAGCGGATAGATGCTCTAGTTTTCTGTTTTATTACCTCATCACTTTGGCGGCCGGGCAGATAACACCACCACTCTCGAGTGTCCTTGATTTTAATGACGGGGTGGATGGTGCCGGAATGAGTTTCTTGAGAAGCACCCCACTGTCGAGGATGCCATCTCAGTTGGACAGTCTGTGACGCAAGCTGATGGAATTAAAGACGAAACAAGAAATGCACTCACCAGCTGAAATGATTGTTTGTTCCAATCGGACATGTTGGATTTGTTTTGTTACTAGTCTGCAACCTTCGGACCTTACGCTTGGACTATTCGAATGACACTTTTTTCAGCTCCGAAGAATGTAGGAATAGATTGTATAACGAGTAGACCTCACCTATCATTTTTTCATATCGTTCCCTCTATTTTTTTCCCACGAATGTTTTTTTTTGTACTTTCGATAATTGGTTGGAATTTTCAATACCTCATTCCTCTGCCAGTTTACACGGAAGGACGTTCAGTGAAAAAGTAACAAACAAAATATTTGTTTTCTCAATTGCTTGATCGATTTGAGTAGAAAGGTAATCAAACGTTCCTTGCAACTAATGATATTTTAAAAAAATCCGGAAGTCTTGTAGTGCACAACGCTCTGAAAATTAAGCGAAATATTCTTATAATTTAACACTGATAGCACCATACCCAAAAAAGTTACGCGGAACCCCAAAATTCGTCGTAAAGCTAATTTTCAGTTGCTATATATCCTATATATTTTTCTTCAATAAATTCTACAAATTTCTGGACCTACGGACAATCGGATAAATTTGTATATGTGTTTAGATGCCAAAAGATTGAAAATCAGTTAATATTACAGTATTAAAATTCAATTCTCCCGTAACATGTTTTTCAATCCACAAAATGTCCTGTATGTATGGATTACCTTGTGTTAGAATGCATTTTTAAGTGGTGCGGATCCCAGTGGAACAAGCGGATTTTGAAAAAAAAAAAATCGAACATATTGATGTAGTATGCCCGTAGTTTAATAAATTTAATAAATGAAATAATCCTGGAAACTGGAGTTAATCATAAGATTTTAAATCGTTTATAGATAGTTTCACGGAATTCAGACGGGGGACATATCTTTAAATACGCTGAGCGGAAAAACTATAAGGATTAATATCTAAAGACTACCATCCTGTAGATAATAATTGCAACCATTCTACACACGTTACATTGATGCATATAAGCATGGAACTACACAAGCAATACTATCTTATTATATAATTTCTTACAAAACTCAAAAATTTTTGAGCGACTTAGTGGAATGTCACAAATAATCCTGTTAAGACAGATGTTTTCCATTTAATTCCACTATAGAAAATTATACATATGGCAATTTATATTTGTGGGAATTTCGGGAATATTATGGGAATTTCGCACGGAATTTCGAATGGAATTTCGCACGCAATTTTGCACGGAATTTCACGCGGAATTTCGCACGGAATTTCACGTGGAATTTCGCACGGAATTTCGCAAATTTCGCGCGGAATTTCGCACGGAATTTCGCAAGAAATTTCGCACGGAATTTCGCACGAATTTCGAACGGAATTTTGCACGCAATTTTGCACGGAATTTCACGCAGAACTTCGCACGCAATTTTGCACGGAATTTCGCACGGAATTTCACGCGGAATTTCGCACGGAATTTCGAATGGAATTTCGCAAGCAATATTGCACGGAATTTGACGCGTAATTTCACACGAAATTTCGCACGGAATTTCACACGCAATTTTGCACGGAATTTCGCGCGGAATTTCGCACGGAATTTCGCGGAATTTCACGCAGAATTTCGCACGAAATTTCGCACCGGATTTCGCACCAAATTTCTCGAAATTTCGTAAAAGCGCGGTATTTCGCAAGAAATTTTGCACGGAATTTCGCACGGAATTTCGAACGGAATTTCGCACGCAATTTTGCACGGAATTTCACGCGGAACTTCGCACGGAATTTCGAACGGAATTTTGCACGGAATTTCGCACGGAATTTCACGCGGAATTTCGCACGGAATTCCGCAAGGAATTTCGAATGGAATTTCGCAAGCAATTTTGCACGGAATTTCACGCGAAATTCCGTGCGAAATTTCGGGCGAAATTCCGTGCGAAATTCCACGTGAAATTCCGTGCGAAATTCCGTGCGAAATTCCGTGTGAAATTCCGTATGAAATTTCGTATGAAATTTCGTGCGAAATTCTGCGCAAAATTCCGTGCGAAATTCCGCGCGAAGTTTCGTGCGAAGTTCCGTGCGAAATTCCGTGCGAAATTCCACGTGAAATCCCGTGCGAAATTCAGCGCGAAATTTCGTGCGAAGTTCGGTGCGGAATTCCGTGCGAAATACCGTGCGAAATTCCGCGTGAAATTCCGTGCGAAATTCCGTGCGCAATTCGGTGCGAAATTCCGTGCGAAATACTGCGTGAAATTTCGCGCGAAATTCTGCGCGAAACCGTGCGAAATTCAGCGCAAAATACCGCGCTAAATTCCGCGCGAAATTCGGAATTCCGTGCGAAATTTCGCACGAAATTCCGCGCGAAATTCCGTGCGAAATTTCGTGCGAAATTCCGCGTGAAATTCCGTGCGAAATTCAGTGCGAAATTCCGTGTGAAAATCCGTATGAAATTTCGTGCGAAATTCCGCGCGAAATTCCGTGCGAAATTCCGTGCGAAATTCCACGTGAAATCCCGTGCGAAATTCCGCGCGAAATTTCGTGCGAAGTTCCGTGCGGAATTTCGTACGGAATTCCGTGCGAAATTCCGTGCGAAATACCGTGCGAAAATCCGTGCGAAATTCCTTGCGAAATTTCACGTGAAATTCCGTGCGAAATTCCGTGCGATATACCATGCGAAATTCGGTGCGAAATTCTGCGTGAAATTTCGTGCGAAATTCCGCGCGAAACCGTGCGAAATTCAATGCGAAATTCAGTGCGAAATTCTGCACTGCTCTCCAGCTTCGAACTGTTATTATTGCGAAAAGGGAGAATACTATCAATGCCCAAACCACCGATAAATTTCACACGGAATTTCACACGGAATTTCGCACGGAATTTCGCACGGAATTTCGAACGAAACTTCGCGCGGAATTTCGCACGGAATTTTGCGCAGAATTTCGCACGAAATTTCATACGGATTTTCACACGGAATTTCGCATTTCGAAATTTCGTAAAAGCGCGGTATTTCGCAAGAAATTTTGCACGGAATTTCGCACGGAATTTCGAACGGAATTTCGCACGCAATTTTGCACGGAATTTCACGCGGAACTTCGCACGGAATTTCGAACGGAATTTTGCACGGAATTTCGCACGGAATTTCACGCGGAATTTCGCACGGAATTCCGCAAGGAATTTCGAATGGAATTTCGCAAGCAATTTTGCACGGAATTTCACGCGAAATTCCGTGCGAAATTTCGGGCGAAATTCCGTGCGAAATTTCGTGAAAAATTCCGTGCGAAATTCCGCGTGAAATTCCGTGCGAAATTCCGTGCGAAATTCCGTGCGAAATTCCGTGTGAAATTCCGTATGAAATTTCGTATGAAATTTCGTGCGAAATTCTGCGCGAAATTCCGTGCGAAATTCCGCGCGAAGTTTCGTGCGAAGTTCCGTGCGAAATTCCGTGCGAAATTCCACGTGAAATCCCGTGCGAAATTCAGCGCGAAATTTCGTGCGAAGTTCCGTGCGGAATTCCGTGCGAAATGTCGTGCGAAATTCCGCGTGAAATTCCGTGCGAAATTCCGTGCGAAATTCCGTGCGAAATTCGGTGCGAAATTCCGTGCGAAATTCTGCGTGAAATTTCGTGCGAAATTCTGCGCGAAACCGTGCGAAATTCAGCGCAAAATACCGCGCTAAATTCCGCGCGAAATTCGGAATTCCGTGCGAAATTATGTGCGAAATTCCGTGCGAAATTTCGCACGAAATTCCGCGCGAAATTCCGTGCGAAATTTCGTGCGAAATTCCGCGTGAAATTCCGTGCGAAATTCCGTGCGAAATTCCGTGCGAAATTCCGTGCGAAATTCCGTGCGAAATTCCGTGCGAAATTCCGTGTGAAAATCCGTATGAAATTTCGTGCGAAATTCCGCGCGAAATTCCGTGCGAAATTCCGTGCGAAATTCCGTGCGAAATTCCACGTGAAATCCCGTGCGAAATTCCGCGCGAAATTTCGTGCGAAGTTCCGTGCGGTATTTCGTACGGAATTCCGTGCGAAATTCCGTGCGAAATACCGTGCGAAAATCCGTGCGAAATTCCTTGCGAAATTCCGCGTGAAATTCCATGCGAAATTCCGTGCGATATACCATGCGAAATTCGGTGCGAAATTCTGCGTGAAATTTCGTGCGAAATTCCGCGCGAAACCGTGCGAAATTCAATGCGAAATTCAGTGCGAAATTCTGCACTGCTCTCCAGCTTCGAACTGTTATTATTGCGAAAAGGGAGAATACTATCAATGCCCAAACCACCGATAAATTTCACACGGAATTTCACACGGAATTTCGCACGGAATTTCGCACGGAATTTCGCACGGAATTTCGAACGAAATTTCGCACGAAATTTCGCACGGAATTTTGCACGAAATTTCGCACGGAATTTCGCGCGGAATTTCGCATGGGATTTCGCGCGGAATTTCGCACGAAATTTTGCGCGGAATTTCGCACGGAATTTCACGCGGATTTTCGCACGGAATTTCGTACGGAATTTCGCACGGAATTTCGCACGGAATTTTGCACGGAATTTCGCACGGAATTTCGCGCAGAATTTCGCACGGAATTTCGCACGAAATTTCGCACGGAATTTTGCACGAAATTCCGTGTGAAATTTCGCACGAAATTTCACACGGAATTTCGCGCGATATTTCACACGGAATTTCGCGCGGAATTTCGTATGGAATTTCGCAAGGAATTTCGCACGGAATTTCGCACGGAATTTCGCGCGGAATTTCGCACGGAATGCGATAATTTTCGAGATATTCGGAATTTTGTTCCAACAAAAACAGTTAATTCGTGTGATAATGCCATTTTTAAATGTTATTCCCCATCATTAAATGTCAAAAGTCTAATGTTTATCGTTTTAAAGACGTAAAAGAAACTTTTTCAGTGTATTTGAATCATAGAGAAGCTTTCAATAAAAAAAATTTCTAACAACAACTTTTGACATATTTTTATAATTCATACTATTTGCAGTCAAAAATACAATTTTCTTTTCGAATATGATTCTTAAAACTATTTTAAATTAAAATGCTCATAACAAAAAATTTCTGAAATGTAGTAGTTCTCGAGATATTTTAAATTCCGTTTTAACAACACAATTCTTTTGTTTTATTACGACCTTTTCAGAAGTTGTTAGTGTTTCTCCATCAACAACAATGGGTTTTTCAAATGGCCCATAACATTTGCTGTAATCTTTTGTTATCAAGGCGATATTATAACCCATTTGAAAGCTACATGAAAACAACCGAAATATGATCGAACTCTTTAGTTTAATCATAAGACCCTATGGTTGAATAGTATTTTGATTATTTTCGTATAGCTTTCAAACGGTTTACAATATCACCTTGATGTCAAAGAGAAAGTTACAGGAAATGTTAATGCAAGTAGAAATGTTTACGCCCTTTTAAAAATTTGCTCTTGAGTCAAAATAATCTTATTGATTGTGGAAAATGTTTAGTCTTCCATACCGATGAAACGTGTAAAATTTCATAGAAATCTAAGATGGTCGGTCACAATTTTCAATATTTTCTGACGGATCTTCGTGGAATTCCTCAATAGAACAATCTAAAGGAAAGGAAGCAAATCCTGTCGGCCTGGCTTAAAACCGAATTTCCGAAAGCGCTTTAAACCTTCCTGCATAAAATCTTATTCGATTTCAACCAAGATCCATTCTTGCGAAAGGGAAAGAAAATCATCCCACGAAACTGTCTGTCCTGGGCCCGAAACAACACACCCATTTTTTTTTCTTCTATTATAAACGCGTTCTTTCACCCTCTGCATCTGCTGCCTGCTAAGCATACGAACATGCATCCCAAAGCAACCAGCGGATACACAAAGAAAAGGACACTTGCGGCGCGTACCTAAATACATATCCGAGAAAGCCGACTGTTGCCATGACGATATGCTGCTTTTCTCTTTTCTTCCTCCTTTCGCTCTGTGGGGCACGGTTCGCGCGTCCTGTTGGTTTTATGTACTACATATCTGTTTCTCCCATGAGAGAAGCGGTCGCTATGCTCTTCCTTATGCGCCGTTGTCTGCTTGCAGCAGTAGAAATGACGTTGTAATGGCATGCGCTTTTCCTCGGTTGCCATGGCTCCACCCACTTATAGAAGGCATTGGCCTACTGACTGACGATATCTGTGACGGCTGTGGCTGAATGCGACGTTTCCTAGTGCCGTTCGGCTGCGGATGCGGGTTTTGTGCATTTTAGCTCCAATTTCCGTTTCATATGTATTTTTCCCCGAGGATGTGGAACGTAGTTGAGTATGCTAAGTGCTTACTATTTTATCTTTTAAGGTTGCACAGAGAATGCGCAAAATTCGCAAACGAAAAAAGCAGTTTTTTTCCACACCGTATGTCAGATCTTCATAAAAATTAATCAGCGTGTGTAGAATGTTGTTACAGTACTGCTGATTGATTTTTATGAAGATCTGACATACGGTGTGGAAAAAAACTGTTTTTTCGTTTGCGAATTTTGCGCATTCTCTGTGCAACCTTAAGAAGATACATGCAGAAAACGGCTAGAATAACCATTAGGTGGTTGAATCCAGTTCGTCGCTGTTGTGCTATCTTATGACAAACGCCATTTTGGGGTGAACTGAGTTAGATATGCCATGTTACTAAATTTTAAAATCTCTATTAAGTTGCGTTTTCAGAATTTTGAAATTCTACTGGGTTACTGAGATATAGCGAAACACGATTATGACAAGCGCCAGTTTCTCGAGTGATCGAGTTGTGCTATCTTATGACAAAGAAATATCAGACAACATACCCAGTTTGTTGGCTTGCTATAAGCCAAAAAGCTTATAGCAAGCCAATAGATGTCTCTCATGACATAGGTAATTTCTATGCAGATAAACCATAACCATTAGCTAGGTTTTTGTCTCGGGAGCAAAACTTTTCCTACCATAGTTTTTTTCTGGGAATGGTTGGCTTATATTTTCAACATTATTGAACAAATTTCCTATTGAGATTTCCACTAGTTTTGGAAAGTATACCGAAATGTAGTGATGGATTATGCAAGAAGACTATTTGTTTCGTCTAGTCGCCTATCAACACAAACATTGTTTGATATATATTGTCTCTAAATTGTTAATGGAACCATCTTTTGTTTATAGTTTTTCCCGAATAAAGGAGGAAAACTGGGAAAACTTTGTGTTCCAATACTATCATTTTGTAACCTGATATTACTGCTATCGCATGGAAAAGTATAATATCGCACATAGCTATCTATAGCGCATAATTTCACGAATCAGTTATGATTCATTTTTATATGAAATTTTCTGTGCATATTTGTGACACGTCATACATATTTTATCATCAATACACACTTATGACACGTATGCGAGCGACTTTGGTTTACATTTTAAGCAAAAACTGTAAGTGTAGTCAACCGATCTTCACACAAATCGAGAGATTACTTCAGAAAAGATAGAAGCATCGAATGTTTTCTCTGAAAAGCTTGTAGCATTTATAAATTTTAAGATATTCAATGTCAAACTTTAAAAATCGTTTTTCTCGAAAAGTGCTAAATGGCGCTTGTCATAAGATAGCACAACAGCGACGAGTTATTCAGAATTGCAGGCATTGTTGATCGATCTTTAATTAATCACACGGGTCACCATAATATCCCGGACGGATTTTGCATAATGACAGGAAACAAAATTAGGCCACAATAGCACTGGAGTGTGGAGTCGAAGAAATCGTTTCTGTGGACATTATTTGTTTCACATAATCTTTGTTGATAGCATAGGGTTATATCTACTTGATTTAAAAGAAAAGTTTTACATTTTCTTAACGTTCCTTCTTTTAAAGATGTTTTCATAAAATTTCAAATGAATCTGATTACAGTGAAGACCCGTTTTTATCAGCCCCTTGGTGAATTTTAGGCCAATAAAACGGGGACATTGATAACATCGGGACATATATTTCTTTTTTATTTTTAAGAAACCGAAGCTCTTAAAATATTCTTCTTTAGTCCCTAGAAATAACCTCATAACCTTTCCTGATTACTTAGCTTAAACTTCCCTTAAGGGGATCTATCTGACAGCGCAAAATTTAAAAAATGCAAATTTTTATTTTCATATTTCGGATTTCTAAAATAAGAAATCCATTTTTATTGGCCAAAATTGAGAAAATCATCAAACTGTCATAAAAATCGACCCTGATCTGCTAGAAGCAAACCAAATACGTAGTTTTTCATCATTTCTCGTCTACTTCACGAAAAATTATGTTTGAACTCAGAATACTCAAGCTGGTTTTTTAGTGTTGTGCGCTTGCGATTTTATATGGGAAATTGCGGTTTTTTCTCTTCAAAACGGTGTATCTCAGGATGAGCTCATATTATATTGGGATGATAAGTGTTTTTTATGTAAAAATGTCTGAGGAACGCGATGGCATTAAAATTTTCAAAATTAAAATATACGTATTGAGAGAAAAATTAACTTTTTTAATATTTAACCGAAAAAATTGCATAGTTGGCAACACTGTCGGCAAAAAATAATATTTTTTATAGACTCCTTGAACAATTTTCTTCAAAAGCCATCTTGTGGTTTGATTCTAGAGTAAATAGAACCGGAGATATGATCAAAAGAAAATCAAGGGTTTTGGCAATTTGCCAAAACGGGAGGTGCTCTCATGACCCGAGGGGTGGTTCAATTGTCACGAAAATTTGGGTTTTTATATATTGGCCCTAGATGAACAATTCCTCTAAATTTTGTTCAAATCCGTGGAGGTCGATTACACGTGCCTTGATCACTTCGCATGGAATGACCCATATCCATCAGTTTTCCTAAGACGCGATGCGACAACTCAGGTTTTTGCAAGTGGATTAAAATTCTTTCACGAATGGTTTGCTGATTTTCTTCCATCTCGACCGGAATCTAAATGAGTAACTGACAACTGCTAAACTTAGAGGATGTAAACAATACACTCTGGAGAGAAACTGGACAAATTTTGATTAATTTCGGTGACGTATGAGAAAAGTTACAGAAGTTTCAAGCCTTCGCCATTACCCTTTATTCGTTTGTTTCTATTTATTTTTTCTATCTTTTAAATTAATAAAATACCTAAGATTCCGTCAATCTAATGCGCAATAGATTGTCAAAATACGATAATAAGCGGCGGAGATATTAAACATTTGGATATTTTTGTTCTTTGTGTAACCCGTCAGGGTAACAATTTAGCACAGGAAATACACCCTTTAGTGCGTACTCTCTCCGTAGAGTGTATTGTTTACGAAAATTTATGCTCACCGCTGTTTCAATACCGTTCACTTTTTCTTGTAAATTTTTATGTAGTTTCGCGTTTGTGACTGGTTTTGTGCGTGCAGATAGGTGTAGTAATTTTTGTTTGACAATTGTGAATTAATAACATAGGGTTTAGTTAGGTAACCGCTCTCCTCTCGCTGCAAAAGTGGTCTAACTATGCTGTGCCATAGCGATGACAGCTATGCGGCGGTGCGTTTTTTTTTTTTGGTGTTTGTTTTGTGATAGTCGAGTGCGGAAAGCGGCCATCGAGTTTTGGCTAGAAAGTGACGAACCACGAAGATAAACAGACGTCCGTGAACAAGTTTTTTCGGGACAGTTTCCCGCCACGTTTAACCAGTGAGGTGAAGTGCGCGCGTGCGACAGATAAAATACCTTACGAAAAGTGCCGGCTCGTGGTTCGGGCACAGTAGAAAGTGTGGTGCTGGATCGCCGTCGGGGGTAGCTAATTACCAAGGAGCTTTCGCTTCCCCGGCTAACCGTAAAGGATCCAGACGCACCAATCCGCCCTCGCTGGGAAGGATAAGCCGAACGAGCCTTGCTCTCCTTCCCAGCTAATAGCCAAGGATGGCGAAGCAGGGTGGACAACGGCTCCCCCTGGGAAGAACACTGCGGCGTCTTCCGGGATTCTTTGCGGGGAGTAAAGAATCCGGTGATTCGTCACCACCGTCGATAGGGAGGTTCCGACAAAGGAGCAAAGCTCGCCTCCCTAGCTAATTGTTAATTTCCGCTGCCGGAGCAGCTAACGTAAATAAAGAGAACTCGGCCGTTGCTGTCCCGGCTGGTCGGAAAAAAACCTCCGCCTTCCCGCCATCGCCAGCAGCAGTGAATATACACCTAGGCCGCCCTGAAAAGAAGGGTTCGCCGGGCAAGCAAGAACCCGAGTAGTGGGCAAACCCCTACTTACATTTGCTTACCAATTTCCACTAACTTAAAATGAGACCGTTATATACACAGTTCTGCTTTACTAGTGTTTTCGGGGGTAAACTAAGCCTTTAAATAAGCGCTTAGCCCAAATCCTCCCATGATTCTTCAGCGTTACTGAAAGGTTGGCGGAGGCCTAGCTAGCCGCCCATAAAAATAGCATGCTCAGGAAGTTCAACAAGAAATTTTGGATGGACAAAATTGGCACAGACGTACGCAACGGAAACGGACAAGAGACTGCAGCGCCCACCAGCAGACAAACCAGAACGGCCTAAGACTAATCGTTTTCTCCACCTCCAAGAACATGGCAATAAGGAGCACCTTCTTCCAGCACCGCCTCCTGCACCGATACACCTGGAGATCACCACAACAATCAGAAACGCAGATTGATCATGTTCTGATTGATGGACGGCACTTCTCGGACATTAACGACGTAAGGACCTATCGGGGCGCTAATATCGACTCGGACCACTATCTGGTGATGGTTAAACTGCGTCCAAAACTATCAGTAGTGAACAGTGTAAGATACCGGCGCCCGCCGCTGTACAACCTGGACCGACTGAGGAAAACCAACGTCGCGACAACGTACGCGCAGCATCTTGAAGCAGCGCTGCAACCGGAGGAGGAGCTCATCGATGCTCCCCTTGAGGGATTGCTGGACCAGGACTAAAGCAGCCATAAGCAGCACTGCGGAGAGCGTCTTGGGATACATATAGAGGAGTCGACGGAACGATTGGTTCGATGGCGAGTGCCAAGAGATATTGGACGAGAAGAATGCAACACTGCTTCAAGCCACTCGTCAGAACGTGGAGTCATATCGACGGAAGCGAAAACAGCAGACTCGTCATTTTCAGGACAAAAAGCGCCGCCTGGAAGAGTCTGAGAGAGAGAGGAGATGGAGCTGCTGTATCGCTCTCAGGAAACGCGGGCGTTCTTCAAGAAGCTGAATTACTCTCGCAACGGTTTTGTGCCGCGGGCCGAAATTTGTAGAGACAAGGAAGGTAGCATCTTGGCGGACGAACGTGAGGTAGTCGAAAGGTGGAGACAGTACTACAATGAATGGTGCGCAGGCGGACGATCGGGCGTTCGAGAAGGACGATTATGTCAGTGTCGCAGCCGACGGGGATGTAACAGCGCCCACTATGAATGAGGTTAACGAGGCTGTTCAACAGGTCAAGAACAACAAGGCAGCTGGTAAGGATGGTCTAGGAGCGGAACTCTTCAAGTTGGGTCCGGAGAAACTGACGGAAAGCATACACTGAATAATCGAAAGAATCTGGGACAGAGAACAGCTACCGGAGGAGTGGAAGTAAAAGGTCATCACCCCGATTTACAAGAAAGGCGGACTGTGAAAACTACAGAGCGATCACAGTGACAAATGCCGCTTACAAGGTGCTATCCCAGGTTCTGTTCCGGCGCCTATCACCGCTAGTAAATGGATTTGTCGGAAATTATCAGACCGGTTTCATCAACGGCTGATCAACAAACGACCAAATCTTTACTATACGGCAAATCCTCCAAAAATGCCGTGAATACCAGGTCCCGACACATCACCTGTTCATTGACTTTAAAGCCGCATATGACACGGTGGACCGTGTAGAGCTATGGAAAATGATGGACGAGAACGGCTTCACTGGGAAGCTGACAAGACTGATTAAGGCTACGATGAATGGTGTAAGGTGTCAAAATTTCGGGCGGCCTTTCGGGTTCGTTTGAAACACGCAAGGGACTAAAACAAGGCGATGGGTTGTCCTGCCTGCTGTTCAATATAGCGCTGGAAGGTGTAATGCGAAGAGCGGGGTTCAACATGCAGGGCACGATTTTCACGAGGTCCGGACAGTTCATGTGCTTCGCTGACGACGTGGACATAATCGGTAGAAACAAGGAGACGGTAGCAGATCTGTATACCCGCTGGAAGCACGAAGCGGCACGAGTAGGACTGAAGATAAATGTGTCTAAGACGAAGTACATGCTGGCTGGCGGAACCGATCGCGATAGGGAACGCTTAGGCAGTAGTATTACGATCGACGGCGACGAGTTCGAGGTGGTTGACGAGTTCATCTATCTAGGCTCATTGGTAACTGCGGACAATAACACCAGCCGGGAGATCAGAAGGCATATTATCTCTGGAAGTCGTGCTTACTATGGGCTCCACAAAACTTTGAGATCCAGGGAGCTTCACCCCGCACGAAATGCGCCATGTACAACACACTGATTAGACCGGTGGTTCTCTACGGACACGAAACGTGGACAATGCTCGAGGAGGATCTGTAAGCACTCGAAGTCTTCGAAAGAAGGGTGCTGAGAACGATCTTCGGTGGTGTGCAGGAGGATGGCGTGTGGAGGAGAAAGATGAACCACGAACTTGCGTGACTCTATGGTGAGCCAAGTATCCGGAAACTAGCTCAATCTGGAAGGGTACGAGGATGCCGGACAACAACCCCACCAAGTTGGTTTTCACCTCCAACCCGGCAGGTACAAGACGGAGAGGAGCGCAGCGTTCCCGGTGGCTGGACCAAGTGGAGCAGAACCTGGCGAGTATCGGGCACCTGAGAGGTTGGGGACAAGCAGCAACTGGCCGAATGATGTGGCGAAATATTGTGGAAAAGATTAAATAGTGTTAATATGATTTATAATCAGGAAATATAAATACATTATGACGAATAATGGATTAAAGCCCAAAAATATCCACGATTTAAAACCGGGAAATGAAGTCTCCCACTCTCGATGGGGGATCCAAGTACAATGTTTCTTCTAACTTATCGTTGTCCATTTTTGCTCTATACTGAGTACACTTCAATTGATCTTTCAATCGCAGTAACAAATAGTAGAGAGGCCTTGGACAATTCAGTACACGTTTGATTTGACTACATTTTTGCCATACACAATACTTTGCAGCAACAAATGATTCCCCTTTCATGACCAATGTAACTAGAAACGTATTTATTCGCATAAAATTCAGACTTGTGATTGCAAGCATGTCCATCCATCAAAAGCAGATTTTATGTCCAGTGACACTTTCAATGACCACTTGCGTTTCCATCAAACTAAATACTTATCCTGAAAATTTTAATCATTTCTTTTTTATAGTATTGGTTGGTATAGGACTCATTTATCCATATTTCCTGAACGAAAATTCCGAATGAAATAATATGCAAGCTATAAGGATGACTGAAAAGAGACTGCATCATAATCAATTGAACGGCTTTTGTGCTGTCGACATAGCAAAGTTTCACACTATTTACTTCAATACAAATGAAAACTTTGAAATATCTACCTGCCCCATTTACGAAATGAACCGTTTCAAATAAATGATTTGCATAAAAATTGTTGAAATGTTGAAACCGATATTCAAACGGCTCATGAGCTAGATTAATAATGTAATGCCTGGTTGAGAGGACCTACGCGGACAAACAAACAACTCACTTCCAACTACATTGGATTCGGGTAATTTGTAGCATGTAGAGCAAACTGGGGCAGCCACAACAGATAACCGGAGTAGTGGTCGCAGTGGCAAAGTTTCCCCCAACAAAAAATATTCAAATAACACAAATGATATTTATTTCATCGAACAGAATAATTTATATTTGAAACTTATCATAAAACAATACTATCAAATAATAGACTCAATGCACTAATGTATAGTCTTTGATTGTCGCTGTCATCGCTTTCGGTATATAATTGTCAAACTTATGGGCACTCTACGAGCTCGAAAGAGACAGAGCACACGGTACTACTAGCGACAATCCCAATCTTTTGTTCTGCGTCTACTTATCAAATCTACCTTTTCCGAGCTCTTCACTCGATCATCACAAGTATCTGTCACATCTCAAGCGTTTTAATAGGCATCAGTACTTTCGAAGCGCCGTACAATCTCCCATTTACCGGACTCGTAAGCTGACTGTTCCTCACCGGCTTTGTCATTTTCGTGATCAGACTCACTAATTTCGCTTGAACCGCTTTGACTGCCGTTGTTACCAGTAGCTTCGCCCTTTTCTGCTGCCGGCTGAAACGTCCACTGGCCATCTTGATAAAGAAACTTGCCAGGAGCCATACTCCAGCTTTCCTCCTTTATGTAATCTGTTTTAGGCTTATAATCAACAGTTCGGTCGGTTTCCTGAACACTCCGGGCAATTGAAAAGAGCTCTTGTAGCAAAATTTCGACCACTGATGCGGAGGTAGGATTTCTGTTCAACTCCACCAAACTATCCTCGCTGTGACCATATTTGAATGAAACACCGTTCTGATTCATTTCGAATTTTACGATAGCAATTGGGGGATCCTCTACCGATTCCAACTCGTTACTACTTGGATGGTGATCATCCGACGATTCGCTGGATTCATCATGGTCCCGCACTCCGGCTTCGACTCCAGGCTTGCCAACATAATCCACCGATTTGACCAACTGTTTCTCTGAAGAGTTTAATTCTAACTTTTCGTTGGACGTAAAAGCTTCCAATGGAACAGAAAACTCGTCTAAATCCACTGCTTCTTCTGTTTCTTCCAGTTGCTCAGCGGCCCAAAACAGTTCCTGAAGAACGTGTCCTGCCACCACTCCCAGTTGTGAGTCTTTCTTGATCTCTGTCATTCTCTTCTCATCTTCGCCGTAGTGAACCGATAGCCCGTCCTGGTTGAGTTCAAACTTTACGATAGCAGATTCCACTAACGGAGTTTCCTCTAGATTCACTATTTTATAAATTTCCTCAAACTGATCCGGCACATTGTCAATGATCCCCAACACTGCCGTAGAACTGACAATTGGATCTTCCTTCGTTTCATCATCACTCAGTAATATCTTCTCCGTAGTCGATGGCAAACTACCAGCTGCAGACAGCTCACCAAACCCGAAATCTCGACTCACAGACACATCTTCACCTACCAGCACATCCTTCTCGAACGGAACAGTTCGCTCGAAATAGCGTTGAAAAATGATCGATCCTACAGCTGAACCAGCCAACAAGACAACCAGTAACAGCCCGACCAACGCAACCCTCGATCCCCACCTGTCCAGAGGTTTCCTCTGTTCGATAACGCCACCCTCCAAATCGTACTGAAGCTTCATCGCAGCTGTCCAATCTCCGAAACGTCTCGATTGCAACTAAATCCTAGATCCAGTAAGGGAGAACGTCTTATAAAGGTTTTCTGACAGCGATCGGCTCCTGGCCCTACACAACTGTACTCTGCTGCTCCCGCTATCAGGTTTTACAGTGAACAAATGCAAAACAAAGCCTTGCTCCAGGCTCGAATTGAAAAGAAATTGTACCGTCTGAAAATCTGCTGACCGTGAATATGTTTGCAATCGAAGCGCACTGCGCGATCGGTTTGCACGTTCAGAGATTATATGTATTTCTGACGCCCGCTTGTTATGAAATGATGAACGATTCCTAGGGTAAAGGACGCTGTGCGGTCAGTGCGTTATGGGATTTTCAAGGGAAGTGATAAGAGTGCAGTTCTATCTAGCACGAGTGCTATAAGTGTATTTTCGGCTTCTTATTAGATGAAAAACAATTGGAGTGTTACGATCGTGCGCTATAGGTCAATCAATAGGTTCACCTATAATACAAGAATCGAAAAAAATATTTGCAATCTAGCATAAATCGAATTGTGGTGCCTGTTTTAATCGGGGATCATTCTAGTATTGTAGAGGATTAAATTGGTTCAGTTCTGCTAGCTTTAGCTAGACTCTTATTCTTCTTCGGCGGTCGAGCTCACCCTCTATAGAAAGATTAATTATTATGGGATAGAAAATAGGCCATTTGGCGATGCTCTATAATCATATCTAATAGCGTCCTCATTCGCCGCCAAATGAGGATGCGAATTATTTACTTCTCTTCCAATGGTATTTACAATACCGTAATGGAAACAAGAAGGATTCATTTCCGGTGGTACTGCCATGCGCCTGATTGAACCCAATGTATAGTCGAATCCATCAAACGATCGCAGTTCGTCCTCTGCATTCATCGTGAATTGTTTAAGCTTTCAATGTAAAGGGCGAACACGAAATTATTGTGTCACATTCAACAGGGCATAACTTTTTTACCATTGGGAAAAAACAACCAAATTTTGCACACTTTCTCATTGATGTGTATTGTTTACATGCTGTCAAACTCGAAGTCGTGTTTTTCGATTCAACGAAAATGGAAGTGATAACGCGAGTCGAGAGAACAAATTCTTTTCAAACACCTGGAATTTCCTGATCTGTCGCACCGGCAGTTGGGTAAAATGTTGAACATTCACCATTCAACCGTCTCCAGAGTGTTGAAGCGGTTCCAGGAGCGGTTGACGTTGGACCACGGCAAAGGAGCTGGAAGAAAACCGGGACCGGAGAACAAAAAGACGGAGGGAAAGGTGAAGCGGATGATTAAAGCAAATCCCAACGTCTCAAGCCGTGATTTGGCTAAAAAGATCGGCATGTCGCAGAGCTACATCCAGCACGCAAAGAAGAGAGCTGGACTACATACATACAAGGTACAGAACTTCCCAAACCGCGATGAGCGGCAACAATCTACGGCTAAAACTCGGGCACGGATGCTCTACGAGAAGATGCTGACAAAATATGGCTGCTGCGTGATGGACGACGAAAGTATATAAAAGCCGATTTTAAGCAAATTCCGGGGTTGGAGTTTTTCACCTGCATGAGCAAGTTCTATGTGGACGACAAATTTAAGAAGAAGAAAATGTCGAAGTTCGCCTCCAAATATCTCATTTGGCAGGCCATCTGCTCTTGCGGACTGAGGAGTGAGCCTTTCGTGACAAAGGGAACAGTAAATGGCGAGATCTACAAATTTGAGTGCCTCGAGAAGCGCCTTTTGCCGTTCTTGCAGCAGCACGACGAAGCTCCGCTATTTTGGCCAGATTTGGCATCATGCCACTATTCTAAAAGTGTCCTGGAGTGGTATGAGGCCAATTCTGTCCATTTTGTTCCAAAGGACATGAATCCGCCAAACTGTCCGGAGCTGCGTCGGTGGAGCAGTACTGGGCAATGATGAAGCGGGAACTTCGGAAGAGCAAGAAGACAGTCAAAGACCAGAAGGACATGTTAAGAAAATGGAAAAAAAAACTGAGAAACTGGTACCGGATGACACTGTAAAGACTTTGATGGAGGGCATCAAGCGAAAATGCGTTCAATTTTACACTCATGGCTCCATCGATTAACTTTTCTTTTGATTTTTGAAGTAAATATATGTATAAAACTACCCTAAAATTTTGGTTTGATTTTAAACATTATAAGAAAATTGGCATGACATTTTCGGTGTCGTAATAATTTCGTGTCGCCCTTTACCACGAGCGCTGCTTCCAGCGCCACGTTTGGTATTCCACCCGGACCGGGGGTTTTATTCGATTTTAGTCGCATCGACACTTCTTTGAACTCCCTTCCCCCTTGAGCTTCCCAAAGCGTTGCCTTGCGCTTCCCTCTCACTCTCCGATCTTGCTCTCTGAGCAGGCCTTCTGGCTCTGCGACAGGCAGCGTGTAGCGTACCGAACGACTCATTTACCCAGTAAGCTGGACGCCGTCTACTGCGTGACTACAGTTTTCGCGGCATTGTAATGTCGCAAGCCGTCACAATCCTTCTTGTTAGATCAGCTGCATCAACATTCTTGATCTTTGTTGAAGGCTTTCGCCTTCCACTTTGGCTTACCGGTCGTCGTTCTCCGTGCAGCAGCAGGGTTCCGTTGGCCAATTCGGAATCGCCTGAGAAGGTCGCTTTGGGGATGCTTCTCGCACACTCTTCAGTACCTGTTCGCCGTCAGTGAAGGACTACAGAATGTGGCGGAATTCTCTCGGTACCAATGTCCGTTTCGTGAACCAATTTGCTCCCAGCTTTGTCACGATACAAGGAACCATTTAGCTCCCCACTTCGCAACGAGTCGACCGGTAGGTGCCGAGGCCTATCGCCAATTTTCACTACGAATAAATATTCTCAGACATTCTCTAATTCGTACACTATCTCTTCTCAGCTGTGCGGCTTTTTGGACAAGGAAAATTTGGCGAGGTTGCAACGATGTTTGAAGGAGCACGCACTTGAACGGTGCGAAGTCTCCTGTATCTACCGGCGAGTGTCCCGCTACGCTGGAGACACTATATGGTAGACCGGAATTGTTGATCCATGCTATGTTGCAGAGGACCCGAAGGATGTCTACGCCAAAACAGGAAAGACACGATACGCTAATCGGTTTCGGTTATGCGGTACAGAATTTCTGTGATCATCTGGAAGCTAGGAGACATGAAGCGCATCTCAACTATCCGATGCTACTGTTCGTGTTGGTAGAGAAGCTTCCAGCACATATGAAACTGGACTGGTCGATATACAAGCAGCGCTGCGGGAAAGTGAACCTCTGTTTTCTGTCTTGGTATATGGAGACTCTGGTGCGAGCAGACGTGACCCTGAACTACAATTCTAGACCGCAACATGTACAGCAGCAGCGAATAGTGATGGAGAAAAGCAGAAAGGACAAAAACTTCTGCGGAGCTCCTTCAATGCAGGAATCTTCTCCCATGGCGACGAAGGAAATAGCAGTTGGCGCTACGACGCGCCCATCAAGTTTGCATCTTATTTGCAAAAAACGAGTATCGGGTGAAAGACTGCTCAGAGTTCGACAAGAATCGATGTCGATGAACGCTGGAAGACAATACAGCAACTCGGTTTGTGTCGGCTCTGTCTTGGAACACACGGAAGGCACCCCGGCAAGATTCGCAAGCAATGCGATATCGACGGATGTCAACGGTGACATCACCCGTCGCTGCACTCCAAACGGGACATAAATGAGGCCCAGCAGGCCAGGGAATGCGGAAAGTCGTCAGGAAGTGACTGTAAGAAGTTTAGGAACGACGTCAATTCGGCAAAGAACAGGTTCAAGCAAGAATCGAGTGAAGCTAAGCCAAGTAGTTCCAAAGCTGTCACCAACCATCATACCGCTAGGAAGACTACGCTGTTTCGTATTATCCCAGTGACTTTGTATAGGAACAATCGATCTGTGTCCGTGTACGCTTTCTTGGACGACGGCTCAGAGAGAACACTGAGAGACGAAGAGTTGGTAAAGGAGCTTGGAGTTCTACCATTGTGCCTGCAGTGGACGGCGAACGTAAAGAGGTCAAAAGCTTATTCTCAACAGGTCACATTGGAAATAGCAGGACGGTCTAGGACCAGATGGCTGTTCGGCGACTGCAGTGCTTGGGAAGGCGTATGCAGAATGAATTGTTCCTCGGCGAAAATGTGAGGAGACAGCTTTCTGAGTATCAGACGAAAGGGTACACAAAGCGACCCGGAAGGAGCTCGACGATTCCGATCCACGGTGTACGTGATACTTGCCGTTATAAGTGGTCATCAATCCTATAAAGCCGTCCAAAGTTCGTATCTTTTGCTATGTTGCGGCCAATGTGGCTGGAGTGGCACTCAACACGATGCTGTTGAAAGGACCAGACCTGCTAAATACATTGCTCAATGTTCTATATGGGTTTTAGGAGAAACGGATCGTTCTGTGCGCGAATCTGTAGGAGATGTTACACCAGATTCAGATTCGGCGAGAAGTTTGACATGCGACATCCGACACAAGCCCCCGTTGTGTATTCGATGAACGTTGCTACGTTTGGTGCGGCATGTTCAGTACAATTCGTGAAGAATTGGAACGCCAAGGAGCATTTAAGACAGTATCCAGCTTCAGCTGACGCAATTATCCGGAATCACGACGTGGATGATGACTTGGACAGCGCTGACGACGTTGACGAAACGGTGAAGCTGGCACACGAAGTCAAACTGATCCACACTCACTCATCTGCAGAACTGGCTTGCAAACTCCACCGAGCTGTGGAGGGCCTAGACGGCATTAGAGGTGTACGCCGCGCGGCCGATTTTAGGTAAAAATAATAGGCGCGCCTGCTATTTCTAACTGCAATTTGCGGCGGCGCGGTGCACACTTCTAGACTGCATGGGATCAGTTAATCTCGGAGAAGTTGCTTGGGAAGTGAATGCGGTGGACGAATTTGTTCAGTCATTTGGACCAGATTAGCACTCCACGCTGCTACTTTCCAGAAAAATATCATGTCGCTGCAATATATCTACGTGGACACTAGAGAAAAAGCTTATGCGTGTGTCGCCTACTTTCGGGCGGTGTCTGCTAATGGGATTTCTATTGCGTTGGTCGGTGGTAAATCCAAGGTAGTTCCACTGAAGGCACACTCCATCTCACGGTTGGAGTTGATTGCAGCGGTAATCGGAGTACGCTTGTTGAAGACCATCCTCACCGGGTACTCGCTGGTAGTCGAGAAGACAGTGTCATGATGTGACTCTAAGACGGTACTGACTTGGATAAATTCGGATCGTTCGTTTTTTGCCGAGTGGGCGAGATTTTGTCCATGTCGGAGGCGGAACAATGGCATTGGATATCAACTGGGAAGAACGTCGCCGATGATGTGACAAAGTGGGTAAAATGGTCCATATTTGTCCTCAGGTCGTAGTTAGGTCAGTCATGAGGACGATGTGTACTTGCTCGAAAATCAATGAGCAGTGGATTCAGATCTAGTCAGCACCACAACCGATGAAGTGTGTGGTGCACAAGGAGGTCATCGTATCACAACTTTTCGGTAGCACATTTTCACTGCTACTAGACGACTAGACAGATCACTCATTCAAAAGGGATTCGCAAAGACCGAGACAATCTTTCGTTGGGTGCAGTGTGAGCAGAAGTGGCGACTTTGTCAGTGATGCTGGACAAGCAGCCGGGACGACAGGCGCGGCTGGAGAACACCAGCAAAATACACGAACTGTCTATGTACTTGGACGAGGCAAGTGTTATACGTTCCGATAACAGGTTCTCTCCTGCGACTGTCGCTACATTTGACACGAAGCTTCCAATAATATTGCCGAAGAACCATCCAGTGACTAGACCATTAGTTGACTGGTACCACCAATGATTCCTTCACGCCAACGGTGAGACTGTCGTGAACGAGGTTTAACAGCGTTTCCACATATCGCTGCTGCGCCCATTCGTGCGCAAGGTGGCCGAGAAGTGTACCATGTGTAAGGTCTGGCAACACCCCCAAGGCTGCACACTCTGCGGCTAAGTTGCAGACGTACGTACGTCCATTTTCCTACAAAGGCGTTGACTATTTCGGGCCGATCGGCGTCAGTTGAACCGAAGTTTCGCAAAACGATGGGTAGCTCTGTTTACGTGCATGACAGCACGGGCAATTCATCTCGAGGTCGCTCACACACTTTCAACGGAATCTTGCAAGATAGCGATCGCGCAGTGGAGTTTCGCAGCGATAAGGGTACAAATCCCGTAGGATCGTGCAACGAACTTAAGCAGAAGATGGACAAAATCTAGTGCTAGTTTGCCGAAATTTTCACAAACCGCGAATACGAAATGGGTGTTCAACCCACCTGGAGCACCTCACATGGGCAGCGGAGTTTACAAGACGTACGGTCGGTGAAAACGCCTCTCGCTATAATATAGTGCTCTCGAAAATCTCGCTGTAATACAGTGCTAGTGGAAACTGAGTGTGGTCAATTCGAGGCCGCTAATATATGTTCCTCAAGAGACAGCGCAACAAGATGTTCTAACAACGAACCACTATCTTCTACTGAGTTCGAGCAGTGTAACGCAGACTCCGAAGACGCTAACAGCTCAAAGGCAAGCCTGTAGGAACGACAGGAATCTATGCTGTTGAGAAGAAGAAACCCGGCGCGGACCGATATACAAAAAGCTGGGCCTCAACCGGGCACAGCAGAAGGTAAAGCTCAACCGGAGATACCTGACCATCCTGATGTGTATTCACTTTGGAACATTTAACAAGGTGTTGCTGAAAAGCCTACTTCAATCCATCCCAACAGACAACAGTTTGCTGAGTTCCCGGTCATTGCGGCGTCTAAGGAAACGAACAGGCCGACCAACTTATCACACTCGGTCGAACTGCCAGAGAATCGCTCACCAACGAAACTATCTCCATTGGCACAATCAGGAATTGCGTTGCGTTGCGTTGCGTTGTGACGATGATTTTGGCGGATTGCACACTGACTTCATCATGTTTGACTGCTGATTATCTAATAAGAGTTGCTTAGGAAGTGGTAAGCAGGAATTCATACCAATCCGACCCATATTAAAACCTCAACAGCATGATAGCCATCATTGCCGGCCGCCCCCATCTCCATCGTTCACGGGGAAGGATAAAGGATAAGGTAGACGGGAAGTGTTGATGCTCCACCTACTTAACGGAAGGACGACGATTCATCAGACTCTTCCATAGGTGTCGCGGAGTTGGTGGTTTGGAAGGGTATCAGGTCTAGGATTCGCTCCAAGCAAACGATGCGACCTGTAAAGCATATTTTATTAGGTAGTTGTTTCGTTAGTCTTCGAGTGCACGATCACTCGAAAAAGAGATGACCTTGTTTAGTTTTTGGTTATTTTTAAACTCTGGGCAGCCGGCTACCGAGAGTATACTATGTTCCCTAAACAAAAACAATTTGAACTCCACACAGCCGATCGTGGGAGTATTGCCTGGAAAAGCTAATCTTATCTGCGTAATGGGCCGGATCACTATTTATTGCAACAGTATTTGGACAGAACTCGCTACTTCTTCTCTACGATATATTTATTGGCTTGAAAACTACCAAGTGACAGCATATTATACTGGCAAAAATAGCGCGAGATGTTATAAATCAAGGAAAGTATTTCTTATTTTCCATATCGGATTGTTTGTGGAATACAAGTATACGAGCGATAATACCGAACACTGAAGGGAAATATAAAGGATTGTTAACCTGATGCACGGGCTTGTTAGCAATAACGGAGCTTTAAATTAGGTTCATAAAAACAGACGCGGCGAATTTTCAATACGTATTGACCCGTGTTCATAGATACTAGTTAGATTAGTCGTATTGGGGCTAATTTCCGATCAACTATTCATTTTTACGGCAATGTTTTCTCGACTAGATCTGTTCGCACCCTCTCATTCTGTTCGCACCCTCTCATTCTGCGGTCTAAGGACCAAATGTCATCAATAGACTTAGACTCGCGTGGAGGCATGAGATAGGAAACTTGTAAGAATTTTGCTATCCCACCGTTTGACTACCAGAATGGATGGGAGAACAGTAATACTAGCAAATACCGACTACCATAAGAGCGGTGCAAATTTGAACGAGTGACGTAGAGTACTGCACTGAAAAAAGGACCAGGAGTGCGATTTTACGAAGTTTTAGCTTCCGATGGCCCTACATTTTCTGACAAAGTGAAGTTCTTGAATGTTGAGATTTTTATTACTGTTTAGAAAAGCAACAGTATCATAAAGCTAGTGTCAGGCCTTCATGAGACCTCAAGAAGTCACTTTTGGAGGTATTCGTAAATGTAGATTTGTCGGTAGACGGTTTCAAATATAATAGAAAAATACCTAATTTAACACAACTACAGATCACTTGCAACATAAAAAGCTTTTTGTGAAATTCGACAGCTCCATCTTAGGCCAATTCAATAAATTTCCTACATGAAAGTTTCCATTTTTTAAAAACGGTTTTTAGACCAAAGCTTTGGAAGTTAAACCTTGGCGTGGAAGTGCCGGTATATTAATATATTCTGTTACTTAGTGTAGAATTAGATTTCGTCATTTACGGCTAATATACAACCGCCAGAAGAAACTTAAAACGTTGGTACACAATCAAGAAAGGCGAATCAGAAAAGGTGAGTATATGTCAGTGATTCACTAAATACAGACTGGAAAGAGGGTAATATGGAAAACCTTAAGGTCCGTCCAGATTAAGTCTTCGGTACGGAGCAAAACCTCGGCCTAGGAACTCCTAGCATGTTGTTAGTCGCCTCTTACGACATGGGAGCAGTTCCCAGAGGTCCATTGGCACAATCAGGAATTGAAAGAAAAAGTCACTAAATCCGTCACTGGAGAGGTCTGCCTAGCCAAACGCAAAAAATTAAGAAAGCCCCACAAAATGGGTTGACCGTGACGATGGTACTGCCCAGACACCTGTAAATCAATTGCATGGAACTCCAGAATCTATGAACCCACTACTAACTCCCCTCTCTTTCAGAGAGATACTTGCAAATGATCTGGCAAACGACGACATCCTCCTGTTATTCCTCATAGACGCCAGACTCGCTACAAACATAATCGGATCCATGTTAAGCGGGTCCTCCACCTTACCGGCGTAGCCCAAGAAACAATTTGGAAACAACTGTAAGACTATTTACTGAATAAATGCCTAATAAAAGCAACCTATGCTGAATAAACAGTATTACTGAACTATGTTATGAACACTAGTTTTATCAGTAAATTAAAACACTGTTATTCAAAATCATTAAATGTGTTGAAATATCGGTAAAATAAACGTGCCTATGGCTAGTTGTAGCACGGCTATTCAAATTGTATGTTATACCTGAACAATATGCTGAATAAATGTTTTTCTACCTGCTTTAGGTACCTCAATACAAATGCTATTAAATTGCTGATAAGACTCTGAAAAAATGTTAGTCCAATCAATCAAAAATATACTGTTCAGCATGCTATTTTTTCTGAACTACATACTGAATTAAACTGCATTCAGCAGAACTGATTACTTCTGTTCAATTGATACGTGCTGAATAACATGCTGAAAATTGTCATATGCACTTTGTAAACATTGCCAGCGATACTCTGGCTCGTATTAAAAATCGAAAAATCGCTTGATGTTTTTGTAAAAGGAATTCTACCCAGTATAGCTCAGCCGGACAATGAGCCAGAATTCTAGCTGATTCCAGTTATCCAGTTAGTATTCCGACACCTGTGACACAACCGATGATTCTAATTAGAATCGTTCATTACCGGAACCGGAATACTAACTAGAACCTGCCAACAGCCTCATTTTCGGCTGAACTTACTGAGTAGATTCGCAGTCTTGTTTCAGGACCAGTATGAGTGAACCTGAACTGTAAAAGTGTTATCATGCAAATGATGTCAACTTACCCTCGTTCTCAAATAGGTGGTTTAAATCAATGCTCGCTAGTTTGCGGCGCGCTTTGGTCTTCACCTTCTTTGTAGGTGGGATCAGCTGTACATCTGATGTATCGGTAGTGTGACCCGCCTGCCTCAGTTTCAGCTTCGTCAAAAGTGGGGATAGGGTGATGTGCCTATTATGGCAGTAGAGCCTATTGTTACCCTATTTCGTACCCCTTGGTTTCGAACCAAGCATATGAGATAATGACACTATCGATTTGGCTAAAGCAGGTGAGAAAAAATAAGCTCAAGTTATGTTCTTTATTTGTTGTGCACATATGTATTTAGAACTATCCTCTAAATCCAACTTTTAATTAAAACAAAATCACCTTATAGAAATATCTACTAATCCGCCTCACTCACGTAGTGAACCGCAACTGGATGCAACGGCGCTTAGCAAAATAAACACTTACGAGCCAGCATTTACCGCCTCATATCTCGTTATTCCAGCACAAATATACTAAACATTGCACTGATACATACCTTTATTTTAGCTGGAGAATCTTTTTACGATAATTTCACTTTAAAATCACTCGTCAAACACTAGAATAGGCCTAGTGTTATAATAGGATAAAACTAAATACGGGGGTTCCTATTATTGGCATGTTTTGCTGATACACTACCACAATCAAAACCAACTTTTTGTATCCATCATACAGAAAAGAATCACCAGTGCGGCCAAACCAAAACATGAACTTATAAATATAATGTAATGCAATTTCAGGTATAAGTAATCAATTACTTCAAGTTATTCAACTAATTGTTGATTGCAGATATTTTATTTTCATCTGCACATACAATTCGGATCGTGAGAAAGCAATGTGTGATGTGAAACTTGTCATTCCAGTTGCTAACCTTCGAATGGTTTTTTCTGCGTGCGCAATTCTGGGCGCTCTTCTACTAACAGCTGATGAGTTTCATTGATGTGCGTGATGTTTACGTTTGTTTTGATCGGCTGAAAAAAGCAGAATGATTCGTTTTACAAATCACACGTTGGCGTCCATGATCTGGATAGCTAGTTAGAATCGACGCAAATGGAATATGAGGCATTGCGTTTCAACTAAATTGTTTTTCGATGAGGTGGAAATTGGCACACCCATGAGGCGATAATTGGATCGTTGAGGTGGGAATAGATGCACAGAATGGAACATTTATTTTCATTTATGCTGAAAATTGAGGCAATTCTGCTAAATAAGCATTATATAGATGTTTAAGAAACAGTACACTGATATTTTATGCTGAGAAAGGTTATAGATAATATGGCTTCTTTTAAAGTTGTACAAAAAATAGTGCGACCCTCTCCCTAATGGTGCCAAAATAGGCTCATCACCCTATATTTTCGTTTTACTTCGCATTTTAATCTGTTCCAATTTGGAGATGGTTTCGATGATGGATTTCTTATAAGTAATTCCAACCGCTTTGGTGGCCATAATAGATATTTTCCATCGATCCATTGATGTGGAACTATTGAAAGAACCGGTCGACTCGCTTCATGGTTTGCACAATGCAGAAAAAGTGACCGTTGTCTGAAATGCAGATAACATACCGCAAGGGGACATTATAGTAACTAGTGTTAAAAAATACAGTGCTAATTGTGCAATTTATAGTAATAGTTATTGATTCAGTACCAAAACGAGCATATTTTTAACGTTAAATAAAACATTATTTCGCTAGAAATATCCACAGATCACAGTCGCTGAACATATAACATGCACTGCGTTTTGTTATATGCTTAATTCAAAATCCGATTTGGGCTGCAAATTCATAAATTTTTGAGAACAATCCACTTACCTTATAGTGGATATAACACTGGCTCATTTTATTAACTTTCAGCAGCTGTTCGAAATAAAAAAAAACTTCCAGCAGCACAGTAGATGAATAAAATCACGACTTTTAATGCCAAATGATTCGAGGTTTTGAAAAAATGCTCCGTTGTGATGAAAAAAATTATCGAGATAAATGACGTTACCACACTGAGAAAAAAGTTATGGTATGTATGACCAGACTTTTCTGGTTGCATCAACTATTCAACAAAATAGTAGTAATGACCATGAGATCGATGATACTAAACTTCTGTATCGTCTGTAATACTAGAAAAAATGATTACTGCTTCACTATGCTTCTAGTATTTATGATGTTTCGAATATAGTTACTGCAACAATATTTACCATCTCAAAAATAACAATGGAATAGTATAAATCGCCTTATAGACTAGTTCAACGTCAGTTTTGAGATGACAATTTTTATTGACGTGACTATGTAAAAGTAAAAATGAAAATACGAAAATGCTAGATATAACCATTATTAATGTCATGATTACTTTTCGTTTGATTGTTCTCTTTACAATATTGTAATAAGTCACGATGACAAATTATATAATAGTTATGGGAATGCAAATGTTATAATAACTAAATAAATTGTTAATGTGAACGTGACTCTTGTCGGAAACACCATTGGCATATAGTGTTTTTCAGCCCACTATGCTTTGTAGTACTACTGACTATGCATCTTGTCAATATTTGCGTTTTAATTTTCGTATTTCTACATGACGCCGCCATTACAGCGAAAAGATTCATGCGTGACATACGTGCGCAGTGTGGTTAATATTAGATTTTTCACAGACTAATTGGATTAATATTGCATCAGGTAAGTAAATACTTCAGAATCCTTTATATAGAGAAAGCGGGATGTTTCAAAATGTTTTTTGTTTAGGTGTTCTGTGGATTTAGGGTTATGGCCGAGAAAGATGAAGCTGAGGGTCATAATTTCTAATTTACTTGAGGACCCTCAATACTTGATTGGAAATAAATAGTTGGTACTTGGATGTGTACACCATTTAGCTTTATTCGAAGTGAGTGATAGTGGACTAAAACCTGCGACTCGCAAGGCAGAACAAAACGCTGACCCTCATATACACATTCATTAAATTGGCAACATGTAATTGATCAGGTAACAATTCAAATATTGTATCATTAAGTTATGAGAAAATATATCAAGAAAAGAAATGATGGAAAGATATTAAATTCATAAATTTTCCGAAATTGGCTCTAATTATATAATCCTTCGCCTCTCTGGTTATTTTAGGCTGCGTCATTTTCAATTCAACCAGATGGTCCATTTCAAAATAACCAGTCAACAAATGTCAAAATCACGATATTTTAGTTATTACAAACAGTCCCAGGTTAGAATGACTAGATTTATTGTTATTTCAAGCACCCGCATACAATGGTGATTCAAACAATGTCAAGTTCAGTTTTACTACGATGGTTCAACTCTTCTGGTTTTGTTTTTACAAACATTTCCAGGTAAATATTACTATGCATATTGGTTATTCGTTATACTTACAATGGAGTGTTCAATATTACTATTATCGTACAGATCACCTGTATAGTACACTTGAGCATGTATATAGTTAAAGTCAGCTAATGCTGTAGTCGGCTAATAATCACTATACCCGCAAAGTCGAATTTACGTCCTCATATGGTGACTGTTACCATACTATTTTTCTTAGTGCATCCTAGGTGTAAGGTTGCACCTCCTGTTCTAAGGTTGCACCCCCTGTTTGAATATACGTATTTGAGGCTCTTATAAAGCAGTTGATCAGCGCCGGTATTGAACTGCCATTAACACAACGCTGATTAAAAATATCAATGTTGCCGCAATTCAGCTATTAATATATGACTATATGAATACTTACTTGATTGGTATGATGACCAATTTTTCATGTGCTAGTAGAAAGGCGATATGGCTTAGATGGAAGAGCGACGAATGTAGTAACACAATGTACCTGGGTTCGAATCCAAATGCTGGAAGGAAATGGATTCGCAAAATTTCATCTTGGAAGGTAAGGTTTTGTGGTGCTGATTGACTTTGGGGGGGCCTAAGCTCCGTTAACCAGTAATTACGAATGGAAAGAAGATTAAATTAATTGAAAAAAATGCCGAAAATTGTTGGTGAAAAAAATATTTTTACCATTAGCTTTTCAAGCGCTTTACAACAAGCTGAACAATTACTAAATAATTGCAGCTTAAACTGATTTAATCAGCAACTCCTTGTAAAAGCTGAACAAGGTACTGAACAAGTTTTGTTTGCGTGTGGAAAAAGCCTGTTTTCAGCTTACTTAATCAGAAACAGTTGAACTAATGTTATGAGCCACACAGAACTGCGACTGAAGAAACGCTGTTACAACAGCACTAATCAGCAAATGCTGAATAAATTCTCCAATTTCAACTGGTTAAGCATTGAAGAGCAGTAGCTTGAATATTTTAAAACGCAGCTAATCAGCATAAGCTGATTAAAATATCTTGCATATACGTTTTTTCAGCAGAAATTGTTCCTTGGGAGGCCATAACAACAACTAGTAGCGCCTCTCGATAATCCTACCTTTGTATACAGCGCTTCAACGAGCAGGACACCCTTAGCGACCCGGAATAATCGCATCCGCTAAACAGTATTAGTAACAACAGAATCTCGAGCATATAGCCTGCATTTCAACTCCCTCCACTTCAGGTGGCTTCTCGTGGCCGGCTTTCACAAGTCCCAGCAATGCCAACCACTTAGCTAGCAACAACCATTCTACAGGTACGGAATGCTAAATTTGCCAGATTCTGTTCGTAACTTGAAAACTCTTCACTATGAACTGATGGAGCCTTGGAGAAAGTCCAGTAGGTAGTACATGTGATTTCTGAGGGCGCTACCACCTCCAGTAGCCGGCATTTCAGATAGCAAATCACCGACAACAGTAGGACGATCTATGGTTGGTAAATGGCTGGGTACTGACCGGGGTACGAGCAACTATAGTGGAGATCGGGTAACCAACCCCCGGTGGAAACTATGGTCGAACGCAGACAGGGAAGGGCCCCCCCCCCCTTCAGCAAACCTGGAGCGGAGCGTCTGTTCTCCATGTTAGGAGCGGCCTACAACAGCGTCTGTTCCCCATATTAGGGGCGGCTGATCATTGTCCGAGTGCCAGCGAAGGACTCTAAGCTAATCTATGCACCACGATCCCCCAGAAATTTGAAGGGTTAGTGTCTGGCCATGTAAGCGAGCCATAAAAAAACTAAACAACGAACAATCAACGAGATTATACGGACCGGCACGATCGGCGAAGACCATGGCAAAGAATAAGAACTACCGCTTGGAAACTCGGGACGTGGAACTGTAGGTTGTAAGTTGGGGTTTGCCCACTACTCGGGTTCTTGTTGGCGTTTAGCTAGGGAGGTGAGTTTGGCTCCTTTGTTGGAACCTCCCTAGCGACGTTGGCGACGAATCGCCGGATCGTCTACTCGCCGTAAACGATCCCGGAAGTTACCGCAGTAAACTTCCCAGGGGGAACCTTTGTCCGCCCTGCTTCGTTCTCCTTTAGCTATAGAGGAGAGCTAGGCTCGTTCGACTTATCCTCTATAGCGAGAACGGTCGATGTCGTGGTTCCTTATTATTCAGCCGGGGAAGCGAAAGCACTCCTTTACACTTAGCTTACCCCTATTGGCGAACCGACACCGTACACTTCACTAATGCCCGAACCACGGCCGGCACTTTTGACGGTTTTAGCTTGCCGTCGCACGCGCGCACTGAAATACTTTCCTAGTGGCGGGAAACTGTCCCGAAAACAAAAACAACTGATCGGGCGTCTGATCGATGCCGTGGTCCATCACTATCTCCTGGTCAAAAAAACTCGATGGCTGCCTTCCGCACTCGACTATCACCAACACAATCCGCCTCATTGCATAGCTGTCACCCATGAGCAACATAACCAGCGCACTCGTATTTTCGCAAGAGGAGAGCAGTAGCCTAGCTAAACCCTATGCTACTAATTCACAAACATAAAACAAAATTTTCTACACCTATCTGATTACACAAAACCGTTCACAAACGCGAAATTATATAAAAATTTACAAACTAAATGTGAATGGTATCGAACAGCGGTGAGCATAACTTTAACGTAAACAATACACTCTACGGAGTGTATACGCAAAAAAGGGTATATTTCCACCCAGTGCAAAATTGTTACCCTGGCGGGTTACAAGGTCTCTCAACTTCATCGGCAGCACCTCTGTACTTTCCAATGAATTGAAGGATCGCGAGTTTGGCATAGTAGCGTTACAGGAGGTATGCTGCAAAAAATCAAGAGTGCAAGCGTTTAGAGGTAATCACACCATCTACCTGAGTTGCGGCAATACACATGAGCTGGGAACAGTATTCATCGTGATTGGCGAAATGCAGAAGCGCGTGATCGGGTGGTGGCCTTTCAATGACTGAATGTGCAGGTTGACGATCAAGGGTCGGTTCATCAACTTTGGCATAATTAACGTGCACAGCCACACTCCGAAAGCACTGATGACGTTAAGGACGCATTCTACGCGCAGCTCGAGCACGAATACGACAGCTGCCCAAGTGGTTTTAACGGAGGAGGAGGAATTTAGACCGATTATTGGGAAGTTCAGCGCACACCAGCTAACGAACAACAACGACCTACGACTAATTGATTTCGCCGCCCCCAAGAAAATGTCCATACGTAGTGCGTATTTCCAGCACAGCCTCCCATATATGTACACTTGAAGGTCACCACAACAGACTGAATCACAAATTGACCACGTTTTGATCGATGGACGTCACTTCTCTAACATTATCGACGTCAGACCCTATCGTGACGCTAACATTGAATCGGACCACCACCTGGTAATGGTAAAACTGCGCCCAAAACTCTCCGTTATTAACAATTTACGATACCGACGCCCGGCTCGGTATGATCTTGGGCGACTGAACCAACCAGAAGTCGCTACAACATACGCGCAAAATCTGGAGGCAGCGTTGCTGAATGAGGATGCGCTCGATGGAGTTCCTCTTGAGGATCGCTGGAACATTATCAAAGCAGACATAAACAACTCAGCTGCAGGCGTCGTTGGGTAGGTGGAACGAAGGCAACGGAACGACTGCTTAGACAAGGAGTGTAGAGGGACATTAGAAGAAAAGGACACAGCGCGAGCATTGATGCTACAGCATGGAACGCGGCTGAACGTAGAACGATACCGACTGAAGCGGAAGCAACAAACCCGCCTATTTCAGAAGAAAAAAAAACGTCGTTTGGAAGAAGCAGAGTGTGAGGTAATGGAACAGTTGTACCGCTCTCAAGAAAACCAAAAATTCTATTAGAAGCTTAGCGCATCTCACAAAGGCTTCGTGCCTCTGACGGATGGACGAGAGGTGACTGAAAGGTGGAAGCAACACTATTTTGAACACTTTAAGGCCAATGAAGAAACAGATGCAGAAGGCCAAGGCAGCGGCAGCTCCCCGGAAAGCTTACAAGATTAAGTAAAGCGGCGATGGAGGGGGTGCAAAACTGTGTGAAGATATTGGGTGAACTCTAGGACTAAGACAAGGTCATGGTCTTTCGTGCCTGTTTTTTAACATTGCACTATTGTGTTATGCGGAGAGCCGGGTTCAACGACCGAGGTACGATTTTTACACGATCCAGCCAGTTTGTATGCTTTGCCGATGACATGGACCATATTGGGAGATAACGGCGTAGTACCAGAGGGGGGCAGTTTTGGGGACAAACCGCCCCCGAAATATTTTATTGAAATTTGAGAAATTGTTTATGTTCGACGAAAATGTGCCAAATATTTAAAATTCTCTAGGTTTCTTCTGTAAAAGTTATCTTCTGAGAATATTTTCCAGTTGACTTGTTGTGGAGGCTTAGTCTCCAGCCGAGAACTACATCGAGTAGATCGCGACGAACCGGAGAATTAAATGACTCACTTATATCGTGACGAAACTGTGAGCTAATTGGTTCATGAAACGTACATCGGTACCAAAAGAAAGTCCTCCACCGGGGAACTCTCAGTCGGAGTAGGAGAGTTTCACTGCCTGGCAGCGAGATGGCTCGAAGAAACGGGTGTCAGTTTCGGAAGAAATTCCGCTGCCGGGGAACTCTCAGTCGGATTAAGGTGAGTTTAACACCGGGGACTATCTGAGTAGATCGTGACAAAGCTGGGAACTAAACGGCTGACGGAGACTGGAGCTAAAGGGCTCATGGTATCAGAAGCGAAACGGATCACTGAAACTAAATAGCTCAAGAAAACGGAAGCGAAACGGCTCACAGAAATGCCTTGAGGTAACTTACCGCTGGGTAATATCCGAATGGAGTACGTGGCTAAATGGCTCAAGGACGCAGAGCGTAATAGATGGAGAAAATGGCGAAAAGCAAGAGGAATTCAATGGGTGAAAGGTCATACTATTTCATGGATCTAGCGAGGGTTCGAGGTAACTTCAGAAAATTTGTCAGCAAAAGTTAACTTCAGAGAATTCGTTACGCACCTACAACGTTAGTTAATCGGCCAAAATCCGGTAGTCATTGGTGGTGACTTCAATGCCTGGGTTGTGAAGTGGGCAGTAGAGCAACGAACACATGAGGATATATCCTGCAGGACGCTCTAGTGAAGTTGGACCTACGATTGTGCAATTAAGATTGTTTTAGCACATTTCGGAGAGACGGGAGGGAGTCTATCATCGATGTCACATTCTGCGCGCATAATCTCTGCTGCTACCACGGAGAGGGACGACGACCGAGCGAAAATGGAAGACCTCTTCGTTGAGGCACTTCAGCCGGACAGCGAGATCGAGAACGTTGGTGCGACTGATCTAATAAGAATGTTTGTGACAGCATGTGACGCCACAATACCGCTAAAACTGCAGCCACGCAGTAGACGGCGTCCAGCCCCCGGTCTGGTCCGGAGGGCTGGAAACACCGAGAAAACTCTGAAAACTAATCGACGACTGGTTCAGCTTCAACAACCATGTCGACTACGCCTGCGAAAAGTCGGTGAAGGCAACGAGCGCAATAGCGAGGATCATGCCGACGGTCCGAGAGGCAGCATTTGCTAGGTAGTGTTTCGTACTCGAAAAACTGTACAAGACGTTCTGGCTGATGGCCGTACGAGTCACGGGCGCGTACAGAATAATATTGTCAGAAGCAGAATGCGATATCGCTGGGATGATCCCCGTGTTATAATCGGAAAAGCACTAAAATCGCGAGGAAAATGACAATCGATTTAATGGTGAGGGGGCTGCATGAATAGGACGATACAGAAAAAAGGTGGACCTACCAGCTCATTATAAACCCGTTGACGTGGGTGAATAGAAAGTGAATAGAGGTAAACCCCTGGCTCCTGTCGGGCCACGGCTACATCAGAAAGCATCTTCATCGGATCGTGCACGCAACGTCACCGTTATGCCCGGAGTGTGAGGCGGTGGAGCACGTGGCCTTCGAATGCCCGAGGTTTGAAACGATACGCAGGGAGATGCTTGAATCGGGAGGGGTGGTCATCAATCCGGATAATGTTGCGGTTACGGAATAGCAATCACCGCCGGGAAACTAACTTATTATTAACTGTACTAGTAAACCAAGAAGCGAATGCTTGCATTCACCAATCGACGAAAATCTTATATTTAGAGAACATTAGATTATCTTTCTTTAAATAGACGACGGCGAACTAACAAAGTAGTTGAAAGGATTGGAGAACAAAACGAGATCCAATGCAAGAAGCAAAATAACAAAAACATATTGAATTTAAAAATCACCGGTTGTACATTTACACCAGCCATATATTTCCAAACGTTTATCTGCTACTCATCAGATGAGTAATCACCAAAGAATCATTCGTCATCACTGTCATCGATTGAAGCATCTTCCATCGCTTCTGTGGCCATATTCAAATCACCTTCTGATACAACTGGAACGTAGCCTGGATCGAACCGCGGTTTAAACACATTGGACACTAAAAAGAATCTTGATTAAACTACTATTCATTTAAAGATTTCACACTATACTAACCAACATCATTATCCAACAGATTGATAACCGCAAAATTCTTCGTCTTCAGATCCCCACCCAGCGCCAGCATAAACGGATTCTCCGGACACGCTTCCAAACACTGAATCACCCCCATTTTGGGATTCTTCTTGTACACCAACCGTGCATCCTCGTCATCAATATCCCAAACTTTGAGCGTCCCATCCGCCGAAGCCGTCGACAGCATTCCCTTCACCATCGAACTCAACACCAGTCCGGTGATTTCCTTCTCGTGCAACTCCTTCGACCACAGTGGATGATCCGTACGGACGTCAACGTAGTGCACCCGGCCCTGATTGGTGCTGGCCACAAAGTGATGCTCATTGTGGTGACTCCAGCAGACGCGTTCTATCTCTCCTCCCAGGTCCCAAGATTTGAAACTACTGCTCTCGTCGGTCGTGGAACGGCAATCGAAAACCTTAACCACACCGTCGCAGCTTCCCACCAGCAGGGCTTCCGGTTTTGTAGGATGGAACGAAAGTGTCTGTACTTTTTCATCGAACCGCCGGATGGTGGTGTGCGGTGTGCCATTCTCAATATCCCACAGGATAACCGATTGATCTACCGATCCGCTCGCTAGGATGTGCCTGCAAGTAAGTTGATTAGAACTTTTTGATGTCTGTTAACAGAATCAATCTCACTCTAGGTGGCGGTTCCAGGAAAGATCCAACACCGCATCCCTGTGACCCAGTTTTGGCTTGTTCTTCTTACGACTACCCTTAGAACCCAGCTTGCAAACCGGTTCTAGCGAATCTTGAATGTCCAGATCCCACAAGGTAATAACCGGATCCATGCAGCCGATGGCACAGATGTTACCGGACTTGTCGCTTCCCGGATCGAAACTAAGCCATTCGATGCAAAGTGGTGGACTCGGGAGCAGAAAATCGTGATGGACGTACAAACTTCCTTCCTCGTCGTTGAAAACTAAAATGGCAAAAAAGTTAAAAAAGGTGGCATAACGCATCCGAAAAATGTCCTTACTGTAAACTTCCATGGAAGCGCTATCATTTTGCACGTGACCAACCAGAATCAGATTATCCGATGGTTTGATGACTTCATCCTCCGCTTCGGAGTCTTCCTCATCTTCAATATTCTCAGCTGGATCTACAATGGCTACCGAACTAAGCCTGACCACAGGTTCTCCAGCTGCAGGTTAAATATTTATATTAATTGCGGTTACGTACAAATTAGTTTTCTACACTTACATTCCTGCTCGTACCGTTCAAACCCATATTCATCGCCAGCTGACGTCCCACTCCCCGACGCTCTCGCTGTGTTCCGAGCCCGATTTGCCAATCCGGCAGCGCTGTCCTCATTTTCCTCATCTTCCGAAGTTTCCATCCCTTCACCGCCTTCCCTACAGGAGTTAGAATTAGTGAAATTAGCGACGCGAACGAAATCAGCACTGATTATCAGCGGTAACCTACTCTTCCAAATCATCCCTGGTATCGTTGATGATCCTGGCCAATTCTGCCGGTGTCAAAGTTACCTGAGTGTGGAAGAAAGAATAAAACATTGAAGAATTTCAACGGTTTGAACGCGTAAAAAAAGTTTGGGACCTTATCAGGATTGGCCTTTGCAACGCCTCGCTTCACAAACAGCAAACTCGGAACAAAATTAACGTTGGGAACCTCATCTTCCTGATCGGATTCCATTTTGGTTGTGATTTTTCTAGTAGAATGTCACTGAAGTCTATCGAGGAGCAATTATTATTACTCGACAAACAAAATGCTACTGGAAATTAACCAGATTGAAAAACACTAACGGAATGCACGTGTTTTCATATCTAAATAGCTGCTGATGAATGAAGTTGTAACAACTGTCAAACAACATTCTGAAGTTTCATTAAATACACGGAGAATCCGACAAAAAAGCATTGAATAGCGTTAGCGTTTACTGCAAAAGCTCGGTTATGGAGCTTTTATATAATGAGCTTTACCACGGGTTACGGCACATAAACGCAGGGATGCCAACTGTTTTTTTTTTTTTTCTAATCTACCATGTGCCCAAAATTTATTAAATTAAACATTATCGCACATTGATGAGCTAAAACACAGCTGAAAATGGGTAGAAGGAAAATGTTCTCTTTTTTCATCCTAATGCATACCCTAATAAACATCTTATGATCCAATAGCCTAACGACCTGTTCAGAGAATCATCCAAAGAATATGTGGAATCGTTGGATTATATGGGTTAAAGTTAGTGTATATTTTTTTATTAGGGTTTTGCTACAACCATCTTCATCAGTGTACAATTTAACTTAGTTCTTTGTAGCCACATATTAATGATCAAACTTGCAGTAAAATACTGATGAGATGAAGTCGTAACGTTAATTCATGATTTACTAAAATTATAAGTGTGTCAACTTACACGCACAAATTATCCAATGAGAAGCCCAAAAATATTTCAAAATTGTTCAGCACGGGTCCAACGATGATCGTCTGTTGAACGGTTATTTAGACATCGTCCAACGTTGGTTCAACGAACGGCAGGGTGACCATATCAGGCACGTGAAAACCCAGGACAGTAGAAATAAGACCCTCCGCACCGTTATATCTCGCTTAAATGTGCCTGGCAGAATTCTCCCCAAATTTTCGGTATTCCTGTAAAAGCCGACAAAGCTCTGCCGGAATGTCGTTCGATTCCGAACACTTTTTCGATTTACACACAAGAGGTTCTTGCTATACCACAACCTGCGAAGGTTTCAAGCTGTTTTTGGGGAAATCCGCAATCCTTCACTAATAGAATAGTAAATAGAACGAAAAGAATCATACAATGCACGAATTTTTGGAATTTGTCTTTTTTCGGTTTCATTCACTTCACGAACTAGCGTTGATATAGTGAAAAAATCGTAATGTTTACGAATATCTTTCGCAGTGAGAGACATTTTGGAAAAAAATCGATTTCTGTGAATTGAATGCTGTAACCCGTCAGCGTAACGATTTAGCACTGGATGGAAATATACCTAATTTTGACTATACACTCCCTAAAGTGTATTTGTTTTGGCAGTATTATGCTTCGACAAATTTAAAGTAAATTATTTTACAAGAAATTTTACCGAATGTGGCATCATCCTATCTTTAACGGTCTTTAAAGTATCGAGTATTATTTGAGAAAAGACAGAAAAAAATCATTTTTTTCATGAGTCTTTCGTGGAACGTTGCAGGCATGTAATACCACAAATAAAACATTACCGTCAATTGGTTCTTAGCAAACACGAACAAACTATCCTATATTGATGGTTCAATCCTTGGTACTACATTCCATTGTGGAACTTGACCTTCTGTGTCGACATGCTCTGATTTCAGGGCTTATGTGCCGCCTACTTATACTAAAAATCCTTTTTCATTAGGACTCGACCATACGACGACTGGTTTATAAAACCAGCGCTGAACCACCATAGCTTATAAGCAATTGACATTATCTAAAACCCAGTAGGGACAGAAAACCGGTGTCTTTGGCAATGCTACTTGTGAGAGTATTCTCAAAAACTTTTCCGAACATACCATTACCACAGACTAACAGACACAACACTATGAGGGAATTCATGAAAAAATATCGTTCCGGCAACTTTCCCAGAACACTGGATCCGCGGTCCCAAACACTCATTAGCTGGTGGGTTACCCCAGGCTTGGGAACAATTTTTCAGTAGTGGTCTATCCCCCATATGATTGTTCATATGTTAGCGACGCCATAATTTCAAATGCGGCCACAGTCCCAACAACATATATTTAAAATGACCGCTAATGCGGGCGAAGCATTGTCTTCGAGTGTTATGTCTGTTAGTCTGTGCAATTAGTTTACCTACCTACCAGAGCCATGGATACAACCAGATAGAAATGAACGAGCATAGCACTCCTCCAAAGTTAATTGCAAAGGAGGGCGAAGTAGAATCAGAATATATTGGCTTAAATGGCACGTTCCTCGTATGTAGTCGGGGATTTGTGCCTCAGGGCGAAGTAGATTGAACCTGAGGTAGATCACTGCGGTGTCAATCTGGGCCATTCGAAGGGTGTGAGTTTCAGCAAGCAGTAATTCCAGGAGACCTCGGACGTTGTTGTTCCGAACAGTCGGACGAGACCACCCGCAGCAGTGAGTCAACAGCCGCAACAGCAGTGAAATGGTGTCGTGTGGAGGAATAAAAGTTGGAAAATTTAGTTTATTTGATTTTCCCTTTTGTTGGTTTACATTCGAAAATCCTAAATTCCAGTAGACTAGACCGCGCTGGCAAACAAGAACCCGAGTTGTGGCTAAACCGCTACTTACAGTGCAAACATTACTCGTAATAGTTACGAAAATCAGTCGTAATATTTTCGAAGCTCTATTGATGATATTTTTATTGCGGATTGTTCGTAAATCGTGAGTTGGTAACGCATCGACTTCGTAAATTATGCGACCTATTTGACTAAATAAACTAAATGTAATTGTTTATGTTTACGAACATTATTCGTATATATTACGAACTTTGAATTTACGAGTTCCACAATTCATATATTTTACGAGTGTTGATTTTACGAAATCTATTCGTGGCAGATTTACGAAAATATTTCTTAAGTGTCAACTAAGCAGATGAGAGGAAATATTTTGAGATCATCTGCGAAGGACCGTCGAGGAGTCATTGAAGTAAAGAGAAACATAAACAGCTCCAAGTAGCTTTATCGGGGCTCTGACATTGAAGTCAATATGGGTGCCTCGCAATCTACAATGACAACCATTATTTCTCGATCCGTGAGCTAGGATAGAAACAAGCTACCGCTGATTTCAAATTTCGACATTTTAGTAATTGTTATGGCTTAGTTCACTCTATTAAAAGCAGCAGATAGGTCGATGCAAATAATTTCAGTTTGAGTACGACGTTGTACACGCCCTGTCACAGTAGGTTAGTCGTTGAAACATGCTTATGGTAAGAGATGAAAGCACGAAAGATGGGAGCAGCGGCGTCACCAAAACGTCGGTGTGCCTTTTCACAAGTACCGAAATGAAACCGTCGGGTCCCGGATTGAAAGGCTATTTAAGCAGACAAGAAAGTATTTTTTAACATGTTATACTAGAAACATGACTTTAGTAACTAGAGATATATATTTGTTTTTTTTTACCATATTTGTTTTGTAACTACCATCCACATTTAAAATTAAACATATAAAACTTAAACGTGGCGAAATTCGAACAAAGAGAAACATACACATTGCAGTTTTCGTTGCGGTCGGCCGTAACTATGACCAGGATATGTTCTGGGAAACCAAGACGTATGGTCACCCCAACGAACGGCCTTTATTGGATGGTTTTGAAACGAACCGGTCCTTGAGGGGGTAGTTTCTATTCAGCTTTCTCCATAAGAATAAATATAGCAAAGTGTAGCGCGTTGCCTGGCCAACTGACGCCTCACGAGGCATGGCATACCTGTCCCAAACGGATCCTCAGCTACATTAATAATAAACTACCTATATATTTCAGCACTGCCAACGCATTTTTTAGGCTCCTTGGTTGAACGTGTGGGAGAGAACATCCAATCCCAAGAGTTTCTGGAAGTACGTGAATGAAAAGAGGAAAGAAAGCGGAAATACTATGGTTAATGGCGATAAGGAAGCAACCTCCACACAAGAGATTTGTAGTCTTTTCCGTTAACACTTCAGCAGTGTCTTCAGCAATGATAACCTTGACTGCAACTCGGCGAACAATGTTCCTTGCTTTCCATCTGTTGGATACCCCTCCCTTGTATCCAATGCTGATGTCCTAGAAGCATGCTCACGACTCAAATGCTCATTAAATCCTGGCCCAGATGGCATTCCATCAATAGTTTTAAAAAATTGAGCAGTTAACGTAGCGTCTCCATTGTCATTTATATTTAACCGCTCGCTATCTTTAGGAACATTCCCAAACGTCTGGAAAAAGTCATTCTTATTCCCGGTGTACAACAAGGGTAGCAAGTGTATCGTCTCGAAGTATCGTGGTATCGCAGCTTTAAGTGCAGCATCTAGGCTATTCGAGTTGCTAATTGTGGATTCTATTTCTAGCTGCACCTCACATTACATCTTCGTTGATCGACACGGATTTATTCCTATGCGCTCAACAAATACTAGTAAGTTATACTTCATCCAGGATATGGAGAAAGGGTATCAAACGGACGCTATCTATACCGATCTGTCAGCTGCATTTGATAAAATTAACCATGACATTGTCATAGCGAAACTTTAGCGTCTTGGATTCCAAGACAAATCTCTGGACTGGTTACAGTCTCATCTAGTAGGTCGCGAAATGTCAGTGAAAATAGGTGACACCGTCTCTGAAACATTCACCACTCCCTCAGGCGTACCCCAAGAAAACCACCTAGGGCCTCTCTTATTTCTGATATAAATCAATGACGTTAATCTCTCCTTGAAGTGTTTAAATCTTTCCTACGCGGATGACTTCAAGTTGTACTTCAAAATTTGTATCCAAACTGATGCCCGATTTCTGCAACAGCAGCTTGATATTTTCGCAAATTGGTGTCAACTTAACAGAATGGTGCTAAATGCATCTAACTGCTCCATAATTACCTTCACTCGTAAACGGACCCCTATCACATTTAACTATTCGCTGCAAGGAATCAACTTGAGACGAGAAACCTGTACTAAAGATCTTGGTGTCATGCTTGATAGCAAATTGTCCTTCTGTGACCATATTTCATATATCGTTTCCAAGGCATCCAAGCAACTTGGTTTTATATTTCGAGCGACCAAGACATTTAAAAACATTCTTTGCCTAAAAGCTTTATATGTCGCTCTGGTTCGTTCTTTGCTCGAATACTCGGCGGTTGTGTGGTTACCTTTTTATCAAAATGGAGTGCAGCGTGTTGAGGCAATGCAACGGAAATTTGTTCGCTTCACTCTTCGTCATCTGCCCTGGAGAGACCCAATAAATATACCTAGCTACGAACATTGTAGCCTAATAGGCCTTGAATTGCTTAGTACTTGGCGCAATGTTTCAAAAGCTATGTTTATATCCGACTTGCTTTTGGACAATATTGACTGTCCTAGGCTTCTCAGTCAACTGAACATAAACATCAGACGAAAAACTCTTAGAACTAATAATTTTCTCATCACTTCCTCTGCAAGAACGGATTAAGGGCTCAACGAACCAATGTCAAGTATGACCAGACTATTCAACCGATGTTACACGTCCTTTGATTTTAACTTATTGTTTCTCCTAAACGTCTTTACAGTGATATTTTTAAAACTTGACCCATAATCTCCTAAATGTATTGCAACCTTATCATTATTTTAATGTGTTCAGATTGTTAATTTTAGATATATTATTTGTGTAGCTTTAAGGAATATTATATATCATTTGGATTATGTTATATCTGTTGGTACGAAAAGACGAGGAGGTTTTGCGCCCACTTGTATGTTCAGCTCAAATTGGCTTTCCCTGCTCCAATAAATAAATAAATAAAACATTACTAATATGCGTAGACAAAGATTGCCCAGCTTTTACGCTGGCGAATTGATAAAAAATCTTGATAAAATTTATGTACATTTTTATAGATATTTGAAAAATCTAATATTTTTCCCATGCCAATTTTTGTGGGTTCATCATTGCAGCGTCTAGTGAAAGCCTTGTCACGATCCCTATGCCGTTCTTCCAAGTATTCTGAGGAAATTCTACTCAGAACTTTGACAAAGTGAAGCTCAGTACTTTAACTAAATCAGGAAGTAAAATTATTGCTAACGAAATTCTGCTGGAATTTTTCTACATTCCTGTTGAGAATTACGTTAAAATCTAGCGCATAGGTTAACATGTAGTTCATTATTTTGAGGTGATTTTGTGTAAAATATTCAGTCGAAATCCTTCTCAGGATTCAAATTAACCATTTCTCAGATTTTTGACGCTATCCACACATTCTTTTGACGATAATCATTTTTAGGATTACATTGGAATACGTTTTGAGAACTCTGATGAAATCAGGAAATAGGACAGAGGTACCTCAAAACCAAGAACCGTATTCCATCCAAATCCAGTGAAATAAATGTGAACAATTTGTTCGATGCAGTAATAATTGTGCTCCATGCGAGGGGGTTCTTGATAAATAATACTACAAAATAGTAGAAACTTTATAGTTTGCGAAAATAACACATCCTGAGCAGGATTTTAGGACAAACTTTAGAGGAGATGATTTAAGTCCTAATAGACGTTGTAACGCATTGCTTCCATTTAAAGCGATATTCCATAGTATCTGCTTTACTCGACACGGATTTATAAACGTTTCGTTCTAATTTTCAAAACAATATGCTTTTCCGGGTGTTTGGTAACTCCACCGGAAATATTTATTTCTAGTGTAATGTAGTATACAAAAGCATCCAACCAATCGAGGACAATCAGAATTTATTTTAAGAGTAACATGTGGATTGTGCCCGATTGGTAGACGCATTTTGGCTTCACTATTTGAGTAACTGTTCTTACTGAACTTTAATACCGTAATAAAGTATCCAGACTAGATCCAGCATCAGTATTTACCCCTTTGGAAATATTAAGAACGCTCTTGATTGACAAAACGACGAAGCTGGAACTGGTTCAATATTGAGGTTGGGACTGAATCAAATTACCTCGCGATTGTCTTCCCTTCTCTTAGTATGAACAAAGCTAAGACAAGACGTAACAATAGGGGGGGGGGCTGTTTTTGTTCCAATTTTACGTTAGAATGGTCAAGCTCCTGATTGATTGCTTCTGACTTTTTGCATCGTTTGCAATGTTACTGCAGGGATAGCGAAATAATGTTTGGCAGTGTTGCTATATTTATGAGAAAAAGATTGTCATTACTTTTGACAAATAAAATTATTATCGTTAAAAAAGTAAAAATGACTAAATTGAACTGAAATTGTGCGGCAAAATGAAACAAGTATTTATCGTGCATTTACCGTATACGTGGTTGATTAACTTTAACAAAAAATAAGACAGAAACCACACTATAATCTAAAATTATTTAGAAAATGGCTTCACTAAACCTTACTATACACCCATGACATGGAAAAACGGTACCGTTCATCAATATAGTAGATTTAAGATACAAAATATTGCCGGCATAAAATAAATCAACAAGACTCCATTTTCATTAATGAAAATAGCAACACTGTTCGGAGGATTTCGACAGGGTAAAAATGTGCGAAAAGAAGAACGTCGAAGGAAAGATAAGAAGCCGATTGTCATGTCTTGTTCCAAACAAAGGAAGAAAACGACGTCAATATTTCATAAGGCATTATATACAATATGCTCATGTTGAGAAAATGGCATCTGAAAAATTATCTCGTACTTTATATTCCCATTTATGAACAGGATCTTGATTTATGGACCAAACAACTCAATGCCGTGTTAAATTAACCATTTTTTCCGAATAATATAACAGATTTATTAAAAAAATTGTATTTTGAACGTTTTTTGTAGATAAATGTTTTGGTCCCTTTTGAAACATCGCACTGGTTATGTGCCCTCTCCCATAATCCCTTTTCGGCGAGACGTTAGCTTATAGTGCGTGCGGGTGAGCCCTTTTGTTTACAGCAAATGATTATGTGACGTTTATTTTGATCCCTTTCTTGGTGTTGCGATGTTTTTGTTCCCTTTTCAAGTATAGTCTTTTTCATTAAGAAAAGGGCCCATAAACAAATTTTTCCGTTTTGTTGTTTGGTGTTTATGAGCCGTTAATTTTTGAGGGGAAGTGAAAGGGAACATAAGCAAAACAAGTTATTTTGCTTATGTGCCTTTTCGATAATCCATTATTTCCCCAACAGCCAGGTTTCAGAATCGGCTTATTTAAGGTATGTATAAAGCTTTGTTAGTGTCCATTTGAAGTAAGTATTAACCGGAATTGTTTACGTTTTGTTTATCGGCCCATTTGAAATGTTCTCGTCGAAAAGATCGAAATCGACAAAATGTTCGCACCTTTTAAGTCTCCTTATGAAATGTTTCAGACAATATTTCACTCATCGAAGAGTTTTGTACCGCAGCCTTCACTGTATATTGAGAGGCAGCCCGCGCTAACGCTAGTACACGCAGCCAAAACGGAAAAGTCCGCGATCTCACCCACACCCTGAGATGTAAAACTCTGGTCAAACACCCACACAAAGCCGGATGCACCCGAAGTTCCCATCGCATTTCACAACTACACTGCCCGCCGCAATAGCTATACTATGTTCATTCAAACTCGCACCGTTTGATGGTGTGCCCAAACAGTGATACGCGAAACCGAACGGCGAACTGTGAATACGGCATGAATTAGTGCGAGTTTTGCCGTCGTCGGTGCTGTTACTGGGCTACTGGATATTGTGTTTAGTTTTCAAGTGTCAAGTGCGCTGTGTGTGGATTGTTGTTTCATTCAACATTTTTTTTTCGGGACCCTATTGTTTCGCCTCCGCTTGAGGCGCTCGCACTGTTGCAAACGACGGGCGACGGAATTGTGCTGCTTATGGTGATTGTTTTTTGTTTGTTATCCGGCAAGTGGGTGGAAAACTAGAACGCAAGCAAACAGTTTTGTGCATGTTGGTGATTTTTTTTACTTGGATACGAAAAGCCTATACCCAGTGAAAACCGTGTGTTCGGGGTAAAAAGTTTTCCTCTGCAAATAGTGCTCCGTGATCCAGCCCCCGTGTCTGTGTGCAGTGGGCAAATGCCAGGGGAAGCAAGCAAAAGAAGAAAGCGAAATCGTTCGGTTTGGATTTGATTGAAGTTATTGTTTTTGTTCAATGGTGAACAGTAATTCAAGTGTTGGACGGAGCTAGATAGCATTTTGGAAGGTGAGACATTTTTGCTGGATCGCGAAAAAAGGCTTCCGATAGCGGCGGCTGACTGACAGTGGGAAGACATTTCGCGGAGAGCGAGACAATTCCTAGAAAAAAAACCGAAACAAGGAATCGTCCCGTACGGCTACGACGAGAGACTGTAATTAAATCGCCTGCGTGAGCGGGAAAGAAAGAGAGGGAGCAACACGCAGTATCCTCTTCTAGAAGTAAGTTCTGTTTTTGCCTGTTTTTACCGTCATCATCATCATCATTGTCAATTATTGTCCTTACATGGGACTTTCCAAAAAAAAAGATTATGCTCCCATCCAGCTGTTGCTTTCTCACTCAGACTCGACATTAAGGAGTGACAACAGTGATGTATCACAAACACTAACGGGATAGTAATAGTGATTTAGCATTTAGGACGGAAGGGCCTTTTGATAAATACATAACTGCAAATAGATGCTAGACGTAATTATGACACGTCCCGGGAAAATATGAAAAGGGCATTGCGATAGAAATTAGAATACATTAGTTGACCACAACCGTCTACAATTATTAGTCAACACCATTTCGGTGTCATTAGCATTCAGCAGCACCAATACCAGCGAACCGATTCTGTAATATCTTCACCGATGATGGAGTCCTCTAGGGCTGCAGCAGTGCCGTGATCTTTGCAATTGCCAAACGATGCGGGAGCACAGTCAGCGGTTAACAGATACAGAAGAGACCGCAAGAATCGCGGCATTGTCGCGTCCGGTTGGTATTGGTGTGTGCAATGACACGAGACTCTGGTTTATTGACGATGTTGATCATCAACATCATCATCATCATCGCCATCGGTGTACGTCAGACGGCTGCGTGCGTTCCGGTGTGTGTGCGTTCGTGCGTACTGCAGCCCTCTCATGGGAGTGTGTGTGCGTGCGTATACGGCAAAACCCATAGCATAGTGTAAACTGAAGGAATCGACCGAAAGTGGCAACAATAATAACAACAACTAGCAGCAACAACGAAAATGTACTAGAGGTATCACAAAGGAAACTGCTGCTGCTGCTGCATACCGTCACCGAAGGAAGGAGAAGGAATAAACGCAGCGATTATGTACCTACTTTTTTGCGCTGACTGATGGCTGACTAATCACTCTGAACACTGGCGGTGTGCGCGCCCGTGTATGTGTTGGGCAAAGCAAAAAAGAAGTGGATAGCACCATTGCATCGATAATGTGCTGGTGCCTACTGAGCTGAGGGTTCGTGAACAGTATTGCCGATTGCGTCGGCGAAAAAAAAAGTGCTGGTTGATACTAATTTTTCGCTAGAATGGCGCTTGTCGAAAACGGTTGAAAGTGGCAACAATATCGATTTCTGGAGAATTTATGCTTATACTTCAACAGTTAAATCATAGCATGTAAGAGCTTCCTAGCCAAAATATTCATGTAGGAACCTTTTTTGCTACTGGCGATTTTGCCTCAATAATCGAAACGAGGACCGCAAAGTCTGTCCTGTATTCGTAGACTGACGATTGCAATTTATTTTGAATACATTTCACGTTCCAATGAGTCAGATTTATGTCACCGGGAGCAACATTTTATTCTAATAGTAGAATGTGCGACTCAACACGATGCCGGTGCAGACTTGTGCAGCTGTAGAGTTATCAATTGGATTTGTAAAAAGCCGCGGAGACAAACGTGATGTAGGAACTTACTGTATGCGACGAAGACAGTAACTGTTCATAGTACTTGCTGAGATAGCCTAGCTTAGACACGTTTCCACGTTCCTGTCAGAGAAAGAATTTTGTATGGTTCATGTGCTATCTGGATTCTGATGGAACAAATTAAATTTGTTATGAAGAAAAAGTTGGAACCAACAAAGCCTACGGGAAAATGTTGGTAAAACAGACGGTGGACAGAACAATTAAAAAAGTGCCAAATGCAATAATTAATTGGTACCATAATTTTACCGGGAGATTTCAAATGATTGCGAGCAATACTTGTTTGTTCGTTTCCGGAACAGATCCTTCAAGGACCAAAGAAACAGAAACATCGGTGTGTGCAGACAGTTCGTCTAGACAATTGTGGACCATCCCCTCACTCAGCCTGTACCCAGAAACAACCTCCTACATCTGGACGGACTGCGTTGAAAGTCACTAAGGCTTCTCCTCGGAGGAGCTTTGCAGTATTTCAATCAGATCTGCGGGTGTGGCAGAATGCTGGATACGGTCAGTCGCGACCATGGCAGAAAAGAAATTGCTTTACCGGGTATCACTTTTTTGTGCATTTAAATTCTACAAAGACCCGCATATCGAATCGATCACGTCAGTGACTTGGAACCAGTTAGAAGTTGAATCCAAAGTAGCATCAAAATTGACACTCGTTAGATATTTAATCCAAATCTAAAAAGAGACAATTTGGTTCAGTGTATTCTTGTCATTTAGTTGTTTATATCGATGGCTCCGGTCATGTTCTTGACGAGATTTGTGTTGTTTAATAGAAGTTTAAAATATCAATCGGCTCGGAATTTGGTTTTTACCGTTATTGTGTTCTTTTGTGTCAGCAAAGGACGCAATCGAGTGAACTTCTACCACTTAAGCGCCAAAACTTTCCACCGAAAGCAGCGCCATCGGTTTTTTGTCTGCATTCTGAGATAGGCACGATTTACGGCAAATGCCTGCGTCCACTTCGCGAAGAAATCTCCTATCGAACGATGAATTTATCGAATGCATATGTTTTTGGAAAAATGTGGTACATATACAATGCAGAAAACAACTTAACAAACCGTTCTTGAGATTTCTTGCGTGACACCCACACTTTTTTGTTTGATATGCACTAACAAATGCATCGGGTGTGAGGAATCTGGATCGACTTTCAGCAAATTCTTTAAGATGAGTTTCTCATAACGACAGGCGATGTCTTGGGATTCAGTAGAATATTAATAGAATCCGTAACCTGTCACTGCTTATCGAAAAACTAGGCCAAAAAAAATCTGACTGCAGGGGATTCATATCCGTATTGATCTAGATTCAAGTAGCAGTTCATCTGGTGTACCAAGCGGGTAGCTAACACTTACCAGTCAACCGCACAAACGATCGTTTTTATCCTATTGTTGTTCCTCGATCTAGACTTCATGAAACGCAATAGACAACTTGAAGGGCGAACACCGTGACCTATGCAACCAATGAGAATGTTGTCATTTCTTATCATGGGAGACTTCAACAGGCACCACAGTGTACGGAGAAGCATAAGAGGGAACTAATTTTTCACTAACTCGCAATTACGAACGTCCAACGACCTCACCATCACTTCCAGTAGTACCTATGTTGGCCCCTGCTAAAATTTAAGAAAGCCCAACTCAATTACCCAGCTTCACAACGCAAGTAGAAAATCCATACTAAAGATTTTCTCGACAAGATCCATCCAGGTTTGACCACATGAAAGTTGTGGGCGACGTGTCAACATCTTTGAGGGGCAACGATAGCAAAGCGGATTCAACATATTGACCCGGAACGGCACACCTGGCGAGCCCCTGCAAGTTACTTAGCTATCTATTTAACTATCCTTGGACAATACGTATTGTGACTCATACCGACAATCCATTGATTTTCCTGCAGATTACAATACTCCGTACAACCATCCTAACGGGATCAGGCGCTGGACGGTACACGTGTCATATTGTCTTAACTGAAATGCTACGTTACTTCACTACCCCATAACTTAAACCAAAAACGGAAAAGTGGACGTTTCCAAACTCGTGGGAAAATGCGCTCGTGTTGTCCAGCCGAAAAAATCTATCAGGCGACGATCGGTCCAGGACTTCTTTCCCACAAGCCTTCTAAGTTGCACCGGGTAAGTTCTGGAAAGAACAAGCCAATTCGATACTTTTCCTAAAAGATAAGCAACTACAAAATGACACGTAAAGGAAGAGGTTCTAGTATATACTTTGGATCGCTCGGAGAAGCAATCGCTCAATGCCGGACCGAAGGATATCATATAGACATTGCAGTAACCGACCTGTCAAAAGCCTAGAACACTATAGCAAATGACGTCCTTAAATAGCTTCGCGACTAGAAACTACATTCAGGAGTTTCTGACAAACTGACGATTCAGAGTCGTCACTAAGGGTACAGTTTCTCATTCTTCCTCTGAACACACAGTTCCCCAGGGATCAGTTTTGTCGGTAATGCAATAAATTTCAGCTTTCGATGCGTATCTACAGGAATACATAGTTGCATGCACGCTGGCAATATCTTGTTTGTAGCGACTGACTTCCACTCCAAAAGAAGCGCAGTAGAATTTGGAAGCCGTCGCCTCCTCGCGGCACCGACCGGCCGATCACCCGAAATGATCATACACGACGTTACCGAAAGTAACCTGTCAAACTACCGGTGTTGTTCAACCGACCGTACCTGAACCTTTGAATCACACTTCCGAAAGACTACGGCATCCCTCGCAAACTGTGTACGATAAGTAGCCGACACTGCAGGAGTGATGGACTCACAATTTGTAATACAAGTCGGAGCATCATAACCAGGAAGATTCTATGCGGAATCGAGCTCACACGCTGCTTCTTAAGCTTGCTAATACGGACGATCGCTCCGTTACACAACAAATTCATACGTGCTGCTTAAGTTTTACTACCCGGTTCTTTCCGTGCAAGCTTCCACGTGCGTCGAATCGGATCTTCTTACGTTCCATTGGTTCATAATATTTGTTTTCATCAAGCGTGCTGTGGGTTTTCAGAGCAAACCACAGGAAATGATTGTTTTTTATACTGTGTTATATTTCTCCCTTACGGGAAAACGGAGAAAATGGTTTATGAAGGATAGACCCCTACGTGCCAGTCCTGTAACAAGAAGATACACTAAGGAAAGCCCTGTACAAAAACCACTAAAGTAACAAAATCAACTGCAAGCAAATCCAATACACAGTCTTCATCAAAATCAACTAAATTACAATCAATAATGCAACGAATGTCGAAGCAATAAAGTCTACGCACGATATTTCCGAGCATTATATTTCGTCTACCACCTCCAAATCAACAGCTAGTACCGTTCCTGGTAACCTTTTCAAACCAGTCAATCGTGAAAACTTATACAACACCAACAGCGAGGACAACACGGACGAAGGCGACAACCCGAGAGAAAGTACCCTAATTTAACCTCAAGCAGTAGTAGGCGACGCAGCTAATGGATCTCCGCCAAGAAAGAAGATCTCTACTCGAAGCAACAAGTCGCGCAACCAAGATACGTTGGGCACATAATTAAACTCAATTTATTTTTATGTACGCATTGTAATTATCAAAAGACCCACGGCCCCGTTTAGCTAACGCATTGAGCAATAACAAATTGAAGGTAGCGATTTGGTCACTGCTCGGGGTCTTATATGCCCGGCAGACCTTTTGTCAGGGAGTCCTAGGTGCCTCTATAAGAATTTCGAATTTTCGTTTACAAACAAAAACGAGCAACTCCTGGTAATCCTAAAGTGTTAGTTAACGGCGCCGGCCAGGCCCTAACGTAGATCGCGGAAGGAAAGGGAAGGAATGGTTAGTCCGATACTTGCTTTTGCTAGAGACCGTATATACTACTGCGCACTCCACAAGTATCACAGGAGGAGGATATTTTTGTTAGTAAAAGTATATAATTGGATCTACTTCTTCTTTACCGACGGGCAGGTGACTCCACTATCTGGACTAGATATTGATCCACCAAACTCATGGACCGGAGACCAACAGCTTTACTTCCCTTCCGAAGGAAGACGTGACCACAGATTTTTTCACCTCAGCAAATTCTCAACGACCTCGGGCTGGAAATTGAACCCACGCCAACTGGAATGAGTGGCGGTCACGCTTACCACTCAACCACCGGCGCCGTCACTCAGCGAAAGAAGAGCGGTGGCATACCTAAACCCTTTGTTACGTATATACAAATGTTTAACAAAAATTACTACTCCTATCTAGACTAACAAAATCGTTCACAAACAAAAATATATACAAAATTTTACGTAAAACGTGAACGATCATATGAAACAGTGGTAAGCATTATGTTAGAAATACACAATGCACTCTACACAGAGAGTGCGCAAAGATAGATTCATTTCCACCCAGTGCTAAATTGTTACGTCTGACGGGTAACAAATACAAAATAAACGAGGTTAAAAAAATGCTTGATGACATTTTTATAAAAATATCTGGAATGACAAAGTTTTACAAAATTATTTCACATTTTTTTTGTAAAGTTATGAAAATTTTCAATAATAGTGCCCAAGTGAGAGCCAGCATGTGAAATATACATATCGGAAACTAGAAGCGGCAGGGCCACTTTTCCTACTTAACAATCTCTAGGTAATTGCATGCCGTTTAAAGGAAAAAAACAAGAAAAAAATTACTAAATAATACTTTCAAACTTTCTGGAAATTAAATTCTATCGTATTTAGACATCTTTGAACGTCCGCTTACAACTCGAAAGGCTGTACCTTTTCCGTGATATCTTTCATCGGAATTCGAGCAAACATTTATTTATTGCGAATAAATTTATTGCTTTACCGCTAATCCAACAGCGAAACTTGAAAAAATTGGACAACATTATTGGTTTTGTTTAAGCCCTATAAATATCTATCAATATTTGCTTTGAGTTTTCACTCTTAGGTTAAGTCGATGAACTTAGCGTTGCAACTAGCAGCCGCATTTTAGTCGCTTTCTGTGGTTCATGTGAGTTTTAAAAAGGATACAACGATACAGTGAACAGCGATCAAGAGGTAATCACAGAGAGCGACTAAAATGTTGCGACTTGGATTTATAAGTCAATAAGTTGGAATTAGCGTTTCACTTTTGTTAGGAAATAAAAAAAGAGAGAGATGATCAGAAATCAGGGAAAAAGAAGTAATCAATTTAAGAGTTTTTTTTCTTACCACGAGTGCTTTCAGAACTACGCTCTGATCCACTAATTTCGGTTTGAATAAAACGATATTTTCGAAAACACCTTACGTCTTCTCTATCCAGACTGATTTGATGCGTTTATTCAAACTGTTTCCCAAATTATGGTAGGTAAAAAACCTTCAATGCCACAGAACCGGTAATAGTGGTAAGATGCCAGATCAAGAAAATGAGAGTTACTCCACATCTACAAACTTCTTGCCAGATTAGCAAATACACGATTTGATGAGCAACTATGTGCAATGTTTCGTGACTTTTTGCGTTGAAAATGCTTTACTCGGTGTAAAACTAAATTTTGAAATTCGATCCGCGTTACGAAAATGTGGCATAATTTTAAACGACAGTAGGCGCTGTTAATTGTTGATGGATTTGCGTCATTTAAATACCAATCGATTCAGAAAAGTCCAATTTTAAAATTGATTGCGACTTTAAATTGGTATTCCAACTATACACTATCAAAAAATCCGCATTATTGTAAAAACATTGTGAAAATGTAAGAAAACAGACGAAGTTTAGCATACATTTTGTTAATTATCGATGGATTTTCATGATTAGAACACCAATCGATTCAGAAAATTTCAAGTAAAAAATTGTTATCAAATTTATATGTGTATTTTATTAGCACTATTGAAAAATCCGCAAACTGCAAAAATATGGAAAACATATACAATTTCCCAAATTTGTGCAAGCCTTTCCCTAACACAGATCTCATTTCGACACTCATAAACGTCTTGCACATTTTATCGCTTGATATAAAACGGAATGTTTCTGACCATGTTCCTTCAGCGCCATGCTTACTCTGCTGGCAGAACGAGTTAGATTATCGCTACTGCTGCTGGTAGGATAGCTGTTACATCCATCTATTATTTGACACGAGCCACGGAACGTTTGTATGTGTGTATTGGAAGGATTTTTCTCGTAGTTCCAAGCGACGAAGGCGAAACAGAAGCGAGTTAGCGAATTGCTGATTTATACCGTGCGTATGAGTCGTGCAGGTAAGACTCAAAACGTTTCATAGGATTCTCGTCCCGGATCATAAGGCTTAGTTATTAGCTAATCGTCATTATTAGGACAAATTCATAACGGAAAAAGAATAATTCAGAATATTCCTTTTATTAACTTGTATTAAACTTGCGTTTGTTAATTCTGCACCTTTACCATCATAATTTAAGAAAATATTCTTCAAATTAATAATCTACAAACTACAAACCCGAAGGTTTTTGCAAAATCTTCAAGAAAATTAGTGAATGTTGCAACCCTGCCAGTAAGCGAAAGCCAAGCCAAACGGAATGGTGACAATAGTTTCATTTATCGTACAAAAGGTTAGCCTTCCAACTGCACCGAAAAGTTGATAAAAGAGATAGCCTTGTTTAAAAAATGATCGTCATGCGTGTTTGCTCTAAAGAAGATCCCTAAAGAAGATCGATGGTATTGATGCGATGAAATAAATTCGCGCATGGTGTTCGTTAATCATGGTGCATTTTTAATGTAACTGTGGTCGTCTCTTTCTACATCAAAATCAGTACGTTTAAGCATTAATTTTGGAAATCACAGGTAAAAGTCGTTTTAGAATGCATTCGTTCCTGTAACCTTCACCATTGATTGCACCCATTGTGAAGAATGATAAACGTGTGATGTCACATGAACAGATCGCTTGCCATACCGACAATATTATTACCGAAAGTTTCCGAGCTGGTTAATCTAACATCATCTCGAATATCCAATTAAGTTTCCATAGTTAGAAAAGTAATTGTTTTGAATGATTTATAATTATGATTGATATGATATGATTCAAAGAGTTTGTGATCGTAGCTGAAGTTTCGCAATAAATTGAACAATAGACGTTAGACACCTATCAAAGACGTAAATCAATGTTACGATCTGTGTATTGCAAAGTCGGAAGATTTACGCTATACTGATCAATAGTATTGTCTCGACATCCACTCGAGAGTACTTACTGTACCATACTGGGAAACACGATTTAGAAACATTTGAGTGAAAACCAATTTTTCTCCAAAATTGGGTAAAACCTCATTTGCGCGTAAAGGGCACAAATCCTATAACTAAATTAGTTATGGAATTTGTGTTTCGATGTTGTCTCATCAGAGTTTGATGCTAACTTAGTGACACGACTAAGCTAGTGCCGGATTGACACTACTTCCAAAAAAAACGGTGGCCCAACTTGTGTTCCTGAACAAACTCTTAGTCAAGCGTGAGGTCCATAGTGGAGAAATTTTTTCCCCTTAGGGGGAAATATAGCTTAGTACATCTTGCACTGGATTGCTAAGGTAAACCAAATGCTTCGATTTCACTGGTTCTCGAACTGTGTTATTCGATAGGTGATCCTTGTCGAAAAAACACTTAAACATAGCAATCCTGCCAAAGATCACCCAATACGAGTTTGAAGTGACGCATAATTTAGTCCCGTCCAGTACGATTGCCATTCAAAATCTTCGCTTGCTGGAGCTAGGGGTCCTTGAAACAGCCAACTCCATGCTTTACTAGATCTACACATGAAAAACTCGAATCTATGACAACACCGTCGATCTCAGCTGTATGAGCGGGCGTGTAGACGCAATAGTTCTTCATGAAATGCTTGTATTAGATAAAATTACTCATTTCTGAGCTTATCTGGGCGAACTTTTAAAACATATGTCGCGACGGGATATTTCTGTGCCAGTTTTTTCCCAAATATTTTGAATAAATAGCGAATTTTCTTTGATCTAGAAGAAAATCAGACGACTGACGATTCTTTTTAGCAGTGCCATGTAAGGAGAGATTATTCATACAAAGGCTAGAATCCGGCGCAAAATAAAAACTTCAAGAATACGAAGAAGTGACACAAATTACTGGATGTGATAAATTGAAAGACAAGTCTGCAGTCAAGCAAAAATGCTGTCACCTATTTTCTTTTCTTAGCAAACGGCTCAAAGAATTTGCTATAACCTTGGTTAACAAAAGATCATAAAAGCTTTTTTGCTTCATTCGCTTCTCCAAAATCATGGGTGAGTAATATTTGGGAAATAACTGGAATGTCGTGATGAAACTTGGACTGGGAACTCGAATCTAAAGATATGTACTACAATCAACAGTTGTATTTGATTCCCACCCCCTAAGTATGGTTTAGTGATTACTCTAAAAAAATCCTACTCCGAAAAAGAGGCGAATGGCCCTAAGGTTAAAATATTTGTAATCGATATAAAAAAGGGTGCCATTTCCATGTACATACTAAAGCATTTTTCAAAAGTCTAATGGAAAAGAGAGTCAAAATAAAAAAACAAAGAGGCACGAAACTGAGACTGTCAAGGGCGCCAGAAGACCACACTACCGCCTTGTGTCGAGGTACCCTACCTCTTAAACCCTAAATCCAGCCCAATAAAGGAGTGTTGGGGCCCGTTCTAAGTAATGCCATCCCCAAGGTTAAGGGATTTGACGGTATTGCAAACATCGTCAAGCATATAGCATGCATCAGTGCTACAAAACCTCTGACAGACAATTGCTTTATGATGGTTATTGCACTACACCTCGATAGTGGTGCATCGAGGAGACCGAGAGGGCTTATGCGCCTTTTTATGTGCTATGTTCTTTCATACTCTGTACCTGCACATACAAACGCTCAACCACTAATCTGTGCGAGGTGACGTGGCCGACTGGCGGGTCGATGTGGATTGACTTTTCCTGTGTGCCGTATTTGCAAACATTGTTCCACAATTTCGTCTGAGTATTTGTGACATCTGGGTCAGGGAATGGATGCGGAACTGGCGTATAATACTTCCGGTGTTCAATTTGCGCATATGGTTCTACTCATTCAGGAAGGTGGGATTGGATAAATTAGGGTATAATGAATTTACCGACGCACGTGAACCATCAACTCCCAGCCAGCACAGCGTGATGAAAATCTAACACAATGCAATTGTTGTTTATGGTAAATATACAACATTTGCTGTGTTTAGATGAGTTTGATCGCATGTTTTCTATTCTACTTCATTAGTCTGTATTTTTGCACATCTATTAGTTTGCTTTTCCATACACTTCTAATCAAGCTCTTTGTATCTTTTTTTCTTTATTCGGCAGGTTATGATTCCTTTTATCAGTATATACCTACTATACGCTATCTATACTAATATAGGTACAAACGCTCGTGGCCTTCGCGATAATACAAACCTGATCACAAACGCGATCATGCAATTGCAATAATCCATTCATACTTACGCCTGCGATTTCGCCAACACGGCTCTATCCCATTTGGTATAATGCTATTTGGCATAATGACCATTTGGCATAATGACCATTTGGCATAATAGTCATTTGGCATAATGGTCATTTGGCATAGTGCCATTTGGCATAATTCCATTTGGCGTAAGAGTAATTTGGCATATCCAATTAGCACCCCGCATTTGCTGAATGTGCGCAAACAAGGAATGTGCGTTATGGGTGCGGGGAGAATGGTGATTGACGGTCCGGGAACGATCAACCTGGTCTACAGTGCATTCGACTAGTTTATTTCGTCTTCTTTTTACTATCGAGGGGAGCACTGCACCTTCCCGCGATGCTGCGTTCCCTTTGGTGTTTGCTCTGATGAAAAGTAAATCAGAATCTCTCTAGAGAGCCGTATTGTCTAAGCTTATCGAAATTGCTGATGAGATCGACGTTGAACTGCATCCAGAAGTGATTTTAGCAGATTTGGGAAGGCTCTTATCAATGCGTTTGCCGCAGAGTTACCTGGTTCAAGGCATAATGGATTTTTTTTTTCATTTAAGCATGAACCGGTGGAAATATATCCAACAAAATCGTTATGCCAAATGGCATTATGCCATATCACATTATGCCAAATGGGGTAGAGCCCGTAGCACCTTTACACTTCCAAATGCGGTGTCAAACATTAACCCACCACTCGCGCGATCATGAAACGGTCACGTCCGGAAGTCTTTCCTCGGCCCTAACGGTCTGGGCTAATGCCTCCAGTGGAACCAATAAAATGCTCATATTCACTAAACAACACGTTGCATGGTGACATGACCTGGAACTCTAGTCATATGGGGAAACGGACTCTTCTACAATCTGTACCATACACTAAAAATTAAGCATCAGATTCACGGTCCACGCGCGATCATTCAGGAATACACGCTACATCATTATAAAATCGAAATTATACACACGACGTCACATACACGTGACAAACACGTTAATATACAAATGCTTGAGCCCTTCGTGACCATCTACGGCCCCTACCCCCGCGATCTCGTAAACATGATAACATCCCGGTGATAAAGTGAATGTCTCAGCTCCTATAAATTTTCAAACGCGGTCTCAAGCGTGAACCACGGTTTATGCCTTCAATTGGACCAATTAAAAAAAGAAAGTTCTCATATCCACTGGACACCACGTTACATGGCGACATGACCGAGGACTCTAGTGATATGGGGTAACTTACTCCCTGTCAGAATGTGAATTGTACACCGAAAACTAACTATCAGAATGAAGGTCCGCGTGACCATCCCAGAACGCACGCGTATATAGGAATGGCCACACGGTTTCAAAATCCAGTTTTGTAACACGCGAAGTCACATGCACGCGAGTACACGTGACAAACACGTTAACATACGAACGCTTAAGCCCTTCGCGATTAATAACGCGATTGCGCAAACTTAATAACACCCCGGTAATAAGAAGAACGTTTTAGCACTAACGAAGTTTCAAACGCTGTCTCAAACGCGAACCTACAAACGTCCGTTTTCGCGCGCTCATGAATCGGTCACGTCCGGAAACCATTACTCTCTATCCTAATAACTTAGGTCCATACATACAGTAGGACCAATAAAAAAATAAAGCTCATATTCCATATCACTAGAACTCTAGTGATATGGAAGATCTCACTTTCTTTTAGCATCTGAGCCGCACACCAAATATAAAGTATTAGATTAACGGTCCGCGCGCGATTATCCAAGAATACACGCGAATATGCGGAAGGCACACGGTTATAAAATAGAATTTATACACGCGAAGTTACATACACGTTAACACACGTGACATACAAACGCACACGCGGTCGAAGACGTTAACGTACAAATGCTCGAGCCATTTGCGATGATACACGCGATCGCGAATCCCTACGCCCACACATACCTGAACCGTACAATGAATATCACATACAGAATCACGGCCCGCTACAATTGGTCTAAAGCAGTGTTTTAGTGGGCGCCTTTGGCTGTCTCGTCTGCAAATTGTAGTATGTGATTCTGACGGGGAGCCCTTCCGAGAACCTAGCTCTACAGCTCCAGTAGGACAACACTCGAAAAAAAAAAAATCATTACGCATTCATCATTTTTCATCAAATTGAAGAGCGGAAAGAACAACAAACAAATGTTCGCTTTATAAAATAAACTAAGGATTGATCACAAATACGTAGGCCTAACAGGTGTTCAATAAAAATGAGAATGATTTCAATACCTTTCTTTACTTTTCAAAGTAAAGAGCGTAACTTTTTTTCGCTTCAAGAGAATTGCTCTCAGGACTCCTTAGAAATGGGTGGCATGATTCTTTTCGTTCGGGCGCTGTCAGTTCAATCGAAGATGGCGTCGAAACACTCCGCGAGCGTGTTGTACGGTTTTTCGAAACGCATGGTCATCGTGGAAAAAAAGTTTACGGTAGACCACTTTCAAGACGAAGACGTGCCTGTGAGTACAGTTTAAAGAGATTGAGTCGGAATCGGTTGTTGTATTTGAGTTGAAATCGATTCTGACTCCATTTAGAATTCCGACTGCGAAATTGTTTTAATTGGAATTCGTCTTGACTGACATTACTAATCGGGGTTACCTGCAGCATGTTTCAATGATTTTCCCATGGTTCTAAAACTGACCTATTCACACTCCGATCGCCGCTGAGTGATGTGAATTCACAGTAGAAAAATCCGATAGTGAATTATACACACTAGCGATTTACACAAGACGTCAGCAGAACATGGACGTCACGCCATCGACCCATAGTAATGAGTTGAGAATGCAATTCTCCGATACGACAAAACATCCCGTGTCGGTTATGTTATGCTGCAGGCACTACAAAAAATATGTTGATGGATATGGAGTCAATAAAGGAAGAAAAACCGATCGTGTGAACAAGTAAAGTTTCGATTGGTGATTGTTTTAAACTTTTTAAACCAATCACTAAATCCGACACAGCACTCGGGGATCCATAACCTGCCTGCCCGTTCCCGCAGCCGGCGTGTAATGTGCAACCAAATTACGCTAAACGTTTCCATCCCGAATCAATTCAGCGCCAGTTTTTGTTAAAACATTAATTTGAACTGTTTTTATGTGCGCTTCATTACAATGACTTTCGAAAAGAGCCACCTCTGCTTCCAGTTAGTTGATTCAGTTGCCGAATAGTCTACGTCTGCTTTGTCTGTGAATGTATCCGACTAATAATGGCCAATTACTACTCTATTGTTAACAAAACAATAACCACCGCTGCGAATGCAATTACAACTTGATCAAACATGTGCATAGCTGGAGTAAAAATCGAAATGCTTGGCATTCCAATGAATGTTCGAGGGGAACTTTCACCGCCGCACATTATTAGTAATCAATTGTATCATCGATTGCGAGGGGCTCTATCAGTACTAGGTACCCCTAATTCAAAGCACTCAGTGTGTCACTCCACCACCTACTCACCATCGATCGGAGAACAGTTGCAATTCGATAAATCAATAAAGTCCAATTTAGGTTCATTCAACACTGGGACTGACTGCACACGAATTGATAACAGTTTTCACAGGAAATCATCAAACGCGCGTCAAGTTACAAATTGAACTGTTATCAATATCAGTCTCTCTCTCTCTTTCTCTGTCTGTCTGTCGGTCTGGTCGGTGTCTTTCTCCCTAGTTCGATTTGTTTCGTGACTCCTTATCGTAGCTATTCTCACAAAGTGCAACATTTTTTTTCCCAGCCAACCGAACCGAGTGAAGCCGCCATGTTCGCTCCGCTTGTATCGCGCTGCGGCTTTGTCGTTGTGTGCGGCAGCACATTGCCCAGAGTCGGTATTGGTAGTAACTAGCAGCAGCAACACAGCGGAGCCTCTGCTGATAAGCACATTACAAACAATGCGCACTGCCGTTGCCGTTGGTTGGTTGCTTGGTTCGTCGGTTGATTAGTTGGTGGAGTGAAGGAAAAATCATTGAAAATTGATTTATAAGGTGTTTTGTTTCGACTCATGCCTCATACCACCCACCCCATCACCTTTCGCCGAATTCCCGATCGCTTTTGTGCCCGTATTTGTTATCGACGAGGAAAATGCAGTACATAGGTGTAGTAGACAAGAAATCGAACGTTTCTCACAAGGAGGGAGATGGCGTAACTGCGCGTCACGACGCACGAGCGACTTTTTCAATCACTTCCCAAGGGAACGGGAACCTGATAACGCGAGTCAATATTTACCAACTGCGCCGAACTGTTACCGGGTAGCTTCGTTGGGCCGCTATTGTTGCCATTCGCCACGTGATGCGCCGGCTTGGTGAGAATTTGTCTATTTGTCTATTGCATGAGTATATTTGCCATGTATACTAAGCGCAAAATTTGGTTTCGAATTTAGTCTGTCATGGTGAGTATCGATTTAAAAATTATATTCCATTCTATTCTATTCTAACCCTTACACAGCCAGTATTGAAAAGCATCCTGGAAAACACTGCAGTTATTCTTTAGTGTTTTTCTTGTCAACATTAATATTTGTAGCAAATTATAATATGTCGCAAATATTAAAACAGCCAGGCCTACGGTGCAGAGTTGTGTTTGAAGATGTTTGAATATTATACGGCAATTGAATTATTCACTTAATGAACAATTCAACCAACGAATCGTTTTGAAACTTGAATGAGGATGAAACGAGGACAACCGTACCGACCGTTTCAGATTATAGGGGGTTAGGATAAAACGTTGGGAGTGACTTGGCTCAGAAGGTTGATGTCACTCCTTTAGTCCTTTGGGATGGGACAAAGGTATTTACCTTGCCCTGGATAAAGAGCCTAGGTTAAAGCGCTTTTACTCGCCCTGGGTGAGTATCGATTTAAAAATTTACTCAAAACTAATCAATCACGGTATGGGCTTATGGAAGATTCTTAAATAATATTTTAAATAGCATGTAGGCTGGGAAAGTGCCAAGTCGTACTACCAAGAAGACTAAATACCGAAAGTATTCGATAAAATTGGAAATCACCTATTATCTCTCATTTTTGTCTTTATTTTAATTATTTCTATTTGTTGACTAACGGAGTTGGTGGTTAAGCGGTGTGACTGCTTCCCAGGGGTTTTTGGTTTAGTTCCAGTTGAAGTTGTCTGGGCTCTCGGAGGTGAAAAAACTGGTCATATACTTACCGTCTGAAGAGATTTTGAGTCGCTATCATGGGGGATTTCAACCTCATTGTGTCGTTTTTATTTTCTGTTTCAACCGACTTAACATTCGATTCTTCGATATTTTAATTCCTAAAAGGGAAAATTGGATTTAACCAATTTGCGCATTAAGGGCACAAAACCTAACTTAAATTAAGTGTTGATATTTTGCGTTTCGAATTCTTCTCGTTAGTAAGTAGCACCATCTGGGTGTCGACGATGCATCTAAACTAGTACCCAAATTAGCAATAGTTAGACACCAAAAAAAAATCCAAACAGTTCACACGACATATGTGAACATCTAAGCAACTGACTTATCCTGGGTGATGTCCCGGGATGTAAAACAGAAGCTCTGGTTTGCTTCCCGAGACATCACCCAGGATAATTCAGTTGCTTAGAAGTTCACATATGCAGTGTGAACTGTTTGGATATTTTTTTGTGTCTAACTAGTGCTAATTTGGGTACTAGTTTAGATACATCGTCGACACCCAGATGGTGCTAGTTACTGACGAGATGAATTCGAAACACAAAAAATTAACACTTGGTTCGATTCTTTCCATACACGAGCCGTATTCTCACAGTCACCTACTCACGTAACGTCACTTGCCAGTCAAGTCACTCACGGAGCGATATTCCAAGAGTTACTATAGGTTAAGTGGCTTTCAAGTGCTCCCTCGTCACTCAAAAGCCTTTTCTGAATCGCAATTTGCGATGCCACTTCACGCAAATCGCAAAACATTAATTGATACGAGTGTCATTTGAAAAAAGATGGATCGCAGATAACAGAAATTGATGATTGAAGCCATTTCGAAATTTGAAATGGCGGCTTTGTTTTTTAAAATATAAGTAGAAAGTGAAAGTGATTATTGTTGATCTTGATCTCCAACGATGGTCGCTTCTGGCAATAACAAAATATTTGTACAGTAAGTAAATAGCTATCCATATTGGTATTGGATTTTAACGTGGCTTTGTTCATAAATTTTTAACTTATACCCACAACCCACTCCTGTCCAACGTCCATATTGATGCATTTTTTTTAAAATATTTTCTGGTAGGAGGTCGGCATCATGGAATTCAAAACTACTTGAGTCATCAATCTCCGTGATCTACAAACTGTCCAATGCGCATTTTTTCCACAGCAAACATTTCCGATAGTCCCAAAATTTTGCTAAAACACACTTTTTGTTTTAGTCATCAACACCTCTTTGACACTTTTTATTAAAGTTCAGTTACTAGCGTCACTAAAAGCGACTTTAGAAATCACTGTTTCGTTTGACAATTGTCACTTTGAGTCATTTAAAGTTCAGTTACTAGCGTCACTAAAAGCGACTTTAGAAATCACTGTTTCGTTTGACAATTGTCACTTTGAGCGACTTTAGTCATTTGAGTGATTGTAAAAATCGTTTTTTTTTCACTGTCACGTCACGTCGCTAGGCGACGTAACTGAAAAACTGGTCTCAGATCAATAACGCCGATAGTCCTTCCTAATCGGTGCTCGAACATTGGACAACTGGGTGATGATATCTGCGCCTTACCTCCTGTATCAACAGACCTGACGATCTTCTTTCTCATAGAATTGTGTAGTCTAAACTCAGTGACGACTCAAAACTGATACCTGTGAAGTTAATATGCATGGGAGATGCGCATTGTTTGATTTGAGTAGGATTAAGGCTAATATTTCTTGTTATCGACCTACAATCCAAAAGTGAATTTTGTGTAGTAGCATTGATTCTGAACCATCTAACCCAGCTGAATCCATTTCGGACAGGATAACCATAAAAGGTAGACAACATTTAAGGTTTTGATTTCTTCGTTGGGTGACGCGAATCGAGGTAATATTTCTTTGAGCTGAACAAAGCAATTTTCCTTTTTATTTACGGTTTTTTTAGCCATTTAGAGAACCAATCCATAGAGCATAAAATGTACCTGGGGAATACGCATGGTTTTTGTCTAAGTGAAATGATTGCTATTGAATCATGTACTCTCGTTTCCATTTCATTTTCTAGCTTTGGCACATTGTTGGACATGGACAACTCCATAAATTTCCGGAATGGAGAACCCTGATGTAATTTGAAATCTAATTAAATTAGTTATAGAATTTATGTTTTGAGTTCGTTTCGGTTTCATCAAGCCTCATCAGCTTAATCAGAACTTCTTGGACATCGCGCAGGACTAGGAGTTTGCTCAGAAACACCTCTTGTGTTTCCATTTTTTTTTAGCTAGCCTCAATCCGGTGTTAGCTCAGTCCTGTCAATAAGTTAGTGTCAGATTCTGAGGAGACAAAGTCGAAACGCAAATTCTATAACTAGCATAAATGAGTCAAAAATATGTCCACGTTGAATTTCACATAATTTAACGATCGCAGAAAAAGTGCTTGTCTCAATTAGTGTCAGAAAAACTGCTTAAAATTTGGTGTATAAAATCACCACAGTTGATGAATCATGGATCTATGCGTATTGCCCCAAAAGTTAACAGCAGTCACCTGAATAAACAAAAAGACGTTCAAAATGGAAGTGAAATGAGTATTTCTCAAAGCACTTATAAGATAATATTGATTTCAAGAAGCATATTTCAAAAGACAAACCCATTTTTGATAATATGTAATTGTGTATTACTATCCCCGAAATATACAGACCAACTCACGTATTAAATTAGTTTATTTTCGTTCATTTTGATAGCCCTATATTCCCATATGGACTTCCTCCAGATACACGCACAACTTGAAATTGACAAGCTTCTTTGCATGCAGCTACTATGGGAGAGTTTTTTCTATCCATCAACTCATTTAATTTACTTGAAGGTTCGACAGTTGAAAAATACGCATGGAATCTAGTCACTAAGGCCTCTTCGTAGAGGTCCCAGTGCGCCCATGTCTGATTTAATATACAACGATATCTAAAGAATCATTCATCAATCATCGAAGAAGAAGTTTTCGTCATCAGATAACATTGGTTCGAATTTATTGAGTAACAAGACAGATTGCCAACTCATGCGCAATTTTGTCGGAGCAGAGAGTTACATCTAACACCTTTACTCTTTCAAACCATGAAAATGTTGGGGAAATTCCAAGTCAAGTATAGGCAAATTCTTTGTACTTAAGTATTACATCAATTTAGAGCTTCTCGGATTGTATCTGACCTGCTGCTAATTGAGAACATAGAGTTTGTTAGCGTTAAAAGTTCTAAGAAACACTGAAGATATGCCATTCCTACAACTGTAAAACATATACTACTCGACAGAAATAAATTAAACTGCGCATTTTTCTAATGTCAACCAAATTCCGAGAAGGCGATAGTCTTTCACTTACAATTTTTTGATGTTCCTTTAATTACTTTGAAATGTTCTCTATTGGTTAAATCTACTGTTCGTTTCAGGTCGATTGGCCGAAAGGATCATTTGACCGAGGGAGATTTAATTGAATGAAATTTTGCCCTTATATTTCCGTTTGATTATTTCGAAACGCTTTGTAAAATGCGTTGTATCAAGTGGAATGGAGCAGTGCTTATCGATATCGGATGGAAGAAAATACGCTTGCTTGTTGGCACGATCGATCAAATTATGTTTGAAATACAAATGTCAATCCCTGGATTATAAGTTTAAACAGCTCAAAAACTGGATAGTAAATTGCATATCATTCCCAAAAAAATAAAATAAAAATAATGTGCCTATATGTGAACCGTTCAGTATAAAGAACAGCTCATGTTGAAAATAAGGAAAGATGTCAATTTGAACCAAAATACTGTTTCATTAAATTTAGAAAATATCACGTTGAAATAGATCCAAATAACAATTGAGTATGGGCATGATGACCGTACAATTCGTAGTTGCTACTCCGTGATTGACCAGAACAAGCTAAATTGCACGGAGAGTCAATGAATTGGGCCTGGGAGTAGCTATCCATTCTCAATGTGCCCGTTTCGAGAGTTTAATACTTTGAAATGCCAATGACGGCGCCGGTCACGTCCTTACAGTCATCGGGGACGGAAAGGAATGTTAGTATAACAAAAGGTGTTGTGGAGACCGTGTATACTTCCGCTTCTCTACGTTTGGTGTGGGAAGGAGTTTTTGTTACTTGGATAGGTAAAGAGTTACACAAATCTGGATTCACCTTTATAAGTGATACGATCTATGCTACTCTCAAAAGTGTTGTCATGTGTTTATTGCTCTGGGCAGCCGGCTGCCGATAATTTATGATAGATGTATCCTTTGTTGAATTATTTTGGAAATACTCGGTTTGTAAAAAAGCAACATAAATAACAATCTCCGGACAGTCGATAGTGTTACCTATGTTTAATTGAATCAATCGACATGTGAACAATTTTATTATACCTTCTTTCTTTAACCCGAGGAAACACGACATTCCAAGGACAAAACAATTTAATGAAAAGCGATTACCTTTACTGTCTCGAAACATTTATGAAAATAGATATGATAATGTCTATGAGATTTAAAATTGCGTAATACAAGTGTTATTTGTCGTGTATTGACTTTACTATTATTATTATAAGAAATGAACCGACAATTATGTATTGGTTTCCTTCATTATATTGGAAACAATAAGAACGAAATGAAACTAATTTAATTTAATACAAAAATGTGTCGATAAAATGGAGCAAATGTAAGAAATCAAGAAGGGACTCATTGTTTAGTCCACTTTCGCGCCGGTAATCATGCTATAAATGAATGAAGAAATATGTTTTGCATGACACTCAATAATATAGTTCATGTACTACTCAAAAGTATATGAAAATACTCAATACAATGAGAACAATTATTATATTTGATTGATAATTTAATGGACCAAAAGAATACATTTGTTCTTCGTGTTGATATGACTGCCGCCAATTGGTAACTGGTTTTCAATTCTTCTCGCGAATTGTCGGTTCTTAATCCCCATACATGATTACACAGTAGAGTGAGACACGGTTGCATGAAAAAAATTAAATTTTGCTCCGAGTTACTTTCTGGGTCCCATTTAGGTTCCAGAACAACTTTGCAAATTTTAAGCTTGATCGGTGAAACTATACTTTTGCGCTTACGGTTTAAAGTTTACGTGGGATTCTAAGAGTCTCACGTAACCTCCTAAAAATAAATCGATGCCTGATTTTTATAGTAAATTTGTCAAGAAAACAATGTCTCGAACAATAATGTTTGTAAAAATATAGTTTCAGGGATTGAGCTAAGAATTTACACAATTGTTCTAGGACCCAAATGGCACCTAAAAGGTACCTGGGAACAGGAATCTAATTTTTGTCCCACCCTATTACACAGTCATCTTCCCGCTCAGACAAGACCATGCGCGTTCCCTACGCACATTAAATGCCCAGTGGACTAGTTCCCTAGTTGGTCAAATAAACAGTAAACATACAAATTAGTTATCTCAATCCAAAGAAATGTGAGCTCGATTAGCATCAACCGGCGGATACGTGATGCCTTATTATGCCATCAAATCAAAAAAACATTTAAAATTACAAACGACAAAATACGTACAAAGTTGTTTACAATAAAATAAGGTCGGAAAGAAATACTTGCATAACCGAGGTGGTTTCATTTTCAAAGATAGTAATGTTGATGAAAATCACCCAATAAAAATAGGTGATAAGGGACGCAAATGCTGACTACCCCCATTGAAATAGATCAAAATAACAATTTAATAAAGAGAGGAAAGCCATTTTAAAGTAATCATCCTGAAATTATACCAAAAACTTAATATACTCCTATGTCCTATTTCTAGCCGAAAGCAGGCTTCGCTTTTCTCTGCAATCAGAACTTATGTGCCAATAGAGTTCCATTTTTTGGGATTCATCCTCTATCTGGCGGGCAAATACTGATGAGACGAGTTTGAAACGCAAATTACTTGACTTGCTTAAGTTAGAAATTGTGTGCCGTTCGAATAACATGGTTCAATACAACGTTTTCTTAAGGAGAAATATATTACAATTAATATTGTTTCTGGCGAAGCTTTGGTACTGGATTCGTTTATTGACCCCGATCTTTTATTTCGACAGGCTTCGCAGCCCATTCAAGGACTGTATATTTGCACTACTTCTCGTTATATCCGGCACCGCGCAGGGAAGCCACCTCAGTCCGGCATTATTTCTCCACTATGTTAATGACGTCAATATTAAACTACTTCGCAGACGACATGAAGATTTTTCAACAAATACGACAAATACACACACCGAATTTTTCCGAAGCAAACTAAATAGCTTCACTACGTAGTGTGATCTAAACCCGAAGAAATGCTCAATTGTGGCGTTCGCGCGGAAACGTCATCTGATCAACAGTTTAACTACTATTTGTTCGACTCGAGCATTCAAAACCACTCTTACGTCAAAGATTTCGTTAAAAGTATCAAGATAGAGCTTCAGAAACACATAACAAAAACATTCCAAAACTATATCTTGCGCTGTAACTTGTTATAATTTTCTGTTATTTTTACTACCAGCGTGACCAGATTTATAACATAGCTTAGTGCGATAATTGTATTTTGGTATAATCTGGATATGGCATTCTGATCGGGATACCGCTAAAACACGATTTATTGCGCATTTGTCCACTCACCGCTAGAATATTGATTTACTGCTTGGAATTCGTAGTATCATAACGAGGTCAACAGAATCGAGGCCAAGGCCGCTTCATACGCTTTACTTTTCGACATCTTCCAAAGGTGTTCATCTCGTGAGAATACGCGTGACAAAACCTATTCCTTCCTACCTGAACGTTCAATACGAAACAGAAGGCATAACCAAATCTCAAATCACGCTGTGCACATATGAAGGACAGACCCCTACGTGCCGGTTTTGTAACAAGAAGATACACTACGGGAAACCATGATGTTCAAAAGCTTCTAACGAAACAACATCAACTGGAAGCGACGAAACCATCAAAAAGCCCTCATCAAAATCAACTAAAGCACAAACAACCGGAGTTACTGCTCAGACACCAGGCACAAAGGCTGGAATAACGAAACCTATGCACAGCGTGTCCAATCCATGTGATGCGCATACTACTTCTTAATCAACTCCAAGTATATGACAAAAAACACGGATGCACGTTCGTGACCCGCAGTTCCTGCATACAACTCAAACCAGCTAACCGTGAAAACCCATACCCAATAGCGAGGATAGCATGAACGAAAACGTACGGATACTCCTGCAGATGAAGCGATACTCCCTTTGAAACGTTGACTTGAATGGATTTATTTTGTGATTGAAACCCGAGACCAAAAAGGCCATCTTTGAATCTACAATCAGACTGGTCGTTCCCGTCCTTAGTAGAAAACGATAAACCAAGAGAAAGCGGACAAAGAGATCCTCAAGAAACGGCAGGTGATGCAGCTAATGGATCTCCAACAAGAAAGATGTCATTTGTCATTGGTCTACGCAATTGATCATTATTAGGTCGAACAATCCAAATATAAATCTTCATTCCATATCTTACATGTTGAAACATATTAGGCAATATCGCAAAGCATCCTAACCTAAGAATACTTAGATTTCAATGCTTAAGCATCGTTTCTAGATAGCATCTACCTATTTCGCACGGAGCAGAAAATAAAAATCGCACCACTGTAACTACCAGTGAAGTAAACATTTAATTCTACCAGTTTGTTGCTTATCCATTGTACAAACAGTACCCCCGATTGGAACGTAAAATTGAGTGAAAAAGGCCTTTCGGAAAAAAATCTTTGCGATTGACTTTGACATGTGTTTTGAAAGGTTTTAGGCTAATTTGTTTTCGAGAGTTGTCCTACTGGAGCTGTAGAGCTAGGTTCTCGGAAGGGCTCCCCGTCAGAACCACATACTACAATTCGCAGACGAGACAGGCGAATAGCGCCCACTAAAACACTGCTTTAGACCAATTGTAGCGGGGCGTGATTCTGAATGTGATATTCATTGTATGGTTCAGGTATGGGCGGGTGTAGGGACTAGCGATAGCGTGTATCATCGCGAAGGGCTCGAGCATTTGTACGCAAACGTGTTCGATCGCGTGTGCGTTTGTATGTCGCGTGTGCTAACGTGTATGTAACATCGCGTGTATTTTATAACCGTGTGTCTTTCGCATTCACGTGTTCTTAGATATTCGCGCGGACCGTGAATCTGATACTTATTTTTTCGGGTGCGATTCAGATTCTAGAAGAAAGTGGGTTCTTCCATATCACTAGAGTTCCCAGTCATGTCGCTGTAGAACGTGTGGTCTAGTTAGTGGATATGAGCTTTATTTTTTAATTGGTCCAACTGGATGTATGGCCCTAAGTTGCTAGAATGAAAAGTAAAGATTCCCGGACGTGACCGATTCATGATTTCGTGCGTTTGCAGGTTCTCGTTTGAGACCGCGTTTGTAACTTTTAAAACGTAACTACTAAAACGTTCACATAATTCATACTCTGTTGCGTTTCGGTTTCACCTCATCAGAAACCGACACTAACTTATTGTCGGAATAGATTAGCGCCGGCTTGACGCAAATCCTTTAAAACTAAAACACACTTTGTGTTTCAAACGAACGACTGATAAAACGTGATGTCCCGTTCGAGCAGAAGTTCTGTTTATGCCGATGAGACACAGTGAAGCCGAAACTTGTCTTGGCTTAGCAGGCCTATGCGAAAGCACTATGCTATATTTCACCCTAAGGAGGAAAATTTGGTAAAAACCAAAATTTCTCACTAGCGTGAAAATTTGTTGGTAAAAACCAGTCATAATTGCCGGAGTGTTATCAAGTATGCGCGATCGCGGGCATAGGTGTGCGTGGATGATCGCGAAGGGCTTAAGCGTTCGTATGTCGACATGTTTGTCGCGTGTGCTCGCGTGTATGTGACTTCGCTTGAATAAATTCGATTTTGAAACCCTGCGGCCATTCACATATTCGCGGACCGTCATTCATTTAGTTTTCGGTGTACGGATCACATTCTGACAGGGAGTGAGTTACCCCATATCACTAGAGTTCCCGGTCATGTCACCATGGAACTTTTTGCCTAGTGGATATGGGAGTTATTTTTTCTTAACTTTTAAATTTCATTTTTTTTATTAATTAATATGACTGCTGGTACCGAGGATAGAGACTTCCGAACGATCCCGACTCATGATGGCGCGAGCACGGGAGTTTGTAGATTGACGCTTTGGTAAGTTTATGAGTGCTGAGACGATCACCTTAATACAGGGGTGTAATCATGTTTGTGAGTTCGTGGGCGTAGGTTGCTTGTGAAATCGCGAGGGGCTCTAACGTTTGTACGCTGACGTGGTTTTGTAACATATTTGCGAGTGTTCCTGAATGGTCGCGCGAACCGCGAGTCTGATATAAATTTTCGGTGCGCGATTAAAATTCTGGCAGAGAGTGGGATATCGATAAGGTTCCCGGTCATGTCGCCATGAGACGTGTTGTCTAATAGGTATGAGCGTATTTCCTTAATTGGTTCAGCTGAAGGCATGGACCTAGGCTTCTAGGATCAATGATAGACTTCCTTGCGTGACCGATTCGTAATCACGTGCGTGAGGGCATTTTTGTAGGTTCCCACTTGAGACCGCGATTGAGAATGTGTGAGTGTTAAGACGCTCGCTATCACCAACGTTGCTGACCGAGCTGAAAGCGGGTGTGGATGGCAGTATAGGACTCAAAAAGAAGAAATAAAAGACAATATATGAGAGACGTAATAGATTAGACAGGCACAAGATACAGCTTAAGTTATGATCATCACGTGAAAGACTCAATTATCTATTTGTTACTGGTTAATTGTTGGTTATTAGCTGATAAATAGAGGAAAGGTATAGAACAGAAAAAGGCTCATATCAGCCCTCTCGGCATCCTCGATACATCACTATCGAGGCGTATTGTAATCAACATTTTGAAGCGGGCTTCTTATATAAATCAAATCCTGAGTAGTCATAATGATTGGTGGATTATTAATATGAGAACTAATTAACCTCTAGTAGTAGAACTTGGTGTAAATAGAAACTAAAAAGAGCGAAGGTATTTAGATAACTATATTGAATCTATTGATGTTTACAATACCGTCAATCCCATCAACCTTCGAGAGGGGTTTTGAAAGTTTTTAGGCTAAATTACATTGAAAATAAAACATCGAATTTGAAGTCCCACTTTGTCACTTTAGCCTTGGTTTGCCAGATTAAAGCCACTGAAACACCCTTCTCGGCAATGGCTGCTCACACCAATACCCTCGGCTCGAATTTCGATTTGGCGGCATATTTAGTTTCATCTGATGTTGCTTTAATATTGTCAGTGTAATTGCCATCCTTTCCACTTAATTTATGGTGCAAAAATGTGCGCCGGCATTGCATTATCACTCATATGAGCAAACGAGTTTGGATAATTAACCACTTCTATAACAAAAACTCACTGTTGTCTGTGGAGATGGAGAACTTTTCGACTCATGTTTCCTGGAAAAGTTGGACAATCGGACAAGCTTCTTCTTGTGTGGGTGAGTGAGAATTACAGTACATGGAAGTACGATTCTCCGTACAAAATGATGAATCTTCACCGAGCCGAGTGTTTACGGTGAAGTGTACGGCAGCAAATTCGTATTTTTCGAGTTGTTTCTCAGTATATTGCGGTGCCCGCTCGCGCTTATGATAATTTTCTTCAAAACAAAGGAAGATAGCAGAACTTGAAATGATAAATTTTGCGTGATTGTGCAGTCTTGTTTATGACACTTGACAGAACATTTTTAAATTTTTATATTCCGGCTTTTTGGCCACATTGAAAATAGTTCCACTCCAGATTGGCTAGGCTTTGAACACTTGAACAATTTTTTTTGTACTCAGTCATCCAAACAGGTTTGCGAAATGTAGCTTATACAATATTTAACGACTAATAACAACAACTGCGCAATTTAAGGTGCAGAAGGAATACAGTTAAGTGTTCCCGAACAGATGCCAAACAAACTCATGTTAGAACTAGAATTCGCACTGGAGCTTAAACTGGTGGATGTCGTACATATACAATTCCACCACGTGCATAGTTCAGTTCTAACAGGGTTCAATAAGTTAGTCGAAGCAGAAAACTTCATTAGACAGAACAACATACATGCTCATATATGGACGATAACTCAGTCGAAGTTCGACTGCACGAGCTGGCACAGTGTAGGGTAAATGTACTATAATTCGCCCCCCTAAAACATTTGTTTGCAGAAAAACTTTAAATTTCAACAATTTTGAATTGCTCTAACTAATTTTATTTTATCATTCTCATCACGTATCATATAGTATCCAATAATCCTGAATAAAAGTGATTTCAAACATTAAATTAACGAAAAAAGAACAATATTCTAAATCAAGATGTGTTTCAATTTTCGTCCCCCTAAATTTAATCTTCGCCCCCCTCTTGCTCTATTCTTCGCCCCCGTGCGCCCACACACAATTTCACGACTTTTATCATGCTACAATATCACAGAATTGGTAATAGAGAAAAGATTAGACAAATCCAGATTATATTTTCAAAAACTAACTATCAAACAAATAATACGTTAACTTACAAGCTCTTGTATTTATAGTCTTGTTATGTTGTGTTGTGTTGCGAAACGAGCGAGAAGCACTCCAAGTTCGTTCGTTCGCGAGCGTGTACGAAATATGATATGCCCATGATCGCATATTTGTCCCGTCTTCTATGGGATTTCCTATCTTTATGGGACTGATTTGCGGTCATGTGCAGAGCATGCCTAGCGCTCTTCATCGTTCGCGACTTGGTGAAGCAAAATCTCGAGCGGGAATCCTCGCAAGAAACCCAAGCTTTCATCTAGTATGTAGGGCATATCCAGGAAGCTTTTCTCGCAAAGTCTCGTGTGCTTTGTTATCTCGCAAGCGAGAAATGCGTTGAAGAGCACTCGCGAGTGTCGATGCACGAAGAGCATGGACTACTAATGGCATATTCGTTTTGGACAGTGCACTACACCGGTGTAGTCGGTGTTACACTCATTCAAACTTGGGTGTAATCAGTCTATCTCTTTCTTTGCACTACACCGGTGTAGCACCAAGAAAACACGAAAACGCCATAAGAGTGTTCTCGATATTTCGCGCGAACAAGGAAGGCGATGTACGCGCCAACGAAAGAGAATAGCAAAAACGAACAAACCATTCGTTAACTAAATAGCATTATTAGAAAAATACTCTAAATGCTAGAAAAATCAAGACACCCAAGGCTTCTCACTATATTTTCGTAACTGCACAGGATTAAAAATTTATTTGGAATTATCAACTGATATTCTTTGTGTAAATCATGAATGAAACAGATATATTTTTTGGTAGTTTGCTTGGAGCAACAATTTCAATTTCTTTCAAATATTTCGAATATGCCCAAAATGACTACAGATGCTTACTTAAATTAAAAGGATATATGTGTAGATACGAAACAATAACTATTCTTTAGTCTTTCTTATCGTTATACGCAAAACTACTCCATGTGCAATGGAATACCCAATACACATGAGACAATTATACGTAGAGTGGCAGTATAAGTTCTTAAGAATGTTTTTCCAAATTATTATAAATATCCAAGTAGTAGAACCAACATTATAGCGTATTTCATTATTCCCTAATGAGGTCTCGGGTATATACTAGAAACTTTGCACGTGATTATCTCGAAATCATGGTTTCCAAAAACGTCTTTGCTGTGACTACGATTGCCGAAAATGTTTTCAACCGATGTCTCTTAGACAAAACGCGCTTTTGTGAAAATGGTTATAACTTCGACAATTAGGGTGGATGTACCAATAGTCGCATACTCAAGGAAAACTTTGGCTAAAAATCGATGAATAGACCTATGGGCAATGTTAAAACATTAAACAAAAGCTTTCAATCCCTACTTCATAGGAAAAATATAAAGATTGTTTAATAACCAATTTATGTATTCAAAACCGCTTGTACTACTATAGGAACACATGTACCAATAGTGATGCAATCGCTAATTTCTGGTCCTATTGTTGCAAATCCCATTGATTTCTTATGGGACTTGCAACTATAGGTACACTATGTCAACTATAGGTGCAAGGAAGCACTTATTCAAAGAACATCAACTTTTTAAAAGTTTTTTTTTAGCAAATTTCAAGGATACCAGTTTTATTGTTGCATAATTTTAGGGCGATGAATCGATAAAAAAATATTTGTTGATGATTGGTACCTTAGTTAGACGTATAACCCACTACTGAAACTATTGGTGCACCTCAACTATAGGAGCACCCACCCTATTAGTATTTATTCATGTTCACAAGTGGGTTTTGCAAAATAGACATTGTACTACGCTAGACGTATGATAAGTATTTGATATAAATAAGGCTACATACCTTCATAAAATTTCAAATTTTTCCCTTTTGTCCTGCACCTCAATATAAAAAATCCCTTAATCACAGACAGAAACTCCGTTGTATTTGTTTTCATTAAGGCTTTCCAAACGAATTAATTTTTCGCTTGTTTCTCTATAAACTATCAAAAAAATGAATGGAGAGGTTGTATTTTGATAGGTTTTGTCTTCCTTACAGAGAAAGCCTAGAAACCTGCTCGGTGCTGTTTAGAATCCGCACATCATGAATGTACATTCGTAAAACATCAAACATTACGTTTGTAAAATGTTTTCTAATTATAATTGATATAGTTTAATTGAATTGTTAATAACATATTTAAGAAATCGAAAACAACTGCGCTGGATTCAAAGATAGATTGCAGAATCTGATTATCTTCACTGCAACTGAATAGGCAGAGAGCAGTCTTGTGGCGCTCTTATTTTTCCAGTATATAAAAAAGGTACTTTCGTTTAGTTACCAAGTAGTTATAGATATTGACCTTAGAAAGAGTGAATAGCTCTGTAAATAGCGAAAAGCGAAGCGAAAACAGGTTATGGTATTTTAGAAAATTGTCTATTTCAGCCGTCTATATTACTTTCGAGAACATCAGAAATCGCTTGAAGCTCCATAATAGAAGTTATGGTGAAAAAACTGTTTTTGAGGGGCCTTTCACAAACAACGCCCTGTATCACGAAAACCAAGAGCTTCCTGGTAAGTTTCTCTACAACTTAATTGAAGTGAGTATTTTTCTATCTAAATTATTGAAGAAAATAAATTTCGTAACTAACTATTAAGAGGATTAGTCAACGATCCGATGTGATTGAAAGAAAGAGCGTTTTATTTCAAGAAATTTCCTCAAAGACTTCACATAACTAAAATCAATAGTCTACTTTGTGACCACTGTGGAACGGGGCGAAGATAGAAACCCATACGAAGAAAAGAACGCTATATGGGATTTCGCCAGGGGCGAAGATTAGAATTGAGTTTCATCTTGCGTTAATTTTCGCCACTTTTGAAAATTGTTCAAACTTAATTAAAGAAAGATAATAATCGCGGATGTGCGTTTACATGTATTCCTGCAATGCTTAAAAACATTACTATTGAATATTCTAACGCTTACTCACAAAATTTATATAACTTTCCCCGCGATAAAAAATTGTCACCATTTTTAGTTTTCAGGAAAATAAGTGCTCTACAGGTACTACTTTATTTACGACTAAAAATACGTTATGAAATATTTTTGTTGAAAATAGGGCAGTTTTCACATTTTATTCGACTTAGTTTGTTTTTCAGTAATAGTCGAAAGCAGAGTTCCAGATCGTAAAGCAGATAGAATTATTTATAATTGTTCTGCAAGGGGGGCGAAAATTAGGGAGGGGGCGAAGAATGATACTTCTACCCTACTACTGAATAGTTACATTGTAAACCTCTTTTCGTAATACAGGGTGGTGGAATTTGGTACAAATTATATTTGGAGAAACCCGGGAATATTCCGACAAAGCTCGTGTGGTGATAATGTGGTTTGATAAGCCTAGGTTTTCCTACCTGACCATTCCAAACATACTTGATAAAGCACCGTAGGGTTACTTTAACAAATCATGATGCTAATTAATATTCTCAACTCTTGTGAGCAACCCAAATCTCATTCACATACGTGTGGGAATGTTAAGATTATTATATTCATCTGATCAAAACTATTCTTGAAATATGCAAAATATCTACAAAACACAATACTGTTTTTCGATGTCCTATTCCTGGACCACAGCCATATTTAATTTAAGTTCACTGTAAAAAAACACCTAATATTCGAATTGTTTCCAAAATTAGAAGATTCTTCACCAAAAAGCCACGACACCCTACCAATTGTCCAACCGTCAATACCGCACCATACTTAAAATTTTCCTTTTTTTTCTTTCTTCTAGCTCGTCCACCAATGATCGATGACGAATGATCCACGCGCACTACACTCTACACTCGTCCGCGCGGCTCCTACCGCGACAAGAACCACCCCAGTACCAACACTCCAACCAAGTGACGACGCCACCGCCGACGACGATGAAGAAGTGAGTTCACGCGATTGGAATTCAACCAAGATCTGTTGCTTGTTGGTTGTGTAGTGTCCTCGTCAGCAAGCAGCCCAGCAGCGGGCACGAGTGAAACAAACTTGCTCTCCTTCCTCCAGCAGGGGGAAACGGTGCACGAAACCGGCGCGCGATCGCCGCAGTCCCGAAAATTACGTCTGTACGTGTGAACAACAAGATTGTGTCGACCTTCCCTGTGCGCAATAAACGGCCTCATCAAAGTCAACGATCTTTGTAATGTAAAAACTTGGAAAATAATTACACAGCAAGCTGTGCCGTTAGGTCGCGCCGTTCCGTTCTTATCTCGACGACGGCGACCGATGTCGGTCATCATCCGTTAACTGCTTCCAGACCAGGGTATTCGTGCAAAATTAAGTTATCGGTGTGTCTTTGTGTGCTCCAGTGTCGTCAGCAACTACAATTGCTTCATTGTTCAATTAGCCTACTACTAGCCGTTTCATCGTAGTATCTCTCCGATGTGCGTGTGTTTGTATGTGTTTTCGATGTGTCCGCTGGTTTCTCCTGGCAGTTGTCATTAGTAGTAAGAAGGAAAAACAAAGCAGCAGTTTAGTAATCACCATCGCTGAGCGAGTATAATCATTTCCAGAAAATATAAAGCAAAAGAAATTTTGTTATGATTAAGGGAAGCACATCATAACCGAGATAATAATTGGTGGCGTCGCGCGCTGAATCAGAAAAGCGAAGAAAAACCGACAACAACAACAACAACACGGCAACAACGGCCGGAGGAAGGCGATAAAGGCGGTGGTGGTTGTGTGATTCTCCAGTCGCGTTCCGAAGAAAGTGCGTCCGTTTGACGGCGAACGGTGGGTGCTGAAACCCGTGCGCGGAAGATCCCACGGAACCGGTGCGGGGGGCGAGCTAGCTCAAGTGTGCTCAAGTAGTAATTTCTTTCGCCCATTTATTTCTCGTTTCGTTTTATTTTTCGATGATTTTGTAATGATCAGTTGAGAGCGCCAGTGGAAAAAGATCAGAGCAAAAATTCAGTGTTTCCAGTGTTTGTGTGAGCGTGCGTGTATTTTTTTCTTCTGTGAGCTGTTGTATTAGCTTGGTGAGCGTGCCCCACCAGTGGAAAAGAAGGTGAAAATCGAGGGCGAAAATCGTGCGGAAATTTCTCCCAAAGTTTTTTGTTTGTTATTTGTTTTAATATCTGCGTGTGCGCGCAGTAAGTCGCCGTTCGCGGGTGCATTTTGGCAAGGCGGCCAATAAACGAAGCAGCAGAAGCACAGCCAGTCGAGTTGTAAACAAAAATTGGATCAAAATGCGCGAATTCAAGGTCGTTGTACTGGGTTCCGGTGGGGTTGGCAAATCGGCCCTCACCGTGCAGTTTGTGTCCGGTTGCTTCATCGAGAAGTACGACCCGACGATCGAGGATTTCTACCGGAAAGAGATTGAGGTGAGTTGGGGGCGGGTTTTGTTTGTGTGTATGTTTTTTTTTCTTGATCGGTGTTGATCGTAGCTGAAGTCATGCGTAAGCGATGGCGATTAGTTGTGAGTTATGATTGTATGATTACTTGCTTCCGGTTGTCGCTTCAATTGGCTATCGATGTTTGACGGGTGATCGCCAAGTCATACCCTTTAAATAACGTATTAGTATGCGATGTTAACGTCGTACGTTATGTTGTTTTGATAACAAAACCATCTCAAAATAATAGTAGTAACATATTAAAGCTGTGAGACAATTTTCCCAAATTTAACCCTTAAACCGTCCCGGAAAAAGGGTCGTAGTTGTACTTACAATTATATCTTTTTTGTTTTTAAGAACTTATAAAACTATAAGGGGAGTATTAAATTTTATTTTTTGTGTTTCGAATTCATCTCGTCAGTAACTAGCACCATTTGGGTGTGTAGTTAGACGATGTATCTAAACTAGTACCCAAGTTAGCACTAGTTAGACACAAAAAAAATCCAAACAGTTCGCACGACACATGTGAACGTTCAAAGCAACTGACTTGTCCCGAGCGATGTCGCGGGAAGGGGAGTATTGCTTAACTACCCTTTTGGCTCGTAAGATTATTTGCTCTATAAATATTACCAAACGACATTTCGAAACGAATATCGCTTCACATCGATGATAAATAAGATTTCCAGTAGACCGAAATTGTAATGGGGGGGGGGGTTTGATTGTGCTTCAACTTACTGCCTATAAATGTATATATGTTTTACTGCCTATAAATGTATATAAGTCCCACAATGAAAAATTGCAAGTCTAGGAAAACGCTATTCAAGATGTACATTTGCATTGCACCTCATGGATGGGCAACCATGTACTGGTATTTTTCTTGATATTTTCCAAACAAAACTGGTAGTTTTATTTGTGCATTGTATATCAAAGATGATTCAAAATGTAATCCAACAAATAAGTCATTTTTAACAAAAAAAAGTCATATGGGACTCTTTTGCTTTTATGAACATTTTAGCAGTGTGTTATCTTTGAGAAAGATTTTTAGAGGCATTCACCCCTTCTTTTTATCTTAGTCACCGAATCGATTATTTAACCAAACTATACTACCTATTATCGCAGTCCCATGTAGACAGAAAATCCCATAGAACATGGGACTGACTTGCGATTATGAGCAGTATTTCGTGATCCGAAATTGCTTTCTCAAATATTAGGATTGATCATTCTATCCAGCTAAATTGTATAAGAACTTTTCAAGAATTTTTTTTCCGAAGATACATTTTAATTGCTACGATTTTTGAGATATAGGGCGTTATTTTTCAAGAGCTTTTAAAAACAGTTTTTTATCATAAGTTATTTTATAAAAATTTTCAAAACTCTTAATGTTTTTGTTAAGTTATACAGGCTGCACAATGTTGGCTAAAACGGAAACTCGCTATCGCTTGTAATTGTATAACTGCAGAGCTATACACGTTTTTCGATTGAGAACAGCTCATTGTCCAAAATCGACAATATTTTAAAGGGGAAACCATTCTGTGAGTAAAAGAAAATATCAGTGAACAATTTTAAGTGTACAAAATTTCGAACGTTCAAGGATGGCTTTTACTGAAATGCTAAATAAATTACAAAACTACGTCTTGTTGCCAAAATTCATAGTCCTAGGCGCTATCAAGAAGCCTCCGTTCTTGCACTTTGGGACGTCTATGTGGTAGTGTTTAAATGAAACTGTTTTGTTTTTGTTTCAGTGTCGAAATGTTCAGCTAGAGACTGATACCCGTAGAGTTGAATATGTAGAGAAAATGAGCATTGTTAGATCTGAGCCGGTTGATGGTTAATGTTTCATGTTTCCTGTCAATGTGTGAACAATTGATTAAATGGGAGAATTAGGGACAGAAACACGTGGTTCATTTATGTAGTTTATCCCCAATAAGTAGGGTTGCTTCTGGCTTTGTGGCTTTCGACTGGCATGGTTGGTTCAGGCTCTGTGGCTTTTGACTGGCATGTTCTTTTTTCATTGGTGCGAAAGGCTGCATAGTTGAATTTGTTCCCACTTACAAGTCAGTAGATGAAAGTGGATCAATTCTTTTGACTTCGACTGTAAAGATTGGATCAGGAAAAGACTGCAGGTCGGTCACATAAAGAATAGCTAATTGATAGATGTTTTTGATAGTCTTGCTAGTACAATAACACTGGCTCTTGGAATTTAGTGATTCGTCAGTTTGCCTGAATATGGAAAAATATGGTCCCTCAAAATGAGCCGAGAGCCACTTAACAACACTTTTCTGCAGTCTTATCAGCTTGCTAAAAATCCTACCATTAATCGATATGATCTTTTAATAGGCTGAATTTAATTTAACATGCATTTGCACTTTTTGAATAATTTGTTTTAAACGCACGGAATAAAATACTATTCGTCAATTCACGAAAAAAAAATATTTTGCAAAATGTACCATTCAAGACAATCATGAATAATGAATCACGTTTTCACTAACCTATGCATGTTTTTATAAAATGAGTTCACGCCCCAAAAATGCACGGCGTCACATTTGAATGTTTGATTGAGAACATGTTCAACAAATTGAATCTGAGTGAACATGTCTCAAACCACTCAGACCAAACAATGCGTATATCCTTCGCATCTGCTCTTCGAACTCCATTTGATGTGATCTCCAGTCATTTTACCCTATCTATTCAATACGTTTTGTTATGAACTCTTTTTGGTAATATTTTTTCATCGTCATCCAAAATATCCTAAATGGCTATACCGTATCATAGGTGATGTGTGATAACTTTTTTTTGGGGCGGTGACGATCGATTGTAGGAGACATTGCGGGTTGCTAAGTCCTATTCTTAGGTACTGAGTATGTAACAGTGACCACGAAAAAGTGTTGTGAGTTTGTGATGACGCCATCCCAGTTGCTCGATGGTGGAGTAGTTAACGCATCCAACTGTAGAGTGGGAGATTGCGGGCTCAATTCCTGCTCGATACAATGAAGACCCGTTTTTATCAGCTTCTTTGTGAATTTTAGGCTGATAAAACGGGTAAATTGACAAAATCGGGACATATATTTGTTTTCTTTTTAAGGAACCGAAGCCCTTAAAATACTCTTTCTTGGTCCCTAGATATAGTCTCATCGACCTTTTTGATTATTTAGTTTAAATTTCCCTTAAGGGAGTCTGACAGTGCAAAATTTAAAAAACTGTAAATTTAATTTTTGTATATTTCGAATCTGTACGATAAGAAAATTATGCTCATGAAAGGATTTACTCAAATTCAACTTGGTTTGTCTGCTAGAGCCCATCAAACCACCAACTATAAATTTTCATATGAAGCTGATAAAATCGTGGGTAGATAAAATCGGGTCTTTCTTGTATATCTTTTCTTAGTGTATCCAATCAAAAAGTGAACTTTCATCATATTCTTTTTCATCGTTCCGGCCATTCTTTTTTCTGGTTATTTTCCATTGGGTAAAAACCTAGGAAAAAAGGAAATAACATGATACGCCCAACTAATGAATTGTGTAACTTTTTGTTCATCAAATAATTGTTATTGATTTTGGGTAGTATCGCTGCAACCTTCCAATCTTTTGACATATCTATATCAAATAGTCTTTTTGCGTTCTGCGCAAGTTCCTATACCTTCTGACTTTTTATGGTATCCAACAGATCGAGATGGCGTGTTAAACGAAAGCAATTATATGAAAAAATCAACCCAGAGGCAGGATTCGAACCTGCAACCCTTGGGACTCCGGTCCAATGCACAAACCCTTTTGCTATCCCAGCTAAAGGATTTAAGAAACAATTCACTGATGTTTTATTTTGAGAAAGATTACAGGTAATATGGCTTCACCTAAAAAAAGATCGCTGGTGTACGTTTGTATGTTAACGTGTTTGTCGCGGGCGCTAGCATGTATGTAAATTCGCGTGCGTAAATTCTATTTTATAACCTTGTGTCCATTCACATATCCGCGTATGGTCTTGTATGATCGCGTAGGCTGTGAACTTATACTCAATCAAGTGCGGGTCAAATGCTACAAAAGAGTGAGTTCTTTCATATCACTAGTGTTACCGGTCATGCCGCTATCGAGCTTGTCGTCTAATGGATCTGACCGTAAGTTTTTTGATTGGTCCAACCGAAAGCATGGACCCAGGCTTCTAGGGTCGAGAGTAGAGACTACTAGTTCTAAAACGAGCACTTAGTAACCAGGGCGTTATCATTTTTGCGAGATCGCGGGCGTAGGCCTGCATGGATGATCGCGAAGGGCTCAAGCGTTTGTATGTTAAAGTGCTGAATGCAATAGAATTAACCTAGGTTATTGATGCGATAGTGGTGGAAACCGAATTTGTTTGTTGAACATGAGGCTTGATGACTCCTGATGTATCAAGATATCAGGCTCAATTACTGATCAATCTAGAATGTTCCGGATAAACACCTCTTGATTTCCTTAGGCTAGTGGCAGGCAACTTTGGATAAAGGGTCTGATGTGGATGATATAACTCGGCTGGACTCTGCATTGCCACTAGTCCAGTCACTTCCCACCTTAGCAGGTAGTACTACCGATTCACTGGTCAGGCGGGAGGAGTCTTACAGAGTACTGTCGGAAATGGAAGCTATTTGCGTCAAAGACTGAACCAATCCGTTTTTTGTTATGAGTCAAACTGTCTTCAAACTGAACCAATCCGTTTTTTGTTATGAGTCAAAATATTAATTATCTTCAAGATAGAACGTACAGCTTACATCTTTGTGGGGTTATGAGGTGGGACCGTCAGCAAAAGAAACTATTCACCATAAAATCAGCATGGGTGTCATTTGAAAGGGGGATAGGCAGTGGAAAACGGAAATTGATGATTGACGCCATTTTGAAAATTACGATGGCGATTTTCGATTGTCACAAAATAGCGAAAACCATCATCAATATGGGTGTGATTTAAGGGAGTGGCCAGTAGAAGACGAAAATTGGTGATGGACGTCATTTTGAAAGCCAAGATGGCAGCTTCCGGTTCCCACAAAACACTGTAAACCTTCAACAGGTGAGGTGTTGGCAAGACATGAGGGAAATTGATACTTGACGTCATTTCGAAATCCAAGATAGCGGCCTCCGATTACTACAAAATACTGAAAACCATCATCATTGGGACGAATTGATCTTCGTTAACGAAAATATACTTCAAGTTGATGGGGAATGCTGCCGTTATTCTAAATTCTAAATATCTTGACAATTTCTAGTGCTAGACTTGATTTTACAAAATTCATTATTTTAAATGTAGCTTTTTTAATTCACCCGCATTTTATAATTACGGCATGTACAAAACATATTTGTGAAATCGTTATACGGATTATGGCATGTACACAACATATTTGCGAAATCGTTAAATTTTAAAATAATCCCATAGGAAAGGGGCATGTGACGTCATCGTTTTTCATTTCGCTCTCTCTATTTGACATGTACACCATTATACAGAATAAGGCTCCAACTGTTTATTTATCACACTGTCTGTGGAAACTAAACGGCCACTTGCAGAGGCCAGTTCTTCGAATCAAATATTGAATTATAAAAAAAACATTCACTTGCTGACAATCGTCAGTTATTTGGACACCCCCAATATTGTCAGCTTTACATCAATATCCATTTGATGAGCTCTAGCAGTCGCGATCTGATTTATTTTATGATTTTTGGCGCCAACTCTTTTTGTTGTATGTTAACTTGAAACCGCCAAGTACGATTCTAAATTGACGTCAATTATCTGTTTCTGTCAATTCAAACCGATATTGATGATGATTCCCACTGTTTTGTAGTAACCGCCAACCGCCATCTTAATTGTCAAAATTGACTGAATCATTAAGTTCTGTCTTCTACTGACCACCTCTTTTAAAATGACATCCATATTGATAGTGGTTTTCACTGTTGTGGGGTAACCAGAAGCAGCCATTTTAGTTTTCCAAAACGGCGTCATTCAGTAATTTCCGTCTTCCACTGACTACTCCCTTTCAAAGGACTCTCGTATCGATGATGGTTTTCACTGGGACAACCAGCAGCAGCCAACTTGGTTTTCTAAAATGGCGTCAATCATCAATTTCCGTCTTCTACTGACCACCCCCTATTAAACTATATTCTAGTAAACTATACTGGTCTTATAATTCACGGTCGTCAACCCGGTTGTCTTAAGTATTGAAATTTCGTCACCCGCAAGACCGAAATCCAAATAAGAAATTAGCATCTATCTTATATATATTTTCTTGGTCCAAAAAGGGGTTAGTATTCTATGCCGTTGCGGTCGTGAATATTTTGTCGAACCTACTTTTGCCTTAGGATGTGATAAATAAACTATTTTTGAACAAAATTGTAACCCATTCTTTCTCTCAGTCTCTAACGTATTCTTCGTAACGGAGTTCACTTCTCCGAATTGCAACATGCAATTTTAAAGATTTTTTTTTTGCAATTTCCAACGGGGAAACAGTTCTGTTTTTCCCATTGAATACCACCAAAAAAAGTCTTAAATAAAATATTGGTACTTACGTCAAAGCCCCAAAAAAATTAATTAAGTTTTTATTGACTGCATTGCTAGCAAGTAGTGCGGAATCGTCGGATTTTCCCATCGTTGGTATACTCGGGGATGTTGACTCTAACGCTCACACATGTTTTGGAGTGCTTTGTAAAATGAATATTCTTGCCTGGACGTTATTAATACCTACTGTGTTGTCGAGGTGATGAAATTGAATATAGATTACTTTCTTAAACCTCAGCTCCAATTTCATCGACAGAAATTACTCCACATCTCGAAAGCTCGGTCTAATACGAAATGGTTTGGAATCAACAGCAATTGTATTTTACTGTAGCACCACGTTTTGCTGCTGAGACTTACCCATCTCGATAGATCACCACGGCAAGAATAAAAATGACGGTGTACTTTGTTCTTCAGAAAATGCGCCCGCAAGACAAAGGTAACTATTTTGGTAGTTCGCTTACTGCTGGCTCGGGTAAAAGCAGAAAGTGGACCGATTACCCAGGCCATGGTAGTCGGTGTTTAGAAACATACTTATTATGAAACTTATTAGATAAATCCGTAGATAATTTAACATTCGCTACATATATATACACGGAAAAAAATTGTTTCCAAAATCTTGAATGTGCTATAAATTCTGGAACAACCACATTTTTACGTGACCAAAACAGGGCCATGAACAAAATAATTGTAATTTATTTATTACTGGTTTTAACCTTCACCCATGAACAAAAGTCATGGCTTTTATAATTATGTTCAATTTACTTTCCGTAACGCCCGCGTAACGCTTTCATTAGTGGAAACATTTGTTTTTGTTTTGTGAACTTAGGGATCATCCATAAATGACGTAGCATTATGTGGGGGAGGGCTACGATGGGGGAGGGGGGGGGTGTTAAAAATCACTCAAAAAATGCTACGTCATTTATGGATCATCCCTTAAGTCATATTTTCCGTCATGTTATTACCAAATTGATTTTCTGTACATGAACCAGTATACAACTTTAACCCATTATATCCTAGCGTATGAAATTTCATACGCAGAACTGTCCATCGTTTAACGCGTATTTACTGCAGAATTTTGGCATCTAACTGCTTTATTATTGCACTAATGGGATCACTACACCTCATATTTCATTGTGAAACAAGACAACTGCCATTTTATTATAATTTTGTTTACATTTTTGAACCGTGTATAGTTGGGGCAAATGGCGGCTGAAGAGTAAGCAATACATTTAATTGAATTTTATTGTTGGAATTCCTGCTAATAATTCCATTATGTGACAAAACGTTTCTACAGATGTAAAAGAAGTGTTGTCTATCAGAAAATCCGAAGAAATATGTCAAACAACTTAAAATTTGTTGTTTTTATTTAAGCGCGCGAAATTTTTTGCACGAGAAATTTTCATTCTCAAAACCATTTTAGGCGGTGATTTTATTTTTCCCATAATCTTTGATACATTTTTTGGTGGAATTGAAGATATCTTTGCATTTGGCTCACTTTTTGAAACCCCTGGGTTATAATGGGTTAAGAACATTATTCATAAAACCAACGGTTAACTTATGATGTTATTCATAGATTTAGGAACATTAGTTCACAAAATCATAAGTCTGGATACTTTCTCGTGAACCATTTCTCGAAACTCGGAAGTTTATACATGAATCCATACAATCATCGTGAACTAATTCATGATTCTCTCAATATATTAGTCACGATCCAATATCCGTGCTCGAGAAATAGTTCACAAAATCATTAAATATTATTCATGTATTCGTGAACTGGTTCATGATTCTTAATATAATAGTCCCGACGTACCATTCGTGGTCGTGAAATAGTTCACGAAATCGTGAAATATTATTCATATGTTCGTGAACTGCTTCATGATCCCTAGTACAAACAAATATAGCAGCTTCTACAACGACGGCGCCGGTGGTTGAGTGGTAAGCGTGACTACCACTCATTCCAGTTGGTATAGGTTCAACCCCAACCGAGGTCGTTGAAATTTTTCTGAGGTGAAAAAATCTGTGGCCACGCCTTCCTTCAGAAGGGAAGAAAAGCCGTTGGTTCCCGGTCCATGAGTTGATGGATCGATATCTAATCCAGATAGTGGAGTCACCTCTCTGGCGTCGGTAAAGAAGATGTAAAATCCAACTTCTATACTCACTAACAAATATCTCCTCCTCCCGTGAAACTTCTGGAGTGCGCAGTAGTATATACGGCCTCTAGCAAAAGCAAGTATCGTACTAACTATTCCTTCCCTTTCCTTCCGCGATCTACGTTCGGGCCTGGCCGGCGCCGGTATTGATCAATAAAACACTTTAGGATTAGCAGGAGTTGCACATTGTAATATGTTTTGCTATTCCCAAATATAATTATCTACTGATTCCCTGTGCAACTTCAGCTAGTCCAGATCGATAACGAAGTAGCAGCCAAGGGTGGTCGCACAGGCTCAAGCTCAAGCCTAGTATACTAGTCACGATTTGCCATTCGCGTTCATGAACTATTTCACGAAATCATATAATATTCATGTATTCGTGAACTGGAACACGATTCCTAGTATAATAGCCACGATTTACCATTCGTGGTCGTGCAATAATTCACAAAATCATAAAATATTTTTCATGTATTCGTGAACTGGTTCATGATTCCTAGTACAACAGTCACGACTGACTGATTCGTACACGTAAAATATTTCACAAAATCATGCAATATTATTCATGAAATTGGTAAACTAGTTCATGATTTCTAGTACTTTATCAAGGATTTATCTTGTGTGCTTGTGATATTTAGAACATATCCCTAATCATTTTCAATTTCAGGCAACATGGTCATGAATTTTTCACGGGAACTATTACTGGTAGAATCATTTTTGTTCCATGAAATGTCATATATGTCCAGCTGCTAGGGACCAGCAAGAGGCACGAGCCTTATAAATAAGAAAACTATTACGACCTAGAACATCGTCATTCATTTGATAAGGTTCAGTGATGTCTCGACAGAAAAAGAACACAGCGCTGAGCACCAAAAATACATTACAGAGCCACAAATCGTGTTCGTGATATTGTTCATTGAACAAGATCCTGCTTAATAAAACTGCTGATGTCATGAACATCAATCACATCACTCCACATGTCAAATTCGGAAGTAAGCTCTAGAATAAAATATCATGATAACGTGCAAATAAATTACGAAAATCGTGACTAAGATCCTAAAATCAAGAATATAAATCATACTATACGTGACAAAAATATCAAAAATCAGGAATAAGATTCTTAAATCATGAGTATAAAACACATTACTCGTGATTAAAATATCAAAAATCGTGACTAAGATCCTGAATTCATGAACATAAATCACTTCTCGTGACTAAAATATCACGATAGCGCGAATAGAAATTATGAAAACCATAACAAAGATTCTGAAATCATGAATATAAATCACATTACTCATACAAACATCGTGACTAGTATTCTAAAATCATGAACACTACTCATGACTAAAATACCACGAAATAGAAATTACGAAAATCGTGACTAGGATCTTGCAATCGTATTCATAAATCATGCTACCCTGACAGAAAAATCCGATAGCAAACTCATGAATAAAATATCACGGTAACAGGACCATGGACAAAATCATGGCTTTTATAATTATGTTCAATTTCCCTTCAGTAACGCCCGCGTATCGCTTTTAATAGTGGAAATATTTATTTTTTGTTTTGTGAACTTAAGTCACGTTTTCCGCCATGTCATTACCAAATCTATTTTCTGTACGTGAACTAGTACACAACTTTAAGAATATTATTCATAAAACCACAGGTTGAATTATTATGTTATTCTTCGATTTAGAATGGGTACTTTCTCATGAATTATTTCACGAAACTCAGAACTTTAATCATGAATCCGTACAACCTTCGTGAACTTATTCATGATTCTTAATACATTAGTCACGATCCAATATCCGTGCTGGAGAGCTAGTTTACAAAATCATCAAATATTATTCATGTATTCGTGAACTAGAACATAATTTCTAGTATAATAGCCACGATTCACCATTCGTGTTCGTGAAATAGTTCACAAAATCATAGAATATTATTCATGTATTCATGAACTGAAAGTCACGACTTACCATTCGTGCCTGTGAAATAGTTCGCGAAATCATACAATAATTTTCATATATTAGTAAACTGGTTCATGATTCCTAGTATAATAGTCACGACATACCATTCGTGTTCGTGAAATAGTTCACAAAATCATCAAATATTATGTATTCGTGAACTGGTTTATGAAGCCTAGTACAATAGTCACAAATGATCATTCGTGCACGTAAAATATTTCACAAATCTTGAAATATTATTCATGTGTTCGAGAACTACTTCTTGATTCTTAGTACTTGACCTATCTTGCATGCTAGTGATATTTAGAAGATATCCCTAATCATTTTCAATTTCTTGCAACATAGTTATGAAAATTTCACGGGAACTATTTCACAAAATCTAGAGTATTATTCGTACAATCATTTTTGATTCCTTGCACTATTCCATGAAATGTCATATATGTCAAGCAGCTAGCGACCAGCAAGAGGCGCGAGCAGTAGATATAAGAAAACTATTAGGACCTAGAACATCGTTACTCATTTGATAAAGTTCAGTGTGATGTCTCGACAGAAAAAGAAAACTGCGCTGAGCACCAACAATACATTATAGAGCCGCAAATCTTGTTCGTGATGTAGAAGTTAATCCAAGATGAAAATAAAGAAAATGATCTACCGCTTATTGTACCGTCTGAACAATATGGTTAACATGTTGCTCGTTTGGCAAGTGAGCATCGACTGATACAAAACGAGCACGTATAAATAATTTTTTTCCGTCGTTTTCAAAGGACTTTATAAAAATTCGTTCTATTTTTAGTCGTCGTGAAATTGATTACACATATGCCCTTACACGGAAAAAATGTTCCAAAAATCGTGAATACAGTGCCGTGTAGTCTGGAATAAGATCCCGCTTATTACTCACACATTTTTGTTATGTTACGAATATCATAATAAAACCGCAGGTGTCATGAACATTATTGGTCATATCACTCCACGTGTCGAATTCGCAAGTAAGCTTTAGAATTTAATATCATGATAACGTGCAAATAAATACGAAAATCGTAACTAAGATCCTTAAATGAATATAAATCATATATTTCGTGATAAAAATATCAAAAATTGTGGCCAAGATCCTGAAATCACGAACACAAATCACTCCACTCGTGACTAAAATATCACGATAACGTGAACCGAAATTATGAAACTGGTGACTAAGATCCTGATATCATGAATATAAAGCACATTACTCGTGATTTGAATATCAAAAATCATGCATAATATCCTGAATTCATGAATATAAATCACTCTACTCGTGACTAAAATATCACGATAACGTGTATAGAAATTATGAAAACCGTGACAAAGATCCTCAAATCATGAATATACATCACATAACTCACACAAAAATCATGACTATTACCCTGAAATCATGAGCATAAATCACTCCACTCATGACTAAAATACCACGATATAGAAATTACGAAAATCGTGACTAAGATGCTGTAATCATGAGCATAATTCACGCTACTCTAAAAGAAAAATCCAATAGTAAACTCATGAATAAAATATTACGGTTACTTGATGTGAAATCACAAAAATCGCGTATAAGCTCCTGCAATCATGAACATTGTTTAACTGTCGGCTGTGTATTCCCAAATTGTGAACAAAGATCACAACAAAAACTAAAAATGTCCAGGGAACAACCGCAGTAACCCTACCAAACAGTCGAATGTAACGCCATGTATATATTAGACGGGAACTAGTTTTTTGGAAACACAAATAGTGTCACGAATACGAGGTTTATTATTCATAGCTTCAGGAACTTGGTCATGGTTTTCGTAAATCCTTCAGTTCACGAAATCGTGATCTTGTTTTCATGAATTTATGAACAGATTTTTTTCCCCTTAGATTTCGTATATTGGACACGGCTCAATGAGTTACAGTAACTTAACCGTGGATCTTTTAATATTTACAATATGTAAATAAATATAAATTATATTGAATCGGATCTTGTGTCCGAGATTCGCTACTTCGAGTAAAGATCCCTTAGTTGTGTCGGTTCTGATTGCTTGGGAGCAGTCTCTCCACTTGATAGCTTTGTTTGCTTATACCACTGGCGTGGGGAATGTTTAGTTGGCGGACTGTAGGTAGGAACGGTTTGTTTATTTGCTACACTGCTGCTGCTAACTCAAAAATCCGTTTAGGGATCATCCATAAATGACGTAGCATTATATGGGGAGGGGGGAGTTTTGTATTTTGTGATGATGTGTGACGACAGGGGGGAGGGAGTCATGCCATGCTACGTAGCTTTTTTAAAGGCGAATAGGAGTTGACCTGATGTCACGACAACCTTGCCCGGTTCATCTATTTATGGATGATCCCTTAAAATCGTTTAAAAGAGCTCATGGGGAAACTGGGGAGGTCGATTTCGGATAATTTTTACGGGGCCTGATATATACATGGTTCCTAATCAAATTACGTTTTGAATTCAGTAACTGCTGATCTGAATTACACAGGTATTTAGATTTTTACTAAGAAAATGTAAATATTGACATATTGCAACTTGGTACTCGTAGGTTATCCACGTTGTTTGAGTGTATGAAGTAGTTTGACAAATTACAATGAACCGATCGAACATATCCCTATGCAAATTAGAACCAAGAACGAAGCTATTGCTGGTCTTGTATCTGCAGAGCTGAGAGCTTGATAAAATACACAGATATTAAATTATTATTAAACATTTCGATTATCAGTAAGGATCGTAGGAATTTTTCAACCATTATAAATATTCTATCAAAAAGTGACAACAGTCGCACACCTATGACATTTTAAACCACTTCAAACGCCACTGTTTTTATCAAGCATGTTTCGGTAACAAATAAAAGGATAGGTAAATCCCCGAAATGCACGTTTCGCATTCCTAGTCGATCACAAAACAAAATCGCCATCGTAAATGATGAACGAACAGGAAATTCTAGAAGCAGATACATTCATTCCATCTGCCGATACTCCTAGCAAAACCTTTATAGGTTTTTTTTCGGACCACATTGACGTATCCAGTGATGGTGAAAAATAATCTGACCCGACTAATGATACGGCTATGGATTTCCCAACACACACACTCACGCTTATGGCCCCGACAGGTATTGTTCGTCATGCAACCTTCGTGATGCATGCAAGCGCGCCAAACAACAACAACACAAGCGCCCCACGCGTCTGATCTCGTCGTCAGAGCTCCTAGGCGCTTTGGAATTTCACGCGCGTGCTAAAAATAGCTTCGCTTACCGGACGGGGAAAATCAATAGTTAACTAGGCGGTGGGGGTTTTCGGGACGGATGCTGTTGAAGCTAAACCAACTGCCACTAAAAGCGAAGAAAGCATATTTTATTATTTGCTCTCTGAATGTGAAAGATTATTAAGTTCGCCGAAAATTGCTTTCAATTTGTCGAAACTTTTCCTAGTTGATCGCAGAGATAATATCTTTATTATCTGTTCGCCGCCGACGCTATCGGATACCAAATTATTAACACGTTTCGCATCCGTATCACAACGGAAAGGCGAAGAAAACAAACGACACATTGAAACTTTTTACGGAAGCAGCATATCACTGTCTCTAACTTCTTACCAGAGCCGTAAATTTGTTCAAGTGCTCGGAGCCGAGCAGGGGAGGGAGTGATCCTGCCGTAAATTTAGCATAAAAACTTTTTAGTCGTTTTTCCAATCTCCACCCGCCACCCCATCGAAATAAGTCTTTCTCGGATGGATGGTAGAGTTGTGGAAGCTTTTGTGTTTTTTCGTTGTGCATATTCAATCTAAAAATAACATGCCCTGCCAGCTGTCTGATCAGTATACCTACCTCGGGTATTGGTTGGAGGTCTAAACAAAAATAAGCCAACAAGTCGTCCTGCATCCCCCAACCACACACCGGAGGAGAAGAAAAAAACCGTATGTCAGCTTCAGATGATTTCCAGTGAGTGAAAACATTCATACATCAGGTAGGTCGGTAGTTGATCGTTGCCCCCCTCGTTTTGCCTTTCGGATGTTTAGTGAGAGGAAAGTTTTTGACATGCCATCCGGACCCCGAAATTGCGTCGTCGTCGTCGTCAGTGTCGTCGTATGTCGATGTAAAGTGATGGAGAAACTTCCTTCCGAGATGCAACGTGGCGGCTCTGTGTCGGAGGTAAATGCCGTAAAAGGATTAAACTTTTCACGACAGCCTGATGATGACGGTGATGCTGGGTGGGTGTGTGTATGTGTCGGGCAAGAAGGATCAGGAAATAGATTAAACACCCTTTGGCGATGATGAATTAGTTTTTTTTTGGTCGTTGTGGTTCGGAAGCTCTTCGGATGGTGGAACCAAAGAAATGTGCCAACGTTGAATATATGTTATGGCGTGTCAATTGTGGGATTTCCGGTGGTTGTGTGTTAACGTTTGGGTTTTTTTTTGTTTCTTCTTTATACAGCATAGGATGGGGATTGACCGGAGGAACAGTTGGAAGGAAATATTGGCAGATCGTTCTTTGTTGGTTGCTTGTTCTCTTGGGAAATGCGTGTTTGAAATTGGAATGTTAACGAAGAAAATGGTAGACTAGGGACACGAACACTGTACTGCTTAGGGAATGGTTATAAAATAACGACTGGTTATTCGAAAAGTGACAGTTGATGGAAACGATAGTTTATTTCTTACTTCATATTCCTTTGCGACGGTTTTTTTCCGACATTCTTTTTGGAATTATCCGCTTTAACTATACAAAAAAGCAAATTTTCCTTCCATCAATTTCGCTGAAGACCGACCGCCAAAATCACCATACCATCCCTGCAACCGAACATCATCAACTCGTTCGCAATGGATCATCAATTTCCGCGACTTGTTGAACATTTCGTAAAGCCCATAAAGTGTACCACCATTCATTTCATAGTTACTCAAGCATGTGACCATAGCCTTGCTCTTTTTTTTCGCTGCTGACTTTTCCCCTGCGTTTTCCGCACATCATCGCACAACACAAAAATCGATCGAACTTCACACGGATGGGGGAGGTCCTTCACTTTTTGCGGTGCGGATCGTGGCGTCATTGGTCGGTCGGTCGGTTGGTCGGTTGCCCGGCATTGTAACGGAAGCCTAGCAGCACCCACCAACATCACACACACCAAACAGAAACAGCACTTCCAATATGCGCTTTGTTAGAGTATTGAGTGTTTTAAAAAGCCAGTCATTCTCCTTCTTCGGCAGTTTTGTTGTCGGATGGGTAATAGCATAACTTTATTATGATTGACATTTTTGTACGTAAAGGATGGAGTTTAAAAATAATATGGGATGTTTGTACGGTTTTTCTGCTCTGCTTCCTGTGTACATACAGTTTGCTCTACAATTTTTCGAAAACTTGTAGGAAGGTAAACAAGAGTTTTTTGATTAGATATTTATAGCCACTTTTTGTACTATCTGACTAGAAGTATGTACAACAATTTTGTAACTAATTCCGTAGAATGTACAACTACTGAAAATAAAGGAAAAAGTGGGTTTTGTGAACGCATGAGTTTATCTGCGCCATGATTAGTCCGTACAATTCGACCAAGCGAGCGTTGCTAGGACTGCCCCTTTGTCATCCAATTAACAGCGACTCACGTATAAAACATGAACAATAAGAAAAAAAAATGGGCAGGTAATGTCTGTAGAATACACTTTATTTTTTTCGGGGCCTGATATATTAATGGTTCCAAATCAAATTGCGTTTCGAATTCAATAACTGATGATCTAAATTACATAGGTATTTACATTTTTGCTAAGAAAATGTAAATATTGACGTATTGTAACTTGTTACTCGTATGTTATCCACGTTGTTTGAGTGTAAGAAGTAATTTGACCAATACCAATGAACGGGTCGAACATATCCCTAACGAATGCAAATTAGAACCAAGAACGGAGCTATTTCTGGTCTTGTATCCGCAGAACTGGGAACTTGGTAAAATGCACAGAAATTAAATTATATTATTAAACATTTCGATTATCAGTAAGGATCGGAGGAAGGCTGTTAATACGAATGCTGCAATTTTCACTTTCTTTCTTTCATTTTCTGAAAGGTTTTATTAAAGTAAGTTATTTCGGTATTTCTAATGTAAAGACCGAAATAACGTTACACGTATCACGAATTTTCTACTGTAACCGAATAAATTATTCCACTATCATAAAAAGTCCTTTCCAGGGTTATCGTATGAAAATCTATATGTTCGAAAATGTTTGAATATTTTAGATTTCGATGTACGTAAACCGAAAAAAAGCGTTTTAGTACAACCTTTCAAAAGATAATCAAAATTCCCTACCCTAGGTTAAGGGGTTTGACGGTATCGCAAACATCATCAAGCATATTGCTTGAATCAGTGCTGAAGAACCTCTGCAGAAAATTGCATTTAGATGGTTATTACATTACACCTCGATAGTGGTGCATCGAGGAGACCGGAGGGCTTTTACATTTTGTGTTTTTTTCATACGCCTGTGCGCATTGGTGTGGCTGACTGGCGGGTCGACGTGGATTAATTTTTGCTGAGGGCCGTGTTTGCATGCATTGTTCCAGAGTTTAATAGCGGTGTTGGTAGGCGGGGCTCATAGTGGGAATCATTGTGTGTCCATTTATCGGTCGAAATCGTCATCGTGCACAAGCTAATAAAAACAAAGAAAAAACCTAAGTCTATTAGTGGTGTTTTGTAATAATTGTAATCTTTGATACTAGTGTATAATTGTTATGTGCTAGTCGTATGTCTATCTGTGTATGTCTTCGTCTGAGTATTTGTGACAGCTGGATCAGGGGATGCATGCAGAACTGGCGTATATGATAGACTCTACCGGTGTTCAATTTGTGTTAGGATTAAGGAAATAAGCAATAAATTAAGGAATAATTAATTTACCGATGCAAGTGAATCATCCATCCCTGGCCAGCATGGTAAAATTCTAACAGAATGCAATTGTCGTTAATGGTAAATAAATATCATTTGCTGCATTTATACAAGTTAAAGTAGTTTGATTGCATGTTACATGTGTTCTTCTTTATTAGCCTGATTTTGTTGTATTTGTATTAGTTTGCTTTTCCACTACTCATGTATATCAAAAATAGCATCGGACAATTTATACACTTTTCTAAATAATCTCTTTGCATATTTGTTCTTTTTCCGCCATGTTATGATTCCTTTTATTACTATATCCTAAATTAGATTCATACTAACACTTACTAACGCAATAAATTGCATATTCGCTCATATGCGTACAAACGCTCGTGGCCCTCGCGATAGCATAAACCTGGTCACAAACGCGAACATGCAATTGCAATCATCAACACATACTTTCGTCCGCGATTTCGCCAACATTGAAACATCCTGGTAATTAAGCGAACGTTGTAGCACCTATAAACTTACACACGCGGTCTTAAGCATTACCCAATCGCTCGCGGGATCATGAATAAGTCACGTCCGGAAGTCTTAACTCTTGGTCTTAGCAGTCTAGATTAATGCCTTCAATCACAAAAATGACGCTCGTATTCACTCATATTCAAATGACAACACATGGCGACATGACCGGGAACTATAGTGATATGGGGAAACTGACTCTCCTCTAGCACTTGTACCATACACCATGATGATATTTCAAGAATACACGCGAATATGCGAATAACTACATGATTATAAAATCGAATTAATGCACGCGAAGTCACATACACGCGACAAACACGTTAACATACAAATGCTTGAGCCCTTCGCGACCATCCACGCAAACTACACCAGCAATCGCGCAAAATATGATAACATCCCGGTGATAAGGCGAACGTCTCGGCGCTTAAAAATTTTCAAACGCGGTCCCATACGAGAACCTAGAAGCTCCCGCGCTCGCACGATCATGAATCGGTCACTTCCGTAAGTCTGTATTCTTGGTACTAGTAGTCTAGGTCAATGCCTTCATATCTACTGGACAACACGTTCCATAGCGACATGACCGGGAACTCTAGTGATATGGGGTATCTCACTCCCTGTCAGAATGTGAACCGTGCACCGAGGACTGAATATCATTATGACGGTCCCCTTGACCATTCAAGAAAGCACGCGAATATGCGAATGACCACATAATTACAAAATCCAATTTATACATGCAAAGTCACATGCACACGCGACAAACACGTTTACATACGAACGCTTAAGCTCTTCGTGATCACCCACACACACCTACGCCCGCGATCGCGCAAACTTGATAACACCCCGGCGATAAGGTAAACTTTTTAGTACTTATGAAATCTCAAACGCAAATCTACCTGTGGCAGCCGCGTCAGTTTTTGAACGTTAATATCTCTTATTATACTCAACAGAATGATTTGATGGATCATGTCATTTTGACGAAAATATGTTCAGCAATGTGGTATTAAAATTTAGAGCATGTATTAATAACGAAAAAACTGTGCTTGAAAAATCTTTCGAAAATACTCGGAAATGGTGAAAATTTTCAGTTCATCTCGATCAGAGCCGTCAATATGGTGCACCAGCTGAAAACTTAAACGATGAAAAATTTTAAATATAGTTACGCTACAGACTTGTTCATATTATCATTCATATTTGGCTGCTTGGTCGAACGGAGGGCTGTACAATACTGAGAAGGAAATATTTGTGAGCTGTACACGGCTGGTGGATGAATCAGTTTGTGTCGTGACGTACTACTAGCAGATGCCATTATTTTCTTTACCGCGCGAAAAAACCAATTTTAAATCAGCAGACCGAAGCTCGTTCGTACTGGTTTCCGTTAATTTCATGCACCGAGCCGCAAATCTTGAATTGGTAGACCACTTGTCAGATGTCCGGAGACTGTCAACACCGGTAGAAAAGGTGATTATTAGGATTTGTCTCCGTGGATTTATTTGTGCAGCTCCGTGCTAGTAACCAGGACCAATTGGAACATATCCCACCCGGAGCGCTATCAAACCACTCCAAATAATTAAATGTGAAAGTATTTCTTCGACAACAATTACCCTCTCGCAGGTTGATGGGATTGACGGTATTGTAAACATCATCAAGCCACAATATATTCAATAGAGTTATCTAAATATAAGGACCTTCGCTCTTTTTAGTTTTTATTTGCACCAAGTTCTACTACTAGAAGTTAATTAGTTCTCATGTTAATATTCCACCAAACATTATGACTACTGAGGATTTGATTTATATAAGAAGCCCGCTTCAAGATGTTGATTACAATACGCCTCGATAGTGGTGTGTCGGGGAGGCCGGGAGGGCTGATATGAGCCTTTTGTCTGTTCTATACCTTTCCTCTATTCACCAGCTCATAACCAACAATCAACCAGTAACAAATAGATAATTGAGAAAGGATGTGCTATGTGTGGTGATTGGCTATTCAAGTAGTAGTAGTGTTTGAAGTACTAATGTATGTCTCATGTGATGATCATAACTTCAGCTGTATCTTGTACCTATCTAATCTATTACGTCTCTCATATATTGTCTTTTATTTCTTCTTTTCGAGTCCTATACTGCCATTCTACACCCGCCTTCAGCTGGGTCAACAAAGATGGTGATAGTGAACGTCTTAACACTCACACATTCTCAAACGCGGTCTCAGCGGGAACCTACAAAAATGCCATCGTGCACGCGATTACGAATCGGTCATGTCCGAAAGTCTATCCTTGATCCTAGAAGCCTAGGTCCATGCCTTCAGCTGGACCATTTAAGAAAATACGCCCATACCTATTAGACAACACGTCTCATGGCGACATGACCGGGAACCCTATCGATATAAACGATCCCACTCTCTGCCAGAATTCAAACCGCGCACTGAAAATTTAATATCAGACTCATGGTTCGCGCAACCATTCAAGAACATACGTTACAAAATCACGTCAGCGCACAAACGTTAGAGCCCCTCGCGATTTTCCAAGCAACATACGAACTCGCAAACATGATTACACCCCGGTGATAAGGTGAAAATCTCAGCACTCATAAACTTACCAACACGATCTCAAGTGTCAACCTACAAACTCCCGCGCTCGCGCCATCATGAATCGGGATCGTCCGGAAGTATCTATCCTCGGTACAAACAATCTAGGTCCTTGTTAATTATTAAAAAAATAATAAAATTGAAAAATAACTACCATATCCACTAGACAAAACGTTCCATGGCGACATGACCGGAAACTCTAGTGATATGGGGTAACTCTCTCCCTGTCAGAATGTGATCCGTACACCGAAAACTAAAGATCAGAATGACGGTCCGCGAATATATGAATCGCCGCAGGGTTTCAAAATCGAATTTATACATGCGAAGTCACATACACGCGACAAACACGTCAACATACGAACGCTTAAGCCCTTCGCGATCATCTACGCACACCTATGCCCGCGATCGCGTAAACTTGATAACACTGCGGCAATTGTGTGAACGTTTTAGTACTTACGAAGTTACAAACGCGATCTCAAACGCCAACCCGCAAATGCGCGATCATGAATCGGTCACGTCCGGAAATCTTTAACCTTCATTCTAGCAATTTAGGTCTATACATTCAGTTGGACCAATCAAAAAAAAAAAATAAAGCTCATATCCACTAGACCACGCGTTCTACGACGACATGATTGGGAACTCTAATGATATGGAAGAACCCACTTCCTTCTGGAATCTGAACCGTACACAAAAAATTAAGTATCAGATTCACGGTCCGCGCGCGATTATTCTAGAACACACGCGAATATGCGAAAGGCACACGGTTATGAAATAGAATTTATGCACGCGAAGTTACACGTTAGCACACGCGACATACAAACGCACACGCGATCGAGCACATTAACGTACAAATGTTCGAGCCCTTCGCGATGATACACGCGATTCCCTACGCCCGCACATGCCTGAATCGTACAATGAATATCACATTCAGAATCACGGCCCGCTACAATTGGCCTATTGCAGTGTTTTATTGGGCGACATTGCCTGTCTCGTCTGCAAATTGTAGTATGTGATTCTGACGGGGAGCCCTTCCGAGAACCTAGCTCTACAGCTCCAGTAGGACAACTCTCGAAAAAAAAAAAAGTATTTCTTCGACAACAATTGTTTGTGAAAAACGTTAATATAGAAGCCTTCAATCGACCCAAAAAACAGTAAGAAATCAGAAGCATCTAACGAGAATCGAAGCCAACAAAACGGTTATTTTCAGGACCACCATCATTTTTATGAAAAAATAATTTGAAATATTCCTCGCCCAAATCACCTTTTATCCGAAAATTCCCAATTAGTATCAACACATTTGAAGTACGGGCTCCTTATGTATTCTGCATCTCTCTGGTTATGTCGCACACATTATCCATTCATCTTTTTTACCCGAACCTGTATGTGGTGGTTAAATTGTCGGTCAGATACTGAACCAACTTATTTTTGCTGCATAATGAATCGTTACCTTCTGAAGATTTGAAAATGGTTGTATCATGCTGTGTCAGAAATGAACTTCTATTCATAAACGGCAGTAATGTAAATGTCCGTCACATGATTTAGGTTATCTCAAATCTCCGTATACTCAATACAGGGAATCGCCCAACATTTGCACGATCTGGCAGGCAAGAGGTGTTAGATGTAACTTTCTGCTCCGACAGTATTACATGAGATAGCAAACGAGCTCGTATCTTCGATACCTTATTGGTTGAAAAATGCGGAAATGCCGTCAACTATTTCGTTTCACTTACGCAGGCCCGTAACGTGCTGTAGTCCGGGTTGGCGTCCGCAATAAACTCCGGCGCGGAGATGTTGATCTGCTTTATAAACTTAGTAAGGATAAGTCACAAAATAAGTCAGGATAAACAGGCCTCCGCCTAGGGCGCCAGAAGACAACGCTACGACCCTGAATGCTTGAAGATGGATTTTCGACTAAACTGATTATGCTGATTCGAGTGAAAGTGAATTCAACATGGCTCGAAGGTGTCATAACAAAATCTGATTAGCTAAGGGTTCTGTTCAACGCGAAATGAGATCTCCCATGCTCTTTGGCTTTGTGGCCGACATCGACATCCTTGGCCTTGATCGCAGAGCAATGAAGAGGGCTTATGTGTCATAAACTCAAAGTTGCAAAAATCAGACTGACTATAAACTCTGACAAGGCAAAGTACATGGTAGCTAGTAGAAAGCAATGCAGTGTAATAACGATGTTAGCCGCAAGGTAAAAAGACGTTGCGGTTGCGAATAGACTCTCTATGGTTTGGGTAGTCAGTTTGTCTATACACGCACACCAAACTTGCTCTATACAAATCGCTGACACTCCCTGTTGCTCTTTACGGAACGTTAATAATTTATGAAGTGGATGTGATTTCACATATTAATTCTTTAAGTTGAAACAATAATTAGAATAACTAAAATTACATTTTAAAGAATTTGTTGTGAACATTTTAATTTGAAATGACATTCATAATCATATTCTATTAGAAAAAGACTTTAAAATTTTTAAAAATGTGTTCTTGAAAGCATGGAAATTCCTAAATCGAACACAACTACACAATTTCCTTTAAATCGGGGAGGGTCAAGTTTTATGGCTTTGTCGTGAAATCCCTCTTTACGTTTCCATGAAATATAAACATTGTAGCCACGTTCGAAAACCGAAGAGAAATTTTGAGCGTCGACATTTTACCAAAAACTTATTCCAAGGATAAACGAATTTCATTACACTGTTCATCCGATAGCATTATCGACAAAAATTAAAGATAGGCACGATTAGTTTACCATCATGATTTGCTGAGTTACTAATACCACATCGTGAGAACTTGTCAAACTGAGAACCTGAACATACGAATTCATCATCGTTGCGCGTCGCCGTGCAATAACACATCTGTCAGTATGCAACACTGCCATGTTCTCTGGTCGAGTTTTGAGTAGAGCAAAAGTTGAAGTTGCGCTGTGGTGCTGCGAATGACTTCTTCGCTGTCCTCGTCGTCGTCGTCAGAGTGTGGAATGGAAGTTGTGCCGTCCGGCTCACGTGGTTGCTTTGCTGCAAGAAGACCACGTTTACTCTTCATACGTGGAAAGCATAGCGGGGAGCGAAATTGTGTAATGTTTTTTTCGGTTATTAAATTAATATATTTTACTTTGATTAAATGTGCTGAACTGAGGACGAAAGACAATGCGTTTTCTTAGAACAACACGTGAAGAAATAAACGACGCTGTAACTTACACAGCTGATCCACAGTAACAGTCGAAATGACAGTCGTCAACGATCTTCTTTATCGTGTATCTAATACACGCAATACAAGCGACCTCTGCAGTAACATAGCAAAGATAATGCCATACCTATTTGACCCCATTATACTCTACTAATATCTTTTAATTTACGTACAATTTACAAACTGTATCATTGATGACCACCAAAATAATTGGAAACTATAAATATGAATAAGCTCAATAATTTCAGCATCTCTTTCTCCCGACAAATGGAAGGGCATACATCGCACTTACATTCCCCCTTTGCCGAAGAGTAAATAAGCTGTAACGCCAAATTTCTATGATGATTATGGTTACACTTTCTTAGTCAATACGTCACTTCGTTAAACAAATATATTGACACTAATCTGTTTAGTGATCGGGTCGTTTTTTAATAAAAGTAATTTTCTCTAACTTTTCCACAATTACCACAAAGATTGCAAGATGTTCGACTACTTAAACAAAACTGTAACAAATACAAATTTGTATTTGGCTGTAATGTCTCTTTGATTGCTGGTTTATTTCACCACAATTTGGGAAGCAGTTTCAATTAAAGCTGTTGCGCCTAACGCATCAAAGTCCTACGGATAACGAATGTGTAAGGCTCTTTCGAAAATTCGCAATTCCGAAAGCACTCGAGTTGAGTGTATACAAAATATAGAAGAGGTCTTTAGGCGATTACAATTGATTGATTCATTTTTCTCTCTTCCGTGATTGCTTATCATCTCCCTAATTTTATTACATTACTAACAAAAATAAAATGAAAGGCTGTCGCATACTGAAAACATGAAATCGAAACAATAATCCAAACTTATTGTCTTACAGATTCAACCAGTTACAACATTTTAGTCGCTCTCCGTGATTGTCTGGTGATATCTGTTTGCTGTATCGTCGGGTGTTCGATTGGTTTACGGATCAACAGTGTTTTAGTACAGAACGCAGTCCCCGCATTTAAATGAACTTGAGTGTCAATGAAAGTACTATTGCATTAAGAAGACGAGTAAACAAAAACTGTCTTCTGGGCTATATTGTTATCAGCAAATTGAAATGTGTTTTGCCTATCACGCTACAGTGAGATGCCTGGTGTTTATACTAAGCGTACAGTGCACTAACCTATTACAGAAATTCAATTTGCATATAATTTAACTAACTTTATTCTGGTCAACATCTAACATAATGTTGAGATCTGTTTACTAGGCTGGAAAATATTTTTCCTAACCAACAGCGTCTTGGAGGTTGTTCACTTCTAACTCGTACACTTCCGTGTCATCATCTCGGTTACTGTCACGTTTATGATCGCGAATATCTGATTTTAGCCTTGCCCTTACAGATTACTAATGTGGACTTTCTCACTGATGGTGATGGCTGTTCATTTTGAGATACTTAACGCAGCTTCTGACATCAATATTACCTGAACAGCAGTCACAAATTTGGCAACTTTTTGTTTTTCAGGTAATGGAGACTAGATTTGCAAAGATGTAATATGTGTAATGATACTATCGTAATATGTTTTGTACGTGCAGAGCAGTGCTACGAAAATTCAAAATCAGCTACCTATTTCTGCTTGCATTTACTGAAACCGACATTCAGATTCAACGCCTCCCTCATTCATTCACTTTCCAACTGACTGAAATTTCATGCAGAATCGAACGCTTGAGTGCAGAGGAAATATAAATTCATTCACCAACCAAAGCATTCATTTGTTATTATGTTGACAGTTTGAAGGCAGAAGTTACCATCTTCTACATTTTCGAGCATAAGTGAACTGCGTAATCTATATCCGGTGCACTTTTGCTCAATAATCCCTCTCAGAGCTAGCTTAGAAATAAAATTCACTTTGCTTCTGAAATCGAACATGTCCGTACCTGAAAGCGCTGCGTCGGGAGAACGAATGACGATGGAAACGAATAAAAAATTTCATTCATCGCAGCGGGCATGAATTGAATTTCGTTTTCTTTCAAGTTCATGCAGCGATGTCAATTTTTTTGAGCTCTGGTGCAGAGTCAGGTAGGAGGAAATGGGTCTGTTCACCTAGATTGTAGCCGAACATTGATTTTCTCGTCGGCCATATATATTTTAATTATAGCGCCGTCACAGAAACTACGTGTTATAAGTTGTTATTCAAAATGTTTGGTTTCACCTGTGCTATTTTATTGAACTCTATCAACACTGAATGTCTGACATGGTAGAACTCGTCAAAGGCGACTTTCGTAAGCATAACCTCCATTTCCACCTTGTTGTTAATAATAAACTTTCCAATTACCTTAGTTACCACCGCAGTTTCTTTTTTCGACTTTACACAATTTCAAGGGACGACTCCGTGCTAGTTGCAATCAATTTGTTTGCTATGTTTCATTTTTGGAATAGGCAAAAAGGTCGGTTGATCTGAACAGAGTACTGAATCTCTTGGTTTCCTAGCTAAAGTTGTTTACAAAACCTTGTTAACTGCTTCAAAAATCCAACGATTTAATGTTGGTGTTGTTGATGATGGAAAATAGAACGAATGACATACTGGTCAGGTGTAGGCCGGCACTCCGGTGGACAGAAGAAAAAAAACATGCTCAATAGAAGTAGAAGCAGTTTGAGAAGCTAGTTCTTGTTGGATCGCCTACAGGCAAATCCGTAGACTAGCTTGTGGGTTGAGTGGATTTCGAATGTGTAACTCCGATCGTCCAACTTGTTATATGTGATTGGATGTAAGCTGCCTGCCAAACCTGCTCTCATTAAGATTCTTATCGCCGTTCCAACATCTCATTACCGTTTGCTGAATACACCCGAGACTGCTCCTGCTCCCCATTTCACGCATATTCATCAGAAACGCGACATCGACCTACCAGCAAGCGCAGATGTTATCAACGATAGACGATCACCTTCTTAGCATATATTGTACCTTCTTCCTTTTTCTTCGGTGGGGATCCGAACGCTCCCTCGCAATCCCTCTTTCTCTCCGGTTAAATCCGACACAGCAAGTTCATTTATGCTACCGAACAAACCGAAGCGACCGTCAGACGGAGCAACAGTCATCACACAGGACAAACCTCACCGCACCAGCCAGCCAGTCAGCAGCGCCATATGCGCGACTTGCAAGTAATAAACGGATAAATAAAATTCTCATTAAAATTCCTGCTGCTTGCCAATTCAACGCCTTCCCAACCGCAGTGTTCCACCTTCTAGATGAGCTGGGGGAAAGTCGTTGAAATTGGGAACGACCCGGGTCCCCCTGGAATCAGTTATGTATGTATACAGATATCCGCACCGGCTTCTAACTCCCACCATCCATCCGTCCACCCGTCCCAGCGACGACGGGCGACGATGAATCAAAACCTGCGGAGGTTCAGTTTGGCTGACTGACAAACCCGCCCCGGCCAAGGTGGAGAAGAAAGTTTATCGAACCCGGACCGGGCGGGGTAAAATTCAGTATAAATCAACGGGAACCTGCCTCTTTCACTGCCAGATGATCTCCGATGGGAATGTGGTGGGTGGGTTGGGGGTCGCCGCGGTGGCGGTGAGGAGAGATGGGTGGCGAAGACTGAATTGGGAATGCATCCAATTAGTGACGGATGCGTGACGGGTTGGTTTGATTCGGTATTCTTCGTACACTGTGGTTTGAGGTTACAAGAAGACATAAACATTTGATTAGATGCAGGTCGTTACTTTGTTCGTTCGTTCATTTGGGTTTCTATGGTTTCCGTATGGCATAGAATGTTTCGGGATGCCGACGCGGAAAAGTTATCACAGAACCATGTTGTACGGAATTTTAACAATTCAGAATAGACGGTGAGGTTGTAAAAGAAAATATTTGAATTTTTGACCAATTTGAAATTTTTGGTAAAATTTGACAATTTCATTGAATAGTTTGGATTTTCACGTAAGTGCCATTATCTTATTTGAGACTTTTTTGGTGGTTTTCAACGGGGAAAACAGGTCGAAGAGGTGAGTTTTAAAAGCGAAAGTAATTGTGAGGAAAAATTCACTCCAGAGGCAGGATTCGAACCTGCAACCCTCAGGACTCCGGTCCAATGCACAAACCTTTATGTTACTCCTGGGAATGCCTCTAAAGACAGATCACACACAACTGTCGGTACAATCATTGCAAGATAGCATAAGGGTTTGTGCATTGGGTCGGATTCCCAAGAGTTGCAGGATCCTGCCTCTGGAGTGTTTTTTTTACATTGATTGAATTTATTGAGGATTTAATACATAGAAAGCAGTCGACTTATACTTTAGACAAATCCCAAGTCATAAAAACCAGCTAAATCTAAGGGTGATTTTTTGAGAAAATTAAAATCTTTTATTGCAGATAAATTCGCTCGCAAGTTGATGATTTGGCAAGCCATCTGCAGTTGTGAAAGGATAATAAAGCATTTTATCACTGAAGTCACTATAAATTGACAACTTTACAAGACGAAGTGTCTTTAGAAGAAATTTCGTTCATTCGTTCAATCACAAAACGGTACAGCGAAGTTCCGACCTGATTTATTCAGCCGAGGTGACCATAGAATATAAACAGATTAATCAAAAATTTAGCTTGAGCTTGTGTTTGTGCGACCACCCCTGGCTGCTACTCCGTTATCGATCTGGACTAGCTGAAGTTGCACAGAGAATAAGTAGATAATTATGCTTGGGAGTAGCGAAACATCTTTCAATGTGCAACTCCTGATAATCCTAAAGTATTGATCATTACCGGCGCCGGCCAGACCCGAACGTAGATCGCGGAAGGAAAGGGAAGGAATGGTTAGTCCGATACCTGCTTTTGCTAGAGGCCGTATATACTACTAAGCACTCCACAAGTATCACGGGAGGAGGATATTTTTGTTAGTAAGAGTATAGAAGTTGGATCACTTCTTCTTTACCGACGCCAGAGAGGTGACTTCACTATCTGGACTAGATATCGATCCACCAAACTCATAGACCGGGGACCAACGGCTTTACTTCCCTTCCGAAGGAAGACGTTACCACAGATTTTTTCACCTCAGAAAAATCTCAACGACCTCGGCTGGAATTGAACACAGGTAAATTGGAATGAGTGGCGGTCACGCTTACCACTCAACCACCGGCGCCGTCATAAACAGAATAATCAAAAATTTAGTGAAAAACGTATGACCCCACCTAAATGTCCAGATTTTCGTCTGTTCGAAAAAAAAACCATCCTCGTGGTGTACGTTTCGAGAGTACTATATAAGACACCTCAATCTAGAGCAATAAAAGGTTTTGTTATTAATTTATTTTCTGAGATTTTGCTTTCGAACAACAATTGAACATAGAAAGTATGAAGACACTATGTACATTATTGGGCAGACTAACCGAAACGGAAACACAATAGTCGGAAACAAATTGACACGGAACAATCAAGCGAACCGTTATTATTATAGTGAGCATTGTGTGCTTTTTGGAATTCAGCCGCCCGTGCGAATAGTGGAGTAACTCTTATTCAGCTCCAACTTGTACGAAACGTGATGCGGCTATAGTTCCGTACGAGATGAATTTATCTACAAAAACAACACGAAACACAGAATCCTCGTGCATATGGGGAGGATAGTGCTGTCGATGTACGACTACACGATCTGTTGTCGGGTAATCAAACCGCAGATTCATTTCGCAATACAGTGAAGTAGTTTCCGTTAAAGACGATTCTTGGAGGAATTTCTTCTCCGACGTTGTTAATGGTGGATCCTGGAGTCTGGAACTGTATTTTGCCTTTGATACATTTATGACTAGTCCAATTCGCTTTGCTTCAACCTTCAGTCGGATGTATGTGTCCACCATCGTCTCAAGATTATGTTTCACAACATCAACGGCAAATCCAAGAAGTTGAAGAATTCTAGAAAATTCTACCACTGGAGTAAATTCTCGCTCTTCTTATCGCACCTTACAAAGCGATACTGAATCCATCATCTTACTATAGCCCTCTCCGAAGTTCAAAAGAACGTAACACATTACTAAGGACAACTGTTTCTTCAGCTATTATAAATGACGTCTGTTTCTTCAGGTAACATCCTGTATCTTGCAGCAGATTGATCTGAAATGGGACGGATTATTCGAATTTTACTCTTATATATTCCATGCGGTGAGCATTACTGATTTTGATGGATAAAACAGATTGGTACACAGTTTTGACAAAACTAATTAATGATTTTTAGAGCAGTATCGCCGATTTATTTGAGAAGTTATTTCAGATGATTGTGAAATATGGAAAGGAGGTAAAGATTTGCAGAACAGTAAATTTGAAAAAGGAGGAGAAAATATAAAATTAAAAATTACGTAGTGTTTAAGTGTTCAAATGAAAAAATTAAGCCAAATAAAGGGAACATATAAAAAGTGCTTGCAAGTAGTTAAAATATAACAATTCAAAATAGAATAAAGTAAATAATAGATTGTAAGAATTTACTTATAATAATCTACGATTTATTTTAATTCGTTTGAAACTATTTGTTAATTCCACACTGTTCAACGTGTTAACTGAACGAAGCCACAAGTCATTTATATTTTGCACGATGTGGAAAATAAAAACAATAAAACGAGTAATGATAGTTATCCGCAAGATTTCGTGAACGCGACTTATCATTTTAGGGCATGTTGGTTGTATTTTCCTCAATGATGGTGCTGGCTATTGATTTTGAGATACTTGATGCTGGTTTCAAATTGTCATTATTATATGAACAGCAGCCACAACATTTGCAACCACTTGTGGTTCCCTTAAAGGTATTGGAGATAATGTGTTATTTCCGTAGATAGGTTTTACTTGGCGATAAAAATGGAACAAATTGACTTCTGGGTAAAATTATCCATAATGTGACGGCTGTTCACAGAATTGGTACGTATTAATTTGTCCTAGATATGTGTAATTTATCTGTTTAACGGTACTATCGCATAGTGCTCTGTACTTCAGGATCAGGCAAGAGGGAATAGGTCGGTCCACAAGAGGTAGTTTGTCCAAGTGTCCTCCGCAATTTATTACACTTCTCCGAAATATGACATAAATTTATTGATGGCTGTTTTGCAAGATCTTTGCTATATTTCTGCTTAGTGGAGAACAGTTTTGGTAGAAACTATTTTTTCTTCATTAAGGGGGTCTTCTACTTGCGAGGCCTAAAATTGAGCTCTTTTTTTTGGGAATAAATTTTAAAGCATATACTCAATGGATTTAGAAACTTTTTTCTATTTTGAAGATACATGTTTTGACTTTTCAATTTTACTTTAGAAGACGAAAAGAAAAATCTCGCGAGCTTGAAACTTCATTGATGACATTGATGTTGAAACTGCATGGGACCCGCTTAAGTAATGTTATGGCAAATTAGGTAGCCTGTGTTCAGACAATTCATATTTTTATAATCATAGTTACGTTGGCTATCTTTAGACGACAGCGATTTCTTTTATTTTATAATTTGTAACGATTTGTGAAAATTTCCAAAATTTTCGTTATTTTTTGGCCTATTGGAAGCCATAAATTGCTGGGGATTTTCGTTCGAAGACGAGCAGTGTTCGAGGGAATACCAGATTGCATTTCGCATATGTTCTACAGAATTTGAGTTTCTCCGAATCGCCAGCCCATAAAATTTTGTTAGCTGGCCGATTGATTTGTCCGTCAACTTTCCCTTCCCTTTCCACTGATACCTTTGTTTTCTTTCTTCAGTTTTCGTAATCTCGCGTTACCATCCGCTTCTCAACATGTCCGACGCATTCTTTCTTCCGTACGATAATCTTGTCCCAAAAAAAAAACAAGATACCATTTACAGACGCTCACATATACATAAACCGTCAAGAATGGACTGGTAAATTCTTTAAACAATGATTTTTCCATAAACAAGCGCCATCGTGGTGCGCCGCACTTCGTATCTCAGAAACGGCCGGAGATGGGTACCTTTCGGTTCCCAGAAACATGACAAGGAATAAGATTTTTACCAAATCCTTTCTGTGGCGTATTCTCAGATAGATATAGATTGAAATTAAATTCAAAAAAATCGATTTTTTGAAACCGTGAGAGTAGAAGACTCCCTTAAGACGTTCATTACTTCTAGTAAAATAAACCGTTCTATTAAATATTTAGTTGGCAATATAACACACCAGCCGTGGTCAGCTATTTTTGTCCACGTCCCTTGTTTTGAACATTTGAAAATATACATCCTTCATTGTTGTTCATATTTCGTCGTATCTAATTTGCAATGTTCCTTGCTTTTATGGCATTGTAAGGGAATACATGGGTGACGCCAATCGAACCGACATTTATTTAAACTGATCAAACTAATTTTTTTGTGTTTATTTAACCAACTAGGAAACTAGTTCACAAGGTGTTTAATGTGTGTGGGGAATACGCATGGTTTTGTCTGAGTGGAATGATGACTGTTGAATAATGAATAAGAATTGAGAATTTAATTTGCGATAATGATCGAAAATTAGTTACCAATTTGCGGCAGTCATTCCTTCACTAAGAAAAATAGTTTTTTGTCATACTTATTGGTTTGTTTTAGTCCATTTAATTAAGTTCAACATATTAATTGTTTACATTGTATTCAGTATATTAATATATTATTAATACAGTGTATATCATTTGTGGGAAGATTAAAAAGGGTCTCTGGTCATTATCCACAAAAAAAACAAAGACGCATAATAGAGAAGATTGTTTATTTCAGATATTATTATTATTTCCCGTTCCGAATATTTTCAGAAAATGCTTTTATTTTTAACCACGAAGCAATTCGATGAGTAATCTGCTTTTTAAAAATATTCCATGCTGCCTAATCTTAATAACAACACGCTGCCTGGTACTGCTTCTTTTTGCCTTTAACAAGCAGTACGTTTATTTAAACATCCGACAATCGACCGATAGAAATGTTCGTGCTATCATCAACCCGTGGCCCGCAGCATCAAAGTCTGTCGAAGAAACACATGTTGCCGTATACATACATATTTGTATGTATGTACTATACAATAAACTACCAAGGCTGAATCTCTCGGTTAGTTTTTCCCAATGTTTATTATTTTTCCCAACAATCATCGCTGCCGCTGGTGGATTCATGCTGGCTGAGATGCATTCGCAGACAAAATGTTTGTATAAACTTCACAGTCCCCGGCTGTGCCGTCCACCTCTTGCCGCAGCTTTTCCACTAAAGTTAAATTTTTGCCTAATGTGCGCATGTGTGTTTGGAAAAAAAATCCGTTTACAATTACTTCCCCTTTTCTACACACCGCCTTCCGCCCGAATATTGTGACTTTGCGCCGCAATTTCGCTTTCGTCTTGAGAGCGCATTCGACTCTCCGGATTCCGGGGGCCTATTCTTAACTTTGTTAATTTTCCAGCATTTATGTTTTCTATTTCTTTATGTTTCCTCACTTCTCCGTCGTCGTTACCGCTGCCGCCGCAGCTGACTTGTGTCGAGTGTTTGAAAACTTTATTTTTCATGATTGTGTTTTTTGCACGGCTGAACATTTTGCTGCGGTTCCATTTGTACCAAACAACTCACAGTCATGCAGCGTGCGCGCATTGGAGGTGGGTGGGAGGTTCCGTTTTCGCTCTCAACAAGTTCATTAGTTGTAACTGAACCCAAGCTCTTGGTGAATGGTCCCCCCAACCGAACGGTGAGCGTAGCAGTCGCTCAGATCTGAGATACGGGCGTATGCAAAATCCAGTCAGGCCCTACTACTAAACGCACCCGCCAAGAAGTGGAGTACATCTGTGTAAAAACAACAAACAGCTACAAACGAAATGTACATGTTTTGCATACTTCAAAATAAGCACGGCAATTACTGCTGGTAAGGCGGCGAATACCATTAGAGCATTTGAGCCCACCGCCGGCGTCGTCTAGTCGTAACCAGCGCCGTAGCTCGGAAGGTCATTTTCACCCAGTCGCCGTTGTACGTACACGGATTTGTACACGAATTTTTCATTCAGGTACCCACTCGACCTGGGACAAGAGCTCCCACCAAATCCGTGCGGTATCGGGTGTCAGTGCGTCTCGACCGCGGTGGACTGTTCACCTTTTCCCGTTGAGCGGACGCGTATGCGATAAAATGGAAAAAAGCAAAAAAACAAAACATAATATTTGGTGTTTACGATGTTCTTATGCAGTACACGCGGTGCATGACAACCGCCGGCTATTTATTACGCAGGGGAATGGGAAGTTTGGCGGTTGGGTATTTCCGGTACCTGAGACGGGGCGGCTCCTCGAGCGATCAATAGCAAACGAGCGGATTTATGTTCGGTATTACTTTCAGTACATTCATTAATGGGTTTAGGATGGGCATGGTATTGTGGATGTGCGACGGTATATACTAGTATTAATCGTATCTGGAATCAAGCGCATGTCAGTAAAATCAAACCTGACTAAAAATGAATCAAAACTGGTTTGCTGATATTATATTTCCTTGTTCCTCATAAGTGATATAACAATTCGTATTCCATTAAACATAATTGTAGCTTTTCATATTGACTTTTAACAGAAAGTTGTTGGCGCCTTGATTGTGGTGCTTCGAGGAGACCGGGAGGGCTTATTGGGCCTTTTTATCTATTTTCGTCTACCTTTTTATCTATTTTCGTCTACCAAAACCAAAATTAAACTATTAGTTTTTCTACTATTTATGTGATGTTCGGAATATTTTTGTTCTTCTTGTATGTTTTGGCCTTTCTCACCTTTTATTTCAATTATATTTTGTCGTTTTGCGCATGATGTCACAATATCTAATGTGTTTGTCTAATAGTAGTATACGAATCCATCTAACGTTTACAGAACGAATGTTCAGTAAATGTGTGGTTTCTTCTTTTGTTTTTTCTCGGTAATAGCACGCGGGAGTGTGCAATACAATACAAAACAAATGCCCACGCTATTGAAAGAACACGCAAAAATAGCATACAAATGCTCAAGTCTTTCACGATAAAACAATTCCGGTCGTAAACGCTTTCATTGACGCGTACCTATACCCACGTTCTCGCTATCATATAAACGTCCTTAGCTAAGCTTAGGTAGACTGCCCGTAGTTGTACTTCGTGATTGACCGAATGAGTGAAAATGTACACTGAACCAAAAATCATTCTCACTGCGCACGACGCACTGACCAAATATGCTGGAGGCCGAGACTACCTATGCATCTCCACGAGCATCACGGGAAAGGAATTGTGTGAATAGGAAAGGGAAAAGATCGGGAGGTATGTACGAAAGTCGCTCGCGATCTATTTCCGAGAATTTGAGGCGAGCAACATGAACTCCGGACAGTCGACCATCAGGAGTGTTGCTTCTTATTTACACTTCAATGATCATTACTAGATTTTTAAGTTTTCGTTTAGCTTGAACTTTACGCTAAATAGCGATAAAATGGCTTGAAACATACACAATCGATATTTTCTTCCAATATTTTTTTACAAAAGAAAAATTAGCAAAGGAAAAAAATGAAATAGTCTCGAAACAAATAATCGAGAGTAGTAAACAAGCCGAAGTTACAACAGAAACCCCGATTTTATTTTAAATAGAATACAAAATAATTTTGAGCGGCCCAAAATGAGCATTAGCTGTGCCGAAAGCTTTAGTTTGCATAACGGGTACATTATTGCACACGTGCGTCGTTTGTTCCCCTTCCCTATCAAGATACGTGTCATAGATCTTCACTAATGCAGTTCCTGTCCGAAGCTAAACAGGCTCCAGCCCCAGCCGCTGTTAAACTGTATGATCTGGCAGTGATTGAGGACAGAGCGCGACCTACGTGCGGGTCCAAGCAAAAATGGCATAGGGTGGCTTGTACCCCGGTTGACACCGCTGGCAGGTAAGAGAGAGGAGTTCTGTATCAGAGGTGAATGGCGACATACATAGTTTGGCCCCATGTTACACAATTACACAGCTTTGCAAACCTTTCTCTTGTAATCATATAAACGTCCTGGCGATTAAGTCAACGTGCTAGCACTTACGAATTTATAAACGCGCCCTCATGAGCCAACGTACAAACGCCCATTCTTGAGATTTCATGAAACCTACTTGTCCAGGAACTCTCACTCTAACATATGGAACTTAATTATACAGTGGGCAACAAGTCTCAGAGCACCACAGTTGTAAACCCAAGTTAGATGGGGCAGCTAACTTTCTTCCTTAATTTGAACCATACACTCAAAATTAAGCATCAGAATGATGCCTTACAGGAACATTCAAAAGCTCAGGCGAATATGCAAACGACTACACGGTTTTATAAACTAATTCAAACCCGCGAAGCTATAAAAACGCTAATATACGCGACATAAAAACGCCCACGTGATAAAACTCGTTAACATAGAAACGCTCGTTTCCTTCGTGATAATACAAACCTTCCTCCATGATCTCGTATACATAGAAATGCCTCGGTGATCAAGTAAATATGTTAACACCAGCGAATTTTTAAACGTAATTTCAAGTGCGATTATACCAAATCTCATATCCACGCAAACGTGAATCGGCACGTTCGGAAGTCTCCACATTTGGTCTTAGTAGTCTAGGTCCATTTCTTTAAATTTCGTCTCAAAAAAGCTCATATGCATTAGAAGTGTATAAGGCCGGATACTCTAGTGGTATGGGGGAGCGTATTCTCTTCTTGAACTGAACTGTGAACGCAATTTCGCGGTTCGCGTGACGATTCATTGCGAATATGTATGCGATAGCATGGGTATACGAATTTATACGCGTGAAATTACATACACGCGACAAACACGCTCGGGTGATCAAACCCATTAACTTATAAACGCTCGAGTCCAGCGCGATAATACAGCCCCGATCATAAACTCGGACGTACAATTGCAATTACCTACGCAAAACTACGTTCGCGGTCTGACAAACATAAAAACGCTCTTGTGATCATACAAACGAGTGTAATTACGCAATCAGAAATCGGTCACGTCCGGAAATGCTTACTATTGGTCGTAGTACCCTGGGTAATATCTGAGCCTAACACTAAAAAATAAACACCAGACTCACGGTTCGCGAGAAAATTCAAAAATCCATTCTAGTATGTAAATTATAACTCGGTTATTCAACCGAATTTATACACGCGAAGTTACATACACACACGACACGCAAACGCCCACGCGATCAAACACGTTAAAATACAATCGCTAAAATCCTTCACAATCTTCCTCGCACACCCAGGCTCGCGATCTCACAAACATGAAAACGTCCCGATGATTAAGTGAACGTTTTAGCAGTTATAAACTTATAAATGCGGTTTCGAGCGCGAACCTACAAACGCGCCCACGTTAACCTGATGATCATGATTCGCTCACGCACGGAAGTCCCCTACCCATGGTCCTAGCAACCTAACTACAGGCCTGAAGGCATATACCGTATACAACAGGATTCGTTGCTTGTACGCAGCTACCTGGGTTCGAATCTCAACCCCGCACATAGGGTTAGACATTTTTCAATAGGGGGATTTTTCTAACCCAAAGAGGCGAATGACCTTAAGGTTAAAACCTCTGTAATTGAAATAAAAAATAGGCTCCATTACGGAATGACCGGGACTCTAGTGATGTGGTGAAATTCACTCTTATAACATTGGAACCGTTTACTGAAAATTAAGTACCAGATTCACGGTCCGCGCGATTATTTAAAAACATACGCGAATATTCAACTGGCTACTCGGTTATTAAATTGAATTAATTTATACACGCGAAGTAAAACACTCGACAAACACGTTTACATATAATCGCTTGAGTCCTTCACGATCATCCACGAACACATACGCTCGCAATATAGCAAACAGGATAACACCACGATGATTAAGTAAAAGTTTTACAAATATGCAATCGTGGTTTCAAGAGCGAACCTACAAATGCCCGTATTCGCGCGATCATGAGCCGGTTACGTCCGGAAGTCCCTACACTTGACCATAGCAGCGTAGGTCCATACCTTCAGTTGGACTAATAAAAATGAAGTCCATATCCACTAGACAACACGTCCATGGCAACATGAACAGGAACTCTAGTGATATAGGAGAACCTACTCTCCTTTATCATCTCAACCGTACACTGGATATTGATGATGATGGTCCCACCTCATACCCCCACAAAGGTGTGAGCTGAACGATTTATCTAAAAGATAATTAATATTTTGATCCATAACAAAACCAGTTAACAAAAAGAAACGGACTGGTTCAATTTGCAGACATAGCTTTCCTTCAAAAGAACGTAACCAGATACATTTCGAATATTCCGCCAACAACCAGGGTCCATCAAGAAAATTTCCATTCCGGGAAGATACTTGATAGAATCGGGAATTGAACCCAATAGCTTCCATTTCCGATAATTCTCTGTAAGACTCCTCCCGCCTGACCAAAACATCGGTACTACCACCTGCTAAGGTGAGCAGTGACGAGCCTAGTGGCAGTGCAGAGTCCGGTCGAGTTATATCATCCACATCAGACCCCTTTATTGAAAGTTTCCTACCATTAACCCAAGGCAATCAAGGGATACTTCTATCCGAGAACATCCTTGATTGATCAGGAATTGAACCCGATATCTAGTAGTTATCAGAAGGAGTCATCAAGCCCCATACTCAACGAGCTAACTCCGTTATTACCACTATCGCAGCAATAACCGAACTTAACTCTATTGTCGAGCAAAGTCAACACAACGCCATCATCAAATCAGACCCTGATCACAACAAAAGTCTAAAAGCTTCGATTCAACCCGATGAGCTTTTAGTGCTGGTCACCATGTTCGATTTCAAGTTAGTCTCTATCTGCTTAGCGCGCGCGTGGCTCAGACTTTTGTAGACATCTCATTATTTTTTAATAGCTTTAATAAACAAGTAACAAAAATCCATCATCATCATAGCGAATATAATAACTTAGTGTGACTAAATGCAAATAATAGAAGAGAAAAAAAAATACAATCTTCGTGGTATTACATAGTTATTCAAATAACTCCAAAATATAAAAATTCAAAAAAATCTGTCTACAAAGCAGCTTTTACATGTGAAATACATAGTGTTTTGAACTCCGCTAATGTTGCTGCACGTTTAATATGCCTAGGCATCGAATTGAAAAAACTTATTCCTTTGTACAACAAGGAGTTCTGTGATCTACTAAATAAAAAGTTTGGTGTTCTTGGATCCGACGCGTTTCTAGTGTTGTACCTATGCACATCACTTCCTCTTTCAATTCGATCACACAAATATCGAGGCAGCATTCCATTAATAATTTTAAAAATGAACACCATTGTTAAGTAATAAATTCTTTGCTTCACAGAGAGCCATTGTAATGCGCTTAGCATGAAACTAGAGGAAGTGTATCTGTTACATTTTAAAATTAATCGCATGATTCTATTTTGCAATCGCTGTAACCTCAATATTTGTGTTTGATTGGCAAGAAACAAAATGGATGGGCAGAAGTCAATATGTGGTGAAACAATAGATTTATATAATAAAATTTTACTACTAATTGTTAAAACATTTTTCAGACGACACAATATACCATACTTTTTAGCAATCTTTTTGATGACATTGTCGATGTGAGACTTAAAGGTTAACTTGTCATCAATGATTATTCCAAGATATTTTAATTCACTAACGCGATCAATAGTCTCACCATTTATTTCAACGTTAACGTCAGGCCTAGTATTAGTCGAAGAGATGATCATATATTTAGTTTTAGCAACATTTAACTTTGTTTAAATTTTAACCAACGAGCAAGGGAATGCAAATCTTCGTTCAAATGCGCCACGGCTTCATCTATATCCTTAGCTGCAATGAACAGAACAGTGTCGTCAGCAAACAAATTTAAGTCACAAAATCGTAAAACTCGCCTCATGTTATTTATATACATAATAAATAAAATAGGACCTAAGACACTACCTTGCGGCACTCCAAGAGGATTGACGAGAGGACTAGATACAAAATCGTTGAAACTAGTTTTCTGAGTTCTATCACATAAATAGTTTTCAAACCACTTATGCGCTATCCCTCCGATACCAAATCGCTCTAAAGTTTTCAAAAGTAATGGTCTCGAAATTGTCTCAAAAGCGCGTTTCAGATCCAAAAATACAGCAAAAATAGTCTCTTTAACCTCGATTTTCTCTTTCCATTTTGCTAACACTAGATTCAAAGCGGTTTCGCAAGAGTGTCCCTCTCGGTATCCCGATTGCTCCGGAATTAGCAAATTATTATTATTCAAATAACTCATCAGCTGGCCCTTAACAACAAGTTCTAAAATTTTCTCTAATGTGTGCAACATGTTAATGGGGCGGTACTCTTCGGCTTTATCCGTCCCAGTAACTTTGGGAATAGGAATCACAAGTGATTCCTTCCAAACTGTCGGCACGTGCCCCGTTTGTAGCGATTCATTTACAAGGTCCAGCAGATCGTGTCCGATGACATGAAAGCAATCCTGTATCACTTTTGCATTGACATTATCGATACCAGCCGATTTTCCCAAAGAAAAACAAATATCTTTCAATTGTTCAAAAGTGATTGGGTGAAATCCATCAAATCTACAGTTAATATTAATCGGCTGTGTTATTTCCGCAGGTTCACTGACCAGCTCAATACTTTGATTGATCAGTTGCACACTGTCAACGAAATAACTGTTCAATTTTTCAGCTATTATTTGCTCAGATTGTTCTTCTACCCCGTTAAAAGTTATGGACTGCGAGGAACTAGGTTTAGGTTTAATTAAATTCTTTAGGATTTTCCATAACTCTTTGCTGTTGTTTTGATGTTGATCGATCTTCTTTTGAATGTACTCACATTTGGTCTTTTTCAAAGCTCGTGAATAAATATTTCGCGCGTGTGTGTACCCATTCCAAAGACGTTCACTATTAGTTCTGCAAAATTTCTTGTACTTTTTATCCCTTTTACGTTTCAGGCGCAAAAGATCTAAAGAGTACCAGCTGTTCGAGTTATTTAAATTAATATACTTTTGAGAAACTAAACTATTTGTACACTCTTTTAACACATTAGTTAGAACAGCTGCCTTGTTATCCAAATTTCCATTCAATTCCGTAAAATCCAGGCTTCTCGAAACCAGTTGAGACATGGCTTGTTTCGAATATCTTTTCCAGCACTTAATTTTAACTTTATCCTCCTCACGGTTTGGTTCACTCTCCAGCAAAATTGAAATTGTCTCATGATCTGAAATTTTACAATCGGCCTCTACATACGAATGAACCCCATCAAAATTGGAATACACGTGATCTATCAATGTTCTACTGTGTCCGGAAATTCTTGTAAACTCACTAACCGTTTGCTTGAAATTGAAAAACTCAGCCAACTGCTTCAACTGATTCGAATTTTGATCGTTGAGCCAATCAATATTGAAATCGCCCGAAATTACATTAAGTTTGCTTAAATCAACGAAATTCTCCCACCAGTTTTCTAAAATTTCTAAAAATCGTCGATCGCTAGAACTAGGAGAATGGTATACTACTGCAAAGTTTCCCATCTGCATGCCTCTTTCAACTGATATACCCAAGAACCAATTATTATCAACTGCTTCGTTTAACCGAACGTTGAATTTAATCGATTCTTTGGCGTAAATAGCAACTCCACCGGTATGTCTGGAATGAGATAGGCAAAAAGCAACTTTATAACCCGGAATGCTATACTGATCAAATGCATCAGCATTAACAATATGTGTTTCTGATAGAAAAACCAACAATGGACGTTTGTTTTCTACAAGATGTCGCATTGCAACAAAGTTTGTAGACAACCCAGCTATATTTAAACATAATATTTCAGACAGCCTCCCGTTTGTTAGTTGCTATTCACTCAACAAAACGTTGCTTTTTTTCGATTCTAGCAGTCTCCGATATACTGAACACTGCTTACTAAATGCCGCATGGTTTACGTCCAAATTCATTTTGCGTTCACTATTCTTTTTTATACAATTTACACATTTAAAATCAGTTGACGAGCATTCAGATGTTCTATGTGCTCCATTACATCTGGAGCATGTTTCTTTATTAACGCATCCCGTACTCTTATGACCATATTCTCCACAGTTGAAGCAGCGCAGCACGTTAAAGGCCTCTAAAACAGAACACCTATCCCAACCGATGTTCACCGTACGGGCTGACATCAGGCCGCTATAAGTGTTCTTATCAACTTCAATTATAACATTGTATTTGTTATACTTGAAGCGTGGATTTTCAAAATTGGCTACAACTTTAACATAATCGACCGGAATGCCCTCATTCTGATTCTTTAATAAGTCAACGAAAACTTCCTCAGAGTATCGATCACTCATCCCCATTATTTTCAACTTCGGTTTACCGGGTATCGGTATAACAGCATTATACTTTTCACCCAGATTGCTTACAATGTTTTCTTTCACCGATTCAATATTATCCCGAGTTGCACACTCCACAATAATCGAGCCATCTTTACCGTTTTTAAAGTTGCTAATTTTGTGCACCTTTGGATCTAATTTATTTTTTAATTCATTCCTCGTGTCGTCACTCGATTGCAACGGCTCGACTGGTTTAATCACAATGACCGGGCGAGCCTTACGTTTCGTTTGACTTCTAGTTCGAATTTTATTCGTCCCAGTAGCTCCCGACAAAACATTCGCGTAAGTAATTCTACTATTTTTATCAAAAACCTCGTCATTATTTCCATCATCGTCTATTTCAATTAACATCGGTTCATCTTCTTTATTCGTCAAAATTTTTCGTTTTCTACTGGGATTCCCGTCAGATTCAGAATGAACCTTCCTATTACTAAAATTCCTCTTTCTGTTCATTCCAACTAATTCAATTTCACGCTTAACATTTTCATTTAAACAACTTTTCAAATCTTCCAACTTTTTGGCAACACTGTTTTCCAAGCTAGCCAATTTACTCTCGAGAGAGTTGTTGAAAGACCTGATCAGTTTTTCTATTCCGTTTTCTACTGCGATGTTTATCTGTGCATCGATGTTTTTTTCGGGCATCAGTGAGAGACTCAAAAATGGAAGCGAATTGTTCCATCTTCTTATTCAACTCAATGGATATCGAACTAACATCCTGCACACCAGAAGACTGATCTGATAAACACTTCGCACACTTGTAGCAAAGACTTGCATTATCTGCCACCCAATTTACCATGGCCTTTGTTAGCCCGGAACATTTTTGATGATATTTATCACCGCAAAAAAGACATACAACCAGGCCTTCGGCGAGACTGACCGTGCTCGTACACTTTGCACACAGGCCGCTCATTATAGGCAAATTAAACTACAGCTGGAGAAGCGGGACAATACCAAAGAACAATATAACACTGCGTCTTCCACTGCGGGCAAGCTTATAAAGCCAGCCGCAGCGAAATGAAATCTGAAAATCACAGAACAATAATAGTCTGTATGACTACACACTATACTTATCTCAATGATATTTCGATTAGCAATAGGCGCCCACAAAGTTTTCAACGAAAAGTAAAGTATTTCACACGATTTAACCGATTGATGTTTACGCACTCTTTCACACAAGTTACCATATTCACTTTCACAAAAGCAATGTTCAACTATCAGATTCACGGTCCGCGCGATGTGCAAGAAAACACGTAAATATGTGAATGTTATAAAATCGGTTATAAAATCGAAGTTACATGTACGGCAGCACAAGCGACATACAAACTTCCACGCGACCTACAAACGCCTACGCGTCATATAAACGCCCACTCGATCGAACACGGTATCGCTCGAGCCGTTCGCGATGATACACAAAGGCGAACTTTCAATCGCGATTATCCACGCACAACTACGCCCAAGATTTCGCAACACAAAAACGCCCCGATGATTTAGTGAACGTTAGTTCAATAGAAACTGATCACCGTGGTCTCAAACGCGAACATATCAACGTTCGTTCCCACGCGATCGTGAAGTCCCTACGCCCGCAGATCTGAACCCTACACTCAATATCAATTAGAATCACGGTCTGCTGCAATTGGCCTTAAGCAGTGTTTTACCTAGCTCTACAGCCCCAGTAGAACAACTCTAAAAAAAACTTTTGAATGACGCTATATTATTTATAACCTTTATCATGACAATTTCTTCTGTCGCTGAAAAATCCAACGTGTTTTGTACTACATATTTACAAGGTGTAAAAGACATAAAATCGTATAGGAAGAAAAGTGTCATAGCAGCCTGTCTGAGGAAACACGACCAGCAGTTGCTCATCAATTGTGTTACAACGTTATGGACGACAAAAGTTACTACAAAGCTGAATCTCTGGAACTCACCGCAAAGGAATATTACAGTGTCAAGTCTCAGTATACCGTCCCAGAACAGGTTCGCGAGAAGAGAATGTCAAAAATTGCCACAAAATTTTACGATCTGGCAGGCGATCTGTGGAAATGGTGGATCAGTTCAATTCTGGCTTAGCCTGATCTGACGTGCTACCATTACACTAGCTTACAGATTTCCGAAAATTGTGGTATTCTCAACATTTTTTTTATTGTTTCCGTAGTAAAATGGCTCGCTGAAATTAAAAATGCGGTCGAAAAAAATTTTATGGGACAGATTTTACGATGTTGCCATTTTTTCGCAATTTAAAAAACAATATCTTCACTTCGTCTCCATTATATACTGTGGGACTTATATTGAATCAAAAATATCAAATTCATATCAAATTATAGTTAATTTATTTGACTGTAAACTGTCCAATGCCAGGGAATTTAAAAAAAAATAGTTTTACTCGTGAATGTTTAAGTGCGTTTAATTTCGAAAAGTAAGAGAGGTCGATCATAAAAAATCAGATAAAGTATACAAAAGTTACGGGTATTTTGGTAAAAAGTACAAGTCTATATTTTGTGATAATCTCAATTGTCATTCCACAATATGTGCATTTGCATAATCTAAAATAGTTGCTAGCAGATCCGGCACGTCATCTTAACAGCGTAACAGTATTGAGCTTCGGTATAGCTACCGAGCAGGATGATACAGCACAAGTATCCAATAAGCATTACAACATAACTTTCCATCCTCATTAGATCTAGATATAAAGCAGTCGTCAAGAGCCGGTAATCCCTATATGCCGATGAAATGCTGATATAATGCTGGAAAGTGCGTAGTATTGTAGTACTACAGTGCGCACTGAGGAACTTTGTATCGTCATACACGACAAGTCCGCCACTTCGCTGAACTGTATTGCATATGTTTGAATGCAACGAAATATGTCCAATTATTATTTTAAAGAGGAGATACATAACTAACAAATAATCTATAATATACTGGCTTTATATTTGCTCTATAGTACCACTAAATGCACATATAATGCAAACATGACTTGCAGTGCCATGGGGCTTGTATGCATTATAACAGCTTTATATACGTATATACAGCTGTCTTTTTCCTGTCCTTTTAACCATTCACAATGCTAATGTAAAGCTTTATTGCATTGCAAATGCAGAAAAAGGGCTTTTATACAACGCCAGTGTTGATTTATAACCAATTTAGTGCATTGATTCAATACTTATTACTCGGGAACTTTGCTGCGATATGTCACATAATGTAATTCGTTTCCTCATTTGAAAATCTTTGGTGAGATCTTTCCAAGGTTTTTATTTTCAGCTTAGAGTGCTCACCATGTTCATCGCTTTCATCACAAAGATTTTCCGGGAAAAATGCGAACGCAGGATATACACTTTCAAAGGCATGTTCGCACCTGTTCTTAGAGAAACGTAAAAAAATAAGAAATATGAAAAACTTGAGCACGACATTGTATTGAAGGCAGATATTTTTACAAGTCGCTAATAAATCTTTGACAAGTTACCCCAGAAACCATAAACAACAGAATGAAACGAATTCCATGCCAATCGCTGAGGAAAAAAGTGCGCAATGTATGTAACATAATAAATTGCAGGGAACGGGCATAGCGTAGTTGGTAAATCGATTGCCTTGTACGCAGGTCACCTGGGTTCGATTCCCATTCCCGCATAATTAAAAACAAAAAAAAATATCAATTTTGTATTAAATTTTCTTAGAAGTACTTTATTCGATGATAATAAACACCTGAATGTTATTAGGAAATCCCATTTGATATAAGTTTTTTTCGTCACTTATAAAAGGTAAATTTCGGTAAACGATATCTAGAAAATATATTTATGAATTGCTTACATTTGTTTTTAGATCATATAATATTTATAGGAAACCAAAGAAAGTAAATTAAAAAACTAATAGATAATTAAGTTATTGTACAGTTTGAAGAAACTTTCATAACTTCAACATAATTTTACCAATTTCAGTAAACAACACCTCATTTCAATCGTTTTCGATAAAACTTCAATATCTATAAAGTAAACCAATTGAAAAAAAATCGTTTTTTATAAGTAATTCCTAGTCAAACAGTATTCATACAAATGTGTAAATAACAACCCAACTGTAACTAAAAGTGTTGGATGAACAATACGAAAATGAAGTTTGTCAAAATCGATAAGCAGAACTGGATATATTTGCGAGGAAGAGGCTACACATTGTTTTCCGCGATTTTGCTAAATTCGTTGCATGCAATCGACTGCATTTTTTATTTCAGCGAGTCATTTTACTACAGAAATTACATAAAAATGTTCAGGATACCATTTACTATAAACTAGTATAACAACATCAAATTTCCACGAATCTATAAATATGGTTGAGCGCAATCATTTCGGCATCACTCTTCAACACCTCTTGTCCTCGTGACTCTCTCTTCTCATTTTCGAAGGACACTTGATATTAGATTTCCCTGTTTTTAAATTGCTGTAATTTTCCGATTGGTTTCCAACGTTTGCAATACTTTGCGACGGTCATTTTGAACAACTGTTCAGTTCCTTTTGAATAGAGATTTTGCTAACACACGATTTGTTTCTGAAACATATTCTACGTTTCTGATATTACCCAACTCTAGTCGTTGTTGTGCGACGCGAACATCAAAATGAACTCATAAACATTCAAATAGTGCGTTTCGCCTGCGTTTGTGTCTTTGGACTCGCACAGCTGATCGCATTGAAATCATTACACGTTTTCGATGTTATTGATACCTGAAATGATGAGGTTTCACTAATTACAAAAATGGGGGATAGCTCATGAAACAGGCGCTACTGGGTCGATTCCCATGGATTAATTTTTCCTCTTTTTTCCTGATTTCTGTTCTTCTCTCTCTTGTTCCGAAACAGAACACAAAATAAGAAAGAGAGACTATGCGTCGCTATAAGTTCTACAATCGAAAGTTATCTTTATTTTCTAAAACCACATACTGATCATCTGAAATCTAGACGCCAAACACCATTAACTAAACTAAGGATGCAACTAGTCGCACCATTTTAGTCGCTCTACGGAATTGCCTATTGATGTATTTTTGCTGTTTCATCTCGTTATGTGTATACATACCATGACACATCAATTAGCAATCATAAAGAGCGGCTAAAATTTATGTTTCGCCTTGGAACATATTCTAAGAGTAAATGTTGACGGTAAAAATATCAGGGTAATGTTTGAACATAACACATCAATTGTATGAAAGTAATAAAATTGGTGAAAATCATTGGAATCGTTAATAATTTAAACCAAATGAACATCGTCCACAATATTCACTCTGGTTCTGTGCTCATATCAAACCTTCATGTACAAACTCCAACATGCTGTTTCGTACCAAAACACGTGCAGATGTTTGCCTGCACATCCGAACCCCATGTACGCACACGCTGTGCGTACACATAGGTTTGTGGCATCAGTTTTCTCTTTCTCACTCTCATCATCACTAGCGTTGACTCTTTTTGCCTTGCGCGAATCGTTCTCGTGTAAGTACACGAAAGTTAGAATAAGAGTTTGCACACCGTTCACTTGAGTTCGATGTTCGAGGCGAACCTGTACATCTGAACGAAGCATGTTTAGGATTAAACGCGTGCACGAAATTTTGTACACAGGTACAAACTTGTCGATGTTGATGGGAAGTCTGATATAAACATTATTGAGCACCTGATTTTGTTAAACGTGACAATCACCCAAATTTCGTTAAACGTGACAAACACTGCATCCAATACAGCGCGCCCATATTTTCTGTTTTTGCGCTTGCAATCTCATGCCCAAAAGCAATCCTTGCTTATGAAGCTCACAAAGATTGCCTTTTCTTTATACCTTTCAATTTCAATTTCCTTTCTTCTATAGCTTACAATTTTATTATTGCTAGCTGAATTTTGTTTTCTTCTCTGCTATATTGGAGCCGACAAACATCTATTCACTAAAATTCCTCTCTACTATCCGTGATATATAAGCTATAGCATATATAGCTTCACACTAATGACGAGTGTAATGATTTCGTTTGCCTCCCCGCCGTTTGTGTGCATGTGTTGGGAGCTAAGTCTTACTAGAAAAAAAAACTTATTGGCGGGTAGCATCAGCTCTAGAACCGACAAACATCTACTCTTTACACCCTAGTCCATAACGACACATAATTCTGGAGAAAATTTCGAATAGGACGTAAGTAACATTGAGAGCCTCTCTTTTACTTTCTCTTTCGATTAGTACGACGTCACTATAACTCTTTGCACTAATTTTGCAGTACACACCGAAAGCTGATGGTTTTCACTAGAATATTATGCAAAGAGTAGTGTTGTAAATGTTGAAACGACCGATTAATGAACAGAAGAGAAAGACCCGAAAGAGAATCTTTCGTTGTTACGTCCTATTCTAAATTTTCTCTAGTTCTTCGAATGACTTATATAAACTTTTCATCACTGCAGCAGCGATCATAAATGAGACAGCGATACGTTGGTATGTGTTATTTAATTTATTTCTGCACTGTGTTGTCAAGAACATATAGTTATGTGGTTCGATATTGTATTACACAAGTATGCGATTGGTTGAACACTAACGAATCATTTGAGAGCTTTTCGCTCACAGTTCCAAAGCGGGAAAAACAGATATATTTACGTTCCCGATGACTTGTTTTGGGTGTAGGAAGTGCTGCGTTTTGGAGTCTTCTCTGGCTCTTATAAAATTCTTCTTTAACATTATCTCATAAATCTGTTTAAACTTTTGCTAACGTATTCACGAGAGGCATGTTCGTTAAGATTCGCCGATATACATGTTTTTTTCCAATCTTAAAAATTTTCAAACAGAAGGAAAGGTTTTAGCCACCACAACTCCGTTGGTTCTCAACCCACCCCACACTCCGCCACTGTCTGCGTACCTGTTCTAATTGCAGTCAATCGAGCTTGTATCGTCCTATTCACAAAAAAATCATGTTTTACTGTAATTAAAATTATAGAACAAAACAAGAACACGAGAACAGTGCCAACTACTCCCTTAGTCTAGAGGTATTCCCTTCGTTTTTTTCTAAATACGGACCATATCAAAGGACGATGATTAATCGTATATGTAACCTTCACGTCACCTGTTTATATCAAAACAATTGGTCGCAATTTAAAACATCTCTCGCGTTGGTTTCGTTCCGTTTCCTCGACAAACCTGTTTGTCTTGTTAATTGCACCTTGTGTACTTACCTGCTACAATTGAGCAGACCATCATTCCGGCAGTAGTCACAATAACATCCGCCTGACTCCACAACATGATTCGCTCACACGCTAGTCGTGCGGACTGTGAACTTCGAATGTATCGGCCACACCGTAAAGTACCCCCTAACCAACCTATGTAGAGTCCCACGACGACGACAAACGATACGGTGACTGGGTCGCTTTCGGGTTACGAAATTAAGCGTATTAAACCTATTATGTATGTACTACACCGTACGGTACACACTCGCGAAACATTACTCCCCAGCCGATCGTGTAGGACAGTGGTAATTGTGGGTACTTGTTTTTGTGTCTTATTGTACTAGTTGGATTTTCGCACACGAACCGTTCTTTGTTTGGTGCGGACGATTTGTAGCTGGAGGTTTAAATTATGAACCGCTATTGGATTGCAAGCTCATGGTGGCCAACAAATGTTGGAACTGGTTCATGTTGACACCTTATTCAGTACGACACGTGTGAGGAACAGGTCATCAGTACACCGACGAAAAAAAATTACAACGACCAATGATTCCAGACAAAACGCCACGCGCTTTCAATGACAGTCCCATCTTTCCCGTACGGAGGTGAGGTAGCAGAAGCTACCGCCATCCCGGTACCAAAAGGTAACAAACATAATGATGTCGATGTTGATGGTGGCGGACGGCGGCGACGACGCTGGAAGACACGGTCGACGCGTGAGTTCCCATTTCCAGCCCATTTCAGCTACCAGTTACTGGCGTATCGCAGCGAGAAAAATGAGGTGAAATATTTAGTTCACCGTTACGGGCAGTAGCGCGCTACTAGATCAGATAGGGGCTCATCACCACCGCCAGCGAGTCTAACGCGCCGCCTGTTACTAACTGCCTGGTACCTTCCGAGCAGCAGTGGGCGTGACGAGACCGGGCTGTTTTACCGAGTGTGGCAGAAAGTAACTCTTACGGTTGCAGGTTTTTTTTTCAACGCCGAAAACTAGGTTGGAGTATGTCGAATGCCGCCTCCTTGTCGAACGGCTTCTGGAGGCTCGATATAGAAACGTTGGATGGGTTGTATTGATGTTTCCTACAACAGCAATCCAAACTCCCGCCGGTTTTTCTTTAATTGTGAGCGTACTACAGGGATCACTGTAAAACCATTTAATTTAAATAGAGTGACGAAAAAATAAAAATAATGCACTGCGATGTTGTAGACCACAGTGGGAATTCGTCTTGCACTTTTAGTTCGTACTCAAGAACTTCCATCAGCGATTTATTTCCATTTTCCTCCATTTTGATGCGGTATTAATTGATTTTTCGTTATCTTTCCTTTCAGGTGAGTGGTCCACGAATTACTACAGATACTCAGTGATGAAGTTTAAGTATACTTGGTACGGTAACATAATTGGATAAGCGTTTGGATGATTTCCCGGAATCTAAGAAAAAGATACCATAGAATTAAGGGGGTCCTCTACTATCGAGGCCCGAAATTTTGGAATCTTTTGTTGGAATTTTTCTTTTTAAGGAATTCCACTAAACAATTTAATTGTAATTGCATCACGGAGAAACTAGTCCGTGGACTTGGCGATGGGCTCCAGTCTACAATTTGAGATTTGTAATGTGAAGCTCTTAGATTCTGGCGAACCCTAGAATCTGGTAGCAACAGGTTGTACGATTCAGGTGTCGGATAGAAGCAAAGGGATACACTGACGACTGGCAGATTGAATTATTTTTGCTGTCAATATTTCCAGACCGATGCAGTATACTACGGTTGTTGGTTCATAACCAAGAACCCATCCTCCTTCTAGGCTTTCATATAAGGTTGTATAAGATTTATCGAAGGCATTCGATAAAGTTTAAAAGGCTCGGTATGGTTGACGAAATGGCTTCATTCGTACATCTCGAACCGAACAACCTCTATCAAGCTAAATGGTTCACACTCAAAAACTTTTGGCATTTCTTCCAGAGTACCACAAGGCAGTATTTTAGGTCCACTCATCTTTACACTTTCCATCAACGACATCTGCTTAATTTTTTAAATGTGGAAAACTGATGTACGCTGGCGATTTAAAAATCTACAAACCCATCTCGTCTGCAGCTGATTGTTATATTCTTCAAGAAGACATTAACGCCCTGATCCAGTAATGCGAAGCAACATTCTCTCGTTGCCAAACTATCGTCAACTACGAATCCTTGATGATGGATAAGTTTCTGAAACTTGTTTGGGCAACGATCGATCATAGGTTGAGGTTCAACGATCACATAGCTTTAAATACCGCTAAAGTCTCTTCCGTTCTTGGTTTTATCCGCAGAAACACCACGCTTTTTGATGACTTGTACACGTTAAAGATTTTATACTGTTCTCTAGTTCGCATCATATTTGAGTACACAATCCCCATATGGGTCCCATACCATGCAACACAAGCTGCACGAATGGAAAGAGTACAGAAAAGCTTTGTTCGTTGTGCTCTTCGAGGCATACTGTGGACTGACCCATTTAACCTCCAGAACTACACGATGGCAGCTAATCCGACATAAACCACTTGTGGTCCATCGAGTAAACCTGCAGCGTCTCTTCATAATTCAAATTGTTATCTGGTGATTGCCTGCACTCCTACAGGAGATAAGCTTCAACATCCCGCACCACCAGCTTCGAAACCATCAGTTTCCACGAGTTACTGTCTATCGAACTAGTTACCGGTACAATCAGCCATTCACCTCCTGCATTAGACATTTTAACGAAGTTTATCCGATTTCAATATCTCAAAAACCTATTTTAATCCACCTAGCGGTGCAATTGTGCCTTTCTCAATCATGAATCACGAGAATGTGTGCGTTGTTTGCATTCATTAAAAGCTTTTAAATGCATATATTACATTTTATTATTGTACATCACATGACAACTATTTACAGGAAAATAAATCATTATTCGAGTTCTAAAATTTTGAAGAAGAAAAAACAGCCACGGTAATATTGAATTGAAAATTTTTTTCGGGATAACATAAAATCTCGACGTTTCATGCATTTTAAAGATGTTTGGCATCAAAAATACGAATTCGATTTCTGAAATTTCATGGGGTCCCCCCTTTGAAAAAAAAAATTGAGCTCCGGCTTATATGGGAATTTCATATGTGACCGGACGATTTAGTCTATATTTCCGGCCCCATATAAGCGATTTTATAAACATCTTTGGGGATATTATAGCTATCATTTGGGACTAAGTTTGTGAAAATCGGCCCAACCATTTCCGGGAAACTGATGTGAGTTCGTAAATTTTGAAAGATGGCCGCTTTTCCCGAGCACTTCCGGAACCGTCTATGGTGGTCAATGTAGTGAACGAAAGTTTGGTTGGCCGTCGGTGACCTAGAACAGCAAATTTAAGTTGTTTGAGAGACATTTTAGCGAAATTTTTACCTTTTTTGCTTTCATCGGAGTATCGGTTTGAATCACAATTTGCTATGTGATCGCACGCCACAACCTATAACTCCGGAACCGGAAGTCGGATCGGGATGAAATTAAATAGCCATTTACGGGGACGCAATACTTTTCATTTGAGGCTAAGTTTAGTCGAATCGGTCTAGCCATCTCCGAGAAACCGATGTGACTGTTATTCTGAATTTAGATACTTCCGCCGGGGCTTCCGGAACCGATGGTGGTGGCCAATGTGGCCAAATAGACTTTGAATGGATGTTAGTGACCTAATACTACAAATCGAAGCAGTTGTGGTCATATTTTCGAAAAAATTTCACCTCTATGCATTCATTGCAGAATTTATTAAAATCGACATTTTCTGCGTGTTCGTACTCATCACCCTGTAATTCCGGAACCGGAAGTCGGATCCATTAGAAATTCAATAGCAGCCTATAGAAACGTTGCACCTTTTGTTTGAGACTAAGTTTGTCAAAATCGGTTCAGCCATCTCTGAGAAAATGAGTGACATTTTTGGTAACATACACACACGCATACGCACATACACACACATACATACATACACACATACATACATACACACACAGACATTTGCCGAACTCGACGAACTGAATCGAATGGTATATGTCACTCGGCCCTCCGGGCCTCCGTTAAAAAGTCGGTTTTCGGAGCAATTGCAATACCTTTCTATTGAGAAAGGCAAAAATTTCACCTTTTTACATTCATCGCAGAATTCGTTAGAATCAAGATATGCTGCGTGATCGTACGTATCACCCTGTAATTCAGGAACCAGAACTCGGATCCACACAAAATTCAACAGCAGCTAATGGACCTTCCATTTAAAATCAAGTTTGTCAAAATCGGTTCAGAAAATTCCGAGAAACCGATGTGGACAAATCAACAAATTTTGTTTTGTAACCATACTCTTCAACTCGTAATCCGGGACAAGATGTCGGTTGAAAATCAAATTCAATAGCATCCTATGGGAATAGTATACCTTTCATTTGAATCTTAGTTTGTAAAAATCGGTTCAGCCATCTCCAAAAAACCGGTGTGGACATTTTGTTAACAAATCCGCACATACACACATACATAAATACTTACATACATACATACATACATACATACATACATACATACATACATACATACATACACACATACATACACACACATATTTTGCGATCTCGATCTCGATTCTGCGAACTGAGTCGAATGTTATATGAGACTCGGCCCTCCGGGCCTCGGTTAGAAAATCGGTTTTTGGAGCAATTGCGTAACCTTTCTATATGAGAAAGGCAAAAGAATAGTATTTAATTAGCTTAATCAGCATGAGTTCAATGTTATCTTCATGTGATTATATTTTGAAATGTTGGTGGAATGGGTTTAAAAGTGGAGGGAATGGGGGGTTAGTAGAGTGGGAGTGGAGGATGCGTCAGAAATCCTTCATCTTATTTTGGTATACGGGGTGGATGAAGGAAATGCGGGCGTGAGGGTGGTCCAAGGGGACGGTAGTGATGAAGGAGGGAGATGTAAGGGAAAGGCGGGGGGGGGGGGCGGAGGGGCTCTGATGCAATACTCAGCTGCATATTTTGCCTTCCATTTGAGTCTTGGTTTGAGAAAATCGGTTCAGTCATCACCGAAGAACCGATGTGACTTTATTTGTGGAGTATGCCCGGAATTCCGGATTTCCGAAATCGTCGATAGTGGACAATATATTCAAAGAATGTTTGATTGGCAATCAGTGATCTAGATCTGCGATTAGAAGTAATTTGGTGACCATTTCAATAGTTTTTAGCCTGTGAGGTATTACGATTGTACCGATTTATATGGGAAATTCCAGTGTATCCTTACTAACACCCCTGTAACTCCGGAAGCAAGAGTCAGAACAGAATGAAATTCAGCAGCTGTCAATGGCATTACTGTATCTTTCATTTGAAATCAAGTTTGTAAAAATCGGTAGAGAATTCGTTGGGGAATGGGTGTGATATAAGCTTAGGAACTTGGCGGATTCCCCGGGGGCGTCATGAACTGTCATAGGTGGCCAATGTGGTCAAAGCTGCTTTGATTGATCATCAGTGATCCAGACCCGCAAACTAGAGTAATGTTACATCAATTTTAATATGTTTTACATCATTTGAACATCATGGTGGTACCAGTTTATATGGGAATTTGCTGTGTAACCGCACTCTTCAACCCGTAACTCCGGAACCGGAAGTCGGATCAACTAAAAATTCAATAGCAGCTTATGGGAGCGTTATACCTTTCAGATGAAACTAAGTTTGCGAAAATCGGTTCAGCCATCTCTGAGAAAATTGTGTGAGTTTAAATGACACACACACATACACACACACACACACACACACACACACATACATACACACACAGACATTTGCCGATCTCGACGAACTGAATCGAATGGTGTATGACACTCGGCCCTCCGGGCCTCGGTTAAAAAGTCGATTTTTACAGTGATTGCATAGCCTTTCTTTATATGAGAAAGGCAAAAATGTATTATAGAAATATAATTATACACTAGTATAGGAACTTGTATGTGTGACTTTGGGTCAAAGACAAAACTTTGAATAATTTAAGTGAAGTAACTGAGTTATAGGAACCATATCAATGCAAAATCCGACTAGCTATTTTGAACAACCATCGTCCACGCAGACCAAACTGTAAAATAAAGTGACCCTCCCCTGTGACTAGATTGATTGGATTGGCGGTATTGCAAACATCTTCAAGCAATATTACAGATACCAGTTTTAACAAACTTAGTACATCAATTATCAACAATTAATATTAGTTTATTTGTAAATTTTTATTTAAAGTGTCATATTCTATTAAACATAATTGTAACATAAATTTTGCTGTAATATGTAAGTTGCTAAGCGTCTCGCTAACATACGCCAATGCGATAAAAAGAACGATAATATATAAACGCTCGAAACTGTCGCAATAATACAAAACCAGTCGCTAACGCGATCTCTCGCGTATTCCTACACACACGACCTCACAATCATATAAACGTCGTGGCGATTATACCAACGTCGTAGCACATACGAATTTATAAGCGCGGTCCCATGTGCCAACATACAAACGCTCGCTCTCTCGCGGTCATAATCATACTTGGCCTGGAGCTCACACTCTCAAATGCGGAACTTGTATACACTAGACAACAAGTTTCAAGGCGCCATAGTTGTAAACTCCACTGAGATAGGGGAGAAGCTCACTGTCTTCCTTCATCTGAAACATGCATTCAAAATAAAACATCAGAATGACAGCACGTGAGAACATACAAAAGCCCACGTGAATATGCAAATAGTTGCTCGGTAATATAAACGAATTCAAACACGCGAAGTTATATATACGGTAGCACACGCGACATCAAACCCCCCACGCTATTAAACATGTTAACATAGACATGCTCATAACCTTCGCGATAAGACATATCAGATCACGCATGCGATCATGTTATCGCGATTATCTGCGCACACCTACGCCCGCCATCTCGCACACACAGAAACATCTAGGATCAAGTGAATACGTTAGTATTTACGAATTTATAAACGCCGTCTCAGCCCGAGAAACACCGTTTGTTGACTAGCAGATTCTGCAACACAATTCGTTTAAAAAAATCGTACATCAACCATTATTCAACTGATTTAGCAACCAAAAAAGCGCTTATGGTTATGCAACAAACCGCAGTCATTACATGTTGCAAGTGTTGCTTGGGAAGTGCGATTATACCAGCGCCCTTTCCCATGCGAACCTGAACCGGTCACGTCCGGAAGTTTCTACTCATGGTTCTAGCACTGTAGATCCATGCCTTTAGTTCCAACAGCTGTGCAGTACAATTAACATCTAACATCAGATTCGAGACACGCACGAATATTCAAGAATCTTGCAAATTACAACATGGGTATACAATCGAAGTTATACACGCGAAGCGAAGCGTGTGTGGTGCGTACACGACATACAAACGCCCACGCGATCAAACACGTTAAAATGCATTCGCTCAAATTCTTCGCGATCATTACCACACACCTAACCTCGCCATCTCGCAATCATGAAAACGCTCCAGCGATTAAGTGCACGTTTTAATACAACAACAAGAAACGCGCTCTCAAACGAGAACCTACAAACGCCAGTTTGGGCGCGATCAAATCGATCACATCTGCATTTTCGGTGACAGTTATCACGATACCGAGCATATTGTCAGGGCATGCACCGACTATTGTTCCGCCAGATCTCAGTTATTCATTTCCCTTCGGACCCGAGAAAGACTACCCAACGTCCCGATTCAGGATGTACTGGCAAGTTGTGATCTCCCGTAAAGGCCCCTTGTATACCCCTCCTTGAAAACTATAAATATATAGATTTAACGGCCCTTAACATATACATTCGATGTATATGCTACGACTTCAAAGTGAAACGAAACATTTCTGTCGTATGATAGTTAACGTACGCGGGATCTATAGCACAAACATTACACGCGTAACTCGGTGTTGCCCATCCGAAACTGAGCCGTATTACGAACCCCTGGCGGCTCGTAGAGGACCCGGCGTTCCAGTTCATTATGCTTCCTGATGTAGGCCGCCCGAGTCTGAAATTCATACCGCTGATCTCTCGTCGCCTGAAGTTGAAAGTTCATATTTTCTCCACGTGTTATCATTGTCCACCTTCTCTTCTTTGTCTTTGGAACCCAGATGTAGAAATTTCCTTCCACCTGAATGTTGTTCCAAATCTTATATGCCCTCTCTGTCTTTTTTTAACTTCGAATGTTAAACTACATAATGGCGTTCAGAAATGCTCAACTGTACTGCTACTCAGAAAAAAGCTCCAATTGACCCCCCTAATCTTAATAAAACTCAATCACTCCCTCTAGTTATTCCTAGATTTAGGATGTTTGCAAAATTGTTCCCCTTAGTTTAATAATCAATTGCTCCAATAATCTTGTTGCTAAAAAATTCTAAACTATATTACACTATTCATAAAAAGGCTCTAATAGACGCCTTAAATTTAGTAAAATTATTTTGTCCTCTCTTTTGAATATCGAAATGTATCACTAGTTTTCAGATAACTGTAAAATTTTCTCAGGTTCATTATATAAAAAAATATTTCCCTGTGTACTCCCCTAATTTTAGGAAATTTAAAGTGTAAAACAAAAAAATGGCACCTTTAGGCTAACGAAAACGTGTCTTATCAAATAAACGAAATGAATGAAAAAAATCGGTCACATTCGGAAGTCCTACCTTCAGTCCTAGCAACCTAGGTAGAAACCTTCAGCTACAATACGTACGTGGCGACATGACCAGGAACTCTAGTGATTGGTGAACTCCCATGCTTTTCTAACATCTGAGCCGCACACTGAAAATAGAAAATTTCAGTTTCACGGTCCGCGCGATCATTCAAGAACACACGGGAATATACGAATAGCCATCAAATTTATACACGCGAAGGTACACACGCGGTATACAAACGCCCCCCCCCCCCCCCCCCCGCAATCGAACATATCAACATACAAACGCTCGGATCCTTCGTGTTGATACACAAAGACGAACATGAAATCGCGATCATCCACACACATCTGCGTCCCAGTTTTCGCAAACACAAAAAGAGAATGTTATAACACCTATAATCTGATTAACACGGTCTCAAGCAGTGCCACGAAATTTCAATATCAATTACCTATTTCTGCTTTCATTTACGGAAACCAAGATTCAGTGTCACCGCCTCCCTCATTCATTAACTTTCCAACTGACTGAAATTTCATGCAGAATCGAATGCTTGAATGTAGAGGAAATCTAAATTCCTTCACTAACTAAAGCATTCATTTGTTATGAGTACGGATTGAAGGCAGAAGTTGGCATATTTTCGAGCACAAGTGAACTGCGTAATCTATATCTGGTGCACTTTTGTTCGATAATCCCTTTCAGAGCTAGCATAGAAACAAATTTCAGTTTGCTTCTGAAACCGAACATGTCCGAACCTGAATGCGCTGCGTCGAATGACGAGGGAAACGAATTAAAAATTTCATTCATCGCAGCGGGCATGAATTGAATTTCGTTTCCTTTCAAGTTCATGCAGGGATGTCAATTTTTTTAAGCTCTGGTCTCAAGAGCAAACAAATGAACGCTCATTCGTACGTGAGCGTAACGTCCATACATCCGCACATCTGAACCGTACACTCATTATCACAATCAGAATCACGGACAATTAGGACAAGTAGGACAGTTCTCGAAAAAAAAACAAAAACAATTAATTCCTAAAATTATGCCCTATTTATAAGTTATTTGCGATTCTCCATGATAAATTATCAATTTTAAGCACGGAGAAATTTTATTTTTGTATGTTTGCATTGTGGAGAAGCCATTAATGAATAAGTTTAACAACTTTCAACACATTTTATAAATTTATACTATTTACAGTCAAAAATACAATTTTTCGATTCAAATCAAAATGCTCGCAGCAAAAATTTTAGAAAATTATTTTGCTTTCTTACGACTTTTTCCTAAGTTATTCGCGTTTTTTCATCATGAACAGTAGGTTTTCCCAAATGCGCATAAAATTTCCTGTAACTTTCTCTGTGGCATGTTGGGTACTATTTGAAAACTACAAGCAAAATCAGACACTTTTTTCAATAGCAATAAGCACTTTAAAGTTAGGGAGGTTTGATCCCTGGCACTCTATAACGGTTTGAGCTTGAGCTTGTACGACCACCTACTCCGTTATTGGACAGAACTAGCTGAAATTGCACAGAGAATCAAGCGATGATAATGGCTGGGAATAACAAATAATCCTTCAATATATAACTCCTGGTAATCCTAAGTCGTTTATCGATCAATACAGGCGTCGGCCTGGCCCGATCGTAGATCGCAGTAAGAAAGGTTGAGAATGTCACTCCGATACTCTTTTACTAGAGGTCGTATATACCACTGCGCACTCCACAAGTATCACGGTAAGAAGGAGATTTTTAGTAAGGCTAGGAATTCGAAATTGTTCTGGAGTTCTCGCGTGATTCAAAATTTTAGGCGTCTAGGCGCCCGGTCACTAGGAGACTCATTATACGTTCTAGGACTGTCGTAACGCCGAATAGCGAGAAATATATTTAATATAAATAATATTTTTACAGATGACAAACTAGCGAAAGCAAAAGTGCCAAAAAATCAAAATTAAGACTAGAAAACAAACTAGGGTTACCACTAAAACTATTGATTGTTTTAGCGACGGGAATGTGAAATAATTTTGAGCGGTCCAAAATAAGCATTAACTGTATTGAAAAACCTTCTTTGTGTGACGGTCATTGGATCAATTCCTGTGTTTTGTCGCCGGACGGCTCACGGTCTCTAGACTTTTGTGAAACAAGATGATAATGATGTCAACCTTCTGGTGGACACCGGCTCACAGTGCACAGTGGGCAAAAAGCGACCCCCAGAGGCACTTGATAATTAGTCACCGCCGGATTCCTATCATAATTTATATATCAAAGTAGCGGAATTCGACTATAAATCAAATGTAACTTGTTTGGTTCACTGCACGCATCCGTGGCCCAAATAACGGGGGTTTGAGTATCCGGAGTACTCCCGGTATTAGGCAAAAAGCAATTCACAGTGCCACTTAATTAGTCGTCGCAGGATTCCTATCATATATTATATATCAAAAGTAGGATAGGATTGAGGCCTAAATTTCACCTTCAAACCACAGAAAAAAATGAAATTTTATGTCTTGGCCTCCTGAAGTCGCGTGAATGGTTCACTGAACGAGTGAGCGTTGGTGTTCAAAGACGATTTCGCTTGATTTTCTAAGTGGCGTTAACACCGGCATTGAATGATTTTGAACGGGTGCATACGTATAAAAGATTTTACCCGCAGTCTACTTTCTACTTCTGCCCAAGTCAGACGTACAATCGAACCAAGTGAACAACAACTAGCAACCTCTCGATCTAGTGTGCATTGTCTCGAGAACAAAGGAAAGATTTAATTTATTCTTGCCGTCATGAGTAAAGTTGGCGAAAAAACTCTGCTCCGACCCAACACAGCGGTCGTTGACTTTAAATTCTGTTCAATAAGATTGAGTTTTAGTGCAGTGGAATACCTGCTGAAGGTGAAGATGCAGCTTAAGCTCAAGGAGGTTATGTATCTCCAATATCATCATCTTCGCAATGTAGTACTCATATCATTCAACACGTTAACCAGAGCTGAACGTTTCGTTTCGCAGAACAACTTGAAGCACGTGGCTGAAAGTGATAAAGTTGGAATTAAGATTCCCGTGTATATAGAAAAAGACTATGTAGATGTAAAGTTACATGACCTATCACCACGTACCCCTCCTGATCTAGTTGCAGAATACATTCGCAATACGGAGAAGTAGAATCCGTTACACCTGATACGTGGAGAAATTTCTTCCCCGGTACACCTAACGGTGTTCTTGTGGTGAGGATGCGGATTGAAAGACCTATCCCCTCCCACTTGACTATAAAACTTAAAACCCGCGAAGCTACTATTAATCGAACTACGTTATGCACCCATGAGGGGCAAACTCCTACGTGCAAGTATTGTAATCAGACAGCACACCACGGACAACCTTGCGCGGAAGATACAGAGGAGAATGCCAACGAATCCACGGAAAACCAACACAAAAAAGAGTTTTCAATACCAATACCCGAACCACAAACGGTCGCAAAATTTGTGGCAGCTGTTCAGTCCATATTGACAACTGCAAAAGCAGCATCCAGCACCCCAACAACCACTGTAAGCAATATTTGCGAAGAAGATAAAAACAATGATGACGGATTTACACTGGTCACCCGTAAGGGTAATAAGCAGGAAAAAACATCTGATCGCGAGCACCAATACACCTTTAACGATAGAAGAGAATTAAGTGATCCCCATGACGCAGTAGGCGAGCCACGAAAGAAGGTCTCCGCTCGCAATAAAAAGTTGCGCGCACAAGATCCAACGGGTAATCAATAATTTTTGCTCTTTTATTTTTATTTTGCACATATTGTAAACACATGAAAGATCCACGGCTCCGTTAAGCTACCGCTATGAGCCGTGTCAAATAAACGAAATAAAAAAAAAAGATTTTACCTTCGTTTTGTAGATGAAGCTAGTCCTTTGAGGTCCCCGGTCCATGAGTTGATGGATCGATATCTAGTCCAGATAGTGGAGTCACCTCTCTGGCGTCGGTAATAAAGAAGTAGAATCCAACGTCTATACCTACTAACAAATATCCTCCTCCCGTGATACTTGTGAAGTGCTTAGTAGTATATGCGGCCTCTAACAAAAGCAAGTATCGGACTAAGCCCCTTTCCTTCCGCGAGCTACGTTCGGGCCTGGCCGGCGCCGGTATTGATCAATAAACTCTTTAGGATCACCAGGAGTTGCACAATGAAAGATGTTTTGCTACTCCCAAGCATAATTATCTACTGATTCACTGTGCAACTTCAGCTAGTCCAGATCGATAACGGAGTAGCAGCCAGGGCACAGTGGGACGACTTAGAACAAAAGGTGGACTAAAGTCCAAACTTTGCCGTATCGGTTTAAATAGGACGATTTTATGTAATTTTGGTACGTTGAATTCGTTTTTGATATTAAAACATTTCAAAAATAAGCGTTTACAATTCATTAGGGTGCCTCAAAAATATTTTTTTTCGAGGTCGTTCTTAAAATGTGTGTATATTAATTTTCGTGTACTAAATCGTTTTTGATATTAACACATGTAAAAAAAATTTTCATTATACGTTAGGGTGGCTCAAATAATTATTTTGTAGTGAAGATACAATTTTTTTAAAAAAAAAAGTTTTTGTGCGCTAAATTTTTATTTTAATTATGAAAATAGAAATTAGCTTTACTATTTATTAGAGTGGCTCAAAAGTAAGTATTTTGTCTTTTATAATGATTTTTTTCAATAGTAATTTTGGAATTTATTTTCCATATTGAAATTAATTAATTGACAACTCATTATAGGGCTTCAGAAATGACTATTTTGTTTTTTCGAATCAAATAAGATGTGTTCGACTAATTTTGGAATATTTATTTCGTTAGTGGGTTACTTGATCTGAAAGCTACATTTTCTATCATTTTCAAAACAAACATTTTGAGAATCTTAGTGGAATGTTTAATTACATTCACTAATCAACAAGATTATTAACGATTTTTTGTTTTTCGTAGGTGTGTTTTAAATTACTTAGATTGCTTATTTCATATCATAAATGAAAATAAATCCAAAACCCTTTTTTCGTGTATATGGTTCATTTAAAAATGGTCTTATCTTATTTGGATAATATCGCATACCCTTAAGCTATATCAGTGCTATGCAAATTCGGATCAATATAGTCTCACCAAATGACTAGAACTCAACCGTGTTCACTCTATTTGACAGTTATTGCGCAAGTTAGCAAGAAATAGTTCCAGAAACATTTTATACCCTATTTCAGATGATTGAAAATATTTGCTGATTTGCCATCTAAAAAAACATACTTCCCACTCGGCTCCTTAGTCCTGATCACTAGTAAAACCCTTGTAGATCATTCTCTCAATGCGATTTGAAAGTTGTGCATGTATTCGTGTCATTATTCTAGCTATAAAGTGATTATTCAAATTCAATATCACTAATAACCATGCGTCTCCATTAAGTTTTTTTTTTAAATTTTGACTGCTTATCGCAAGTTTTCGCAAAACTAGCATATACTCATTTGAAAGAGAAAATTAAAAGCTTTCGAATGAGTATAGTGTTATCGCGGGCATTCACGGGCGTCGTTGTTGTTATCGCATTTGAAGTTCGAATTCAATAAGAATTCATGACACACTGGTATCTAAACACTAACAAAAGTAACTAGTGACTTATTTTTGGCGATTTTATGATGTAATTTTATCACACCGATAATTTTGGTGAAGTAATGCAATGTATAAAATCAACCATTTCTTTGAAAAACGAAAATATCCGGATATAGTTCCTATGGTCAAATTATGCAAAAACACTTGAATTAAGCCCTTAAAAAGCTGCCAAAAATTCATTTTACGTTCAAATCACTTAAAATCTCGCAAAAATGTCTCTGATGGCCCAGCAGTAGGATAAAAATACTAGCGAGAATATCGCATAACATTCATATATGGACTTAAGTCCGGGCTCGTCTCACGGTGCAGGGGTGGTCGCACAAGCTCAAGATCAAACTAGTCCTATCAGATTAATTTAGAACATAATAGCAATTGTTGCCTATATTGAAATTATACGGGTTCAAAAGTAGGCTAAAATAAAATAAAAATCAGCTGTAATTCTTCACAAAGTATTACAGCTATTTGGTCTCTTGGAGAAAGTGACGTGTTCTGTAATGACAAAAAATACGTGGAAACGTTGTTAACACGAAAAATCAGACACCAAAAAGTTATAAGTAAAAATAAGAATTTAGGGAGTTAATCTGAGAAAACATCTCATAACTCGATAACTGTGAGCGTCAGAGACAGCATGTCATCGGCAAAATTTATAAAAATACTCTTCTCTATAACTTTGTCGAAGATGGTCAAGCGCTATCTCTTTTGGTTGAAAAGTTAAATTTTCTGTAGCCTACTATAATAAATTTTCTTAAACAATAATATTACCAAAAGATGATTCTTTTTGCACACACAAACCTTGTAAAACATGTAAAATCGCTACTATGGATAGTTTCGACTCCATTGAATTAAGTACTTCAAAGCGCTGCTTTAATCCTCTGTGCAGAAAAAAATCCTTTCAGCTCCTGATGACAAGGGCGCGTTTTTAATGCTAATTACTAGAAAAAAATTGGAGACAATAGGAGCAACAAGAAGCTAATTTACTAATTCAAAACAACAATATTCCAAAACCAAAAAAGTCCAAGAAATAAAGAAGGGGCTCCTTTATAATATAGTGCATCTACAGCTCAAAAGTATATGCAAGTATCTAATAGTATGAGAAAACTTATTATAATGAACATGACGTAACATGTCGCAACTTGCTAACTGGTGGTCAATCCTTCTCGCGAATTGTTAATTCTCAACCCTTATATATGATAAAATAGTTATCGTTCCACTCAGACAAAACCATGCGTATTCCCCATGCACATTCAAATGCCCTGTATAATAATTCCCTAGCTGGTCGAATAAACACTAAACAAAAAAATAATTTGTTCAGTCTAAAGAAATATCGGCTCGATTGGCAGCACCCAGCGAATTCGTGTTCTCTTACAATGTCATCATATCATATAAAATGACATGCGCAAACTCAATTTTTCAAGCTTTTTTTAAATTCTGTGTATAAAAATTAGTAAAAATAATTTGCTCAGGTTTTTTTTCAGAAAATTTACCAATTTCGAACTAGATTTGTTAATATATACAACAAAATTAATTGTATTTGTTGTACTACTTTACTCAAGCTGATGAACAGAAATTTAATTCAACAATTCCGAAATTAAACTAATAATTGAAATACGGATAAATTGAAAACACATCTTAGAAATCATTTATCCACGGTCTCCGCGCATACGAGCAAATTCCAAACACATTTGTCCGGCCTTCACAGCCTTGTGTAGGCAGACACGACGGCAGCTAAACTACATTGCGGTCCGACAACGATAACAATTTATTCATGAGATCCGTCCGTCTACCGTTCTAGAGGACTCCAGGTCGGTTGGTCTGTCGGTCGGTCTAGTCGATAATCACTCACCATGGGGCTGTTGTTGTATGTACCTACTACTACTACTACCGCTACTGTCATGGCAAAAGTTGTTCAAAAGCGCTAAAGCATCGGTTCGTAACCCCCCCCCCCCCTCCCTCGGCTTTAGTCACCAACTGTGTACAACCGCGTTGGTATCGTCACTCTTGATAGCCTTGGCGCGACCGCATATTTTTTCCGCTATTTGTGACTGTCCGGTTCCATTGTGGATCGATGCAGTTCTGTGCTGCGACACTTGAATAATTGCACCGGAGCTGCCAGCGAGCCACAACTAGAACTATTCGTTGGAATTTTGTGGGAAGCATACGGGCAGACAAATAAAACTACATCCATTCTAGTGGTAACTGCGTTTTTGCAACGTACATATTTTGTACCGACTTGTATGAGTCACGGTCGAAGGGTATTCGACCAATAATTTTAAATGAGCCGCGACTTTGGAACAAAACCAATCCGGATCTTCAACCGATCTCCTAAACCAGTCTATTATTAATAGGTTTAATATTCCACACAGGTAGCGATTTGTTTTCTATTGATCGACTAAACCGCCACCCCAAAACAAACCGATCAACTCAAGCGGTGATTAACTGAGTCATCAAAAAAGAAAAAAAGATATGATGGTCGGTAAACCATTCCGAAGCAGTCGGCACTGGTCGGACCAAACCGGATTGAACGGTGATGGTTGATGGTCCGTGTGATAACACCTTCGTTAAATTGCATTGAGTCGCGCGGTAAAACAAACCGCATCGCATGCTTGAGTGACGTTATGCTCTCTCTCACTCTCTCTCTCTCCCCTTCACACTACTTCGAACTTGTTGTGCAGTCATGAAAATGTTTATGAAAACACCATCAACCCGCTGCTGCTGCTGCTGCCTGTGGGTAATGATCAGCGTGGAAATGCGTACACACAAGTAGGTACAATACCCGTGTAACCTTGGCTGACTGGTTACCGCGTGCACAATAAGTATTCGTATGTAATCTGACCAACTGTGGGTAGCTGTGTGCGAGTGATACATGCACTGACGGACGGAGCTATCATAAATCAAAACAACCATTTCGTTATTTATACGATTGCCATTACATACATACATACATACCGGTTGGCTTACGTCGTGCGTTCACATCTTGACTGGTTGATTGATCCGTTCGGTCAAGAGTTATCAATAAAAACAATGTGTGTTCAATGAGCTAAACGTGTTTCGTTGTACAGTGGAAAAATGGTGACCCAACATCGTACGTCGCTGATCTAGAGGTATGAAATATGATCTGTCTCGTAGGAGGAAAGATAAGAAATTTTAAGATGCTGGTTTGAAACTGCGGAGATCCATTTTAACTTAATAAAAAAAAGACTTAAAATGTATGGGGTTAGGAATCACGTTCTGATTCAGCGACTTTTGTATTCGGTCGTTCTTTCGATTAAGTATTTCCCAAGATTTCTAAAACGAGACACACTGTACTAGCATTTGAAAAGATAACATAAGATTTAAAGATAAGTATTTCTCCTAATTGCATCTACATAAATATTTATTTTTAATTTATTTGAATTTGAATTCATATCATTGTTCGTTTGAATACACATGGTATAAACCACAATAATATCGCTCAATTTGTTGTGTTTTCCATCGGACTAAACTTACTGAAAACGGAAGTACGGAAGCGTCATGGATTCTACTCCATTTGATTATATATTACAATTTTTCCAGTCGACTATATATTACAATTGTGGCTTTCAAATGTTTCATATTTCGGTAATATGTGATATATAATCCGGTTATGTTTTTTTATCATTAAGGCATCTGACAACGTGCTTCTGTAGTTATTGTTAAAGCACTGTTCAGCTGCGTAGTTCACATTACACGATGCCAATAACGGGTGTTCAATAAAAAATGAGAATGATCTTAATACCTTTCTGTAATTAAAGTAAAAAGCGTATTTTTGACATTATAATATCTTACTCCACTATCTGGGGCTAGGTGTCATTCTAAAATCTAAACTATCTCTCATGTAACGAAACTATGTAAGGTTTGCACGCTTATAACTCCGATATTACTAGATGGATTTTAATCATTCATACACCAACCGATTCAGAAACACCTAACTTAAATATTGGTAATAATTAATTAACTCCACAATAAAAGTAGACTTTTGGAAATTGGTAAAATTAAAAAGTTCACGAAAAACGGGAAAATTACCATTCGTGAGGCAGATTTCTCATACAGAGCCGTCAGTAGGAGGCACCTTAGTGGCTCAAACAAACACGAAAAGTCATAAATAGAAGCGAAGCGTGTCCGTTTAAATCAGTTGTTGCTCTTATCCCATACAAGCAACATCGTCTCCGGGCGATGCAATAAGCGCTATCGATTTTCGGCAACGTTAGCATTTGCACACACTCGCACCTAAGTGACTAAACCATATACGGTTAGTTTATTAATAGAGGTGACGTGTACACGTTTGAATCAGTTTTTGTCCTTATGTCGAACGGGTAAGATTATGGCTGCAGCGTCTGGACTGGACACTACAATAAGCGGTAGACGCTTTGCATTTTTGTCAGCGGTGACTTTGTACGGATTTTTCGGGTACCAGCACGGTGTCACAAAATGATTTGCAAAGTGGGTGGGTGAGGTGGTTTGGATTTAATTCAATACGGCAGGATGTGACTTATGTGTGCTGCTTTAGAGTATTACGTTTGAAAAAAAATATATTTATTTTTACACATGCGTGTGCGTTGTAACTTGTTAATCCATGTTTACGGCGCTTTGTAGATGCACAGTATTGTATATAGGAGAGTATACTCAGGTTTTTTACGCGGTTTTTTATGCGGATTTTGAAATTTACGCGGTTTTCATTTACGCGGCCTGTATCCCCGCGTAAAAAAACCTGAGTGTAATTGCATTGGAAACAATCACATTCCCAACAAACTTTTTGTTTTCTAATTTCAAACACTGTTTCGTACTGCACAAAACGGAAAATTTTAAAACACAACTTACCGTCCCAGCAACAGTTTAAGCGGGTGTTCTTTTTCGATTAAAATTCAAGCCATGTCTTAAGCGTTACTGGACTTAAAATTGTTTTCCCAGTTTATCCAGTCAGAGTATCTGTCCTGCCCTATGTATTTAAAACGCAGTTCTAATCGCGTTTTAAATTATACAACAAATAGAACGTTTGTGTACACCAATTTAAATTTTAAAATAAATTTGTTTTAAATTATGAAACAAACCGCTGTACTGGAGATATAATTATGTCAGTTCTATTACCACATAATTATAACAACCTATACAACATAAAACGCTGCAGAATTGGTTTAATAATACAATGTTTACACTACAGAGTTATAACACGTTATAATAATTAGCAACAAGAAAAATGTCACCAATATACACTGTAATTTATCAAATAATTTCATTTGTTCGACCACTAATCGATCAAGAAATACTTAACCTTAAGATTGTTTACCTAAGTTCATTAGTGACGAATTTCGCGCCAACTCGAACAAATGTTGGCAGCACCCTCTCAGATTTTAATGAAACTTTCTGTACATAAGAACTTTGTCACAAAAAGCCACTTTGCATACTTTCTTTTTCCAAAAATGATCTTTCTTTTGAAAAGGGCCAAACTTTTACCAATTTTTTTCAAATGGCTATAGTCTAAAAATGACAAATCCTACAAAAAAAATGTTGTAGGAGTGATTTTCACAAAATTAGTCAAATTTTTAAATAAAAATATTGAAAAAAAAATCATCATTGACTCCTACACTGAAAAAATCGATTTTAAAAATTTAAAGTAGATTTACAAAAAAACATTTTTGATTTGGATGAAATTTTGCATGATAGGTAATTATGTTCTCTACCTACCGTCAAAAATTCAAGGTGGGCACTTTTAAGGAAAAAAAGTTATTTGAAAAAAAAACTTTTCCTTGTCCAAATTGGAGTTTTTTTAGTGTATTTTTATCGAAAACTAAACCAATGAAAGTCATAATCATCTCAGAACCCATTTTCCCAGCGGCTAGTTGCCTGATACATGCAAAACGTATCAGTAACTAATTTGGTATATATTCATAACAAACTTAAATGAAGACTGGAAGATTGGAAGATCGGAAGACTGGAAGATTGGAAGACTAAAAGACTGGAAGACTGTAAGACTGGACGACTGAAAGACAAGAAAACTTGAAGACTGCAGTTCATTTGGCCCTCTCAAAACTGATAAATTTTATGAAACAATTGACAAATTTTTCTAAAATTTATTTTATGTCTGATGGAGCAGCAGAACAATAATAAAATAAGAAAAACTTTACAAGCTTGTGTAGATTTAAGTCAAAGTATGAGTTTAGCGCAGAATGGCATTTTGTTGCAGCATCCCATGGAAAAGGACCCTGTGATGCTATTGGTGTCACTCTCAAGCGAATGGCAGAAAGAGCCAGTCTTGCTCGCGACTGTGGAAATACCATAACAAGCCCCCGAGAGTTATATAACTGGGCAGTTGTTCTGATAAAAATATCAAAAAATTAATTTTCTGCTACATATTCACTGAACGGTACAACAAAATGTCAGAAGAACTCTAAGAGCTGTATAATAACGCCAAAGCAATATCTGGAACTCAAAAATTCTACAGTTTTGTGCCTATTCCTGGGGGAAAGTAGAGACGAAAAAGTATTCTAATTTAGAAGATGAACCAAAAATATTTTCCTTGTATAGAAATAATACAAAATAGCATGTATGAAGATAGTTTTAAGACAAATGTAATATATAAAAATAAATAAAAATTTATGTAAAATTCAATACATAATGTTGTGTGGTTATTTCTTTCTCTGATTCTTCCTCAGCACAAAACAAGAATATAAAAGAGTAATAATGGAATATTTATTTAACGACATAAACTCTTTTCAATGGGATTCTTGATTAAAGGGTTACATACCTTTTAGTGATAACAATGTCAAGAAAGTTTGAATTTACGTAAAGGAATAAAGCAATGATTTCATTACATCAAACTTATAATATTTTGGTAGCACATTCAGTTTGGACAAGGAAAAGTTTTTTTTCAAATAACTTTTTTTCCTTAAAAGTGCCCAACTTGAATTTTTGGCGATAGGTAGGGAACATAATTATCTATCTTGAAACATAAAATTTCAAAAATGGTTTTTTTGTAAATCGACTTTAAATTTTTAAAATCGATTTTGTTCAGTGTAGGAGTCAATGAAGATTTTTTTCAATACTTTTATTCGAAAATTTTACTACTTTTGTGAAAATCACTCCTACAACATTTTTTCGTAGGATTTGCCTATAGGTATGGTAAAAAAGTTTGGCCCTTTTCAAAAACCAGTCTAGATCATTTTTGAAAAAAAAAAAAAAAAAACAAAATACGCAAAGTTGCTTTTTGTGACAAAGTCTTCATGTACAGAAAGTTTCATTAGAATCTGAGAGGGTGCTGCCAACTCTAAATACGATTTGGCGCGAAATTCGTCTAGTACATTATTGAAAATTCAAATGGAAAATGAAATTTCATATTTCATGGACAATCTGTATATATCCGTTGGCGGGCGCGGGCGTCCTCATCACAGTTCTCAATATGGAGCTTTTCTTTTGAATATATTTTCTGGACAGACCAGCCTATTTTTACAAGATGGATCAGCCAAATAATGCCAATCAGCTAGTGAGATACTTGATTAATTGTAATAATAGTTTACCGTTAAATGGCCTTCAATAAATTATGTTTTAATGTGGAGGGTGTATAGCAAATTGTAACATATGAAAACAGGAGAGTGAGCAAGAACGTGCATCGATATGCGTGATAGATAAAATTCATTTGCACGCTCTTGAAAAAGCTACATTTTTAATGTCACCGTGGTCGTGTCCTGTACACAACCCTTTAATTTTTTGAAGAGCAAACATTGTTTTTAATAAAAAATACTGAATTCGCTGATTTTTTTTTTGTTTTTTAAGTACATGACTGGAAAAATTCTCATTTTTATTGTACACCCGTTATACGAAAAACAAGTACCATTATGTCATTAAAATCCGACATGCACTTATGTCTTATTTACAATTCAAATTGTGCTGAAACTTATCCATTTTACAAAATTTGTTAACTAATTTTTAGACAACGGTTGTTCTCAACTTATTGGGACGATGGTCAGCGATTATCGTCCGCGTCCCTTATCACCTACTTTTATATGGTGATTCATCAAAAGTGCTATCTTTGAAAATGAGCCAACTTCGTTATGTTATGCCCCACTAATTTCTTCCGATCTTTTGACACAAAAAATGTGTTACTACACTATCTGGAGCTGCGTGTCGTTCTAAATTTGCAAATATATCGATGTCCCGTATTTGCGGATTGCCGTCTTTTTATCGCCAAACAATTCGGAATTATCTTAAAATACACTATTGAAAACCACGTAAAAATTGACTGATTTCGAAAAACCTGATAACTCTTATAAATGAGTCAGTCTATTCCGGACAGAGCCGTCAATAAGGAGCACCTAACTGGCTAAATCAAATAAGTGATTATAAGTAAAGGTCCCAGGTATCTGTTTCAATCATTCGTTGCTCACATTCCAAACGAGCAACAACATGACTACAATCTCGGGACGGTACCACAAGCTGTAGACGTTATGTACCTTCAGCAGTCGTGGCATTAACCCGTGCACAGTCAAAACGTGTACGAACTTTTTGGGTGCCAATACCACTTCGAGTCGCGCACGCACGATTTGCAATATGGGAGGGTGGGGTAGTGCACTGCTGGTGAGCTTGAGTTGAGTTATGTGCCATTTTTCAATGCCAAAATGTTTTCGGCAATTTGTAGGTACGTAGGGTAATGAGCCCATTTGTCACACACGATTCATATTTCGGATATACGTGACGCATTTTTTACCCCGTACCGTCGTGCGGGATATCTTTGCGCACTTTTTATCAATTTTTCAATTTCAATTACAACTCCTTTAATAATCGATGGATTTGTATCATATCAGCACAGATTCATCGTCATCGTGTATGTATTGTTTATGCCAAATATTAACAGAATTGGTTCACCCATAAAAAAGTTGTTCATATAGCGTTTAAAAATGTGGACTAGCTGGGCGCTACTTATCACACTTCTTGACTTCGATATAAAATAAAAATTAACCAGTTTTATTTACTTTTATTGAAATATCATTAATTCTTACTGACATCAGAGGCTTTTTCAACAATAAAACATCACCCATTTATCGCATTTTTCTAAATTTTAAATTCATTTTAATTGAACATTTACAACGTTACTTGTCAAAAAAGTGGGTTGAGACTGCATATTGTTTTTCGTAGAGATAAAAAAGGAAAATGTTGAAAAATGGCGATACCAGTATATCTCTAATATGTCAGAAGAGGTTTTCAAGAGGAGAATTTGAAGATTTTTTTTTATTATCAATTATAAAAATAGCCACACGGTGGGATTGAAAATTTTGCAAAATAAAAACAGTGAAATAAGAGGCTATTTATGATGTACATTTGAGTGCTAAATTGATGGCGTAATTAGTACACGTTCTCAAGTTATGCACTTTTTATGCAAAGAGTTCTGAAATAATGGTTCGAAGCCAATCTTTTCACGGCCATGATCACATTATTTCGCCACCACCAACTTTGGAGGTTCAATGTCTTAAAAGAAATTATATAATATAATACAGAGCATCTCTTGGAAAACCAATTTTGGTAATTAATTCTCTTGGAAATAATACAAACAAATGTCTAAAGTATAATAAAACTTATAAAAGCGCGTCTGTTAGTAAATATTGAAAAACTAAAGTGTGCAAAGTAGCTTCTGTAGGTATCTCTAACGCACGGGCGGACTGAACTGGATTTGCGCCTGCTAAAAGGCGAGTGCTAGTTGGAGATTTTGGTAAACGACGCTGAATCTTTCTGGTATAAAGATTCGCCATCTCTATCGTTTTTATACCATTTATCTGCCAGTGTCACTAGAATTACTACAATGTTGCGGGCGAACGTGGGCTTCCTCCGGGCTTCAATAACAAGCTGCTCGTTTTTCTTTTTTTAAACTACCAGTCTATTTTTGCTAGATGGAGCCATTTTTACATCTGATCGATTAATAACGAAAATATTATTTTTCACATAATAAATAATTGATTAGTTTAAAAGTAGGTATAGCAGAGAGCATGGTGTTATACTTAGTTTTAGAATTTTGATACAGTTAAAGGATCTTGAATAAATTATATTTTAAGGGGAAGAGTGTATAGCAATTTCCAATATATGGGAGCAAGAGAGTATACTGGAACTTGACGTACCCTGTTTTACAGAAGAATATATAAACTCCAGTCCTAGGTTGAGACGACAGTTTTGATAGATTAAAATTTATTCACGCTCTTGATAAAAGCTACAATTTCAGTGTCACCGTAGTCGTATCCTGTGCACAATCCATCAATATTTTTATTGCAAATAAGATTCACTAAAGCTAATTACTTCGTTTGTTTAGTATTAATTTGACCAACTAGGGAACTAATCCGCAGGGCATTAAATGTGCGTGGAGAATACGCATGGTCTTGTTTGAGTGGAATGGTTATTGTTGAATCATGTATGAGGGTTATGAATTGACAATTCGCGAGGAGGATCGAAACCCAGTTTTCAATTTGTGGCATGTTAAATCATGTTCATTTTTAATTTTTTTCCCCATTTTGCTGAATACCTTCATATACTTTTGAGATGTACATGACTAAATTGTCATAAAACTAGTAGTAAATTCATCGTGCCATCAGGGGTCCCGATCAGAAACACTTGACAAGAAAATTTGATAACTTGATCTCGCGTTGTCACTTGTTATAATTTTCTGTTATTTTAACTACTAACGAGACCTAATTTATAACACAAAATGTTACGAAAATTGCGTGCTTTTATACTTTTATTCCATTAATTATTCTGTTGATCCCGTAGAGATTCAGTCATTTCTGATCCTTATGTTCGTTGCTGCAGGAATAAAAATAACGGTTCGTAAATGGCGAATCGATAATTATTGCGACACTTTTAAACTTGAGTGATTCTGACGGGGAGCCCTGCCGAGGCCCTAGCTCTATAGCTGGAGAAGGATAACACTCGAAAAAAAGAATTTAGATTTAAAATTTGGAATTTAGGATCTAGAATTCTGAAGTTACAAGTTAGAATATACAACCTGGAAATAAGAATTAGGAATTTATAATTTATAATTTTGGATTTTCAGTTTTTAATTTAGAATTTTAATTTTTGAATTTTGAATTGTGAATCTTGAATTTTGAATTTAAATCTTAAATTTTGCATTTTAAATCTTGAATTTTGTCTTGTTTTGTTTTTTTGACTGTGAAATTTTGATTTGTAATTTTTTAATTATGAATTTGAATTTTTAAGTAAAGCCGTTGATCCCCAGTTCATGAGTTGATGGATCGATATCTAGTCCAGATAGTAAAGTCACCTCTCTGGTATCGGTAATGACGTCCAATTTCTATACTTACTAACAAATATCCTCCTCCCGGAGTGCGCAGTAGCATATACGGCCTCTAGCAAAAGCAACTATGGGACTAATATTCGTTCCCTTTCCTTCCGCGATCTACGTTCGGGCCTGACCGGTGCCGATATTGATCAATAAACACTTTAGGATTACCTGGAGTTGCACATTGAAAGATGTTCCGCTACTCCCAAACATAATTATTTACTGATTCCATGTGCAACTTCAGCTAGTCCAGATCTATAACGGAGTAGCAGCCAGGGGTGGTTGCACAAGCTCAAGCTCACAAAATTAAAAACTCCCACGCGATAAGAACGCGCACAATAACATACAAACGTTATAGCCCTTCGCGATAATACAAACCCAGTCACAAGGGGTGGTCGCACAAGCTCAAGCTAAATTTTGAATTGCACTATGCTATATTTCTCTTTAGTGGATAAAAATTTGGGTAAAAACTATTTTTTTCCACCAAGGAGAAAATTGTTTAAAGCCACATTTGCGCGTTACAGGCGCTAAAAGTATAACTAAATTAGTTGTGAAATTTTCATTTCGACTTCGTCTCACCAGAATCCGACACTAACTTAGTGACAGGACTAAGCTAGCGTCGTATTGACGCTAGCTCCAAAAAAACGAATACAAGATTTGTGTTTCTCAGCAAATCCCCTAGTCCTGCGTAATGTCCCGTCACTAAGTTAGTGTCGGTTTCTGATGAGACAAAGCCGAAACGCAAATTCCATAACTAATTTACTTTTGAAATATAATTTGTAATTTAGTTTGAATCTGGAATTTCGAATTTTAAATTTCAAATATTGTTTTAAATTTCTTTTTTTGTAGTTTTAATTTTAAATTTGTAATTTTAAATTCTCATTTTTAAACTTTGAATCCTGAATACTAATTTTTGAATCCTGAATTTTCAATTTCGATTTTCAATTTTTATTGTTCACTTTTCAACTTACAAACTTCTAATTCTAAATTTCTAATTTCCGTCAAACTGCTATTTTTAATTTTCATTTCCATTATCTTATTAATTCTATTCTCTACCCAAATTTGGATTTTCAGTTCTCAATTTATAGTCAATTCCTAATTTTCAGTTTTTAACTTTCAATTTAAGATGGTTCAATTGTGAATTTCTAGTTTTCCCTTTTTTTTCTAGTTTTTAATTTTTAAATTTGCGAATTTCTATATTATCGATTCCCAATTTTCGAATTTAAATTTTCCAAATTATGCTTTTTTCACCTTTTTTATTTTCGATTCAATTGTACAATATTAATTTACTGGTTGTAATTTTCAATTCGCACACCCAGAAAGCTGTGAATCAGAAATGAGAATTTAAGGAAAATTTATGTTTGGCAGGCAATCCGTACCTGCGGAATGGAATATGAAAAGTCAATTATTTGTATGTTGCTCGAAAAGTGTGTTTTGGGACAAGATTTCAGCCTGAAGCGTCCTATAATTTTATGTGACTAAACACTACCAAACTTCAGAAACAAAAATAGAAGTTTCATTCGACAGATAACATAGATACATACATATTATAAAGAATCCTACGTTTTTATCGAGGTACAGTAAACGCAGCTGCCTAGTCCGTAACTAGTATAGCCACCGATGCCAAAGTGGCGACTCTACCACGTGGACCCTAGATATTGGCCCAATAACATATGGATCGGGACCAACGGGCCAACTTCCATTCCGTAGAAAGACATGGCCAGAGAAATTCCACCACAAAAAAATCCCAGAGCCCAGATCCTTGGGGTGACAAGCAGTTTACCTCAAAGTAACCGCTTTGGTTTTATAAATCTGGCAATATTTGTGAAATCCTCGACTATGTACGGGGAACGTGCCATTTGAGCCAATATATTCTAATTCCTGATTATCAGTCCCAGATTTTGTCAGATTTTGATTCAATTTTGTCAACTTATTTATACGAAAACACTACATGTCGTAAATGTACGACCATTTTCCTTCCGCGAATTTTTTTCGTCCTATGTCGCTTCATCTTTGTCAATCACTAATTTGTCTTCTTATTACTCTTACATTGTCTAGGTTTAATGAATCGTGCAATGGAAAGAATTAAAATTCGCCAAATTTGCAAGGTAACGATTCTTGTGGAAATTTTTTCTCGGTGTGTATTTTTTAATAAAATTTAATTATTTTCGTATATATTTTCACCGGGCATGCTTTCAACGGATTTCGAGTCAAGATGTTTTGAAAAGTGTATCCCAAACATACATACGACCTTTTCAAAAGTTACTCTTAGGTCAAGTGGGTCTTCTAGACTAAAAAGACTAGAATAACAAAGAGACGCCAGGTTCCGTTTGGAATTCGAGTTCAGGAAAGAATTTGCAGCTTAGTTGGAATTTCAAACGGCACATGGCGCCTCTTTGTCATTCTAGACCATCGAAAAACACCTTTTATATCAATCAAAGATAGGCGCCTAATGCTATTTCTGTCTGATTTTCTCTGGGATGCTTCAAACTGTCACAAATCTTTTCCTGGAAATTTATGTATGTGCGAGTCACGTTTAAAAATATTTAGGTCCATTTTGAAAGTTATCATTTTTAAACCACATTTTCAAAACTCTTACAGTCAAAGCATAATTCTATCCTTGCTTAAATCAAATTAATTCGAATATACATAACTACACTCCAGAAGGGAGAAATCCGGTAAATTACCAGCATCCTCTATAAAGCAATATTAATAAAAATAGGGTCGGAACAGTCCATACTCCCTCTGTCCAGAACTGATGACAAAGAGAATTTATGCAAAATAAAGCAATAATCAATCAAGACAGGGCCAGAGTTCTGCTGGCTACTCGTCATAACTCCGAAATTAAGAAATTTCCCTTTCTGATGCTTATCTCCCCTTCACAGCATACGTATCTGGATACACAGTTGGTATAGCTGTCGGAATTTCTGTGGCTGCCACTGGGAAAGCGCAAGGGTCGACTTATGTTTCCGCGCCTGGCACAGTAGCGGAGGGGAGATTTCGTAGATACTGAGTGTGGTAAAGTGTGTAAAACTGCTGGGCAAATTAGCATCAAATTAAATCGGAATTAGGCGTACGTTTTCAAGCGTCGAGTGTGGCCTGCTTACTCACACTAACGCTGTAGACTCTGCTACCTACAGCATCAAGATTGCTGATGGGTAACGACTGTAGCGTTTGAATTGGACGGTACTGGCAATAATGAGGTTCTTTAATGACTGATTTTAAAGCCTTAGGCGGGGATATTTAACTGGTTATGTTTACCAATTAGAATTTTAATCGACTGCAATTTCCCAGTTCGTAAGCCTAATGAATACCATATGTCCGTATAATTGGGTAAATAAAAATACATATTTGTACAACCATTAATTTTATTCGAAAATTGGACACATTGCTGAACATAATTTTCTCCCACGTTGAGTTACTTTTCTGAACACCTTCACAAAGAAAACATCACTATGCTAGACAGATAAAAATCTGACCGCCATTCCGCCGCGGTAGTGCACTGATGAATAGAGGGGAAAAACAAAATCAGAATCACGTACCATTGCCACCATTTCTGCATCAGCTGCTTTTGGTTGGCTGTTGTTGGTTCGCAAATTTTCAGGAGTATATCTGAACCGAGGGAGTGATAGAGAGGAGAAAATCATAATAAGCGAAAGCTATCGCTGGCCCCCACTTGCTGCCATGTGTCCCTCATCCCACCGAAGAAAACGCTCGCGTTATGGAGGGCAATGCGCCAGAAAGGAACGGTGGAACGAAATATGTTTGACGAGCCTGCTTCGGTGCGAGCTACTCCGCCCGTCCGGGCTCTGGGATGGTGGGTGGATGAAGAGACTCGTGGATGGCGTGGTAGAAAAAAAATAAACTAGGTACAGGCGGTGGGTTGATGATGAAATGGGCATGATAAGACGTAGTAATTAAATAATATTTTGAACACCGTTATTACGACTCGTTGATGTGCGGCCAGGTAACCGAAGGAAGAAACCCTGCGAAAACAAAAATCAGGGCGTTTTAGGAAACGATTCGGTTTCGGCGTTCGTTCGCTGTTTAGCCTTTAATTTATGCGTGAATTTGAGGCAGAGTGTGGAAAAACGTAATCCAACTAGCGAGGGGATAAATTGTGCGATGGAATCAAGTTTCAAGTTTGACGGTAATCAGATTCGGACGAAAATCGAAAAACTGCTTGCAAATGATGCGATAGATTTTCTCGTGATGATGTGAGCAATTAGTAAAACAAACTAAGCTGTCGAATCGGCTTTTTATGTTGTTTCTGTGTTTCAAATCAGATAGATCGGAATTTCAGTGTGCGAGGGAAAAGAGATAAATACTATAAATATCTGAAGAATCTGGATTTCATGATTTATTTATCCATTTGGATCTCGGCACTTGATTCGCCGTTTATTTTCATTTCCGTAATTCAAAACTTAGCTTCGAGCTGCACACATTAGAGCGCTGCTATATTTATGCACCGCACCGAAACGTGCATCCAGAATTGCATGCACATTTCGGTTTCGGTTATAATAGTTCCACGAGGAGTAAACATTTCCCTATAGCCGCAGTTCGATGCTGTTTATAAATCGTCAATAATTAAGATTCCAGCTGTTGTTTTTCTGAACTACTTTCCCTATAGATCCATAACTAATCTGTACATTTTAATCTTTCTTTCTTTCCCAGGTGAGTTCCATTAAATTGCTGGCATCGATTAGATATTTGGTATTACATTGCAACTGTCGCCCAGTCAGGACATCATTGAAGCAAGCCGTAATGAACTGTCCTTCCGCAAGGTGAACTTCACGAAAAGTAAATCATTAATCGGTCGTGCCGCACTCAAATTGAGGATTTAAGAGGTGAGCGCCGCGTCGCCGCCGCCGCGCCACGCCGTCGATTGCAGGTAAAAATAGCGTTGCGGTAGCCACTCACTTGGTAAATTTGTAAGTAAGCTGGAATATAAATCGCCTACATGTCAAACAGGGCATTTCGAAGCTTGCATACCTAGTTTGAATCCAGTTTTAATGCCGTGCAAATGAGTAGTGTCAGTACGGGTTTTTGATCAAAAATCCTATCAAAAATTCTTTTTCCGCTTTCGATCTGTTGTTTAGTTGCTAGTGAAGGAATGTATCTTCATCCTTGATTTCTTGCTTTTCAAACTGAAGTGCACAAGTTCTTCTCGTAGTTTGACCAATGTGAATTATGGTATTTCCTCGAATAGCAAAATTTCGGGTAATCTTTAATTCACATGGCAGTCTGCCTCCAGCTACTGATTTTTTTTATTTCAATTATAGAGGTTTTAGCCTTAAGGTCATTCGCCTCTTCAGGTTAGAAATATCTCTTAAGAAAAATTTCTAACCCTATGTGCGGGGTCGAGACTCGAACCAGGTGCGCTGCGTACAAGGCAATTGATTTACCAACTACGCTACGCCCACCCCCACCAGCTACTGATGACAACGGTTACAATAAGCGTTCAAACCAAAATACTAGTTACCCGGTAGCGTTGAGTACTAGTAGCCCGAGCTATAGAATTTCTAAAAAAAGAACCGTTATTTCTACACTTGATTTTCAATTTGTTTAGATCGGAATAACTGAATATCATGAATTTACTTTTAGTAAGTAGGTGGCCTACATTAGGAAGAAACTTTGTTTATGCTTTTTGTTAGGTAAAGAATACTTATTTTTGGTATATTAGCACACATATTTAAAAATCCCTCCTCAAGGTTTAGGGGTTTGACGGTATTGCAAACATCATCAAGCATCAATTGCTTTAAGATGGGTGTTGCATTACGCCTCGATAGTGGTGCATCGAGGAAACCGAGAGGGATTATGCGCCTTTTTTTATGTTATGTGTTTGTCATACTCTGCACCAGCGCATACCAACGCTAAACCACTGGTACACCAAAAACTAACTATCAGAATGAAGGTCCGCGTGACCATCCAAGAACGCACGCGTATATAGGAAATGCCACGGTTACAAAATCCAGTCTTGTACACGCGAAGTCACATGAACGCGAGCACACGTGACAAACACGTTAACGTACGAACGCTTAAGCCCTTCGCGATTAACAACGCACACCTACGTTCGCGATCGCGCAAACTTAATAACATCCCGGTAGTAAGGAGAACGTTTTAGCACTCACGAAGTTTCAAACACTGTCTCAAACACGAACGTACAAACGTCCGTTTCGCGCGCTCATGAATCGGTCACGTCCGGAAACCATTACTCTCTGTCCTAATAACTTAGGTCCATACATTCAGTAGGACCAATCAAAAAATAAAGCACATATCCACCAGACAATACGTTCCATGGCGACATCACCGGGCATTCTAGTGATATGGAAGATCTCACACTCATTTAGCATCTTAGCAGTACACCAAAAAATAAAGTATTAGACTCATGGTCCGCGCGCTATTATCCAAGAACACATGCGAATATGCGAAAGGCACACGGTTTTAAATAGAATTTATACACGCGAAGTTACATACACGTTAGCACACGCGACATAAAAACGCACACGCGATCGAACACGTAACTACAAATGCTCGAGCTCTTCGCGATGATACACGCGATCGCGAGTTCCTATGCTCGCACATACCTGAACCGTACAATGAATATCACATTCAGAATCACGACCCGCTATAATTGGTCTAATGCAGTGTTTTAGTGGGCGACATTGCCTGTCTCGTCTGCAAATTGTAGTATGTGATTCTGACGGGGAGTCCTTCCGAGAACCTTGCTCTACAGCTCCAGTTAAATCTCGATTTTTTGGTAAATGAAGTCACGAAATTGCGTATTTATGAATTAAGCAGTAAATTGGATTGTCCCTGTGGTACCATATTAGTGTGATTGGCGTGTAGGTTTTAACCTACAATTTTAGGTTAAGTGTCACTGTAGAATACAAAAATATTTTTTATTACTCTAAAATGTGCTAAAAATGCTATGCCCAAAAAAAATGGTAGGTGACAACTACATCCAAATATTGAAATTTAAATTTCTGACTAAACGCCTCTACGGTAAAACCTGAGCGAACTGAAAATTTTAAACTAAATTCTCTCGAAGGCACATTTTTTGGGCTGGTCGGAAATTGTGTTCGAATAAATCTATTTTGATCGCTTTAAAATTTTCATAGTACATTCAAAACTGCTTTCTCCAGCGACGGTTTTTTTACGGCATTGTTGTTTTTTAAATGACCAATTTTTGCCGATTTCATTGACATTTTCAGTGCCTTTCCATTAAAATGTACGGTAACTGTCAAAAATCAAAATATCGAGAGCAAAATCCGAGAATCGAAGAAATTGGTTTTTGGCTGTAGGTAAAAAAGTAGATTGATTTCGGGCCGTGAACAATTTCAAAAAATCGTGCGACGGGAAAATACTGCACAGCCTCCATGTTGTGATACGATTGCAAAAAATATAGTTTTTAAGGGTTCCTATCCGATCGAATCTATAGCGTTGAAAATACTGCAAATTGAGTTCTGAAATAGTTGTGGAATATTTTAGGATAATTTATCTATCTTTTTAAGTAGTATAAACTCGTTTCCTAATTTGTAAAGCCGGTTGTCAGGAGTTACTATACTACTGTTATTGACTTCTAACACTACAGGGCTCGGCCATCCGTTCGAGAAATTGAGCGATTACTAAAAGCTGTAATCTTGTACTGATAGAATTCAGCGTAGTATCGTACAACAATTATGTTGAGTATGATTACGTTAAGGAGCAAAACTACTGTACCACGAAAAAATCAGCTTATTTCGAGAATTCTGGAGAAAATTTAGAGTAGGACTTAAGTAACATGGAGAGCTTCTCTTTGTTTACTTTTTCTTTCAGTTATTACAACGTCATTATAACACTTTACACTAATTTTCCAGTACATATCGAGTAAAAAACTTGAATATTATGCAAAGAGTTAAGTAGTAAATTTTGAATCGACCGAGTAACGAACAGAAGAGAAAGACCCCAAAGAGAAGTTCTCATTGTTTCTTACGTCCTATTCTAAATTTTATTCATAATTAGTCTTGATGCAATAAAGAGACAAATCAAAATTCTGTTAAATCGGATTGATAATACAAATTATTATGCACGAAAAATAACTTTTTTTTATTTGCAATAAAGAGACAAATCAAAATTCTGTTAAATCGGATTTATAATACAAATTATTATGCACGAAAAATAACTTTTTTTTATTTGCAATAAAGAGACAAATCAAAATTCTGTTAAATCGGATTTATAATACAAATTATTATGCACGAAAAATAACTTTTTTTTATTTTGTTCACAAGATGGCGAATGCGCAACGTTTTGCCATCCACTGTAGGAGATCTAATGGCCATCAAGTCGAAGCAAGATCGAATTACATAAAAAAATTTAAACTCCCCAAACTATGATAAACGTCAGCAAATTGTTGCCATGACTGGCTGTAGAAAAGTTTGCCTGTCGGAGCATACGTCATTGCAGACCACCAGCAAATACGAGGACAGAAGTAGAAGAAGTATAAATTATGTTCATTTTGGAAACAAAAAGAAAATAACGAAATACCTTGTTTGGCAGGAAATCTGCACTCGTAGAAAGGGAAAGAACATTTTCCTTAGAAAAGGCAGTATCAATGGTGAAATGCTCATTTTCCCAATTTTCAAGGGGGTCTAGTCACTATTCCTAGAGCGTGATGGTTTTTGTGTGGTGCCATTTCAGTGCATTGTTCCCAAGAACATGAATTCACCGAACTTCCCTGAACCTTTTCCAGTCGAAACCTGTTGAGCTATGATGAAGAGAGAATAAGAATAAGTGATTTGGTGATACATTAACTGTGTTGAAATAATTTCTGTCTCGCCTTTTAAGTTAACGCGGAAGTAAAAGGCGATCAAATCAGTCGAATGCAAATACGATACTGGTTTGTTTTGTTTTCATCACCGCTATCGATTTTTATCAGTTTAAACCAAACGATGCATTTAATAGGATGTTTCGACTTACTAAGATATTTGATAATCCTCAACGGTTATAGACGTTGTTATCAATCAACCGCTGAGGATGTCCGGTTATTGGTCGAAAAGTCCGATGAATTTCGATTATTGAAGTTTTAGCATTAGAGTCATTCGTCCATTTTTTTCGTGTTAGAACAATTTCTTTGGAATGGAACCCAATGTGCGGGGTTGGGAATCGAGTCCGGGTGAGCTGCGTACAAGGCAGTCGACTTACCAACTACGCTGTGACCGCCCGTAGAACGCGAAATTATTACGACATAGTACATTTACTACCATAGATCATGTATTTATCAAACTAAAACTAATTTGTAGAGCAACTTTCTTTCAATGTCACTGGTGAGTGCTCCTTTCATATTCAATTTTCACTTCATTATCGCCCTCTTTATTTTCTCTATTTGACGGAAATGGGGACAATTTGGTTGATTTAGTTCTTTTGGGTTGAACTGAATCACATGGTCATCGTGCCATTGTAGCACGTCCTTACTGTAATAGTAGCTGGCTAAATTTGGCTAAAGCATAACTTGAACATCATGGGACCAAATGGAGGATAAAATCCGATTGTGATCCGATCTTTTGTGTATATTTCCAAATTTGTAGTCTTATCCGTCACTAAACGCTGGTTTTTCTTGCCACAGCAATATTTTTCTTGCCAAACCATAGATTTTATGCAGAACTTACTCGCGAAAACAGATTGAAATCTGTCGGGGACCTTGATATGAGCAGAAACTTTGCAGAATTTGGGCCTCTGGATGTGTTTGAAATTGGCTATATATCCATCAAATTTCGTCAGCACTTGCTCTTCCAGTAAATATTGAAATTTGCCTTGAGTTTTCGCATGACCTTTAACCGCAGTTGTCGATAGACTTCAACGCTTGATTTACATGGGCAATGGTGAGACTTTCCTTACGATGTTTCAATCACTGGAGCTAAAGTACTTTCAGGCTAATAACGCCTGTTTTGCCAGCTACCGAGATGACACAGATGGACTTTGGGAGTAACTGTGTAAAGTTTTTTCCTTCTGCCTTATGAGTATCTCGTAGCAGATACAGTTTACAAACAACAAAACACTTTAGAAAGCTTGCATTGGGAATCGATCTGTCTTTGGGTACTCCCGATTGCGCAATGCCGTGAGGTGTTCTCCGTTAAACATGACTCCTGTAGGAAATTCTGACTCGGCATCGACAACGGTGTTCGAGACCACTCTATTCTTTCCTTTATGACTCTGGAACATGCCAACCGCTGCGCACAAACCACACTGTGTACCTGTGAAAATCAAACTGCCACGTGTGAGTTCTGTGAACAATCTGCATTGTAATAATAGTAATTCTTACTTGGAAGCTTCCAAAAAAGCTATTTTAACTTTCTAGCAGTAAGATAAGACATTTGTATAACACTTTTTACAAAATTGGGAACAACAGATTCCAGACTATTGGGCTCGGCATCCAGATTAGCGTTCCACCCGGTCCAACTGAATACGGAATTATCTGCTATCCGGCCAGGTCGTTTCGATGTACCTCCTAGCTGAAGTACGGGATGTAGGCACGAAAGCAAAAGCATTCTGGAGCAGCTCGAGACTCCCTTCCTGATGATGGTAGATTTGAACAGCAACAGCACCTTGTAAGGATCCAACAGATGTGATCGACGGGCTAGCCAAATAGCCGAGGTTATCGAGGACACTATTATACTGAACAATGGAAATTACGCCAACATAGAAGGCCAATAGACTTCGACTCTGGATGTATTCGTCTGCTCCGTTGACTTCGCTGGGGCATGCAGGTGGACCGTCCTCTCTGACCTCTGACCCTATTCCGAACCATTTGTCGCACGACCATTTACCACCAACTATTACCCGTCGCCGTCACGACCGCGTAGATTGGCATGTTGTCAACGGAAACACTATGGCCGACCCGTGGAAAATTGCTGACGAACTCGGTAGACACTTCTGTACTATGTCCGTCGATACTGCCCTCCCCTCGACCTTCCTGGCGTGTCTTCAGAAACGAGGTAGACCTTAGGTATCATTTCCACCGTGCACTGAACAGAGTTTCATCAGGGCATTCACAGGTAAAGGGCTTTGAAAATGGTGCTGCTCACGGACAACCAGCTGGACTGAATAAGGTCAGATATCTCTTGTTGCGACATATTCCATTAGCAGGGGAAAGAGTTTTACTGAGATGTCTGGGTGATAAAATGGCCTTGATTATCCCCATTACAGAGAGAGGGAGTAGCCTCGAGTACCATGCCTCGGTAGAGCTATGGAGCGATGGCCAATAGACGCCTTAAGACCTTCGTGGAGAAGAACTACTATCTAGACCAACGCCATTTTGCCTTCCACAACCGAATCCCATCTTAGTGCATTTGAGGAGATACTCCGCTACGCCGCTAACCAACACACAGACATCACTATTTTAGACATCACTAAGGCATACATTAAGGTTATCCGCGAGGCTGGAGAGTTACCGGAAAGTAGGACAGCTTCATAAAGGACTATTTCCACGTCCGCATACTCGCTCTTCGCCACCCTGTCAGAGGGTATCCATATTTTTGTCCACGTCATTGTCATCATTATAGTAGTAATATGGCAGTCAAAGATCCGAGTAAGAATAATGCTACAGACTGCCGTTGGTTGAACGGCGCCGGTGGTTGAGTGGTAAGCGTGACCGCCACTCATTCCAGTTGGCCTGGGTTCAATTCCAGCCGAGGCCGTTGAAATTTTTCTGAGGTGAAAAAATCTGTGGTCACGTCTTCCTTCGGAAGGAAAGTAAAGCCGTTGGTCCCCGGTCCATGAAATTGGTGGATCGATATCTAGTCCAGGTAGTGGAATCACCTCTCTGGCGTCGGTAAAGAAGAAGTAGATCCAACTTCTATACTCTTACTAACAAAAATATCCTACTCCCGTGATACTTGTGGAGTGCGCAGTAGTATATACGGCCTTTAGCAAAAGCAAGTATCGGACTAACAATTCCTTCCCTTTCCTTCCGCGTTCTACGTTCGGGCCTGGCCGGTGCCGGTATCGATCAATAAACACTTTAGGATTACCAGGAGTTGCACATTGAAAGATGTTTCGCTACTCCCAAGCATAATTATCTACTGATACCCTGTACAACTTCAGCTAGTCCCGATCGATAACGGAGTAGCAGCCAGAGGTGGTCGCGCAAGCTCAAGCTGTTACAGACTGCCGTTGGTTGATTGGACGAAACAGCGGGGTTTAAATCGGTCGCCGTCAAGTGCTCCGTCATTGTAATACGCAGCACGTTCTCACTAGTCGACCAGTCAAACTAAGTAGCACATTGATTCCCTTCCGTCACTTCATCTTAGTGCCGCACTCTCGATCTCTTAAACGGATTTGCGAAAGCAGGAAATGTTTGATCTGGACCATCAGTTACCGACATTCGACTTGAAACAGGAGGACCGCCTTCAACGTCGGAGGGGTTCTTATTCACAGAAAGATCTACTATGGAATCGAGTTCACCGACCGCCCAGAACATATTTCTGGATTACACCGGGACGTAACCTTCTCAACTAGCACGCTTCCGGGACGGCTCCTGGTACGAAATTCGACCATGCATGAACACCACCTTGTCTAGGTCACTTGATGTATGATCGTGCCCGGAGGTAACCCGAGCTAAGTTCTATCAACTAATGAAGTTGTCACAAGACACGCCCGGATCTTCAAAGATGCGTCCAAGCTAGTCGACCGAGTTGGGCGAGGAGTCCAGGGGATAGGAATGGTCCTCGACCTCGGCCTTCTTCCAATCTGTTCCATTTTCCGCACGGAAGCCACAGCAAATAGCCCAACGCTGACCAACAAACCAGATGCCTCCCGACAATCATACTATTCGACTTCTTGTCGGTAATCACCTACGGACCTACCACTCATGGAACGTGTTGAAGCCTTGACTCATTTTGACTCAGGAGCACTGGTTTAAAAGGACGTAGAAGGTTTTGCATTGCAGCATTTTCCAAAAGTAATTCAAATATTCCAAACAGTCACACCACACATATAAACACCTAAAGCAACAGGCTTACTGAAGTCCCGGGAGCAAAAACACACTGGTTTGCTGGCGAGATAGCGAAAGCAAACTCTTATCTTTTGGTTAGGAAACAAAACGCCTGGCACTATGCAATATTAAACCAATTTGCGGTATAAGTACCCCAAATTGGTGCTAGTTACTGATGAGATAAAGTCAAAAAACGAAAATCAAACTTGATCAAATCTGTCTGACAATTAGTATGAATTAAGAAAAAAAATAATTTGCTGATAGTTTCTCCACGTTTAAAATGTTTCTTTTCTCTTTAGGTATAAATTAAAAAATCGTTTTTTTGTGATTTGAAAAATTGGTCTTGCGTCAAAATGTTTTAATTGCCAGAGGAAAACGTATGTAAAGTTTTGTTCGATTCAGCGATGGTCATGTTTTATGTTCGGCCGGTTTCTCATGGAATCCCTCAATGGGCGAGTGTCCTCATAGTTAAAGCACAAATAAAAATCTAACTAACCACAATACTATTTACTCATTGATATATTTGCACTATTTGGGTACGCGCCCAACTAGAAATAGAAAGCAGGTTCAAGCAATGATCCAAAAATTCTAAATAACGGAAAGAAAGCTTAGAAAATTGTTCGAGAAACTAAAATGTATTGAGTACATTACATGAATCAAAATGATAAAATGAATTATAAAACGAATAAAATTAACAAAAATAAATAAATCGAAAAATTGATTAACCAGATATATAAAATGAATAAAATTTTAAAAACTAATGAAATTGATGAAGTTTTAAACATTTACAAAATAATTGAATTAATTTTCATAACTCTTATCTTTTGGCTTGGAACCAAACTCCTGGTACTATGCAATATTTAACCAATTTGCGGATAAAAGGCCCCAAGTTAGTGCTAGTTACTGATGAGAATTCAAAACAAGAAAATCAAACTTTATTAAATCTAAATAAAATAACTAACGGTAGCACGAATTAAATGAATAAAAATAATAAAATGAACAAATTTATCAATGGAAGAAATAAAACTAGGAAAGTAATTAAAATATATTTAAATATTGGAATTTCTTAATCATGAATTTATAAATTAATTAAATAACTAAATGTAAAAAAAATTGAAGAAATCAATTTAAGTGATGAAAGTGATAATTATTTGAAGTTATTAAAATTAATAGAATTAATAAAATTCGTAAAACGCATAATTTTAGTAAAATAAACTAAATGAACCCAAGAAAATGAATTAAATTAGTAAAACGAACGAAGTAAATATAATTAATTAGAAGAATAAAATGTATGCAATAATTAAAATGGAATGATTACAAGTCTAGAAAGTTCGAGTGACTTCTATACATTTCTTATATAACAAATGTAAAAGATTCACTACATCCAAATCAAACACCCAGACTTTATCACTCAAAGTTAAATCACAGACCAACCAACAATTTGACAAATCAACATGAGGCCAAACTATGCCGCCATTCACCACCGATACACAACTCCTATCCCTTACCTCCCCGCGGTGCCAACCGAATCACCTTATGCCGTTTTTGCTTCGATCCGAGGCTGAGTTGGGTTCTGGTCAGAACCGTTGCCAGTTCATCCATTTTTACAGCGATTGAGATTGGAGCCTTATTCAGTTTCACTTCGGGCGGTAGCCGCATTAATAAAGATCTGTGGGCCGTATGCTGAAAAGGAAGGGAAACAAAGGACGCGCACGTGGAGCTGCTCATGTATCCGTCATACAAAGTAAAGTTTTCGGTACAGTTAAAACTCATTTTGGGCCGCTCAAAATTATTTCATACTCTCTTCAGAAATAAAATCGAGTTTTCTGTTGTAACTTTGGTTTGTTTACTACCTTCGATTATTTTTTTTCGAGATTGTTTCATTCTTTTCCTTTGTTAATTTTCCTTCTGTCAAAAATGTAAAAATAAAATATCGATTGAGTGTGTTGCAAGAGATTTTCTTGTTATTTAACGCAAAGTTTCAAGCGCAAGCATAACGAAAACTAAAAAAATCTGGAAATGACTTTCGTACATATTGCTAAAATTATCTTGTCTACCAAGACATACCTTCTGATCTTTTCCCTTTGCTTTCCGGTGATGCTCGTGGAAATGTAGAGGTAGTCTCGGTCGCTATCAACAACGAGTGTCGAACTAACGTTCCTTTCCTTCCAGCATTGGACGTGACTGGTGTCGTTATTAAACATTTTATGAAGTTAAACTAGTACCCCAATTAGCACTAGTTATACACAAACAATCCAAACAGTTAACACGACACAAAAAATATGTTATTAATCTTTCATCTGAAAATTTGTAAAACTCAAACGTTTAGATTTTCCGGTGACCTCTTGCACCCAAATCCTGACAGATAACCTTTTATTACTTTTCTATAATATTCTATTACCATTTCGATAATATACCATGCAAAAGCAAAGTTTGACAAAAAGTCTAATATTGATCGATAAAATACAACCGGACTATCGAAATAACGCATGAAATTTATTCCCTGTCTTTGATCAGCCAAGACTGTGATTGACATATATCAATCCGTACGGTTTTTTTCAGTGTGGGTAGCTTTTGACGGGACAAACAAGCTTCGCTCACATTGTGTGATGGGAATATGATTACAGCACATACGACCAAAGAACGTGTCAGCAACTATCAAAAATGTAATTTTCTCAGCTTCTCCTCACACGTTGAAGTTTTCCTATCAGTGACAGCTCTGAATAGAACGCCTGCGACATAAGTTCGGCAATCTAGTGTCATGATTGTCCCCAAAACAAAAATCACACATATTACATTTACCAACAGCCAAAAGACCGGTTGGTACATTCTATTTAATGAGAATTGTGGTTTGAACTCCTTCCCAGCTCATCCATAGGGCGACCGACTGGTTCAACTGGTTGCCGACTCGCGCCAGGATGGCATCCCTTTTCGCACAGAACGACACAAACAGCAACCGTCCCTCGTCGAGACCGGTTTCGATTTTCTCCAATCTCCGATCCATTATTCATAAGTGATCCCAACGCAACGCCCAATCCTCCCCTACCTTTGGTACCTGTCCTGGCGGCAGCTTACTGCTTGCACTCCTTCTACGGACGATGATGGTACCTGAGTGCATGTGAGTGGGTGGATTTGTGTCCACTTCCCCCCGCTCCACTGCCCTCAAGAGACCAACCGCTTTGGTGCGTCCTATCCGTCGCTGGCTGGCTGGCTGTGGTCGTTCGAAGCAGCGACCGAGCCACTCAATGTCGTTTACGACTGTCAACGTTGTTTTGTCGAGACGTAGACAGACACACAAATACGAAATTCGAGAGGTGCTTGACTTGTTTTTCGCCAATTGTGTTAGCCGACCCAACCGACGTTCTAAGAGAGCCAGGTCCTCGTACGCCCCCCGTGCGTCGTTTCTTTGGAAATTGAACTTTCGGTGAGAGTTGCTGCCGCAGCTGTTGACCCTAACCCCCTTGGAGTCCAAGGACTCGCGTCAGGTTAGTTGGCCGTGTTGTCGGGGTAGCACCGGCGAATTCAATCACGTATTATTGTTTCTTAGTCGTGTTACGTAATCTGATCAGTTGGTGTTATCGCCTTATGGCCAATTTGAGATTTGAAGCCGGGTTGCGTTGGTATAGTGTGCATTTTTTCTGACGTGGACATCGTCGTGAAAGGCGTGAGCTCTTTGCTATTACGCCAAAGTTTGAGAAGGTGCAACGCCACTTTGAACAAGAAAGTTGGCATTTAATTAAAAGTTACCATAAAGCGAAATTATTAAAGTCAAACGTTCAACTTCGTCACAATTTTAACCCTACTACTTCAGGGAATTTATCTGCTATTTGTCATTTTTCCTGACCTTCGAAGTAAAATAAAAAAACACGGTTAAAAATTTTGCAGTCATGCTCACAAAATTGCTTATCCGTTGGTCTTCCATAAATGGATCCACCAAAGAAGGACTTTCCACTTTTAAAAGACATTTTCCAAAAGAAAAAAAAACATTCACCCTAGTTCTTTATCTCTAAAGCTCCACGAAAACTTTCTCGACTATGGCCTCCTTCCCCTCGTACCCATGTGAGTAAGCCTCCAGCGTCGTCGGTGACGTCATCGTCCGCGAGACCACCAATAATTGCCGTGGCCTTGGCTTTCGATTTGGCATGGTCACGATAATTAGAAAATGGTACCGACTCACCACATATCGACCGTCGCGGGCGTCGGCGGCGGCGGCGTCTCGGTCAGCTTTCCCACCCGCAGTTGGTGTGAGCGATTCCTATAAGCATTAGTTTCATTGATTGCACTTCCCTCCTCACCTCCCTCGTTCCCATAGCACGGTCCGCTATCGCACCGTGATAGTTTATTGTTGAATGGAAAGAGTACGTACGGTAGAGACAAAGCAAAATTCAATCTCATGCCGGCGGGGGGATCGTTTAAAAATGACGACCGAAAGTTGTTTGAATTCTTGGTGACGAAGCATCACAAATTTGGCTCTCGTTGCTACTAGAAGCTAAAGATTCCTCTCTTTCTCGGCATCCCGAAATGGTGGAAGTCATTGGCGAACACACCCCATCGTTTGTCCGGTTTGGAGCGAAATGTGATATTGAAGCGATTGGCCATTCAAAGCGTAGACCATACCAGAGACAGCTATGATAGGAATGCAAACAAGCAGATCACGATGATGACGATGATGATGATGATAATAGGTGCTGTTGTTATGATGGCCATTTGGATATGGTTACTCCAGTGAAGTGTTGTTGTCCGAATCGATACCCGATGATAACGATTTGCAGAAAACGATAATTGGTCGTTTGGTGTGACGCGCGCTCCTTCGAAGTATTCTACATAATTGGTTATCATCGTCATAGGACTTCTTCGCCTCCAGGGAATGGAGTTAACCGCACAGTTTATAACATCAGCTTATTCAGATTGTGTGAGATTGGACAGTATGAATGGGTTGTGGGATTTTGATTGTAGCTATTCCCATGAATCTTCTATAACATGTTGAATTTGATAATTTTCCAATCTTTAGAGATTTTTTTCGTATAAATTCTTCAACAGGATATTTTTTATGCATGCCCGGAGCACGTATGTCTTCATATAGAATTATCGAATCCCTCCTAACATCGTTCTGTTCACATTGCAATCTGATTTTTGTAGGTGACTTCTGTTGTCTGAGCGTTAGGAAGTAACTAATGGAATCTCATAACAAATTTTATTTTTCATGACAAATAAATAATATCCTACATCATAAACAATATTAAATTATTATGAATTAGGTTAAGCATGAAATGACTGTATCCAGTATTGTCAATGCACTGCTCCACAATGCTACTATCTCATTTGAGATGACACATTTTTGTCAGAAAGTATTCATTGGATGGGTTCAAACTAGTAACAACTGATTTAAGATGGTTATTGTGCCTCGTCTCGATAGTGGTGCATCGAAGAAACCGAGAGGGTTAATCGGGCCTTTTCTATGTTTTGTGTTTCTTCATACTTTATACGAGCCCAAACTAACGATCACTCTATTAAGAAACGTAAAAGTAGGTGCCTATTCGTCGCTTTTGTGCTATCTTAGGACAATCGCCATTTTGGGGTAAACTGAGATAGAGATGTCATATTGCTTGTCTAAAAAATCTCTACAAAGTTACGTTTTTAGAATTTTTACATTCTGCTTGGTTACTGACATATAACGGATACAACTGTGTGCGGGGATGGGCTCAAGTTATATTGATATATTAGATGCTTTTCTGTGTAAAACTTTCTGAGAAACACAATGGCATAATCATTTTCAAAATAAAAATGCATGAGTTGCGAGAAAAAAGGAGTTTTAAATTTTAAACTGGAAATATAGCATATTTAGCAACACTGCAACCAATTTTTTTTAGATCAAATTAAACCGAAGATATGAATAAAAGTTTATAATTGATGCTTTATTTGTATGGAAAATTTTCAATGCACGATTATGACACACCATACAAATTTTGTCATCAACATGACAGATGTGAGCGCAATTTTTGTTTACATATTTAGTGAAAACTCGCAATATAGTCAAACGAATTTCGTAATATTTGAGAGATACAGAATAGGTAGGAGCATCAATTGTGTTCTCTGGCTTGTTTCTACCATTTATAAATTTCAAGATAGTCAATCTCAAACTTTAAAAAAAAAAAAAAATTTCGAAATGTTCTAAATGGCGCTTCTCATAAAAGAGCACAACATCGATGTATTGATATTAGTAGTAATGATAGTTGTTTTTGTAGTATTAATGTACAATTGTGATGTGCTAGCCGTATGTTTATCTGTGTATGGAAGATGCGAGTTGGTGTGGGGCGGTACGTTTGATTTGGTCTACTCTCCATTGAGCGACCGAAAATAAGAGTCGCAAGGACAGAACATGTTTCCTTCCAAACGTAAAAACGCTCGTGGCCTTCGCGATAACACAAATCTGGTCATGAACGTGAACAAGTACTTGCTATCATCAATACCTACTTATGCCCGTGATCTCGCCGGGGCGTGTGGTGTAGAGGGCAAAAACTATCGACTTTTTTATCCGCTTAGTTGCTAGTATTGAACCTCTAGAGAGGTCCCCCATAAATCTCGGTGGCCACGCTGAACTTCTTTTGTTTTAAACAGCCATGCATTCCACGCGCATATTTGCTATAACACACACAGATTTCAATCTATCGGCAACAATTTTCGAAAAATTGACTGCGATAAAAATACAGTGTAAACAATACACTTTAAACTACTTCTACCCCAATTTTCAAGAGAAAATATCCAATGGGTAATTTCCTACAGCATTTTTTCCGTGATGCAATTTAATGTGGAACACCCTTTAATAGCGTTTTCCTCGAATCAGCTTTTTCTAATTTTGTCAAATTAACGAACACAATAACTCTAAAACTAATCAACGAATTGACTTGATTTTTTTAAGGGGATGCCCAATATGTGTAGGCTGTCGATAAACCACAGAAAACTGAACTAAATTTTTTTTCTGCCTATTATTTTGCATAAAAATGAGCGCATTTTGCAGTAAAATATGATATTTTTCGGTTTCCCATTTCCCCAGCCATTTTCCGAAACTTGAACTTTTTTCTATTTTTTGTGGTTCATCGACTAACTACAAGTCTAAGCTTTACAAATATTATTGAATTTCACGTATCAGACAATTTTATCGAGAGTTATCGTGTTCGCCGCAGCGCTTTTCGACTTGGAAATGGTTGGACGTCTACTCTTGGAACACTCGCATAAATTTTTTTTTCGCGCACTATGAATGTATGCAGTAATCCTAACATTAAACAAAATATCTATTGTTGCCTTGCCTTCAAAATCGTAAAACAAAGTAACTTTCGTTTTGAGCACTTTACACCAGACGCTCCGCTTAAAACATCCCGGTAATTAAATGACGCTCATATACACCAAAGTGGCAGTTATTTTTGCGATGTTGGAATTTTGTCCATCGCCGTTCAAAGAATGTATCAAAAATATGTTGGCAAAATTTAAGTGAAATTGGACCATTTTAACTCGTGCTTCAAAGCGATTGAAGTTTGATATGGAAAATATATGATTTTTCATACGTTTAATATTAAAATGCATAGGTTTTTTCAAAGTTGTCGAAACTTGGTAGAGCTTGAGCACATTATGCAAGGTTTCAACCGGATAGTTTTCGGATATTTTTCCATGCGTTTAATGTAAATACTTATAACTTTTTTCAACGTAATCGAAAAATTTTGAAACTTTGTAGAGTTGACCGGCGATGGCTAAAATTCAAACAGTGCAAAAGTAACTGCCACCCGAATGTACACTAATTTCTCCTAGTACCTGATTCGTACATCGTATTAAGTATCAGATTCGCGGTTCGCGCAATCATTCCAGAACACACATGAATAATCGAATGGCCACACGATTATAAAATCGAATCCATACTCGCGAAGTTATATGCACGCTAGCACACGAGACATAAAAACACCCACACGATCAAATATCAAATTGTATCAAACATACAATCGTTCGAGACCTTCCCGATCATCCACGAACACCTAAGCACGTGATCTCGCAAACATGCAAAACTCCGGTAATTAAGTGAACGTTTTAGCATTTCTAAAATTCAAACGCGGTATCAAGCGTGAATCTACCAACACCCTGTTCGCGCGATCATGAATCAGCCGCGACATGACCGGAAAACCTAGTGCTGTGGGGGAAACTAACTCTCTTCTAACATCTGAACCGTACACTGAAAATTAAATTTCAGATTCACGGCCAACACGATTATTCAAGAGCGTACGACAATATGCGAATGAGCACAGGGTCCCCGACTATGTACGGGGAACGTGCCATTTGAGCCAATATATTCTGATTCCTGACATACACCCACGCGATCGAACACGTTAACATTCAAACGCTCGATCCTTCGCGATGATACACGCACTCGTGAAGTCTCTACGCCCGCACATCTGAACCGCACACTCAATATCACATTCAGAATCACAACCCGCTGCAATTGGCCTTAAGCAATGCTTTAATGGGTGACATTTCCCGTCTCATCTGCAATTGTAGTGAGCGATTCTGACAGGGAACCCTTCCGAGAATACAGTTCTACAGCTCTAGCAGGACAACTCTCAAAAAAGTTTTACCTAGTTTTGACCATAAATCACATACATTTTCATTTGTTGGTATATTCAACATTCTATCTGAAATATTGTCTCGAAAAAATAATTACATTCGTTAATACAACAATTATATCATTTTGTAAAACATATTTTTAAATATCTCCATAAGCTAGGAATATTTTCATCTGTTGACACGATTTGTTCAACCTATTAATAAAAACTTCAGGTAGACAATGCATGAGAAGATCACTAATTTTCGAATCAACATCATTGCAAGTTTTATAAGAGCAATATTTATTTGACGCGCAATATCTCGCACGGATTTTGCGCGTTTTTATTTTATCGTCTCCCGTAACAACTCTGGATATGGATCTATGGTTGAACGCATCTAAGATTTGTGCTCAAATTTCTCCGAAAAACAGACTTTCATATTGAATTCTCATACTACCTATTTTGTCAGTTCTGTTAGAATTAATTGTTTTCTGAAAGTTCCCAAGTGTTGAACAGAACTGTAAAAATCCCTATATAAGATGATATTATAAGCCATGAATACAATAGTACATTTAATATATTCATCCAAAATCTATCTAATGCTATGAAATGTTATTTTCATATTTTCATGCTGAACACGAGTTTTCTGTTGGTTTTTCGATATTTTTATTTTTGAAAAAATACGGACATCAACATGAAACATACGGTTGGGGAACGATAGGTCAGCCATTTGGGGGCACTATAGGACACTACTGTAATGTAAATTTGAGTTATTTCGACAGGGAAATTTTGCGTGATTTCGTGCGAAAAACACCAAAAAAGAAGTGAAGAGGACATAAAGAACTCAATTGGCTCTGTACAATATGGCGCCAGTATTCGATCAGCCTCTAAACAATTCAAGGTTTCTTTCGAAACATTACGTGCTCGTATAAAAGGAAAGTGCTCGTCATCAATGAAAGCGCGCCAGATATTTCGAAGAAAACATGATTAAAAAAAGAGAAGAAAACGGAATCTAAAAAATGATCCGAAGCGCAAACGTGATCGTCACACAGCTAAGCATCCACGTTAACCGGAATACACAACTTCAATTCCACACTCTGGCGACGACGGGGACATCGAAGAAGTCAGTTTCAAGTACAAGCCCAGACGCAGCCGCCGAAAAAAAATGTTTTTTTCAAACATTTCCTCCGTGGTTTCATGATTTTTCACAACAGTTGCCACTTCCTCATTTTCTTACCTGTATGACGTCAATGGATTTCATACTTTAGATAGTAATTGCCAATATTACTTTGAATTCTATAAATTACAGATTTTATTCATGATTTTTTGGGTATCCACATTAAGTTCTTCCATTCCATTTCAAAAAAAATTCCTTTCGTTCACAAAGTAGCTGTTTTATGTAGCCCTAAAAACGGTGGATTGGTTGGTGAGATATAGAGCTCAACGCAAATGCTATAAAAACAAAGACAGGCTCGATGAAGCGGGAGTATTTTCACTTTTTGCGTATAATTTTTTTATCCAAACAAAACAAAGTAAAAAACAACTACATATATCCAATTCGATACTCCTAAAATAATTTGTTTGAGACTTTAACACAATACTATTAAATGCTTGAAAAATAACATTTTACCCGGTTTAATGGTTTATAATTCCTTTTTTTATTCTGTAACAAAAGCACAATTCTTATCTCTCACAGAAGAAACAATACGTCAGGTACAAGACCTATAATATGCTTGAACTGGATAAATATTTTCATTTGCATTTCAAATATTTGCAAACTTTTGTCAAACAGCTGTTTTCAAACAAAGATGTTTGATGCGAATTGACTTCACTAGTGTACGTGCGTATACAACCTACCTTCCATTGATCGGTAGTATGTCCATGGAAGAAATTTTTGCCTTTTTTTTTCAAAATATATGTTTATCACAATCCAGGGTTGTAAACATTTTTAGACCTGGAGATGGAAGGTGATAGCTCTATCAATGGCTCATTACAAGAATACCACGTGCATCTGAGGTCGCCTTCATATAAAATATGCCCTGCATGAATACATCCACGTATCAAATGAATGCGTGTCATTTCAGTTTCGTTTTTTAATGTAAATAATGGCATGGATTATCATCTCCGGCCATATACCATCGAAATGCTCTGGCATAAATTCTAAAGCAGCTATAGTCCAACAAACCGACATCTTCTCATAACTCTCTTCAGCAAAGCAATACATGCAATCAATTGGTTATTGAAACAGTTGTGTTTTCAAGGAAACAAATTATTATATTTTTTTCGGGAAATAAAATCTCTAAATGGTGTAGCATTTTATCAAATATTGAAATGGTCAATCGTATATTCTGTGTTTATTTTCATTTATACATCGCGTTCAAACAATATTCATGAAACCATCTAATACGCTAAAACAGTCAATTGTCAAGTTCGTTTGACACACGATAAATTAATATCAAAATAACAATGTTTTCGCCCATTAAGGTTCAAATAACTTTCGGTGAGCGTCTACATGAATTGAACGCTTGATAGTATGCGCTGGAAAAAATGCGTTTAACTTTGTCACCGGTTTATCCATATAAACATTTATTAAACGCTAAAAGAAGAATATCAGTCGATTTATTAGTATATCACGATTCAAATCATGCAAAACAGTTGGTGGAAAAACAATTGACCGGGTGGAATGGTGCTTTTGAAAAAGTGGCGGTGATTTTTCGTCACATCACCACACTGTCCCGTGGCACGCAACACAACTGCGTAGTGAAAAACCAAAGCCACTTTTTCAAAAGTACCATCCCGCCCGGTCAATTGTTTTTACACCAACTATTTTTGAATCCTGATAATCTAATAAATCGACTGATTTTCTTCTTTTAGAGTTTAATGAATGCTTTATAAGGACAAATCGGCGGCAAAGCTGAACACATTTTTCCCTACGCGTACTACCAAGTGTTCAATTCTAACACATGCTCAAAAAAAGTAACTTGACCCTTAAAACGACCAGTTCACAACCATGACCACGGTCGTCAATTGATTGCAGATAGCACAATGTCAGGTGCCAAAAACCGTATACAAAACCATAACGGGTTTAGGCTGACCACAAATTGGCCAACTCGAATTCGTCATGGCAGAGTCATAAAACAATCTCTTTGTCTTTTGTCCAAACGCAACGGTTGATATAATCGTCGCTTTATAAATAGTGATGACTAACCTTATCAAGTGTGTACGTTAAAACACAATCGTAAAATTATAAAACAAAAAAACTTAGTACAACGAACGGAGTCAAGTGCTTGAGCCGAAAGTTACGAATGAAAAAAGAACAGCTTTCGGGACGAAGAAAGATTTAGAGCAACCATTGAGCATTACGCGGGCGACGAAGAAAACAAACATAATCGAAAGACGTGAAGCCCGATTCGAAGGCCAAATCATCCGGCTAGTTTCATTCTTTTATCACACAATTTTTTTGCTGTCTGAATTCATCATCGAATGCTGCTACAGAAGGGGTGCCTTAGATTGTATTAATCTTTTTTGAAAGTAGAAAAAAGTTTATCATCAATTAATCAATTCTACAATTAATTAGCAGAATTTCTAACACTTTGTCAAACATCTTGGTTGGGTCCCCAAATTAGCTGAATATACCACATTCCTACCGAGCTCGGGTTGCACGAAAAGAAAACAGTCAAGTGCTATCGAAGTCGCCGAGGACGAGACGTCGGTCGTTGAAGGAGGAGGAACGCGGCTGAATTAGTCATCGACGAGACGGCACATTGTGCCGCTATTATACTAGCAACATAAACATTCAGTGATGGATTGAAGCGGCGCGACGAGTTGCTGGCACGTCCAGTCCGTCGCTGGTAACAAAAGTTGTTCGAAATTGTTGGAGAGATGAAAGAGGTTATACAATTACGTTTTGATGGATGACGAGAACAATATGAATGGGAGTATTAATCTAATAATTTGGGAATTAAGGAGCAGAAAATTCATTTGTATATTGAATAAAAACGGCATTGATTGAAATATAGTAATGACACATAAAGGCACAGAATGTACGTTCTATTCGCAAGGATTGCATTTCAGTTAAAAGAATTCCATCGTGTGAAGCTCAGAAGTATCTAAATATTTTATTTTTTTTTACATTTTAACGACATTCAATTAGCTAGAGATTACTGGGTAGGGAAAGTTATGAAAATTAGAGCCATAGTACTCAAGAGCAATGATGTGAAGTATACAGATCGGAAAACTAGAAGTGGCAGGGTCATTAGAACAGGCTTAATACCTAGCGGGCTTAACTTTTGTCTTCTGCTAATGAGGGTCGAGCTTAGGCAGCATAACTACGAATCACTCGAGTTCACAGCATGTCTCCTGGCATAGACAGACTTGTCCATCTTTACCGTGAGAACCGGCTATCTCTAGCTAATTGAATGTCGTTAAAACGTAAAAAAGAAAATGTGACTAACATAGAAGAAATAAAAAAAAAAGAAAAAAACTAAATATTTTATATTGCCGAAAATTCTAAGCCTGTACTTTCTGGACCTAGGAAATTTCAAACAATTTTTTTTCCATGATTTCGAATATATCTGGAAAGAATAATTTTCTGGATGTAATTTAATATTACGAATCAGTCTAGATTTCAAATTTAAATCACAAATCAAGTGTAAATTAAAAAGTTTATTGTTTATTGTAGTTTAGTGATTCAGGACTTAAGTAAAGATTTTTCAAGAGCTTTGAAGCATTTTCTAAATATTTGGCCATATTCCACAGAATGCATAAACTTGACTGGTTGCCGACGGTCACAGAGATTGTTTATAAATAGAGAAAAAATGACTGGTTCAGATCTAATTTATGACGCTGCTTAGTTTCATGTCCTTTATATTTAAGGTCTGCAAGTGAGAATCCGGCTATCAAAGCAGGAGCTTTGGATCAACTCATACAAGAGATATGGTCACCATGTAACTTGTAAATTTTTAAAATAATGCATCTTTTGGAGGGGGGTCGACTGTATTAACTTCAAGGCTATGTGTTTGGCTATGCAGTCTTCGATTTACAAAAAACGCTATTTTGTCTTCATCCGAAGCTTCGGTCCGTTTGGGACCTTTTTGAAGGTCACACACATCACACATCTAGTCTTTGGAAAAGGTCCCAAACGAACCGAAACGTCGCATGAAGACAAAATAGTCTTATTGTAAATCGAAGATTGCGTAGCCAAACAGATAATTTTAAAATAATTCAATAAACGTAAAATTTCAAAAAATCTCGGCCGCCGGCTGCCCAGAGCAATTGATACATGATAATACAATTAGAACTCTTAACAAAACAAAATTGACCATCTCGCTAAATATACGATTTATATCGCGATGCAAGAGATTCCTGGATCTCTATCGGTGACATGAATCGGCCTAACATTCCTTTTTCCTCTAGCATTCGAATATGGCTAACGTCTTCACCGATCAGCAAGCAAAGATTGATGCACATTGCGCTATGTGAAACACTATGTTATTCCCAATTATGCTGTTTCAAATGATTATGTTTATCATCTTAATTGGTTCTGATCAATAACGGAGTAGCAACCACGAATGACCTCTTTTGCCTACACTTATTTATAATACCTGGAGGAACCATCAGGATTTTAGATGGGATGTCCTATCTGGTCCCTGACTTCTGAAAATTATGCTTTCTCTTTATGTGTGGTAAGATTCTCCAGATTCATAAGATTTGTCATAAGCCCGTGATATAAATTTATCGATATTTATCGGAATCTCTAATTGCTGAAGAGATTCTTCGTAGTCCCTAATTAAATTATCCGAAGTCTCAGGCGCAACTTATCTGGAAATTTGGATCATTTATCCCTTGTTATACTTTTGGGATCTTAAATGAAATTTATCGCACAATTCCAGGTAGAAGTAAAAACGAAGTAAAACACATAAATATCATATTTGGCACCTCTCTGAATAAAAAATTGGACTAAATGTTTCAAAAAATTCTACAATTGCATGAAATGATTTGACTGTTATAGGAAAAAGGTCATCCGTTACAATTTTAGAAACTGAATCCGGAGTCTAATATCGATTGAATTTGTTGTACTCCTCACAGTCCATTGTGTATAGCGGTTCAGGGCCGGAAATCATATATATTCAGGAATTCATTATTGAACTAACCTAGATATTGAATGATTGCGAGTAATCTCTCATGGGATTTTAGGTTACCTCTAATTCAATATTTCGGAGTCAGTATATATTAGAGTGACAAGAAAAAAATAACTCACACCGGGCCACCCCTGAATCAAAGCTTCTAGTCCCACCAGGAATATCTGCTTTAAATTTGAGCCAAATTGGACCAGTCTAGGTACCAACCTGTTCGAAATTTGTATGAATTTTTTTCGATAATTTAAATAGAGAAAGCCCACTAACTTAAATTTTTACAGCAAGATCGCACTGTATAAATCAGTTTATCACTGCAAGGGCAAATAAGGAAAACAATTGTCTAAAACGTTCTCGAAGACTGGAAATCAATCCTTCCTTGCAAGAAGTTATTAAACTTTTAATGAAGTGATGTCTGAGTCAGTTTTGCATGGGTCCTAACTGCACATGGTGTGGTGAATCGAGAATCAATTTCAACTTTTTTTTTGCAAAATAATGGTTAAGTTTAGCTGAATAGTATAATTGAAAGAATCATCTCTCAACAAGAAAATTTCAGTTTAACATTTCACCACATAGAGAGCGCCAACAATAGCTTCTCAACGACAAGAGATAGAAATTTGGTGTCTTCTACAAAGTTTCTAATCATTCTTGTGCACATGTCCACATTCTGTCTCTCTTTCTTTAAAAGATAGTGTTGACGCCCTCTACCCGTTGGAATACCGAACTAAAATTTTGTCGGCGAAAGATGACTCATATCATGTATTAAAATAGTTCCAAACATACTATTCAGTTAAACCCAACCATTATTTCGCTAAAAATATGATTCGTAGTAATCGATTACTGATTTACCACCACCCTTAGGACCCTATACAAAACTGACTCAGACATCACTTCATTAAAAGTTTCAAAATTTCTCCCAAGGACGTTGGATTGATTTGTAGTCTTCGGCAAAATTGTAGGTAACGACAGTGTCTTTCTCAAATTCACTTGCAGTGATAAACTGATGCATACAGTGCCGTCCAGCGATGAAAAGGCAAATTAACGGGCTTTCTTCACATAAATTAACGAAAAATCTCATACAAATTTCGAACACGTTGGTCCGGTAGCTAGACTTAACCGATTTAGCTCAAAATTGCAGCAGAGAGTCTCAGTGGGACTAGGAATCGAGTCAGAAGTGGACCGATTGAGGGCCAGATAAGATTCGTTTAAGTCTTCACCAAAGTTTCCTGTAATCGAATATTTAGGATTTTTTTTTAAATTCGTCGGAGCTTATTACTAAATTTCGATGATTTATCGGCATTCTTAGTTTCTGATAGCATTGCTTTGAAATTTCAAAGAATAAATTATCTCAGATGGGGTTTATACTAACGCTTGATGAGAAGTTCCATAATCGGACTCTTCGAGTTGTTTGACGAAATTTCTTAATAGTTAAAGTTAGATTCCAAGATTTTCAATATATTGTTGGAATTCTATAAATCTATATTTTAGTATTCTGTTTGAGTGTTCTCGGTCGTGGGCCACCCGTCATTTTTGAAATGCGCGTTTTGCTAACGCTGTGGAATTTTGCACTGCGTTACATTTTATTTAAGCTCTTGCAGGGCATCTCGCAGGACTAGGGGTTTACTCAAAAACACGAATAATGTTTTCGTTTATGGAGCTAGCGTCAATTCAGCGCTAGTCTAGCCATGTCACTAAAATAGTGCCGGATTCTGATGAGACGAAGTGGTAACGCAAATTCCATAACTAATTGAGTGGAGTGGAGAAAAACTGTCTTATCTAAATTTTTCTTCACTAAGGAGAAATATAGCATGGTGTATGGTTTTGTTTTTCTTTTAATTTTTTTATTTTGATTATAGAGGTTTTAAAGTTAAGGTCATTCGCCTCTTCGAGTTAGAGAAATTTCTTTAGAAAAATCTTTAACCCTATGTGCAAGGTTGGGACTTGAACCCAGATGAGCTGCGTACAAGGCAATCGATTTATCAACTACGCTATGCCCGCCCCATTGTATTGAAGTTTTTAAATTTATTTATTTCGATCTTCGGTAGACACCGTACGAATTATTTTAAAAGGCTTCGTTTTTACTATCTATCCTGTTGAAAAATTCACTATCTAGCTTATATCTAGATTTGTTAACATTAAAATAAAAAAAAGAGAGGCTTCCTTGAATTTGCAGCAACATCTATCCACAGGATTCTTTTGACCATAAAGAGTACGGTAATCCACAAAGAGTCTTAGGAAGAATATCTGGGCAGACGATATTATTAAGCAACATGTCAAACGCAAACATTCTTAACAAAAACGAAACTCTAGCGTCGATAACTGAAGTAGCAAGCATCTATCATTATACAGCGCAGTGTGGAGTCCACACATTCACAGTGTATCCCAAAATGCTTTGAACCAGTCCTCAATATAAGTATTTTAGTGCACAGAAATCGTCGAAGTCAGCGCCTTCGCCGTGGTTGCAGTGATGTGATCCGAGAAGCTAATATACTAGCCGACTGCACCGTTCCGGGCCGTTTCATATTGAAGTGTTTATGGTGAGCGTCCACTTTGGGTATAGCTGTCGGAGGCTGTCAAATAGTACAACCGAATCTGCGTAGCCATCGAATGCTAGATCGAGTATCCGTCCATGTATGTTCGTGAGAGAGTTGATTTGACACAAATCGCCGGCGACTATCGATTCCGTGATTGTTTTGATGCGGCATTTTCAGGCATGTAGCATTTCAGATCGTCGTCGAACGTGCATCGGAGATGGGGAAGTCACCTATGCTGAGTACACTATCTGAGCTGACAGCTTTGGCTAGAATCTGTTGAACTGCAGAAGTATGAGCATCGTTCAGGTTAGGACTACTGTTCGGACGCAGATGTATACAACAAATATACAAGGAGTGACTCGGAAGTCAAATACGCACAATAACTTGTTCCAAGCATTCAAAACCAGGCAATTTTAGTAGAGTGTTAGTGAGATTATTTTTCACCGCGATCAGAACACCACCACCGCAACCCAGCCGACTAGAAGAAGAGTTACGATCACTGCGATAAATTGTGTAGTTCATAGAAAGTGCTGAGCTATGCATGGCAGCGCGTAGCCAGGTTTCTGTGAGGCCAATAACGTCGTAGTCGCAAGAAATCCTGAGTTTTTGTTCTCATTCACCGAACATTTTGATAGTAGATAGACACAAAACCGTCAGACTTCTGATTAGCGGCTTAAGTGGACAAAAGAGGTAGGTCGCTAGCTGGTAGTGCGACTGCGTCAGAGCGCTCGATGGTTTCCGTAGTATCGTATACTGAGCGTTCCGATGATGGCAGCATAGCGAGAAATATTTCGTGCAGACTCGGCGATGGCAGCGAAATGATGCTTCGTTCAAAGAACGACATATTCAACGAACGTGTTGTACCCGATGGTACGCTAGAAGCGTACCAACAACAACAAGCAAACTGTTTTTTCTAAGCAAACTGTCACGTTACTCAAAATACTCGCCTGAGATGATAATTCGAAAGACTCCCTCACGATATCCAATTGCTGGACCGGTACGACTATGCTGGTCGCTAGCTGGTAGCACGACGTCGTCGGAGCGTTCGGAGGTTTCCGTAGTACTGTATACCGGGCGTTCCGATGACGTCTGCGTAGTATTAGTTTGTATATCTAGTCTCGGTGATGGCAGCGAAAACGTGCTTGGTTGAATCGATGACATGTTGTCTGACACAGCAGAAGAGCTCGATTCGTCAGGTAGTTCCAAATGAAGTAGGAGAGGCGATTTTTTCCCATATAGTATTGCGCTACAGAGGACCCTTTTTTGACCAAGGTTTAAGACTTTAAAACTTAGAAATACAATAAATACTTTTAATACTTTAGAAAATTATCATAAATACTATTTTCTTTTTTTTATCGAGATATCCGAAATACATAGTGCTCTCGCTTCTTTAAAAACAAATTCAACAACTATAATGAAGACTCCAATCCTCTAAATAATGTTTTTGAAGCCTTAACATTATTTTTTCAGTAGACTCATTCGAAGATACTAAACCTCTAAAGTCCGGTTTCGAGATTATGTAATCTTCACTGTAGGAAACTGTTTTTGAACATTTATTACAGTATTGCTTAAAGGTTCGTAACTTCTAGCCACTGAGTCGTTTTCTAGCCCCGCCAGGAGTGTCTGTTCCTAATTTCAATCAAATCGCACAAGTGTAGCTATCGAGCCAACGTGCTGAAGTTTATATGGGATTTTTCGGCAATTTACCAGGAAAAAATTCACCAACTCACATTTCCACCGCTAGGTGGACCAATCAATAAAATCACGGTCATATCCACTAAACAATGCGTCCCATGGCGACATGACCGGAAGCACTAGTGATATGAGGAATCTGACTCTCTTCTAGCATTCAGCACGTTAACATACAAACGCTAAAGACCTTCGCGATCATCCACGCACATCAAAGCCTGCAGTCTCGCAAACATGAAAACATCCCTGTGATTAAGTGAATGTTTTAAAACTAATAAATTTATAAACGAGTCATGACTGAAATTTCTAGTGATATGGATGAACTCGCTTTCTTCTAGCATCTGAGCCGTACATTGGAAATTAAGTATCAGATTCATGGTCCGCGCGATCATTCAAGAACATACGCGAATATGCGTATGTAATGAAATCGAATTTATAGACGCTAGCACACGCGACATACAAATGCCCACGCGATCGAACACGTTAACATACAAACGCCCGAGCCCTTCGCGATGATACACGCGATCGTGAAGTCTCTACACACGCACATATCTGAACCGTACACTGAATGACACATTTAGGATTACGGCCCGCTGCAATTGGTCTAGTGGGTAGTGTTTTAGTGGGTGACATTTCCCGTCTCGTCTGTAATTGTAGTAAGTGATTCTGACGAGGAATTCTAGCTCTATAGCTTCAGTAGGACAAATCTCGTAAAAAAACATTGTCAAAAAATTGACCCTTCTAGATAGCAACTAAATCAAGAATTTAATAGTCTAGCCTCATTTAAAAATGGAATTTTATTTTCATTCGTGTTTCTGTTGACATAATATATACATAGCTAAATTTCCAATTACAACTTCTAGAGCGCAAACATGTTTTTTGAGTTTTGTTTTTTTTTTTTTCAAAAATGGCTTATTTTTAGACTAATCGTGTGTGTTCAGCATATTTCTTAACTTCGAGAAAAAATAGTTTGAACTTTAATAAATTGACAGTAGAATTCAAGCTTCATATTTGAGTACCGTAAATGAATTGTGGCAAGTTTCTGCAATAAAATATGCATTAGATAGTTGCGAAGAGATCTCAAAATGTCTATCCCGAAAAGTCTGGGCTGGGGTAGGACAGAGTAATAAAAATCGAATTTGTTCATTTTTTTTTATTTCGCGATTTGAAAAAAAATGTTTTTTCGCTTACGACTTTGCATTATTTCAATTTGTTCTTCAAGGTCTAGTGGAGATGTATCCTGGATAATGATACACAATTAGATGGGAACGAGCAATCTTTGGGTAAAAATTACCATGTTGACCATATTTTCAAAAAAAGCACTGCATCACGCACCTTCAGGATCGACGGTTCGGGCCGAAACGTCAACGTACAACGCAATCCAACTAAAATCAATTTTTTACCCAGTTTCGCCGATATACAAGCTGCAACCTAACTCTTCTAAATGGTGAATGGATAGACTAGTTTTTTTTCTAAACCTCGGAAAACGAACGAGAAATCTCAAGTTTCCCTAAGACACAACGTGGGGACCTTTTGAACGTCACCTAGTAATGGGGTACCTCCATGGTCAACTTCGATTGTTAATAGCAAAAAAAACGAAAAATAATTTTCAAATTTCTCAAATCACAGTAAACGTGGATTACTTGAAACTATTGTAAACAATCAATTTCGGACAAAGTGGGTTACCCCCTCTTGGGCGACAGTCATTCAATTATTAGGTCAAATAATGTAGGTAGCCTTACGTTCATTAGGCCAAACATCCCTTCGACCAAACGCTCGTTCAACTAGACATTCATTCGGTTAATCTTTTTTTTTGTAATACGTTCTTTCAGATGAACGCTATTTCAAACAAACATCATTTCAGCCAAATGTCCTTTCGGCGAAATGGGATTTCAACAATCGACATTCGACTAAACGGTCAAATATAGGTTGTCCCATCACATCGAAATTCAGCTAAACGATCAAACGATCCAATACTTTTTAAAGCTGTTTTTCAGTTCATTATTTGAGTTGAGTTTTTGTTTCCGATGTTCTTCATATAATGAGCTAGTACTCGATAATCGAAATCAGCCTCGGAGCATTTGCCGGATACTATAGGCTATCTAATTGTGCTGATCTTCTTACTACTGCTTGATTGAAGTTAGGTAGTGATCGCTCTCCAAGTTAGGGCTGAAGGGACAACAACAAATTTCTCCCAGTACTTTTTTTTTTGGTAAATATTAAAGGAGCAGATATGATATAAGTACTGCTTATAAGTCTGCAACTACAAAATGCTTGCCAACAATATATTTTTTTGGTTTGAAACATTTGAAATAGCTAGCTAAGATAGTGCAGAACAGACAACAATATTTTTTCCAGTGCTTATATTTTTGATAAATATTTAAGGATCAGATATGATAAGAATATTGCTTTTGAGTCTGTAGCTACAAAATGCTTGCAAATAATATATTTTTTTATTTGAAATATTTGTCTCTCTTCCCTTTGCAATTTCGGAAATGTCTCGACATTTATAAAAAAAACTACAGAAAAAATCTCTTTTCCGTCACTCGTTCCGTTGCAATCCAATGCAACCTACCAAACGAAAAAAAATCCACAAATTGTACCCCTCGTAACGTCCATTCTACCACAGCGTAACCCGAAAAAGGTCATGAATCAGCACCCGATCAATCGATAACTCATCGATCAACGGTTTTTGCATTTCATAAAAAAGCCGCAATATTATGCAACCGAACGGCATAGTTGAACAGATTCGTAGACAGACACCGGTCAGGCGCACCACCATCCACAAAACATTTCACCACATAACTTTATCCTTTCCGACCTCACACCAGTGACGGTGATAGCGACGGTGACGGATGGCTCCCTCAGACGCGTGCCCGTTACATTTGCATATTATTTATTTTATACCGCAGTACTCTCGCTCTAGCCGATTACGGAGAGTTTGTGCAAGACTTCCTACCGGCAGCTTCGCGTCTCATTTTTGCCCATCCATGTGCTGCTCCGTCACCGAGCCGGGCGTGCTGGTCCCAGGTGGGGTTATTAATTATGACCAGCATTAACCGTCTGTCTCTATCCTTCTCGCTAGTGTTTCTGTGCTCCATTGCTACTTTTGTTCGGTGTTCCGTTCGTCTTCCGCATCGCGCTCTCTATCCACTTAGCTATTTGTGAAGGACTTACATATGTTTGCGATATTTTTGTGTACTTGCAAGATCCCCGCGAAGGCGCCTCCAGCGATGCGATGCTGCGATTGGTGAACGTAATATGCGGATAGTTCCGTAGTCGGCATCCTGTCGATGGTTGAAGCGGGGGTCTATATGGAACGTTGGTTCAGTGGGTGTCTGAAAACCTTTTTTCGTCTCCTGTTTCATCCGTCCCAAACAGTTCAGCTTTAATTCAAATTCAGGCGAACGTGGTTCGCAAGGAATTCCCGGCTCTGACGCGTTTCGACCGGTTGAATTGCATCCTTGTAAGAGTATACGCTTCAAGAGATCATTGCATCATTATGCGCTCGGTCGTCAGCCAGAGGTCCGCCGAGAAGCAGCGCATTCTCGGCACGGCACGTGAAAAAGATTGATCCTGTGCCCTGCATTAACAAACATGACAGACAGCTAGCAACCCGTTCACTCCTAGTGCCGCTCCACTCGGGAGTTACAATCTTGACGGCGAATGATTAATGGTTGTCTGGGGGCCGATATTGCGGTTAGTTGCCTCGCACTATCCCACAGGAAGAAGCGTTAGAATTCCTCGGGGTGAGGAACAGTGATTGATTTGCTTCAACGTGCGCAGCTGTCGGGTTGCTCTTATTGGTCATCAGCGAAAAAAAAAATTGCACACTCGAGTATACGAGGTGAAAGTGAAGGTAATACCACTTACTAAGCTGACTTCACTCGCTGACTGGAGGCGTGCACAAGTTGTCTTTAAGGAAAATAATTTGGCTTTTTTTGCGTCAGTCTGTTGTTCTGTTTTGGATCACATCGGCAAATGGACCGCGCGACGAAACCTTCCCCTCGAAAGAGTGTGACGAAACGGATCAAATTGTTGACCGACATTTCAGGGTAGCCCTCGTCCGTCGGCAAATTGGCTGTCGAAGCGAAACAAGCGGGTTAAACTTTGGCTCACACTAACATGGACACATAAACGGCAGCTGCGGTTCGGCAATGCAAGTGGATCAAGTGCCTCAGGGTGAGCGGCGTTTGCCGGCGAGATTTGGGTTGCATATTTTGGCCGGGACGACATCGCCCACTTGCAGATGTTCTCGTTTTTTGTTGTATTGTGGTGAATGATGGCGCGTTTATTTGTCAAGGATAGCAAGAGGAAGCCTCGCAGTGGTGAGCTTTGCAGCTTTTTCCTGTTATTTAAAGGAACAAGTTTTGTTGAGTGGTAATATTTCGTAAAATACTTTTTTGTGTATTCGACACTTAATATGTGACAAACCTGCGTGTTACTGGTCTGCATCAACCGATTGTTTTCCAACTATTGCAGCCAACAAATAAATTTCGACGCCCACTTATGAGCTTTCTCGAAATAGTGATTCTCAACTAGATTTTTTTTGGTAAATAGATTTTCATAGGGATCTGCTAAGATTAACTAAAAGATAAATCAATGAAATAGTTTATTTTATTATTTAAACGTATTTCACATGGCTGAAATCAGTTATTGTGCGAATTAAAATATTTAATATTTTACTCGACAGTGTGACGTTAAAAATTAAACGCGGATTTGGTTTTTCAGTTGTAGAAATTGTTTAAGAGATGGTTGGTATTTTCGGTAAAAAAATATCATTTAAAAAAATAATTTTTCGGTGATACAGAGAGTACTAGTCTATTCAGTCAATTTCAATACAACAATACTACACTTGAACAAAATTTTCCCAAATACTCTGTAGCATAGCATAGTAACAGTACAAAATATTAAAAGGATGATCTACAGGATCTAGAGAAACCAAGGTACACAAAAAAGAACGGAAAAGCAGAGGATTTCTTGAAGACATGGGTTCGATCTTTGTTCAGTGCACATGTGTTTGAATAAACGATTTAATGCCAGTTCTGTAAAAAGATGTTGGTATGGCAAGCGATCTGTTTATGTGGCATTAAGAGTTCATCGTTCTTCACCAAACGCCCACGTGACGGCGCCGGTGGTTGAGTGGTAAGCGTGAACGCCACTCATTCCAGTTGGCCTGGGTTCAATTCCAGCCGAGGTCGTTGAGATTTTTCTGAGGTAAAAAAATCTGTGGTCACGTCTTCCTTCGGAAGGGAAGTAAAGTCGTTGCTCCCCGGTCCATGAGTTGATGGATCAATATCTAGTCCAGATAGGTGCAGTCACCTCTCTGGTGTCGGTAAAGAAAAAGTAGACTTCTATACTTACTAACAAATATCCTCCTCCCGTGATGCTTGTGGAGTGCGCAGTAGTATATACGGCCTCTAGCAAAAGCAAGTATCGGACTAACCATTTCTTCCCTTTCCTTCCGCGATCTACGTTCAGGCCTGGCCGGCGCCGGTATTGATCAATAAAAACTTTAGGAAAACCAGGAGTTGCACATTGAAAGATGTTTCACTAGTCCCAAGCATAATTATCTACTGATTCCCTGTGCAACTTCAGCTAGTCCAGATCGACAACGAACAAGCAGCCAGGGGTGGTAGCACAAGCTCAAGCTCAAAAAATTACAAACGCCCACGCGATAAGAAGAACGCGCACAATAGCATACAAACGTTCTAGCCCTTCGCGATAATACAGATACCCACTCACAAATGCTATTATCGACGCCCGTTAGGGTATTGCAAAAATAAATTATATTCTCAAGGAAAACTGCATAAAATGTACAATTTGCTGCATAGAGCAGAAATGTTATTAAAAATATTCAAAAACACGAATTTCCTTTGTGTTTCAAGGAACTAGCATAAGATTGTTTCCTTTAAAAATGGTATGAACTATAACTTTCAAAGCGCTACTTCAAAAGTTATAGCAATTAATGTTTTCCCCTTTTTTCGTATAGTAGCAATAGCAACTTGTGGGCAGGGGTCAAAGATTGCACAAATGGTGTAAAATTTGGCATCTGAGCTATTTTGAAATTTGTTACAATATGGCTTTGAAAATTTAAAATTGAGTATTTTTACAGTAACGCCTCGGCGATCAAATCAACGTGTATGCTCTTACGAATTTATAAACGCAGCTTCAAGTGCGATTATACAAACGCCCTTTCTCAGGCGATCGGCCACGACCGGAAGCTAGAAACAGTGTATCTATACCTTTAGTTGGACAAGTCTAAAAACACGCTTGTATGCACTAGACAACTCTATTCGAGTGATATGGCAGAATTCTCTTTCTTCTAGCATATAAGCCTTGCACATATAATTAAGCTTCAGAATTTCGGCCCGCGCGAAGCTAACGTGAATATGCGAGCGGTCACACGGTTATACAAACAAATTTATGCAAACGTTAACATACAAACGCTCGAGCCCTTCGAGATAATACAATTCTGGTCACAAATGTGAGCATGCAATCGCGATCATCGGTAAATACCTACGCCTGCGATCTCGCATACATAAAAATACCCCGGTGATTAAGTCAACATTTTTGCACTTTTGAGTTCAGAAACGCTGTCTCAAACGCGATTGTACGAAAATAAATAAAACCACCAATATCAATAAATGCGTTTATCTACGCTGGACAACAAGCCTCTTTGGTGCGTGGCGCTCTGGAGCCCTTTGATGTGGGGTGGGCTTCCTTTGTCGTGTTTTTTGACATTTCACATACAGGGGTCAGTCGAAAGATTTTTTTGGGTTTTTTACGCAAATTTTGGTGGTTCTTGGTTTGTTATTCAATAGCAATTATTGGGCGGTGGGTGGCGTGCCTGTTCGTGCATTTTGGTTTGCACTTTTCTTTCTTGTATGTGGTTGGGGTTGGCGTGGGGGAGTGCGGGCATCTTCAGTGGCTTTGAAGCAGATGAGTGTTTTTGCATGCGGCCTTCGACGGTATTGTGTGGTTTTGGTACCTTCGCATTTGTCTTGGATATCGTTTGCGGGAGGAGTCCAGTGGGGGGAGTTGTATTGGAAGGGCTGGATTGGGGGGGGGGGGGGGTGTTGCCATGGAGATCACCTTATGGATCGATGGCTTTTGGTCTTGCGGGCTCGGGATCTTCAGCGGGGTTCTTCACTGCTAGCATTTCTTGGACTCTGTCGGGGACACCAGCTTTCTGACTCTTCGGTATAGGGAGTTAATTTTTTTGGTTCGATCGTGGTGGGCCGTGTCTGGTTTCGATTTTTGTCGGATTGTGGGGGGAGTTCACGCGAGCAGTTCCTCCGGAGACACCCTGTGAGTGTATTCGGTGGTTTGGCGTCTGGTGGATAGAGTTCGCGTTTTTGGCGATTCGAAAACTGTGCCTGGGCTTGGCGACGAGCCCTGACTTGGGACCCTGCTAAATTTGGACTGTACCATGTCAGAGCTCCCGAGGATGACAATATACCAGAGGATCTTTGCCAGCCCTCCGCGACCATTCACACACACACACCTACATCCGCGATCTCCCAAGCACGATAGTACCCCGTTGATAGACAGATCCTGATAGTATTCACAAATCTAAAAACGAGTCGATCACGTCCGGAAGTCTACCCCATGGCCGCACGGCAACAGAACCGAAACTATACACGCCATCACACAAAACATAAATAAGCCCACGTGATCGAATACGCTACCATATAAACTTCTGAATTGACAGAGGCGAATGTACAATATCTATACTCATATACGCACAACCGTACAAACGCCCGTGGCCTTCGCAATAACGCAAACCTGGTCACAAACGCGACCATGCAATTGCATGGTCATTTATACATACTTACGCTCGCGATTTCGCCAACATTAAAACACCCCGGTAGTTAAGTAAAAGTAAAAGGTAGCACTTATAAACTTACAAACGCGGTTTCAAGCATTAACCCACCACTCGCCCGATCATGAAATGGTCACGTCCGGAAGTATTCTACCTCGGTCCTAGCAACCATTCCTTCCGCTGGACCAATCAAAAAATGACGCTCACATTCACTAGACAACACGTGCCATACATTAAAAATTGAGCAACAGATTCACGGTCCGCACTATCATTCAAGAATACACGCCACATGATTCTAAAATCGAATTTATACACGCGACAAACACATTAACATACAAATGCCTGACCCCTGCGCGACCATCCATGGCACCTACACCCGCGATCTCACAAACATGATAATATCCTGGTGACAAAGTGAACGTTTCAGCGCCTATAAATTTTCAAACGCGGTCTCAAGTGTGAACCTAAAAACTCTCGCGCTCGCACGACCATGAATCGGTTACTTCCGAAGGTCTCTGGTATCAGCAGACTAGGTCCATACCCTCAATAGGACAAATTAAAAAAGAAAACTCATATCCCCTGGACAACACGCGTTTGATGGCGACATGACCGGGAACTCTAGTGATATGAGATAACTCACTCCCTTTCAGAATGTGAATTGTACACCGAAAACTAAATGTCAGAATGGCGGTCCGCGTGACCATCCAAGAACGCACGCGAATATGTGAATGGCCACACGGTTACAAAATCCACGTACACGCGAAGTCCCAAGCACACGCGACAAACATGTTAACATACGAACGCTTAAGTCCTTCGCGATTAACAACGCAAACCTACACCCGCAATCGGGCAAAGTTAATAACACCCCGGCAATAAGGTGAACGTTTTAGCACTTACGAAGTTTCATAGGTCCATACATTCAGTTGGATCAATCGAAAAATAATGCTCATGTCCACTAGACAACACCTTCCATGGCGACATGATCGGATACTCTAGTAATATGGAAGATCTCACTCTCTCCTAGCATCTAAGCCATACACCAAACACTAAGTATTAGATTCACGGTCCGCGCGCGATCATCCAGGAACACACGCGAATATGCGAAAGGCACACGGTTATAAAATTGAATTTATGCACGCAAAGTTACATACACGTTAGCACACGCGACATACAAACGCACACGCGATTGAACACGTTGACGTACAAATGCTCGAGCCCTTCGCGATGATACACGCAATCGCGAAGTCTCTCCGCCCGCACATATCTGAACCGTACAATAAATATCACATTCAGAATCACGGCCCGCTGCAATTGGCCTTAATCAGTGTTTTATTGGGAGCCATTGCCTGTCTCGTCTGCAAATTGTAGTATGTGATTCTGACGGGGAGCCCTTCCGAGAACCTAGCTCTACAGCTCCAAAAGGATAACTCTCGAAAAAAAGTTATTCCTATTTGATTTTCATCAAATTTTGAATTGTAAAATGAAAAGTTCTCTTTGATATATAAAACTTTGCAGTAAATATACAATAAAAAGTAGAAGCGTGATTTTCGGCTTACACATTTTTCAAAAAAAGCGTTCCGAAAATACATTCGCTCCTAGCGCACGCACATAAAAACTGAGAACCGCAAAATTTTGTGAGATAGAACAGAGCTACATGACAATGATATATACACTTTTCATAATATTATCATAGCTGAGAAACAACTGGGGGTCCGGATTGGCCAGTGGTCCCGAATTGGGCCATTTACTCCTACTAGGGTGGGGCAAAATCATCGTTTTTTCAGCACAGCACTTTTTTGGTTCTATTTGGGGCCCCAAATAACTGCGAAATTTGGGGTCGATTGGTTTTGACCCGGCGTAGCACATTGCGTTTGAAATTTGAATGGAAATTGGAATGGAAAAACTTACTTTTTTTGCATTATCAATTCTACAGACTACAATTCTTCTTGCAGTATGCCAACAATAAGATAGAAGTGTAGTTCAGGATGTGCTGAACAACTTTGCCGAAGAGTGTATGGTGTTAGAATGTCTCTAAAACAAGTTTTAGCTGTTCAAAGTTCGATAGATCGAATTAAATCATTTTTTTGCCAACACTGCGTGTGTACCAATGATATTTCATATAGCATACCAAAGTAATATATTTTAGATTTTCCACATTGGTATGTTTGGATGAATTATTCAAAAACCTTAGTTCAATTTTATGGGCGTAAGTAGTTGAGCAATAGGGTGAAGTAATATGCAAATAAATAAAAGATTCACACAGAAACACAAAAAAACGTCAAACTTCCATCAGTGAAAACCAAAACTGCTCTAGCGACGACGACATGGATGTGCGCACAAGTGAGGTTGAAGGCAAATAGATCGATTAAATAGCAACGGTGGGTAAAGCAGAAAATGATTGCCCACCTAAAAAGCAGATCAACATACGCAGCGCCAAGCAGTGATAGACGGCTGTGTAATTTTTCGTTTTTTTTCTCGAATTGTATTTTTTAATGTTTAATATTTACAGCAAAGCTGAATAACTGCTAAGGTCAAAATTTTAATAAATAAATTATAAATAAAAAACAATTTTCTTTATCGCTCTAGATGGCCAGTCTCACTTGCGACTATGGTCAAAGATATAATTCCAATGTATTACCCTCGACGAGCAGTTATTATCCGAGTTTATACAATTTCGTATTATTTAACACTTTTGTGGTTATTTAGAATCCAGTGATTATTAATATACTTATCAAAGAAAAAACGAATAGGAGATGGCTTGCGATGTTTAATTAATGTGTTGGGGGTGGCCGTAGTGTAGTTGGTAAAGCGATTACCTTGTATGCAGCGCACCTGGGTTCGAGTCCCGACCCCGCACATAGGGTTAGAAATTTTTCATAAGAGATTTTTCTAACCCGAAGAGGCGAATGACCTTAAGGGTAAAACCTCTATAATGGAAATAAAAAAAATATACTGTCGCTGGGAAACGCTTAAGAACACTGTCGAAACAAATAGAAATCTCTGAGAAGATTGTAATACTTCCCAGAGACTACTTTGCTTGCCTGTATCTTGTTCGCATTGTAAGGAAACTATTTCCGCCAGCAGAACTTCCTTTTTGACACCTCTTGATAATTTATTAGCCATCCAAATTCCAACGTTTAATTGCCATCCACAGACCGAAGCAACTCTCCAACTGAAAACTGCCAAACACAATTTATTTATTGTCGCAACTACCGAATGCATTCTGACACCGTTATACCGGTACACCAGTACACCGGAAGGAGTCAGTACCTATAATAACAGTATATATCGACTTTGTGCACCTTTTGACAGGCCGAAAAGAAAAAGAATACCGAAGAAAAAACACCTTCCGATCGAAAGTCACCAACCGGTGAAAAAATGTCAATAAAACGTATAAATAGCCGAAAGCATATTTCCTCCATTCCATTTTCTCGACAATGCGATGCGCTTCAACTTTGCCACATTCCGTGACCCGGCTAGCTCCACCACAACCCCTTCTCTGTACATACTATGCTGCAAGCATCGGGCCAGTTCCGGCGGCCAGCAACAGTACCGAGCCAGCAACATACCAATCGACGACATCGTAACGTCAGCAGGCCCATTTCTATCCACCACTCCCAGGCAGGCAGAAACAGGTACACCACAACGATGCAATTTAATTTCAATATTCCAGGCATACACGGCTGTGTCCTGTCCTGAACTGGATGGAGGACGGTATTCTTCCGTCTTGTATCTCTAGCTTTTAGATACATACACAATACACATCCGCCGGTGATACTTGCACCTGAATTGTGTTTTCTGGGCACTTCATATTTTATTGGCCCCCGGACGGTTTACGTTGGCTATTGGACGTTCGTAGGATCAAATGCAAAATGTTGAAGTTGACACCGTGTACATGATTGGTTTGTAAAATGTGGCAATAGGAACTGGGGTTTCAATTCGTAACAGGGTTTGATGCTTGGATCACTGTCATGTGGGATTAGAAAACGTAACATTGGCTCGTTTGCCTCAAGGATCAGGATATCGGAATCACCGGGTTACCGAGAACTCTAAACTAAACGCCAATTTCTAATCGAATCTGTGAATTGATATCGAGTTATTGGAAGTAAGATTGAAACCGTGACCAAATCAGATTAAATTAAACACTGAGTTTGTTAAAAGTTGGGTTTTGGTGTTTCGTATTCTCCTCGTCAGTAACTGACACCAACTTGGAGCCCGTTAGATAAGTCCAAACCGGCACCAAATTGATAAGTTACACGCTTAATCCAAAATGTCTCTGGCGTGAGTTTGGTGCTAGTTTGGGCTAATCTATCAGGCTCCAAGTTTGTGTCAGTTACTGACAAAGATAATCCAAAACTTGAAAGTTTTAATTCAAGTTTGGTATGATGCCCTTATGCACAAAATTTGATAAAAAAAATTTCTCGATTAACTTACAATTCGCATTATTATAATACTTTTTTTATTTCCATTTTCAGGTATGTGCAATCATCAACTTAACTAGTTGTGTTATTGAGACGCCCTGTTAGTAATAGTATTCGACATGAGTATGTAAGTGTACAATAATTTGTGTTTTTAAACCTGTTCTCTCAACAAAGCAATTCCTACTAAATGATAACCGTGCAAAATAACCATGAACCAAACCCCGGTAAGACACGCCACCATATTACACAATAACTCATCACGCTACGCAACCACTTGAACCCGGTGCCGAGAACCGATGAGACGGTGCATCGCATGCACTTGCCAGTGTCACTCACTTCATTACCTTTCACCACGTACCAGCATACACTAAAGGCGAACTTTTGCAACTGCCAGCGGTAAAACGCAACATCGAAAACAAAAAAAAAACAACATCACGTCATTTTTTCTTGTTATTTTTTTTTTCAACGATCGCCAAGAGTGACGAACGGACGGACTCTGACACACGCGGCATCGCTGAGTTGTCACTTCCAAAACCATACCGTCGTCGGTCGTCGTCGTCGTCACGGCGGCTCGGCTCGGTGCGACGCGACCGTTGGTGATCTCGTGCATGAATGAATAAATTATGCAGATTTCTGATGCTATTGTATTCTCATTACACACCAGTCGCCGCAAGCCTCCCGTTTTTTTTTTGTTTCTGTTCGTGCCGCTACCGCTGCTGGCCGTCCTACCTGAATGTCTGTGCACAGTGCCAGTGTAAAATTCTGCTGCTGCTGGACCACTTCAGAATCCGCGAATTGCCTCTGGAGACGAGCCGATCCGATCCGGTTGCGGTTGAGTCATCCGTGGCTAGCGTTTTTGCGCCTTTCCCTCTCCATCGCACTACCTTCCCACCTGCCTACCTATCTACCGAGCATCACAAGTACGCGTTGTAGTTCGCTTCAAGTGGGACCGGCCTGATGGGACGTCACATCACAATGAATTCCTTGAAAGTGAATGAGAGTATCTGCTGATGGTATTCAAACTGTCCGTTTGATAATTTGACTTTAAATTCGGTGATGCCGTTTTTGCTGAATTGCACTCCGGTTGTTATACCCGAGTCACGATGGGACAAAAAGTTGTGCGGTCAGGGTTTTGGTGCATTGAAAATATACCTATAGATTTTAAGATGTTTTAGAAGAACAATGGATAAGAATCTTTGTTCATGATTTAGTTTTTACAAAGGTGTGGTCTTCCTCGAAACCACATCTTTGTTCAAAATTTCGACATAAGACCCGAACACAAAGTCAGCGGCATAGCGGCAACGCGGCATGCTTAAGTTTCCAATGTATGGAAACACGTCCGGCAACCCACAATGGGTGCATTGTGACAAAAACGACATTTTATGTAACGAAAAATCGCGAGGCGACAAATTTTACTAGTAAACAAGGTAATTTAAAATTAAAACGGACTTTACTGTGCAAATAGAGCAGCTGAGTCAGAGATTGGATGCAGAACTGCCATATATGATAAATTAGTGGGTAATCCTTCCTAGGATTCGTTGATTACTTCGATTCGATTCATTCGGGAAGATCGATTTGAATAAATTAAGGTACGATTTATTTACCGGCGCACGTGAATCTACCATTTCTGGTCAAGAAGAAAAAGAATGAAAAAAATTCTAACAGAACGCAATTGTCGTTAATGGTAAATAAGTATCATTCGCTAGCATTTAGACGAGATCAAGTAGCTTGTTACATGGGTTTTTTTCTTCTATTTCATTAGTTTGTTTGTGTTGACTTCTAGTAGTTTGCTTTGCCACTACTCATGTGTACCAAAAATTATATCGATCAATGTATACACTTCTACTTAATTTCTTTCCTTTTTCGTTTTATTACTATATTTTAAATTAGATTCCTACTAACACAATAAAGTGCTTATTCTCTCATCTACACTTACAATCGCTCTCATTCCAAACGTACAAATGTGACCATCGCGATAACAAAAACATGGTCACGAACGCGAGCATGCAATTGGAATCATCCACACACACACTTACGCCCGCGATCTCACCAACACTAAAACACCTCGGTAATTAAGTGAACGTTTAAGCACCTATAAATTTACAGTAGTTTAGATGCATGATGCATGTAATATCTATTTGCATGTAATCTATGTTTGTGTTCTACCTCCATCTATCTTGCTATTTTTCCTTTTATTTCTATATCTTAAATCAGATTAATACTAACATTTACTAACACAATAAATAGCATACACTGAAATTTTTTTTATACGGCATAAAAAACGATTAAAAAACCGCATAACTTTGAAAATCCGCATAAAAAACCGCATAGACTGGTAAACCCAAGTAATTTTGCACCCATTTTAATAAGTTTTGCATCATTTTCATATCATACCGGAACCGGAAGTCCGACCAATAAAAAATTAACAGCGGCTAATAGGAAGATTATACCTCTCATTTGAGACTAACTTTGTGCAAATCGGCCCAGCCATCACATACATACATACACACAAACATTATCGGATCTCGAAGAACTAAGTCGAAGAGTATATGACACTCGGCCCTCTTGGCCTGGATTATGTTGCCCATGTTCAGAGTAATTTCATAACCTTTTTTTATGCGAAAGGCAAAAGGTGTGAAGTCCCAAAAGTCGATTCCCCAAAAAAAAAAAAATCGAGATGACATAAAATCTCGAGGTTTCATGCATTTTAAAAACATTTAGCATAGAAAATACGAAGTCGATCTCCAAAATTTCATGGGGTCCCTCTTTTCAAATAAAAATTTTAGTTGCGGCTTATATGGGAATTTCTTATGTGACCGGACAATTCAATCTGCACGAAATTTTGTAGCAATCTATAGGGATAATATGACTTTCATTTGTAAAAATCGGTAAAGAATTCGTTGAGAAATAGATGTGCCATAAACTAAAAATATTTGTATATTAAAACTTTTTATAGCTAGGCACAGTCGTAAATATGAAAAAGAATACTTTTATATGTAAATTAAATGTTATGCTTTATCGTAACTCTCTCTTCTCCATGAAATCCAAAAAAGTACCTGGTCAATGAAATAGGTGTATTGTAATCCATTGTATTAACATTTTTCAAAGCCAATGATTTTAATATTTACTTTAATATTTTTAATAACTAGTAGTCTGTGTAACCTCCCTTATTCAACCAAATTTTATCCATTCATCTTGGCATTGACTCATTCAAATGCTGATAAGTTTCCGTTGTTATAGGGTACCATTCCTTTTCAGCTGCTTTCCACAAACGGTTCTTATTTGTGAAATTTTGACCGGATAACTTCTTTTTCTTTCTTGGACGTCTAACGTTTCGTTGTGCATCGGAGGAAAACATGTCTATATTCGATTCGCCCCTCCGAAGGATATGTCGCCATTTTTGATTCCTTCTGAACCAGGCCCATTTACGCTGTTGAAAAGCAAATTGCATATTTCTTCGAGGGCTTTTACTTCGCAATATTAGGACCTTCTAAACAATTCTTTCTGGAAAATTGGAATTTTACGGTCTACGGCGAACTGTTCTCGGACTTACCACATTTCCAATTTGTGCTGAATTAGTCCTGGATGACGCGGTGCAGGGCTGTAGAGGGAAATTATGGTCCCGGGGGGTCCAGCATAAGGGCCCCCTCCATCATTGTATCATTGTAGGCCCCCTCTATCATAAGTTCATATAGCATACAACACAGAACGTGCTAAGCTAAGCTTTCGGTTGAGCGTCTTTTAATTACTGCCATCAAGTTCTGTAGTTCCTGAACAGTTTTGGGTCATATTCAGGCTCCACTTGACGATGGATCAATAGTCCTCGATTGGGCCGAGCGCAAGCGTGTTGGGAGAGTTCTTGTTCTTGGGCCCCATAGAACCTTATAGGCGTTATACTACTACGTGTCCTCTTTTCCATAATAGTAGTATTCAAATCCGCTCAAAATAGCGCGGAATAATCGTATTGCTTGATAAAAGGTAGCAGACGTTTTCTCATGCACTCTTTCACATAAATTTCCTTTTTGACGGGCTCAGTCGCAAATAAAATGTCGCCTTTCAAACCGCAGGTACAGGTAGCCTGCCAAACCACATATTTCTGTGTGACCACTGTTCCTTCCGGTTGCTATTACATTGGTGACAGTTGATTTGGTCACTTTTAACGGTTTCGCTAACTTGGCGTGCAAGTAATTTGAATTCAGGCTATGCGCGAGCAAAATTTCTCTGTGTTGCTCCTTTTGTTTGGTTGACATTTTTATAACTGAAGAGTAAATGCCAAAAAGAGAAAGCATCATTCTGCACGCAGGCAAACGAAGGATTTGCGGATTTGTTGAAAATCGTGGAAAGAAATGCGTCAAGTTTAGGTCGACCAAATTTTGATCGCAAATTTAAAATATCTACGAAATTTTTAGTAACTTTGAAAGAAGCCGATTTATCAATATTTCCATATTCATCAGAATGTCGGTATTGCATGGTTTTATTCCAATTTTTGTCTGGTTGCAACTAGAAATCGTTAAAGAAACACCACATTCGGCCTAGTCGGTGCGCTACAATATTGCCAGTCTCTGAAAATACAACTTCTCATTTGCTCGATTGTGTTACTGACTTTTTTTGGTTTCAAAGAAAACTGGTTCAGGTGATTTTTGCGAGTTCTTTATTTATATATTTGGTGCAATATTATATATATATATATATATATATATATATATATATATATATATATATATATATATATATATATATATATATATATATATATATATATATATATATATATATATATATATATATATATATATATATATATATATATATATATATATATATATATATATATATATATATATATATATATATATATATATATATATATATATATATATATATATATATATATATATATATATATATATATATATATATATATATATATATATATATATATATATATATATATATATATATATATATATAGATATTTGGTGCAATATTATTTAAGAAACAAACGAGGAAAAACTAATAAATAGATGAAATGGAACAAAACAAGAAAGCTACAAAATGAAACATAAGATAACGGAAAAAGATTAATAATATGCAAATAGTCAAAAACCTACCTAGTAGAAAAAATCTTAAACGGAGAAACAACAGAAAATGGAAAAAATTAAGACAATTTAAAAAAATTAAAGTACTTAATTATTTGAAGAAATAACAAAATTGAAACAATCAAATTAAACGAAAGAAATGATGAAAATTAGATAAATATTGAAGAAATAGAAAAATATAGGTAAAATAATGAAAAACGAGTAAGTAACAAAATTAAAAACAAAACATCATAATAGGCAAAACAAAGAAAAATGAACACAACAAAAAATATAAAAACAGGACAACGATAAACAATTATTGAAATGAACAAAATGGATCCACTTAGTTAAACGTAAAAATAAAAACTATACAATATGTTTGAAATGTAATGTAATAGCAAATTTAAAAAATTAAGAGAATAAAAACAAGAAAATGGGAAAATGTTAAAAATGTTTTAGAATAGAAGAAATGATAATGTACAAGAATGGAATAAAAATATAAAAATAAAATAGCTGCGAAAAATCTAAAAATGGCGGTTATTTTTTTAAAGAAATAAAAATAAATGGGAATAATTGGATGGAATAGATTGAAGAAAAAATAGAAAATAGGAACAAGTGGAAATTTCCCAAAAACAGACAATAATGACATCATAGAAAACATGTAGAATCAAAATGGTTTAAATGGGTAAAAATGAAAATCCCAGAATAAATAAAAACAGGAATATTACCACAACGAAAAACAAGAGAAAACTTAAAAAATAATGGGTTAAATATAAATAAATGTGTTTCATATAAAGGTGAAAAAAAATTAAAATTGATGAAATGTAAAACTAAAAACATTCAAAAAACAAAGAGCATAACAACATAATAGGAAAAATATTCAAATGAAAGAAGTAACAAAATAGAAAAACTGGAATTCAAAATTGTTTAAATGAGTAAAAAAGGAAAATACTAAAGGAAATTGAACATACGCATAAACATAAATGGGAGAATATTGAAAATGTTCCATACCAATGAAAAGGATCTATTTCAAATCTGATAAATGAAGAACAGAAAATTTCACAACATAAAAAAATAAAACAAAAGATATAGAAAAAAAATTGCGCAAATGATAGGGTATTACTAAAACAAGTTAATTGGAAGATATGAAAAAATACAAAGAAATAATAGAAAATAAAAGTTTAGTTAAATAAATTAAATCTAATGAAATCAGTTAAACAAAAAAATACAAAAGAAACGAATGAAACGATAGATAAAATAGGAAAAACGTGAAATGATGAAAAGAATTAAAAAAGGGCAAATATAAAATACAAGTGCTAAAACTGGGACAGATTTTAACAGGGATTGGATTGGTAAAAATAGAAAAACGAAAATATGGGGCAAAATATACAAAAAAGTTAAATAAGATTGAATGCAGTAAATAGAAAGAATGCAAAACCTAGATGAAATGGAAAAAGAAACAGAAAAAGCAAATATAAAACAAGAGAAAAATGGAAAAGTTTCTTTAAACTGAGAAAGTTAGTTAAAGATGACAAAAACTTTCGGGTTGGTTAAATAAAAAATTTCAAGTGAATAAGAAAAGTTACTATGGATTGCTTCTTCGTGGATTTAATTAGTAAAATACGTAAAATACGAATCAAAATCATTTTTGAGAGCCCAGAACTTTCTACTTAAACTAGCTAAATTTTTTAAATAGTTAGTCAAAATCCATGAAATATTTGTTGTAAAACATGAAAGAGAAAATAACTTTCAGTTTTTAACACGCAATTTTCAAAAAAGATCTTATGTCTTTTTACCCATTGCACGTTAAAAGGTTTTTTGAGTTCTAAGCTTCAAAGTTTTCTTTTGATTAGTCTTTCATGAAATATAAACTTTATAATGTAATGTACGATTAACTTTATGATAGAAATTGGAGGACATTAAATCATACCAATATTGAAACTCTAATTGAATTTTCCAATAAATTCTTATTGAACTAATATTTAACAGAATCATTCCTACTGTTCAAATTCCGGGCCCCCTCCACAACTTCGGGCCCGGGGGAAAACAGTTCAGTGAGTTCAGATCGTGATAAGACCGGGAGCTGAATGACTCACGGAAACATGAGCTAAATGGCTCAGGGAATCAGCACCTAAACGGCTCACCACGGGGACCGGAACTAAACGGCGACGTAATAGATGGAGACAAGAAGCAAGAGAAGAGTCGAGAATTAAGTCAAAGCTCATAGGTCGTGCCACTCCATGAACCAAGCGAGGCTCCGAGTTAGACCAGAAGAAAGAGGTGCGAAGAAAGCACAACGAAGTAATACGATGACGAAGTTCCGTGTGGAAGAAGGACGTAAAAAGTAAGGAATGTTTTGACGTAGGACTACGTCTTTGTTTTCGATATGGGGGTGCACTCTGCAAATTCTACAAAAATGGTATGTAACGAAAAGTGGTCCAATTTTAAACGCATATAATTCAGCCATCTCACGATAAATTTTCAAATTTTTTGCACAAATCGCCCCGAAATACTTCTAAGAATAGATTCCAATAGATAAACCCAAAGATTTTTGATATCATAGCATTAAAAAATTAAATAATATACAACCTTGTCAAAATATCGCGTATTAACACACAGAAGATAGCGCTTCCCAAGCCCTGTAAGACGGATTGGTGTACCTAGCGCGCAACGCTTCTATGAATGACGTCATCATCGACTATTTAAAGAACGGACTTGGCCAGACACGCTCAGTTCCCTGTTGAACGGCTGGCGAAGCAGATCGCTGCGCTGTGTTTTTTTTACAGCCAGTGTAGCTGAGTTAGATGTCCGTTACACTGGCTGTGGAGGGACGCTACCCTGTCTCGTCCAACAGGCGACCGCTCTAACTGCTTCCTAAATGCCGCTGTAATGTTGCCAGTAAATTTTTGGTTTAAGTTGCACATGTATTTGCTATTTGCGCTTGAAATTAAGTAATGTAGTAGTGGTAGTAATAAGCTTCCCATTTTGGTTTAAACGCAAGGACAGTTTTTAAAACAGGATTTGATTAATTAGTTTAGCTCACCTAAGCAATTTTATCAATTCTGTAATTTAAAAGGAATTTTACGGAACTTGGTGAATTTGGCCCCACTTGCAACTGGTATAATCCACCTGCACAAAGTGTTGCATAACGCAGGGCTGTTTTTTGGAACAAAATGTGTTATCATTCAGCCCTTCGCTATGCAAAATCACGATATTATGGGCTAAGCGCGGCCGTTCCTTTCAATCGGAAAAGGCCGCGTGGAATTTTAGTGAAACGCGCTAATAGTGTCGTGGTGGTACCAGTTACCAGTACCAGTGTCTCTTTCGCTCTACCCATCATCATCAGCGTTGACTCATTTTGCATTGTACGCTTGGGTTCAATGTATGGAGCGAATGTGTTGGTAGGTAGGGGAACTGGCGGTAAAATGAACACGTTAAGCAAAGTCATTATTTTCTAACTAATAAGTGAATGAGATATTACAATCACCTTATGTTTCTTGTTAGACATGTTTTGTACATATCTGGTAAAAATACTTCGCCATAAACACATTTTTTTCAAACATGATTCTTGATTTCTAAACATGTCCAAAAATGAGACACGCTATAAACATGGGTAAAATGAACATGTGGCGGTGGTAAAATGAACAGCTTCTGGTGACCTGCAAAATGTCCTGTATGTATGCAATGCGCAGCGTTGGAAAGCATTTTCCGATCAATGCTAATCTACCCATGATCGCATAGTTGTCCCGTTTTCTATGGGATTTCCTATCTTTATGGGACTGTTATGCGATCATGGGCAGTAATATCCCAACAAATCACGAGCTTTGCATACCCACAGGGCATTTTGCAGGCAAAAAAATTGTCACGGATGAATTGAATTTTCATGACGTAATATTAACCATTTTACAATCCTGTGGCATCAAAACACATCTACAGACTTAGAGTTATCCAAGGGTGTTTGAACTTTTAGGATCTGTTTGAGAGCAACTAGAAAGCTTGGTCTATACATGAGATGTGATTATATTGTCTAAAATTTGATTTTTCTTCACCGGTTCGGGTGTTTTCCCACACACTAAGTACTAAGAAAATAAATATTTTACATTAAGTAGTATAGTCCTACGTCTACAGTTTGTGCAACCCCATAGGGCTGCCCCTTGTAGTTTTTAGTGGTTAGGCACGAACGTGAGTCGTGAGTCCCACGCAGTGCCAATACACTACAGTCTAGGCTTTTGAAGCTTTTTTAACCTTACTGTAAAAAAACATACATACACATAGAGACTTTTTCCAATTTTGCCGAACTGAGTCGAATGGTATTAAAGATCGGGTCTCGGTTAAAAAATCGAAATTTCGACCGATTGCATAACCTTTATTATGAGAAAGGTAAAAAAGTTTTCAGTCGCTTTTTGTTTTTTTTTCACTGACATCATGAATGCTCACCGTATCCTTAACCCAAATACTAGTAATTAATAATCTAAAATAAAAATATGAACATTTTATATCCTTTGTGTGAGCATATGCATTCACGAGGACTATCTTTCGATAAAATTCGCTTCGTTTTAGCACCTATAAATTTACAAACGTAATCACAACCATCAACCCACCGCTCGCGCGATCATGAATCGTTCACGTTCAATAAAAAACCTGTTTTAATCCACCTAGTGGTGCGATTGTGCATTTCTCATTTATATAAACTATGATCCATTAGCTGGTTATGTTCAATGTAATTGTGGGAATGTATATTTCTTTCTTATTATATTTAACACGTATCCCACTGACACACTTCAGACAAATAAGTATTATATTTAATTAGCTTAATCAGCACGAGTTCAATGTTATCTTCATGTGATCATATTTTGGGTTTGGAGTGAAGGAGGTGAATATGTCAGAAATTCTTCATCTTATTTCGGTATGACACCTGGAGGAAGGGAATGTGGGTGTGATGGTTGCCCACTGGTGGGGGGGATGATGAATGGTTGAGGTGTAAGGGTAAGGGGGGAGGGCGGTGCAACACCAAACTGCATCTTATACCTTCCATTTTATACTTGGTTTGAGAAAATCTGTTTGGTCATCGGAATTTAACCCTCTGCTGCCCAAATTTTTGTTTTTCTTAAAATCGCTATTGTAGATTGTTTTTATAATGAGAAAACCGAAAAATGGTAGCTCACGAAAGCTACGGGTTCTTCGTTTACCCCTCAAAAATGTCCAACATGGTTATTTTACGAGTCAAGATTTTATTGCTAATAATTTTTGTTTTCGCATCACTCACAACATAATTTCACAGCTACGGAGGAGTACTACAAGCTAGCAACTTAAAAATATTTTTTTACCTTTTCTCCAAAAATTTTAAAAGGCAACATTTTTTTTACTAAATTACACTGCCTTACACAAAATAGTTTTTTCTCGTTTTCCTCCAATTTTCAACTTTCAACGTTTAATGTATTCAACATAGTGATTTCAAAATGCAAACAATGCATTTGCATGATTAATGGGAATGTTGTGAAGAAGTTTTCATAGTGGTGAACAAAAATCGTGTTTTGAATATTCTGTCGCGATTATCCCGTAACGTAAGGCGGGGTTGGGCAGCTCAGGGTTAATTGTGGATTATGCTCGGAAACTGTGACTTCCAGAATTACCGATAGTGGACAATATATTCAAATAATAATCAGTAATCTAGACCTGCATATCGTTGTAATTTGTGACTTTACTAACCCACCTGTAACTCCGGAACCAAAAGTCAGAATCGAAAGAAATTCAATAGCAATCAATGGGATTACTGCATCTTTCATAAGAAATCAAATTTGTAAACATCGGTCAAAAATTCTCTTGGAAATGGATGTGATATTAGCTTAAGAATTAGACAAGCTCTCCGGGGGCACCAAGAACCGGCATAGGTGGCCAATGTGATCAAAGCTACCCGAGCAAACGATACGCCTATAACACCCCCATGCTCATGATCCAAATTCACTCCCATTATATGATATTTTGATAGTGTTTGTAAGGTGATCAACCCATGAGAACACCATCGCAATGGTCCGGTAGATCCCATGTAAAAATCATATTTTGGAGTATCCATTGGTTACTGAGACCATTTTATGGTGTTTCATGGTTGTAAAATGTATTACGGACCTTATTCATAGTCTTTTTAAGGGGTTGTATCGTGTTTGAGCCCATGAGAATTTGCTCGCCCGAGCGCTGGACGATAATACAACACCGAGTCGCAAAAGCGAACATGAAATTGCGATCATCCACGCAAACCAACGCCCGCGATTTCGCAAATATCAAAACGCTCCGGTGATTAAGTGAACGTTCAAGCGCGTTTTTATAAATGCAGTCTCAAGCACGAGCATACAAACGCTTGTTCCCACACCAACATGCAATCTGTATGCCCCCACATGTGAATCGTACACTCAACACCACAATTAGAACCACGATCCACTGCAATTGCACTGCTTAAGGAGTGTTTTAGTGAATCACGTTTCCCGTCTTGTCTGCAATTGTAGTGAGTGACACTGACAGGGAGTGCTTCCGAAAATCCATTTTTCTCTTTAAAAAAAAATGTTATAAATTTGGTTATAAATGGGGTCTCGTTAGTAGTTAAAATGACAGTAAATTATAACAAGTAATAACATGATTTATAGCTTTGAAATCTTTCTGTTATGTGTTTCTGATCGAGTTACTTCCCATATAAATGTTTTAATATAGTTTAAGTTCGCTTCACACTTTTATATAATTTATAGAGTTTCAGCAAAATCGAATACGTTTTATGTAGTGTAGCTGAACCTTTACCCGTCCCATTAGTCGGGATGTTACACTATTTCGTTAATAACTCGGTATTGTGTAATTAGATTGCATTTAACTAAATATTATCATCTTCGTTCCTAAAAAGTAATAACATAAAAAATCTATCCTGAAAAATGTTAAATACTCGCATTTGGGCAAAACGAAAATTCGAGCCCAACGCGCTTTGATTCATCCTTCCATTTGGATGTCTACCCGATCAGAAACACATAAAACATTTCAAAGCTAGATCTCGCGTTTTCACTTGTTATAATTTTCTGTTATTTTAACTACCAACAAGACCAGATTTATAGCACAGCTTACTACAAGAATTGCATTCTGTTATAATCTTGTTATTGCGTTCTGATCGGGTAGTGCCGATCCTTTTCGGCGAGTACTGGTTCTGTGGCATTGAAGCCAATGAAGTACAGGTAAAATATCGGAACTGGCATATTTTTGTCAAAAAAAATAACACCAGAGCAAAATAAAAAGTTCAAAAATATACTTTTATTGGTAAGCTATGCTTCAGTCTACCTTCTGATTTTGACCAGAACAGAAGCAAAAAAATCTGTTATATCTATTAATAAAGCAAGAAATCAATTTCTTCTGCTTTGTTGCTTATCCACTGTACAAACAGTACAGAATCGCTCCCCCGGCATCACGTCGAAATCAGAAAACTGCAAATCGTGCCTCTACTACGAGAATTATCATTGCTACTGACTTTAAACAAACTCGAATTAGACCAAAAGGGGTTTTGGTAGAAAAGTTACGAAAGGTATAAGGGCGTCAAAAGTTTAGTCGAGTCTGGTAGCATCATTGTAAAGAACTTTATGCAACATAACATCGAAGACACTAACGTTTGAACCAAGTTATGGATAATGATGTAATCGAGGTACGCCGATTTGCGTTGCACACTAACTTGCAGTTCCTTAACCCTACAAAATGGCAAGCTAAAATGAGAATTCAGATGACAAAACATATTTCTTCCTACCCAACTATTGATGCAAATCACATATAATCAAACAACGCTGATCACAAACTCAGCTCAGATCCCTATGTGCCCTTTTCGGATCGAGGTTAGGTATTAAGTTGGAGTTGGTTCTTTTATAGATAAATATTTATCAGCAAAATTATTATAGGCCTAAGTTAAAATCCAATCACGTAAAACGTTATTTTCGTTCATCTTCTAATGTCACCTTGATGATCGATGTTTTGAAACAAGTGCGTAAAGGTGAGGTTAAATATATTCGTCATCAAATCAATCACTTCGATTTTCACATCTACAGATTTCCTGCCAAATAAGATACTTTGATGAAAATTTCGACATTGTGATCCAATGTCAACCTATCCTTGAGACTTTTAGGTAATTCTAGGAATCATTGAATTCAAGATGGGAAAAGTTCCGGATTATCCATGTGTGTTCACATATTTTCAGGCGGCTCAAATTGATTCATTCGTATTTTGTCCGCATCAAACATCACAAAATTGAGAATTTCAAAACTTTGCAACTTAATGTTTTACCACTCTAAATCTGATAACGGAACCGGAATTTACAGAATTTCTCATTCCAACAGTTTGTTTCAGGTCCTTAAGAAGAAAAGGCCAATTTCACAATCCAATTAAAAGTGCGATTGGTTTACAACAATTATTTGCGCAAAAAACATCTGATTCGCCATTTTTTTCAGTTCGGAAGTAGTGACATTCAATTAGCGTTGTCCACCGTCACTACTAACGCAAAGTGACGGCAATACTTTGGCGAATTCGAAGCTCGATACGGTACCTGAATACACTCTCTTCCATTCATTTAGAACAAACCATCGATTTTCGAACGAAACACATCCCCCGAATGCATCGCTCAGCTAATTCAATAGTCAGTATTCCCAAGCGCGCCGCCGTACCCATCAGTCACAAGTCAACATTCTACAAACGTCACTCCGAGTAGGAGTTCCCTTCAAATCAATTTACCTTTTTATTCTCAAACTGGCAACCAATTTGCACATGATTGAATCGCGTCCAATTTCGATGATAGTGTGTCAATAAAATTTCAATTCTGATGAGTCTCTGACCATGCAAACACCGACGATGTCCACGCGCTTACGGAACGTGACCAGAGCCGCTGAGTGAGGGTGGGTCGGCTCGCTCTTGGTCGCCACCGCCAATATTGCAGTGTGCAAACAGAGACCTCAAGAATTGATTGGTCCGACCGACCGACCGTCAGTCAGTTCATTGTCAATTGTGTAGCAAAAAGCGTGCCGCCGCCACCGCCGCACCGTCATAGCTTCACCTAGCTCTACCCCGTTTAAGCTGGGGAGTTCATAGGTACAACAGTTTCAACATTTTATCAGCAGTTTTGTATGTTTTTTTTCGCATACTGCTGCCTGCTGTGTACCTGTATGTCGACCGACGATTACACAGGAGATTGCGTTTCAGACTTTCAGTTGGAAAATATGAACGGATTCGATCTATCGGTTATACATGAGGGGGCGGGTGTGTGTGTCTGCAGTTTCTAGCTTCAGACGATGCGCACCGTGCTGGCAATACATGGAGTCAGCAGTTTGTTCCGTGATATCGGAATCAATGAACCCGACAGTTTGGTGGTATTAACGGAGGTGTAGTATTGTCTTGATCTAAGCAGAAAAAAATAGCATTCCAGCGGTGCTCCAGACAAGCACCTAAAACCGGAATCGTTGAGTATGGTTTTTTGACAGAAACTCTTTAGTTTTTTTGGTATTCGTCTTTTTTGATTATTACCTTGAATGGAACACTCGTCTCCAAATATTTGAACGAATTTGAAGCTCTGATATGGAATATTATTTATCCTCAAAAAGTTCTATCTGCCATTTATCACACCAAATATTCAACAAATGATAACAAAACACTGGATTATTCCTTCCAGTGCTAAACTGACACAAAACTTTTCCGAGAACATCAATAAATCATCACCCTTGGTCCAACCTTGCATCGGCTGCGTTTTCCAATTAATGCAGCAGCCACCTCATTTGTAGCGCCTTCATGTCGACATTCATCAAACCTCAAACCGCAGTCGGAAAAACTCATTTTGTACTATTGTATCGGCCCTCGAGAAAAACACCCCCCCACCCTCCTCAGCAGCGTGTAAAGTAACGCACTCTCGTTTTTTGTTAGGCTACAACTTTTTTTTTTCTCTCTCTCTCTGCTCTATCGTTTTGGTTTTCATCGTGGGGTGCATTCATCCCGACTCGTCTCAATGGGCGATCTGGCCCGGCCTACACTTAACACCACCTGCACCAACAACTATGCTTATGCTAAGCAGTGCTCGTTTTGAGTTGAGTAACCGTGGCCGTTTTCATAGGGCGTATTTTCTGTATCGGTTAGTGTGGTGGGTGCGACGGGGAGGGGGGACCGTCAGAGTTTCCGAGGATGGGAACTTTCGACAAACGGCTCAATTTGTAATGATGATCTAGGCCTGGGCGTACGACTGATGAAGTATGGCTGAATTATGGAAATATTCAGAATTTTAAACCTAAAGAGCGAACACGAAATTATTGCAAGATGCACAACTGGCTGTAACTTTATTTCACACTGGAGACAGTTGCTCTTATAAGGCTATTATTTATATGCGAAGGGTTGCGTATTTGTTTATCATGTTAGGACTAAGTGGGAAGTGCATGAAAAGTTATGGGCACAAATGCTGAAAATTTCGAAAACATGTACTGAATAGGTTAAAAAATCGACTAACAATGTCGAAATTCGCATCGAAATACCTTATTTGGCAGGCAATCTGTACATGTGGAGAAAAAAATTAAATTTTCGCCGAAAAAGACACCATCACACAGTGGTCCGAAACGCCAAAAACATGAGCTTAACTCACTAGAGGCCCAACCATCGAATATATTCGCTGGGTATCTTTGGAGGAATTGTTTGTACGAATATTCTCCGGAATCACGCGGTTTTTTTCGCGCGAGAACGGTAAAGCGTACAGCAATGATGTCTTCTAGGAAGGTTTCTGATGATCAAAGACCTTTATTTTGATGATATAGTTATAGTGATTAATTCCCCTTGAAGTGAGATATTTGCAACATTTTTTTTCAATGTATGAAATATGTACAAGATAAAGTTTTCAGAAATGTCAAAAAACTTGTTTTTGTGAACATCTTTACTGAAGACCAAAAATTTCTATTTATAGTGCAGTCGAAGTTATTGACCGTTGTTTGTGAATGTCCCCTTAAAAGATTTTATTCAACATAACTTCTTAAATATCGTATATAAAGCTTAAGCATATTTAAGAAAGTTGTTCGTCTTATCAAGAAACATATCTTTCCAGAAAAGATCGTTTGTCAATCTCTTGCGACATAGAAGTTATTGGGTAATTTTCGGTAAAATTAGCAAAAGTTTGAAAAGCAATAATTTTTGAAAGGGCAAAAACAGGCAGCTCTAATTGCACACCAATACTATAAAACTCAATGAAGTTCACTTGTCTCTCGTTGTCTCCAGTAGAGTTATAGATGATTTGAAAAAAACTATTTTTTTAGTTTTTTAAAAAATGTCAAATATCCTCGAAAATGAAAAACACTCGAGATAAGAAAAATTGGTCGGTGTTAGGTCAGACCGGACTAAGTGACAATGAATTGATTTCGAGAAAAACGTGTTCAAAGTTTGAATCGTAGCATCCTTCACATTATAATTGGAAAATATTTTTTGCCATAATTCTTGTTTATTGTTTCATATTTCAAATCTGATAAAAGTGGAATGTAGCTGAAGAAATCCTTTATCCAGTGCTATCATTAACTCATTTTTTGATATTTTGCGACTTAAGCCGGTCTGACTTAACACCGACCAATTATGCGTTAATAAAAAAAATTTATTTAAACGATTGAAATAACTTCGTAGAATATATGAAACCCGTAGAAATAGTAATTGAATAGATATTTAAAACAAAATATTTTTGGGGTCTTCCAAATATAACGAGCTGCAACTTCTCAAGCATTCAAAAATGAGACTTGGCAAAAATATTGGTGAAAGCAATCTACACAACTTTTCCAACACCGTTAGATCATTATTTTTTGTAAAAAAGTTAGTTGAAAAATCTCACTTATAAGAGGATTAATCAACAAAATCATAGCAGCAAATGAATAGTCCGAAAACACTATTGACGTAAACTATGCCGTTTCCCCGTTTACAACCAATCACCATTTCAAACACTTTATTTTTCAAAAGTTTCTAAATTACTTTGAAAATACACGAGATATGCAATTGTTTTCCATTTTGATAATTCAATGTTTTTTACTGAACGTCTCGAACTTGTCAGAATGATATTTCAAAAGTTGTATTAATGAATTGGTATTAAACGGATCATTCAAAAACAACCAGAATAATGTCGATGATTATAAAGATATAGACTTTGTGTCTTCAACAAAGTTGCTGGCAAAAGCGTGCTCTACAACTTTGCCGAAGACATAATTTTAATTGCATTTGCGATTGCAAGGAAGTTTGTAAATATATCTCACTTTTAGGGAGATTAATCATTAAAATAACAACACCATATGAAAGGGCTTATAGTGCCGACAAATTTCTCTGAAGACGTCATTGACCCAAATTCAACGATTTAGGCGTAATTAATAGATCGATAGATCGATTTTAGCAAAAAACACTATGCAATCTGACAAAAATCAAAATTAGGCATAGTTTACTACGATCGAACTGAAAAAAAAACTACTTTTTCTGCCTACTGACAAAATAGAAAGTTGGTGTCTTCGACAAAGTTTTAAAAATGCTATTAATAAAAAAAATTACGGAAGAACTTGAACTTGTAGGACTAAACATTATCAATTTATAAAGCGTTTTCTATGGCAACCCCCCTTAAATTCAATATTTTTAATTCACTGGAACCTCCATTTCTGAACCAAATCGGGGATTGGTAAATTGAATTAGTTCGTAAAAAAGTGCTCGTTATTTGGGATTTAGTACGTAAAACAAGTTCGCTTCACATTCTTATTATAATTCGTTCCGTCAAAGCAGTTCACAAAATTTAATAATTATTATGTGTGAGTATTTTTGTAACGGGCTTGACAAGTAGATAGTCAAATAATTAATTTCTTGATTTTCGACGTAAGTGCCAATACCTTATTTAAGACTTTTTGTTGGTATCCAACGGAGAAAACAGATCGAAATGGTGAGTCAAACGAAAGCAATTATTTAAAAAAAAATATCCCTCTAGAGACAAGATTCGAACTTGCAACCCTTGGGACTCTGGCCCAATGCACAAACGCTTATTTTATCCCTGTGGTATGATGATGCAAGGGACCAGAAAGCGACAGTCTTCATTCGCTCAGTCACCCACCGAAAAACGATCGGCAAGGAATGAAAAATTGAACACCTTGAAGATAATAAAAACCATTGGTATCTAGCGAGGAAATTCAATGGATCAAATGTGGCAGCTGCAGTTTGGTGTGATCTCGCTTCAGAGGCAGGGTGCGATCGCTGTCCCAATGCGGTAATCATGTGTTTTTACGACGTCATCATATCCCAGGGACAGCAAAAGGATTTGTGCATTGAGCCGGAGTCCCAAGGGTTGCAAGTTCGAATTTGGCTTAACTCACCATTTCTGTTTTTCTCCATTGGATACCGCCAAAAAGAGTAGATAATGAAAATGGATTAATGGAACCTTTTTGAAATCCAAGATGGCGACTTCCGGTCGAGAAATATTATCGATAACCCCAACAATAGGGGTATTTTGTGAAACGGGCTTGACGAGTAGATGACGTTTTTATCAGCCTGTAGGTGCATATTAGGCTGATAAAATAGGGATATAGACAAAATCAAGACATATTTTACTTTCTTTTTAATAAAACAAAGTTGTTGAAATAGTTGCTCTTCTGATCATTTAGTATAAATTTCCTGTAAGGGGGTCTTCCAGTGTAAAAGTAAAAAGCTAGATGCTTTTTTTTTGCACATTTTGGATTGTTGAGATAAAAAAAACATAGAGGAACGATTTACTCGAATTCGTCTGCTAGAGCCCTGCAAACAAAATTTCATATAAGACAGTCGATTCGGACCAAAAAGCTGCTAAAATCAGCGGTAGAGGTATACAAAATCGGGTGCTGATAAAATCGGGTCTTCACTGTGTCTACTACATAATTGCATCAATTTCGAAAATACCCGTTTTGTTGAGGTTCTAGAAAATTTATCTTTAACCAGAAGTCGCCATCTTAGATTTCAAAATGGCTTCAGACATCAATTTCGTCATGTACTCTTCAATTTCATTTTAGAAATACTTACATTGTTGAGGTAATAGTGAATTTTGCTAAACCGGAAGTCGCCATCTTCGATTTCAAAATAGCCTCCAACATAGACTTCCGTCATGTACTCGTCAACTCCCATCGGATAATACCCATATCTTTGGATTTATGGTGAATTTACCTAAACCGCAAGTCGCCATCTTGGATACCAAAATGGCTTCAACCATCGATTTCCGTCATGTACCAGTCAACCCCGCTACGAAAATACCCATATTGTTAGGGTTATAATGAATTTATTTAAACCTGAAGTAGCCACCTTGGATTTTGAAACGGGTTTCAAACGTCGAATTCCGTTATGAAGTCGTTAACACCATTCCGAAAATACTCATATTGTTGAGGTTGTAGTGAATTTCGCTATACCAAAAATCGCAATCTTGGATTTCAAAATGACTTCAAATTTTGACTTCCGTCATAAACTCGTAGACCCTCTCCCGGAAACACCCACATCACTGGGGTTATCGTAAATTTATCTAAAATGGAATTCGCCACCTTGAATTTCAAAGTGGCTTCAAACAACGATTTCCGTCATGTACAGTAGAGTCGGGTCTTTGCAGTTTTCTTTGGCGAGCTCGTGCGATGGTATTTTGTACTGATTTTTACTAACAAGCACACGTTGGAAAGGTAATACATCTTGTAACGTTTAGGCAATAATTATTGTATGCATGGCTAAGTATTTTTCAAGCTGAATCCAATAAGGCGAAGATACTTTTTTCGATGTTTTTAAAATCTGGGGGTACTATATTAGAGGTTGAATAAAACAACGTACCTGCCTAGAAAATCAGTTGCTAAACTTTTATTTGAAGAGTATTAATACTGCTGATTATTGAAAAATTGATAACAGAAATAATAAATGCAATCCATTGACGTCAGGTAAGAAAATGAGGAAGTGGCAAATAATGTGTCATGAATCCGCTGCAGGAAATATTGAAAAATAAACATCTTTTTTCAGCAGCTGCGTCTAGCGTGGTTGCTTCTTCGGTGTCCCCGTCGTCGCCAGAGTGTGGAATTGAAGTTGATCATTCCGGCTCACGTGGTTGCTTAGCTGTGCGACGATCACGTTTGCGCTTCGGAGCATTTTTTTATTCCTTTTCCTTCTCTTTTTCGATAAGAATTGTTCGATTATCTACTTCAACAACATCTTAAATTATTATATTCTTACCTCACGCGAAATATCTGACGCGCTTTCATTGATAATAAGCACTTTCGTTTCATACGAGCGCGTAGTGTTTCGAACGGAACCTTGAATTCTTGAGAAGCTGATCGAATAGTGGTGCCATTTTGAACAGATGCAATTCCGTTCTGTATGTCCTTTTCATTTGGCTTCGGCGTTTTTCGCACGAAATTACGCACAATTTTACTGTCAAAATAATTCAAATGGGAATTGTAGTAATGACATATCGTGCCCCCAAGCGTATGTTTCATGTTGATGTCCGTATTTTTTCAAAACAAAAATTTCGAAAAACTAAAACAAAACTCGTGTTCAGCATTAATTTTTAAGTTTGAACAAACTCACTTGACATTTTTTCATTGATTAAATGTGCAGAACTGCGGACGAAAGACAACATGTTTTTGCTGAACAACACGCAAAAACATAAACGACGCCATATCTAATACAGATGATCCACGGTAACAGCCGAAATGACAGTCGTCAACGATGTTCTCTACCGTGTATCTAATCCACGCAACACGAGCGACCTCTGCAATAACATAGCAACATGTCCTATAACTATATTACCCCCATACCTATTTGACCCCATTCTACTCTACTCCCCTTCCGAAAATATCCATATGACTGGAATTATAGTTAATTTGTCTAAACCGGAAGTTGCCATCTCGGATTTCAAAGTATCTCATGTACTCGTCAATCCCATTTCGGAAGTACCCATATTGCTGAGGTTATAGTAAAATTTATAGGATTTCAAAATGGCCTCAAACATCGATTTTCGTCATGTACTAGTTAACCCTATTGCGAAATTACTCATAACTTTTTACAAGCTTGTTGAACCTTGATTTCCACTGCGACCATTTGAAGGAATTTTGTGGAATGACTCAATTTTATGTTACGCACCTCAGCTTTCCCTTCATAATTGAGATACGAAAGGCCTTGTCTGATTTTGCATATTATCCCAGTTAGAATCAACTCGTTTAATGAATCTGATTACCTTACTAGGATTGATTGCCAAATCTCAGAAGGCTGTAGAATTGAATATCCGTAACTAACAGGAGCGCTGCAATCACAAAGTAGATGCTCCGCTGTCTCATTCTTAAATTGACGGAAACGACAGCTCGAACTTTGAATTTTGCCCATTTTATGTAGATGATATCTACTAGGGCAGTGACCAGTAAACAAACCAGTTATTATTCTTAGGTTTCTCTTACTTAGATTAAGTAAAGTTCGAGCGGATTATTGCCACTCGGCTTAATAAATTTCCTTGCATGTTTTGCAGTATTTGTGGCGTTCCAGTTCGATTCTACCATAGACATTTCCCATTTCCTAAGTTCCATATTTAAAGTACAGGTTGAGACTCCGCAGAAAGGTTCCGGGCATATAGATTCGGTCTCGGAACCTTCTCTTGCCAAACTATCAGCGGATTCATTTCCTTGAATTCCACCGGTGACCGGTCACCCAAAGCAAGTTTACTTCATTATTACTCATATCACTGGGGTTATAGTGAATTTATTTAAACTAAGTCGCCATCTTGGATTTCAAAACGGCTTCAAACATCGTTTTTCGTCATGTACAATAAAATGCGACATCTTTTTATCAGATAATGCGTCGCGGGGTACCGAAATTGTCCACCCTATTTTGTACAAAGCCATCATTATGGAGTACCAAAAGATTTTCGATGGAAGGAAACTTGCCTAAAAATACCGAAAAGTTCGATTTCGAAATTTAATGTTTTATTGTATCTCTTTCACGAGAATTCCAGCTGCTAATCTTTAGATGTAGCGCTTGGTGTTTGAAGGCGACAGACGGACCATCTATTCAGTATACTTCATATCAAAACCAGTATACTGCGGAGAAATTTTTAGAAGCTGTCACTTGATTGGTGGATTGTTGATTACGGCGCTCATAATTAGATTTTTTTTTTTTTTTTTATTTCAATTATAGAGGTTTTAACCTTAAGGTCATTCGCCTCTTCGGGTTAGAAAAATCTCTTAGGAAAAATTTCTAACCCTATGTGCGGGGTCGGGACCCGAACCCAGGTGCGCTGCGTACAAGGCAATCGATTTACCAATACGCTACGCCCACTCCCTATAATTAGATTCTATTTACCAATCGCGAGTAAAACAAAGATGCTTTTATGATCTGCTGCTGTTAAAAGTTTTAACACATTTGCCTATTTGCCATTTGCTACTGGTAGTACCCTGCCATACTTTTCAATCGCCCGATTTGTGTTTCCATTTATTGTATCTCCCGTAATTTCTGTATTTTTCTTCATACTCCTAAAATTTTCGCTTTGCACCGGGATTTAGGCCCGTGCATAAATGAGCTGAGAAGACCCAACCAATGGTAAAATGGATGACGAACAAGATTTGTTTTCGAATACTCCGACTTCCTGTTGACAATCACATAAATTGAACTCACTCGGACCCTATCTTATCTCCTTTCGAATCAAGAAAAATCTGCTAAGTATTCTAAAGATTTCGAAAAACCTGACTAAAAAATATTCAGCGAAGCCAGAAATCTCGAAATCTCACCCACCTAAACTCAGCCTTGTAATATTTTATCTAAAGCGAACAAATGACACTACTGCTGACAAGTATTTTATAAAGGACTGTCGCGTCTTTATGCCCGCTCATAAAGTTAAGATCGACGGCGTCCTCACCGATTCGAGTTTGTAAGGGATATATCTAAATACTGCAGCACGGAATTGACTGGTTTCAATGACCACCTTATCCAGTAAGCGAAGATTTTGAATGTCGAAGGCCCAGTGTTGCCAGTGAGCGCAGAGAATCTTTAGGATGATTCTTACATTAGGAATGTTGGAAAGCCTGTCTATTTTGAGGAGATATCTATTACCATACCCCGTGAGCAAACAGTGCCCGGAGAATCTGATGTGTTCTCTTAAAAGGCGCTCTAAGTACTGGTCGACGAATTCGTGTATTTGGGCTCACTGGTAACCGCCGACAATGATACCAGTAGAGAAATTCAGAGACGGATCTTGGCGGGAAATCATTCCATCTTTGGACTCCGGAGGACGCTCCGGTCGAAAAAATTATCTACAAGACGCTGATTAGACCGGTGGTCCTCTACGGCCACGAGACCTGGACTATGCTCGTGGTGGACCAACGCGCCCTTGGAGTTTTCGAACAAAAGGTGCTGCGTACGATCTATGGTAGCTTGCAGATGGAAAACAGAACGTGGCGCAGGCGAATGAACCATGAGTTGCATCAGCTGCTGGAAGAACCATCCATCACTCATACCGCAAAAATAGGACGTTTGCGGTGGGCTGGACACGTCGCAAGAATGGCGGACGACGACCCAGTGAAGATGGTTCTTTAGGGCGACCCTACTGGAATAAGAAGACAGCGAGCACGGTGGACCGACCAGATAGAGGACGACCTGCGGACCCTTCGAAGACTGCGAAGCTGGTGACAAGCAGCAATGGACCGAGTGGAGTGGAGACGGCTTCTGCATACAGCAAAAGACAACAAGGCTCTAGCCTGAAGGGTAAGGTAAGTAAGTACTCTTTTGATGAACAACTAAAGATATGCTCTCTTGGCCTAAGGAGAGTGAGACTCTGACCACCACTTGTCGGGACATTTGTTACTGCACCTAAAAACTATAGACAGATGATATTTTCCGATACAAAGCTTAAACAAACAGCTTCTGATCTTAGTTATGGAATTTGCGTTTCGACTTCGTCTCATCAGAATCCGACACCAACTTAGCGACAGGACTAACCTATCGCTGGATACATTCACGTATATTTAAAGATAATGCTTATAATTGAAGATTATATCAAGAATTACTAAAATTTGCTAAAAGAATCTGAAGAAATTTTTATTTGCTAAATTTTGTGTGGAACAGGTAATAAAACAAGAAGAAGCGAGCTTACCCTATTGATCAAGTGAGCTTCCCCACTGGTCAAACCCTCTAACCACTGTTATGATTAGTCTAGACTTTGAAAAAAGTGCCTGATCGTGCATTTTGGTTTGCAACTTTCTTTTTATGAAAATGTTCAATTCAAATGTTTTACATACAGTCTTCAACAACATTGTCTGGTTTTAATGCCTCCACATTTGTCTTGAAAATTGTTTACACAAAAAATCACAATGGAAGAAGTAATATTAAAAACACAAAATTTAAAGTGGCATGCTTTAACCTTTAGTACTATAAGTTCCGATTCATCAGCAAAATTCTTTATAAGGAGAGTTTTTAAAACTTTGTCGAAGGCACTAACTTTTTATCTAGTCAGCAACTTTTTAGTTGATTTTTTTAGTTCGATGATAATAAGCCATGACTAGTTGCAATTTTTGTCAAATTGTGTGGAATATTCATACGAACAATTCCTCCAAAGACACACTGTGAATATATTCGATGGTTTGGTCTCTAGTTAATTAAGTTTACGTTTTTTTGGCGTTTTTGACCACTGCACAGTGGCTCAAAACAGCGTTTTGAGGTACTTAATTCATTGGAGTCAAAACTGTTCATATTAGCGATTTTATATATTCTACAATGTTTGTGTGTGTAAAAAGCGCCATCTTTTGGCAACATTGTTGTTTTAAAAAATTGATCATAGTAGGCTATAAAAAATTTAACTTTTGAACCGAAAGAGATAGCGCTTGGCCGTCTTCGACAAAGTTGTAGAGGAGAGTATTTTCATAAATTTTTCAGAAGTCATATTGTCTCTGTCACTCACAATTATTGAGTTATAAGATATTTTCTATGATGAAGTCCTACAATTCTTATTTTTACCTATAACTTTTTTGTTTCTGATTTTTCGCGTTAACAATGTTCGAAGGTATTTTTTATCATAACAAAACACACAACTTTTTCGAAGAAATAAAATAGCTGTGAATGCTGTGTAAAGACTTATGGCTGATTTTGATTTTATTTTAACCTGTTTTCGAACCCTTGCAGCTTTCCTATCGGCAAAAACTGTAATTATACTATCAACTATTCTAACAGGACTTGATTTCACCTACAAAACGAAGGCAAAACCGTTTGTCCATAATCATCCGTTCAGAAGTTATACCCTGTTGAAATCTGTATGTCTGGACCTCTTGAAGTCGCGCGTATGGTTCACTGAACGAGTAGGCGCTGGTGTTCAAAGACGCTTTCGCTTGTTTTTCTGAGTGGCGCGCACTCTGTGTACTAGCGCGTCGCTGGAAGCTTTACACCGATATTGAACAGGGTATAACTTCTGAACGGGTGATTATGGACAAACGGTTTTGCCTGCGTTTTGTAGGTGAAATCCAGTCCTATTAGAATAATTGATATTATAATTACAGTTTTTGCCGATAGGAAAGTTATACGGGTTAAAAAACAGGTTAAAATAAAATCAAAATCAGCCATAAGTCTTTACACAGCATTCACAGCTATTTTGTTTCTTCGAAAAAGTTGTGTGTTTTATAATGATAAAAAATACCTTCGAACATTGTTAACGCGAAAAATCAGAAACAAAAAAGTTATAAGTAAAAATAAGAATTGTAGGACTTCATCATAGAAAATATCTTATAACTCAATAACTGTGAGTGACAGAGACAATATGTCTTCTAAAAAATTTATGAAAATACTCTCCTCTACAACTTTGTCGAAGACGGCCAAGCGCTATCTCTTTCGGTTCAAAAGTTAAATTTTGTATAGCTCACTATGATCAATTTTTTAAAACAACAATGTTGCCAAAAGATGGCGCTTTTTACACACACAAACATTGTAGAATATGTAAAATCGCTAATATGAACAGTTTTGACTCCATTGATTTAAGTTCCTCTAAACGCTGTTTTGAGCCACAGTGCACTGTGCATCAATAGTGAAATGTACAATGTATTAAGATAAAAAAATGGGATCCCTTATATACAGATTTAAGATTTTTTCCTTTAGGAGAACTCACAATAAACAAAAATGCATTTTTTTCAAATATGTCCTGCCAATTCACAGGCTACCGAATCTCGGTCAATCCAAGATTCGTTGAAAGCATAGCACATTATGTATGCAGATTGGCAATTGTCCAACCACCTTACACCAACTGTATACAGATTTGTAGGTATGTATTCAGTAACACATCAAGGATAACAACACCAACTTCATGGAACTGCTGACAGGGAAGTCCCAAAAAAGCGTACACACAGAAATCCCTCTGTATGTTTTTGCCTTTCTCAATAGAAAGGTATTCAATTTTATGTGATGGAGTTAATTCTACCAATCACAGTGTTACTTATGCAACGAAAATAATTGCATTGATCCTAGTCCAACAGGAAGTTTTGCACTATGAGTTTTTCCGAGGTATGTAAATTTAACCACCCCATGCTACGAAATCCAATCACGCGGTTATAGCAAAACTCTGCAAATAACTAGCGCAAACTACACTATCAGCGGAAAAAAGCCAATCCGCCCCAACTCACGCACATAAGTGGATGGGAAAATCCGCGAAATCCATTAGCCTTCAACGCAATGTATCGATTTGTGGCACACACAAGCTATTGTTTATTTTGTAATCAACATTGTGGCCGTTGACCTGCCTGCCGCCGCCGGTCCCCCGGTTCTCATCAGTCGGCAAGAGGAAAAAGCAACCCCACGGTGGTGGTCATTCAATCGTAGGTACCTACTAGTTTGCGCGAGGACCCTGCTGTTTTCATTTCATTCTCATTCATCGAATAAGTGCAGTTGGTGTCGAGTGCAAAATGTGGACTACGGTTTTGGAACGAGCTGACAATGGTACCCAAAATGGTACGGATTGAATGCGATAATAATGCGAAACGGACTCAGTGGCACCTAGCTAGGTGTGTCTCGGGATGATCCGATAACCGAGCACCGTTCTGTTTGTATGTGTGTGTGTGCGTGTGCAAAAGCATTGTTGATGCCCCACATCTCATACCGTATTGAAAGCGTATCGAGTCGGTAGACCAACTTTTTACCCCTAGCGTGCATTATTTTGACACGGGTTGAGCGTTGGAACTATGAATTTTAATACTTTTATGTTTGTTTAATTTAAAATCACCACGATGATCATTTTCAGCCAACACATCCAGGCATTAGCAGAGGAGTTAATATGACCAAAGTTTGAATTTGGGACTTATTTGATATATTAAAATAAACTAAAGTTTTTTTGATAGTATGTGGCACAAAGTGAACAACAAACATTCTTTTAGTCTATCTTCTCATCTCGCCTTGAACAGATCATTCCTCGAGAGATACCAGTGAAGCAGTCAATTCCATCTACCGCTTTGTTGCTGTCCACTCCACAAGGAGTACGTATAATAAAATATCATTGCCCTATTAACTGTCTGAAATAGCGACCAGTGTAAATTAGAGCTGTGGTACCGGTAGTATCGATATCGACAATCCCGGGAATATCGAACTATTGTTGGTACCGAAGTAACAGTTTCTTCTGTTATATGCAAAGCTTTTGATGACGAATATAATTAACCTAACCTTTAAGCACCTATTTCAAAGCAGAGGCCAGCGTGATGGAATTGGAAGATTAACGAATATAACTCCCGTTGTACGTAACTAGATATTTTAATTACCTACAACCATTTATACTGATCTTTCATTAAATTTGTGTCTTTGGACACAACAAATAAAATAACATGTAGGGGCGGGTATAGCGTAGCTAGTAAATCGATTAGCTTGTACGCATCTAACCTGGGTTTGAGTCTCAACCCAGCACATAGAGTAACAGATTTTTCTAAAGATTTCTCGAAACCGACAAAGAGGCGAATGACCTTAAGGTTAAAACATCAACAATCGAAAAAAATAGCAATTAATTCGTTTTTAGAATCTCCCATAAGCGACATTCGGGTTGGTTCTCATTTTTCGATGAGTGCGACATCATAGGTTTGTGTCCCAGATCACGCCTGTACAAATTTTACTGTTAAATATTAATCTATAAAAGAACGAACGCCGATTTAATACCTAACCTTCACCCGAATAGGGTACATACCCCAGTGACAATTGAGGTTTTATGGTACTCTTGAAGCCATTTTTAAAACTTAAATTGCACTTGTAGTGTGCTATAAAACTTGAATTGTTACTTGGGTAGGGATCTGATCTGAGTTTGTGATCAGCGTTGTTTGATTATATGTGATTTGTAACCAATGTGGAATGAAATATGGAATACGTTTCGTCATCTGGATTCTCCTAAAATGTACTGTTGAAAATACATGGGAAAATAGATTCCTTACTTCGACGTCATTTCTTGAAGGAACTCCAAGTTAGTGTGAGGTGCAAATCGACGCGCCTTGATTTATTATTATTATTATTATTATTATTATTATTATTATTATTATTATTATTATTATTATTATTATTATTATTATTATTATTATTATTATTATTATTATTATTATTATTATTATTACTATTATTATTATTATTATTATTATTATTATTATTATTATTATTATTATTATTATTATTATTATTATTATTATTATTATTATTATTATTATTATTATTATTATTATTATTATTATTATTATTATTATTACTTTTATTTTTTTAGAATTAGGGAAAAGCCCCTTTGAGTGAAATTTCATAAAATCTCTTCTCAAAACGGCAAAAAAAATCTACTTATCTTTTGAAAAGTATACATATATTCAATAAATTCTTAATCTATTTTAGCTCCCTCGGTTAAAAATTAAACCATAACGGAGCTATTCTTCATCTTGATTCGGTCATCGTTGGTTATCCATTGCGTACCTGTAAAGACATCAGAATATATGAAGAATCAAAGATTGACTTGATTTCATCACCATCCATATATACGGGAACTGGGTAAAGCGTTGTTGTATTCGATGTTGTGTTGCATGAGGTTACCTCGGATAAACGCACTTATCTTATTTTTTGAAACTGTTCCATCAACCGTACATTTGGTCTAATTCGAACTTGTTTGAAGCCAGTCGCAATGAAACCTTTCGTAGAAGAGTCACGTTTCATTACTGTAGTTTTCTGATTTCACTGCTCAGTCGAAGGAACGATACTGTACAGTTTGTTCAGTGGATAAGCAACAAAGCAGTAAAAATTGATTGCTTGTTTTATTGATAGCTGAGTTGGAAACACCGTTCCGTACGGTATCAACAACGCGCATACGGGAATTAAACACAGTGTTTTTTCAGTGTTTTTCGCGCTATCCGCGGTCTAGTTGCTGACAAATAGCTGAGTGAAGTGATTCTCCAGTGATTAAAGTTGAAAGAATTGTGAAAATCGGTGAAGAAACGGCTAAATTAAGTGGTTTTTAGTTTTTACCCACGCGGTACTAAGGCATAAATAAACAGCCATCGCAGTGCTACCTACTGGGCCGACCGGCCCGTGTCATTCACTCGCTGTGGATGCCGGTCGCGTGTGTGACGGTGTGCTGAACGGGGGATATTTTTGAAGCCGTAAAAAAGTGAAAAGTTTTTAAAAAATATTGATTTTTTTTTACGTTGGATTTGGTGGTATTTGAGATACCAATACAGTGTGTATCAATATTAGTACGGTACAGTGCGTGTCAAAAGTGTTGGAACGGCACAAAAATCAAAATCGTCAAAGTGCGTTTTTCTTGCTCGTATTACTATCTAGTGGCTGCGTAGAAGCTAGTAAGCGAGCAGATTCATCACTGCGCACCTACAGTGTGTCCCAAAATTGTGGGAACACTCGTAAACCGTCGACGTTGAGGGGGCAATTAAGGTAGGATCTTTCTTTTTTGCCTTTTTGTCTATTTGGGGGTGGTATCGGGTGACCGTGCCAAAGAGTATTTTCCAACGTCTGGTGGTGTAATCCAAGATGGCGGCCGCTAGTAGCGGTGATCCGGGTGGGTCGAGAACGAGAAGACTACCAGAGTACATGGACCCAACGAACAAATTTGGTGAACTGACATTCCTGCAGCTGACAGGTAAAGACGGTGTACCATTACCAAGAAACCCGTTTATCATTGGGAAATCGGTTGAGGTTGCCGCTGGAGGTCCAATTGAAGGTGCGAATACCGAAGCTCAGGGGACACGGTATACCCTTCGAGTTCGGAACCCAGCCCAAGTTGCCAAACTTATGAAAATGACCAAGCTCATGGACGGTACTGATGTTGTGGTTGAATCCCATCCGAATCTGAACGTAAGCAGATGCGTAATTTCCTGCTACGATCTGATTCACTTGGAAGAAAAGGAAGTCTTACAAGAAATTCTAAGCCAGGGAGTGATTCGTGTGCAGCGAATTACACGTAAAGAAGCCGAAAACAGAGTGAATACGCCAACACTCATCTTGACTTTCTGCAAGACCACATACCCGGAATACATGAAGATCGGTTTGCTTCGCGTCCCAACTCGCCCGTACTTCCCAAACCCGATGCTCTGCTATGGTTGCTTTAAATACGGCCATACGCGTGTTCTCTGTCCTGGCCCGCAACGTTGTCCTAACTGCTCTGGAGAACATCAAAGCGAAGAAAAATGTCGAGCACCCCAGTTTTGTCTAAATTGTAAAGGAGATCACCAACCAACAAGCTGCCAATGTCCAAATTACAAAAAGGAAGTAGAGGTTATAAAAATAAAAATCCGCGACAATTTGACATTCCCGGAAGCGCGCAAACGAGCTGAACAGCAAAATCTAGGAAGTTACGCCCAGGCTGCAGCGCAATCAAATGAGATCCTGAATAAATTGAAAGAACTGGAGCAGACAATGAAGAAGAAGGATGAGCAGATCGTTAAGCTTCTGGCAGAGAACAAACGCAAGGACGAGAAAATTGAGCAAATGATGGCGTACATCAAACAACATTCCGCCAGCCAAGAAAAACCACAGCACAGTAAAGAACAAAAACCAACGAATCAGACTGCCGGGCCAATAACACGATCCAGGAACAACTCACCAGCGATAAATACGGACTCAAAACGAGGAAGACCACAGAAACAACAAACCCCGTTCAGCAAACCAACGGCAACCTCACCGGATAACCTAAGCCCACCACCAAAAAAAACCGCTGCCACTACCACCAACGAAACTATGGAATATTCAGACGATGAAATTGAGATTACCGAGACGCCTCCTAGCCAGCCTCTTCGATGATTCTCATTTTCATCAACGTTTGGATACCAACGACAACCCACGCACGAATACTGACCACGAGATAGATCGGTTTGGAAGAGAGGAAAGTGTAGTACTCCTTCCAAAGCAAGCACAGCAGGATGAAGGAACTATCCGGGCCGTCATACCCCAACCCGTTGATAGTGAATTCACCTCTGTGGCCGATAGGAACACCGATTTCACCACTACAGCTTGTAAACCAGCAGACCAAAAACCCACGATCGACGAACAGAAGGAGATCAGCAGAACTACACAAAGTCTATCCCCAGTGCCGACCGCAGTCGGTGTTCGTGAGCATAATAGTGTAGTTTGTACGACAGCGGTTGGCACTGTGGGGCTGGACCTTCCTCAGGTCAGTTCCGAAATTGTCAATCCCCTTGCAGGTACTGCTTGTTCTGATGTTCTTCCAGGTTTGACTGACAACATCGACGACACGCTCCTTCCACATCACCACACGCTGTCGCCCGGAGAAGGTCCATCGAGATATTCGTTTCGGGATGGAACAGCTGCCAACACAACAGTAGCGTCGAAGCAAACATCGAAAACTACACAAAGTCTTTCCCCAGTGCCGGTCGCTGTCGGCAATTCTGGAAGTAATCGTGTAGTAGTTTCGACAGCGGCTGGCACTGTGGGGCTAGACGTCCCACAGGTCAGTCCTATTCCACCTCGCTTACGAACGGATTCTGTTGCGTTTTATCCTGTTACAGATGTGAACAGCACGAATCGAACGAGTAACCGGTTTGGGGAAGAAGAGAAGAAAGTAGCTTCCCCACTTCATCATGAAGGGATCGACCGGGGGGAAGAGGACTGTCCCTACCTCCCGGATATACAGTCCTCGCAATTCTCCTCCTGGCTTTCCGCCGGTGAAGGCACATCACAACAGCAGTTCCAGAACACCGATCTCCCAACCACGTCGAGGAACCCTGTCGGCGAGCCAATACGATCTCGTAGACGTTCGCCATCAACATCGTCGTCGTCAGCGACAATCACCACTCGCAACAGCAAAAGTTTCGCACTGCAGTGGAACATTCGGGGTCTGCGCTGCAATATCAGTGACCTTAAGCAGCTGATCGCCCAATACGAACCGAGCTTGATAGCGTTACAAGAAACAAAGCTGGACAACCGAGTGATCTCAGCAGATTTCGTCGGTAACAACTACACTCTACTACTTGAGACTGGGAGTCGCCGATACTGGCAACAAGGGGTAGGGCTCGCCATTCGGGATGGTGTACCCTTCGAGAGACTTGAGGTCGGTGGCAATATTCAAGCAATCGCTGTTCGGATACAACTGCCACATCAAATGACGGTGGTGTCGATCTACGTCCCTCCCAGTACTCAACAATGTCAAGAGCAGCTGGGAGAATTCTTTGAGCAGCTCCCACGTCCGGTACTTGTACTGGGCGACTTCAACGCGCACCATATCTGCTGGGGTTCCAATAAATCTACTGCACTAGGCTACATTATCGCCGAGAAAACATTGTCGGAAAGACTAGTCATTCTCAACGACGGATCACATACCCGGATTGATCCAGCTACCGGTGTCACTTCAGCTATTGACCTCTCTATCTGTTCTGAAACTGTAGCCTCGAAATTTATTTGGCGAACTCTCCCGGACACCCATAATAGTGACCATTTTCCAATTCTCGTTTCCACTCCCGGACTGTCACATACTCCAACGAAAAGACAGAAATGGATCTACGACCAAGCGGATTGGACAACTTTCGAACATCTAACCGCCAGCGCTATTAGACCGGGTGCCGAAATATCAATTGACTGTTTCGTTGACCGTTTGATTAAAGCAGCAAACACTGCGATACCCCGCACAACCGGTAGAGTCGGTCCAAAAGCGGTTCCGTGGTGGTGTCCGGAGGTTAAAGCGGCCATCAAAACGAGAAGAAAAACACTGAGAGCACTAAGGCGTATTCAAGCAGAAGACCCACGGAAAGCCGATGCACTAAAACACTTCCAAGAGGCGCGTGCAGCTGCACGAAAGTCGATCCATGATGCCAAACAGCGATCATGGGAGGAATTCGTCGCGAAGATATCTCCGAGTTCCACTGCGACGGAGATGTGGCAGACAGTGAACAGGTTGAGAGGGAAACGTCAGCATCGACCAACTGTCATCAAGCGATCTAGCGGCTACACGGATAAGGCTGAAGAAGTAGCTGAAGAACTGGCACAACATTACAGCGAACGATCCGCCACCTCCAGCTACTCGCCATTGTTCCAAAGAGAGAAGGAAAAGGCCGAACGAAACCGCGTGAATTTCTCGCCAGATACCGACGATACTTACAACACAGACTTCACTCTGAACGAGCTGCTTTGGGCACTCGATAGAGGACGAAGTGGCTCTTCAGGCCCGGACTGCATCGGTTATCCAATGCTTCAGCGACTGCCGTTGTCGGTGAAAACTGCCATGTTGGAACTATTCAATAGAATATGGCGTAGTGGCGTGTTTCCACCCTGTTGGCGAACTGGAATCATCGTACCAATTCCAAAGTCAAACTCGAATGACGCGGGTCCAGCTGCATTCCGTCCAATAACCCTAACGAGCTGTATGGCGAAGGTTTTCGAGCGAATAGTCAACTGACGGCTGACCACCGAACTAGAGGCGAACGGGCATCTCGACAAACGACAACATGCCTTCAGGTCCGGTCGGGGCACTGACACATATTTTGCGGAGTTGGAGAGGTCATTACCCGACCGTGACGAGCACTGTCTGATAGCGTCGCTTGACTTGTCCAAGGCTTACGATACCACGTGGAGGTATGGCATACTACGAACACTAAAGAAATGGCACATACGCGGTAGAATGATCAACGTGTTGAACAGCTTCCTGACAGAAAGATCGTTCCAGGTTAATGTAGAGGGTTACTTATCGCCAGCGCATCCGCTGGAAAACGGTGTGCCACAAGGCTCAGTGCTCTCGGTTACGCTGTTTCTCGTGGCCATTCAACCCATCTTTCGCGTGGTTCCGAACACTGTGAAGATCTTGTTGTACGCCGACGATATCCTACTCGTAGTTTGGGGGAAGAAAGACCAGCCGCTTTATCGAAAGCTTCAGTCAGCAGTAAAAGCCGTCCATGAATGGGCAAGAAGTGTTGGATTTACGATATCTGCAACAAAATCCAGCATCTTCTATTGTAGCCCTAATGCCCGTCGTGCACCCAGTCAAGCAATCACGATAGATCGAGTTGCTATACCGACAGAAACACGCCTGAAAATTCTCGGCGTTACCCTCGATCGATCACTCAAATTCGCAGCGCACTGCAAATCGACGAAGAAGGCATGCGAATCTAGGCTGCGCATCCTGAAGATGATCGGTGCCAAACTTCCCCGTGGTCAACGCTCATCTTTACTGCGAATTGGATCCGCAATTATTACTTCGCGACTTTTGTACGGTATAGGAATCGTTAGTAGGGGTGGAGATGCTGTCATCAAAACCCTGGCACCCGCATACAACAAGATGATCAGATATGCATCTGGAGCATACGTCACCAGTCCGATCATAGCCATTATGGCTGAAGCAGGTACTCTACCGTTAGATCTTCTCATTCTCCAAACTGTAGCCCAATTAGCCATCAGAATGTTGGGAAACAGCAGGGAGAATGCTGACCTTCCCCTGGTTTGCCGAGCTTCCGAACGTTTGACAGAAATAGTCGGAACTGCTCTCCCAAACATCTACACCCGAACGCGACTATCTGATCGAAAGTGGTACGACCGCACACCCCAGATCCTTTGGGAAATCAAGAAGCGCGTAAAAGCTGGAGACCCCTCGGGTATTGTTCGTCCAGTTGTTCAAGAGCTCCTGACAAATCATCTCAGCCGTTCAACAATCGTCTACACAGATGGCTCGAAAGACGATACCGCAGTAGGCGCCGGAGTTTTTGGAGAACACTTCCAACAGTCACTTGGTCTTCCACAGCAATGCAGTGTCTTCTCGGCAGAGGCATTCGCAATAAAAACAGCGCTAACAACATTCAACACGGTCAGCGACTTAGTAATAATGTCCGATTCGGCCAGCTGTTTATCGGCAATCGAAGCCGGCACATCCCAGCACCCGTGGATCCAGGAAATTGAAAACCTGCTACGAAATCGTTCAATCAAGCTTTGCTGGATTCCAGGTCACGCTGGCATCCGTGGCAACGAGGAGGCAGACAGACTCGCTGGAGAAGCGAGGAACATTGCTCCGTTAGCTATATCTGTTCCGGGGGCAGACGCCGTCAAGCATATAAAAACAGCTATCCGAAACCAATGGTACCGTCGGTGGTCAGCGTCCACTGAAGTAAAACTTCGTGAAGTTAAATTCGACACAGTGAAGTGGACTGACCGCGAGAATTCGGCCGAACAGCGAGTTCTTACCCGGCTTCGAATAGGGCATACTCGGCTAACACACGACTTTCTGCTAAAGAAAACTTCACCACCAGTGTGCGACTGCTGTGGGATCGTTGTAGATGTCCGCCATGTGATCCTCCACTGCAGAAAGTACGACGACGTTAGAAGGAAGCACGACATCAAGTCGACTAGTCTGCGAGTGGCTCTGCGCAACGACAGGAAAAATGAGGAGAGTATAGTAAAATTCCTTAAGGAAACTAACCTATTTAAATTGCTATAAATGTATATTTTGATTTGTAACTGCATAACTGATAACTGCATTGTAAAATTAACAGGTAAAATATTTTCCTCCGACACAAATGCACCCTTCCTTGGTGTAAAGTGTCGTTAATAAACAACAACAACAACAATCTTGATTCGGTCATCGTTGGTTATCCATTGCGTACCTGTAAAGACATCAGAATATATGAAGAATCAAAGATTGACTTGATTTCATCACCATCCATATATACGGGAACTGGGTAAAGCGTTGTTGTATTCGATGTTGTGTTGCATGAGGTTACCTCGGATAAACGCACTTATCTTATTTTTTGAAACTGTTCCATCAACCGTACATTTGGTCTAATTCGAACTTGTTTGAAGCCAGTCGCAATGAAACCTTTCGTAGAAGAGTCACGTTTCATTACTGTAGTTTTCTGATTTCACTGCTCAGTCGAAGGAACGATACTGTACAGTTTGTTCAGTGGATAAGCAACAAAGCAGTAAAAATTGATTGCTTGTTTTATTGATAGCTATAACAGAGTAATTTTTGCTTCTGCTCTAGGCGTGATCAGAAGATTGACTGAAACATAACTTTCCAACAAAAGTTTATTTTTTTAACATTTTATTTTGCTCTGGTGTTATTTAGTTTTTGTTTTGGAAAACCTATTCCAGTAGCCGTATTTTACTGGTACTACCGGTACCGAGGGCTTAGGTACCGTAGAACCGGTAATCACTAAAAAGGGTCAGTACCTGGAACTGTTGTGTCAACACACAACCTAAAGTGGCCCCACTGCGGACAAATTGCATTGCAATTGATTTTCTGTAAGACAGATGGAGCTGAAGCTGGTAGAACTTACCACTCTACAATTTTATCACATCGAATATAGCGTGCCTTTTAGGTTCGAAAACATCAACCAAGCAGAGTCATTCATTTCGCCGAATACATACATCGCGTTGCCGAATGCCGCGCAACGATAACATAAGTATCCTCATGTTTAAATAAACAACGACTGTATGGAGGTACGCTTACATGATTTACCCTTGCGTACCTCTGAGCTAGTGATTAAAAATTCATGTCAACATACGGAGAAATACATTCCGTCGCAACTGTAACCCGGAGGAACTTCTTCCCATTTGTTCCTAATGGTGTTCGTGTGCCAAAAATACGCCCGATCAAACAAATCCCTTTATACCTTAACATTTTATTCAGATCAACCGAAAACGGGACCTTTAATCGGACAACCTAACACAGAAGTGTTTTCCGGTCATTTGAGCCATTTGGTCGAATGCTGTTTGGCAAACTGCCACTTGACCAAAAGGGGCCAATTGGTCGAATGGGTCATTCGGTCGAAAAGGTCATTAGATTGAATGGGTCATTTAGTCGAACGGGTCATTGGGTCGAATGAGTCATTTGGTCAAATGGGTAATTTGGACATTTGATCGAATGGTTTATTTGGTCGTTTGGTCGAATAGCTCATTTGGTTGAATGGGAGATTTATTCTAAATTGTCGTTTAATTGAATGAGTCATTTGGTCGAATGGGTCATTTAGTCGAATGGGTTATTTGGTCGAATGGGTTATTTCATCGAATGGGTCATTTAGTCGAAAGGGTTATTTGGATGAATAGGTCATTTGGTCAAATAAGTCATTCGATCGAATGGCTCATTTGGTCGAATGAGTCATTTGGTCGAATGGGCCATCTGGTCTAATGGATCATTTGGTCAAACGGGTCATTGGGTCGAATGAGTCATTTGATCGAATGAGTGATGTGGTCGAATGGGGTATTCGGTCGTTTGATCGAATGGTTCATTTGGTCGTTTGGTCGAATGGGTCATATGTTCGAATGGGTTGTTTGATTGAATGGGTAATTTGGTCGAATGGGTTATCTGGTCGAATAAGTAATTTGGTCGAAATGGTCATTTGGTCAAAATGCTCATTTGGTCGAATGGGTTATTTGGTTGAATGGGTCATTTGGTCGAATGAGTCAGTTGGTGGAATGGGTCATTTAGTCGAATGGGCCATCTGGTCTAATGGATCATTTGGTCAAACGGGTCATTGGGTCGAATGAGTCATTTGATCAAATGGGTGATGTGGTCGAATGGGTTATTCAGTCGTTTGATCGAATGGTTCATTTGGTCGAATGGGTCATATGGTCGAATGGGTTATTTGATCGAATGGGTCATTTAGTCGAATGGGTCATTTGGTTGAATGGGGCATTTAGTAGAATTGGTCTTTTGGTTGAATGAGTCATTCGATCGAATTGGTCATTTGGTCGAATGAGTCATTTGGTGGAATGGGTCATTTGGTCGAACGAATCAGCCATTAGGTAGACTGTTTTTTGTCCGAGAATTATTTCGTATTATTTGGAAAAATGCTTATTTTATTTGACCGAAAATCCGTAATAAAGAAACAAACAGATACAACTTGTAACGAATTTAGTTGGTTTGTCTCAAATTGAGTACTGTTTATATATTCTTGTGTTTACAATATTTGGTTTAAGAATTTTATGGATATTATCCTTCTTTTTAACATGAGCTGTTTATTACATACATTTCTTTCCTATGTCTACAGGAAAATTGAGCGGCATTACACTTATTCTACATTGTGGTCTTGAGTTTTGAAAGAGAGTGTGTGTGAGAGAGAGAGTGAGAGAAAGAGATTGTGTGTGAGAGAGAGGGAAGTATTAATTTTGGGTTAATAAGAATATTTCAAAGTAATGGTTATTCATTTTAGATCAGTTTATTCAAATATTATTCATCGTTATGGTTAACGAGATGGTTAACATATTTAAGTTAATTTTTTAGACACGAAATTTTTCACAATTCACAAATTACTCTTTCGGGCTGAAGCTTTCGGCCAAACGACCATTTCGGCATTTCTGCCAAATGGCTTTCGGCTAACCAGCATTCAGTAAAATAATTTTTGATCTGGAACCCGCACAATAAATTATGGAAAACCCCACCCATATCAACCAAAATCAGCACACAATCATCTTCTGCTATCAGAGCTACAAAATCAATATCTACGGGTCTAGCAGTAACAATTCTTCATTTAACAACAATCCAATGCCTCCAAACCAACAATCAGCACCATCAACAAATCAGCAAACTCAAATGAAGAACATTCAACCACGATCAGCAAGGAAGCAGTGTCGATGATGTTTGCACCAGTTTTTAGGATTTCATTTATTCTAGGAAGTAGGACATCACTGTAGTACAAAACAGTTCGGTATTTTAAAAAAAATCTAAGCAGTGAAAAATAAAATCCTAATTAGCTCGCCGGAGAAAGCTTATTCAAATATACCGTAAAAATTTCAGATTGAACAAAAATGTTTTGTTAGAGTTACATTTTCGACGAGCATAAAGAAGAGGTTTCGAGAAAAACGCGGCTAAGTTTTCAGAACACTCTGGGTGCACCTGAGAGGTGCGGCGATAGAGTTGAAAACTTCAACAATTATGTATCAATGTATGTATTAATGTATCATTTTTAGGGCTCTAAAATTCTAGTGGTGGATTCGGAGATAAAACTCCATCAATTTCGATATCGCGCGATGGAATGTAAACGCGATACTCACACGTAATAAGTTCGTATGATGCTATCTCGTCAGTTTGGTCTAGAAGAATCTCAATGGTATAAGCAGTGTTTTGGTGATTTTTCCCCAGTTGAATCATTGTGAAACAACAAAAATATTTATCACTAATTAATTTTTTCTCTTTTTATTTTCAGGTACGTATCTGCACTTTTTGGAGCCGAAATAGATACCAATATAGGATCAAATGAAGTAGTGTACAAGGCAACTTTACTTTTTATTTTGGCACCCTGTAGTTTTAGATATGACCGTGTTTTTGACGATTACGGAATTTAGCAGTAATGTTTCAACCGATTGCGTGGCCAATTCAAAACATCTTCGGTGACCAATACCTAATTCTGAACCAACATTTAATGAATTTTTTAGTCAAATGCATGCTAGAGCCCTAAAATGGGAACGTTTTTACAGTAGTTATGCGGGCGATTTTCTTGACTCAGTAAGGGCCAACCCCACCATATTCCGTTCGCGACTGGTATATGTTAGTCGTTCCAGCTATTCAGTTCCCGACACACATGTACAGCTTGACTTAAGAGCTCGTGTGTTCTGTCACCTCGTTCGAGATGGACACATAAAACCAGTGGACCATCCCTTGTCCGCAATGGCTTAATCCCCCGGATGGTACATGACCGAAAAAAATCCATTCATAAATTCATGAAAAAAGATCACGATTTCATAAACTGAACTATTTTCGAAAACCGTGACCAAGTTCCTGATGTTATAAATAATGAATTCATAATTCGTTTCGTACTCATGAAACTATTTCTGTTTCCAAAAAACTAGTTCGCCCCGAATACATTTACGTTACATTCAAATGTTAGGTTGGGTTACTGTGGTTGTTCCCTGAACATGTTTAGTTTTTGATATGATTCTTGTTCATCATTTGGGAATACGCAGACGACAGTTGACCCATTCATGCCCATGTTGTTTGTGGACAACAACGTTTTTAAACAGCTATAACTTTTGATTAAGGTAAGATTTGTTCACAAAAACAAGTAAGGCTAATAAATATGACTATTCCATTTAATTTTAGTACCAACACTTATAAGGATCAGCTCTAGAACTGAAGTTATTGTAATTAGTCTGATTGGATTCCGATGGAGCAGTGCTGCCAGGGATAGTTTACTTTGACGACGGAAAATAAATTTTTAATATATCTTCGTTATGTTGCAATGTTATTGAAAACTGATAAAACTTATCAATTTAGACTGTCTTCGGCTACGTTTTCCACGCAAGATGACTGTTGTAAATATTCTAGGAAAATAATATTGAGCATTGGAAGGTAAAAAATGAGCAGCTTCTAGCACTGCGAGGGAAGCACCTATCTTTATGAAAATAGGCTTTTCGTGTTTCTTGACCCCACCGTTGTCAAGAAAAAATAGTTTTGAAACCCTGCATACACTAGAAAAAAGTTGGGCATGAAAGGGTTAAACGATGATCATGATTTCAGCAGCACATTCGCGATTTTTGTAATTTCTCATCATGTTGCCGTGATATTTTATTCCTGAGTTTGCTATCAGAGTAACGTAAATTTTGTTCCTTGGTCGTGTTTTTCTATTTAGTTCTATTTACGTTATCGTGATATTGAAGTCATGAGTAGAGAGATTCATCTTCATGATCTCAACTTTTCACATTTTAATAACAAGTAATGTGATATATGTTCATGATTTCACGATCATAGTCACGATTTTCGTAATTTTTATTCAGGTTATCGTGGTATTTTTATTGCGAGTAGTGTGATTTATGTTCGTGATTCCTGGATCTTAGTCATGATAGTCGTAATTTATTTGCACGTTAGCGTGATGTTCTATTTTAAAGCTTATTTTCTAATTTGACTCTTGGAGTGATTTGACTCACTTTCTTCATATCACCAGTTTCATCATGCTATTAGTAATTTATCTTCGACTCATCGCGATCTGTTATTTTTCGGTTACTATCGGATTTTTTACTCTGAGTAAAGTGACAATATGAACTGGATAATAAAAGTGTAACTGATTCGCGGCATCTTGTTCTGTGATCTATAATGTGACTCTTTAAAGCATTTTCTATCCTCAGCGTAGTCGAGGTCCTAAAAAATTTTGTGAAACTATTCACGTGAAAATTTCATGAACCATGTCGCATGAAATTGAAAATGGTTTGGGATATCTTGTAAACATCACACACACGCAAGACAGATCGTAAATCATGTACTAGGAATCAAAAACCAGTTCACGAATCCATTAATGAAATTTCGTGATCTTGTGAATTATTTCACGAGCATGAATGGTCAGGCATTACTATTGTGCAAGGAATCATGAAACAGCTCACGAATACATGAATATTTTGTGATTTCGTGAACTATTTCACTAGTACGAATAGTAAGTCGTGATTATTATACTGGAAATCAACAAGCAGTTCACAAATACATAATATTTTATAATGTAGTGAACTATTTCACGAGCACTCATGGTCAGTCGCGACTATTATACTAGCAATTAAGAACCAGGTTACGAATACATGAATAATATTTGAGGATTTTGTGAACTGTTTCACGAGGACGGATATTGGATCAAGCATGAGTATTAAATGGTTTTATGAATAAAATTCCGAATTTCATGAAATAGTTCACTTGAAAATATCCAGACCGTTTAAATTTTGCGAACTAATGTTCCTAAATCCATGAAGAACATCATGAATCAACCTTTGCTGTCAAGAATAATGTTCTTAAAGTGTTGAACTAGTTCACGTACAAAAAACCTATTTGATAATGACATGGTGTTAACAAAACAAAAACTAAAATTCCACTAAGAAAAGCATTAAGCGGTCGTTACTAAAGAGAAATTGAACATAATTATAAAACATTATTTTTGGTCCTGTTTTCGTAAAAACTTGATTGTTCCAGAATTCATTGAACTTTGTGCACGATTTTGGGAACATTTGTTTCCGTGCAGGCTAGGGTTTTGTCCTAGTGGACTGCATTCCTCCCTAAGGAGGGTGTTGGTGCAAAACCACTTTAAGCGTAAAGCGGAGAGAACCTACCTCTCTAGGCCCAGGGGTTGGCTTCCCCTCAGAATCTGGCACTTGACTAAGGCCAGTAGTCAAGGGCCAGATTTGAGGGAGACACAGTCGAAACGAAAACCCTTGGACTAAAATATTTGTAGAAATAATAAAAACTTTACATTTTACTCCGATTTTACCAATACCAAAGGTCATCGACATTAATATCTTTGGATCATTTGTCAATTCTGTAACTCCTCAACCCAACCCATCACAGTGTGCAAACCATCCTCCACACGTTCCATTTCTTCCCACGAATCGCATCTCAATTGACCAACTTCAGCCGGGTTCGATTTTTCACAAACACCCGTGAAAAGCGGCATCGATCGGCAGTAGCGGCGGTGGCGGCGGCACCACTGCAGCAGCTGCCGCTGGCACAAAACAAACATAACCTAGATTGGATTCAAATCAAACAAGCTGAAAGCAATACGAAAGCAAAAGTTTTTAAAACACACTCACTCAGCCCGACATTCCGCGCTTTGCTATCCGCTTTGGGTGTTGAAAGGCAGCGAACACAAAAAAAATCGGGGGGAATCACTGCTAAGCGAGTAGAAAATGGGTTTGAAAATAAAATGAACTCATGATGGAGGAAGGATGAAAGAAGCTTGGATCGATTTACACCGCGACTCGTTAGCACATCGTCGTCGACTGGCGGCACTGCAACCGGCAAATAGAAGAGCCCTTCTTCCGTTTCGGTCATTCTGGCGGCTGTACACGAGTGCTGCCACCGGCCGACCGTGCCGACTGATCACGTAACGAGCCCGGAGTGCGGATGAACGAATGATTGATCATCCCTACGGCACATCTCACGTGTGTGTATGAATGGCTAGTGGAGTTGGTAAAAACTTGGGAGAAAACAAACCTCCGCCACCTTCTCCGTTGCTGGTTTCCGCACTCTCCTACAAGGGGAACCGAATGAGGTGCCTAAATTTACACTTTGAAACTAATCTGCCGCCGGGGTTCCGCTGCGAGATGCTCGGCCGGCCGGCCAAACAGGAAAGGCTGCTGCTTGGGAATGGGTGATTGTGTGGATTGGATTAATTAAGTAATCGTTGGAGCTACCAGCTTTGATTGGATTCGGTGCAATGTGAACGGTTCGGATTTGATTGATTGGAGAGCAAATCGGAGTTCACGAATTCCGTGCGATTGTTTGTTAGTTCCAGGTCTGATTTTTCCGGTGTATAAATCTTGCCGAGTTTGGAGAAAAACTTTCCATTAGCAACTACAGACGAGGTCAAGAACAATTATTTTCCGCTTCACTATTCTGCAACGCGCATGGTCGTAAACATGTTGATGCAGCTTTTTGAATAACAACTAGCAGTTTATCTGGGTTGTCAGCCAATCGCCGCTTCGGTACAGTAGCCAGCTCGGTTTATGATCTGCTCAGTCCAGTTGATTTATGATTTGTTTTGATTCCATCCTTGTCATCGCGCTTACCGTCGTGTCATTCGCTAGACTGAAATTAATCGCAAAACAACGTTCCGCGCGCAACGTGTTTAATGTTTCCCCTCCGGATGATCTATGCGAAGTAAAAGAACACAACATCCAGTGACTGACTAACTGCGACAACAGTGCTCTACTCGTATGTAAACTATCCCTCAATCGATCAATCGATCGCCACATGTTGCGCGAGCACACACACACACAAAACATTCGCTCACGGTGGTACATTTCGATGAAAAACTTTCAATTTTCAAAGGGATCCCCTTGAAGCTGTATAATTAGAAGGGACTCTTTTTTATTGCCAACATCCTGTCTTCGTGTCCCAGCGTACACATGTTTCTGACTGCCGTTTACCCGTTGAACCACCGCCGACTGTCAGTGGTTCGGTGTTATCAAATTCTTTTTTTTTCGTTTAAAATTTTCCATTTTTTTTTTGTTGTTGCTCTGATGGTCCACGATCCTCTCGATCCGATGAGCTCAATTTCCATGGCACCAAACACACAACAAGTCTGTGTTAATCAAGTGCAATTAGGAAGACTCTTCTCGGATCTCTTTCGTTGCTTTGTTGTGGTCTCGGAGTTTTTTTTTTCATTTAAAGAAAAAAACATTCTCGGGCGAAGCGAAAACAAACTGCTTTTCGTGGTCGTTTCGCAGAAGTATGGCTTCTGATGAATAAGTAAATAAACACCGATCGTTAAGGAGCGAAGAGAGAAAGAAAGAAAAAGCGGAGATAAAAATGAAAAGTGATTATCGCAGACGAAAGAATAATGATGAGGGTATCTCCATCTCGGAAAGCGGACAAAAGTTTCAATCAGGTTTGTTGAGTAAATCTTTGGATCGTTCTTTTTTCTGTGTGGAAGATCGAGAAAGGAACCTTCGGGTCAATTTATTTTGCCCGGTTCATTCGGTGTTCTTTTGGATTTTGGATCGACTATAGTAAGGGTGAGTCATCGTTGGTTGCCCGTAGTGGTGCCAGCTGCTGAATTCGTTGGAATGCAACCGGCCGGAAGTGAATTGGAGATTACTTCAACGTGCGTTTTGTTGCCAACGTCGCAGTAGTGGTTTGGAGACTGTTTGGCTCTATTAAATTTCGATGGCGCTTACGCTGATAAGTGTTCGGTCTGATGGTTTTGAAGTCACACAGCACAGTTTGCGCTTCATCAATATTAGGTGGTGTAATCAAAATGTGTTCGTTTGAAACATTGCCGCGGACATTACTTTTAGATGTCGATACTACACGAAGACACGTGCGAAAATTCTAAAGATCCACCCGAATATAAAAACGGCTTCTCGGTAATCCAAGCGAATTCAAACACGCGAAGTTACCATACGCGACAGCAAAACATCCACAGGATTAAACGTCAACATAGAAACGCTCCTGTCCATCGCGATAAGACATCAGCTCACGCATGCGATCATCTGCGCACACCTACGCCCGCCATCTGGCACTCATAGAAACGTCTAGGATGAAGTGGATAGGTTAGAATTTATGAGTTTATAAGCCCCAGCGCCCTTTGCAATGCGAACCTCAATCGGTGACGTCCCGAAACCGCTTCGCACAGTGGGACGAGCCCAGACTTAAGTCCATATATGAAGTTTACGCGATATTCTCGCTGGTATTTTTCTCGTGTCAGTTGAGCGATATTTGTGCGAGATTTTAGGTAATTTGAACGTAAAATAAATTTTTGACAGCTTTTTGAAGGGCATAATAACTCAAATGTTTTTTGCATAATTTGATCATAGGAACTACATCCGGTTATTTTCGTTTTGTGAAGAAACGGTTGATTTTATGCATTGCATTACTTGAACAAAATTATCCATGTGATTAAATTACATCTTAAAATCATAGAAATAAGTCACTAGTTGGTTTAGTTATTTAGAAAACTGTTTGTCATGAACTTTTAATGATTTTTTAAATCTTCTAATGCGATAACAACAACGACGCCCGTGAGTGCCCGTGATCACACTCTACTCATTCGACAGCTTTAAATTTTCTCTTTAAAATAAGTGTGTGCTGTTTTTTTTTCGAAAACTTGCGATAAGCAGTCAAAATTTTAAAAAACTCTGAATGGAGACGCATGGTTATTACTGATAATACATTTGAATAATCACTTTATAGCTAGAATAATGACACAAATACATGCGCAACTTTCAAATAGCATTGAGAGCGTGATCGGCGAGGGTTTTACTAGAGATCAAGAGAGAGGATCAGAGTTTAAAGTATAATTTTTAGATTTTTAGATTCAGAATATTCGGTAAATATTTTCAACCAATTGAAATATTCCATTAAATGTTTTTGGAACTATTTTTTGATAACTTACGTAGTAACTGTCCAATTGAGTGAACACAGTTAAGTTCTAGTCATTTGGTAAAACTATTTTGATCAGAGTTTGTATAGTACTTATTTATCTTACGGGTAAGCAATACTACCCAAATAAAATAAGACCATTTTTAAATAAACCATATTCGCGAAAAAAGGTTTTTGATTTATATTGTATGTAAGATAAGAAATAAGCAATCTAAGTAACTTAAAACACACCTACGAAAAAATATCATTAAGCATCCTGTGGGTTAGTGAATGAATTACACATTCTACTAAGACGGTCAGAATTTTTGTTGAAAATTAACGAAAATGTTATTTTCATGTCATGTAACCCTTCATTATTTCGTTCCTAAATTAGTCCAACACATCTTATTCAAATTTGTAAAAGCTAAATAATAATTTCTGAGGCACCATAATGAGGTGTAAATCAGTTCGTTTCAATATGGAAAATAAATTCAGCTTACTATTTACTATTGAAAAAATCATTATAAAAAACAAAAAAACTTATTTTTGAGCCACCCTAATAAGTAGTAAAATTTATTTCTAATATTTTTATAACCCATAAAGGAATTCAGCATTCAAAAATTTCATTAAAGAAATTTCACAGCAAAATAATTTTTTGAGCCACCCTAATGTGTGATGAAGGTTTTCTTTAAACAAGCGCTAATATCAAAAACGAATTAGCGCACGAAAATTAAAATACAAAAAGATCAAGAATAATTTCGATAAGATAGATATTTTTGAGACACCCTAATGAATAGTAAATGTTTATGTTTTACATGTTTTAACATAAAAAACGAATTCAGCGTACCAAAATTACCTAGAACCTCCTATTTGAACCGATACGTCAAAGTTTTGACTTTAGTCCACTATTTATTCTAAGTCGTGCCACTGTGCTTCGCTTGATTCTAACATTCTAGGTCCATCCCTTCAGTTCAAACAGCTGAGAAGTACACTCAAAATCTAATATAAGAATATTCTAGAATCTGCAAATGACACCATGGTTATGCAATCGAAGTTATATATGGGTCATTCAACGCGTAGTGATCAAAAAAGATGCAAACTTGAAATCGACCTTCAGAGATTTGAACCAAATTTGGAGGAATTGTTAATCTGGGGCCAATATATAAAAATCCAAATTTTTGTGTCAATCGAACCACCCCTCGGGCCATGGGAGCATCCTCCGTTTTGACAAATTGCCAAAACCCTTGATTTTCTTTTGATCATATCTCCGGTTCTAATGATTCTAGAATCAAACCGCAAGATGGGTTGTGAAAAAAAATGTTCAAGCAGTGTAGAAAAAGTATTAATTTTTGGCGGCAGTGCTGCCAACTATGCGATTTTTATAGTTCAATAAAAGTTAATTTTTCTCTGAATACGCATAATTTAATTTTGAAAATTCTAATGCTATTGTATTCCTCAGACATTTTTACATAAAAAACACTTATAATCTCAATATGATTTGAGCGAATGCTAAGATACACAGTTTCGAAGGGACAAAGTCGCCTTTTCTCATATAAAAATCCATTTTTATTTGCCAAAATTAAGAAAATCTTCAAACGGGCATAAAAGTCGATCCTGATCTACGTAGTTTTTCATCATTTCTCGTCTACTTCACGATAAATTATATGTGAATTCAGAACACTCAAGTTGGTTTTTATTGTTGTGTGCTTGTGATTTATATGGAAAACTGCGATTTTTTGCGTCAAAACAGAGTGTCTCATGGTGCGCTCAAATTATATTGAGATTATTAGTGTTTTTTATGTAAAAATGTCTGAGGAACACGAAGGCATTAAAATTTTCAAAATTAAAATATTTTCGTATAGAGAGAAAAATTAACTTTTATTATTTAACTGCAAAGCCCCATAGTTGGCAGCACTGCGGCCAAGAATTAGTATTTTTTCTAGAATCCTCGAACAATTTTCTTCAAAAGTCATCTTGCGGTTTGTTTCTAGAGTAAATAGAACCGGAGATATGATCAAAAGAAAATCAAGGGTTTTAGCAATTTGTCAAAACGGGGGGTGCTCCCATGGCCCGAGGGATGATCCAATTGACACAAAATTTTGGGTGTTTATATGTTGGCCCTAGATGAACAATTCCTCCTAATCAAATCTGTGAAGTTCGACTACGCGTATCAAGGCACGTGGCACTTGGCACTTCGCGTGGAATGGTCCATATACAAAGTTCATGAACACATGCGAATACGCCAATGGTCATACCGTTATAACATAGGACAGCCGCTAGCACACGCGACAAGCATGTTAACATGCAATCGCTTGAGCCTTCAGATTCACGGTACGTGCGATCATTCGAGAACACCGGAATGGAGACTTGGATTCTATAAAATCGAATTCATACACGCGAAGTTACACATTCGTTAGCATGCGCGACATACAAACGCTCAAGTCCTTCACGTTGATACACAAAGAATAATGCAATCGGTGCCATCCACGCACATTTGCGCTGTAGTTTTCGCAAACACAAGAACGCCACGTTGATTTGGAAAACGCTATAGCTCCTACAATCTGATCAAAGCGTTCGCAATCGCGAACAAATAAACGCTCATTCCCAAGCGATCGTGACGTCAATACGCCCGTTCACTCAATATCACAATCAAAATTAGTGAATGGCATTTCCCGTCTCATCTGCAATTGTAGTGAGTGATTCTGTCGGGGAGCCCTTCCGAGAACCTAGCTGTACTTCTCCAGTACGACAACTTTCAAAAATGGTGGTAACTCCTTGCTAAAAGAGTTACAAATTTACATTACTGTACACTGGTTGACAAAAAACAACAACTGACCGTACATTTTATTTTCCGGAAAGTAGTAGAAAAATAATGAAAAATAGCGTTTTTCGGTCTCTTGTATTATCAATTAACATCTGTTCTGAAAATTTTTGGACTAAATTCATGCATTTAATCTACTTCCTAAACGAACAGAAAAAAAACCAATGAATTTATCGTAGGAAACTACTCTTACTACACTGTTGACCTTAATTTTTGAATTGTTTTCAAACAAAAGGTCTTACAAGCTGAGTTTACGTAAATCTGTCGCCAACCTGTTAAGACGACTTATTTCAAAAGAAATTCTCCATGTGTTCAAGGAAGAAAAGTCAATCTCACGTACGACAATTTTCAATGTTTTGAAAGATTGTCGTGATGGTAAAAAGCCCGGAAAATAGAAATAAATGCGGTCGCCTTCTAAAACAAAGGGCCAGAGCAAAGAATAGTGCCAAAAATAAGGTTGAACCATCAACACCCAAATTGGCACTGCAAGCTCAAATGCCTGCTGTATTACGAAGAAAAGTAACGTAATAAACGTGAACAAGCACCAAACTATACAGCGAAACAACTCGAAAAATACCAATTTGCTACCGTACACTTCCACGTAAACACTTTTTGAATGAAAAATTAAGTTTTAATTTTTTTGGCATGGGTTACAAATTCCTTCCTTTGGTATAGGTTACAAATTCCTTCATCAGGAAGCATCATGTCAGATGCGGATCGGCTACACACCGAGTTGCGTGTATGATATTTGTGCTGTAAGTTCCGTGATTTTTGGCTAATTCGACAGGGATGTTTCGTGTCGTCTTGAGGTCCCATCAAACCATCGTTGGTGTACGATACAGGTGGAAGACGGTACTTCTGAGGATAATAAGAAAACAAAAAAGTCATTTAAATCTGTATACTGTTGGTTTTTAGGAAGGTGTATACGTGGGATATACAGAGAAGATCGTGGTTTGGCAGTATGTCTCGTACCGGGACATTGGGCGATCTTCCTCGGGCCATAAGGGAATCCAATAGTTGTGATCCGGCAGAATGATACTTGGCGCATGACCAATCACGATCTTACATTCATGCTGGTAACATAGTGTACAAAGCCACTGTCGACCATTACCATCCTTATGATCCAGCCTATACATTTTTGAATTAAATTTTCATAATATAGTTTATGAAATATGCAATATGTTGATAGATTCATTATTGGTTCATGCACTGATTTTTGATCCATAGTATCCCTAGTAGCAATTGAAGTTTTATGGTAGTTTTGCCATTGATAAAACTTAGATTGCACTTGTAGCATGCTATAAAACTTCAATTGTTACTTGGGATATTATTCACCATGTACTTTTGCTTGTTCGTGAATAGGTTCACAAATTTAGAAGATATTCCAATCATTTTCCCTTTGGCGCAAGTCTGAGCAGTCTTAAAATGTTCACGTGAATTATATTATAGAAGTTATATAATGATTCATGGATTTATTTCTCTCCCGTAAACTGATTCATGGGATATAATTTAGTAGTGCTGAGCTGATTTATTTTTTTATTTATTAACAGATTAAGGCCGAAGTGGCCTGTGCCGTATACAAAAGATTCCTCCATTCCACTCGGTCCATGGCCGCGCGCCGCCAGCCACGCAGTCTGCGAAGGGTCCGCAAATCGTCTTCCACGTGGTCGATCCATCGTGCTCGCTGCGCGCCACGTCTTCTTGTACCGGTCGGATTGGAATTGAGAACCGTTTTCACCGGGCTATTGTCCGACATTCTGGCTACGTGCCCGGCCCACCGTAGTCGTCCGATTTTCGCGGTATGACAGATGGGCGGCTCCCCCAACAGCTGATGCAACTCATGGTTCATTCACCGTCTCCATGTGCCGTCTTCCATCTGCACTCCACCGTAGATGGTACGCAGCACTTTCCGTCCGAAAGCACCAAGTGCGCGTTGGTCCTCCACGAGCATGGTCCAGGTCTCGTGCCCGTAGAGAACTACCGGTCTAATCAGCGTCTTGTAGATGGTCAACTTCGTACGACGGCGAACTCTGTTCGACCGAATTGTCTTGCGGAGGCCAAAGTAAGCACGATTTCCTGCCACGATGCGTCTACGAATCTCTCTGCTGGTATCATTGTCGGCGGTCACCAGTGAGCCCAAGTACACGAACTCTTCAACCACCTCGATTTCGTCGCCACCGATGCAAACTCGAAGCGGGCGGTTCTCATTTCTCTTCTCGTGAACCTCTTCCTATCATGTACTTTGTCTTCGACGTGTTGATGGCAAGTCCGACGTGCTTGGCTTCTCTTTTCAGTCTGATGTAGGCTTCCTCCATCTTCTCAAAGTTTCGTGCAATAATATCAACGTCGTCGGCGAAGCCAAGTAGCTGAACGGACTTTGTGAAAATCGTACCACTCGTGTCGATCCCTGCTCTTCATATTACACCTTTCAGCGCGATGTTGAATAACAGACACGAGAGACCATCACCTGGCCGTAACCCTCTGCGTGATTCAAAGGGACTCGAGTGCGTCCCTGAGACACGTACTACGCACATCACCCGATCCATCGTCGCCTTCACTAATCGCGTCAGTTTGTCCGGGAATCCGTACTCGTGCATAATCTGCCATAGCTGATCTCGATCGATAGTGTCGTATGCGGCTTTGAAGTCGATGAACAAATGATGTGTGGGCACATTGTACTCGCGGCATTTCTGCAGTACTTGACGAAGAGCGAACACCTGGTCCGTGGTAGATCGTTCGCTCATGAAACCCGCCTGGTACTGCCCCACGAACTCTCTTGCAATTGGTGATAGTCGACGGCATAGTATTTGGGAGAGTACCTTGGAGGCGGCGTTCAGCAGGGTGATTGCTCGGTAATTACAGCAATCCAGCTTGTCGCCCTTTTTGTAGATAGGACACACGACACCTTCCATCCACTCCTCCGGTAAAATCTCCTCCTCCCAAATCTTGGTAATCACCCAGTGCAGCGCTTTAGCCAGTGGCTCGCCACCGTGTTTTAGTAGCTCGCTTGGTATTTGGTCAACCCCAGCAGCTTTATTATTTTTGAGCCGGCTAATCTCCTTCTGGATTTCTTGGAGATCCGGAGCCGGTAGTGTAATGTCTTCCGCGCGTGCTCCCAGGTGCGTTACCGTGCCATCCTCGTCGTCTGCTGCATCGCCGTTCAGGTGTTCTTCGTAGTGCTGCCGCCACCTCTGGATCACCTCGTACCAGTCGCTTCTTCGGTCCGGGCCCACCGTACCTAGTGCAGTGGCTGCGGTGCTACCTTTGGCGGATCGGATATCTCTCCAGCCATCTTCAAGGGCAACTGCGCCTAGCTGCTCTTCCGATGGTAGTGCCACTTCCAACTGCTGCGCGTATTCTTGAGCCACTCTGCCATCTTGTAGCCGCTCGATGTTTAGCCGCGGCGTTCGGCTTCGACGAGAGCTATGCACTGTCGAAAGTTTTGAGCGCAAGCATACTGCAACCAGGTGGTGGTCCGAATCTATATTCGCACTGCGATAAGTGCGGACGTTTGTGATGTCCGAGAAGAATCTACCGTCGATTAGAACGTGGTCGATTTGATTTTTTGTTACTTGGTCCGGTGATCTCCAGGTGACTTTGTGGATATCTTTGCGAGGGAAGAAGGTGCTTCGGACTACCATTCCACGGGAGGCTGCGAAGTTCACACATCGTTGGCCGTTGTCATTTGATACGGGATGCAGGCTGTTAGGCCCGATCACCGGTCTGTACATTGCCTCCCTTCCTACCTGTGCGTTCATGTCGCCGATGACAATTTTCACGTCTCGCAGAGGGCAACCGTCGTATGTCTGCTCCAGCTGCATGTAGAACGCTTCTTTCTCGTCGTCGGGTCTCCCTTCGTGTGGGCAGTGCACGTTGATGGTGCTGTTGTTGAAGAAACGGCCTTTGATCCTCAACTTGCACATCCTTGCGTTGATCGGCTGCCACCCGATCACACGTTGGCGCATCTTGCCCAGCACTATGAAGCCGGTTCCCAGCTCGTTGGTTGTACCACATCCTGTCACATCCTGCGAAGCTGAGCGATCTGCAGTTCCATGTTCCGAGTGTCCAATCGTGATCCTTTATTCGTCGCCTGGGTCGTTGCCGATGGTTCTGGGTCATATTTTCTTCTGTATTGTTCGTTATGTGGGTTTTTTAAGGGGCGGCTTATAGGGCCTACGCCAACCACATGTCTCGCCGGTGGGCCATCGTGCCAGGACTGCTTAAGGTCCCACCTGGGCACCAGGACAGGTTTACACCTTCCGAAGAAGGGTAACCCCCCCTTCCCTGCCAGCATACGACCAAAGTTCCCACCGGGATTGGTTACCCGATCTTCACTAAGGTTACTCGTATCCCAGTCGACGCCACGGGGAGGCCAGGGCTAGGAGTTACTGGGCAGGAAGCTAAGGACCGCAAGTGGGGTCTATTTTATGCCTTCAGGTACAAGAGGCTTACGCACTGCCCAGTCATTGTCGACCCATGCTGAGCTGATAGACCAGTCATAACTCAGAAGATGAAAGGAAACTATTACGATCTCGATCGTCGTTATCCATTTGATAAGGTGCAGTGTGATGTCCGGAAAGAAAACGAAAACAGAGCCGCAATTCGAAAGAATAATACATCACGATAACGGAAAAAGAAATTACAAAAATAGTGATTGAGCTTTTGAAATCATTAATCATGAATCACATTGTTCCGCGTCAAAAATCCGGCCAAAAGAACAGTTTTTGGTCGCATTGTCTCGAAAATGGTAAAAGCTTTTTTTGGAGACAATGAGTTTTGTAAATCTCACTGTTTATGGTGTCTTTGGTCACGAATGGCTCACTACGTTTGCCACGAGCGCATATGTCCTGCCAAATCAGGTACTTCGAAGCGAGTTTCGTTCCATTCTCAGAGAACTTGTTCTTACCTGCGAAACATTCCTGTTCCGACAAATGCTTGCAAGACAACAAAGTTATATCAAAACTTCATTTTTCACCTTTGTCTTTGGCTCTCTTACATCTTCAAAATCCGGTTGAGGCACTAATGCACGAAAAACTTTTTTGTCTCTCAAATACAGGCACATTTCATATAACTACTCAGTGATTACCTCTAACGCTCAGGTGTTCCTAACCTTGCTCACAGGTTGACGACCTTCACAGAAACATTAATCCCCGCTATTTTATTGCCATTGTTTCCATGTCTAAATCCCGCTTTGATTGAATGCTTAGCCGTTCCATATTTGTCGATCTTTTTATGCATCAGAAGCCCACACATCCGACAAACATGAAAGTCACCCACGCAATATATACAGGATTGAAAACTCATAACACCCACTCACACTCGATTCCACTACTCAGTCGAAGAGAGAGACAGAGAGAAGAGAAGTCGGTTGTTGATCACCATTTCCCACAAGCCTCTATGGATCCACTAATTGAATCTGCTTCGAGTGCCAATTAATTATGTAAATTTGTTCGATCTGATCGAACCACCATCCGTCAGCACTCACCTCTCACTTGTAGCTAGCTTTGTGTTATTTTGTTAAGCTTTGAGCTCAAGGGTTATTTCTGCTGTTGCTGTTGCTGATACTGCTGCGTATTACCGTTGATTGTGCAGTAGACCGGCAGCATCCATCCGACAGCATACACGCTATTGTTGTTCAAGGACCTTCCACAGTGTTGTGCCATTTGTGGCACGCCTCCACTTTATCGGAGAGGCTTCTGACTCTGAGGACTACTTGATTTAAACCGCTGCGACCAACTCGTTTTGTTTTTCTCTCTCTATCACTGATAGTATTTTTTGTTTGAAGTTGCTTAAGTGGCATTAATCAAACCACTTTCGCCACACGAAAGGATCCTTCTTTGAAATCATAGATCACTGACCCGACTTGTGAAATAACCATCGGTTGCCGCCCGCCCATTCAAGCGTGAAGGGGGCCTGTTTATCATCGTGTTCTATTTTGCCACGCCTGAAGCATCTGGCCATCAAACGGGCCGCGTCTCAGACTTTACGGTAACAAGTCTGGAAGACAAAAGCGCATCCTTTGCGTAACTCGTTCTCGTTTGCATCCGACACTCGAAGCTGATGATGATGATGACAGCAAGTGATGGAAAAGATATTAGCTACAGTTATGTTTGAGATCTGTTTGCAAACGGGATGATGATGGCGGAGTAGAAAAAACTGGGCAAGTTGACTAATAAGATAAATGTTTTTTCTTCTTTCTGTCGAATATTTTTTTCTTTATGCTTTATAATGATGCTGGCCGCGTGTTTGGCCTCAAAGAGGAACCGTATCGCTTAGCTTAACGGGGCGAGAATGCATCTCAGTGGTGGTTCTATTTGCTTTTTGAAATTTCATTTTATGTCATTTTCTTTTTGTTTTATTTAATATTAAGATATAAAAAAAAATTTAAGATTATTTAAACTGTTGAATAATTTACTATAGAAAAATTCGTAAATTTGGTGAAATGCCGGCAAAATAAAAAGTACCGTAAAGAACTTCCAAACACAGACATCAATATCATGCTTCAAACAAAGATTCGATTCGAATATTTTTATTGAGTACTAGTAGACATTCCAAACGTTCGTTCGGTATTGCTTTATCAGTTATCGGAAGAGGATGCCATAGACGTCATAATTTGAGGTAGATATGGTGCATATAGCAACAATTGCTACACTAAATAAAATCAAATAAATAAATGAATCATATAAGAATGAAGATCATTTCAGAAAGTATTGAAATATTTGTAAAATCCCTAATATTTGAATGTTAGTTGACCAGCATGTGGAATCAGAAATCAGAATAAATTGACTCAAACATTACGGTCCCCGTGTTTAGGCCGGGATTTGAGCCTTGCCGTATCTTCTTATCATTTCCCTCATCGGAAGGAAAGCAAAAGGAGGAGCGAGGAAGTAGAAATGGAAGAATGGGAAAAATGACAGCACATAAACAAACAACTGGTAAATTGATCTCACAAGTAGTTCAAATCGCCTGCCAGAAAGCCTACAGCTCTTTACCGCATTGGATGAGAAACTTTAGTATGTCTCTGAGTTTGAATCATCCAAATACGGTGTGGACTTTGTAAGGTCGAAAACTCAACTTTCTCGCAAACCGAGATATCACTTGGTACCAGTCAGTTACTTTAGACATTTACACATGCTGTAGGAACTGTTTGGATATAGTGTCTAACTGGTGCCAACTTGGTGTTAGTTTGGATATACCGTCTAACTGGTAACAAAATGGTGTCAGTTACGGCCGAGTGGAACACGAAACATTCAAAGCCAACTTTTCTATTCTAGAATCGTCTTTGTTTGGCGACACGTTTGTCGATTTCTTCGATAATTGCGGTTTTCGGACGAAGCTCTGAACTGGTTCAGTACCAACGAAATCAGTCGCTGCGCTTGCCCTGGCCAACTTCGTCAGCCCATTCATTTCCAGTAATACCGAAATGTCCGGGAGCAAGACCAGGTAGATAGTGTTGACGATGCTTAGTTCTTCGACTTGAGTTTGAGGCACGTATCCCGCACATAATCGCGAAGATTTTTGCTTGGAATACAGAACAGTATCTACCTAGCGAGTGACAGTGTTCTAATCTCATTTCATGACAGTAGACACCAGCACCAGAACGTCCCTCCATCAGAGAACCGTCCGTGTAACAGACCACTTGCGTTTGTTGTTGTCTCGATATATCCAGACAACCACTTCTCTCGAGAGGGAAACTTCACACGGAATGTCCTGTAAGGAAAACTCTGTAATATCGCTAGGCACAAGAATATCTTCACCCCATGTAACCATTTGTGATGACAGTCGTGTATAACTGATAGCAAGATCAGCATGGTTACTGTTCCAAGGACCAGTAACCAGCAGTCTGTATGCGTACGATAGTGCTTCTTGTTTAAGATGAATATGTGTTGATATATAGAAGGGCTTCAAGGGCAGCAGTCGGAATATTGAACATACAATTGCATTTGGGTTTGAGGCTCCAGTCTTCCCAAAAGGTCGCCTGCAATGGCCGAAGGCCAGGCACGCTTTCCTGAAACTGAACTCAATGTGAGCAGATCAATTCAGTATTTCACTTGATCCGCACACAGAAGCTCATAATCAAAGAACTGCAAGGGACGATCCCCGGTTGTTATTCGCTTCTTTGTGAAAAGAATCATTGAAGTTATCGACACCACTGTTCGACGGCTCTTGATGCTTGTTGCATTCATATAAAAATTGTTTCTATACAAAGTCTAGTAATTAGTATTCAGCAAAAAAAAATAAAAATTCACCTTTTTTGAGTTTTCTCAACAAGCCGCCAGTAACCAAGTTTAATAGCAAAGGTGACAGAAGGCCTCCCTGAGGGCAACCGCAAAACTTCCCTATCTCTGTCTCCGTGAGGAGCAAATAATGCGGTTACTAAGCATTGCGTTTATCCAACCAACATGCAGATATCCCATGACCGCGCGTCACTTCCAAAATAAACTAAAATGACACATTGTCAAAAGCACCAACAATATCTAGGAATAAACCCAAGCTAGAATGCTTGAGCGAAAAGGCCTTTTCGATGTTTGTAAACAGCATCGTGGAGCAAAGTAAACGTGGGTGCAGTGGATATGCAACTAAGCTAACGATTCTGATGTGCTGATCGATTATCCGGTACAAAGCCTTTAGAATAAAGAACTTATACTGATAGATCTAAAACTTTTGGCTTCTTCATAGCTTGAACACCTTGAGGTTTTCATCTTAAAAAAAACATTTTTTTTCGATTTTGTTTTAGAAATTAGGGTGAAGCCAATTTATCAAAACTTTTGTGTATTATAATGTATCATTTCAATAACATAGTGTAATTTTTCTATGCAAAAATATCGATAAGTCATATGTTTCTATTTTAAACTGGCGTAGCGAAATATGCTGAAATCCGCTAATATGGTCAGATGAAGAAATTTTATATTCAGATTCAGTATTACGTAATGAATCTGAATGATTCAACAGCATGTACATTTGTGAACCACATCTACCACATAACCAAATAAGCAACAAGGGGCCACTATTCAAGAGAGAAGAGAGAGAATACTGATATACGCTCTCGATGATGCTCACAACTGTTCAACGCTGTAAAGACACATGCATATGCAAGTATGTAGGGATAGATTCGTTCCTGTCTCTTTTTATTCGTGTTGCAGCTTCAGTGTCAATAGCGGTAATTCATTCGGTTGGGTCGAAGTGTTATATTGAGTTCAGTACTGTAGTTCGTTCGGATTGAATTTGAATGAATGGCGAAAGCTCTGATTATTGCTGCTAACGAAGGGGCCAAAATAGGATTCGACGGACCCGTAAACAAAGACATTTACTTTCGCGTCTCAATCATGTCAGATCTTCAGGAGGAGACGGGAACACTGTGGTTCAGAACATGCTTTTAAGAAACTTAATTGGATGGAGCTGAAGGTATCCATATTTGCGAATTGACATGTTCTACAATGTTTATGTGTATGAAAAGCGCCATCTTTTGGCGATGTTCTTTTTTCAATAAATTGATCATAGTAGGCTATCGAAAATCAAACTTTTAAACGAAAGGAGACAGCGCATGAATGAATGAAAAATGTTTCTTAACAAAGCAGTCACGAAACCTTTTTTCCGTGTCGCTTTCGAAAGATTTTCTGAAAATCAGTTTTTGCTATGTATATAAAAAACATCTATACTTTAAAAGTCAATACAAAATCCATGCAAATTTTTCCGAATGATTGGTGCAAACATGGTGTAATTCCGTTCAGTATAATAAAAGTTATTAGCGTTCCAAAACTCTATCTGCTGTTGAAAAGGGGTGAAAAATACGTCACAGTCACAATTTTTTTTTCTTATTTTGACCAGGCTTTGGTGGTAGTTATACCGCAGTGCGAAATGGGAGCTAATCGGCCTACCGAATGCAAAGGTGCCAAGGGGATGAAGGAAAGACAAGGTATAAAATAACAATCCCTCCAGAAATCTTACCCAATGATGGTCCCAGGAATACAAGAACATGGAGATACAAGAGTTTAATGTTTATTGAATAGACGTACTGGGAAAGAATAGTATGAATCTGACAGTCATGTCAAGCTGGCAGTGGTCTCTTTTAAAGATTCGTCTTCGATAAAAAACAAACGCAAGGGGTGGGCGTAGCGTAGTTGGTAAATCGATTGCCTTGTACGCAGCGCACCCGGGTTCGAGTCCCAACCCCATACATAGGGTTAGAAATTTTTCATAAGAGATTTTTCTAACCCGATGAGGTGAATGACCTTAAGGTTAAAACCTCTATAATTGAAAAAAACAAACGCACATACAGACATGGACCCAATTCGTCGAACTCAGTCGATTGGTATATGAGACTCAGCCTTCTGGATCTATAAAGAATTACACACTCAATTTAGTTTGGTAATTCACCAACAAGTACATTTAGAAACTGATATCTCAGTAAAGTGAGATTTATTTGCTGATTTGCAGTGAAATATTTTCAGTCTCGGATATAAAACGTCATTTTTACTAAGATCTCAGCTAAAAAAATGTTTATTGAGATCTCAGCTGTGATATTTGGCGAAAGATGGGAAAAAGCCAAAATTTCAAAAAGCAAATTTTGAGCGAATCCTACATATTTTATAAAAATCGTAAAAATGTATAGAAAGAACAGCTCATGCTGATAAGAAGGAAATATGTTTAGACTAACAACAACAAATATTGCAATCACAAAGATGAATAAACATGATTTAATTTAACACAAATAACTCAAACTGCCATCAGTGTTGGAATAATCGTCTGCCTAGCGGTGGAGAGTGAACGATAGCGCGAGTGATAGGAGGTTCATGCGTCCGACGATGGCTGGTGAACAGTAAGCCGAAACGTAACGTATTGAAAGTGGCAAATTTTTCTGTTTCATTTTCACCGAGGAAGTCAACTAATCCACGAAATGAAATAAAAAGTAAACAAAAAATTGAAGAGATATATTCTGTTGTGCATCGGTTTCCCAAAAAATAAAGCAGGGTCGAAATCTTCAAGCAAGTCGTTTACGTTGGAGTCCTTTTTTTTAAATGCGACGAAAGATATCATCACGTTTAGTTCTCTGGAATATACGAGCACTTTAAAGCTACGAACATTTTCTCTAGGACGATATTTGCAAGTAGTGTTCACAATTTAATAATACTATTATTGACAACAAAAAAACGGGTACAAAGCGCAAATACATCCTAAATGATATTTTTTTATTTTTCGCAAATAAATTTGTTGATGTTTGGAGTCGGTCCGAGAACTCCGTTGGAGATGTCGAAGCATCTCTAGTGAAGCGCATACCGTACTATCTGAGGCATAAAAGAATTTATAAAGCTCATCGTAGACGATCGTTCTAACGCTAATGATTTGACATCATTCAAAAACGTGTTAGGGAACCTTGATTGACACCCTTCGACACAAGTTTGACCGTACCGACCAGTAACGCGGGTGACGTCGTGCATACTGTCGAATACGAATTGCCAATTGACATAGCTTAATTAAATACATGTAATGCATTATACAAAACTGCTCTGGCAGGAATAGTTTTCGATAAAAATGGAAATTTTTGTTATATACGACGGGTAAGGTGGTTTGAAACTGTCATCATTAAGCTTTTCGTGTCCTCATGAGTTAGACGCCGATTTATCCTGCTTTCCGGTTAAGATATCGACGATTTATAAGTTTCTCAGAACATTACAAATTCGACGTTCAATAATAATAAATATGAATACGAATTCTACTCGCCAGTAATTCGTTTTGCCATAGGCAGATATAACTGGACGCGAATGGTGCTACTTCAGGTTCGAGTGATTTTATCATTCGTACATGGGCCTAGGATCCAGCTCGGGTGCCTAAAATTAAATATATCCCTATATCCCCCTTTGGTTGATTCTGCGTATTAACAAGTCGGGCTCCGATCAGGTTTCGCATATTTTGGATTTTCTGGTTGGGGTCGGGTTCGGGTTTTCAAACTTTAAATTTCTCGGGTTCGGGTTTTTTAATTTTAAAATGTTTGGACCCGGATCGGGTTCGGGCTTTTCAAATTTTATAATTTCGGGTTCGGGTCGGGTTCTACAATTTTCTAGCTCTCGAGTTCGGGTTCGAAAAAATTGAAACCCGACCATCTCTTATTAGCGATGGACGCTATATATTTCTCGGCAGTGGTAGCATCATCCTGCACACAATTAAACCGTGTAAAACTTGCACCCGTTACCCTGCTGTGTGCAGTTTATTGTGCGCTTCCCACCCAGTTGTGCAAACCGAAACCATACATGTACACGAACGATTGTAGCGTCTTGACGATTTTATCATGATGATGCTAGTTTAATATTCGAGCGACGAATGATTAAAATGGACACGCGGAACCTTTATTTGTGATCTACCTGTATTTGATGGATTCACATAGGTGCGGCTGTGTGTGTATTCCACTGTTGTCGAAAATTCATAGCGTCTACCGCTTATTGTACCGTCTGCGTTGCGTTGCGTTCATATTAGCGATTATCATGTTGCCTATAGGTTGTTTAACTCATCTTGCTTGTGAGATAAATGATCGGGACTGAGCTTTATCTCTTTTGAGTTAAGTAAACCAATATCATGAGAATCGTCATTGCCGGCTATGGCCATCTTCATCGATACTTAGGATTGGGTAGGAAATGTTAATGTAATACCTACCTAAGGAAGGCCACCGACTCAGCTACGCTTCCATAGGTATTACGGAGGTGGATTGAGGGACAGGTATAGGTCGAGGATTCGCCACAACCAGGCAATGCGACCACGAAATGAATATGTTTTTATACGAATACCCAGATTGAAAAGATATTTAGTTATGTTTTTTGTGGTTAAACTCTGGATAGCCGGCTGATTTATTTTTTCCCTAAACTACAGCAATTTGAACTCCAAACAGCCAAACCGTGGAAGTATTACTGTGAGCTAATCTGATATCTATTATCGATAATCAGTGCGATCAAACTTGAAGTGGAGAAAAACTAAGTAAAATGCGAAATGATCAAGAATCATTTAGAATGAATCGCGTGAATGAATGAAAACAACGTTTATGTAGCTTTGCTTCCTGTGAATTCAAGTTCCGTAGGTCGAGTTTCATATGAATTTTGTATACTTTTTAAATCTGGAACGAGATTTAATCGAGGAGCTCATTTGAAAAAATTAAAGAATCGTTGACAAATTAAAGCGTTTATGAAAGGAATATAACTCCTTCAGCTCTTGAGGGAATGAAATTTAAATTTGCAGCTATTACGATGACAAAGTTTCGCACAACTTGAAAACGACATAAAACACATACGAATTGAAAGTCGAAAGATAAAAGCATCAACTGTGTGATTCAAAATTATAATTAGAACGAGCTCACCGGTATGTTATTCCAATCGTCCGAATTGCTTCTGCTTCTGCCTCCTTTGACATGTCACCACTTGGCAAAAAACCAGCGCTGTACTGATCCTCTGTATTACAGTACCATCTGTTCCTCAGCCGCATTACGTTCTCCGAAAAACTTCAGCTGCCTAATCCCTATCAAAACAAGAACCCAATCTATTTCCGCCGATCACTGTCCGTGGGCATTCAATCCACTGTCCAAAGCGAGTACTGTTGGCAATGATGTAAAGAACCGGATTCGGAACACAAACTCCCAAATCATCCCAGCTCTGCTATTCAACTCTTGTTCAGTCCAATGGCAGCACGAGGAGGCACAATTTCCCGAACACCACATTTTCTTCAACAAATCTGCCTCACTCACGACACTTAATTGGATCATACAATCCTGAATTTAAATTTTTATGAAAATTTACGAGAGCGGAAAAAACAAAACATAGAAGCTGATCCAAGATGAAAATAAGGAAAATGATCTATCGTTTATTGTACCATCTAAACAATATGGTTAACATGTTGCTCGTTTGGCAAGTGAGCATCGAATGATACAAAACGAGCACGTATAAATAATTTTTTTCCGTCGTTTTCAAAGGACTTTATAAAAATTCTTTTTTGTTCTTTTTGTAGTCGTCGTGAATTTTACAAAATTGATTACAAACACGTGCACAAATTTCCGATCAGTTAATGCAAAAATATTGCGATTTCGTTCAGTAGAACGAAAGTTATTCGCATTTAAAAACTGGTCAAATTTTTGACATTTTGAAACGGGGCCCCAATATTGAAACGTTAGAAGTATTCTTAAAACAAATTTTCTGATGATAAAAACAATTTGAATAAAATTTTGCAAAGATATATTCGAAAGTTTTTACTTTCGGTATATGCAATAAACACATTTTCGACTTTTTGAGTTCCAACTTTGTACATTATGCCCTTACACGGAAAAAAATGTTCCAAAAATCGTGAATAAAGTGCCGTGAAGTCTGGAACATCCACGTTTTAACGTTCCGAAAACAGGACCCTGAACAAAATCATGGCTTTTATAATTATGTTCAATTTCCCTTCAGTAACGCCCGCGTATCGCTGTTATTAGTGGAAATATTTATTTTTTGTTTTGTGAACTTAAGTCACGTTTTCCGCCATGTCATTACCAAATCTATTTTCTGTACGTGAACTAGTACACAACTTTAAGAATATTATTCATAAAACCACAGGTTGATTTATTATGTTATTCTTCGATTTAGGATAGGTACTTTCTCATGAATTATTTCACGAAACTCAGAACTTTAATCATGATTCCATACAACCTTCTTGAACTTACACATGATTCTTAATATATTAGTCACGATGCAATATCCGTGCTGGAGAACTAGTTCACAAAATCATCAAATATTATTCATGTATTCGTGAACGGGAACATGATTTCTGGTATAATAGCCACGATTCACCATTCGTGGTAGTGAAATAGTTCACAAAATCATAGAATATTATTCATGTATTCATGAACTGAAAGTCACGACTTACCATTCGTGTCTGTGAAATAGTTCGCGAAATCATAAAATAATTTTCATATATTAGTAAACTGGTTCATGATTCCTAATATAATAGTCACGACATACCATTCGTGCTCGTGAAATCATCAGATATTATTCATGTATTCGTGAACTGGTTTATGATGCCTAGTACAATAGTCAAAAATGATCATTCGTGCACGTAAAATATTTCACAAATCTTGAAATATTATTCATGTGTTCGAGAACTAGTTCTTGATTCCTAGTACTTAACCTATCTTGCGTGCTAGTGATATTTAGAAGATATCCCTAATCATTTTCAATTTCATGCAACATAGTTATGGAATTTCCAGGGGAGCTATTTCACAAAATCTGGAGTATTATTCGTACAATCATTTTTGATTCCTTGCACTATTCCATGAAATGTCATATGTGTCAAGCAGCCAGCGACCAGCAAGAGGCGCGAGCAGTAGATATAAGAAAACTATTAGGACCTAGAACATCGTTACTCATTTGATAAGGTTCAGTGTGATGTCTCGACAGAAAAATAAAACTGCGCTGAGCACCAACAATACATTATAGAGCCGCAAATATTGTTCGTGATGTAGTTCGTGTTTTTGTTATGTTACGAATATCATAATAAAACCGCAGGTGCCATGAACATTATTGATCATATCACTCCACGTGTCGAATTCGCCAGTGAGCTTTAGAATTAAATATCACGATAACGTGCAAATAAATACGAAAATCGTAACTAAGATCCTTAAATGAATATAAATCATATATTTCGTGATAAAAATATCAAAAATTGTGACCAAGATCCTGAAATCACGAACACAAATCACTCCACTCGTGACTAAAATATCACGATAACGTGAACCGAAATTATGAAACTGGTGACTAAGATCCTGATATCATGAATATAAAACACATTACTCGTGATTTGAATGTCAAAAATCATCACTAAGATCCTGAATTCATGAATATAAATCACTCTACTCGTGACTAAAATATCACGATAACGTGTATAGAAATTATTAAAACCGTGACAAAGATCCTGCAATCATGAATATACATCAAATAAATCATACAAAAATTGTGACTACTATCCTGAAATCATGAACGTGAACCACTCTACTCATGACTAAAATACCACGAAATAGAAATTACGAAAATCGTGACTAAGATACTGCAATCATGAACATAAATCACGCTACTCTAATAGAAAGATCCGATAGCAAACTCATGAATAAAAAATTACGGTAACTTTATGTGAAAATCGCAAATAAGCTCCTGCAATCATGAACATCGTTCAACTGTCGGCAATGTATTCCCAAATTCTGAACAAGGATCACAACAAAAACTAAACATGTCCAAGGAACCAGCACAGTAACCCTACCAAACATTCGAATGTATCGCCATTTATATATTCGACACGAGCTAAATTTTAGTAAAAAACAAAAAATGTTTTATGAATACGAGGTTTATTGATCATAATTTCAGAAAATTGGTCACGGTTTTCGTAAATCCTTCAGTTAACGAAATCGTGATCATGTTTTCATGATCTTTTGAACAGATTTTTTTTTCCGTGTAAGCTCTGAGTCCCTCGCTTCCATGTGTTCCTTCAACATTCCGCATTATAAATGTTGTAAATATTGATTCTTTTCGTAATGTGAAAGTTAGGTTAAAGTAAAGTAAGATAACCTCGCCGAAAAGGTGGATAATACACTCTCATCGATAGGAAGTGGAAAAGGGGTCCAAAATATATGAGGAATTCCACGAAGATCCGTCCGAAAATCTTTAAAATCGTGACCGACCATCTTAGATTCCAATGAAACTTTACACGTTTCACCGCCATGCAAGACTAAATATTTTCCACAGGTAATAAGATTATTTTGACTCAAGAGCAACTTTTCAAAAGGGCGTAAACGTTTCTACGTGTATGAATATCAAATTTTTTTTGTTCGATTACTGTATTTTATACAGCAAAACTATCTGAGAACGAGTTACGAGTTGAATACTTCTGTCTGAAAAAAATATACACTGAAAAAAATGTTGTCATTTTTCAAAAAAACAAATATTTATGATAAAAATTTAAATTGCGAAAAAACCCTTTTTTTTAATTTTTTATATTTTGTTACCAAAAACCTAAAGAGAAAAGAAACATTTTGAATGTGATTGCATGATGGAGAAAAAATCGGTAAAAATTTTTCCTAACAATAACTTCGTACATGTTTTTAAATTTCATACTAATAGACATACAAAATTGTAATTCTATTACAGAATATAATTCTAAGCACCATTTACAATCAAAATGCATTTAACAAAAATCTTCCAAAATGCGATATTTTTCGTGATATTTGAAATATTACTCCTTCAAAAACAATTAATTCGTGTAATTATGCTCTTTTTAAAAGTTATTCGCGATACCCCATCAAAAAATGTCAAAAATTAAATGTTTATCATTTTAAAGACGTAAAAGCAACTTTTTTAGTGTATTTGGATCCTGGAGAAGCTTTCAATAAAAAAGTTTTCCTAACAACAACTTTTGACATTATTTTATAATTCTTACTATTTGCAGTCAAAAATACAATTTTCTTTTTGAATATGATTCTAAACGCCATTTTAAATCGAAATGCTCTTAACAAAAATTTTCTAAAATGTAGTAGTTCTCGAGATATTTTAACTTTTGTTTTAACAACACAATTATTTTGTTTTATTACGACCTTTTCATAAGTTAGTCGCGTTCCTCCATCAACAAAAATAGGTTTTTCAAAAGGCCCGTAAACTTTCCTGCAACTTTCTCTTTGACATGAAGGCGATATTGTGAAACATTTTAAAGTTACATGAAAACAACCAGCATATGATTCAGCTATATAGTTTAATCAACAGACCCTATGGTTGAAATATATTTTGGTTGCTTTCATGTAACTTTCAAATGGTTTACAATATCGCCTTGATGCAAAGAGAAAGTTGCACGAAAGTTTACGGGCCTTATTAAAAACCTATTATTGTTGATGGAGATACGCGACTAACTTATGAAAAGGTCGTAATAAAACAAAATAATTGTGTTGTTAAAACAAAAGTTAAAATATCTCGAGAACTACTACATTTTAGAAAATTTTTGTTTAGAGCATTTCGATTTAAAATGGCGTTTAGAATCATATTCAAAAAGAAAATTGTATTTTTGACTGCAAATAGTAAGAATTATAAAAAAATGTCAAAAGTTGTTGTTAGGAAAACTTTTTTATTGAAAGCTTCTCCATGATCCAAATACACTAAAAAGGTTGCTTTTACGTCTTTAAAACGATAAACATTAAATTTTGGACATTTTTTGATGGGGTAACGCGAATAACTTTTAAAAAGAGCATAATTACACGAATTAATTGTTTTTGAAGTAGCAAAATTTCAAATATCTCGAAAACTATCGCATTTTGGAAGATTTTTGTTAAATGCATTTTGATTTTAAATGGTGCTTAGAATTATATTCTGTAATAAAATTACAATTTTGTATGTCAATTAGTATGAAATTTAAAAACATGTACGAAGTTATTGTTAGGAAAACTTTTTTACCGATTTTTTCTCCATCATGCAATCACAATCAAAATGTTTTTTTTCTCTTTAGGTTTTTGGTAACAAAATATAAAAAATTTAAAAAAATGGGTTTTTTCGCAATTTAAATTTTTATAATTTTTTTTTTTTTGAAAAATGACAACATTTTTTTCATTGTATATTTTTTCGGACAGAAGTATTCATTCCCTGTAACTTGTTCTCAGATAGTTTTGCTGTATAAAATACAGTAATCGTACAAAAAAAAATTTGAATTTCATGCACGCAGAAACGTTTACGCCCTTTTGAAAAATTACTCTTGTATCAAAATATTCCAATTGCCAGAGAATATCATGGAGATTCATACAGCGAACACACCTGCAAAGTTTCGTTCGAATCGACGATGGTCATATTTTGCGGTCGGCCGGTTTCTCATGGAATCCCTCATGCCAGCCCATCAGTTAAACTTACGAATACCACTGAAAAACAACTACAACAGAAGCTAATTCCAAATTATGTGCTACTTACTTCTTCACAAGTCGGCAGTCATAAATTCAACCGAACAATTGTCAAACATCGCAAAAGTGTCCGAACAGAAATAGTTACTAGAAACAAACCGTGCCCCGTTCAACCAACCATTGTCACCGGCATTCACCAATCCCGACAAATCTGACACCCGCCGCAGTCGCCGCATCCGGCGGCCATCGGTCCACTAGAAGAAGCACCGACATTAGCATAATTACGACCATCGAAACTCAATTCGTACGTTCATCCGTGTGTCCGCCCGTCCACGGCCATAGAGGGTACCGGCACCAAAATTTGCCGTTACTTAGTGCTGGGGGTACTCGCACTGAAACCGTGTATAGTTTGTTTTGGCCAACTTTGAAACAGGAAGGATTGGAACGATCAATCAACACGGTTTGTGCAAGACTTGTCATGTTTTCGGATGGTCAAACCTCGGAGTACCAACTGACTGTACGCAGTCTTTAGCTACCGTTTCGGGCAGGCAACGGTCTAGGTCAACAGGTTCGCAACGGAGGGAGGGAATTCCGAATTATGCTAATTCATTTGTTTTAATATGCAGCAGCAACTCCACCGACGACGGTGAGGCGACCAGACTGGCCGGAGATTGCTGCGGCCTGAAGGTGCTGAAGATCGAAGGTCGATTATGATTGAAAAGGGCGCACAAATGACGCGACTCGGTGGTGTTGATTTGCTTTCTTCCACCCGTCCGTGTGTTCGTTTGTTCACAGCTTGAAGGTGGCGTGTCAGTGACTTTAGAAGTGCGGTGCTTACGGGATTTGATAATTGGCACATTCGGGCGTGCTCGGGGCTATATAATTGCGCCGGTGAGCTCTCGTGTCAAATTAAAGAACCGTTTTTTTGTTCATTGTCGGCGTCAAGGTAAGCTGAACGTAATTGAGGTCATTCAAATATTCTTATCAATACACTTGGGTATTTCCATCGCGATAGCCTGGAAAGGTCAATTGCTCTGCTGTATTCCTAATCACCCCTTCTCGAGCGAGGTCAACGTGATTTACTCAAACTCAATCAACCCTCCACTATCTGAAAGGTAGCCTGGAATGCGAATAGTTTATGCGCAATCTTATCTAACTCCCTCGAGTTATCCCAAGTCTCAATTAATACACTTGATGATAAAAAAAATAATGAAAATCGGTATAAATAGTTCGATACGGTAGCATCGAAAACATTCTGATCCGGCTGTTGTAGGTGTACGATTTAAACGTAATGAAGCTCTTTCTGGCAGTTCTGTTCGGTGTCCTGCTTGGACTCTCAAATGGTAAGAACATTCTTTTTAAACTTAAAAAACTATAGCAAAGTGAATCTTTGCAACAGCCTTTCCAGAGCATCCGCAACGTCCCCGCCCATGGTGGAACCCGCTGTCCAGACTGAACCTGCTCAAATCTCTTAAACCGACCAGCCGCATCGTAGGTGGTTACGCAGTAAACATCACCGATTTCCCGTACCAGATTTCGCTCAGCTCCTGGGGTGGCCACCAGTGCGGAGGTTCAATTATTGGACCACGTTGGATTTTGACAGCCGGTCACTGTGCTTTCAGTTCCGATAAGCCATCGCAGCGAGTTCGAGTTGGATCGACGGATCGAACGAAAGGCGGGTTGCTGCTAGGACTGGAGCGTGTCGTTCAACACCCGGAGTACGACTCCGGTACGATTGATTATGATTTCTCGCTGTTGCAGCTGGAGCAAGACTTGCTTTTCAACGAAAACAATCAAGCCATTGAACTTCCCGAGCAGGATGAAGAACTGTCCGATGGCGCTCTGTGTCGAGTTTCCGGTTGGGGGAATACTCAGAATGTGCAGGAATCTTCCCGCTATCTTCGGGCAGCTGATGTTCCCTCGGTGAACCAGGAGGACTGTGATGCTGCCTATGAAAATTTCGGCGGTATTACGCCAAGGATGCTGTGCGCTGGCTATCGGGAAGGCGGAAAGGATGCTTGCCAGGGAGATTCCGGTGGACCGCTTGTTTCCGGTGGAAAACTAGTCGGCGTGGTGTCCTGGGGTTACGGATGTGCCCAGCCGAACTATCCGGGCGTGTACTCTCGGGTAGCTAGCGTTCGCAGCTGGATCAAAGAAGTTACCGGCATCTAAGCGAAACTTAGCTGACTAAGATCTGATTAATTAGCCTAGACACGCGACTTGTTTCATAAACACTTGTTAATAGACTCGTCAATTACCATCTCTCCGGAACGTGTTGTTTTTCCATTTTTTTTTTCTTCTGAGAAACATAATCATTCGAACAACCATACTTTCAACAAGCCCATTTTGCGTCATTTGAAGTCCTACCAAGCGTTTGAAAAGTCTCGCTTTGCCCTGTCTTCACTTTCGCGCGACGACTGCTCTAATTAAAACCGAGTCGGCTACACGGCGGATGACTATCGTCGTGTCAGTTTCGCAGAAGCCGTGTAATCATCCTGACTCGCCGGCGGCGGCCGTAGTTGACTAGGGCGTGGCATCGTTTTAAAAAGGAAGTAAGAGCTGTGCTAATCGGTCGTTCTGCTCTTTTTTTTATTACATTTAACAACTCAACAACTGTGGTGTGCACTGATAAGACAGATCCGCTGCACTTGATGGCAGTTTGTGTGTTTGGCTATTCGTCAGCTCGTAATAAGTAGTAGGTGATTGCAATTAATCACTGCCGGCAATTAATTGTGATTATTTGAAGAGTTGGAACTTTGCTGTTTTATCACTGTTTATATATCAGGGTGAAAATGACTAATATTTGACTACTCAAAATGAAGATATCTCATTGATTCCGATATCTGCATTTTACAAAATCGGTTACTCATAATAAAGGTTGATCTTGACAGTATATGAACCTACGAGCCTATAGTTTACTTTGTAACCTTAAGCTTCTACGAAATTCTTGTACTGCGTGGTTTTGTTCGACTATGAGGCGATTATCTGTTATTTTCGTCCGCGTACCTTATCACCTATTTTTATGATGCCAATCGAGCTGGAATCTGAGCAAACTATTTATTTTGTTTGTTTAGTGTTTATTTGACTAACTAGAGAACTAATAATTGGATATTGAATGTGCGCATGGTCTTGTCTGAGTGGAATTGTGATAATTCGCGAGAAGAATCGAAAACCTGTTATCATTTTGCGGTGGTCATATCAGCACGAATAACGAATGTTTGATTGCCATATTCATTGGATTACTTTGAATGCATTAAATCCTTATTAAATTATATTAATTGTTTTCATTATATTGAGTTCTTTCATATACTTATGAGTTCATATTTTTTCATCAGTATAAAAATATTATGGTTCGATTTTTGGAGTAAAAGGTGATAAAACCAAGTGTCCTTTCTTTATTTCTTGCGTCTTCTGCATTTTCTGAGCACATTGTTGTTTTAAATTAAATTGATTTCTTTTCGTTCTTATCGTCTCCAATTTTGTTCTAGTATTTAGCAAAAAACTCGTGCGCATGTCATCAGTTGTATATGTACGGTATTTCGGTAGTGCTTATGTTATACCGTTTAAAATGCGCATCCGTTATCAATTTATTTATATTTATCTCGTTATATTCCATTCTTAATATTTACTTAATGTATTATTTATTTTTATTGTTTTTTCTTTATTCGTTCTAAACAAATTTATTGATTTATTAATTTATATAATCAGTCTGCTGCCTCATCTCGCACAGATTTGAAGTCAAAATGCGCATCGTGCGAACAGCATACATCCAAAAAACACAATCCACATCGTGCCTCTCCAACATCTACGTGTAACATATAGACAGAGCAAAGTTCTGTTGCCCCCAACTGCGAGTGAAATGAGTGGACTACAAAACCATAGAACACAATCACGATTGACTTTTTGCAGACCCGTCTTGGATTTACAGTGCGCGAGGTGAACCAGTTGATCGAGGTTAAAATGGAACTTGTTCTTACAGAAGTCTCGCACATACAGCTACATCATACGAGACAAATAGTGCTACTTACTTTCAACTCCTTAACCGAGGCTAGGGCTTCTAGTACCGACCCTTTTTGGAGAGTACAAGTTCTATAGTACTGAAGCCCTCAGTATCGGTAGTACCGGTAAAATACCGGCACTGGAATATGTTCGTCAAGAAAAGAATTAGATTACATCAGACGAAAGAAAATGTTAAAAATGATACTTCTATTGGTAAGCTTTGCCTCAATATCGCTCAGGGCAAAAGCAAAAAATTATTTTGTTCTAGTTATCAATAAATCAGGCAAGCAGTTTGTAGGGGACATGTGGCTATTAGGACCGTGGAGGTAATTCGGACCACAACGATTTCTCGGAAACTCGTAAGACTGTCTGACTGTCGTACATATTCGTTGAACCGCTATTCTAAAACATTAGTTTTGGCAGCTGAATCTAATTATTTGGTTTCTTTAGAAAGGAGATACCACATGTTTCACTTTTTTGCCATCCTCAAAACAAAAATCATTAGAATGGTAAAACCGTGTTATTGCAACAAATAAAGGTGAAAAAATCAGATAAATGTTTTAGAAAACTTGACGCTCCTATTTTAAGGAATGATTTTTGTTTGGGTGAAAACAAAGATATTTTCAAGACGTGCAACACGTTTGTGCGAAATGAGCGTACGTGGCTATTCGTACCTCCTATTCCATCAACCACCGTTCAGCGGCTTGTGGCTACGCAGACGATTACACACGCCACAGCGAAGAAAATACATGATGCGCCAATCGACAGATGTGACTAGTCAGATTAAGTTTTGTATCGCAATTTATTTTTTTTTGCTTCTCAAGGAGTTTCTCCAATAAATATTTCATAGGTTAACATAATTCCATCGCAAAAAAAATAAAAAATGACAGTCTGAATTGCCCTGTAGGAGGGTCCGAATTACCCCTACATTGTAAAATGATGGAAAAGCGTATAGTTTTGCCAATCGATGCTTAGCGCTGCTTTGGAGTGGTACAAATGAACTTTTATTGCACCAAAATGTAGCTGATGATTCAAATTAACAATCTGGACGTTTGGCCTATATTTTTTTCGCATCTATCCACCTACTCCTCTGGGTGCACAGTGAAATGAAAAAAACTACAGAAGTTAAATGTGCCTCTACTTCGAGAATTACAATTGCGACTGACTCTGAACAAACTCGAATTAGACAAAATATGCGGTTGGTGGTACAGTTCCAAAAATATAAGTGTGTCAAGAGTTTAGCCGAGGTTAGAAGCATCATTATGAAGAAAATCATGCCTCACAACTTAATTTAAACCAAGATTCCCGTGTATATGGATGATGATATAATCGAGGTACGTCGATTTGCACCACACGCTAACTTGGTATTCATAATGGAATCATGTCGAAAAAAAGAGAAGTGGAATCCATTGTTTGAAAAAAAATCCCATGTGGTTCCAACAGGTTATGTTGTGATAATTCAAATAACGAAACATTTTCCTTCTTACCTGACTTTAGATGCAAATCAATCAACGCTGATCACAAACTCAGATCAGATCCCTATTTGCCTTACCCGGATCGATGTTAGGTATTTTGTCAGCATTTGTTCTATTATATATCGATATATTATTATATTATAGATTAATATTTAACAGCAAAATTAGTACAGACGTGACTTAGGTACAAACATTAAATAATAACAACCAACTCGAATTAGCGATTCTAAAAATAAATCAATTGCTATTTTTATTCACGCAAGTTCCAAATACACAAATTAATGAATTAAATTAATGAAAGATCATTGTTAATAGTTAAATTGTCTAGTTACGTACAAAGGGTAATATTCAGTAATCATCTAATGCCACCTTACTGACCGATGTTTTGAAACAGAATCCTATACGTGCTGAAAATGTTAATTATAAAAGTTATTATAATCGTCTTTAACAGCTTTGCATTTCCGATAATACCAGTACTTACATTTATTCAGTACCGGTATTTCGATACCAGAAATGGTACCGATACTACCGGTACCACCACTCTAGCCGAAGCAGAAAGCTTCGTAGCTAAGATCAACATGCAAGATCCTTATGTATATGAACCTTGATCTAACGGAAATTCACCTACACGATTTGGCACCTCATACTAGCACGGATCATATTAAAAGATTCGTCTCGAAGTATAGAGAAGTGGAATCCTATGCACATACCCTGGGCAGACGCCCGCGTTCCCAGTCCTGTAACCAGACGGCACACTACGGAAAGTTATGCGCCAAAGCAACAATTCATCTACTACAACCAACACCTTCAAAAAGGCTTCGACATTTGCTGATAAACCACAGACCGCCGGCCAAAAATCAAATGCCGTGCAAATAATAGTCTTCGGTATCCCCAAGCCAATAGTTAACATACCATAAACAAGAACAAAGACTACTATACCAGAGTCACTCGAAAACACGTAACAACGAAAATCAAAGCTCTAGCGACAACGACATGAACACAATCACAAGTGAGGGACAAGGCAGATGGAATGATCAGCAAGCGATAGAGGGTAATCCTGATCAAGAAAGAAAATTAACACAGGAAGCGGAATACACTTAATATCACATTCAGAGTCCAATGCAAACAGCCTTAAGCAATGTTTTAGTGGGTGACATTTCTCTTCTCGTCTACGTTTGTAGTGAGTGATCTTGACAGGGAGCCCTTTCTAGAATCCTACTCTACACCTCCAGTTAAACTAGCCTAAAAAATTATATTAATTATCTCAATACTAACAAAAAATTCTTTATTTTACCGGAATAAGTTTTGCTACGTTTTCTAATTAATCTTTTTTTTCTCTTCATTACAGGTATGTACCAAACAGTTGGAAATCAGGTCTAACTCTATTTTCTCCGCGGACAATTGGCTAGAATCCCTACATCATACGAGACAAATAGTGCTACTTACTTTCAACTCCTTAACCGAGGCTAGGGCTTCTAGTACCGACCCTTTTTGGAGAGTACAAGTTCTATAGTACTGAAGCCCTCAGTATCGGTAGTACCGGTAAAATACCGGCACTGGAATATGTTCGTCAAGAAAAGAATTAGATTACATCAGACGAAAGAAAATGTTAAAAATGATACTTCTATTGGTAAGCTTTGCCTCAATCTCGCTCAGGGCAAAAGCAAAAAATTATTTTGTTCTAGTTATCAATAAATCAGGCAAGCAGTTTGTAGGGGACATGTGGTTATTAGGACCGTGGAGGTAATTCGGACCACAACGATTTCTCGGAAACTCGTAAGACTGTCTGACTGTCGTACATATTCGTTGAACCGCTATTCTAAAACATTAGTTTTGGCAGCTGAATCTAATTATTTGGTTTCTTTAGAAAGGAGATACCACGTGTTTCACTTTTTTGCCATCCTCAAAACAAAAATCATTAGAATGGTAAAACCGTGTTATTGCAACAAATAAAGGTGAAAAAATCAGATAAATGTTTCAGAAAACTTGACGCTCCTATTTTAAGGAATGATTTTTGTTTGGGTGAAAACAAAGATATTTTCAAGACGTGCAACACGTGTGTGCGAAATGAGCGTACGTGGCTATTCGTACCTCCTATTCCATCAACCACCGTTCAGCGGCTTGTGGCTACGCAGACGATTACAGGGAGCCCTTTCTAGAATCCTACTCTACACCTCCAGTTAAACTAGCCTAAAAAATTATATTAATTATCTCAATACTAACAAAAAATTCTTTATTTTACCGGAATAAGTTTTGCTACGTTTTCTAATTAATCTTTTTTTTTCTCTTCATTACAGGTATGTACCAAACAGCTGGAAATCAGGTCTAACTCTATTTTCTCCGCGGACAATTGGCTACCCAACTGAAGGGACTATGTAGATACATTGCTGAAGATATTTTGCCATGGTCTTTGCAAATGGACAACTTTGGCCCCTGTAACAGAGACCCATACTGCAGAAATTGGCAATATTTTCGCTAATGCCATACATAAATAAAAAGAATTGGAAAGGGATTTAGACATCCGTTTTGAGAGAGACCCATGTAGTTAAATCGTAACAGAATGATCAAATCGCAAGTCGAAAAATACCAATTTAGGGCACAAATGGCAATTTTTTAAAATCATATTTATTTTATGTCGGTCTTCACTCGCACTCAGTGCCTATCATCGGCGTCAATAAGATGAGTCCACTATCTGGAACCAAGATATCGACCCATAAACACATGGACAGAGACTAACGTGACCTAAAATTTTGCACCATAGCAGACCTTAACGACTTCGGTTGGAATGACACCCAAATCCACCAGGTTGAGAAGTAGTTACGCTTACCACTCGACTATCGGCGCCGTTTGCAAATGTTTGGAGCCGGTGAAAGGCCTTGCTAATGCAACTTCTCCGTAGAAGGCTGATGTCATTTATTTATTTATTTATATTTGAATTCCGCATGTAGCAAAGCCTTTGCGGAAGCCAAATCTGATAATAAACCAACTACTCCTAAATTTCAAGATGGTGCAGAATCAGTTTTTCGAACTACTTTTGGATACACGATTGCATTTCAATCGAACGATGTGAGTTCTGATCGGAGGCTGATTTTTCTGGTAGCGGGGTGGATATCAATACGATTATAACAGAATGCATTGTTCGTGACAAATTGTGTTAAAAATCAGCTCTCGTTAGTAGTTAAAATAACAGAATATTATAACAGATATCAGCTGAAGATGTGGTTTTAATAGTATTTGTTGGATCAGTTACCTTCAATCATAAGGGAAAATATGACCCTCAAGAAATTAGTTGTCTAAATTCAGCAAGCGTCTTTCCGCGGATTGCTAAATCGAATTTGATTGCGACGGACCCAGGGCGTTATTATTACGTGATAAGAGAGGTAATGTGAGCGTTGCAGTCGAAGATGGTGATTCGTTCGCGATATCGTAATGGAACGCGACACTATTGGTTTTCTGTGACAGGGCAGAGTCCGTACGAATCTAAATCTGGCTAAATGGAATATCCAGCGGTTAGAGTATTCCACCGTGTCCCAAAGAGTACTTTTCGATGTTTCTCCTATTAATCCGTCAACGAACCGGTGCTAGTAACTGCGTTTTTTGTCGAACGTCATTGTCATTTTCAACAGCTAGTACATTCTGAAGCTATCGTATGTCCCATCCTTCTGGAAGACTTTACGACCATAGAATTTTTCCACGCTTATTTCTGAGTACTCTTTGTTCAACCACGGTTGGGAGACAGTTCGTAACTTTTCGCCTCGGACGATCGTTTAGTCAAAGCTTCATGCTTCGATTCTTTTTGGATATCGCGTTTACTTAACTATTTCAATTAATATCGCATTTTAGTTATACGGTTACCTTCCAATGTAGCGCTGATAAACCAAAAATGCATTTCAATCGACTCATGTTTAAAGCATTCATATTGAAGCTATTGCAAAGCTTTTTTATTTGATTATAAATTTCTAACCCTATATGTGCGGTTGGGAATCGAACCCGGGTGAGCTACGAACAAGGCAATTGATTTACCAACTTCGCTATGCCTACAGGGGGTTCTGAAAAGTTCTGAAATTATGGTACCGTCCAGCTATTTTGTGCCAAAAATGGGAGACTCCCCGATAACGGTATGCAGGTTGTTACACTGTCGGTTCTTTGTTGGAGGGCCGAGCCGGTGCTGGTGTCTATTGTCGTGGTATGAGATTTGACCAATCCCATTCGCTTGATAGACACTGTGCCGTATTCCAAACTGAAATCATCGTGATTCTGTGTAGCGTATCGTCGGCGCTTCAACACGGAATTTGCGATACAAGAATTGATTTTTGTTGTGACAGACAGGGTGTCCTAGAAGCACTTAGTTCGGCAGATTTGAGATCGAAATTAATAGTTGCATGTCGAACTTAAGTCGAAGTTCGATATAAGCCCCCTATAAATTGGATAAAGCACAAGATTTGCTTTGGGCTGCTTCCGAACATACCAACTTTTGGCGTAGTTTGCAAACTAGCATTCTAAGAAAAACTTTTCTGCGTGTCAAAGATTTTGTTTTTTCCAAGCACAACCGAAGTATTCTAGTCAGGGCACTGACTGGACATTGCAAACTCAAATTTCACATGGCCACTATTCAGCCTGCTGAGTATTATTCGTGAAATCTTTGTGAATCCGATTTCGAAACTTCATATCATGGGATATGTAACTTGTCCTGCAATAATGCAAATGGGTATCTGAATTTTTGGTTCTTCATACATAGCTATTGTTCCTAACCCAGTGTGGTGAAGAGCTATTGGCTTTATCAGTAGGATTCATTATTACTTTGGGAGTGAAGATTCCAGGCTGTTTATTGTTTTGTGTTGTGATTGTATTGTGTTATCGTTTCCCAGTTCCCAATTTTTTTCTTTCCCTTTTCTTTCCCTTTCCATTAGGTAAGTGATGAGACGACATGCGAAGGCGCACATATTCGAATAACATGGGGAACATACCAATCGAGCCAATGTGTACTGATTTTTGATTCCTGAACTCACAAGTTATGCGATGTTTGGAAAATAGCTCTATTTCCTGATGAGAGGCATAGTGGAATCGAACCTGGTTTTCAGCTAGTAATTCAACGCGCTATGCTATACATCTCCCTCGGGAGAAAATTGGATTGACACCATTTTGTGCATTCTTGGAAAACTAACGTTAGATTTGTGACCCTCGTGCACAACGTTTTCCCTATTGTTTTCATCTGGTAACAGTACTGTCACTTAGGAATCTGTACTTAGTGGGTAAATTGCATGATTTGTGGAATTTTAATTATGTTTGTTATAGATTATACAATGAGGTAGGAAGGAATAGATCTTTCGATCCGCATTCTCTCCACTAGGACGGCATTGGGCAGTACGCAAATCTAATTCTAAATTTGTTCTAAGATGCCAACATCACAATATATTAGTTGTAGTAATAAGCTATGAAACGATTTGCCTACTTGTAACTTGTTGTTACAAAAGATGAGGAAGTTTTATGCCTCCTGGGAATAGAATTTGAACAAAACTTATCAGCTCCAGGGAGGATTTTACCTGCTCAAAAAATCATTTATTAGTGATCCTTCAAGAGTAATTAATTCTAAAATGGAGCACAACACAATGCTCTCTGTTGTATTTTTTAACTAATCGATTATTTCATGATATGAATCGATTACAATAAGCTACTATGTGAAAATATTCTACTTGCTATGAATCGATCAAATGAAAAAATTGTATTATTGGGTTAATCCGTCTAGCAACCCGTATTGAGGACTCTTGTGAGGAAGCTCGCCAAAGGAAATATTTAGTTCTTCCACGAAATATTAAATTTCGATTTCCAATTAAATTTTACAAACTCACAAACAGCACATACACTTCGCATCCTACAGTGTTGAACTCAATCCAAACCCACCCTACCAACCAATCCTTCCCTCTCACATTGTTCACCATTGTGTGTACACGACTCGAGCCTATCGCAATTCTATTTTCGTGTGTGAAAAGTTTCAACTCGCGCAACGCACGATGAATTTTACACACAGTATAGAAACGGATACAATTGTACACGGTTTAACTGGGTGCGGGTTGCAGAAATGCCATAGCGTTTACCTCTTATTTTACCGTGTCATGATGTTGCTCGTTTGGAATGCAAGCATCGACTAACTCAAACAGACACACGACACCTCTGTTTAAAATCTCATTGTACACTCAGGTTTTAAACGCGGGGATACAGATCCTATTTTCTTTCACGGTTTCATGCCTAAACGATCGACAACGACAAACCTGCTCTCGTTCACAACATATGTAATGGATGGATTCGCTTACGGATTGCAAACCGATGCTATTTACATGGATCTATCTGCGGCCTTCGACAAAATCAACCATGATATCGCAATAGCGAAGCTGGACAAGCTCGGCATTCATGGACAACTTCTTCGCTGGTTTCGTTCCTACCTCGATGGAAGGCAACTCCGAATCAGCATTAAGGATTGTCTATCTGCACCATTCTTCGCTACATCCGGTATACCACAAGGTAGCCATCTCGGTCCAGTAATATTCCTCCTCTACTTTAATGACGTCAATTTCACATTACAAGGACTCCGCCTTTCTTTCGCCGACGACATGAACATTTTTCAACAAATACAGGATAAAACCGATGCCGAGCTTCTTCAAAGGGAACTGGACAGCTTTAGTACGTGGTGTGATCTAAACAGAATGGTTTTGAACCCGAACAAATGCTCAATCGTTACGTTCACGCGGAAACGCCATCCGACTCACTTTAACTACCATTTCTTCGGCTCGAGCATTCCAAGACACTCTCACATCAAAGATCTCGGAGTCATCATGGAATCGGCACTAACATTCAAACCACATACTTCATACATCGTGGATAAGGCATCACGACAGCTTGGGTTCATCTTCCGAATAGCGAAAAACTTCAGGGACGTATATTGTCTTAAATCGCTTTACTGCGCGTTGATCCGCTCAACTTTAGAATATTGTTCTGCTGTTTGGAATCCATACTACCAGAACGGGATTGACAGAATCCAGGCTGTCCAACGCAGGTACATACGCTTCGCCCTTCGGCATCTCCCATGGCGAAACATATTTCAGCTGCCGAGCTATGAAAACCGTTGCCAGCTAATGCACCTCGATACACTCAGCATTCGGAGGGACTGCTCTCGAGCCCTGTTCGTCTCGGACTTACTCCCAAAGTGGATTACACTACAATCCTCGGACGTCTGGATCTTCAAGCCCGCGTTCGAGCTCTACTTAATAACTCTCTTCTGCGAGTTCCGTTCAGGAGAACTATGGTTGCCAGAGCACTGTTACCGGACTCCAGCGAATTTTTAACAGTGTGGCCACGGCCTTTGACTTCAACCGGATGCGGAATGCGATAAAAGCGAAAATGTTGTCAATTTTAAAATGTAACTAGTTTAAGCAACCACCATTGGGGCCACGGGGCCTGTTGGTGAATGTAATAAACATAAACATATGCAAGAATCATTTGCCGTTTTGAAAATATTACCTATTTCAAAACGTTAATCGAATAGTATTTCTGTCGTCTATCCTGGGCGCACTGCTTTCCACTTCTTGCGTTAATTTTCTTTCTGGGTAGTGAGCAATGGTCAGGTTTACATTCTGTCGCTTGCTGATGATTCCGTCTGCCTTCTGCCTCGCTTAGATTTGTGTCCACGTCGTCGTCGTTAGAGCTTTGATTTTCGCTGTTACATGTTTGGTGCTTTTTGTGTTTTCGTGTGACTCTGGTATAGCTGTCTTCTTTTTTGTTTATTTCATCCTTTGGTACGTTAACGATTGGTTTTGGGGATAACGTGTTTGTCCGGAAATTATTATTTGGCCGGGTGTCTGTGGTGTATCAGTATATGTCGAAAGCTGGCAGTTGATTGAGTTGATCTGCTCTCGAAAGTTACGTACGATGGCATAGATTGGTTCAGCCATATTCGCACCACCTGAACACCTTTGAGAATGCCAGAGAAAAAGAAGTTTCTCCACGTGTCCTTAGAGACGGATTCCACTTCTCGGTACTTCGACAAGAATCGTTTAATAGAGTCCCTGCTAGTAGGAGGCGCCTAGGGGTTTGCTCAGGAACACAAATTGCGTCTCCGTTTTTTTGGAGCTAGCGTCTATCCGGCGCTAGCTTAGTCCTGCCACTAAGTTAATGTCGGATTATAATGAGAGAAAGTCGAAACGCTAATTCTATAACTAATTTAGTGCTAGGTTTTGTAGTCCTCGCGCGCAAAGATGGTTTTAAACAATTTTCTTCTTTTATGTTTTTAACGACATTCAATTAGGAAGGAATGAATTATATTTTTCAATATTAAGAGCCATAGTACTCAAGGGAGAGCAAGGAATTGAAGGAAGAATATTTAGATTCTCTTCTTAATGTCTACTCTAGTCTAGTCTACTCTACACATCCAATACATGCAGGGATCGTAGAAAATTGCAGCCGTTCGCCTACAATTTTTCTTGTCAATATTGATGTTTGTGGTACATATGATATGTGATACAATCATTAACCCTTTCATGCCCAACTTTTTTCTAGTGCAAGTAGGATTTCAAAACTATTTTTCCTTGAAAACGGTAGGCTCAAGAAATACGAAAAGCCTTTTTTATAAAGATAGGTGCTTTCCTCGCAGTGCTAGAGGCTGCTCAATTTTTACCTTCCAATGCTCAGTCAGTGCGCTCCTTCTATAATATTTACAACAGTCCAATTGCGGGGAAAACGTAGCCAAAAATAGTCTAAATTGATAAGTTTTAACAGTTTTCAATAATATTGCAACATAACGAAGATATATGGAAAATTCATTTTCCGTCGTCAACGTAAACTGTCTCTGGCAGCACTGCTTCATCGGAATCCAATCAGACATATTGCAATAACTTCAGTTCTAGAGCTGATCCTTGTAACTGTTAATAATCAAATGAAAGGCAAGAGTCACGTTTATTAGCGATACTTATTTTTGTGAGAAAATTTTGCCTCAATTAAAAGTCATAGCTATTTAAAAACGTTGTTGTTCACAAACAACATGGGCATGAATGGGTTAATGCGGCCAGGCCAACTGTGCAGCGTACAAAGTGAAGATGATTCAAAATTATACGGTAATTATATTATTCATTTAATGAATAATTTAATCAACGAACTATTTCAAACCTTGAATAAGGAAGAAACGTGGACAACCGTACCGACTGTTTCAATTTGATGGGGATTTGATAAATCGTTGGGAGTGACTTGGCTAAGAGGGTTAAGGGGTTATATACAAAGTTGGAACTCAAAAAATCGAAAAAAAATGAATATTCTGAAAGTACATACTTTTGAAAATATCTGTGCGAAATTTCATCCAAATCGGAGCACTAGATTTCAAACTACAGCCGTTCGCAGCGCGCTGGTTCTTCCGCGTATGAAGTTAACACAAAACTTTAAACGCAATTATCTCGGAACTAAGTTGTTTGAGAAGTACCGTTGCGGTGAACGTGATATCGCAAAAACTAATAATCCGATTTTCATAAAAAAAAATTTAATTGCTTGTATTTACATTCTCGTGTACTTGAACGGTTCCTTTTTCATCCAAAATTGTTTGCCATGAATTTTTGTTTAAAATTTTGAACACCACAAAACTCAATTTTTTGGTTAACATGTTTTTTTTGCAGGAAATTTTTTTTTATTGGGAAACTGATCCGTTCAAGTACACCACAGTACATTTTTCTTCAAGAATCTTTTTACTTTTTTGATTTCAGTTGAGCGGTTCGGCTTGGAGAGCGTTCACCGCAAACTTCTGCTAAAAAACTTGCTACGGGGGATAACTCCGCCAGCATTTAATTTTTTTTTTTTAATTCAACTTGTTTTTTCGAACTTAGATAGCACTACCAACGAACTGTCTTCTGCTTTTTCAAAAAAAAAAAAATTGCAGAAAGCGCTTTAAAAAAATCACGAACTTAGCTCACTTTTTCGCCACAACTTTGTATATAACCCCTTATTGTCACTCCTTTGGTCCTAGGTTCCTGGGATGGGATGGGACAGAGGTAATTAGACCTGTACTGACTAATGAGCCTAGGTTATTGCGCCTTTAGTCGCTCTAAAGTTTAGATTCTCGTCTTAATGGAGAAAAAATAGTTTTTACAAAAATTGTTCTCTACTAAAGAGAATTATAGCAATATAGTGAACTAGTCAATCTCTATCCATCGAAAGGAAACGTTGTGTGCCCAAAGCAAAACTTCATCTGAATTCTCCCTGCGCCACCAAGTTGACCAGCACATTCGAGGATCCGGTCGATTGTTAACAATGGCTCTCAACTGGCCACTCGACTCAACAGTATTTTCGATTACATTAATAAGCTCTTCCTGTTAGCGCGCCGGTTGACCATTCCTCGAATATGCGGTACGACGCAATGCTGGCCCCCGCCTGCCGATGTATCATCTAGCAGTCGCCACTTTAATCCCCCCCCCCCGTACAACGGTTCATCGTTCCCGGCATCGTTACACTCAATCAGTAGTCACTCGATGCTGCTAGCGTACTGCTACCGATCGAACGTCTATTTTTAGTAGGGACTTCTAATATAGGCCACCGTCGAACACCCACCGACCGCGGGCGGCGGCGCCCTCCCGCTGTTGCAAACGTTGCACAACTGCTTTCATAATTCTTAGTGACGCAGTCGGCTCTGTGCTTTGTTTATCGACAGAACGAACTTTATCTAGGCCCGGTGTGTTTTCTATCGTGCAGAGAGGTAAGCTTGGTAAACAATAATGGTTATAGGACGGGGCTTATTTTTTTGTTTGGAAAAGTTTCGCCACGTCCGTACTGGTCCTCATTGGTATTCTTGCTATCAGCAATATTGTGTTATGTTTTTTCTGTCGAACAAAAGTATCAAGCCCTTACAACAACAATATTTGCCCATCGATTTGCGTACACTGTTGTGGTATCGTTATTTCTGCTCAATGGAGGCGGCGGCGGCGGCTCGAAGGCAACCGTCGTTCTTGCATGGCCGGACAGCGATGGCAAAGTTAAAATCCCCCGGAAGAATGGAATGGAAAATTGCATAAGCAAAACGTGGGGAGTTCTGCTAGCTACGGTCTTTATCGTTATTTGCCACAGCGCACTGATGGGCTTGCGGTTTATTGCTGTGTTTAGGGATGTTTGGTATTTTTTGTAAAGATCTAATAAATCATTCAAATTAAATCAACTCCTTAACCGTAGCGTGTGTATTGAGAAAAATAATCAGATCTTAAGGCTTCGTTCTAGTTTGGTTGTGCGTAGATTTTTTGCAGTCAAATATTTCTTCGGCGAATTCCAATTTAGAAGCCATCCCCAAAAACCCCTCCGAGTATTCTTTTCACTGCCAACCGCAAACACCCGCTACACGACCATACTGCACTCACTCTAACGGTGATCCTCATGTACATGACCAAACAATTCCAGTCTTCTCCAGTCACTGCCATGGTCGGTCGATAGACCTTCCACAAACCTTGGATGACCCTGCGACGTGTGCCTACCCCGATCTATAAACGCAGGCCGCACCGTGCACCTCTACTGACAGGCAGCCGGGCAGCAAACAGCCCCACAGTGCAGTGTGTCGATTTATGAAATATGATGATGATGATAGTACAATTATTGACTTTTTTCCCTACGTCCAACTTTCCCTGAACTAGCAACACCCGGCACAGTTCTGCGGGCCATCCTGCTCGAACGAGTAAACAAGCAGGACAGTCTTCGTGGTTTTCCATTTATGGACATGAAAACCACCTTGGTCTCCCCCCCCCCACACACACTCACACACTGTTCCATCTCTCACTCCCATGAAGTTCCCTTCCGCAGTTCCTCTGCATTTAATTTCACGAACCTTCCGATAGCGCGCAGACATGCGGGACGATGAAGCAATATTGGGGCAGTTCATGGTACCGACGAGCGGCCTCATTCGGCGGTTGGTCAATGCTGCTTGTTTTCGACAACACGATTCCGGAAGCAAAACTTTTGCTTGGTGAACCACAACCGGCCGTCGTCGTCGAAGTCGTAGCGTCAAGGTTGACCCAAGTTCAAATGCATCGACCGTTGGAAACTAGTTTGTTTGCAATAATGCAACGATAGTGTGGAACGAACGCGCGCCAACCAGTCAGTCAGTACGTGATGGTTCATTAGGAACCATTTACACAACACAGCCGCCAGTCAGCGGTATCGCTGCAACGGACTCGTCGAGTGAATCTTCCTATCGACAAGCCTTGGATAAGATTGTATATGCGAACACTTCGCTTCGCCAGACCGCAAATGAACAAACTAACAGCAAATTGAGTAGTCACGATCCGCTGTCAATATCGTCGTCACCAGGTTGTGCACGGGTAGGGTGTCTCTGATCTTGGTGTAAGAATTTAACAATTGTTTTATTTCTGTAATCTCAAAAAAAGATGAATGGGTAATATCCGAGACAAAATCAGTGTGAAGTAGAATAAATTTTGAACTGCTATCCCGTGCAAACGAAATGCTCAAAATACCCCCATACTCATGGTGTTTGACATGGAGTCAATCCACGAACACACCACCACCATGATCCGGTAGATCTCATATAAAAATTGTGTATTTATGCAACATATTTTTCCCAAAGGAAAAAAATGGATGACCCAATTTGCGCATGAGCGCGCAAAGCCTAACTTAGAAAAGTTGGATTTGAATGTACGAACCTAGGATTAGTTTGGATATATATCCAAACTAACACAAAATTGGCGCCAGTTAGACATTAAATCCAAACAGTTTATACAACAACTAGCGCCAATTTGGTGTTAGTTTGGATATATAGTCTAACTGATACCAAGTTGGTGTCAGTTACTGATGAGTGGAGCACGAAACATTCAAATCCAACTTTTCTGTGTATTTATGATTTATTAAAACCAGTTTATGGTGTTTTAATGGTTCGAAATTTGTGGGGTGTTTAAACCCATGTAAATTTGATCGAGATTTCTAATGCAACAATTTTGCGTACTTCTGAGGGATTCTCATTAAAATTTTATTAAAATAAGCTTTTTAAATATTTATCTTCTACAGTCGATTTTATTGTAAACTAATGCAATAAAACATAATTAACATGTCGATTTCTGGTTTTGAAAACTGTCGATTTCTGGTTCCTTGCCCAATTAATATTAGCTCTGAAGTACGATGGGTAATGAACTAAAAATTAGGCACCAGGCGATAATAAAAACCCGGGCCTTGGTATCTAGCGGGGAAATTAAATAGATCAAATATGTTGGGTGGCAGCTGCGGTTGCGTGTTATCTCACTTTGCAGGCAGGGTACAATCAGTGTGATGATCATATGTTCTTGCTGGGTCGTCATCATATCCATAGGGATAGCATAAGGGTTAGTGTATTGGGCCAGAGTCTCAAAGGTTGCGGGTTCGAATCCTGCTTTTAGGGGAATTTTTCCACATAAATGCTTTCACTTCTCTCGACATTTCGATCAGTTTTCCTCGTTGGATACTACCGAGAAAGTCTTATATAAGGTATTGGCACTTACGGCAAAAACCAAATAACTAACGTCTTGTAACCCGTCAGGGCAACAATTAAGCTATGGGTGGGTGGGTATCTATTTTAATGTATACACTCCGTAGAGTGTATTTGGTTTCGTAACGTAATGCTCACCACTGTTCTTTCAAAATTTTCGTAAATTTGGCTGTTCGGCCATCTTTGGGAGCTGTCCATAAATGTCAGCTTCTTTCTCCGAACAGCCTAGATAAGCCGTGTAGTGTCGGTAGTGGTTGTTTCAACCGGCTAAGAATTACACTACGGACTACCTGTTCCGGTGGTAACACCAAACAGGGAATCCCAATTCCATAGTGTCATGCGACCCGTGCTATGGGTAAAATTGTTGAGGGGGTTTAAAATATTCTCAATGGCGAACGGAGCCTGGGAAGAGCCGGGCGAACTCCCCAGTAACTGGCTGTGGTCCACCAGGAGGTTGATAACTCTATTATCTTTCTCCGGACAAAACCAGCCTAGAGGCACCCACCGGATGCGGGTTTGAAGTATGTCAGTTATGGAAATAACAGTCAAATTCATTCGCAAAGGTGGCCGCGTCACTTATGAGGAGGCAAAGAGCTTTAGACCGATCAGTCTGACCTCCTTCCTTCTCAAATCAGTGGAACGTTTAATCGACCACTACATTCGGGATGGTAGCTTGGGCGAGCACCCGATGCATGCAATGCAACATGCATATCAGCGGGGGAAGTCTATTACCACCCTGTTACACAATGTTGTCTACAACGTTGATAAAGCTTTTTCACAAAAGCAATCAAGTTTAGGAGTTTTTCTCGATATTGAAGGTGCTTTTGACAACGTGTCTTTCGAATCCATTTTGGAAACAGCACGAGATCATGGAGTACCTTCATATATCACGAACGGGATACACGCAACGCTTAGCAACCGACATCTGTGCTCATCGTTAAGACAAGTAGAGATGAAGAAACTGAGTGTCTGCGGATGTCCTCAAGGTGGTGTAACTAGCCACACAAGACTGTGGCCCCAAATGGTTACTTGGGATGAATATACACTCGCTCCCAGTGACCTTACACTCACATGTAGTTTTCCTTTTAAAACTTTCAATGTGAGAATTCCTCTTCGTGAGGAATGGCTGTCTGGCTGGATGGAGCGACAACTTGAATAATACGTAGTTTGTTATACGGACGGTTCTTTGTTGGAGAGCCGAGCCGGTGCTGGTGTCTATTGTCATGGGATGAGATTAAACCAATCTCATTCGCTTGGTAGATACTGTACCGTATTCCAAGCAGAAATCTTTGCGATTCTGTGTGGCGTACAATCCGCACTTCAACAGGGAATTTGCGGTAAAAGAATCTATTTTTGCTCTGACAGTCAGGCTGCCCTGAAAGCACTTAGTTCGGCAGATTCGAGATCGAAATTAGTAATCGCATGTCGAACTCAAATCGAAGAACTTAGCATTTCAAATGCTATCTACCTTCTATGGGTACCCGGTCATTCCGGTATTACTGGAAATGAATGGGCGGACGAATTGGCTAGAGCTGGCGCTGCGACTGATTTCGTTGGTCCAGAACCAGTTCTACCACCGTCAATAAGTTGGATAAAGCACAAGATTCGCTCTTGGGCTGCATTCGAACATGCCAAACATTGGCGTAGCTTGCAAACTTGCGTTCAAACAAAGGCTTTTCTGCCGGATGTGAGTCCGAAAATGTCAAGAAATTTGTTGCATTTTTCCAAGCACAACTGCAGTATTCTGGTCAGGGCACTGACTGGACATTGCAAACTCAATTATCACATGGCTACTATTCAGCGCGCTGAGTATTATTCATGTGATTTTTGTGAATCCGATTACGGAACATCATATCATTTGATATGCAATTGCCCTGTATTAATGCAATTGCGCATCCGGTTTTTTGGTTCTCCATACATAGATGAACCTATGTACAGAGAGCTGAAATTTAAGGATATGCTTTTGTTCCTAACCCAGTGTGGTAAAGAGCTATAGTTTTTTTAGCCGTATTTGAATGACAATATCTCTTCGGGGGCGTTGTCGTTCTGTTATCTCAATATCCCCTCGGGGGTGTTGATATATCCGCTCACTGTTTGGGTAGAGGTTCTAAATCCCTCCTGGGGTTGGAAGTTTTATTCCTGCTGTTGTAACACCTGCAGATCGTTCAGCATCACTCCGGGGGTGCAGAATGCTCTGTTTTAATTGTTCTGTGTCGTTGTTTTCCTTACCCCTAACCTTACCACTTCCCCAATCCTTCCCATCAGGAAAATGATGAAAAGACGATTCTTGGCAAGGCACAAATCTCCGATCAATATGGGGAACGTGCCATTTGAGCCAGACGCTACTGATTCCTGATTCCTGAAATAGATCAAATATGTTGGGTGGCAGCTGCGGTTGCGTGTTATCTCACTTTGCAGGGTACAATCAGTGTGATGATCATATGTTCTTGCTGGGTCGTCATCATATCCATAGGGATAGCATAAGGGTTAGTGCATTGGGCCAGAGTCTCAAAGGTTGCGGGTTCGAATCCTGCTTTTAGGGGAATTTTTCCACATAAATGCTTTCACTTCTCTCGACATTTCGATCAGTTTTCCTCGTTGGATACTACCGAGAAAGTCTTATATAAGGTATTGGCACTTACGGCAAAAACCAAATAACTAACGTCTTGTAACCCGTCAGGGCAACAATTAAGCTCTGGGTGGGTGGGTATCTATTTTAATGTATACACTCCGTAGAGTGTATTTGGTTTCGTAACGTAATGCTCACCACTGTTCTTTCAAAATTTTCGTAAATTTTCGTTTGTATTTTTGTTTGTGCACAATTTTGTAGGTTTTGATGGGTGTAGTGTTTATGGGTTGCTTGTGAATTCCTGTTAGACCTTTCCGCCAGCAGTAAATCGACGCATACATTGGAAGAGAACTCAGAGGAATAAACAAGGCAAAGATTTAGTTTTTTTGTTTGTTTACTTTTGTTTGTGTTACGAAGAACCGAGATTCTGATAAGTCGCCCCGTCAATAAGGGTCTGCCGGGCTGGTATATATAGGGGAAAGTGGGTACGCTTGATCCCACTTTTGTTTTTTCCTCATAACTTTTTAATTGAATAAAAATTTCAAATGAATAATTCGTCATATTGTAGTCGATTCGAATTTTAAGAGCTATGAATAATGTGTAAATCCGAATACTATGTCCTGTTAGTCATTTGAACAGTTTTGAAAATCATGCCAAAACGAGGTTTTTGTAAAAACGTGTGGTAACATAATCTAGGGCTAAAGAAACAATGCACAATATGACCTAAAAACACGAAAGTTCAGCTACCCACCTATCCTGACAAATTAATGAATAACACTACCTTTTTAGATGCACGACGCACTTTAACCAGACTAGAAAGTCAAGACAAGCATTTGCGGTAAATCAGTACTGTTTAATTGATTTTTTCAACCTTCAATAACTTATACCATCATTTGTTCACGGAAAAAATATTTTAGGTCAATTAATTGTGCCAGGCACGTTATGCCCTCTCGCAGGTTGATGGGATTGACGGTATTGTAAACATCATCAAGCCACAATATATTCAATAAATATTAGGACCTTCGCTCTTTTTAGTTTTTATTTGCACCAAGTTCTACTACTAGAGGTTAATTAGTTCTCATGTTAATAATCCACCAAACATTATAACTACTGAGGATTTGATTTATATAAGAAGCCCGCTTCAAGATGTTGATTACAATACGCCTCGATAGTGGTGTGTCGAGGAGGCCGGGAGGGCTGATATGAGCCTTTTATCTGTTCTATACCTTTCCTCTATTTACCAGCTCATAACCAACAATCAACCAGTAACAAATAGATAATTGAGAAAGGATGTGCTATGTGTGGTGATTGGCTATTCAAGTATTAGTAGTGTTCGAAGTACTAATGTATGTCTCATGTGATGATCATAACTTCAGCTGTATCTTGTACCTATCTAATCTATTACGTCTCTCATATATTGTCTTTTATTTCTTCTTTTCGAGTCCTATACTGCAATTCTACACCCGCCTTCAGCTGGGTCAACAAAGATGGTGATAGTGAATGTCTTAACACTCACACATTCTCAAACGCGGTCTCAAGCATGAACCTATAAAAAAGCCCTCGCGCACGCGGTTACGTATCGATCACGTCCGGAAGTCTATCCTTGATCCTAGAAGCCTAGGTCCATGCCTTCAGCTGGACCAATTAAGAAAATACGCCCATACCTATTAGACAACACGTCTCATGGCGACATGACCGGGAACCCTATCGATATAAACTATCCCACTCTCTGCCAGAATTCTAACAGCGCACTGAAAATTTAATATCAGACTCACGGTTCGCGCAACCATTCAAGAACACACGTTACAAAATCACGTCAGCGCACAAACGTTAGAGCCCCTCGCGATTTTCCCCGGTGATAAGGTGAAAATCTCAGCACTCATAAACTTACCAACACGATCTCAAGTGTCAACCTACAAACTCCCGCGCTCGCGCCATCATGAATCGGGATCGTCCGGAAGTATCTATCCTCGGTACAAACAATCTAGGTCCTTGTTAATTAATAAAAAAAATAATAAAATTGGAAAATAACTCCCATATCCACTAGGCAAAACGTTACATGGCGACATGACCGGAAACTCTACTGATATGGGGTAACTCTCTCCCTGTCAGAATGTGATCCGTACACCGAAAACTAAAGATCAGAATGACGGTCCGCGAATATATGAATCGCCGCAGGGTTTCAAAATCGAATTTATACACGCGAAGTCACATACATGGGAGCACACGCGACAAACACGTCAACATATGAACGCTTAAGCCCTTCGCGATCATCTACGCACACCTATGCCCGCGATCGCGTAAATTTAGGTCCATACATTCAGTTGGACCAATCAAAAAAAATAAAGCTCTTATCCACTAGACCAAGCGTTCTACGATGACATGATTGGGAACTCTAATGATATGGAAGAACCCAATTCCTTCTGGAATCTGAACCGTACACAAAAAATTAAGTATCAGATTCACGGTCCGCGCGCGATCATTCTAGAACACACGCGAATATACGAAAGGCACACGGTTATGAAATAGAATTTATGCACGCGAAGTTACACGTTAGCACACGCGACATACAAACGCACACGCGATCGAGCACATTAACGTACAAATGTTCGAGCCCTTCGCGATGATACACGCGATTCCGAGTCGCTACGCCCGCACATGCCTGAACCGTACAAAGAATATCACATTCTGAATCACGGCCCGCTACAATTGGCCTATTGCAGTGTTTTATTGAGCGACATTGTCTGTCTCGTCTGCAAATTGTAGTATGTGATTCTGACGGGGAGCCCTTCCGAGAACCTAGCTCTACAGCTCCAGTAGGACAACTCTCGAAAAAAAAAAAAATTAATTGTGCCAGGCACGTTATGAAAATGATGTTTTTCTATTTTTATACATTTCGAAAGTGTTTGAGAGAACTAATGATAGGGATCAAGAATACCCAGAGTTACAGGGATCAAAGATACCTGTTGTATTAGGCGAACAAAATTTATTTTTTTGTATGTGTAGTGAAACTTTTTATTCGAAAAACGTGTTTTTCTAGACATAAGCCTTTAGCAAGTAATAGTACTTGAAAATGTTCATAAAGAATCAGTTCGACGATCTCATACAACCGGGTAAAAAATTTGTGAAAAGATCTTCGAGATGGATTTAAACATATATTTTCTAAAATATTAAACAACTTTTGCAAACCAAATGCAATACATCTGATTTGATTTTAAACATCATAAACGACCAAATATTTCATTTCATTTTGTGATACCTTTATGCGTACAGATTAGGAGATATGGCTAGTGAATCGAATATCCCCAATGATCAAGTGTCCTCACTCTTCCCTAAGAATCCAAACAGTGGGGAAACCTACACTTGCACACTTGGTCCAAGACCGACGCGGGTTGTTTTTTAATTATCCAAGTCCTACATTTGCTACATTTAGACGAGTTTGACTGCATGTTACATGTGTTTTTTTTATTCTACTTCATTGGTCTGTACTTTTTCACAACTATTAGTTTGCTTTTCCATTACTGATGTATACCAAAATAGTATCGGTCAATTTATACACTTCTAATCAAGCTCTTTGCATCTTTTTTTCTTTATTCGGCATGTTATAATTCCTTTTATTGGTATATCTCTACTATACGTTATCTATACTCATATAGATACAAACGCTCGTAACCTTCGCGATAACGCAAACCTGGCCACAAACGCGACCATGCAATTGCAATAATCCACACATACTTACGCCCGTTATTTCGCCTACATGAAAAAACAGGTAGTTAAGTAAACGTAGCATCTTTAAACTTTCAAACGCGGTCTCAAAAATTAGCCCACCACTCGCACGATCATGAAACGGTCACGTCCGGAAGTCTTACCTCGGTCCTAGCAGTCTGGACTAATGTCTTCAGTTGAACCAATAAAAAAAGTGACGCTCATATTCACTAAACAACACGTTCCATGGTGACATGACCTGTAACTCTAGTGATATGGGAAACGAACTCTCTTCTACCATCTGTACCATACACTAAAAATTAAGCATCAGATTCACGGTTCGCGCGCGATCGTTCAATAATACACGCTACATCATTATAAAATCCAAATTATACACGCGAAGTCACATACACGTGACAAACACGTTAATATACAAATGCTTGAGCCCTTCGCGACCATCCACGGCACCCACACCCGCGATCTCGTAAACATGATAACATACTGATGATAAAGTGAATGCCTCATGTCCTATAAATTTTCAAACGCGGTCTCAAGCGTGAACCTTAAAACTCCCACACTCGCACGATCATGATTCGGTCACTTCCGGATCCTTGATATCAGCAGACTAGGTCCATGCCTTCAGTTGATCCAATTAAAAAATAAAGCTCTCATATCCACTGGGCACCACGTTACATGGCGACATGACCGGGGACTCTAGTGATATGGGGTAACTTACTCCCTGTCAGAATGTGAATTGTACACCGAAAACTAACTATCAGAATGAAAGTCCGCGTGACCATCCAAGAACGCACGCGTATATAGGAATGGCCACACAGTTACAAAATCCAGTTTTGTACACGCGAAGTCACATGCACGCGAGCACACGTAACAAACACGTTAACATATGAACGCTTAAGCCTTTCGCGATTAACACACACCTACGCCCGCGATTGCGCAAACGGGGTGTTATAATAAGGTAAACGTTTTAGCACTCACGAAGTTTCAAACACGGTCTCAAACGCGAACCTATTAACGCCTGTTTTCGTGCGATCATGAATCGGTCACGTCCGGAAACCATTACCCTCTATCCTAACAACTTAGTTCCGTGCATTCAGTAGGACCAATAAAAAAATAAAGCTCATATCCACTAGACAACACGTTCCATGGCGACATCACCGGGAATTCTAGTGATATGGAAGATCTCACTCTCTTTTAGCTTCTTAGCCGTACACCAACGATAAAGTATTAGATTCACGGTCCGTGCGCGATTATCTAAGAACACACGCGAATATGCGAACGGCACACGGTTATGAAATAGAATTTATACACGCGAAGTAACATACAAGTTAGCACACGCGACATACGAACGCACACGCGATCGAACACGTTAACGTACAAATGCTCGAGCTCTTCGCGATGATACACGCGATCGCGAGGCCCGCACATACCTGAACCGTACAATGAATATTACATTCACGGCCCGCTATCATTTGCCTAAAGCAGCGTTTTAGTGGGCGCCTTCCGAGAACCTAGCTCTACAGCTCCAGCAGGATAACCCGAAAAAAAAATTTAACATATATTAACTCAACAAAAAATAGTTTAAATATATAAATTATATAAATATATAAAAATGGCGGATTTATAAACAATCTCGCGCAATCGATCGCCGCAGTCAACTCAAACTCCATGCAAGGTTGAGCCCGTCAATATAAAAGTGAAATAGGTACTTCCTTATTCGGAAGGCTTTTTTGCGTGGTGATTGAAAGTGGAAATCAAAAATATATTTTTCATTTTTGAAGAATGTACTTGATTTTTCGGTCTTTTTTAGCAGAAATTGTATTATTAACATTGAAAAATGAGATTTTGTAAATACATTTTTTTAGTTCTGTCTGTGCAGATAATAATTATACTATCCAAAAACAGTGTTTTACTTGTATACAGAGCATTTATAGTTTTTTTGTAACCGTGCACGGAATGTTGAAAACCATGCTTTGTATTAAATAGGTTCTAAAGTTTTTAGAAGGAAAAATCAACTTAAAGATATCAGGATTGAGATGTTAATCAGCTACACCCTGAGACTTTGAAAGCATATTCTCAGATAATAATTCTAACGAGTGAAGTGAAGAAAATCGGTTTTTTAAGCTGGCTGATGAAGAGACCTCCAATAAGTACTCTTACGCCCGCAAGGTGTTTTATTTTCCGTTGAATCGCCCATTCCTAGAAAATGAAATTTTGTCGCATGTAATTTTAAATTTTCGTTGATTTGATGGCATTGCAGATAACACGTATCCGCCTAGTGATGCTAATCGAGCTGACATTTCTTTGGACTGAGCCAACTAATTTTTTTGTTTGTTTAGTGTTAATTTGACCGACTAGGGAACTAATCCACAGGGCATCAATGTGCGTGAGGAATACGTACGATGTTGTATGAGTGGAATGATTACAGTTGAATCATGTTTGAGGGTTGAGAATTGACAGCAACTCTCTCAAAGGATATATTTATCCTTCGGAGTTTCCAGTAAACTGGAACGACATTTTGAAAGGTCCAGTCCTTCATCTCGAAAGATACTCATACTGAGGGAATCAGTAAATTACTCTCGGTGGCCCGTTATCCAGATTTTAAACAAGAAAAACCTAACTAACACCACATAGAAACATATTCATTTCGTGGTTGCATTACCTGCAGAAATTGATAGATGCATATGATGAATAAGATTGTACAAGAGTGCTGTTACTTCTTAGGTAGCCAATCGGATTAAATCTTATTGGTGAGAGAGGGTACACATCTGGAATAATCAACTTAGTCCCATCAGTAGCTGACATACCGACTTGGTCGCTAGACACTAAATCCAAAAATGTCACACTGTTTCTGTGCATGGTCGAAAAAATGGTCGAGACTTATGTACCGAAGGAACAGTAGCTCCGATTTGTCAATGAGACCTTACAGAAATTTATACTTTTTTGACTAACAACCCAGTATGACATAATGCTGTTACTCCTTAGGAAAATAAACCAAGTTTGTGCATGAGTGCACAATTCCAAACTACGATAAGTTGGACTTTTCCTCTCATCAGTAGCTGACAGACCCATAAACTGAAATAGTTTAACTAACGGGTGTTCAATAAAGATGAGAATTTTTTCAGTCATGTAGTTGCGAAACAAAAAAAAATCAGCGTATTCAGCATTTTTTATTAAAACATAATGTTTATTCTAAAAAAATATTAATGAATATTGGAGAAGGCGCCCTGGTCAGCCGTACGACGCAACTTAGTCGCGATGCTCTCACGAGAGCACTGGATGGCACTGACTTTCATCTGCCAGATACAATTCCGGATCCTGGTGGTCAACTACTTCGTAGCGTTGGCCCGCCAATTATTTTTGTATAGCCGAAAAAAGCCTCAATGGGACGGCACTGGGGCATGTTGGTCGTGTTCCTTTCTTTCTTTTTCTGCTCAAGATACTCCAGTGTATTCTTGGTGTAATGGGAAGGCGCCTTGTCCGGCCGTACTTCCCATCCGCATGATACTCCTTTAAGAACAGTAGAAGCATTCCTCAAGACACTCCTCCTGGTACACTTGTTGATTGATGACCAGACCGCTCGGCTTGAACCACGGCTTTGAAGTCGCTCTGTCCAATTTGTACAGAATAACGTATTTTTTCAAATTTATGCTTAAACTTATATTTTACTTCGGGGAGTGTGGCCGACTTGTCGCATGAATAGTAGCTGTCATTTCCTGGAATGTGGGTCTTCGAGAGCGGAAAATAACTTTCGTTGTCCAGCATGAACGACGTCCCGTTCTTCGTTATCCACCGGCACAATGATTTCATGATCGGTATCTGCTCGTCCGTGTACTCGGGGGACCGAGTCTTCTTCTGACAGATGATGTCCTTCATCTTGAGGGTTCGGTGAATCAAGGTATGGGAGCAGTGATATTTTCGGCCGGCGTCACGCAAACTCATTCCGTCCTTGTTCTTGAACAGTTTTTTCAAACCTTCCTTCTTTTTTTCTTCATTATCTTTGCCGGACGGCCGCTACCAGCCTTCTTCTCCACGCTCACGGTAGCCAGGATCCGGTAAACTGTACACACGGCCACGTTTTCGTCTCAAAAGTGGTTTTTTCCACGATGACCATGCGTTTCGTAAAACCATACAACACGCTCGCAAAGTACTTGCTGTTTCGACGCCATCTGTGATTCATTTTTTATTGAACACCCTTTATGCCCACAAGTTGTATGGCAATTTAGTATCTGGTTGGTGGCCAAATTGTTCTAACTGCTATTGATGAGAAGTTGTAAAACAGGTTTAACGGCGGTGCACACTAATTTGAACAGATTTCCAGTTTCATTCGAATAGATTTTAATAATGTAGACTACCGTATATTCACGAAGAACATTTAATACAAGATGAAATAAATTAATTAATTAATAATTAATAAACAAATAAATAAATATATAAATGAGTAAATAAATAAAGAAATAAATTAACAGATAAATAAATCGAACAATGTTTAAAAAATCAATAAATAAATATTTACAGGAATAAATATCTAAATAAAAATGTATTATCATAAATTCATTTATTTTCCTACGATGCCAAATTTATTGGGGGATGTTGCAATGCTTATTGAAGTGATTACATACTTATGCTGGATTGTGCAGAAATCTGCCGAAATTTAGTTTCAGACAAACCCAAAGAGCTATTCTCTCATTCATCCCACCAGTTTTGAATGTTGATCTTGAAAGCAACTGCACAAACATTTCCAATCATTTTGAGGGCCACCTTAACGCCACCAGTTGACGGCACTGAGAAGCAACCGATTGAGCCAGTTCCCGATCGACAAAGGACGGGCAAAGATTGTAAATAATAAAACTCCGCTCATCTCCCCTCATCTCATCCCATCCCAATAGCACCGACCCCATCCCCATGATTCTTCACCCTGTAGGCGGCAATTGGTTTCGCCTTGTAACTGTTGTTCCTATATCAACTCAGGAACAGGTAGGTACAAACTCGGCAATTTTCCACCCGTCATCATCACTAACCGACTGACAGACTGACTGGACTGACTGAGGGCTTGCGCAGAACCGGTGTACCTATGTACACCGGGAGTTGTAATTAAATTTTCATCATGCTAATTCAAATCGGTCCAGCATCCGCCGCCGCTGCTGCCGTATAGTCGATCGGGTAGTGATTGCCAACCCGCGGAAAGTAGGTCCACGGCGCGTCGGGACTGCCCGCTCAGCCGCGCCTGGCTATGCTCCATATATTCTGATGGATAGCGTGGAAATTTGGACCGGTTTGATAGCCGTGGGAAGTGAACGTGTTGCCCTGCAGCAGCAGCAGCGACTGAAAGCTGGTTTAACTGTACGGGATTTTTTGGTGAAATTAATTTTCCGATTTCTTTAAAGAGTGGGAGTGTTTTCAGTATCGTATTTAGGGAAAAATCATCTAAATTTTTCGCACCAGTCTAATCAGACGGAATCCACAATAGCGAAACGAAAGCTAGGCACTGACAATCGTTGCCAACCCGCCTAGCGACAGCAATCTTATTTGTTTTGACAACGTTGTTGGATTTAAAGCGATTCACCTCCACTCGCTCCACTTGGCCTCGACGGTCGCATTGATTTATACAATTTACGGAAATCTTTGCCTGTTGCGCACTATTTTCTTCCATTCAATATGGGTTCGGATTCATCGGATATTGTTTTGTGCACGAGGCACCTCACGGCTGGGTATGCCCCCCGGGGGCTCATTGATCGTTTGGCGAGATTTTAGTAGCTCTGTTGTCCCCGGGAAATTACGCAACATCTATACTATAGCTTACTGTTCTCTAATTAAGTTTTATGACTTGACGAAATCTGTTCGATTAGATTGTCCAGTCGCCATGGTGGGTAGGATTAGATAACATCATTTGCTAGGACAGCCGCTATTGAATTGAAACACTCGTTTAGCGAATGAGTGAACGACACATTCAGATGAAATAGATCACACATCGCAGCATACATAACCTTGCTGTTCCAGTTTCGTGCGAAACTGACATCACCGTGACGGCTGGCAGCGGTCAGAAACCCACCGCGTGTTCCCGAGGGTAAACAACTTATGCACAGTCACACCGTAGTATTAATCAGCAGTGGTATTACAGTTAAATTGCGTACAATTTAAATGCATTTAAATCATAATCGTGTGATAGCTCAGAGACCGCGCGCTGTTGTGTGCAAATGTTGATAAGGAAGTCAAACATTTGATGATGGCGCCTGTTTAGCTGTCTGTGGTGGAATGGCAAGTGTTTTTGTCGATTGGTGGTTTAGCTTGGTGAACGACAGCTTCAGGCTAACGCTGCGGTATCAATGGTAATGAAGGCCCAGGCAGGTTCAATCAGACTCATCCAGGGCCAAGGGAATCCGTCTAGCTGAGCTTTCGAGTACATATTGAATGATTGAACTATGTAAATCAACAAGGCTTGGTTTATATTTTAGTCCAATTCATTCATTTGCGGGATCGATTGAATCTTGTGAGCGCCCTCCTATCGCGGCTTTATCTTAAACAGCTTTCAATAGATCATAAACAGTACTAAACAGATATATTATGTTGAATGGATAGTAAATAATGGGTGTCATAACCGTTGGGATGACCAGTCCACGCTAGAGCATAGATTACAGCACGTCCCACTGGTACTGCAGCTGATATTATCAACCTCATTTATTTAACTACTCTTAGAACGATGTGGCGAATTATTGGCTTACGAAAGTGAGCATAATTAAATGGGCTACGATGCATTGTGGTTTCAGTGTAGTGAGCCGTTACCACCAATGGAATGTGCGTGATGCAGAAATAGTTTGCTAGTAATATTATTGATTTATAAAGCATATAAATACGACGGATGATTTTCATTATATAACAATCGGCTTTTCGTTCCTTTCAATCAGAACGGGTGTTGTATACTGCCAGATGTTTTGCCGCTGGTTTTTGTATTATTTTCAAAGAAAATGTATTGCGTTCTACGTCTACCAACGTCGATAAATGACGTATAAACGTAGATGTAGAACGCTAACATATTTCACTTGAATATGGCCAAAACCAGCGGCCGAAACGTCGGGTGGTATACAATATCTATGCAGATTTAAAATACCGAAAAGTCGATCGTTATATATTATTAATTTGAGTTGGGTAAAACGTATTATCACTTCCCCTAGGTTGATGGGTTTGACAGTATTACAAACACCATCAAGCATATTTCGTGCATCAGTTTTAAAGAACCTTTGACTGACAATTGCTTTAAGATTGTTATTGCATCACGCCTAGATACAAACGACCACGCAATCGAACACGTTAACGTACCAACGCTCAAGCCATTCGCGATAATACATGTGATCGTGATGTTCGTACACCCGCACATATCTGAACCGTGCAATGAATATCACACTCAATGTCGCGGCCCGCTGCAATTGGCCTTAAGCAATGTTTTAGTGGGTGACATTTCTCGTATCGTCTGCAATTGTAATGGGTGATTCTGAGGAGGGAACCCTTCCGAGACCCTAGCTCTGCCGCTCCAGTAGAACATCCTTCGAAGTTAAAAAGTTGGGTAAAACGGATTGTCTTGAAGAGATAAACTTTATTTTGTTTCTTGGCTTTCATAATTCGCGCTTCTAACGTCGCGTACTATGGGGACTTAAGGATGGTCCGTCAACTCGAAAAGCCTCATGCGCGGCAGCTTTCTCCACGTATAGTTACATCTGAGCACTCTTTGTCGTACCACGAATTGGGGGAACATCTCTAAATGTTCGTACCGGACGATCGTTCGTTTCGTCTGAGCTAGAATCGCGGTATCGGGAATCGAGTCGGACAATATCATGTACTCCTTTTCCGGAGGAAGTACCTATGTCGAGTCGATTGTGTTGTCGGATATCGAATTATCGTCTACTACAACTAGCCGCGGTGCGAGATCAGGAATTTTAGATCATCGTTGGTGTCTGACCGGTAGATCTTTGTCAATGGTTTTACATTTCTTACAAAAGAAATGTATAGAATTCGCTTTCACTACTAGAAGTTGCATTTTTTTATCCTAAAATCACTCATCCGTAGAGTGTTTCTTGATCCAGGCGAATTAGTTGAAATCGAGGAAGTTAAATTCATCATCGTACATTGGCCAAGTTCCATATAACATAACACTTTCTTAAATATTGTTGATGTTATTGCTTGTTATATTTGATAAATTATTTTTTTAAATATTTTGTCAAATATCATTCCAACGAGTTTGGTATGTACGAAAAAAAATTTCGTATCTTAAAACCACATAACATTCAAAAACGCGTAATTATTCTGTCTCGAGTATTTTTAAAGTTATTAAACAATTTTTCAAAACCATCAACTGTTTCAAATTGTCAAATAAACCGGAGACAACGCGTTGTCTCGGGAGAAAAATACGGTAGACGATATTGTTGCCTGCGACCTCTTCATGGGCTACCACGTCTACATGCCCGGTGGAAAAGTCGAGATTGATGGTGTAATTACCGACAAGAGTTAGGCGAGCGAGAATCTGTTGGAGTACGAGGTTGGTCGTTTTAAAACTCCTATATCAGCCAGTGAAAATACTGGATTACAATGACTTACATCCAGCATTAATCGCGAGGGATAGAATGAAATATACCGAACTACACCTTCCTGCACAATATTCGTCTACCTGTCCGTCTATTTGTACCGCGGATCAAGAACTGCCTTTTCTGCAAACGATTCGGTTGCAGCAATATTGCCTTCTGTGAAAAGTGCCACCAAAATCATATGGACGATTCCTGCGATAAAAATTCAAATAAAAATCCTTACTGTGTGGGAAACCAACATGAATTATCGACATGTCCCGCAGACAACCTAGGAGTTAAACTGGTTTTAAAATTTTAATGAGCCAAATTTCGGGATAATATTTCTGCTACTCGACTCTAAAACAGTGATAAAATCCGCGATTCTCTAGTGTTCCTAGTACCGACCCTTTTTGGCGAGAACCGGTATCGTGCTACTGAAGCCATCACTACCGATAGTACCGACACATGAATATTTTTTCAAACATGTTATCAATTTTATTGATCAACTAGCATATGCTGAACAAGTATTCTGAGCGACAAAACAATACTTTCTTTGCGTCCGAAGTCCAGCGCGCTGCGCGCCTTTTTTCGAATTCGATAGCTAGCACATGCTAGAAAGAAGCATTCTCTCTTCTAGCACTTGTCGAGTACAATTCAGCACAATTCACTACACAGCGGCCTAATGCAACAGCACGCTTCTCCATGCTTTTGCACACAATGGCTTTTCACTCTTATAAAAACCCGATTTGCTTGCTAGCTTCTGCCAATTACATCCGACAGCAACTAAGAAATAGCGCCATTCGGAGTAATACACGCTGATATCAAATTCAAAATCATTTGGTAGGTACTAAATCGGTGTCCGTTCTTTTATAGATAAAGATTAAACAGCTAACCGAATACAGACAATTGTGTCGGCAGTTTCCCTAGGATGGCGCAATCATGACATTTGCCGTATGTAAGTTTGTTATCGATTGCAAATTGGTGCTCCTATCACAATATATCACATACAAACTGCATATAGATTGGAGAACCTGAGAGCCCAAATCTGAGTGTCCAGGGTGGATTGAAGAACCGGAGACAAATAACAGCAATTTTACTGTAGTGATTTTCGTTTACTTATACTGCGACATTCTATTGATTAGTCTGTCATTTGATTTCCATTATTACGGGATATATTTATGGAGACTATGACAATTTTGATTCTTGATGAAAGTGTCAAGCTCCCAATTAGACATATTTCGTATTAAAAGCTTTGCACAGTACCGAAAATACCGGTACTTTTTTGTTCAGTATCTCTATTTGCGGTACCAAAAATAGGTCGCTACTTCCGAAATTTTCGGTACCGGTATCAAAACCCTATGCGTGATCAAAGTATACGATCGCTGCAAGGCTACAAAAAAATTCTTTCTGTAGGCCCGAAAGGCTAACAATTGACTTTTAAGAGATTCAGTAATAACGAAAGTTTTTATTATCCAGTTTACAATGCCCGAGAATTTAATAATTCTAGTACAGAGATCATTCTTGGGCAAAAGCACATGAACAGTTGGGATTTTTATAGTTTCGGTAAGTGCTGTGAACTCTTTGTCTAATCTTCATCTTCCGAGATCCGAGAAGCTATTTAATTGCTTCGGTTTTGTTACAGTAATTACAAGAGATATAATTTACAACGCCCCATCATGAAACCTCCCCTACCCTCTTATAGGGAACTAGCTGGACAAGAAATTAAAGAAGTTCTTCGAAGGATCTTTAACATTTAAGCGCTTGGAATGTTCTTCAAGGAAACGTTCCAGTTTAACTCCTAGTTTGCCTGCGGGACATGTCGCAGAATCGTCCATATTATTTTGGTGGTACTTTTCACAGAGTGCAATATTGCTATAACCGAATCATTTGCAGAAAAGGCAGTTCATGACAAGCGGTTCAAACAGGTAGACGAATATTGTGCAGGAAGGTGTAGTTCGGTAAAGTGGAACCATCCAGAGTAGCAAGATAATAATTTTGGGGTATGATTTTATTCCATCCCTCGCGATAAATGCTGAATGTAAGTGATTGTAATCCAGTATTTTCACTAGCTGATGTAGGGAGATTTTAAAACGACCAACCTCGTACTTCAGCCGATTCTCGCCCGACTAACTCTTATCGGTAATTACACCATCAATCTTGACTTTTACAGCGGGCATGTAGACGTGCTAGTCCATGAAGAGGTCGCAGGCAACAATATCGTCTACCTCTTTTGTACTAGTATTTTTCTCCCGAAACAACGCGTTGTTTACGCTTTAGTTCGACAATTTGAAACAGTTGATGGTTTTGAAAAATTGTTTAATAACTTTAAAAATACTCGAGACAGAATAATTACGCGTTCTTGAATGATATGTGGTTTTAAGACACGAACAAATTTTTCATACATACCAAGCTCGTTGGAATGATATTTGACAAGATATTTAAAAAAAATAATTTATCAAATATAACAAGCAATAACATCAAAAATATTTAAGAAAGTGTCTTCAAAAATGGTATTCACGAAGGCAATTTCCACAACTTTGCCAAGAACGCCTATCGAAAAAATCCATTGAAAAAAATCACATTTTCAATGGATTTCTTTCGAAGATTTACGATTTTGGTATAACTAATCGATCGTTCGATTCCCATCCCTAGGCTGATTGTATTTAGTGTATTACAAACATCTTCAAGCAATGTTATATGTATCAGTTTGAATAAATTTAGTACATCCATTATCAACAGTCAATACTAGTTTGTTTGTAAGTCTCTTTTTAAAGCGTGACAACTGGGAAATAGCCATTCATATTCTATATTGGTTATGGGATTTGCAATTCGACTTCGTCTCATCAGAATCTGACACTAACATAGTGATAGGACTAAGCTAGCAACGGATTGACGCTAGTTCCAAAAACGAAACGATGTTCGGCAATAGTCATACACGACATACAAAAGCCCACGCAATAAAAAGAATGCGCACAATAACATACAAACGCTTGAACCTTTCTTGATAATACAAAACGTTACTTATGTCAATGATCTCGCAATCATGAAGTCCTCCCGGTGATTAAGTCAACGTGTTAGCACTTGCGAATTTATAATCGCGGTCTCAAATGCATACAAACATACAAGCTCCTACTCTCATGGAACCATGAATCGTACTCATCCGGTAGCTCCCATTCTAAAACACGGAATACACTAGACACCAACTTTCAGGGCGCCAGTAAGAACAAGGAAGTCACTCTTCATCTAAACCGTACACTCAAAATGAAACATCAGAATGACGGCCCGTGCGAACGTTCAAAAGTCCACGTGATTATGCAAACGACTCCACAGTTATACAAACGAAATCGAACACACGAAGTTTTTTACTAGCTGGAATCCGGGGTCCACGAGCTCAACCACGTTAACCTAAAACCCCTTGTGCCTTTCACGATAATACAAGTCTGGTCACACATGCGAACATGCAATCGCGATTATCCGCGCACATCTGCACCCGCGATCTCGCATACATAAAACGCGCCGGTGCTTAAGTTAATATGTTAGCACTTACGAATTCAGGAAAGCCTTCTCAAGTGCGATTATATCCAAGTCCGTTCCCACGTCATCATGCATCAGTCACATTTTTCAGTCTCGTCTGAAAAAATATACACTAGAAAGTTACATACCCTCTGCAAACAAACACGCTCACGTGATCAAACTCGTTAAACGCTCCAGCTCTGCGCGATAATACAACTTTGGTCACAAACGCGAATATGCGATCGTTTCTATAAACTAGACAGAAAACTGCAGGGAAATGTTACCTGAAAGTCCAGTAATATGAGGGAACTCACTCTCTTCTAGCATCAGATTCGTTCATTCGTGCGATCATCCAATATCACACTCGAATATGTGAATGGTCACACTGTTGTAAAATCGAATTTATAGTCGTGATGTTATGTATACTCTAGCACACGCGACAAACACGTTCCGATTCAAACGCTGGAACTGTTCGCGATCTTTCACTCACACCTACACCCGTGATCACGTAATCATGATAACACCTCGGTGATTAAGTGAACGTTTTAGCACTTATAAATTTACAAACACGGTCTCAAGTGTGAATCTAGCGCCCGTCCTCGCGTGATCACGAATCGGTTATGTCCGGAAGTCCGAGAGTGGAGACTAGCAGCCTAGCTACATACTTTCAGTTGGACCAATAAAAAATAACTAAATGACGCTCATATCCCCTCCACAACACATGACAAGGAACTCTAGTGATACGGGGGAACGAACTGTATTCTAGCATCTCAACCGCACACTGAAAATAAGTATGGTATTAATGGTCCGCGCGAAAGAAAATAGCGAATATGCGAATAGTCACAGGGTTATAAAATTAGTTTAAACACGCGAAGTCCCATACTCGTTTGCACACGCAACATACAAATGCACACGCGATCGAACCCGTTAACATACAAATGCTGGAGCCTTTCGCGATGATACACTAAAACGAACATGCAATCGTGATCATTCACGCACGCCCCGGTATTTTATTGATCGCTTTGGCACTTATAACCTGATTCTCGCGGTCTTAAGCGCGAAGAAATAAACGCTCGTTCCCAGGCGATCGTGACATCCTCACATCTGAACCGTACACTCAATATCATAATCAAAATCATGGCCCACTGTAATTGGTCTTAAGCACTGTTTTAGTGGGTGACATTTTCCGTCTCGTCTGCGATTGTAGTGAGTGATTCTGACAGGGAGCCCATCCCAGAAACCCAGTTCTACAGCTGCAGTAGGAGGACAACTCTCGAAAGAAAAAATAATTCCCTATTATTCAAGAGCGTGTATAAAATTGTTGAACCCTTTTTAAAATTTCAGAAAAAAAGATTTTATGACAGAAACAAATTATAGCTCCATCTTAGATAGAATGTGGCCTGGGGTAGAACCGTCAGCACCAGAACCAAAAATTTGTAAATTTGTAATATTGGATTGCTGAATTGCTGCCGGTTCCATTCATAGCTAGCTGTTTGAATACTACTTCAGAAATGTACATTAAGGCCATTATACTGTGAAGACAATATTTGGAGATCCGAATAGGCTGGGCTGTTTGCTGTTATAACGATTTTGATTAATTACTTAACGAAAGAGATTTAAAAAAAAGCCTACACGCACCTACGCACAATGGTTCGCCAGCCACAAACCTGATGAGCTACGTGTCGACGATGAAACACTTGAAACAAAAAAAAATTTGCACTTTATTAACCTCATCAGCATAAGTTCAATGTTGTATTCCTGCTAACTAATTTTGTCATGCGAGGGTGGGTGTGTGAGGAGGGTGAAAAACCTACGACGAACCACTCACCAGCTTAATTCGGGATGCCTTGTGTTATACCGGTGGTATAAAGATGATGGGGTTAACGGGGGGAGTGGTATGAGTGATGGATGTGGTGGTGTTCTGAGGGGGGGGGGGTCAATGATAGGTGATTTAAGGGGAATTTAAATTGGTTGTGACCAGGGAAAGGGAGGGGGTGTAACCCTCCCCTGTTAAAACCCACAAACCTTATGTCAATCGAAAAAAATATTGGGTTGACGATTTTTAGAGTGATTGCATATCCTTTCTATATGAGAAAGGCAAAAATTCCTGTGTGGTTGCACTCTTAAATCCATAACTCCGGAACCGGAAGTCAGATCAACTAAAAATTCAGAAGCAGCTTATGGGAGCGTTATGTCGCTCATTTGAAACTATGTTTGAGCGATTTGGTTTAGCCAACTCTGAGAGACGTGAGTGAGTTTAGAAAATACATACACACATACATACACACACATACAGACATTTGTCGATCTAGACGAACTGAGTCGAATGAGATATGACACACGGCCCTCCGGACCGGGATAAGTTGCCGATTTTTAGAGCGATTGCATATCCTTTCTATATGAGAAGGGCAAAAATGTACACAAAACATAAGTCACGCATGTTTGCCTTGACTCCTCACATTTAGGGTAAAGGTAGGGTGTAGACTATATCAATCACACTTTCCCAAATGAATCTTTAAACTTTTTTGAGGTTTTACGCCTTTATGACGGCCCAAAACATGAGGATGTGTTGGAAATCATCTAACTTATTGTAGTATACGGGGTGGATGAGGGGGATGCATGTGGGAGGTTGGTCAGAGAGGGTGGGGCGTGTGACAGGGGGGGGGGGGGGTTGAGAGGTAAGAGGTGGAGGGGTAGATGGAGGGTTCAACACCGAACTTCAAATTATACCTTCCATTTGAGACTAGGTGAGTGAAATTTGGTTCAGTCGTCACCGAAGTGGCATTAGATCTGGAGTTTGCCCGGAATCCCGGGACTTCCGGAATTATTGATAGTGGACAATACATTCCAATAATTTTTAATTCGCCATCAGTAATCCAGGCCTGCGAATCGAAGTAATTTGATGTTCATTTCAATAGATTTTAAATCTATGGGGTATTACGATTGTACCGGTTTATATGACAAATTTTTATGAGGCCGCAATAACCAACCTGTAACTCCGGAACCAAAAGTCAGAATTGAATGAAATTCAATAGCAGTCAATAGGAGTATTATATATTTCATTTGAAATCATGTTTGTAAACATCGGTTAAGGGTTTGCTGGAAAACAGGTGTGGCATTAGCACGGGAACTTGGCGAGTTCCCAGGGGGCATCAAGATCCGTCATAGATGACCAATGTGGTCAAAACTACTTTAATTGGTCATTAGTGATCTAGACCCACAAATCCAAGTAATGTTGAACGTATTTGAATATGTATTACATCATTCGGACATCATAGGGTTACCAGTTTATATGGGAATTTGCTGTGTGACCACAATCTTCAACCCGTAACTCCGGAACCGGAAATCCGATCAACTAAAAATTCAATAGCGTCTTATGGGAGCGTTATACCGTTAATTTGAAACTGAGTTTGTGCAAATTGGTTCAGCCATCTCTGAGAAAATTGAGTGACTTTATTTTGACACACACACATACATACACACATAAATACACACAGACATTTTGCGATCTCGACGAACTGAATCGAATGAGATATGACACTCGACCCTCCGGGCCTTGGTTGGGAAATCGATTTTTTGAGTGATTGCATAGCCTTTCTTTATATGAGAAAGGCAAAAAGGATTTTGTAGCGAATTTCGACATTTTCTTCCGCTTTCTGTATAGCTTCTTGTTCTTGTTTTCCAACAGTATTCTGGTTGCCGCTCCTACTCGGTTCACAGACGGCACTGGATTATTCTTACCAAAGAACTCAAAACTCCTCCAATCTGCCATGTAGTTCTTGAGATACTTCCCTTTGAAGTTCGAACTCATATGAATTAAATCGAACAGAAATTCTCGACAGCATTTGCTTCAATGAGATGTAAAAAAATCTTTTTTAATCCGAGTATCGTAGAATTTTAAAATAATTTTACTCAAGCTGAGAAAAAATAAAGTAAATATTTGCCAAAGAATTACAAGACATTGATTTTTTGAGGTTTCCTCACTCGTCGTGCCCTGGCCCTAGGCCAGTGTGCATATGCGTAGAGATGGTACTGATTATTTCCCAGTTTCGGTTACGTTTGGATTCTTAGGTTTCGAATTTATCTCATCAGTAACTAGCATTAACTTAGTGTCAGTTAGAGGATGAGTCCAAACTAGCACCAAATCGGCTCCAGTTAAACACAAAATCCAAACAGTCACACAACTTGTGCGAACACCCAAAACAACTGACTGGTTTCGAGTGATGTCTCGGGAAGTAAGCATTGCTAAGCTTTGGTTTAGCTGGCATCAACTTGGTGCTAGTTACTGATGAGATGATTTCGAAACATATAAATTCAACTTTATCTTTTCCTTTTTTTTTATTTCGACTATGTTAGTCACATTTTCTTTTTTTACGTTTTAACGACATTCAATTAGCTAGAGATTACTGGGTAGGGAAAGTTATGAAACTTAGAGCCATAGTACTCAAGTGAGAGCAAGGATGTGAAGTAAACAGATCGGAAAACTAGAAGTGGCAGGGTCATTAGAACAGGCTTAATATCGTGCGGGCTTAATTTTTGCCTTCTGATAATGAGGGTCGAGCTTAGGCAGAATAACTACGAATCACCCGAGTTCACTATCATGTGTCCTTGATAAAGGTAGACGTATCTATCTTTACCGTGACAACCGGCACGGTAAAGATAGATCTCACTTGAGTACTATGGCTCTAAGTTTCAACTTTATCTACACACGTAGGAAACACATTAATTTATAAAATATATTTATAAAATATCTTCAAGTGTAATTGAGTAATTTCATTTTTTTTCGTTTCAGGTACGTTGATAAATCTTTCTTCGGCGCATAACGGTAACATTATTTTAAGTTAACAATTTTGAAAATCAAAACTCTACGATTTAAACGGTACAATAAAATTTCTCTACGAAAGTAAAGAGCTTTCTTTCGCTCCTATTGCCATCCTTTGCAATTTTCTATGCAAATAACTCTTTAAGCAACTCCCCGAGCGCATTCCGGTCAGTTCTCAATAAAGCCTAATCTACTGCCGGATATCTATCATCGCAACAACCCAACCATCTCGTCTAGCAAACTACCATCACTAGAACCGTTTCAACCGATCAATCCTGACCGGGTACACCGGCATTCTCGTTTTAATTTCCAGCAAATTACTTCACATCTAACAAGTCCGTCAGTCCCAATTAGACACGGAATCGAATCGAATCCAAATGGGTATAATTTACCTTCCTTATTGCGAACTGTCATTCTGTTTGCTTATTTGCTTCGCTCTTCGCGCTCAGTACCTGCACTGTGTGTTGTTCGAGGTAACCATTTTTTCCCCTGTTTCTTAACGCCGCAGTTCGTTGCTGAGGCTGACAAACAACATTTTTTCTCCTCTCTCTGTCCAGCCCTGTAACCCATGTCACAACACACTCTTGGCATGTATGTTGCAGGTACTTGTACACTCACTTTTGAATGTGGAATTACATTTGCGCTCGGCACGCGGCCCCAAAAAGGAAGTGCAGCGGTTCTACATTTCGCCACCGTCCTATGGTCCCCACCCAACCCAATCGACCGTTAACGTCAGAGAGCGGCTCCACTTGTGCTTTTTTCTTCATTTCTATATATTTTATTACATCTCTCAAACGTTGCCTCATATTGTGAAAATTAATGCCACCAGTCCGGCTGATGAACATAGATTTTTTTTCACTCATTTTATTCGATTTTAATCACTGTCATTAGTTAATGTGAGGTTACTCAGCAAGCCGACCCGGCAGCTAGTTCGCATCTTCTGTTTTCGTGTGGTCCGCGCGGAGGTTGGTTGGCCGTCTTACACCATTGAGAAGACAGACCTTCTGTCGCCACCCACGCCCCTACCGAATCACACGAAATAGTTTCCAAATTCTATAAAGATGAGATAATACTCGAACTGTGTGTTGATACCGAGTTGTGTTTTGTTTTGTCCTGGGATTGAACCGTACACGACTTGCAGATAACTTCTCGAGTGGTTGTGTGTGTGTGTGCGAGTGTAATTTATTTACCACTCATAGACTTTGGTCAAGCCGGGGTCTCTGCACTTTGATATAATGTGTCAATTCGCCAACTGGACCTATTCGAATGGGACTTGTTGGTTGGTAGGCCAACGCTCAGAAGTCACAAGATGACGTGATATATCTATAGTCGACGGCAATATCGTAAAACGTTTATAGCACTTGGCACATTGCCCCCTACATACGTCCATTGTGTATGCTTTGGAGGAAGTAAAAGGGTTCTACATTCTATGTTCTTCTGTCGGTTGATTCACGATGCGGTAGCATCACCACTGCACCATCGACTGTGGAGAACAAAGTCATCACAGTCGTTTCGGCCCGGTGCGACGATGGTCAGTGCGCTCGAGATGGGTGACAGATCTTGTCCTGCACGTATGATGGTCACTACACACATAAATGCCTTCGTAAGTTTGGAATTTATCACATGCTCAGGAAAGTTGTCTATCTAGTTACAGGTCGTATTTTCGCAGGAGAATGGCTGTAGAGCTCTTTTAGCCCGTTCGGGACGGGAAGATTATTTTTTGCTTTCCTCATAAAAGAACAACTAGGTATCTTTTATCAAGAATCAGAACGAATTAGCTAAATCGGCACGTTCCACATGTGCTTCGAAGATTCGTGACTTGTCCGGGGTTCATAACTTTCCTGAGGGGGAAACGAGAGGAAGAGCGACACGAAATAGATAGGATAATGGAAACATTCTACACACTACAGTCACAAGATCAAGTAAAGAGTTACAGTATGGACTTTTCCTTTCAGAAGGAATAATGAACCAATCTGAAAGAGATTACAACTCTTACCGATTTGGGATGTAAGCAACTGGATATTTATAGGTTTTAGATCCCTGTGCAAAGGTTCGCTTACAATTCGGATATGAAGTTGAATTGCTGCAAAGTATAATCAAATGGTAAGTTTCGTAAACGGATTCACAAAGATCGCACAAATAATACTCAGCACACGGAATAACCATGTGAAAACTGAGTTCGCGATGCACAATAAGTGTGCTGCCTAAAATGTAACAATTGTGCTGGGAGAAATGTATTGAATTCTACAATATTTTCGGATTCACATCCGCCAAACAAAGTTACACCTAGGGGCAAGTGTGTAAATTTCTTCAAAAGTTGGCATGTTTCGATTCTGCCCAAAAGCAAATTTTGTGCTTTGTCCAACTAATCAATATTGCTAATTAGAGTAACTCTGGACCAACCAAGTCAATCACAGATCCCGCTCTAGCCAATTCGTTTTTATCAATACCATAATGACCAGGTATCCATTGAAGGTAAATAGCATTTGAAATGCCGAATTCTTCTACTTTAGTTTGACGCGCGATTACCAACTTGGACCACGCACTGCCAGAACAAAGATACATTTTTTTTACAGTAGCTTCCTCATGGAAGCGCCGAACCGCAAAGAATCGCGTTGATTTCCGCTTTGATCACTGCACTGTGAATTTAATGTTTCGTGGTCCACTCTTAAGTTACGAACACAAACTTTAGGCCAGTTAGTCTAGCTAACGCCGAATTGGCGCCAGTTAGACACTAAATCCAAACAGTTCACACACCGTATGTGAATTCCTAAAGCAACTGTCTGGTCTCGAATAATGTCTCGGATAACCATGCACAAAAGTTTGCTGAGAGTAAACGGAAAGGAGATCTTGTCTTTTGGCTTGAAAGCAATACAGCGTCTACCAAGCGAATGTTATTGCTCCAATCTTATTTCACGACAGTAGACACCAGCACTGCACAGTGGTTCAGAATGCAAATTTAGTCGGAATTTCGATTTTTAGCTAAAACTAAACAAGTTAGTCTTATTATGTCTTTGGTATAGCTTTTATAGTTATTTTTGTCAAAACAACAGTAAGGGTGGTTCTAATTTTTCCAAATTAAAAGCTAACTATTAAATCATTCACGTTAGAGCCATACTACTTTTAGTGAAGCTGTAGAACGACAAATTTTAGAAAAGTTAGCTGAAGACATAGCCTCTGTCTGGCACACTTTTTATTTTACAAGAAATTTTAAAAATGTTTAGGATGTTTCTTGGAAAACCTATTTTTTCCTATAACTTTTGTAGTTTTGATTGAATACTAAAGTATAATATATATTGTCTTCGAATAAGTAATTTTCGTACATATTAAAACACTATATTAACTTAAACCTATTTACAATTTGAACCTTTCTCTACTTAAATTAAAGTCAAAATGGTGAAACACGCTATTGAAGAGCTGACAGCAGACATCTACCGGGTTATTCTAGTCATACTGCGTGCGATGAGTAGAGCACCGAAAAAAGTCCGCAGAGACCTATCGGGAACGTTGAGTTCCAGCTTGGCGAGAAGCAGAGGGCAGTCAATGTTGTCAGCGAGGAGATCGAACACAAAAAGTTGCTGCAGAAAAACTCTCCTATTTCATTGCGTCGGTAGGTTGATAAGAGCACAACGATGCTCATACGGTGGTAGTTTAAATCGATTTCGCAAGGGAAGCCATCGAAGGGCATACCGGATGAAGCTATTTTGCACCCGTTCTATGCGATTGACGTGTACGGTGTGATACGGGGCCCAAACGATAACCCCTTATTCTTGAATGCTGCGTACCAGACAGTGCCTTCAGACAGTAGACGTTGTTGAAATTTCGGGTGTTTCGTTTGATGAGTTCTAGTACTGCATAGGCTTTAGCAGTTACTGCATTGAAGTGTTCGATGAAACGTAGCTTACGGTCAAGTATAACACCAAGGTCCTTGATTGATGAAACTCGTTCTACTGGAGCAGCCCTCACTGCATACTCAAACGTAATTGGCGAGAGTATTCGTGTAAATGTGATTATGTTGCATTTCTGTATGTTTATAGTCATTCCGTTTCTATCATACCAACTCAAGATCCTAGCTACGTCTATCTGAAGTGCACAACAATCTACCAGAGTTGTTATAATGCGATAAATTTTCAGATCACCTTACACTGTGTCAATTCGCGGCAAATGCCATTTACAAACAGCACGAAGAGAAGAGGTCCAAGGTGACTCCCTTGAGGTACACCCGATGTGATGTCGAAAGGATCTGAAAGTCTCACAGACGCACTGCGGTTTGTAAGGTACGAGAAGATCCAATTGGTCAACCAGTCCGGAAATAAGACTCGTTTTAGCTTTTCAACAGCGAGCTGATGAGGAAGACGATCGAAGGCTTTTGAGAAATCTACATACACTGCATCAATTTGTTGTCGTTTCTCTAATTTATCAATCAGCGTTGACACATAGCTCATTAGAGGTTCGTCGTTGTTGAGCGCTTCCTAATAAATCCTTGCTGGTCTGTAGTGATGATGTGTTTTACTGCATGGTAGAGTATCTAACAGCATGCTTTCAAAAACTTTGGGAAGGCATTGAAATTCCGTTGCAATTTATGACGTCGTGGACGTTACCGGCTTACTGGTCGTTGCCGAATACTGAAGTAGCCATCATTGAGTTTAAAAATTGTTTTGACCGAATAGTTTGTTTCATGGTATCGTTTTCGCCAAATATAGGGTTATGATTCAAGGTACAATTGACTAAAAAATGGCGATGAAGATTTTTTTTTAATTCCGTAAAATTCAAACTAACTTTTAATTTAAAATAATTTTTTAGTAATAGAAGCTATAGTTTTAATGTATTGGAAGAAAATGATCGTCTTTCAAAAATCTGCGAGTGTTCAAAAGCATATCTTAGTCGAAAATGAAATCTGCAAAAGTTATATTAAAAATTTGGTTTTTCATGAATTGGCCCTTGGTATTATGTTTAAATCACTTTCACGACTGACAATATCAAAGAAATGGTTTTTTTCTCATGGTAAAGTTTTGCACTTTGCAAAACCTTTCTTTTAACTTTTAGATAGTGGATAGGGTGGTTCTAAATTCATTGAAATCTGGAAATTACCTTTTTAATGGTTCGAGATAGAGTTTCGCAGTCTTTCAGAAAATTCAAGAAAATCATGTTTAAAAAAACTTTGTCGAAGATACTGGAGCGCTATGTATTGTATTTTTCATTTTACAGGAAAAAATTGCAAAAAAAATGGGTTTTTCTTAAATAATGGTTCTTTTATAAAGTCCAATTTTAGTTCATGCTAAAATTAGAACCTCTTCGGTTTTGTTTAAATGAAAAAGGGCCTTGAAAAGTACAACTTTCTGCAACGCATTTTAAGGCTGTTATTTAGTTTACGAAAAGTTAAAATTCCTGTTTAGGCTACATTCTGGACCCCTGTGCACTGGCTTGGACGGTCTATGTAAGAAACTACGTCTTCTTCAAAATCAGATAGCCATTCTCCTCGAGAAAGAATTTTCATATTGAGCCATACCATTTGAAATAAGAAATATTTAAATCAAAATCGAGCACATTAAAAATTTCTATACTTATTCGAAGGGATAATGGTGATCAGGAAAAAGTAACTTCAAGAAATATTCATATATTTAAGGAACGTTAAATTTTATTAAATTCGCATGAAAAGATAAAACATAACGTTTTGGAACTGGACCTCTTTAATTTTTCTTTGAGCATTTTTTTTGTCTAAAAATCCAATTAAAATATTCTTAGGATCTCTTCTGTGAATCTGTCTTCTTCGGCATTTGCTTCTTTATTGGTTGTGCTGGACGTTGGTTTGGAGATACTAGGCACGATATTTTGTTTATGGTACAGGTAGTTAGTTTCGGGATACAAATCGCATCAGTTGGTGGTTGACCATTTACTTATGTATGTTGAGGGTTATCTGTTGGTGTTGGTTATAGCTGGTTGATTTTTTAGCGGCTTCGTCGCATGGCTTTCAGTAATGTGCGGTTCGGTTACAGAACTGGTACATAGGAAGCTGATTAGGGTAGGTGCACAGCGTAATTTGCTTAAAATTATTTGTCCCCTCCTTTGGCTTAGATTGACTTATAGGAGTTATGTTTGAATCTTTTAATTAATACTCAAGTTTTTTTTACGCGGTTTTTTTTGTGCGGTATTTTTTACGCGGTTTTTTTTACGCGGATTTTGAAATTTACGCGGTTTTCATTTACGCGGATTTTGAAATTTACGCGGTTTTCATTTACGCGGATTTTGAAATTTACGCGGTTTTCATTTACGCGGTTTTCATTTACGCGGCCTGTATCCCCCGCGTAAAAAAAACCTGAGTGTATTCTGGTTTAGTATTGGTTGGTAAATAGGTTGAATAAAATTTTCTCAAGATATTAAGTTTTGAGCAAAAGAATTCGATATTTTGCCGCCGTTCAAATTCAGCACTAAATTCAGGAAATATTTGATAGGTTCATTGAGCTTATGTTTTCCGTTCGATTTGGCCAATGTAAACCTTTCTTCTCCTTCAGATATGCACAATAAACGACAAGTCGTGCATTGAATTAAAAGTCATGATTTTCAAAGTTTTTGTACTTTTTTTTGAAACAGTTTGGAAAAATCACACATGATAGTATGTGATACTTGAAAATTATTGTTCAAATATGAATTCAGTATTATCAAATCACCCAATAGTGAAGTCTTTATCAAATTCAGGAAACTTTTTAGGTTTTGTCCGACTTTTGTATAAAAGGTGCTTAACTGTGTAACATGTGTAATTTTATCGTCATCTTTATGGTTTTAAAGTTGTCATATTGGACACAGTCTTGCATGTTGCTTTTCACAATGAAGTTTTCTGCCTTATAATTGCTATTAATACACATTTTCTCACATGGTGTAACTGCATGTAAGTGAATTCCCCGTGCTTGGCTCCATTTTTGCCTTTCTCCTATAGAAAGGTTATGCAATCACTCTGAACATTGTCAACTTAATCCCGGCCCGGAGGGCCGTCTGTCATATACCATTCGACTCAGTTCGTCGAATTCGGCAAATGTCTGTGCCTGTGTGCGTATGTGTGTGTGCGTGTGTATGTATGTATGTGACCAAAAATATGCACATCGGTTACTCAGGAATGGCTGAATCGATTTTTTCAAACTTAGTCTCAAATGAAAGGTACAAGGTTCCCATAGGCTGCTATTGAATTTCATTTAATTCCGACATCCGGTTCCGGAGTTACGGGTTGAAGAGTGCGGACACACAGAAAATTCACATTTTTGCCTTTTTTCTATAGAAAGGTTATGCAATCACTCTGAACATCGTTAACTTAATCCCGGCCAATATTTTTTTTTGACTCACATAGGTTTTCTGTATTTTAACAGGGTCGTAGTTAGGGGCATACGGTTCATATTTTTGCCTTTCTCCTATAGAAAGGTTATGTAATCACTCTGAACATCGTTAACTTAATCCCGGCCAATATTTTTTTTGACTTACATAGGTTTTCTGTATTTTAACAGGGTCGTAGTTAGAGGCATACGGTGTGGGCCCCCCACATCACTCACCACCCTTCCGTAAACCGCCCTTCCCTCATAAAGTACCCCTCCACGCGAATAAAATTTTCTAATTCCTCTAGAATAAATTTTCCTAGTTGGTCTGAAAAACCAGTGCAAAATTTGGTTTAAAATGATTTTGAGTTGAGAAACTAATTTAAAATTTCTTAACAAGTTGAAAATTTTTGGTGGGGTCCAAATCCCCGAACCCTCCTCCTGGATACGCCGCTGGTTTCAAGTGTTTCAGCGTCAAGTTCGTAGCTGTCGATTCATTGTACGTATGTGTAAATCGCTTTGAATATTTAATAGACTTTTCCACCATTATATTAAACATAACCAGCCATAGAATCGTAGTTTGGACAAATGAGAAAGGCACAATTGCACCACTAGGTGGATTAAAACGGGTTTTTCTTCCAGTGACTCTTCGATTTCAAGCATTGTAAGTCCAAGACGAGTATGCTCAAAGTGAATCGAAGTTGTGTTTTCTCATAATATGGGCCCTTTTATTTTCTGTGGTTGGTCCATTTATTTGAGCGGCTGGTAGTGACGATTTAATACTGTTTATGCACTGAATAAAGAACAAATGAAGAGGTAAAATTTATAGCTTGCTTCACTTGCTTACTTTACTTAGTTGAAACGTTTATCGTAATAGATAAATTTGTATCTAATTAGACTGTTCAGAAAAAGAACGAGGTGTAACTTACGGACCAATTCGAAGTTTATAGAGGATTTTTTGACACTTTATATAGAGAAAGTGCACTAAATAGCATTTTCACCGCTAGTTGGCACTGTATACATCAGCGATAAACTGCTGCAAGTAACAACAAAAAACATAATTTTATTGTCTACAACTTTGTTGAAGACTGCAAACCAATATCACTTTCTTGGGAGAAGTTATTAAACCACCTAGCGGTGAAAATGAAAGTAAGTTGGCTTTCTCCATGTAAACTGTCGAAAAGTTCATACAAACTTGAACACATTGGTGCGGTAGCAAGATTTTTCGGATTTGGAGCAAACACTCCTGGTGTGACTAGAAAGGAGTGGCCCTAGGGGGGCCATTTTTTCCTGTCACGCTACCATAATACTAAAATTAATTTGTGATCAGCATTGGTAAGGAAAGTTTCGACATTAGAAAATTGTCTGAGGCACACGATGGCATTAAAATTTTCAAAATTAAAATATATGTATTGTGAGAAAAATTAACTTTTATTATTTACTTGAAAAATCAGATAGTTGGGAGCACTGCCGCCAAAAATTAACATTTTTTCTAGATTCCTTGGACAGTTTTCTTCAAAAAGCATTTTACGGTTTGATTATAGAGTAAATAGAACCGGAGATATGATCAAAAGAAAATCACGGATTTTGGTAATTTGTCAAAACGGGGGGTGCTCCCATGACCAGAGGGGTGGTTCGATTGACACGAAAATTTTGATTTTTATATATTGGCCCTAGATGAACAATTCCTCCAAATTTGGTTCAAATCCGTGAAGGTCGATTACACGTGCCTTGATCACTTCGCGTGGAATGACTCGTAAATTAACTAAAAACTAATATATTTATGGAACGATTGGAAACCAATACGTGATATTAATCAGCGAAACCGCATCGCAAAAATCCAAGCTTCTTCGGTTTCCTTAACAAGACATAGACGACATATTTTCATGAAAGAGGCGACAGCATACCACCGTAAGAACTTTCAATTTTTTATTTTATAATTTTTTCTACTTTCCTTAACGATGAGCACAGATGTCGGTTGCTAAGCATAGCGTGCATTCAGTTGGAGGTGTACGGTACTCCATGACTTCTAACTCCTCCGCTTCCAAAATGGATTTAAGAGACATGTTGTCAAAAGCTACTGCCATCTACATTCAAAACATATCCTTTTGAGCGTAAATGTAGATATTTTTTGCTCTCGAACTATCAAATATTTCGACAGCACTCAACCGCACTCATACTTGAACAATACAATATCAAATCAAATAGATACAAGTCGTTGGGTACCCGAGCAAATACTCATGGTTTCAAACACCACAAAGCCCCTTGAAAAGACCTTAAACATGGTCCGTGTCAAAATTCACAACCATCAAGACACCGTAAAATGGTCTCAATAACCCATAAATAACCGAACATATGGTAATTTACATGGGATCTACCGGACCATGGTGATAGTGTTTTCATGGGTTGAACCCATTTCAAACGCCCATGTCAAACCCCATGAGCATGGGTGTATTATGGGCTTTTCGTTTGCTCGGGTACACAGTACAGAGATACCTTTGACTACATTCACCACAGTTTTCGAGCTATCCCACTCAGTAAGCTTGTGATCGCTGCTGCAATGATCTTTTGATTATATAATTTATTCGAAGAGCTACTAGGTATACGTCACTATGGCTCAGGGTATAGTCAGATTCCTTTAGCGATTTTAACCATGTGTCTTTTTCTAGACGACTATCTCCCAATACATGCATTCAAAAGTCATTCAAATTATCAAAGGAGGCTATTTCTGAGCAGATAACAATGGTGATCATGCAAAATTCTGTCGTAGCAGAGAGTTGCATCTAACACCTCTTATCCATCAGACCGTGAAAGTCGTGTTCCATCAATTCAGAGACTTTTGGAATGATACCTAGGGGATTGCATTAAATATAGTCTATGCATCATTAATACCAACTAGGTCAGATGATAAATAAAATAAAAAAAAGATGGGTGGGTAATGTCTAGGACATAACCGCAGTGTCGTGACTACTCGTTTGACTTGTAATTCAAATCGAATGATACTCAATGAAATATGTGGGAATGTTTCAAGTTATTCTTTATAATAATTATGGTGGTTCTGAAAATAGCCTTTGTTGTTGGCGTCTGCGTTGATAGGGGATGCGCTGGATTCTAAGCTCGTTGAGACATTCATTCATGAAATGAACAAATTTCATATTTTCTTGCTTTGAACTATCAATGTAAAAATCTCTCGAAACGACCATCGGAATCTTTCCTAGCGTACAGAAATGAACACGCTTAGCGAAAAACTAGGGGCGGTCAATGTCCGGGACATAACCATGATTATCATATTCTTAAATTCTGTTTGTATCTCTTTCAAATGGCCACATTTTACGCATTAAGTTCGATTCACCGGGCTCAGCGATATTTTCCTGGGGATCCCGTTCGTTAGTATATTCAGCAAAACAATTTTATTACCGAGTTCTCCGCATTGAATACAGGTCAATAATTTCATATAATGATTTCAACAAGCAGACAATGTACAAGTACATGTATGACAGGTGGGAGTGTTCTGAAGTGTTTTAGTGGAGGTAACAACATAAAATCGTGTATTGGACATTTTACAATGATTCTCCTTAACCCTGCAAAACCACGGGGTTGGCAGCAGAGGGTTAAGTTGTTTGGAAGAGAGGACAGTTAATATATGATAACTAAAAATATAAAATTGTTCTATAAATTGCAAAGGTATTGCCGCGTTGACCTGAAATTTGTCATTTCATTCATATAGGAACAATCATTGAAATTATGTCAATTTATGCTTTGCAAGATTTGGATTAACTTCGAAGTGTGGTCACGACACCCCTGTTATGTCATATACATTACCAACCCATCTTTTTCCATTATGCATTCGTCCTAATAAGGACGGTTTGTAGATAACTATGTTGATACAAGACGAGAATCTTTTGAAACAATTCAAACCTTGCCGACGATTGTTTTTACTGCGTACATACATATGATCTTTCCCCTTTCGCAGCTCACACCGAATGAGCACGCTTTGCATCAAGGCGTTCCAATTTAATGACTTTTCAATGCAGATGGAAGGCCATCCTTTTGTGCGATAAATGAAAATATTTTCATCATTCGTTTTGGTTTTCGCTTAGTGGCAGAGTTGCCACATTCACTGATTTTCTTGGAAGGATTTGCAAAAACCTTCGGGTTTGTAGATTAATTTGAAAAATATTTTCTTATATAATTATTTTTAATTATACAAATTAATAAAAGGAACTTCCTAATAAAATTCTTTTTCCATTATATATTCATCCTAAGGACGGTTTGCATACAACTATGACACAAATTCATCTACAATTAACAGCGCTAACGGAAAATAAGCACCACTAATTCTTTACAAGTATTTTATTAGTCCTGAAAAGAACTATTGGCAACATTATAGACGCGTGAATTTACTTTTCTTCGGGCAGCTTTCTTGGCAGGTTTGGCGGCTTTCTTTGGCTTGTTCGCTGCAGCCTTCGATGTTTTGGTGGCATTTTTAGTGGCAGTTACTACCGCCTTTTCAGTGACTGCGTTTCTTAGCCTTTGGCTTTTTGGCCTTCTCACCGCCACCACTTCCACCAACGTTTTTCTTCTCTCCGGTGGTAGCCGATTTGATTGGTCGTCCGATGCAGCTTTTCACGACCACGCACGTCTGTTATGCACTGCGTCTTACACACGTCTTGCTTTGAGAAAAGCTGGGACTCTCCTATTTATAGGTTTATAGGTATCATTAATGTTGATTCTCATTTAAAGTAGTTTTTGAACTATTTAAACAAATTTTATATAGCAAACAACGTATCGGTAGCAAGAGTTGAACGTTTCCCTTCCGATTTATGAAACAAGATTGGCAATCCGTTTAGTAGAAGAAAAGTTATTAAGGTTCAAAATGTACGTAACGCTTTCGCTAATATGCACTACTATCGGTTTCTCGCTCGTTCTCGTGGCGTGCATGAGCCTTTCCGTCCGGCTTCTAATGGTATAACAAAAACTAATATGCCGGCTTTCCCCCACCAACTGCTCTCGTCAAGCAACCCAATACGAATAATCATAGGAACAAACATGTAGTGGATCTATATATAAACTTTTCATTATTTTATTGTTCGGTTGCTGCACCATATTGAAATTTTCACTTTTCCGAGTCGTTTTCGAAAGATTTTGTAAAACACTATTTTTCCGTTGGTAATGAATGTCCTACATATTCCAAAATTTAATACAACATTGGTACAAATATTTTCGACAAAATGCCGAAGAAATTGATTAAATCCATTCAGTACAACAAAAGATATAAGCGTTCAAAATCTTACATCATTTTTCTTCCGAAATTTTGAAAAGGGGTCCCAATATTGAAAGGTAAGTCGTTAGTCACGACAATAATATAAAAAACCCCGATGATTATCGGTGAAAGTCTGCTGCAGCTACAGTACAACCCTTTTGAAATTATCAGAAATTGATGATGTATGTGGCAGACATATCTAACAATTGATATGTTATGTCACATTGGTTATGGTAGTATATATATTGTGGGTAGTATTACAGTATTACTCCTGATTTTGTGGAGCCCTTGGCGGAGTCTCAGTTCTGCGCCCCTTTTTACTTTGGCCTTCTTTTTCAGTTCGACTTTCGAACGATAATTTGGAGTTTACCTGGAAATGGCACACTTATCCTAACTTATTTTTTTAGTTTATCCTCACTAGGCTTTTAAAGTAGATCAAGATTTAGGCACTGTCTTAAGGCTGGTGGTCGGATTTGCCCCTGCCAAAGGCGCTACGGGTGTGCGCAGGGGAAATTAAATTATTGAAGGTGGCGTCTTTTATCAATGCAACCGGAATTGTCAGCTTATATGCCGCGGCGAATGTGAAACAAAGTTTCTAGTAATTAAATCGACCAGTAATGTATTAGAAAATGTCCCCTTGAAGTTATTTTAATGAATGAATGAATGAATTTTATCTAAGCAAGTGAATGCAACAGATGTTGTATGATATCTTTAGAAGAATTTTTAGAAAAATTTCGACGCTGAAAACCGAATTTTCGCAGCCAAATTCGCCAAACTCAGCCATCAATACGGGACATCAATTGAATACTAATGTTTTATTAAATTTTAAACATTTTTTTTGGAGATAGCGGACGGACCATTTTCTCGGGATACTGTACATGCAGATCGGTTTACTGAGCAGACGATTATTCTCTATCATAAAAACTGGAAACATTTACTTCCGATGGTTGAAAATGCCGAAAAACTAAATTTTTAAAAGAGTCGACCGAAGCTCGTTCATGTTCGACTGTCGCTCATTTTATGTAAATTCAATCCACAAATCTGAAACACTTAAATTGTGAAACCATTTGACGCTAGGTGTTTGAATGCAACGGTCTGAGCATCTATTATGGAGACTAGTGTACCTAGGTGCCAATTTTTAGAAACTTTGATCTGGTTGATGGATTGTTGATTACGTTGAAAATCATTAGATTTGAATAACCAGTGCCGCCACGATATTCATATTGTAATATACTGTGAATGATTTTATTGGTAGAAAGTATTTCACGAAGGACTATCGTATCTACATGCCTGCCCACAAAGTTGGGATCGATGGTGTGGCCACCGATACGAGTTTGATTTGCGTTAATCAGGTGAAGCACGGGGCCAGCTATTTCAAGGTCCGCTTGCTTCAATAAACGAAGATTTTGAACACACCGCGCTTCATGCATTGCCCTAGATTCAACGAAACTTATAAACATCCTAAGAACACACTAGATTGGAATTCATGAATTATCACTGGCGGTTTTATCGTAAAATTTAAGCTTGTGCACATCGGGTGTGTCATTCTCGCTCTCTGAAATCAATAATCCCGCCTGTCCTTCCGTCCGGAAAGGGTCAAACTCAAACTGTTTCTGTCAATGTGGCACCCGGGGAAGCCTTCTAGAAGTTAAGTCCAATAGAATCTGTTCGCATCTTAGCTAGAACACGGATAGCAGCGTATGCAGGCGGATTGTTTCATCTTTGATGTTGTTTATTTAGTTTTGCTTTCCGAGTAAACAAAAACAAATATTGACCGACCTCGTCCGTCGTTGTTCAAACTACTATCTATCGTGGCAGATTGGGGGTGATCGGAAAGCTTCTAGCCGCAAGACATCTTGCGTTCATTTCGATTGACCTGGACTTCCGGACTGAGTACAGAGGGTATCAATCTTTGATGAAGGGGGATTCAGAGTTATGGGATGGAACCGGACTGATGGGGATGTTTGTGGAAATGTAATCAGTGAAAAGATAAGTTTAATATATATTTCACTAAAAAGAACTACTCCATAGTGACGAGAGAGCATACAAGTGCACGTTCATACAACGATGTTAACCACATAAAAGTTCGGTGACCTGCTGAAATCAACATAATTATGCAGGAGAAACATTGAAATCTGCTTCCCGTGGTGGTATCCATACATTCAACGCAGTGCACGATTCCGGCTGGCTGCTACCGGTATCTCGTACTTATTCCACCAGTTTTTGCATTTCCATCAACCCCTCGCATAATCATATTTCCATAATCCTGTGCACAACCGGCACGAAAGCGAATACTTCACGACAACAGATTCACCCTAACGGGTTCGAGTTCCTTTCATAGGTTCAGTTGTGCACTGCCAGACCAAACCGCCGCCGCCGCACAGTGGGACCAATCTAAAAAAGGTGGGACAAAACCTATTTGAGGCCTTAGATGTCATTTTAGAACCAGCATGTCTTTGTAGGATATGTTCACAATATTATTCTGCAACTTTTTAAATAGAATATTTTGTTGTTGGACTAAAGTAGGGTACCCGAGCAAAAAAATTTTTCTCAATAAATTGTTTTAGAGGGTCGATGTCTTCGACAAAGTTGTAGAATATTATGTTTTGAATAACTTCTTCTAAGATACCACAGACATCAGACCTCAAATTTGAAGCAAAATTGTTGTTTTTTTAAAATATGACCAAAAAATCGTTTTTTCGATATTTCCATGCAAAAAACCCTAATTGATTAATTCAATATGTTCTACAAACTTGCAGGTAACACCAAAATACAACTTTTTGTTGAAGGAACTAATAACCTAAAATCAATATTTTGGCTTCTAAAACTATTTTTCATGTAAATTTACTCTATTTTGATCAAAGATTTCTGTTTTTAGGTGCACTTTTGTGCAGCCAAACTTTGGCTATTCCGATACTCTATTGTTCGTAGAATAAAATTAATACTACATAGAAACAGGATATAGTTGGACGCGTTGTTTGGGTGACCATTCATGTACGACGGTTTATAACATAAACTGTGCTTATATTATTTTTAATTTATATACGTTATTAGCTATTAACAAAATCTTATATTTTGCCCGCACTTACAAGCATGTAGAACACATTAAGTTGATCATGTAAGGTTACAATATGGAAAAGTGAAAAAACAATATAAATTTTGAATTTAACCTGCCAAAGAACAACGATTTCGGATTAAAAAAAAATCTAAAGTATGTATAAGGTATTTTTAATAAAAATGTTCGAAATTGAATATTACACAACTTTGCTGAAGTCCTCAACCATCTAAAAAAATAGAAATGATTCAATTATATTGTGAATATTTTTCCACACACTTAGGTGCTATAATATCTAAGGCCTCAAATAGATATTATTCTACTTTTATGAATTTGTAGAACTAACCTTATTGGTTAAACTAAAGTAGAAATCCCGAACTAAATAAATCAAATTTTGTTTAAATGGTTGAGGTCTTCAGCAAAGTTGTCAAACATTGTATTTGGAACAATTCTGTTGAAAATGCCATTTATTTATTTTTTTAGCCGAAATCGTTGTTCTTTGGCAGTTTAAATTCAAAATTTATATTATTTTTTCACTTTTTCATATTGTAACCGTAATTGATCAACTCAATATGTTCTATATGATTGTAAGTGCGTACAAAATGTAAGATTTTGTTAATAGCTAATAATGTATATAAATTAAAAATAATATAGACACATTTTATGTTATAAACCGTCGTACATGAATGGTCACCCAAACAACGCGTCCAACTATATCCTGTTTCTATATAGTATTAGTTTTATTCTACGAATAATAGAGTATCGGAATAGCCAAAGCTTGGCTGCACAAAAGTGCACCTAAAAACAGAAATCATTGATGAAAATAGAGTAAATTTATATGAAAAATAGTTTTAGAAGCCAAAATATTGATTTTAGGTTATTAGTTCCTTCAACAAAAAGTTGTATTTTAGTGTTACCTGCAAGTTTGTAGAACATATTAAATTAATCAATTAAGGGTTTTAGCATGGAAATATCGAAAAACTGATTTTTTGATTATATTTTCAAAAAACAACAATTTTGCTTCAAATTTGAGGTCTGATGTCTGTGGTATCTTAGAAGAAGTTATTCAAAACATAATATTCTACAACTTTGTCGAAGAAATCGTCCCTCTAAAACAATTTTTTGAAAAAAAAATTTTTGCTCGGGTACTCTACTTTAGTCCAACAACAAAATATTCTATTTAAAAAGTTGCAGAATAATATTGTGAACATATCCTACGAAGAAATGCTGGCTCTAAAATGACATCTAAGGCCTCAAATAGGTTTTGTCCCACCTTTTTTGGATTGGTCCCACTGTGCGCCGCCGCCGTGAATATAAGGTTTATATCAACATCCCATTTCGCGCATCTAGAACCTGGAATGGGCACTTCCCTATTCTATATACTCTTTTGTGACTGTGTACTAATGTGTGTACTATTTGGAGGAAGGGGGAACGCACAGTCCCGACCCATAGGTGGGTTGTGGGAAAAAGGATGATGGATGTTATTTCCTGAGTTAGCTGGTATCTTTGTTTCTAGTAAATTGTCGAATCGTTCCGTGTGCTTAAACTTGACTAGGGATTTGGTCAGTTCTCCAAATTCCAGATTAATCTGTAGTTGAAAATCCGGTTTTCATATTTTTAGAAATTAAAATTTAAGGCAAAACCAAGTAATTCAATTGACACCAGCTGTTCCCGTTCTCAACCGCATACCCCACAATGCAACAATTTGTCTTCCACGTACAAACAATGCAATCCCATGATTGCATATCACCTTCTCTGAAACGTGCCAACATTACCGGGGCAGCAGAGCGCCAACTAAAAACACATTGGCAGCAAGCGAGCGCAAGACCGGCACACGATGCGACACGGAATAAAGATCTATCTGTTGTTGAACCTGCCACCAGACGCTGCATGGTACCTACTATTCCCGCTTACCCAGGCGTTGGAGGAGGTGGGGGCGTTGTGTTTAAAGAGTCCGCGGTTCTTTTCACAGCTGCACACCCCCGGGGCGAGTGAGCTGCTACATGGAAAACTGCAATTCATACATTAGACGTGAAGAAATATATCTAACCACGGATACCCCACACCAGAGCAGACACCCTTCGCCCAATGCACCTTGGAGAAGAACAGGTTGTTTTTTTGTGTCTGCTGATAACAAAAAAGCAGTGGTAATTTGTCGGAAAACCTTGTTGGAATTGGAACGAAGCTTAGGCGAAAGGTGGCGATTGTTATGCACAATGCAATGTGCCACCTTCTACATCCGCATCTAGTTGGTATGAGGGTATAACCGGTGGGTGCTTATGATTTTTGTCGGTAGTTAACATAGGCGTAGTTTTCGCTATTAAGGGAGGCTAATTCATACTTCTAATATACACTTTCTCTGATCTCAAAGCCTTCGGTTTCAGAAAATTCGGGAAAATCTAGTGTTTCACAACTGTTGCATCGCATTGTTACTGTGCCAAATCTGGATGTAAAACAATTATAACCTAAGAAGAATTAATCCGCGTTTGGCGGAACTGTTTGACTACCGCGTGTTTGCCGTCCAGAAGCTTCCGGGGTTACCGATTTTATTTGTGTATGTTTCAGTCATCTTCCCTCCTTTTTTATTTCGACTATGTTAGTCACATTTTCTTTTTTACATTTTAACGACATTCAATTAGCTAGAGATTACTGGGTAGGGAAAGTTATGAAACTTAGAGCCATAGTACTCAAGTGAGAGCAAGGATGTGAAGTAAACAGATCGGAAAACTAGAAGTGGCAGGGTCATTAGAACAGGCTTAATATCGTACGGGCTTAATCTTTGTCTTCTGTTAATGAGGGTCGAGCTTAGGCAGAATAACTACGAATCACCCGAGTTCACTAACATGCGTCCTGATACAGGTAGACGTGTCTATCTTTACCGTGACAACCGACATCAGCCATCTTCTTTCGATGTCTTATCTAAAACTATGGCAAGCCGTTTCATACAGAGCCTGATTTTTTTCAATATCACATAATCATGTTCATGGTTTCAGAAGGTTTATTTCCATTACGCTGATTCTAAAGGTCCATCGTAGTTTTACCTGCTTTAGAAACAAACATTAATATAAAAATAAATTGTTTTGATGATGAAATTTTCTTTTAAGAGAATAAGTTAATTCCTCATATCGAAACTGTGGTAATACTCCGTCAACTCAAATAAGTAAAAGGGAAATAATAATAGTCTTCCCATGAACATCAACAGGTTTGCAGCCCTGCACAAAATTTCGTGCACGCGTTCGGAATATGATTTGAAATTACTCATCGGATATTTCAACGATAACCTCCTCTCCCTAAATTTATCAAAAACCAAATACATGTTATTCCATTCATCTAGAAAATCCATAGAAGATCATTCGCATCCAATAGCTGAACACTACGAGATTGAGGAAACGAAATGTTTCAAATATTTAGGTCTTTGGTTAGATTCTACACTCTCCTGGAACGACCATCTAAAATCTCTCGAAAAAAAAGTGGCTGCATTATGTGGGGCTATGCGTCGGGTTTGTACTTTTATACCTCTGCACGTGCTATTAAAGTTTTACTATGCACACATTCATTCATTACTAAACTATCTTGTTTCAGTATGGGGGCGTGCCAGCATATCAAATCTAAAAAAACTACAAACTCTTCAGAATCGATGTCTTAAAATTATTTTTAAGAAACCAGTTATGTATTCAACTATGCTACTCTACAGCAATAATTCACATAACATCTTGCCATTGCTTGGTTTGACAGAATTTCAAACAGCAATGTATGTTTTTAATGCTCTGCATAACCCAATAGCGCATAATAATTTACACTTCACCACAGGCACTCGTGTGTATAGTACCAGGCAAGCCAATAGTTTACAACGCTCCAGGGCCTCCACTAACCTTGGTCAAAAACGTATTTCATTTATCGGGCCAACGGTCTATAATCGGCTTCCTACTGAGTTAATACAAATAACAAATCGCATCCAATTCGAAACAAGGCTGAAATGTTTTTTAAAAAATAAAATTAGAGAATTTGTAATATAGAATTAGTTATTCACCAAAAAGTTTTCTTTATGTGCATTATTCTAATAGTAATTATACCTACTAGAATTTAGAAAAAAAAACACTTTCTGTATCTATCATAAATACTGTAGAGAGCCCCTTAAAAGGAACATCGTTCCACTGGGAGCTCGATGCAGTTATTTTTCTTGCATTTAACTCTAATATCTTTATTGTGCCGGTTACTTTCACGTATTTTTTTGTCTTTTTTGTTCTCAGCGTATTCGCGAATAGTTTTTTCTTCTTGTGTTGCCTTTTTTTTGTCGCTGAGAACTGATGTGTCCACTACCAGGGGGCTCTCTGTGCGAGCCTTTTGGTGTGGGGGTGAGAGGCGGGCCATTAAAAAAAAAAAAAAACCTCAAACATGCTTTGCTTCTGTGTACAGGTTTGCATCGAGCTCCGAACCCAAGCTAACGATGTGCAAACTTAGGTTTAAATACCGTGTACGTACACCGTGTGCCTTTTCGTTTTATTTTACTTTGTCTAATTTTATTTAATCTTTCAAAATTTTAATTTGTTTGTTTTTATTTATTGTTATTGCAGTTTTTGTTTCATTTTGTTGTATTTTTACCATTATTTGTTTTACATTTACCCTCATTCTATTTCTTGTATATTTCTTGTTTAATTTTGTTTTATTTTTATCTATTTTGTTATTTATTTTGTATTTTTTATTAACGACTATAATTAAGTCAAACATTTTTTTCCTTTTTTCATGTTTTTTTAAATTTTATTTTATCTTATTTTATTTTTTTTTATTTCTTTCTATAATATTTAATTGCGATGTATGTTATTTTATTTTGCATTTTTATATTATTCTTTATTTTATTCTGCTTCATTTCATTTCGTTTTTCATGTCATTTTGTTATAATTTATTTTGTTTTGTTTTATTCTCTTTTATATTTTTCTATTTCACTCATTTATGTTTGTTTGTTTTGTTATAATTCGCTCCATTTGGTTTTATCTTATTCCATTTAACTTGATTTTATTTAATTATATGTCTTTTCTTAAAGAAATTTTAGGAAATTTCTTGTTGTATTGTTTTATTACACTTAATTTTGTGATTATTCTTATATTTCATTTTACCGCCTGTTCACCTAGCTTTACTATATTTTTATCTGTATTTTGTTTTAATGTGGAATTATGATATTATTTTCATTTTTTTTCTCTTTTATTCCATTTTGTGTTATTTTATTTTATTTTATCTGATTTCATTTCGTTTTAGTTCATTTTGATTTTATTTTGTTTTCTCTTGGTTTTTTTATCCTTTGTTAGTAATTTTACACCTGCTGATTTCGTTCTAATATTTTTCTATTTTATTTTTTTGTATTTTGTATTATTTTATTTTATTTCATTTTAATTTATTTAACATGACGTTTTGCCTTTCTCATATAGAAAGGTTATGCAATCACTCTGAAAACCGTTAACCTAATTCTGGCCAAATTTGTTTTTGACTGACAAGGTTTCTGGATTTTTAACAGGGGCGTAGTTGAGGGTATACGGAGAGGGGTTACACCCCCTTCTACTGTTCACTTCCCTCCCTTTAAAGTACCCTTAAATCATTCCTCAGACCACTACCCCGTGTACCCCCCTCTTCCTCTCAACCCTATCATCTTCAAACCATCACTATATCACAAAGTATACCAAATTAAGCTGGGGAGTCGTTCGTTTGTGGGATTTTCGCCCTCCTCACACACCCACCCCCGCATGACAAAATGAGTTAGCAAGCAGATAACATTGAACTAATGCTGATTAGGCTAATTAAGTATGATATTTTTTTGCTTCAAGTGTTTCACCATTGACACGTAGATCATCAAGTTCGAGGTTGGCAAGCCATTGTGTATGAGTGCAACAAGTACTAAGAATGTAATGGACATTTCCACAATTATGTTGAACATAACCGAAGCCACCGAGCAATAGTTTAGAGAAATGAGAAAGGCACAATTGCACCGCTAGGTGTATTAAAACAGGTTTTTTTCATCTAATGTTTTATTCGGCTTTATTTTATTTTATCTTGTTTTAATTTATTTCATCTTATTTTATTATTGATGATTTGTGTTGTTTAAATCTATCTAATTTAGTTTGCCATCTCATTCTTTTGTGGCCGCTCCTTATCCCAGTGGGTTTGAGTTTAATTCCATGCGAGGTTGTTGAGATTTTCTGAGGCAAATAATCCATGTTCACGTCTTCCTACGGAAGAGAAATAAAGCCGTTAGCCCCGGTCCATGTGTTGATTGACCGACATCTAGAGTCCAGGTGGACTACATCAGGCTTATTGTAGGCAATTCGATTTTAAGAATTTACGATACGTATCATTATTATTACCTGGTTGGAATAAGAAAAAAATCTTGAATATTTATAACAAATTATATCATATTATACAAAATTGCGCTTAAAAAATTTGATGCGATTCCGTACCCTCGAAGTACAATCCAGAGTCCGTCTATTCTACCCAATTTGCACATTTCGATAGAAAAAAAACCCAACTATCACCATATATCAGTGTGTCGATTTCCCCCTCTTCGCTGAATTGAGGAATGGTTTTTCCCATTTCCGCTCGATCTAGCCTTTCGGTGAGGTTAAAAGTGCCGACGATATATTCAAGGCATACGCCCATCAGTAGCTACTAGCCGGCAAACAGCATTCACACATTCGACACCACTATCGGTTTCCCTGGCTGCTCCAGCGATATCGACAGCCGCCCTGAAGCACGAGCGGCAGTGCGAGTGGCGGCGAAGGCGGGCTAGCTGGCTGGCTAGCTGACTGGCTGCCAGTGAGTAAAGTTTTCCTTGCCCTAGGTGGCAGCTGTGCATTTTCGTTTAAGGACTTTTCAGTTTCGCCAGAAGAAAATTTATGTTTGCACTTTATCTTCCTCCACTTCCGGCGCTACTACTACTACGGAGCTTCCTATATTGCCCCGTCGGATGAACAATGCGGGATGAAAATCCATCTCGCCTTTCTTCTTCCGTCTTCGTGCGCTAGCTTTGCTCTTGCTGGTCAAATATTATTTCTTTGCCAGGTTTTGCTTCGCTTGCATCGCAGGAAATAATCAAATGAAGTTTGCTACCGGCGGCTAAGACAAACTGCGCGGGCGGCGGACAGGGGTGGTTCGGAAACTATGAAAATTCTTAGCATAGTTCGCAGAAAACGGCGAAGCACAAATCGATGCTAATTATTATCCTACTGAAGGGGATTCTAATTCCTGCAAAAACATGACCATCGAGGCTCTAGCTCGTGTGAAGTGTGCCAGCCAAGTGCAATTCATTTAGCGCTAAACCACATCACAAACACCCATTCCGACCGGAATGGTGCGGGGCGAATTATGGCCAGGGGAAAAGTTTCATCCGCCGACAAGGACGCGTTGTTGCAGGGCAAAAGCGTGGAAAACTAGTTTGCAGTTGTTGTTTCAGATGTGATAATGCTAGCGAAACTTTACGTATAATCCGGTCGTAGTTCAAGAAAATTCTCTGCTAAATTGGGATAATTCTTGAGGCGAGTTGCTGATATTTGATGTGACATCCGCTGGCTTTTGATTGGACGGTCGGGGAGTAAGCTGGATTACTACGTAATCTGTAGCTTATTTGCGGCTCTGGGAACATCATTGGAACATAACGTTGTTCATGTGTTCTGTGAATATTGAAACAATTTGTTCAAGCTGTCATTTAGCACCAAAAAATATTTTTGCCTTTTGCTACGGTGGTGCGAGTTTCTCGTGATCAGAAGATGGCAATATGGCATCAAAACTAACATTGTAAGAGGCGAATGACCTCAAAATTAAAACCTCTACAATCGAAATAATGAAAAACTAATTGACACTTGTAATAATTTTGGTTGTACTATTACTGTATTTCTCCCTAAGAAGTAAATTGGTTGAAACCAAATACGTGGTTGAAGAGCCTAACCTCAAAATATCAGAATTTATGTTTCCAATTTATCTCATCAGTAGTAAGCAGACCGATTTGGCGGTTAGCGGTTAATCCAAAAATGGCACGCAATTGGCCAGTCAAAAAAGTTTTGATTTCAGTACGGTCTTATCACCAAACCAGAACATGTGTACTTCCGGGACATTACTAACATTAGTCCCGAACTGTTATTTTGATCGTATACATGAGATATAATTATTGTTTATATGTATTTGCATTTAGTGTCTAGCGGATGACTAAGTTGGCCCGTTAGCTACTGATGAGACGAGACGTAACACAAAGTTGGACTTATTCAGTTCTCGGTTAGTTTTACTGCTAACGAAACTTGCTTTGTAACAGAATTTAATGCTAAAACCACACTCAGTTTTAATTTAGTTTTTTGTTAATTTTAATCGGTATTTTTTTTTTAAATCTAATAATTTATTTGAAACGGCTCAATGCATTGGCACAAGTGAGCCGTGGGTCTTTTAATTTTTTACAATAAGTAAAAAAAATTCTAAGAATGTCGGTCTGCCAGATCTTGTTGACGCAGTTTGCTGCTGCGTGTTGAGATCCTTTTCCTTGGCGGTAAAGCCACTTGGGGGTCATTCAGTCTGCCTTCTCTCGCGTTATCTTTCCCCTCCATGTCATCATCGGTACTGCTTTCTTGCTGTTCACGATCAGAGGTTCTTGTTCTTACGGGTCGCTGTTGTAAATCCGTCTTCATCGGTATTTGCTTCTTTATTGGCGATGCTAGTTGTTGGTCATTGTACCTGCATTATTGGTGAATTGGATCGTGATTTTTAGTTTATCTGAAGGTATCGGTGGCTGCTTGTTAGAGTTGGTTGTAGTAGATAAGTTTTGACTAGATGCCTCGGCGCATGTTTTTTTCGTAGTGGGCTATATGGTTACAGAATTGGCATGTTGGGGTCTGCCCGGGATATGTGATTAGCGTTGTTTGCTTGTAGGTCACCCCTTCCTTTGATGATTTGCATTCGATAGTCATGTAGGAAGGTATTGGTTTAGTCACTCGCATCCTCACAATACGAGCGCCGTTGGGAATTCCGGTGAAAAAATTTATCCAGGTGTCATTCGTAATAGATTCTACTTCTCCATATTGCGACATGATTCGTTTGATAAATTTTAATCGGTATGTTACTTATCATGGTTCGTGTGATGTGTTGACAAGGAAACGTGCTCGATATTTTGCAGATGTGTGCAATATGTGTTGGAGCTGAAATGTACTATTCTTCAATCGATAATGGCTGGAATTGCAGATTACAATCTCCAGCGTAAACCTGTACCCGGTCAGAAACACACAACCGAAACATTCCAAAACTATATCTCCCACTGTTACGTGTTATAATTTTCTGTTTTTTTCAACTGCTAATGAGAGCAGATTTACAGTACAATTTACTACGAAAATTGCATTCTGTTCTAATCTTGTAATTTCATTTTGATGGAATACTTTTTTATTTATTTATTAACAGATTAAGGCCGAAGTGGCCTGTGCCGTATACAAAAGATTCCTCCATTCCACTCGGTCCATGGCCGCGCGTCGCCAGCCACGCAGTCTGCGAAGGGTCCGCAAATCGTCTTACACCTGGTCGATCCATCGTGCTCGCTGCGCGCCACGTCTTCTTGTACCGGTCGGATTGCAATTGAGAACCGTTTTCACCGGGCTATTGTCCGACATTCTGGCTACGTGGCCGGCCCACCGTAGTCGTCCGATTTTCGCGGTATGACAGATGGGCGGCTCCCCCAACAGCTGATGCAACTCATGGTTCATTCGCCGTCTCCATGTGCCGTCTTCCATCTGCACTCCACCGTAGATGGTACGCAGCACTTTCCGTTCGAAGACACCAAGTGCGCGTTGGTCCTCCACGAGCATGGTCCAGGTCTCGTGCCCGTAGAGAACTACCGGTCTAATCAGCGTCTTGTAGATGGTCAACTTCGTACGACGGCGAACTCTGTTCGACCGAAGTGTCTTGCGGAGGCCAAAGTAAGCACGATTTCCTGCCACGATGCGTCGTCACCGATGCAAACTCGAAGCGGGCGGTTCTCATTCTCTTCTCGTGAACCTCTTCCTATCATGTACTTTGTCTTCGACGTGTTGATGGCAAGTCCGACGCGCTTGGCTTCTCTTTTCAGTCTGATGTAGGCTTCCTCCACCTTCTCAAAGTTTCGTGCAATAATATCAACGTCATCGGCGAAGCCAAGTAGCTGAACGGACTTTGTGAAAATCGTACCACTCGTGTCGATCCCTGCTCTTCATATTACACCTTCCAGCGCGATGTTGAATAACAGACACGAGAGTCCATCACCTTGCCGTAACCCTCTGCGTGATTCGAAGGGACTCGAGAGCGTCCCTGAGACACGTACTACGCACATCACCCGATCCATCGTCGCCTTCACTAATCGCGTCAGTTTGTCCGGGAATCCGTACTCGTGCATAATCTGCCATAGCTGAGCTCGATCGATAGTGTCGTATGCGGCTTTAAAGTCGATGAACAAATGATGTGTGGACACATTGTACTCGCGGCATTTCTGCAGTACTTGACGAAGAGCGAACACCTGGTCCGTGGTAGATCGTTCGCTCATGAAACCCGCCTGGTACTGCCCCACGAACTCTCTTGCAATTGGTGATAGTCGACGGCATAGTATTTGGGAGAGTACCTTGTAGGCGGCGTTCAGCAGGGTGATTGCTCGGTAATTACAGCAATCCAGCTTTGATTTGATGGAATACAGCAACTGTGATTAATGCTGAAAGGAAAAACTTCCACAGCATTGGTTCAAGAGCCAATGCTGATTCTATAAAAGAAAACTTATGCATTCGATGGTTTCTGAACACAGATTCTATTGCTTACAACAAAATAAAAACACGACGAATTCTAGTGAAATGCCTCATGCGTGTATTCTGGCAAATATGGCTATTGCCGCGTATCACGAATTGCAGCGCATATCTCGCGATATTTGTACTGTCACCGGTAATATGTATAAGATTTATTATTATCCATTTTTCGGAATTTTGCTGTATAACGGTTCATTACCTTCTAATGCTGTCAAAAGCGTTGTATTACACAGTAGCCAAATGTGCTTTTCACACATAAGTGAAGTTTTTATACCTGTGTAAGATTTACGGGCAATTGCGTCTACGCATGGGCACTCTGCCCAGCCGTCCAGAATGCAAATTTAGGAGGAATTTTACGTTTGTACTAAAACTAAACAATTTAGCCTTATTATGTCTTTGGAACAGTTTTCGTAGGTTTTGAGTTTCTTTTTTGTTAAAGCTACAGGTAGGGAGGTTCTAATTATACTAAGATAAAAAATAGCATTTTAATCATTCTAGGTAGAGCCATGTGACCTTCAGTGAAATTGTAAATTGACAAAGTTTGGAACTTTTCTGAAGCTATGAAAGCTCCTTCTGTCATAATTTTCATTTTACAAGAAATTGAAAATCCAGGTTTTGGGTGCTTCCAGGCTTGCTGGAGCATCACTCATGATGCAAAAATGAGGTGAGGTATCAATATTCTGAGGAGGACTTCACACACCTCTCCAATAGCAGAAAAAAAACTCTTCTCCCACTCAACAAGCAAACTCATCATCAGAGGTGATGACTTGTTGAATGATTAGAGGATGTTATGTGCATCACACAGGAGAGGCGAGAGCGCAAAACTGATTGAAGATGGGTTGGAATCCCTCTTCCAAAATGCTGAGAGTGTGGAGCGCGAGAGTGATTGTTTCCCTCTCTTGTTTTAATGGAATTTTGTCTGCTGCGTAGGATGGGGATATAGTTTCCAAGTAATGAAGTTTTAAAAAATAGTTGTTTGTGTTTATTTATTACTAAATGTCAAAGTAGAAAGTTTGTGCGGATTAATTTCCAATGGGCAATACATTTTTAAAATGAGATATTTATCGACAGCAATATTTAAAATTATATATAGTCGAAAATTTTATGCTATTCTGATTATCTTTCAACGCTAGGGTAATGAGCCTATTTTCGGCCTGTTTCTATTATCACCCTACTAATTTGTAGCCGTTGGTTAGAGCAGTTTTTCCCATCTTTGTTCAACTTATTGGATTAAAAGGTAAGGCAATAATTGGACAATCGACTCGAGTTTTCGTTGCGCTTAAATACGAACATTTTACAGCTTTCATACCAATTCAATCAGATTCACAAATTTTGTTTTCGAACTCGAAACGCTTCTCCATAAATAGTTTAGTTGTAGGTTTGTAAGAGGTTTACCTCTTTTCCCTATATTCGGAGCAGAAGACGAAGCTTCTTATTTTGATACTGATTTCACTAAATAATCCCCCTAGAAGAGAAATAATGTTTTAAACAGATTGATTGACATTTGTAAATTTTCATTGCAAAGTATTAAAAATTGGGTGAGTGGCATTGAATTTTCAGGAGGAAACTCGAAAAAATGCGATGTACACACTAACTTAAAACCTCCTATACTAATCGTTTAGAAATTTCGCAGAGTTCTTTCTCACATCATTGCCCAGGTACCTACGGGAGTGCTTTACAACATCGTTATTATTTTTTTAAATAACATGTTAACCGATTTCTTAACGAATGTATTGCCTTCAAAGTGCAATGAAAAATTTGAAAAAATAAAGGCTGCTCTCATTACTCCTTATCATCTTCACTTATAGCAAAAAACATTTTCTGAGACCTTTGGCACCAAAACATTAGTTACGTTGTCCAGACTTAGCCGATTTCTAGAAAGTTCTAAAGAGAACAATTGCACCTTTCCAAAGGTATGCTGTATTATTCTGTTATGCAAGAAATATTGTGCTAAATTGCGACAATAATAAGAAAATTGTCATGTTTTGCATTTTTTTCATGAAAAATATGCAAATGGTTCAACATTTTTCCAAAGGCACTTTATGGTTCTAATAAGAATTCGGAAGAACATTTAATTCTGTTATAAATCAATTTGGGGGCATGCAACATTTTTCAAAACATTTTGTGTTGCACTATAACCTATGCTAGTTCACTTGAAAAGTTAAAAAATCACTATAGCACCGTGAAATGAGTTATGATGAAGTTTTGGTAACAAATTCTTAATCCACCTGGACAGTGCGTAACGAATAAACGGTTTGCTTCAATAGAAACATGTGTGTCACGTTTTAGCTTAGCTATGGGTGCCATTAGGATTCGTCGCGGTGCGGATGTGGGCGGTAAATGGATAGTCCGCACCGCAACCGCAAAAAAAAATAATAAAACCGCACTGCTTACAGCAACCGCATTGCATTTACCGCACCGCACCGCGCGGTAATGCGGTAAAAATCATGTATTTTAAAAATTGTTCTAACAAATTATTCATTTGTTTTGAGTAGCCATATATAGTAAAATGTTATTCTTATTTACACGAAAATTATCTTTGACGGACTCCTCGGAATGTAACTTTTATGAAAATATTCAACTTTGCAAGTTTTATTAAGAGGGGTGAGGGTTTTGGCGTGAAAAAACACTTTTTCTCGATTTTTTAAACTTTGAGTGAAGTGATCTGATCAAAACTTTTGTACATTATAGTGTATCATTTCAATAACATGCTGTAATTTTTCCATGCAAAAATATCGACAAACGACTCGGTGACGAAGCTTTTTGTAGAACGTCTCTGAAAAAACATGATTTGCGGTGTTACCTGCCATTCAAAAACTACTTAACCGATTTCTTTCAAACTTTGTATACAGATTCTATGTAAAAACCCGTACGTTAAAGTTGCGAGATAAATTTTCAATTAAGACAAAAACTGTCCAAACTATGCAAAATTTGGCATCTGGGCTAACTTTGACTTGTCACAATATGAAGGAAGACCTTGAGGGAGACTTTGAGAAACACAAAAAAAATCGCAATGCCCTACACTAACTTCGAAAGCTTTACTTTCAAAATGTTACAAAATACTCCTAACTGAAAAATATTATTTGTTAATTTGGTAGAAAATGTTCCCAGTTGGACAAACAATGGACGCACGCGAAAAAAAATCCTTCGAATTCGTTTGGTTTGATGATGATAATTACATTCTTTGGATTGTTTTTATCATTAGTCCATCTCTAAATTCTCCAAATTAACCAAAATTCACAGTTGAGACAATGTCATCGAAAACGATTCATAATTCCACGATTTCTAAGAGGAATCAGGAGAAATGATGCATTTTGTAATTGGATTTGACAGTAAAATTCAATTGTTTTTCGAAGATTGGATTTTGCGTTTTATGTATTTGAAAAGGTTTATTTGTAATTTTTTTCTTTGAAGTATAAAATAAATAGTTTTCAAAATATGTCGTTAAAATAATGGTGCCAAATTATATTGGACACAGCTTATAGATTTTATTTCTTAGTAACAGTATGTTTTATCATGTTTGAATGACCAAAATGTAAAAAATCAAGTAGCGATGGGTCGAATACAGATTATATTCAGATTTCTTTTCAAATCATTGTCAAGTCTATGGAAATTAGAGCAATTAAATGTTTATCATGTTTCTCTATAGTAGGGTAATAAATAAAACTCCAACGTTCTGAGAGAGAGAGAGAGATGTTCCTAATAATGACATTGCTAAGTATTCGTTCAGAAAATCAATCTAGTTGCGTCCTTCTTAAATGGTAAAAGTCATAGCTTTAATCCACTTTTTAATGCAGACTGCAGAATTTATCAATTTTTTTTTGAAGTGCGGTTGCGGTAATACCGCGCGGTAAAAGCTCATTTCCCGCACCGCATCCGTGAGAAAAAGTGTCTCACCGCACCGCTGTTTTTGCGGTGCGGGTGCGGTAAACACCGCGCGGTTGCGGTAATTACCGCAACCGCGACGAACCCTAGGTTACGTCAAAAAACGTAGCAATTTTTGATACCTAACTACTTCTTCGTAAACGAGTATTATATTTTAATAATATATCTTGGCAAATTATGGCCCCTTAAGGAGGGTACTGTACTATTTTATCACTTACGAAGCCTACAATCGATGAAATTTCTATAAATTGGCACCAACACGTTGGCTTCGTTCCTAAGAACCACTAGGAAAATAATAAATGGCCCGAGAATGGTGGAATACTTCTGTTTGAGTGCAACGAAAACTCTAATCTGGTGCCCAAAATATCGCACTACCATTTAAGTCAAAAGATAGTACAAATATATGGCAAACGCTACTCTAACCAATGGTTTCAAATGGGTTAAGAGCTAATTGTAATAGGGCGAAAAGAGGCTCATGACCCTATACATATTTGAAAACTATGTATATATTTAAACAGTTGAATTGCTTCATGCAACGCTTAACTATACATTCATTTCAAAAACAAAAATATATATCAGAAATAAACTTTGCACACGCATCAAACCCATATAACAAAACCTCATAGCAACTAATCATTACCTCCTCACAAGGCGTGTGAGGACATCACAAACTCCTCTTGAATCATCATGAGGTGTAGCCCACTCTCCTCCACGGAGCAAATATCCCATGCGTAATAAAATATTTTTCCACATCATTTCGTTGAGCAAGAGAGGAACTCTCTCATTTTTTGGGTCCTCACACACAACGGTAGAGATGCTCCCGTTGCATCATTCTTTTCTACCTCATCCTGAGGGAGGGATAGCAGCCCTCATTGTGTGTTGAAGTGTTTATAACAAGTCTGGGTGCTTCTTAGAAAAAAAATCGAATTTAGAATTTTATTCGGTAACTTTTGCGGTATTGATTTAAATCTTAAGTAGTCTTCAGATGACTTTAACATTGTCTTAGGCGAATAATTTGTCTTGTGATCTCAGTTGACACCAAGATGGTTCATAGTTCGAGATAGAGTTTCACAGTCATTCAGAAAATTGAAGAAAATCAAATTATAAAAAACTTTGTCAAAGGCACTAAACTTCTGTGTCTTGTACTTTACATTCTACAAGAAATTCACTAAAAATGCAGGCTGTTTCATACAAAATGGTTTTATTTATATAACTTTTACAGATTTTTGTTATGATGACTTTGGAAATACTTTCAAATATATTGAAACAGAACAATTTATCTCATTATATTGAACTTCTACCTCATTTTCTTAGAAAGTTATATATATATATATATATATATATATATATATATATATATATATATATATATATATATATATATATATATATATATATATATATATATATATATATATATATATATATATATATATATATATATATATATATATATATATATATATATATATATATATATATATATATATATATATATATATATATATATATATATATATATATATATATATATATATATATATATATATATATATATATATATATATATATATATATATATATATATATATATATATATATATATATATATATATATATATATATATATATATATATATATTACTAAAAACGAACTTACGAATTTCGCGCCAACTCGAGCAAATATTGGCAGCACCCTGTCAGATTTAATGAAATTTTCTGTACATGAGAACTTTGTCACAAAAAGCCACTTTGCATACATCGTTTTTCCAAAACTGATCTAGACTGTCTTGCGAAAAGGGTCAAACTTTTTTTACCATTTTGTTTCAAATGGCTGTAGTCTAAAAATGACAAATCATACAAAAAATGTTGTAGGAGTGATTTTTACAAAATTCGTTAAATTTTTGAATAAATATAATGGAAAAATTCTTCATCGACTCCTGCACTGAAAAAATGGATTTTAAAAATTTTAAGTCGATTTACAAACAAAACATCTTTGATTTGGATGAAATTATGCTCCTAGATAGTTAATTATGTTCCTTACCTACCGTCAAACATTCAAATTGGGCACTTGCAAGGAAAAAAAGTTATTTGAAAAAAGCTTTTCCTTGCCCAAACTGATTTTTTAGTGTATTTTTATCGAAAACTAAACCAATGAAAGTCATAATCATCTCAGAATCCATTTTCCCAACTGCTAGTTGCCTGATACATGCAAAAAGTATCAGTAAAGAATTTGGTATAGTATCCCGGACTGGACTGGAACGAGACTGAAGGGATTCGTTTAAAGGAGATCTGGTACTAGAACTAAGTGCGCACGACCAGACAACATGTTTAATATCGCGATAACCGCCACCACAAGCGCAGAGACCACAATACGCCGAAGATGGGCATTCTACGTATAATGATTGTGCATGACCCGATATATCACCCGAATGAAGTCATTACCCGCATCCATTCTCCTGGACCAAGGTTTGTTGAAACCTTTGGGATTCCTGAGCTTCCATCGCTCCCGAAATTTTCCAATTTTCGAGCATCCTCTGAGTAGAAATAAAAACTCGTTGAAGCTACGCGATCTTTCATAAATATCACCTTCTAATGCCTAAATGTCGACCTTCTCATTACCCGGAATGGAGTACTGCGAAAGAACTCAAACTAAGGTAATCTGCTAAGATTTTTCAGATAAAGTACTCAAAAACTCCCATGTTTCCCCCAGGAAACACAAAGAGTGCTTTGCATGCTCCATCAAGCGGAGTGCCTCCAGTAACTGTAACGATGTGGGCATGGTCGTTGATAGGTTAATATAAACCATCAATGTTGTGGGAAGAATGTTGGTAGCACAGCCTCTTTTATGATTGCACTAACCACTACTGTCATAATAATTAGCATAAAAGCGATGCATAGCTGTCATCATACGACGAACGTTCCGTGTATTCCAATCACAGGATGAATCGAATACACACCGTAGGCCCTAGCCACCAGACGAAACATTGTTTCTCTGATGATCCGTCCGTTAACCCGTCGACGGACCGGTGCCTATAATCGCGTTTTTCAGCTTTAATCAAGTTTTTCATTTGCATTTGTAGCATTGCGTATATTGGGAAAAAATCGGGATGTGACGTTCAAAAGTCCCTTTCGCGTACAATTCTAAGCAATCTCTGCCCACCACGAAGTAGGAGACTGTTCACGGTTGCTCACGTCGGGTACTCGTTTCGTCTGACCTTTAATCGTAGTGCAAATGTGCATTGTGTGAATCGTGTAGTGCATTGTGTAAAACTTAGGGGACAGTGTAGGAACTGAAATATAGGGACACTTGGGGTTTTTGATGTCCCATGTGGAAATTTCTTCCGGGTCCTAGAATTACCGAGACCAGGAACTACTTACTTCGGTTTTGTAACAGCACCCTTCAAGGGACACTCTCAGGCCTTCACGAGGAAGCTTTGGAGAGAAAACTGATTTTATTCTTTCGGAATTTTTTATGCACATCAGAAGATGTTCCCACAATGGGATGTTCAGACTCTCGCTCATTAGTGTACAAGGTAACGTAGAAATTAGTCGTTGTCGGTGGCGTAGCGCTCATTTACATTTCTTATCGGAGCGTTCCTTAAAAGAATGTTTCATTTTGTCCCCACACAATTTATGTGCGGAATATGTCGAGAGACTTTTCATAATTATCTCCGCATTTTCCACAGCGTGCCTTGTTTCTACAATAAATTGCTGTAGACCCAATTGCCAATTGTTTGCAACAACGGCAGTTCATGCCGCGCGGCACAAAAAGGCGAACAGGTAGACTAGCCCCGTCCAAAAGATGAAAGCTTAGAGAAGATTCGGCGAAAGGTTCGAAATGAAACTAATGGAAAATGAGTTGTTTTCATATACTCCTTGATTTTTCCTGAACGCAATTGCTTGCGAACCAGAATTTTCACTGGCTGAAGCCAAGGGTTCTAGAAGGAGCGAACCTCATACTTCGCAATTAAGGTCCCTGTTGGAGACAACACCATCAATCTCTACTTCCCGAGCGGGTACATAGACAAGATACTTCTTCGTACACGGCCAAGCGGTATTTAGTTAAATCTCGCATATATCGAAGCTGTTAAATGGCTTATCTTTGCCCTCATTCAAGTTTGCTAGGAATATATATCAAATTCGTTACTGATACTTTTTGCATGTTTCAGTCAACTAGCAGTTGGGAAATCGGATTCTGAGATGATTATGACTTTCATTGGTTTAGTTTTCGATAATACAAAATGCAGTTTGGTCAAGGAAAAGTTTTTTTCAAATTACTTTTTTTTCCTTAAAAGTGCCCAACTTGAATTTTTGACAGTAGGTAGGGAACATAAATACACTCAAGTTTTTTTTACGCGGTTTTTTTTGCGCGGTTTTTTTTTACGCGGTTTTTTACGCGGATTTTGAAATTTACGCGGTTTTCATTTACGCGGATTTTGAAATTTACGCGGTTTTCATTTACGCGGATTTTGAAATTTACGCGGTTTTCATTTACGCGGTTTTTGAAATTTACGCGGTTTTCATTTACGCGGATTTTGGAATTTACGCGGTATCCATCAACGAGGTTCCCTTTATCTCGGATTCTTAAATTTAAGTGGTCTTCATTTACGCGGATTTTGAAATTTACGCGGTTTTCATTTACGCGGATTTTGAAATTTACGCGGTTTTCATTTACGCGGATTTTGAAATTTACGCGGTTTTCATTTTCGCGGATTTTGAAATTTGCGCGGTTTTCATTTACGCGGTTTTTATTTACGCGGCCTGTATCCCCCGTGTAAAAAAAACCTGAGTGTACCTATCTTGGAGCAAAATTTCTTCCAAACCAAAGATGGTTTTTTTGTAAATCGACTTTTAAAGTCGATTTTTTCAGTATAGGAGTCAATAAAGAATTTTTTCAATATTATTATTCAAAAATTTAACTAATTTTGTGAAAATCACTCCCACAACATTTTTTTTAGGATTTGTCATTTTTAGTTTATAGTCATTTGAAAAAATTTGGTAAAAAAGTTAGACGCTTTTTAATAGACAGTCTAGAAATTTTTCGAACTCGACGAAATAAGTCGAATGGTATATAATTCTTTAAGAATCGGTTAGAAAGTCGTCTTTCAGAAGGAATGGCAAAAAGACAAAACAACAAAATTTATATTTTAGTAACTTAGGATTACCGTTTCGACTTAGTCTCCTCAAACAAAACGTTCCAGTAACTGCACAAAACAACGCAGTGAACATTAAAACGTCTTCAAAGTATACCCAGCATGTTCTCCGGCACCAGCTCCCGGGCAGCAACGAGCGATGCAATAAAGGAACCCTACGTGATAAAAATGTCATAATGAAACATTCTAATAAACACATTCCTGTCCCGGGTACCTTCCAACCCCGCTGCTGCTCATTCATGCAGTCCCTGAGAGCCAGTCTGACCTACAAAAAAAGTGCTATAGATACACCACCGAACCGACTGCTACTGCGAGACTGCAGAGTTCTTTGTTTCCTACGGGTTAATCTCCCTCCCTCAACTCGACACGAACTACTACTTTCCAGCTACTAGCTACTACAACCTACTTCAAACGGTCTGCCTGCCAGTAACCTAGCGACCGGGGGACTGTAGGGTGCTTGGAACATTCATTTACCGCCCTGACTGGGCCAGACTGCACGACGACTATGGCGACGACGACAACGACACCGACGGCGACGATGACCCTTGTTTGAAGATGCAAGTGGCCACCAGTCAGCTAGCCAGCTTTTGCGCTAGGGAATGCTCCGTCGCGACGGTAGCTTTTATGTAACAGAAAGCAGAACGAGGGTAGTAATCGTGAACAAAACCACGAATATAAACCACGCCACCCGAATTATGCAGTCGGGGGAGTAAAAGTTGGAATGTTTTTTTTATGTTTATTTTTTTCTGTGGCAGATGTTCATCAAGTTGCATAAAACTCAGCAGTTATTTAGACTGTTTTTGTTCTTTTTTCATTGTAGTTTTTTCACACAGGACTGGTTTTTCTATTATCACTGCTTAATTGCAGAACTTTTCATAACCATGTCTTAGTTATTTATCACAAAACTACTTGACTATGTCTGTAGTGCACTTCGAATATTAACGAGTGTAGTTCCCCCTAAATATCACGTGTATGTTTAAATAAGGCTGAACACGGTTGCGCGATCGGTTCGACATTTGTAAGAAACAATGACGAATCGATTTGTTAATTGGGGCCAACTGTTGAATTCTGATTTCTTCCCAAAATCACCTAACCTTAAAATTTCTCTTCACTCTACGTTTCACGATTCCGCCATCCTTCACGTCACCCACAAAAGAACATCGTCGCTACACACACGACCGCACTCTCACTTGTTGTTAGTTCGTGACAATCCGCTCTTGTTATCCACAGTGCACATCGGCCCACAAACATCACGGAACCATACTGTGCGCGAGGACGGTCCGAAGAAGGCAATGCTTAATTCCAATTTGGATGCCAGTCGGTGCAAGATTTCTACAACGACAAACAACGCACGCGATGGCATCCTATGTAGGGGTACGTGTACTAAATGCTCCGCAGCTCACCCATCCGACCGGGACATGACTCACTGCCGCCGTAGTCGGCCCTGGTACGCGATCTCAAAACTATCACATTCAGTTGTAACCGACCGGCCGACCGACCAACCGACGATCTACCGATATTCTGCGGAGCAATCGAGGTGAACATACACCGTAACCCCAGGAGGGAACGACGGCGGTGACGGCGAGCGGCTTCGGTTGCTACGTGCTGGAACCTGAAGATGGAAATTTGTATCGTCGCGTCAGTAACCCGCCCGTTTATGGATGGCATGCCCCGGGGAAGGACGGGGTCAACGAAAACCAGAATTAAATTGCACGAAACACATGCTGATTGCCCTCAGCCCTCAGACCAAACCAGTAGTCCGGCGGCATCAGCAGCTTTGTTACGGTCCGGTAGGTTGTTGGAAATGTGGCGGCGGCGGCGGTTGATGAGCGTGGTCATGCTGCTCCTGCTTCGGTGAGCTGCAGCTGGAGCAATCCGTTCAAAAGGATACCACCTGGGAGTCCGGGCAGGTCGGAGTGAGTCTACTGGGCTAGGATGGTAAATTGGATTTAGAACATCGGAATCGGATGAGGATGAACCAGATATTTTGCCGTAAGAACGAAACACGATATACTGAAAGCGATAAAACGTTTAATTTGCGGAGAGATTATCTGGTAGCAGCATTCGAAAAGCTCTCTTGAGATCAATATAATTAAATAGGAATTTGCTACTGGAAGAGAGATCAAATTCTCGTCTGGTTAATAGATTCTTATCAGGCATAGCTTAGATGAACAAGGTATTTTTAAGAAAAAAATGAAAGAAAGATGAATCTATAATTTTTAACTGTCACTTGTGATTGTATACGCTACTTTGAAATTTAAGGATTGCTATGAAAAATGAAAAGTATGAAACCAAATAAAATTTCTCGAAAAAAAAATACTAAATTGATAATAATTCATGATTTGGCAAGGGATCTGAAGTTGTTGAATGAAAAATATCATTACTACTTGAAAAGTTACGCAATCATCATCGTTACTTTTAACAAAAACCACAAGAAGTTTGCGTTTCGATTTCATCTCATCAGTATCGTACCACACTGACTTGGTTGCCAGAAAAATAGAAAAAAATACTTGTGTTCCAAAGCGAATTCATCGGGAGGAACATTCTAGAATCACAGAAGTTCTGTAGCGAATTTGGGACCGGGTTTCATCTAACAAGTCAATACTTAACGCTATGCAACATTTCGCATTATGTCGAAAATTAGACTATCCGGCTGCCAAGTCGGTCTGCCATGATACTGATGAAACGATGTTGAAGCACTGTTTCCTTGACTTACTAAAGTTAGACAGTGTATCCTTCCTGCACAAAATGGTACAAACAAATTTTCTCCGATTCTGATGAAATTAAATCGAATTGTAAATTCCATTACAAATTTATGAAAATGGCGTTTTCGGTTTGATTTCAATACCTTAGAATCTGTTTTCGTGAGCATTTCGAAATTTTTTTCATCATCAAATATAGATATAGACATACAGTGAAAATGGAAATTATGAAAAACAAATAAAAAATCAGATAATGACTATTTCGAAGAAACTTTACATGGCACCTTCTGAAGAAAATAATTTTGATCAATAATTTAGAAGTAACTATGGATAATTGACCTTCAATAAAATATTCGAAGGCTTGGTGTCTTCACCAAAGTTGTTGAGAATATCATTTCAAACGACTTTCGCAAAGACATGAAAGATATATTTCTGCTGCCAAACGAGTTCTAATACGACATTAACGATTTTTCCTCAATCACAGTTTTCTTAACTATAACCTTTTAATGTAAACTTCAGAAGTTCACAGCTTGGATATAAATATGCATTTTACTATTCAAAATAACTTCGTCCAATCAATCTCATACTATGAGAAAACTATAAAAAGTAGTAATAACTGAAATAGTACTATCTGTACAAAAATCAACTCAAGCTCTATAGAGAAAATCTGCGTCCCTTAAAATGTAAAATACGTATTATATACAAAAGCGCTAAATAAAGTCACTGTCTGTCTCTCAAAATAACTTCGCAGGTCAAGCAAGTTTTTGATTTATAACAAACAGTAATATTTGTTATTCGTTATTTATTTATTAAGGCTTTAACCTCGAGGGTCATTCGCCTTTTTGAAAAATATGCGTTTCAAAAATGCAATTCAATTTACAATTAAAAGTTGATGAACAATAATAAATAATCGAATATTACTTCTGCAAACTATCCTGGGAGCACTGCTTTTCGCTTCTTGTGTTAATTTTCTTTTTTGGTGATGAGCATTGCCCATGTTTACCCTTCTACCGCTTGCTGATTATTTCATCAACCTTCTCCCTTGCTGGCGTTTGTGTCCATGTCGTCGTCGCTAGAGCTTTGATTTTCGCTGTTATGTGTTTGGTACTTTTAGCGTTTTCGAATGACTCTGGTATCCCGAGCAAACGAAAAGCCCATAATACCCCCATGGTCATAATCCAATTTCACCCAATTTTTGGTATTTTGATAATGTTTTAAATGGGATCAACCCATGAAAACACCATGATCCGATAGATACCATATAAAAATCATATTTTGGTGTATTTATGGGTTATTGAGGTAATTTTTTGGTGTTTTGGTGGTTGTTAAACTTGGCACGGATTATATTCATGATCTTTTTAAAGGATTGTATGGTTTCTGACCCCAAGAGAATTTGCTTGGGATAACCGTCGTCTTTCGTGTTTATTTCTTCCCTAGATATATTAACTATTGACTTGGCGATACCATGAAATACTGTTTGTCCGGCTTTTTTTTATTTTTTGGCCGGCTGTCTGTGGTATATCAGCAGATGTCGAAGGCTGTTTGGTGTTAATTTTAGTAGATGATCTGCCCTCGAAAACCAAATAAGATGGAATAGATTAGTTCAACCGTATTCGCACCACCTGAGCTCCGTTGAGAATGCAGGGGACAAAGTTTTTCCAAGTGTCGTTTGTGACGGATTCCACTTCTCCATACTTCAACAAGAATTTTTTAATATAATATGTACAAGTATGAGGTGTCAAATCGTGTATGCGAATTTCTGTCAGATCAAGAGGATCGGGAATAATGGTTTAGACGTTTTCACATTCCACATCGTGTTCGCTATGAAGCTTTTTGTCTCGGCTAGAAAGTTGAACGTTATTAGTACTACTATTAGTACTACTTGTCTCGTATGTCTCTGTAAAACAAGTTCCATTTTCACCTTGATCAACTGTTTCACCTCGCGTACTCTGGGTCTAAGACCAGTCTGCGACTGCATCCAACAACTCGACCACTGGGGAATGCGCGGCCACCTCGGCAACCACATACAACGATTCCTTCAAAACCAGAAATTCCGGGTCGGCCTCAGAGGAAGCAAATCCGCGACCTCTGTCGCGAGGAGAACGGGATACCCCAGGTATCCGCCCTTGTCGTTACGCTCTTCCTAATCAGTATGTAATCTATCTTCGGCTGTCTACCACCTGGTGTCGACATATTCCTATACGCCGACGACATTCTACTTGCCATGACCGGAAGGCCAAAGGCCGAGCAAGAATTTAGTTACAAACAGCAGTAAGCGCTGTTTCCTGATGGGCAATGGCGGATCCCGTACTGTAAAGAGCCGAAAATTCTCGGAATCCCAATCAGCGTCCCCATTTCCGGAAGGTCAAGAACGAATGCGCAAACCGGAAAAGGCTTGTAAGTACCATATGCCCCAGACACCCTAAATGCTATCGAAACCTAGCAGTAACTATTGGCGAAGCGATAATACACAGTCGGATCTACAACGGAATCAAAATTACCAGATGTATCCGAGACGAAATGAACCAGATCCTAGCACCTCTATACAACGAATCCATTCGGACGACCTCCAAACTACTACCCAGCGCATCTGCAGAAAGCGCATGGCTTGAAGTTGCCCTTCTGCCTGGTACCCTTCCGATGAGCAAGATCCATCTTAGAATGAACATCCGGAAACGACGAGTCCGTAACCAATGAAACAGCCGAAGCAATATATCAGAAATTCACCCGATCCTAAGATTTCGGCCATGCCTCTGGAACGCGTAATCTCTTCAAATCACCACAAGACCATTCCGACTGGACAAGCCCCCGAAATCGCACGATCCGCATTCAATAAACTAATTCAGAGACATGTTCCCAACCACACTCGCACCTACACGGGCGGATCCAAAAAGGATTACTAGGTTGGAATCCGCCGAAGCTGCCGCCATCGCCTTATCCATAGTCCAAAAACCAAAGAGCCCAGCAACCGTTATCTTAACCGACTCCTCCCTCTCGGTACACCGTGCGCTTGAAGCTAACCAATCGCGACATGCATTCATCCAGGTCATTGAAATCATCATCGATTTATTCACCACCCTCTGCTGGATCCCCGGGCACTGCAACATACGGGGAAACATAGACGCCAACTACCTGGCAGACTAGGACCGCAGAATCAGGAGGACCATAACAAAAGAAGTGCAAGCGCTGACATCACCCAACACTTTACCCTCAACCCTCAACAACAACTTCATCAACCACTGGCAGACCACCTCTAGAAGATAAACGAGCGCCTTTAGAAGATAAACGTACTCCTTGAAAAATGGGACGAGCGCGAAAACTGGAGCGTACAAAGAGTCCTATCCAGACATCGGATCGAGCACACCAAGATCTCCCACGTCCACAATATTTCCAACACCCAGCCTCCCACATGCACCACCTGCCAGATCCGGAAAAAAGTTGGACACATTCATCTCAACTGTCTCGAACTTCAGGAGCTCCGAGAAAGATACTTCCCGACCTTAATTTGCGACATCCTAGACAACGGCCTTGTACAGGAAGAGGTCGTCCTTTACTTCCTGAAAGATGCCGAACTATTTGACAACATGTAAGCCTAAACTTCACAACCACATCAAAGGTAGGCCCTCTTCCACACACTCCGGTGCTGGAGAGGTCGTTTATGGTCCAATACAATCACTAAACAGAAGTAACACAACCCCAAGATCCAGTGCGGGCCCTCCACAAACCTCAACTAGTGTCCTTCAACCAATCTACCAACCTCTGGCCCTCTACAATACCATCAATTCAGGCTAATACCTCCGGAGCCATCCTGAGGCCCAACTAAAAAGAAATTTTATATTTCCAATATTGAATGTAATATTCATCCTAGTAAAGATAGGTAACTAAGGTCTTAAGCCATAAATAAACAACTTTTCTCCCCTAAAATCATATATATATTTTGTTCACGTGAACACATAAAACATTCGTGTCTTTAACAAAGTTGTTTGTTATTGCGTTCTCAACAACTTTGCTGAAGACACCAATCCTCCAACCGTTTTTTTGGAACTCATAGGAGAAATAATCATCAAAATTGTTTTATCGATAGATGCACTGTATTATGTTGCTTAACTTCTTCGAAGATATTAAACCTCTAAGAGGACGCTCCTATGTGACTTTGACATTGAAAATCTGCATCTCTTTTTTCACTTTAAATGTGCACAATTTGAGAACGCAACCATGTATACAAAATCTAAAGGCGTCATTCATTCAAAACTTTAGTGTACAACCTAAATAACCACTCACTTGACTTATTTTTTGTCGTAATTTTCGGTTTCACCGAGTGGCATTGCGTAGTTGATGAAACGAAAACCTCGAAATACTCATAAAAACCGAATCTTTGACGCACTAGAGGCAAACGGAAACTGTAATTATTCATCATTCAGAGGTTTCAGCCCAGTCAGGTTGTTTTTGTCAAACTGTGATATGGTCAACATGGTAATATGATATATGCATGGGTTACTCAAAACGATTTATTATTGAGTATGTGAAAGTTATTTATGGAATGTCAACAACAACACGATTTAATGAACTAAAAACCAATAAACATGCCAATAAAATATTTATTCTCCGTGCTGCTATGACTCCTATGCCGCAAATTTTAAACTAATATTCTGTCTTTTTGGTGAATTGTCAATTCTCAATTTTCCTACATGATTCAATAGTCATTATTCCACTCAGACAAGACCATGCGTATTCCACACGTACATTAAATGCCGTATGGATTATGTTACTAGTTGGCCAAATCAACTCTAAATAAACAGGGAAATTAGACAGCCACACGGCAGATGTATACCCTTACAGTACCCTCAGCCCTGTGGCGAATTGCTTTATAGAATAGTTCATAAGGGTTATTGGCTAAGTTTTTTTACTGATTTGATCTATAAAATAGAGAGAAAAAATTTGTCTAAATTTTATCAGTGACCCGATATTGTCAATCTTAAATACGCTATGGGGTTTACAATTAAAGCTTATATCTTACCTCGCAAGTCGCGATATTTGTACTTTCAAAGACAACATGCAAATTAAATCAACACCTTCTGGTGACTTCAAAACGGTTGTATCATACTGGGTCAGAAATAGGTTTCCCCTTATCATCGGCAGTGATGCCGATACTCGCAACATAATTTGGGCAGCTTATAAACAAATTTCAGATGCTTTGATTCGATGGCCTGCTTTACAAGGTCGTAAAAAAAACTAATTTTTATTGCTCGTGTCGAAAAGTAAATGAACTACGCACATACCACAAAAGTTCATAAACAAGAGGGACCTGATAAATATATATCGACACGCACGCGCGGGTTAGACATCTTGCACGTATGTTAGGTATAATGGACGATAGGAATAATTTACACAAACATACAATTTTCGTTTTTATTAACACAAGGAGAACCATTTGCCTTTTTGGTGTTTTGAAAAATGTCTATCCTACTCACAAAACTTTGACAGGAGAGTATAAAATAAGCTAAATTGCGTTATTTTTTTAGTAGACCATATCAAGAACACTTATACGGGTAAGAATTAATTCTCTTTCTCCATCTAATTGGGATATAATTCGAGGCTTCCAGTTTCAATAAAAAAAATATTCGAACCTGCTTATATGCATTAGTGATAGTAGTGGCTAATTACTTTTTTGTTCAGGTAACTCGTTAAATTTGTCAGAAGCATTGTTTCTACACAGCAGCAGACAGTTCCGGTAGTTTTCAATTTGATATCATGAAAAATATGGGATAACTTGATAGAAGCAGAAAATATACACATTTGCTGATTTATAGTTGTTTCATTCTTTATTTCATGAGTTGTTCTTGAAGGCAATCAATTTCTTTGCTGTTGCTGGTCTTATCTTAGGTACAAATCCCCGACTACATACGGGGAACGTGCCATTTAAGTCAATATATTCTGATTCTTATCTGACAAACTGTTATAAGGTTGACGAGCCCTTCTCAAATTACAGTCATCCGCAGCGCTCTGGTTCCAGTCATAAGCATGTGGCGAACAATACTCTAAACGCACTTATTTTTGGATAGTGTTTTTTGACAAGTACCTTTGCAGTGAACGCGATATCTCAAAAAATTTTAAACTGATTTTCAATTTTTTTTCTTTCTAATTTTTCGTATCTATAAATTGTATTTGAACGGTTCCTTTTCCATCTAAAATTTTAAATGAATTTTTGTTTAAAATTTTGCGAACCCTATCGATTTTTTGCCAGTGATTTTTTTATCGTGAATTTTTTTTTTTTTTGTAAATCGAGCCGTTTAAGTTTTTACTTTTTTATTTTTAGTTGCGTTTTACTTTTTTGGTTTGGAGAGTGCCGCAAGCCTCTGCAAAAAAGAGTTTACTGGTCCATAACTTCTCTAATTTTTAATATTTTTTTAACACAACTTATTGTTTTTTTCTTCGACAGTGCTATCAACAAATTGTCAAATGAAATTTGCTTAAAACCTTTTAAAAGCACGAACTTTGTTCACTTCTCCTCTTAATTTTGTATGTAACTCCTGAGAACAAAAAAATAAAATTTTGTTTCGACAACACATTTTTTGAAAAAGACCTAAATAAAAGTTATGATTCGTATTTTTATCTGGTTTTTCTTGGGTATATATGAGAAACCAATGTGGATAGATTTTTTTTAATTTTTTTTTTATTTAAACAAGATTTACGAGCTGCAACGTCAACGCAAATTAGGAACTGAAATAACGATGAAGTGTACGGATCCTCCCATTAGTCCGTCATGTTGTGAGCTTTCCAAATATGTTTGCAAATTTACCTTAATTTCCACGATACTAAGCTGTTTTTTCCCTTTAGAACTAATCACGAAAGCAGTAACTTTTTTACCTTCTTACGCCGGAACCCTCGTTATTGGAACGAATACGCTTATTTTCGAAGCGGGTAATGTATCAACTGTTGCGAGAAAAAGAATAGGTGTTAGATGTAGCTCTCTGCTCCGACAGGAATTAAAATAATAGCTTTTTGTTAAGCAATTTTGAGTCATAATTAAAAAAAATTCAGGATTCTTGTTTTTCTCAGTGGATTTCCAAAAGTAGTAGCTTGTTGTTTTTCAAATTTGTGAGCTTCAAGTTTGGTGGAAGTTTTTAATCGTTATGTGTCAAAAATAGGCAGGTGGAAAAAATAATAACTATGTCAGTTTCTAACTTGCACGAATGGAGTTTTAAATATGTCCCTGTGCTTGTTACAAGACTATTTATCAATGATCGCAAAATCAATAGCCTCTTGTTTAGAGCATTCGGCTGTCTAAATGTTACGCTTGAAAATTAATCTATTTTGTTTTACCGGTAAATATATCACGCTGAAAAAATTAAAACTGAATAATAGTGAGACCTATTCTGAAAGATCCCGTAGCTAATGTAGTAACTATAGAATTCCTCTGTTAAAAATACGCAAAGGCGCCCGGATACTCTGTCGGATACATAACATTTAAATACACACACTGAATCATATTTTCTGATCTTTTGATTTATTTTTTTGTGAATGAGAATAGGAATGGAAATGACAACAGAAATGCTTATTGGAATTGGAATGAGATTGAGTATGAGAATAGTAACAACACTAAGAACGGGAATGAGTTTAGAAATCAAAATCAGCTTGCGAATGACAATGACAACGATAATGACAATGACAATGACAATGACAATGACAATGACAATGACAATGACAATGACAATGACAATGACAATGACAATGACAATGACAATGACAATGACAATGACAATGACAATGACAATGACAATGACAATGACAATGACAATGACAATGACAATGACAATGACAATGACAATGACAATGACAATGACAATGACAATGACAATGACAATGACAATGACAATGACAATGACAATGACAATGACAATGACAATGACAATGACAATGACAATGACAATGACAATGACAATGACAATGACAATGACAATGACAATGACAATGACAATGACAATGACAATGACAATGACAATGACAATGACAATGACAATGACAATGACAATGACAATGACAATGACAATGACAATGACAATGACAATGACAATGACAATGACAATGACAATGACAATGACAATGACAATGACAATGACAATGACAATGACAATGACAATGACAATGACAATGACAATGACAATGATAATGACAATGAAAATGACAATGGCAATGACAATGACATGCTTTCTCGTGAGCAAACCTGCTTCTGTATTTGCTTCCCGGGACATCACTTGGGACAAGTCAGTTGCTTTGAACGTTCACATGTGTCGTTTGAACTGTTTGGATTTTTTTTGTGTCTATCTAGTGCTAATTTGGGTACTAGTTTAGAACACAAAAAATAATATTTAATTTAAGAATTAGAAACAATCCTACAACTAGAAGGAACATAATTCCCGCAGGAAGTGGTAAACTGTGTTCCAAAAATTTTACGGTCTTTTATTTGTTTTTCTTTTTTTAAATATATTGGTATGATGTATCATGTACCCTACCCTATGTGGTCATTTATGTGATACAGAATTCCTATTACGACCTCCCAAGTTACAGGACAAAGCAATCGGCAAAAAAACAAAGCATTATTGAGCGGAGGTTGATTGAAAACTCGGTACGTTGAACCTAATTAAAACCTGTGAAAGCCGCCCTACTCGCTGAGAAGTTGCATAAAGTCTAGGTGGAGTTATCTAGCGATATACCCAGAAGCTTGACGAATGAAACAAAGAGTAGCTAACTTGGAATAACCTGGAAGCCAGCGAAATGCTTAATCGTTTTGATGCCATAGTGAACGACGGACGAGATCGCATAAAATAACTGCTACCATGGTGTATTTATTGATTATTGAGTCTAGGGCAGGGGTTTTGCGGGTTGTGAAATTTGGCACGAACCATACTGCTCATAATCGCAAGTCAATCCCATGTAGATGGAAAATTCCATAGAACATGGGACTGACTTGCGATTATGGGCAGCATATCCATGGTCTTTTTAAGGGTCTAATGTTTCAGTTCATGGGAACTCGGTTGATGGTCTATCTAGAACATGAACCACAAACCCGAGTGTAATAACTTTCGGGGCATAACGATTCTGCCTATGAATACTCTCCCGTGCTCTGTTTAGCAGATTGCACTCGTCGGTAAGTAACACACCGTGTTCGAGAAAAACGTTCAGCAACGAAACAGATGTTTACCCTGTGACAGATTCTAGAACTCACCATTAGTTTGTTTTCATTTCAAGGCGGCGTACGATTCGGTGAAACGAAACGAACTTTAGCAGATAATGCAGGAATATGGCACTCCGAGAAAGGTGATAAAGCAGATTCGTATCACACTGGAAGGGATGTATCTGGAGAGACATCCGACTCGTTTGTGGTGTTAGATGGATTGAATCTGGATGATGCATTTTTGAATTTGCTGTTGCAACATCACTCTCGACGTTGCGATAAGAAGATCTGGTGTACAAAGGAACGGAATTGTCATCACGAGACCTCACACGCTTGCTTGGTTTTGTGAATGAAATCGACATCACTGGCGTTGATCGCAGAGTAATGGAAGAGGCATTTACGTATTTTAAAAAGTAGCGAGAATCGGGTTCACTGTAAACTTTGACAAGACATAGTTACATGGTAACTGGAAATGAATGGGTTAGGATACGAAGTAGTCATCAAGTACTTTTCTGGTGTGCAAGGCGCACAGATAATTTTAAATTTTGAATAATGTTTACAAAAACAATGAATCACATTACAATCTAAGAAGAACTTGTTACTTTATAACGTCAGACGTTATAAAGTTTGAAAATGTCTGATGAATCTGTTCTGAATTTCCTACTAAATTTTATGATTTCTTCGTTGTTATTTAGTATTTTTTTATTTGTTTATTTATGTGTTTACTCATTTTACCTTATCGATTCATTTTTCTATTTATTTATTTATTTATTCGTTTATTTGTGTATTTATTTATTTATTTATTTGTTTTTTTTTCATCTGTCCCAAGGTAAACACAGATTAGATAGCGAATAAAAGAGATCACAGAGGATTTGAACATACCGAGAATTAATAGACTATGAGTTAAAACAATAATTAAATGTCGCTGCAGCTCGATACAGGCTACCATGGAGTGTATGATGAGAAACAGCTTGAGGTCGTAGACGTAGATTAGTTTGCTCTCTGGCGGTATAATAAACTAAGCGTCATTGAAGAACAAGAAAAAAGTAAAGGTTCTAGATGGCTTCCTTGAGGATATATCGATGTGTTGATGGAGCTATTTATTATTATAGCAATAAATATTCATTGTGGAAGGTGGTTCCGAAGAGTTATCATTCTTTTTAAAGTGCTTTCCTTAAATGTTTATATTGAAACCAGCTTGAGGATTCTGTATTTTGTCTTCCGCGAATTTAACGAGTTTTTTTGTAAAAGTCATGCAAAATGAACTTTGTTAGTAACATGCATCTCTTGTATTATAATGCATTGTGTACTTTCCTTCCAGCGAGCAGTTTTTCTAGCCAATTACAGTAACTGACAACAACCACAACTATATACCTAACTATATATTTCGTGGCTTTTGATCACACGCACTGTTCTCGGGTGTGAACAGAGAAATGGCAACATCCCACTTTACATTACTTTGTACAGCACATGATGACTATTTATAATAATGATGACGATAACTTTTTGCTGCAGTTACTGGTGGATGACTGTGTTCGGTCGCTTTCCGGAACGAAGCATAAAGTTCATAACGAGAAAAATGCTATGCAAACATAATACCGCACAACATACAAACACAGGGTCCGTCGTGTGGACCAGCTTCCGAGCCCGCGCTTTGGCTGACCAAACCGGACGTCCGCGTTATGTCGTCGCTGCATTTTGCACTGTCCCCGCGGCGCTCTTCGTAATTTATATATTTTTAATTGACTTCTGCTTGGACGAACGGATGTCAGGAAGTGGCAGCCGGATTGGATGCGAATCGCGTTCCGGGATGAGGAGATTCAGAACCTAAAAAAATACGGCACTTTCTGATATTAGCTTTGCAGAACTACCACAGGACAACTCCCGGTACATTTGATGGCAATGAACAACATGTGCAGGGAAAACTATTTGACTTACGGATTAGTGCTTGTGTTTATTTGGTTTGTTAATATAAACATATAAATTTTCTAGCTGGCGCATCCGAAATAAATCGTCGTGGTTTTTCCATGAACTGCTGCTGTTGGTGAACTGATTGAAAGGAAAATAAAAATCGTCGCTATTCCAGTGGCGTTCCGCTTTGATTTATGGCCATCCAGCTCTGCTCGACTTTCGGGGTATGGTTTTCCAATTTGTTCACACAAATTGTGATTGATATCTTTTGGGGTGGAATGAGTCAGAACGATTATTCGGAGCCGGATCACAAATCCGGTAAAGTTTGTTTGAATGGTGATTTGGAGCGTTTTTCGTGAGTAGAGAATTGCATTACCGATGGTTATATTTAATTGGACCAAATAAAACCGAATTATAAAATCCCGGTTTAAAAAACAAAAGTCCTATATTACTGTCTCTTGAAGCCATCTACTTCCACCCCACTTTTAACTCCATTTTAAAACACTAAGACACGTACAGAAAACCTTTCAATGTTCAATATCCTAAAACGTGAAAACCTGTCAAAACGGTTCCCTCCCAAACGCTCCTGAAAATGTAGGTCATCAGTTATGGAATTTTATTTTACCAACGTGGAAAGTTTGCCGGCTTTTGCCCCCCTGCTAGATCGAACAAATGTAACCAAGAGTGACACTTCCCCCTTCCGTTGCTAGTAGCTTTCACTTACCTGCTCTCCTCCCATGGGACAGCATCGAAAAGCGCTTTTCGGTGTCAAACGTCATGGGAATTCCCTGCTCACGTAGCGAAGGATATTAATAATAATGCATTCCTGGATGACTGCTTCAGCATCTGATGCGACAGGATAAATTCCGCTGCAGAACCACCACCATGCTGTCAGCGTGTGTCGTTGGTCGGATGGTGGCGGCGGACGGATGGACGGGCGGACGGACGGACGGACGAACGTCCAAAATGGTTCATTGTTGTACCGATACAAGCTTTGTGTGATGGGTCCCGGTTTTTTTCATTCTGTACACGGCGTATTACCATCCGATAGTGGTTGCTCCGTGATGCTTGAGAAGCTGGAGGATGAATGGAAAATGAGTTTTTTTTATCGTTGGGGTGGAGGATACGTTCCGACGAACCGAGAGATCGATCCTGGGGGTAATGAGAAAAAAGTTCAGCAGGTCATGAATTTTCAATTTTCTGCAGCCACCTTGGTGGGTTCCGCTCCGCACAGAAAGCACCTCATTTGGGGCAGCCTCGAATCGGGCTGGCGTGTTCCTGCCGAGTGGCGCAAATAGAAGATATTGTCATACCGGCTTGTCACTATTGCACAGTGTTTTAAAACGTCGATTTCGTGCTCAAAATTAATAGCGTCTAAACCGTTAACTTTAGAAGTATAATTTGTTTGGAGAAGTTGTTGCCCTTGTGAATGCGCATCTACAAAAGTATATTGTTCAGTGATTAATTCACCTATAAGTGATATATGAAATTTATTTTCTGAACTAATTGAGATAGTAACTATGTGTCTTCGGCAAAGTTGTAGAAAATGTTACTACAAAAGAAATTGCTGAAGACACCACATATCTACCTTTTATGGTTTAAATGTTATGGAGCATATTATATGAAAGACCCCTTAAAACTAGTATTTTCGTGATAACTTTTTTAAAAATTCTCCTACATTCTTAAAAATCTTCCACAAAGTTATTTACGGTATCAAAACACATAAAGTGTTACTTCCTATCTGTTGAATTTAAAAAGATATTCTAAATTTTGCGATATTTTTGGGGTAACTTCCACCTTAAATAACTCGTTAAGGAGCAAACAGGAGCAAACAACACCATAACATATTGAAAGTACTAGCTTTTTACTTTCATATAGTGGTCCGATTGTTAGTCGACACGATTCTCCCCGAGTGTTATGTTCAAAACAATAGAAAAAACTACAAGGGGCAGCCCTATGGGGTTGCACGAACTGTAGACGTAGGACTATACTATTTAATGTAAAATATTTATTTTCTTAGTACCTAGTGTGTGGGAATAAACACCCGGACTTGTGAAGAAAAATCAAATTTTAGACAATATAATCACATCTCATGTATAGAACAAACTTTCTAGTTGCTCTCAAACAGATCCTAAAAGTTCAAACACCCATGGATAACCCCAAGTTTGTAGATGTGTTTCGATGCCACAGGATTGTAAAATGGTTAATATTACGTCATGAAAATTCAATTCTTCCGCGACAATTTTATTGCCTGCTAAATGCCCTGTGTGTATGCAAAGCTCATGATTTGTTGGGATATTAGCATTGATCGGAAAATGCTTTCCAACGCTGCGCATTGCATACATACAGGACATTCACCAGGTCACCAGAAGCTGTTCATTTTACCACCGCCACATGTTCATTTTACCCACTCGTTATAAACATGTCTCATTTTTGGACATATTTAGAAATCAAGAATCATGTTTGAAAAAATATGTTTATGACGAAGTATTTTTTACCAGATATGTACAAAACAGGTCTAACAAGAAACATAAGGTGATTGTAATATCTCATTCACTTATTAGTTAGAAAATAATGACTTTGCTTAACATGTTCATTTTACCGCCAGTTCCCCTACCTACCAACACATTCACTCCAAACATTGAACCCAAGCGTACAATGCAAAATGAGTCAACGCTGATGATGATGGGTAGAGCGAAAGAGACAACTAGTACCACCACGACACTATTAGCGCGTTTCACCAAAATTCCACGCGGCCTTTGCCGATTGAAAGGAACGGCCGCGCTTAGCCCATCTGTCATAATATCGTGATTTTGCATAGCGAAGGGCTGAATGATTTGGTTCCAAAAAACAGCCCTGCGTTATGGAACACTTTGTGCAGATTGATTATACCAGTTGCAAGTGGGGCTAAATTTATCAAGTTCCGTAAAATTCCTTTTAAATTACAGAATTGATAAAATTGGTTAAATGAGTTAAACTAATTAATCAAATCCTATTTTAAAAACTGTCCTTGCGTTTAAACCAAAATGGGAAGCCTATTACTACCACTACATTACTTAATTTCAAGCGCAAATAGCAAATACATGTGCTAGTTAAACCAAAAATTTACTGGCAACATTACAGCGGCATTTAGGAAGCAGTTGGAGCGGTCGCCTGTTGGACGACACAGGGTAGCGTCCCTCCACAGCCAGTGTAACGGACTTCTAGCTCAGCTACACTGGCTGTAAAAAACACAGCGCAGTGATCTGCTTCGCCAGCCGTTCAACAGGGAACTGAGCGTGTTTGGCCAAGTCCGTTCTTTAAATAGTCGATGATGACGTTATTCATAGAAGCGTTGCGCGCTAGGTACACCAATCCGTCGTACAGGACTTGGGAAGCGTTATCTTCTGTGTGTTAATGCGCGATATGTATATTATTTAATTTTTTAATGCTATGATATCAAAAATCTTTGGGTTTATCTATTGGAATCTATTCTTAGAAGTATTTCGGGGCGATTTGTGCAAAAAAATTGAAAATTTATCGTGAGATGGCTGAATTATAAGCTATATATAAGCTAGATATATGGTGTCTTCAGCAATTTCTTTTGTAGTAACTTTGCCGAAGACACAAAGTCTCTATTTTAATTAGTTCAGAAAATAAATTTCGTATATCACTTATAGGTGGATTAATCACTAAATGATATATTCCTGTGGATGCGCATGATATATTCCTGTGGAATCACAAGGGCAACAACTTCTCCGAACAAAGTAAAGTTCTAAAGATATCGTTTTAGCCGCTATTTATTTTGAGCACGTAAACTACGTTTTAAAACACTGTGTATTGGAGATTTCTGGATGGCAAGACGGGTAGATCCGATCGTTTTTCTTCGGTGAAGCGTTTCTGGTGGTAATTGGTTTTGTGCTTTTGGTTTGAATTTATGATATTCAATCAGCGATTTTTTCGTCCAAATCGATACTGTATTAATTGCTTTTTCGTTCTCTTTCTTTTCAGGTGAGTGCTCCACGAATTACGGCAGGTACTGATTTGACAAGCGTTTGGATGATGTGTCGCAATTACCTCCTGGAATGAGAAAAAAAAGTTATCATAAAATTAATCCAAGTCTGGTGAGACAAAATATTATTACTCTTATTACCCTCCCTGAAGAGAAAATTGAATTCAACCATTGTATACATGAAGGACCCACCTAACATTAGTAAATAATTTTCTTCTGGGCTTTGTCTCATCAATATCATGAAAACCGATTTGACCGCTGGACATACGCTGCATTCGCTACTTGGTTAGGAGTGACGTCCCGCAAGTACTGCAGTGTTGCAGGCCATTTTAACCCTTCTGCAATTCCCCTGTTATCAACATTTAGCTGACATCCTAAAGCTTTAGGACGATTTCGCTTTAATTTCAACGTGGGATGCACTACGCGACATCCACTCCTAGATTTTTGTGAGATATTGAGCAATGTTTCGATTTTATAGATATGATGTCATTAAAGAAGATTATTTTTAGCGTCAGAATCCTGTGATAATCATGTGTTCTTCCTGGGACGTCATCATAGCCCAGTGATGGCATAAAAGTTTGTGCATTGGGCTAGAGTCCCAAGGGTTGCAGGTTCGAATTCTACTTCTGAGGAAAATTTTTTCATATAATTCCCTACGTTTAACTCACCATTTCGATCTGTTTTCTCCCGCAAATACCACCAAAACAGTCAGAATCCTGCTTAAAATTTTCTTAATTCTGGTTATCGAAAATTACAAACAACTCTGAACATATTGTAATGATGTAAAAGAAAACGGGCATTCGCTCAGATCACTTCCATGAACGCTAGCAGTTTGACGTATGATATAGAAGGTCGTTAGTTTGAATATGGAGTAGTTGCTACTCCATGATAGACCAAAACAAGACAAATTGAGGTTGAGGTTTGAGCTTGTGGGACCACCCCTGGCTGCCATTCCGTTATCGATCGGGACTAGCTGAAGTTGCACAGGGAATCAGTAGATAATTATGCTTGGGAGTAGCGAAACGTCTTTCAATGTGCAACTCCTGGTAATCCTAAAGTGTTTTTGATCAATACCGGCGCCGGCCAGACCCGAACGTAGATTGCGGAAGGAAAGGTTAGTCCGATACTTGCTTTTGCTAGAGGCCGTATATACTACTGCGCCCTCCACAAGTACCAAGGGAGGAGGATATTTTTGTTATTAAGAGTATAGAAGTTGGATCTACTTCTTCTTTACCGACGTCAGACTACCTGGACTAGGTATCGATCCACCAATTTCATGGACCGGGGACCAACGGCTTTACTTCCCTTCCGAAGGAAGACGTGACCACAGATTTTTTCACCTCAGAAAAATTTCAACGACCTCGGCTGGAATTGAACCCAGGCCAGCTGGAATGAGTGGTGGTCACGCTTACCACTCAACCACCGGCGCCGTCAGACCAGAACAAGACAAATTGCACAGAAAATAAACAGAAATTGGGAGTAGCTAACTATCCTCAATGTGCACGTTTCGAGAGTTTTGTGCTTTGAAATGCTAATAACAGTATAAACCATATCTTTACAGTCATCGGGGAAGGAAAGAAAAGGTAGTGTAATCAACGTTGTCATGGAAATCGTGTTTGCGTCATCGCATGAGCGATTTTTTTTGTTGTATAACATGTATTCAATAATATTATAAACAAATAGATTTTTTTAAAGCCGAACCATTTTTTTTAAATATTTAAAATCCTGTTGGAAAGATTATGCAAATATTTTGGAGTGGATCTCAAAATACTTTGCGAGATAGTATAATTATAAATTTACAGCAAGACAATTTTATACTAAACACCCAGTTATTGGTCTGTTATAATTGAAATATCTCGTAAAGTACTTGAAGAACACTGGCTTCATTCCTTACAACACAGGTATGACTAAGTCAAGTGAAATGCCTCGTGCATGTATTCTTGCAAATAAGGCTATTGACGCGATTATCATATCAGAACTCACTACTCGCAATATCTGAGCAGTCACAGTTACTCTGACTGTCGAAAACATAGACAAAAAGTGTATATATCGTTCACCATATCTACCCGTAGCGAGTCGTCTCCTTCTGATGATTTGAAAAGCGTTGTATCATATTGTAGAAGAAATAGGCTTCTACTCATTATCGGCAGAGTTGCAAATGCTCATCACATCATTTGAAGCACCCCAGACATCAATCTGAGAGGCTCTGATCTGATGGAGTGCATAAGGAGTACAAATCTCCATATTCTGAATGTTGGAAACCGACCAACTTTTGCGAGGTCTGGGAGATAGGAGGTGTTAGACATAACGCTTTGCTCTGAAAGAGTTTCACAATATATACTTTTCGATTATCTTGATATCACCCTTAATGTGTTTACATGTCGTAATCATAAATCTACAAACTGGGAGCTCTTTTTGGAAAACTTGGCGACTGAATTTAATGAATCTTTTTCCAACAAATAATCACTAGCAGCATCCTACGAAGAAGCTTGCCAGCTTCGTACTGTTAAATCGACTAGAAACGGTTCAGTTTCATTTTGAACCTGCCAATTTCTCAGCTCATGCGAAACTCTTTCAGAGCAAAGCGTTATGTCTAACACCTCCTATCTCCCAGACCTCGCAAAAGTTCTTCGTCAGCTCGTAGTGCATATACGAAATGGTTTAGATCTACAGGGCGGACTGGTTGGCAAAACCTATGCACAAATGTCGCTAGCCTGAACGAGGCTAGCAGGTTAATCAAAATTGAAATGTTTTCAAATCCGAAACTGAACAATGTTCTCAGATCTCATTGTGGTGATTCGGACTCATCGGCGTTAGCACGTACATTGTTTACCACTGAATCGGTAAAGTCGGCTGTTGACAGCTTTGCTCTATACAAATCGCTTGGAAAAGATGGACTCTGTAAAAGGGATTTGATATTCTCAAATATGCCTTGAAAAAGATTATACTACCATTCTTGCTACCGGGTATATCCTGAAGGCATGGCGAGAAATAACTGCTAGATTTATTACCAAGGGGGGGGGGGGGGGGAAGCATCATATCAGAAATGTTAGTTCAGTTGAATATCCTCTGCACAAAATGCAACATGCTTGCTTCACGATGTTGTTAACAACATTGCGAAGAGCTTCTCGCTCAAGCAATCTAGCTTGGGTGTATTCCTAGATATTCTGGAAGCGACGCGCGGTCATGGAGTATCTACGAGTACTTCGGGTTGGACAAGCGCAATGCTTAAATACGTCGTCTAGAATGCCTCGAATGCAGAATGAATCGCGATCCGGCGCTAAAGGAGAACCCCCATCGACAGATGTGCGAATAAAAGGCAAAGAGTCACGCGCACCGCACAGGGTTACAAAGGCGAAGATTGATGCAGTAGATCCACGTAGGGTATGGTACCTCCCGGTAGGAGGGGTAATCAACCCTAAGAAACCAGGAAAGGTCCGCGTCACATGAGACGCAGCCGCCAAGGTCGATGGAGTCTCGCTCAACAGCGCTCTTCTCAAAGGTACGGATCAACTCTCTTCGCTTTCAGTCGTACTATTTCGCTTTCGGCAGCTCGGATATTCAAGAAATATTCTACTAAATCTATATCCTGGAGGAAGACAACAACTTCCAGCGCTTCTTGTGGCTTGCTTGTCCATCGGAGATGCCTACAATCTACTTGATGGATGTCGCTACCTTCGAGAGCATTTGTTCACCAGCTTCGGCGCAATTTGCTCAAAACAAGGAAAGCAGAACAACACGCTAAGCTGTTTCCTGAAGTATCGGAACGATCACTACGTTGACGATTTTTTGTCGAGTTTCAGACCTGCAGAGGAGTCGACAATGGTAGCAAGCGACCTGCGATATGTTCACGGCCAAGACGGCTTTGAACAGCACAATTGGCGGTCAGATAACCCGCCCGCGATCTCACACACGTAAAAACGCTCCGGTGATCAAGTTTATGAGAATCTAAATGCGGATTTAAGTGCGATTATACTGACGCCCGTTCCCACACTAATATAAATAGGTTAAATTTCGTTTAAAAAACTCGGTCGCCATGGTCGAAAACAGCGGTTCGCGCGAAAATTCGCGACATACATCCGTGCGATCAAACCCGTTAGCATAGAAACTCTCTAATATTCCACGATCCTTCACCCACACCTATGATCGGGAACTCGCAAACATAAAAACGCCACGGTGATTCAGTGAAGGTTTAGAAATTTATGAAAGTGATCTATGGCACGAACATACAAACGCTCGTTCCCATACGATCGTGACGTTTTCACACCACAACATCTGAATTGTATACACAATATCACGATCAGTGTTTTATTGAGTGACATTTCCCGTCTCATCTGAAATTGTAGTGAGTGATTCTTACAGGGAGCCCTTCTGCGAATCCAACTCTACAGCTCTAGTTGCACTATCCTAAAAATTCTCAATTTTGTATTGACTACGACGAATCCTTCTGTATAGAAACCACTTTTCAAAATGCCGGATTAAAAAGAAGTGTTAGGTTTTGATTGCTAGTAACCTTCATTCTACTCAAAAATCAGCTTCAAAAATCAGATTCTTACGGAATAGATGGGTACGTAAATTTTTCACTTTTTTGTATACAACCCAAGTAACAATTGAAGTTTTATAGCATGCTACAAGTACAATCAAAGTTTTATGAATGGCTATAAAACTACCATAAAACCTCTACTGTTACTAGGGAAGATTTTGTACTATGAATGGTGATGTTACGATAAAAGTTTACAACCGCGTTCGTCGCAGAGAATTCGGGATTGTTTTGCTGCAGTAGTTGGCAAAGGCCTTCTGCTTGAAGAGTGAAATTTTGTGAACGACAATGCCACGCACTTTAGTCACTTAAGCAAACAGGCACCGGCAGACACAGAAGAAGGCATAGAACGTTTACAATTACACAAACATGGAAAAATGTTCACCAATTGTGTATAAAAACTGGAAGTACTTCTATAAACGACGCTAAAGCTGATTTTCAGAAAATCTTACGAGGAAAACTGAAATTACACAGAGCCGTCAATATGGAATAGCTGTCTTAGTCGAATAAGTATTGGTAATCATATAAGTCTCACATGTATTTTTGTGCCTAATTCGTCGCTCGCTAGTCGAACGAAAAGCATGTGGATGCCGGTTCAGGTGATGCTACGATTCATACGTCCATCTACCCTTACTCAATGAATATCAAATTGAAGGTGTTGTTTTTTCCTTTGCTGTTTCTTTCTCGGAACATTTAAAAGCGCACGAGAATATGCAAACGACTACACGGTTATAGACACGCATTGCTGTACGAGAAATTACAAACCCGTTAGCATACGCGACATACAAACTTCCACGCGATAAAACGAACTCGTTGTGTGCGTACAAACAACCCGAGCAAATACTTTTGGGTTTAAACACTACTTGGTCCCCTGATCAATCATATCCGTGCGGGAGCTCCCACTTTAAAATACGGAACTCAGATTCACTAGACAAAAAGGTTACCAGAGCTCATCGGAATGACGACTCGTGCGAACATTCAAAAGCCCACCCGAAAGACTTCTCGGTCACATAAACGAATTCAAAGTTATACACACGCTAGGATATGCGACATAAAACGGATACGCGTTCAAATAGGTTAACATGAAAACGCTTGTGTCCTTCGCGATAATATATCTGGCCACGCATGCGAACGTTCCGTCGAGATCATCCGCGCACAGCTATAGGTACTATACCAACGCCCGTCTCCACACTATTATGAATCGGTCACGCATGGAAGCCCCTGTCTTTGGTCCTAGTAACCCAGGTTCATGCCTTTCACATTCGTCTAACAAAATCAGACTCATATACATTAGGAAGCTCAGAGCGCCATAGCCGGATACTCTAGTGATAGGGGGAAACTCACTTTAATCCAGATATGCACCGCGGTTCGCGCCAGAATGAGAAGGTCCATACGAATATGCAAGTGATTGCACGGTTATACAACCGAATTCATTCACGCGAAGTTACATTCACGCAACAAAAACACGCCCTCGTGATCAAACCCGTTAACATACAATCGCTCGAGAATTTCGCGATAATGTAACCCTGGTTACAAGCGCGAACATGCAATTGGGAACATCCACGCATCACCTGCGATATCTCCCCAGAAATAAACTTATAAATGTAGTCTGAAATGCGTTTATACAAACGAGCGTTCCCACGCGAATCTGAATCGATCACTTTTAGAAGCCCCTGGGTTCTAGTAGTCTGAGTTCGTGCCTTCAGTTGGACTATTTTTTTATTTACGCTCAAATACACTAGACAACAACTTTCAGGGCGATATTTACCGGGTGCTCTAGTGATATGGGGGAACTCACCCTCTTTACGCATCTGAACTGTACATTCTAAATTAAGGGGTTATATACAAAGCTGAAAGAAAAAAAGGGAGCTAAGTTCATAATGTTTTAAAGCCTTTTTGTGCAAATTTTGTTTCTAAAAGTGAAAGATAATTTGTTGGTTGTACTATCGAAGAAAATATAAAAAAGTTGTGTTAAAAAATGTTGAAAATTGTTGGAGTTATGGTACTTTCCCGAACTGCATTCTGGATGAAATTACCGGTCAAAAGATGAAGTTCACTTGCTTTTTTTTTTTTTTAATTTTGCATAATTGAGTAGGTTTCTCAGTAGACTTTGTCAAGTACGTGCATCTTGCCAATATCATGTTGCTACACGCTACTGGTCGAGTGTAGGAGAGGGTTTACCGTCTTTGGGTGACGCGTAGATCACAAACAAACTTGTTATGACAGTTTGTGTTCTTCCGATGCGTCGATTACATAATACGTGTAACATCTAAGTGCTGCGAGAGCTCACTCCAAAAATTATATTCCGAATTTTTTTTATATTTTACTTTATTGAAAGGTAAGTAGAAAGATTTTTATATTGAAAATCGCAATTGTCGAAAAAATATCTATCCAAATTGACCTAATTCGAAGATTATCATCTCATTATTGAAAAGTGTAAAAGAACTACATATTTTATGTGTCCATCGTAGATAAATGGGTCGAAAAATAATTATAAATAATAATTAATAACAATAAATGAAGAAAGCCATAGCTTTTTGAATATTAACATTGTAGGGTGAACTTAAACTTTTAACCGGTAGTGTATATTTTCAAAAGTATGTAGTTTCAGAATAATGCAACAGAAACTTTTTTCGATTTTTTTAACCTCAACTTTGTATATAACCCTTAAACGTTATGCTTGCTGTCCCAGAACCCATTTGAGTATGCAAATGGCCACACGGTTATACAATCGCATATATTCATGCGAAGTTTCATATAAGCTAGCACACGCAACGGTAACATACAAACGCTCGAACCCTTCGCGGGCATTCACGCACACCTAGACCGCGATCTCGCAAACGTGAAAACGCTCCGGGGATTTTAAGTAAACGTTTTAGCATATTTATACACGCGGTCTCAAGCGCCAACATACAAACGCTCGTTCTCGTTCGATCGCAATTCAACCGTATACTCAATATCACAACCAGAATCACGGCCTGCTGCGATTGGCCTTAAACAGTGTTTTATTGAATGACATTTCCCGTCTCGTCTGCAATTATAGTGAGTGATTCTGACAGTGAGCCCTTCCGAGAACCAAGCTCTACAGCTTCAGTTGGCCTACTCTCTAAAAATAATAAGGACTTGTGTAAAAATAATATTTGAATTAAATATGGCACTAGATAGTTTCTCGCTATTCCCCTTTACGATGTTCCTGAAACGTATTTTAAACACCTAATAAGTCTCCCGGTAGCGGGGTGCCCAGAAACTCCGAACATCTTTTGTCAAACCCGAACTCCAGCATCATTTCGAATCCTTAAGTACATTCTACCTCCTTCCCTCCCGCTAAACTTGTGAAGTGTGCAGTTGTATATATGGCCCATAGCAAAACTAAGGCTCAGACTAACATTCCTTCCCTTTCCTAGTGCGATCTACGTTTTGGCATGGCTAGCGCCGGTATTGATCAATTAACTTGTTACTTCTTGGCATTGGCATTGGTCGCACAAACTCAAGCTCAATAGCAACACAATATGCTCCTTTCACCTGCAGCCACTCCCATACGATCTGTCAACAGATTCCCGTTACCCACTCGGCTTACGCCGTAATAGTTTTTTTCTGGACTGCCCTCAGCTCACCGTATCGTTCCATATTTTGACGTTTATCCGCTGCAAGCATTCGGCTCTTAGCCTGGTGTTTTTTTCTGTTATTCCAACCGTCTCGTGGACCTACTGTCACTCTGCGTTCATATTTTCTTTTCATGGCCGACTTTTCGATTCGTTCGGCGGGCACAGTTACTGCATGTTCAATCCCATGGTTCTCTGGCACCTGAAAGTGGTTTTGCTGGATTGTCTTGTGGGAATTAGTCAAACCTATTAATGATCAGAATGGTCCCGACATTAATGACACAGGGGAAATATCGTCCCAATACCCTAACAAATATTTGTTTTCTTTCTAGAAATAAATAAAAACGTGCGTATTTTTTCCCAATATTCATTGGTATACCTAAATGTACGATAATAATAGCTGGAATTGTCCTTATGTGCCTGGTAGCAGGCAAAACTGTTATGAATCAATAGATGTTATTTCTATACCATATTTCTACAAAAAAAACAACAGCACGAGTAGGTTCAGTTATTACCGCGAATGTCCCAATAGCATAAATGGTGATAACAATTGTACGGCATTTTCCTGTATCTGTTGGTACTTGAATAAAATAAAAACTAACGAGGCCTTGAAGGGGTGTTCCGACGGGAAACGCTAGCGAACCACCCACCATCCCACAATTACGTGAGAATATTGAACATAACCGACTGGCTGATAACGAAGCAGAGCGTATTTATATACCATATATGTACGTCGTAAGTACATCGGGAAAGCCCGCAAGTAATCCTGGAAAACAAAGAAAAATCACGACACAAACAACACTCCTTGAACTATTTATAGGTGGAGTCGGCGTATCCCAGTCGGGGGGTGAGAAAATCGTCGAAGCTTGGAGCGCACTTGTACCGATAAGCTGCTTTTATTGCAAACGGGCGATATAATTGCTCCCAACGACCATCTCATCCCGTTCGCTCCCCTTTAGCCTCATCCCGCAATGATCTAACGTAGTCTGACAGCGGTGTTGTTGCGTTGCCTCCGCCCAACAAAAGTGCCTGCAGGTGGATTCCTAGTAGAACTTGGAACTGAAACTGCTCTGCTACTTAAGTATAGTTTCACTCCGGAGAGGTGTTTAGTTTTGATCCCTCTGTCTGTTTTGTCCTTGCCGGCTGTTTATGTGTGTGTGTGTTAAAGGATCATGTAGGAGGAATGGCGCTTTGTTGTGTCTAGATTAGTTTGTGGATCAGACAATGCAAGGCTGGCTGAAGTGTTTATAAGCTGCTGTAATGAGATTTCTTTGTGCTCTTGCGGCTTGGGGTAGCCCGGTAAGTGCGACGACGATGAAGACGACGACGACGTCTTCAAGCATCAGTCGTTAAAAGAGTTGTTAGGAAAATGGGCCAAACATTAGTGCGTTTTATTCGAGTGTTTAGTTTAATGGTGGCATGCATGTTTAATTTTTGTTTTTTAATATTTTTATTTGGTTCATTTTATGTTCTGTTTTATATTGAAATTTGGGTCCTTTTGAACTCCTTCATATCTAGATTCTGCTGAAATTATAAACACTTGTCATTAAAGTCACTTGTTATAAGTTTCATTTATGACCAGGAATGCGGTGTGGATCTTTACCCCAGTACTAGTTGTGAATGCTGTGAATTGGTTACGAAATTTATCGAAGCAGAAGGTAATGTTGTTCCATGATTTTTTAAAGTATTATACTTCTAACGTTTCAATATAGGACTCCCTTTAAAATATTTCGGCCGAATCAATGGGACCTAATTCTGGAGAACGATATCACAGAACATTTAGCAGGATTCAGAATCATTCGGTTGTTTCACACCGTTTGCTGAAAGTGTCAAATTGCTGCTGCAAATAAAGTACATCCGTTCGGTTCTTAATTCTGTTGAAGATCTTTGAGTCATCTGCAAACGACACCGTGGCCCTTCTAGCTGATAGTTGACATCGTTGAAATAGAGAGTGAATATGAATGGCCCGAGATGACTTCCTTGCGGAATACCAGCCTTAGCGGAGAACAGTTTGGAGTATGCATCACCTATGTTCACACTGAGTTGACGGCCAACGAGATAAAACTGGCACTATCGTAGGAGTGATCCAGTGAATCCAAGTTTTGTCAATATAGCAATTTCGATATCGTGATTGATTTTGTCGAAAACTGCGGATAGGTCAGTATATATATAACACCAGTGTATTGATTTGCGACAAACTCTACGAACACAAGAGAGGTTAGAGATAGCAGATTCGTCGTCGTTGTCGATCGGATCGGCTTGAATCCGTGTTGGTCTTTCGAAATATATTCATTGCAATGGAAAAACACTGACTCCACCACGATTAACTCAAAGAGCTAGGTAACAGTACAGAGCGCACAAATTCCAGGTACAATGGTAATTTTCGTAGTAGAAGCGCGTTTCACTTCTGTAGCTCACTGATTTCACTGCGCTGTCCGAGGAACGATACTGTACAGTTTGTGCAGTGAATAAGCAACAAAGCAGTAGGTGTTGATTACTTGTTTTATTTATAGCTATAACAGTGTAGTTTTTTGTTTCTGCTCTGGGCGAGATCAGAAGGTATACTGAAATATGGCTTACCAGTAAAAGTATATTTTTCCACATTTTATTCTGCTTTGCTGTTATTTTTTTTTTTTAGACAAAAATATTTCAGTATCGGTATTCTACCGGTACCGGGAGATGACAATGCTTTAAGCTTGGATGCTGCTGATACAATATTCGACTTCTCCACGCGAATCTCACTCACCGAGCGTTAGAGTTGAGCCACGCTGCTAACGGCAACGTCTATCTGCTGCGAGGACGGAGTCTCACCGTCGAACACACTTGCGAACTTAGAGGCGGATAATGCGCAGATAGCTTGTGAATCATTCCCAACTTCACCATTCAAAAACATTGTAAATGGAAGGCTGGCTTCTTTCCGCTGCTCAATGACGTATCTCCAATGCGATTTAAGTTCCTACTCAGTGGGTAATTTATCATCCTCTGTCTCGCGGCACCTTTCGCTTCAGATCTTTGTGAAAGTTACAGGCAATGTCGTAACGGAAATAATGGATTTCATAAAAGCAAGTAATATCTGCGCCATGATTGGTCCGTACAATTCGGTTACAAGCGAACCGGACTAGTTTTCATTCGAAGCTCCACTTCCTCTTTGACAATGGAAGTAAACTATTTCTGTTCGATACCCGATCAGAATGAAATAACAAGATTATAACAGAACACAATTTTTGTAACATATTGTGTTATAAATTAGGTCTCGTTAGTAGTTAAAATAACAGAAATTTACAACAAGTAACAATGCGAGATATAGTTTTGAAATATTTATGTTATGTGTTTCTGATCGGGTAGCTGGCCCCTTTGGCTTTGAACGTAAACTGAACCCGGTACAAAACCTGTCCTGTCGTCCGAATCCATCGTTTGCTGAGAAAGGGTCACTACACCTAGCGTGTCGGTGCCGGACCCCCCATGTCTACCTGACAGCAGTGATGGAATATCTTGCTGCCAAAGTATTGGAGTTGGCAGTTAACGCTGCCCGTGATAACAAGTAGACCAGGATCATCCTCCGTCATCTGCATCAGGTCATTCGAGCCGAACAAATTGTGTGTGGCTTAATCTAGACCATTCTACTGCCAAAGAATATCGGAAATAATGCGCCGTTATTGGCAGGTGAAACGATACCAAGAAAAAAACCAACTCGCCCTTTTCAGGGCGATTATTGCAATCTCATGAAGAGTTTTGATATTTGCTCTCCTACGTTGACTTATCAAATTGTTTATGCTAGTGTGTGCGTTGGGATGGTAATTCTTGGTTGGTAGGTACCTAGGTAACGAGATTATTGGCACAAACGTTTCATATTTCGAATATACATGGCACATTTTAGAGTATAATATTTTTATCACTTCAATATAGGAGTCTCGTTTCAAAGTTTTCGACTGGTATTTAACGCGATTTTTTAACGTGAATAGCTACCGTTGTACTGAATGAAATAACTAGATTTTTACACTACCTGATGGAATGGAAAAACACTGACTCCACCACGATTAACTCAAACAGCTAGGAAACAGCTCAGAGCGCACAAATTCCAGGTGCAATGGTAATTTTCGTAGTAGAAGCACGTTTCACTTCTGTAGTTCACTGATTTCACTGCGCTGTCCGAGGAACGATACTGTACAGTTTGTGCAGTGAATAAGCAACAAAGCAGTAGGTGTTGATTACTTGTTTTATTTATATCTATAATAGTGTAATTTTTTGTTTCTGCTCTGGGCGAGATCATTTAACGTATTTAACGCGATTTTTTTTAACGTGTATAGCTACCGTTGTACTGAATGAAATAACTAGATTTTTACACTACCTAATAGGAAATATTCAAAACCATTTTGTTACTAATGCCATAGAACGTGCTGCTATTCTCTTCCCTAGATTGATGGGTTTGACGGTATTACAAATATTATCAAGCGTCTGTTTTAAAGAGCAATATGCTTTTAGATGGTTATTGCGTTACGCCTTGGTAGTGGTGCATCAAGGAGACCAAGAGAGCTTATGGGCTTTTCTTATATTTTGTGTTTTTTTCATACACTGCACCTAACTATCGATCAATCACAAGCCTGTGAACGTGGTCGACTGGCGAGTCAATATGGATCGATCTTTGCTGTGTGTTTTACACGCGAATATGCGAGTGGCAAGACGGTTATAAAATAGAATTTATGCACGCGAAGTTACATACACGGTAGCGCAAGCGACAAACACGTTAACATACAAATGCTTGCGCCCTTCGCGATGATCTACGCGCACCTACGTCCGCGATCTCGCAAATAGGATAATACCCCGGTGACGTTTTAGCACTTATAAATCTACAAACACGTTTCCAAGAATGAACCTATAAACGCCCGTGTTCGCGCGATCAAGATTCCGTTACGCCCGGAAGTCATATACGTCCATATCGTCATCGTTTATGCTGCCTTGACGCTTGCGATCAGATGTTCTTAATTGCTTCTTACCCTTACAGAGTACGAGTGTGAACACGTAGAGTTTCACAATTGATGCCTCGTTTATGATGCATGCTGTTGATTCTGAGATACTGGATGCGGCTTTTGCGCGGTCATTATGACCTGAACGAGTTTTTTTCTTAGCGGTGTCTGAACGTGGTTTTCTGTAATGTCCCATCTGATTACAAAACTTGTACTGACGTTATAAATTGTTCTTTAAATGTGTAATGAGTTGTATTGTTTTCCTGGATAACTTGGGAAGGAATATAATCCAGAATAACTTCGCCGAAAACTAGGATTTTTTTAATAAAAATGTTATTACGATTTTAAGTTAAAGGGGTTAAATTTTTCGCGGGAATTTATTGTCAACATTGAAAATGTACAAGTTACAGCTACATTTCAACCCGAAATATCACGGGAAAGAATAGTTGGAAAGTCATAAAACTGATATACTTCACCTAATAGTGAGATCTAATCATTCTGATACTATTCATCACATATGTTACTTCCATTTGATCAATTAATTGTCATGATATGTTGATACCAGTCCCACCGATAAGTCGTTATTTGTTAGATTAGAAATTATTCTTAGTATAAGCAGAAGCGATGCATTTTACTAGCCACTTAGTGGCCCAAACTTCGTTTTAAATCATTCTGGGAAGTGAAAAAGTAATCCGAAAAAATGGTCTTGTAGTAAAATTTGAAAAGTAATCTATACCAATTAACAAGCTAATCATTTTTAAGCAAACTTTAAATATTTCTACTGACACTTAAAATCCTTGCTTATCGAGATTCGAACAAATGACAGCTTATTTTTGTGTCTTGTGTCACCAGCCAATTCATTGAGCAAATACAAAAAAAACTTGTAATAAATTATACCAGAATGGTTCAAGCTTACTGTTAAGTGAATTTAATTTGGTTTTTGGCGCTACGTTCAAAAGATTCAGAAAATTATTCTTAAAATATATCTTTGAAAACACCAAGCCTCTACGATGAACATAAAGTTGAAGTTATTCACAACATTTTTTGTTGTTGCTGGAGACGAACCACTGCGCCGTATTTAGATCTATTCACAACATTACACAGTGTTTTTTTGTCAAAATGGTGCGATCTATTGATTACGCCCAAATTCTTAAATTTGGGTCAATGACGACTTCGGTGGAATTAGTGGACATAACAAGCCATTTCATATGGTTTTAATTTTTTAATGATTAATCTTCCTAAAAGTAAGATATATTCGCTAACTTTATTGCAAGTGCGTATACTAAAATTATGTCTTCAGCAAAGTTTACCAACAACTTTGCTAAAGACACAAAGTCTTTATCTTCAATATCTTCAACATTATTGTTGGTTGTTTGTGGATGATCCCTTTGAAGCCAACTCATTAATATAAATTTTTAAATATCTTTCTGATAAGTTCGGTATGTTCCGTAAAAAGGTTTGAATTATCAAAATAAACAACTTTCTATAATACAACAATGGCTTATCTAATGTATTTTCAAAGTAATTTGGTAATTTTTGAAAAACAAAGCCTTTCAAATGGTGATTGGTCGTTAACACTGAAACGGCTGAGTTTACGTTAATAGTGTTTTCGAACAACTCATCAAAAACAACAAGATTTGTCATTTGCTGCTATGATTTTCGTGAATAATCCTCCTATAAGTGAGATTTTTTTGGTTGGTAAAAGAAATGAACTAGCGTCTTTAAAAAAGTTGTGGAGATTACATTCACCAATATTTTTGCTGAATACACGAAGTCTCTTTTTAAGTGCTTGAGAGGTTATAGCTTGTTATATTTGGATGGCCCCCAAAAAGATTGTTTTAAAATATCTTTTAAATTATAGGGTTTCGTATATTCTACGAAGTTATTTGCCTTGTCAAAATACAGAAATTTGATCACGCATATTTTTTCTTATCTCGAGTATTTTCGGAGATATTGGACATATTTTGAAAAACAATAGTTTTTTTTCAAATCATCCATAACTTTACTGAAGGCAGCGAGAGACAAGGAAACTGTATTGAGTTTTATAATGTGGATGATGTAGCATTACAGCTGGCTGCCGGTTCTAGCCCTTCTAGAAGTTATTACTTTCAAACTTTTGCTATTTTCACCAAAAATTACCCAATAATTTCTAAGTCACAAGAGATAGACCGATTATCTTTTCTGGAAAGATACGTATCTTTGTAATATGAATAACTTTCTCGAAAATACTGAAGCTATATCTACGATAAATAGAAAGTTATGCCGAAAAAATGTTTTTCAGGGGTCATTCACAAACAACGGTCTATAACTTCGAGTGTATTATAAATGGAGATTTTTAGTCTTCAGTAAAGATGTTCGAAAATACAAGTTCTTCAATATTTCTGAAGATTTCATCTTGTTTTTCGTTCTTTAAAAAAAAAAGTTTTAAATATCTCACTTCAAGAGGGATCAACCACTATAGCTATAGCATCAAAATGAAGGTCTTGGATTGTCATAAAACATCCCAGAAGATAACATTGCTGTACGCTTATCCGTTTTCGAGTGAATAATTTTTCGCACGTTTCCTCCCTCTCGTCTGGCGGCCTGCCCGCGTGCCATCGTCCAAGAACACACTAGAATATGCGAAAGGACACACGGTTATGAAATCGATTTTTTACACGCGTAATACAAATACCCACGCGATCGAACACGTTAACGCACAAACGCTCGAGCCTTTCGCGATGATACACGCAGAAGTGAAATCCTTGAGCCCTTACATATCTGAACCGTGCAATGAATATTACATTCAGAATGACAGCCCGCTGCAATTGGCCTTAAACAGTGTTTTAGAGAGTGACATTTCCTGTCTCGTCTGCAATTGTAGTGAGTGATTCTGACAAGGAACCCTTCCGAGACCCTATCTCTACAGCTCCAATAGGACAACTTTCGAGGAAAAAAAATAGTTCTAAGAACGTGCAATTATTATAAATAACCTAAATAATCGATTTTATGATAGTGGTCACTAACTGTGCCCGGATTGGTGCGTAATGTTCGATTAGCGAGGGAGAATTTTTTCATGGTGTTATCTCTTCTATTTGATGACGAAGGATGCTCGTCACACATATAAGCAATGGTCTATTTAAATGTTTTGTCATTCGTAAGCCCGTTATATTTATTTGTTTCTAATTCTGGGTGGAAATCGTGAAAGAAATTTCTCTTTTGGCATTTTAATGCTGACAGTCTCTGTAAACGAGAACTGGCGAGCGCGAATCCGTTTTGGTGCGGTATTTTCGGTATCATTAAAACCTTTCATTGGCTATAATAATAAACGTACCTTTTTAGCATATATAGGAGTCTTCTTCAAAATATTGGCCAGTAAGGTGGCATTAGAAGATTAGTGAATATTACTCTTAGTACGTAATTGGATAATTTAACATATATTAACAGTGATCTTTCATTAAATTTGTGTATTTAGAACTAGCATGAATGATATAGCAAATTATTCATTTCTAGAGTCTCTCATAAGCAACATTTCAGTTGGTTCCCATTATTCAATGTATGCAGACATAATAAGTTTGCGGCCTAAGTCACTTCTGTACTAATTCCGCTGTTGAATGTTAGTCTATAAAAGAACGAACGCCGATTTAATACCTAACCTCGATCCGGATAGGGCACATAGGGACCTGACCTGAGTTTGTGATCTGCGTTGTTTGATTTGCATCTAAAGTCAGGTAAGAAGGAAGATGTTTTGTTATCTGGAATGTCACAACATGATCTCTTAGAATTACATGGGAAAAAGTTTCTTCAAATGATGGATTCCACTTGCTTTTATATCGACATGATTCTATTAAGAAACTCCAAGTTAGCGTGTGGTGCACATCGACGTACCTCTATTTCATTATCATCCAGATACACGCGAATCTTGGCTCAAATCAAGTTGTGTTGCACGAATTTCTTCACAATGATGCTTCCAGCTTCGGCTAAACTCTTGACATACTTATATTTTTTGGAACTGTTCCACCAACCGCACATTTGATCTCATTCGAGTTTGTTTGAAGTCAGTTGCAATTGTAATTCCTGAAGTGGAGGCACTTTTCACTTCTGTAATTTTTTTCATTTCACTGCGCACCCAGACGAATGATATTGTACTGTTTGTGCAATGGATAAACAACAAAGCAATATAAACTGCTTTATTGATAGCTATAACAACGTAATTTTTTGCATTTGCTCTGAGCGTGACTGAAGCACAGCTTATCAATAAAAGTATCATTGTTAGTTTCGTCTGATGTTATCTATTTTTTTTGACGAACATATTCCAGTACCGATATTTTACCGGTACTGAGGGCTGCAGTACCGTAGAACCAGTACTCGCCAAACAGGGCCGGTACTAGAAACCCTACGCGGCACTTCGAGGTACCGGGGTATTTGCGTTTCAATTTCTTTTGAACTATGGCAGTTATTATTTAGTATTTTCTTTAAACTAAATTTCTCTAATCTTATATTACAATTTTATCATTTTCATTTCAAGGTGAATAGATTAAATTAACTACAGACTAGGGAGACAAATTTATTATTTTTTCATTAAAGATGGTGACTAAGGGGATATTTCAACATCGGAATAGCATTTGGGCAGGAGATAGAGAGAGGACAAGAGTGCGAATTTTTGAGGAGCACGGGTTTTTAAAAATTTTCTCGTTGCTGCAGAAGCTAGGGTTAGCGTATGGCTTAGTTTTGGGATCAAGACAAGATGGTATTAGTGTAGACTGCCGTTTTACACATAATTGTCCCACGATTATTCCCATAGAACATGGGACAATTATGCGTATAGCGACAGGGCACGTCTATTTGAAATGAAAAAGTATCTCATGTATGAAAAACCTGTTTTAATCCACCTAGAGGTGCAATTGTGCCTTTCTCATTTCTCCAAACTATGATTTAATAGCTGGTTCGTACAATATAACTTTATGGAAATGTCTTTCATTCTTATTACACTTGGTAAGTATATATAAGAGCACCTTTTTGCATTCATCGCGGTATCGGTTTGAGTCGGAGTTTTCTATGTGATCGACCTCCACAACCCGTAACTCCGGTGCTGGAAGTCGGATGCAGATGGAATTTAATATCAGTTTCTGGGGACGCAACACCTTTCATTTGAGACTAAGTTGAGCAAATCTAGCCATTTTCGAGAAACCAATATAACCGTTATTCTGACTTTGGATGCTTCCGGATCCGTCGATGGTGGCCAGTGTGCCCAAAGAGACTTTGAATGACTGTTGGGGACCTAGAACTACAAATTCAACAGTTGTGTTTACATTTTGGAAAAAAAAATCACCTTTTTACATTCATCGCAAAATTCGCTAGAATCGGGATTTGCTGCGTGATCGTACGTATCACCCTGTAATTCAGGAACCAGAACTCGGATCCACACAAAATTCAACAGCAGCTGATGGACCTTTCATTTAAAATTAAGTTTGTCAAAATCGGTTCAGAAAATTCCGAGAAACTGATAATTCGGAACAAGATGTCGGTTGAAAATGAAATTCAATAGCAACCTATGGGAATATTATACCTTTCATTTGAATCTTAGTTTGTAAAAATCGGTTCAGCCATCTTCGAGTAACCGATGTGGACATTTTGTTAACAAATCCGCACATACACACACATACATACACACATACACACATACACATACACACATACACATACACACATACATACACACAGATATTTTGCGATCTCGGCGAACTGAGTCGAATGTTATATGAGACTCGGCCCTCCGGGCCTCGGTTAGAAAGTCGGTTTTTGGAGCAATTGCATAACCTTTCTATATAAGAAAGGCAAAAGAATAATATTTAATTAGCTTAATAAGCATGAGTTCAATGTTATCTTTATGTGATTATAATTTGCAAAGGTTGGTGGAATGCGTTTGAACGTGTAGGGAATGGGGGTTTAGTAGAGTGGGTGTTGAGGATGCGTCAGAAATCCTTCATCTTATTTCGGTATACGGGGTGGATGAAGGAAATCTGGGCGTGAGGGTGATCCAAGAAGAGGGGAGTGATGAAGGAGGGAGGTGTAAGGGCAAGGTGGGGAGGGGGGGGGAAGGGGCGGCTACGCAATGCTCAACTGCATATTTTGCCTTCCATTTGAGACTTGGTTTGAGAAAATCGGTTCAGTCATCACCGATGAACCGATGTGACTTTAATTGTGGAATATGCCCGGAATTCCGGAATCGTCGATAGTGGACAATATATTCAAAGAATGTTTGATTGGCAATCAGTGATCTAGATCTACGATTAGAAGTAATTTGGTGACCATTTCAATAGTTTTTAGCCTCTGAGGTATTACGATTGTACCGATTTATATGGGAAATTCCAGTGTATCCTTACTAACACTCCTGTAACTCCGGAAGCAAGAGTCAGAACCGAATGAAATTCAGCAGCAGTCAATGGCATTACTGTATCTTTCATTTGAAATTAAGTTCGTAAAAATCGGTAGAGAATTCGTTGTGGAATGGGTGTGATATTAGCTTAGGAACTTGGCGGGTTCCCCGAGGGCGTCATGAACCGTCATAGGTGGCCAATGTGGTCAAAGCTGCTTTGATTGATCATTAGTGATCCAGACCCGCAAACTAGAGTAATGTTACATCAATTTTAATATGTTTTACATCATTTGAACATTATGGTGGTACCAGTTTATATGGGAATTTGCTGTGTGACCGCACTCTTCAACCCGTAACTCCGGAACCGGAAGTCGGATCAACTAAAAATTCAATAGCAGCTTATGGGAGCGTTATACCTTTCAGATGAAACTAAGTTTGCGAAAATAGGTTCAGCCATCTCTGAGAAAATTGTGTGAGTTTAAATGACACACACACACACACATACACACACACACACACATACATACACACACACAGACATTTGCCGATCTCGACGAACTGAATCGAATGGTGTATGATACTCGGCCCTCCGGGCCTCGGTTAAAAAGTCGATTTTTACAGTGATTGCATAGCCTTTCTTTATATGAGAAAGGCAAAAAGGGTACAAGGTCATCAGCAATTATATACGCATTTTTTTAGTATTTCAGGCCACTCTACAAATTGAAATGGAGGGAAATTTCAAAGACAAAACAAAAGTGAAATAGAATTAATTTTAGTCTGTCACGTCTGTCTTCTGAATGATTATATTAGATTGGTTATTCCGGAACTTTTGAAAATCTACAAACATCGGAATTTTATTTAGTTTTCGGCAATGCGAAAAAATCAAACATTTTCTATAGTATCTTGTATAATAGCTCAGTAAAGGGCTTTTAATTTTTATAGTGGTTAATTGAAAACTATCTTCCTCATCTAATTTATGTGACTGTAGTACAACATTTCCGAAGATAGTAACAATTGCTATGTTTTTATTAACTTGCTAAAATTTATTCTACTTTACTCCTGTTATACCAGTGACAGTACCCGCCCATTTTTTTCTTGCAGAAACGAGTGGCAGACTGATCGTTAAAATTAAACTATGTATTTCGATGAACATAATGTGGATGTCGGTAGCTGCAAAAAAAAATTCATCATTAATTTTTATTCATTGAATCAATACACGCCGGATCCACTCTAGAAGATGAAAAATAGAAACTGACGGATTGGGAGATGGGGCGAAGCGGCAACCCCAAATGTAAGCATCAACACAAACCAGTTAAATACACGAGAGATCATTTCAGACGGATTCGCAGTGAATAAATTATGCAAACTTTTCCCCCATTTATTTCCCATCATTCTGCCGACACTTCAACTCGGTTTTTATTTTCATCTGTGCTTTTCGGGGTACACTGCCACAGACAGTGCGGCTACGGTTTGAGTTTTTTTTCTCTCTTTGACAAACAACCGGTGAAAGTGAGGTAGTCCGTACTATGCCCATCAACTACCACCACCCTTCCACCCATCGGGGAGGAAAAAAATAGGAATAAAGTTTCGCGGTTGCACGAGCAAAGCTTGTTGGTAAATATTGAAATACAAATAAAAATACATTACGTTTTTTTCTCGCCTTTAACCCCCCGCCAGTAACGGGGACATTCCGTCGGACGTCTGCTGTCTGCTGTAATCTCGGTGGTTTATTTCTGTCGTGCGGCGGCAAACGATCCTCTGGTATGTTCGAAACAACCATCTCGTCGGTCGCTGTAAATGGGTTTTATTTGAGCAAATAATCATTTTAATGAATGAAAATATAGGAATCTCCGTTCTGTGCCGAAGCACACATCAAGCATGAAAAAAAACTGAAAGCACATTCAATGTAGGCGCACAGACAAATATGCAAAATTGTTCTGCCATACGCTTCCCCGGTTGACAGTGTAGACAGATACGAGCTATTCGTGTATAGTGCAAACCAACATTACTCGGCCAATTTGTCACCCCATGCACAAAGCTATCGCTCATCGTAATTACTTTTCCAACCCGGGTCTTTCTCTGCTTCATCTGGAGAAACTATCTCTTCTCGGTTTCCGAACTTTCCACAAAACCTCCGGGCGGATATTGCTTGCACACTCCACTTGCAATACACTGCCAAAACATTGTTTCAGCAGAAGATGAGTTTCTTCCGCTTGCTGGTGACACCCCCGCGTCGTCGTCATCCTTGTCGTCGTCATTGCCGTTGTCGTTGGCATGGCAAGGAACAGATTAATGTCCTATGCCCCTGCTCATACCAAATAGAATTAAAATCCTAGACAAATTTATCTCCTTGCACAGATTTCAAAGATACAAGCTATCTTTCATCTCCGTGCGACCTCGTCCTATTCCGTCCTACCATCCTACCACCACCACCACCGTCAAATCTCTTCACACAAAAAACCGAGCTGGAGCTTTGCTAGATGTAACAGCTTTTATACGATTTTATCCTTCAGTTTGAAATGATTTTAGTCCCTGGTGGTGTAAGTAGGGTAAAGGTGGGATATTTATTTAAATTCAGTATGCCCAGCACAAACTGCTATCAACTTTAATTTATTAGATTTTGTCGATGTTCAATCGATCGTCATTTTTTTTTGTAAATTTTTGCTTATTTTCAACTATTTTAAATTAAATTGCTACTTGGAACCACCCTTTGAAATTAAAGGGAAATCCGAGACCAAATTAGACTTATTGACCCTACTTTCTGTTCAGGAAAAGTCCTTGGCTGTCGCACCTTCGGGGCTTGTGAGGGTGCATTCAAAGAAACCGAAAAAAGAAACGAATCGGTGAAAAATCTGTTTTCTTTCCTATTCTTTTGGTTCTTCTTTCAAGTCTGCTGCAAAGTGAAAGTTCTGCCGAAGGGTGTTTTTTTCTACTGAAGCGGTACATGAGCAGCACCAGTAGTAGCCAGCAGCTTTCAAACTATCAAGACAGGAAAAAGGTTTTTCACTACCAATTTACACGTGCGCTCGGCAACGCAGAATTTCTCCCCCAGCCGACGGTATTTAGCCTTGAGACAAACAAAAGTACTCCACTGAATGGGTTGGAAAAGATTCATTCAGGAGAGTGATACCGTTAAAAGTAGAGAATTTCATATTTGTTTAAGGGGTGTGTTCAGTATATGATCACGGCGACATTAAAAATGTAGCGAAAGCAGGCCAAATTTACTGCAAATGAATTAAACCCATCATAAGTATGGATTATTTTCTGGATTATACTTTACTAAAAGAAGAAGCTAATTTCAGTCAATTCCAAAATTCACAGCGGAATAACATCAATACAGCGTGCAGTCTGGTGTGTAGAATTTCCTTTTTGAGACACAGCATGGAATGTCGCGATTAAAATAATATCGTCCACAAGCTTTGAATAAGATGATCCTCGATATATGGTTAAACTGGCAAGATTTGATAGTGTTCTGCAATGTTTTCGATCATACTTCACAGACCAAAAGATAATGATTACCATTGTCAATCACTAACATTTACTTATACGGAAGGAAGTCACTTGGGACTGTTGATCGCTCTGCTGTGCTTCAATGGTATACAATTAAAGCGAAAGACTCCGCGACTTTTCAGTGAGGAGAACCTCAAATTATTTCCTCTGATCCGTTTAATTGGAGTGGAAAGGCTTCCCCAACGACAGCATCAAATTAGTTATGGAATTTGCGTTTCGACTTCGTCTCTTCAGAATCCGATACTAACGTAGTGACAGATTGACGCTAGTTCCAAAAACGAAAACATATTGTGTTTCTGAGCAAATCCATAGTCCTGCGTGATGTCCACAACAAAAGGAGTTCTGATTAAGCTGATGAGAATGAAGTCGAAACTTGGTTTACCTCAGGCAATGTAATACGCACTATGCTATATTTCTCGTTAGTGGAAAAAAATAGGTAAACACTATTTTTATCCACTAAGGAGAAATATTGCATAAATCTTTTGTTTTTGGTGAAGTATGAATAAACGTTGGACTGCTCAGAAAAATAATGAATTTTTTGAAAACTTAATCGGTCCACCTCTGAGTTGGTTCCTAGTCCCACCAGGAACATTAGCACTAAATTGGACAAGTCTAGCTAACTGACCAACGTGCTGGAAGTTTGCGTGGGATTTTTCGACAATTTACATGGAGAATATCCACTATTTCGCATTTTCAACGCTAGGTGGCATTGTATGCATCGTATTAGCACTGTAAGTGAAAATATGAAAGATAATTCAATTGCCTACAACTTTGTCGAAGACTGCTTATCAATCCAGCTTTGTTAAAATAAGTTATATAACTTTTAACGAAGTGATGTCTAAGTCAATTTTGCATGGGGCCTAGCAGTGCATGGTTGTGTATCAGTACTCGATTCCTTCGAACTACACATTTCTGTGAAATAATGTTTAGGTTGTAAATGAAGATTTTTGCTTATGGTGTATATAAAAGTTATTTTAACGGCTTTGTCTTTCGAGAAGTAATAGCACGAATTTTAATGTTTGTCCGACGTTTCTATGATTTTTAGCATCATCTTCAGGGGAAACTAGTTTATAATGTCGTGATTAATCTGGTTCAAGTACAAGAACTATGTATCAACCCAAAACCAGATTAATCACGGCATTATAAATTAGTTTCCCCTGAAAATGATGCCAAAAAGCATCGAAACGACGGAGAAACATTAAAATTCGTTCTATTATTTCTCAAAAGACTGACAAAGCCCTTAAAAAAATTTCATGTAATGGTTAGGTTTAGCTAAATAGAATATTCAGAAGAAATGTAGTACATAATACGAGCTATGATTTAGTTAGAAAGTTTTAGCTACACCTGTGACCGCATAGAGGACTCCAACACTAACTTTTAATAGAAGAGAGATAGAATATCTAGATGTTTGGATGAATTACTGCAAAATGCCTGCTCTATAACTTTGTAGAAGACACCCAATTTCTATCTCTCTTCGTTCAAAAGTTAGTGTTGGCGCCATCTATGCGGTAACATGTGGAACTAAAATGTTTAAACCAAAACATGAGACGTATTACTAACTATAATTCTTCTGAATGTGCTGTTGAGCTAAACTTTACCATTGATTCACAACAATGTTTAGTTCGTTGGAATATAGTACTGATACACAATCATGCACTGCTAGGCCCCATGCAAAACTGACTCAGACATCACTTCGCTACAAATTTAATATTTTCTTTTAACAAAGCCGGATTGATTAGCAGTCTACGACAAAGTTGTAGACAATTTAATTATCTTTCATATTTTCACTTACAATGCTAATACGATGCATACAGTGCCACCTAGCGGTGAAAATGCGAGATAGTGGTTTTTCTCCAAGTAAATTGCCGAAACTTCTGGCACGTTTGTCCGACAGCTAGACTTGTCTGATTTGCTTCAAATTTGGAGCAAGTATTCCTGGTGGGACTAGGAACCGACTCAGGCGTGGGCGGATAGGGATCATTTTTTTCTTGTCATTCTCATATATAAACACTATGATTTTTAAACGGATTTTCACGCGTTTTTTTTTAAATTGGCACGTATTGTTGGAATGAGTTAGACGACTGTCATTTTTCCATCCAAGATGGCGGCGTCCGGTTCATCAAAATTCTTTACAACTCAATCAATATAGATATTTTTGGAATGGCTTGACAAGTAGATGTCAGAAATTGTTGTTGGGCGCCATTTTGACACCCATCGTGGCGATTTCTGGTTTTGCAAAATTTTACAATTCGAAATAAATGGAGAAATTGTTGGTATGAACTTGCCAAGTAAATGTTAGAGGCTGATATCCGAAGCCTCTTTGAAATCTTAACTGATTACTGGTTGGATTTGAGGAGTAAATGTTAGTAACTGGTAGAATACATTCCCAATTATTCGCATACACCAATCTGTTCGTATCGTCCTAGAGCAGTGATTCTCAACCTGGGGTCCGCGGACCCCTAGGGGGCCGTGAAATCGTTGCTGGGGGTTCGCGAAGTAAAATATATTTTCCGAGCGCATATTGAAATGTCAAGTCTTGTTTCCTAAGAATCTGAAAATAACATATCGATAGCGCACAAAAGGGATCCGTGGTACGAAAAAGGTTGAGAACCGCTGTCCTAGAGAATTTCTGCACATGTCGGATGTACCTTAGGACCGAAATGAACCAAATGTAGAACCGATTCTCTTTGTTTACATTCTGTGTGGAACGTACTCGGTCCTACTCATATCGAAAACATGCCATTGGATAAGTTGGATGGACCCATATATTCTTTCTAGAAGAATAAACTTAAATTGGGATGCAATAACCAATGAGGTATACTGAACCACAATGCAGCCTGTAAGGTACTCTTCCATATTCTGTTTAGCAGACTGTGCCAGTTGACTGAATCCTTTATGCGCAAACTCCAAAGCGAATTTGCAGGAAGGACGATCAAGCACGGGCCATGATTTAAAGTTTCAAAGATTCAAAGATTCAAAGATTCAAAGATTCAAAGATTCAAAGATTCAAAGATTCAAAGATTCAAAGATTCAAAGATTCAAAGATTCAAAGATTCAAAGATTCAAAGATTCAAAGATTCAAAGATTCAAAGATTCAAAGATTCAAAGATTCAAAGATTCAAAGATTCAAAGATTCAAAGATTCAAAGATTCAAAGATTCAAAGATTCAAAGATTCAAAGATTCAAAGATTCAAAGATTCAAAGATTCAAAGATTCAAAGATTCAAAGATTCAAAGATTCAAAGATTCAAAGATTCAAAGATTCAAAGATTCAAAGATTCAAAGATTCAAAGATTCAAAGATTCAAAGATTCAAAGATTCAAAGATTCAAAGATTCAAAGATTCAAAGATTCAAAGATTCAAAGATTCAAAGATTCAAAGATTCAAAGATTCAAAGATTCAAAGATTCAAAGATTCAAAGATTCAAAGATTCAAAGATTCAAAGATTCAAAGATTCAAAGATTCAAAGATTCAAAGATTCAAAGATTCAAAGATTCAAAGATTCAAAGATTCAAAGATTCAAAGATTCAAAGATTCAAAGATTCAAAGATTCAAAGATTCAAAGATTCAAAGATTCGAAGATTCAAAGATTCAAAGATTCAAAGATTCAAAGATTCAAAGATTCAAAGATTCAAAGATTCAAAGATTCAAAGATTCAAAGATTCAAAGATTCAAAGATTCAAAGATTCAAAGATTCAAAGATTCAAAGATTCAAAGATTCAAAGATTCAAAGATTCAAAGATTCAAAGATTCAAAGATTCAAAGATTCAAAGATTCAAAGATTCGAAGATTCGAAGATTCAAAGATTCAAAGATTCGAAGATTCAAAAATTCAAAGATTCAAAGATCCTAAGATTCAAAGATTTCAAGATTACAAAATTCCAAGATTGCAAGATTCCAACATTCAATGATACTAAGATTCACTGACTCAAAAATTCAAAGTTTGACGGTATTGCAAACGTCATAAAGCATATTTGTGCAAAAATTTTAGAGAACTTTTGACAGACAATCTTAGATGGTTATTTAATTACGTCTGGATAGTGGTGCATCGAGGGGACCGAGAGGGCTTATAAGCCTTTTTTTTATGTTTTGTGTTTTTTCATACTCTGCACCAGCTGAAACTAACGATTAACCACCAAAGAAATGTAAAAGTAGATTGGTGTAGTAATAATTGTAGTGTTTAATAATAGTGTACAATTGTCGTATGTCTATCTGTGTATGTGTTCGTCACAGTATGGATCAGGGGATGAATTCAGAACTGGCGTATATGATAGAATAGTGAGTAATCCTTCCTGGTATTTGCTGGTCACTTTTCACCGGTGTTCAATTCGTGCATTCATTTCGATTCGTTCGGGAAGCTCGGATTGGATAAAATGAGGTACGATTAATTTACCGTCGCACTTGATTCATCCATTTCCTGTCAGCATAGCGTGGAAAAATTCTAACAGAAGGTAAATTTCGTCAATGGTAAATAAATAACGTTTGCTGGCAGACAAGTTCAAGTTGCATGTTACATGTGTTCTTTTCTACTACTTCATTAGTCTGTTTTTGATGTACTTCTAGTTGTTTGCTTTTCACACTTTTACTTTGAATACAAAAAATAATATCAATCAATTCATGCGCTTCTATTTAATTTCTTTCGTTTTTTCTTTATTCGGCAGGCTATTTTTGCTTTCATTATTATATCTTAAATTAGATTCATACTAATATTCAATAGCACAATAAACTGCATTTTTCCTCATATAAACTCACAATCTCTCCCATTCCAAACGTATCAACACTCGTGGCCTTCGCGATAACACAAACCTGGTCACAAACGCAAACATGCAAATGCCACCATCCGCATATAGTTACGCCCGCTAACATTAAAATCCCTGGTAATTAAGTGATCGATTTAGCACCTATAAATTCACAAATGCGGTCTCAAGCACTAACCCATCGCTCGCGCGATTATGAGTCGGTCATGATCATGTCGGTAATCTCTACCGTCGGTCCTAGCAGCTTAGAATGATGCCTTCAGTTGGGCCAATCAAAAAAATATCGCTCATATCCACTAGACCAGCGGTTCTCAACCTTTTTCGTATCACGGACCCCTCTAGAAACCACCCTGGGTTGCGGCGGACCCCACGGATAAACATCGATTTTGTATACAATCAATGTGTTATTTTCAGTTTGTTAGAAAACAAGACTTGAAATTTCAGTATGTACTCGAAAAATAAATTTTTCGTCGCGGACCCCCAGCAACGACTTCAGGGGTCCGCGGACCCCAGGTTGAGGATCACTGAACTAGACGACATGTTCGATGGCTACTTGACCGGGGAAACTAATTCTCTTCTCGCATCCATACCATACACTAAAAATTAAGTATCAAATTCACTGTCCGCGAACATGCAAATGTCCACACGGTTATAAAATCGAATTTATGCACGCGAAGCTACATACACGCTAGCACACGTTAACATGCAAACGCTCGAGCCCTTGACGATCATCCACGCACAAACAGGGTAACGCCGTGGTGACCAAGTGAAAGTTTGTTTAATTTCGATCGATTGGTGTATAAAAATTAATTGGTCATCACTTTTAATTCAGTTATTTGTTAATTACATGAAATTTCTGAAGTTCTACGTATTTCAGTAAGTTTTTTGAGCATTTTCAGCGAAATTAGACTTACATTCTTCTAGAAGCTAGAATTTATAATAATTGCAATCGTTTGGTGTATAAAACATATAGGTCATAGCTTTGAAGTCAAAGTTAATTGCTAAATAAGTGAAAGTTCTACGTATTTCAGTGATTTTTTTGAGAATATTGAATGAACTCGAAAAATAAAATTCACCTATAAATTGTAGCCTACAATAATTTCAATCGATTGCTGTGTAAAACCACATAGGTCAAGATGGCGACTATCGGTTTAGCTAGATTCTCTATAACCGAATCAGTGTGGGTATTTTCGGAATAGTTTCGAGAGGTAGATCCAACCAGTCGACGTTTGACGCTATTTTTAGACGACTTCCGATTTAACGGATTTCTCCAATTCCCAAAAAATGCCAAAATTGTGGGTATGGGTTTGACAAGTATGTGTTAAGGGCTGATATCTGAAGCAATTTTGAATTCTATTTCTATCTTCTGAAAGGATTTTACGAGTAAATACGAATGGCTGGTTTCTACCAGACCTATTTGTATCGTTCTGGAGTATTTCTGTACATTTCGGCTACAACTTTTCCACTGGCTAGAAATTAATCAAATTTAGGAACGTTTCACTTGGAAGTGAATCGATTGGAGTTGCGGGAAAAAAATATGCTCGCTTAGAAAATTCGATTCTACTCATATCGAAGAAATGCCTTTGGTCAGGTTGGATGGACTCACATGCCCTATCTAGAAGAATGGTCTTAACTTCGAGTGTAATAAGGCATAGGAATTCCCAAAACAGCCTGCAAGGTATTCTGCCATGTTCTGTTTAGCAGATTGCGCCAGTTCGCAGAATCCTTTATCGGTAAATACTAATGCGAATTGCGGGAATTAACGAATATCCAAGACGAGCCAGAGGATTACCCTACGGCATACCGGGAATACTACTTTCGAACTCACCATTTGTTTATGGATTTGAAGGCGGCGTGCGATTCAATGAAACGAAACGAACTGTGGCAGATAATGTTGGAACGTTGTTTTTCGACAAAACTGATCAAATTGTTAAGTATGACGCTGGATGTGTCAAAATCAATAGCCGGAGCGACATCAGACTTATTTGTGTCGTTAGATGGATTGAAGCAGGCGATGCACTCTTTAACTGAATGTTTAACATAGCGTGACATAAACTCTGATATGACTAGGTACATGGTAGCTTGTACAGAGCGAGGCAGTCCTAATCCCAACGGTTTTGGGTATGGTACGAGCTTGTCGATGAATTTATGTATCTTTGAACACTAGTGGCATGTGATAACGATGTTAGCTACGAAGCGTGTTGCGGCTGCGAATAGAACACGGTGAGTTTGAGAGAAGAATTCTGCATTCTATACTCGGCGGCACAACGGGAGTTGAAAATTGCGCCAACGCAAGAACCGCAAACTGTACCACGTATAAAAACATGTTGACATCTGCATGGGGATAAAACACGGTTAACTACAGTCGGCTGGACATGTAGTGCGAATGCCGGAATGGAGACCAGCTACAGTTTTGCAGAGAACCTGGAAACTCCTGTCTTCGCGGACGATGTCGACATCGTTGGCATTGATCACGGAGTAGTGGAAGAGACATTTGTGCCTTTTGTAAGGAAGGCTGTGAGGATCGGACAGACTATTAACTCTGACAAAACAAAGTACATGGAAGCGAGCCAGTCCGAACGGCATCACCGAGATGGAAATCGATGTGGTACGGTGCACTTGTGACAAGTGATAACCATGTTTTGCTGCGAGCTAAGAAGGTGTGTTCGCTTGCTATCGTTTGCGTAGTCAGCTAAAGTCCCGTGGCTTACAGACGCACAGTGGACCAGGTGGCTTCTTTCGACGAGCAAAGCTTGCACTCTGGGTATGTATTCCAGAGGTTTGAAGTCCTTGGGACCAGCTTCAGTGTTTATTTAAATTAGTAGCAACTGAGCTACATCAGCTATAGCTTTTAACAGAAACTTTCCAAAAAAAACTTTACTCAGTAAAGTTTTTTATTTTGAACATTTTTTTTCTAATTTGCCACGGCTACTAGTATGGAGCAGCACAAACTAAATAATACAGTCAGTGCACGGGGTCGGCCGCATCCTATCAATCATCTTCTTACCCGGTATTGGTATGCAGTCTACCGAAAAGAGGACACCCAACAGCCTTCGACCAAAAATCACAGTTCTTTCTGTTCAAGATTTGCGGCTCGATGCAAGAAATTAGCGGGAATTAATCATGGAACAAGCGTTAATTGGAAAATCCGCGTGAAAAAACCGCGGTAATTCGAAAAACCGCTAGAAAAAACCCTCAGCAAAATACTTAGAATATTTATCCACTAAATAACACGACTCTAGGAATTCTCTAGTACCTGAGCCGTATACTGAATATGCGAATGACTACACAGGTATAAAATCGGATTCATACTCGTAAAGTTACATACACGTTGACACACGCGACATACAAACTTTCCCGATCAAACACGTTAACATACAAACGCTCGAATCTTTCATGATCAACTCCTGCGATATCGCAAAAAAAAAATTTTGGTTGAGTGAACGTTCTAGCACTTCTAAAATTGAAACGCGGTATCAAACTTGAACCTACAAACACCCATGTTCGCGCGATCATCGATCGGACACGTCCGGAAGTCCCTACTCTCGATCATGGTAGCCTAGGTCTGTGCTCCCAGTTGCACTCATAAAAACGATACTTATATCCACTAGACAACATTCCATGGCGACATTATCTTAGTTACAGGAGGCTGCTCCAAGCAAATAAGTAAACACAATTTTAGACAAAATATTATATGCTTTTCTAATTATTTCGAATTTATGTATTTCTCTATTATGGTAATTCAGCCCAATAGAATTGACACTTTTGGCAGTTATCACTTTTGGATGAAAGCAATAGACATTGGGTCAAACAGCAATCGGCCAAACGGCATTCAATCAATTGACCTTTCCGGTCAAATTTTCAAGTAGACCCTTTCGATCAAATAGTGTTCCAATAAAAAGGCATAAAAAGGTTGAATCAGTGACAGGTTCACAGTGACAATGCTATGCGCCAACTTAGTTAAGTTAAGATAATACCAAACAGCAGCTTCGGAGAACAACGTTAAAAAATGGCCCAATAGTAATTCCTTGTGGGACCCCAAATTTTTAGCGTAATAGTAAAGACACATTAGATACAAACTGCGCACATAGAACTGCAACAAAAGTGAGAATTTATCCAGTCAGTAAGCTTCCGGATTGCTTGAAGTCATAAAATTTTCGTTTTTCGAATAATTGATATGCATAAGCGAACAACAAATGCTCGAAAGCTATAAAACCTCAATTCATTTAATGGTAGATTGGTTTCATTTAACAAACATCGTTCTTAATGCAGAAATTGAAGTGCTCGTAATAAAGTATACGCTAAACTTTGAAGTCAGCAGAGTGACGTATTGCAAAAAAACCGACTCGACCGAATTAGTTAAGGAATTTGCGTTTCGACTTCGTCTCATCAGAATGTGACATTAACTTAGTGGCAGGAATAAGCTAGCATCGGATTGACGTTAGCCCCAAACATGAAAACACGATTTGTGCTTTTGAGCAAACACCTAGTCCGTGAGGTCCCGCAAGAAAATGAGCTAATTTTTTAGCCTGATTAAAACTAGTGTAATCTAAACATTTGATTTGGAACTAGCGTCAATCCGGTGCTACCTTAGTCCCGTCACTAAGTTAGTGTCGGATTCTGACGAGACGAAGTCGAAACCTAACTAATTTAGTTATAACTAATTTAGTTATAGATTTTGTACCCTTTTCACACAAAGATAGTTTCAAACAATTTTCTCCGTAGTGGAAGTTTTTACCTAAATTTTTTCTCAACTAAGTTTAGGAAATGTTTAATTTCAAGATCTCAATAGTAATCTATCGAATTTTACATAGAGCGTAATAATCAGACAACTAGATCTGGAGATACAGAGGGATATTCGTGTACCAGATTTTGAATAGTTTTGTTGAGTTATTTCGATTTTTCGAAGAGTTTGGCAAAACATGCTATGATTAAAAATTTCTTAGTAATTGAATGATCGATTATAATTCTTTCTTTGAAACGATCCGATAATAATCTTACCAAAAAAATGTCTTCCTCAAGGAAGTCAACAAGGACCGTTGACATTTGACAAATCATCGATATTGGTTTAATAAGTGCTGAAATGTTCTAAATGAACAACTTAAAAAATCGGATTTTTTTTAAAGTTATCGCGAAAACATTGTGTACATTCACTTTTCAACTGGAACTGTTTCTGGTACAATAGCACCACACGTTTCCAAAATGAATGTCTTGATGATAATGCTGAATTGTGGCGCTGTCTTCTGCTCTGGCAGAAGAAGTGCAGAAGACAGTCGTATTTGAATTTGTTTCAATTTTTCAAAACGAGAATATTTTCTTGTGAAAGAAGAAGGTTGGGCGAGAATATACATGCAGTTGAAAGAGGCTGTACGTGCAATACCCTCTCACGTATCGAAATCCATACACCAGCAATGTTTCAGATTTTAAATGCGAATACGTACGGCAAAGAGATAAGTAGAGCATTTACTGAAGCATTACCGCACGTTCCGGAACGTTGCTGGCATCCCGCAGGAAAAGGATGCGTTCGTGACGGATTAAAATGCTACTGATTCTCCGGTAGAAGGGAGGGTATTGGAATCATTCGCATAGTTTGAATGTATGTACTATGTATCTTGTTAATGTGTTATTTTTATAAGGCAACTTCAATTTGTGAGTTCTCAGTGGAATTCTATACTGGAATTATATTGGATGGAATAGAATTGTGTCCTGTAGTGAATCATTTTATTTGACGAAAGCCTTAAACCTCATCAATAGTATAAGCGAAAAGCTTGTTATACAACAATTTCAATATATCTGGATCTGTTTAATCATAACAAATTTTAATTAACTGTTGTGGTCTCGCGGTCAGCTACATAATTGAAAGTGCATCAAAAACCGCGTAACTCCTGTGCCATTAAGCTTCCATCAGTCAATTTCGTAAAACACCGAATACCGAATCTGTAAATGATATTATTTTTAATTCTTGGCATTACACGAACTAATTGCAATTATTTTTTCCCTTTTTCAGGTATGTGCCAGTATAGATCGCATTGTGTCATCATAGTTACACCAATTAAAATCTATCGGTGAGCCAAATCCTTCGCCAACGGCGATAATATCATTAAATCTGCTCAACAGACTGACTGACCTCAATTAAAACGAAAAGACCAGCCTCATAATCTGTTTCAACGGTGGCCGTCCTGGTTCGCTTTCGTCGCATCGTCATGGAAATAGCCCTACTGTCAACTATCGACATTGTTCCCCCTGTTGTTCGTTTAGTTAGGCTATAATTACTATACACATACGTGGTTGGGGCTAAACACACTTCCCAGTATCAGGTCAAATGCACTTGCTAATGAGCTTATCGCAACCAACAATGCAATGCAGGCTGACTCAACCTGTGACCGTGGTTTTGTATTGCACACCCGGCTAACATGCTTTGTGTTAAAAAGTTTCAAAATAAAAGCGAAACAAGTTCCTAGTTTGTGTCGAATTGCACAACCACTTCACTATCCTCCAGCTACCACCCGTCTCCACCAGACTGGACGGAAAACCACGCGGCTTCATAAAGAAACCAAAAACTCGTTTCTCATTCTTATCTTAACTCCCATTCGATTACAAACATTAGCTTCAATTGATTACCACCATAAAAGCGCGCCGTTATTGTCTCGCCGCCAAACGATTCCACATAAATGGCACAATGTTCGGAATAGCGTCGCACTTGCGAAGAAGCTTCCTCGGAACGGAGCCCATCTGGTTACAATCGAACTCATCTCGAGCAGCAGCGATAAAACTCCAACTCGTCAACAGCATTCGAAAAAGTGTGTGTTCTGTTCGGCCGGCTCCCATTTTTATGACTCACTTGTCTTTGTTTGAGCCACACTTACCCTCGTGATCCCCCCGTAATCTCACACGCTCTGATATATAGTGCACACAAGTTACATCCTTCCCGGGGGAAGAAAAAAAGATCAAACTCTTCGATTTTATTGGTCTATATCTTCGCGATTGATGGCTCGCTTCGCGCTATCGTGTGCCTCGCGGAGGATGCGGGAGTCGAAACAATAAAATTATAATCGATATCCCGATAATCCCCTGCTTCTAGTCCGTCTTAGAATCCAACTGGCAGCGGCAGTGCACGGGAACGGAAGCTATGGTCCTTTGGGGCTAATGAAACAATTTATGTAGTTTTAGTCGACGGTGGAACACAAGCCGGCGGACGGCACGTTTAGGCTTTAATGAAAATTTCTGGTTACGTGAGCTGCAGGAAAGAAAGCGTCCTTCGTCAAACGGAATTTTCCGTTTTTGTTTGCACTGTGTTTCGATGGAAAATGTTGAACTTTTTCTCTGGAGGAAGTTTTGCTTTGAAAAAAAGAAAATAACTGCGGACTACAGAGGAAAATTTCGCCTTTGTTTCATTTGCCTAGTTTGGAATATTTCACTACGGTTGCTAGCGATAAAGCATTGTTCAATTTATGTTTCGAGTTGCAAAACGTCAATTCATGTTTACAGCTCTACTACGTTATGTAAATACCAAAGGTTTCCGACCTTTGCAAATATGCAAGAGAAAGTACGCTGATGTTTACGAAATCCTGTCCACAAAAAGGAGGTACAGATGGTGTGCACAAAGGATAAAGGACAAATGACAAAAAACAAAACACGAAGGACAAATGGACAAAACAGCTAAGGAACAAATGGTCAGAAATGGACAAATGGACTAAGGGACAAATGGACAAATAAGTAAATGGGCAAATAGACAAATGAACAAATGGATATATAAACAAATGGGATAAATGAACAAACAGACAGATATATGGACAAATTGTCAAGTAGACAAATGGGCAAATGGACAAACGAACAAGAGGACAAATGGCCAAAAAGACAAATTAAAAAGAGGGCAATTGGAAAGATGAACAAATGAACAAATGGATAAATCGACGAATAGGCAAATGGAAAAATGGACAAAGGAACAAGATGAAAAATAGACAAGAGGACAAATGGACAAGAGAACAAATGGACAAGAGGACAAATGAACAAAGGAACTAATGGGCAAAATAATAAGTGGATATAGGACAAATGATAAGGATTCAAGGAAAATGAGAAAATAATAGAAGATAAAGAATAGAGAGGAAAGAATAAAGGATAATTTATAAAAATAAAAATATCAGATCAGATGTATGATAAAAGAATCGGGCAAAATGGTTAAAGCATGAGATAAAAATAGCAAAGAAAAATTGAAGGAAGAAAGTCGAAGTGATAAATGAAAAAAGAAGAAAACAAAAATCAGGGATGAAACGAAGTATAATGGATTAAATGGAAACAAAATGAAAAGAAAAATTATAATGAAAATGGAACGAAAAGAAGGAAAAGGAAAATTAACAAAAATCGGGTTAAGGTATATTGAAGACGAGGCAACGAAAAATGAAAAAAAGAAAACGGAAAGAACTGGTGTCAATAACAGAAAATATAAAAACAAACCAGTAAATAGGAAATAGAAAATAAGAAATAATAAATAAAAAGAAGGAAATTGAAAATAGGAAATTGGAAATAAGTAACAGAAAATAGGGAATAGGATATAGGAAAAAGGAAATATGAAATAGGAAATAGGAAACAGGAAATAGAAAATACGGAATAGGAAAATGAAAGCAGGAAACATTAAATAGGAATAGGAAAGAGAACACAGGAAAAAGTTAAAGTTTAGAAAATTTGAATTAAAAAATTGGAAAACTGAATATCGAAAACTGAATATTAAATTTTCCCAATTCAAAATTTTTGTAAATTAAAAAATCCAAAATTCAATATTTAAAATTCAAAAATCAAAATTCAAAATACGAAATTCAAAATTCCAAATTCAAAACACAAAATTCAAAATTTAAGACTCAAAAATTCAAAATTCAAGATTCGAAATACAAAATTCAAATTTCAAAATTCTAGATTCTAAATTCAAAGTTCAATATTAAAGATTTAACATTTAAAGTTCAAACCCAGAAGCAAGAAGAAAGACAAAAAATGAATGTAAAAAGTAAAAATGAATAAAAAAAGGTAGAGAAGTTAGGAGCGTCTATGTAGGAAAAAAATTGGATGAGAGATGAGGTTCGCAGGAATGAGAACGAAGGATCAAGAGCCAAATAAAAAGAAAGCAGTTAAAATCGAGAAAGATCAAATAAAGAAGAAAAAGAAGGAAAGAAGAAAATGATACAGAAGGAAGAGAGACTAATGAAGGAAGTAGAACTAAAGAAATAAGAATGAAGGTAGAAGAAGTGGAAGAAAATTGCAAACAAAAAAAAGAGAAAAAATAAAATGAAGAAACAGAAAAATGATGCATCCATCGAACAAAAAAACAAAACAGAATAGAAAGGAACAGAAAAAGCAAAAAACTAAGGAAAATAGGACGACGAAGGAGGAAAGAAGTAAGAGAAGGAAGAAATCGGAAAGAAATAAGAAGAAAGAGAAAACATGAGAGATTAAGAAGGTGAGAAGAAGAAAGACGACAATTTCAAGTTTCAAGTTCTACATTTCAAATTTCAACTTCCAACTTTCAAGTCAAATCAAATTTAAAATTTCAAGTTCTAGATTTCAAATTTCAAGTTTCAAATTTCAAATCTCAAATTACAAACTTCAAATTTAAAATTTCAAGTTCTAGATTTCAAATTGCAAATTCCAAATTTCATATTTCAAATGTCAAATTTCAATTTTCAAATTTCAAATTTCAAATTTCAAATTTCAAATTTCAAATTTCAAATTTCAAATTTCAAATTTCAAATTTCAAATTTCAAATTTTAAATTTTAAATTTCAAATTTCAAATTTCAAATTTCAAATTTCAAATTTCAAATTTCCAATTTCCAATTTCCAATTTCAAATTTCAAATTTCAAATTTCAAATTTCAAATTTCAAATTTCAAATTTCAAATTTCAAATTTCAAATTTCAAATTTCAAATTTCAAATTTCAAATTTCAAATTTCAAATTTCAAATTTAAAATTTAAAATTTCAAATTTCAAATTTCAAATTTCAAATTTCAAATTTCAAATTTCAAATTTCAAATTTCAAATTTCAAATTTCAAATTTCAAATTTCAAATTTCAAATTTCAAATTTCAAATTTCAAATTTCAAATTTCAAATTTCAAATTTCAAATTTCAAATTTCAAATTTCAAATTTCAAATTTCAAATTTCAAATTTCAAATTTCAAATTTCAAATTTCAAATTTCAAATTTCAAATTTCAAATTTCAAATTTCAAATTTCAAATTTCAAATTTCAAATTTCAAATTTCAAATTTCAAATTTCAAATTTCAAATTTCAAATTTCAAATTTCAAATTTCAAATTTCAAATTTCAAATTTCAAATTTCAAATTTCAAATTTCAAATTTCAAATTTCAAATTTCAAATTTCAAATTTCAAATTTCAAATTTCAAATTTCAAATTTCAAATTTCAAATTTCAAATTTCAAATTTCAAATTTCAAATTTCAAATTTCAAATTTCAAATTTCAAATTTCAAATTTCAAATTTCAAATTTCAAATTTCAAATTTCAAATTTCAAATTTCAAATTTCAAATTTCAAATTTCAAATTTCAAATTTCAAATTTCAAATTTCAAATTTCAAATTTCAAATTTCAAATTTCAAATTTCAAATTTCAAATTTCAAATTTCAAATTTCAAATTTCAAATTTCAAATTTCAAATTTCAAATTTCAAATTTCAAATTTCAAATTTCAAATTTCAAATTTCAAATTTCAAATTTCAAATTTCAATTTCAAATTTCAAATTTCAAATTTCAAATTTCAAATTTCAAATTTCAAATTTCAAATTTCAAATTTCAAATTTCAAATTTCAAATTTCAAATTTCAAATTTCAAATTTCAAATTTTAAATTTTAAATTTCAAATTTCAAATTTCAAATTTCAAATTTCAAATTTCAAATTTCAAATTTCAAATTTCAAATTTCAAATTTCAAATTTCAAATTTCAAATTTCAAATTTCAAATTTCAAATTTCAAATTTCAAATTTCAAATTTCAAATTTCAAATTTCAAATTTCAAATTTCAAATTTCAAATTTCAAATTTCAAATTTCAAATTTCAAATTTCAAATTTCAAATTTCAAATTTCAAATTTCAAATTTCAAATTTCAAATTTCAAATTTCAAATTTCAAATTTCAAATTTCAAATTTCAAATTTCAAATTTCAAATTTCAAATTTCAAATTTCAAATTTCAAATTTCAAATTTCAAATTTCAAATTTCAAATTTCAAATTTCAAATTTCAAATTTCAAATTTCAAATTTCAAATTTCAAATTTCAAATTTCAAATTTCAAATTTCAAATTTCAAATTTCAAATTTCAAATTTCAAATTTCAAATTTCAAATTTCAAATTTCAAATTTCAAATTTCAAATTTCAAATTTCAAATTTCAAATTTCAAATTTCAAATTTCAAATTTCAAATTTCAAATTTCAAATTTCAAATTTCAAATTTCAAATTTCAAATTTCAAATTTCAAATTTCAAATTTCAAATTTCAAATTTCAAATTTCAAATTTCAAATTTCAAATTTCAAATTTCAAATTTCAAATTTCAAATTTCAAATTTCAAATTTCAAATTTCAAATTTCAAATTTCAAATTTCAAATTTCAAATTTCAAATTTCAAATTTCAAATTTCAAATTTCAAATTTCAAATTTCAAATTTCAAATTTCAAATTTCAAATTTCAAATTTCAAATTTCAAATTTCAAATTTCAAATTTCAAATTTCAAATTTCAAATTTCAAATTGCAAATTGCAAATTTTAAATTGCAAATTTCAAATTTCAAATTTGACGAAAGAAGTTGGGAATTGGTAACTGGTAATTGGAAATCGGAAATTGGAAATATAAATTAGAAAATAAGAAATTAGAACTATGAAATAGGAATTAGGAATGGAAATTGGAATTAGGAATAGAAATGGAATTAGGAAATGGGAATGGAAAATAAGAAGAAACAATAAAAAAAGAAAAACCAAGTGAAACATTAAGCGAAATGGAAAGGAAAAAAAACTAAATGAAAAAACAAAATAAATGAAGGTAAAAAAAAAGAATAATGGATACAGTAAAAAGAGAAAAGAAAAAGAAACACGAAAATCGAATTTGTGAAGAAGATAAAAGAAACTGTAGGGTTGCATTAATAAAGAATAAAAAATGAATGAAGAAAGAAAAGAGAAGTTTGGAACGTCTACGCTGGAAGGAATATGGAAGAGAGAAGAGGTTCGCTGGAATGAGAACGAAATATGATGAGCATAGTAAGGAAAGCGAAAAGAAGGAATTAGACAAAAAAATAAAGTAAAATGAAGAAATAAGAAAGCATAGAGTAAAATGAAAATAATGGAGAAAAACTGAGGAGAAAGAAATAAATTGAACGGACAAAGAAGAACAAAGGGAGAAGCAAAAAACAAAAAGGAAGACGAAGAAAACCAGAGATGATGGCATGGAAACGAAAGAAGAGAGAAGCAGGTTCGAAGAATGAAGAAAGATATAAAAAAAAGAAAGAAAAAAGAAATTTAAAAACGCAGGACAAAGGAAGCGATAGAAGTAAGATGGAAGATACAAGATAGAAGTAAGAATAAGATTAAAAAAGAAAGAGAGATGAAACGATAATAAAGTTGAAAAATCGAATAAAGATGGAACAGGAGTAAAAAAGAAAAAATAGTACAGAAAGTAGAAAGAAAGGAACAAAATAAAATATGTAGGAAGACGGAAGAAATGAAAGAAATCGCAAATAGGAAAATAATTAAAGAAAAAGAAAAGAAAAGATGAATCTGAAATAAAAAATGAAGAGAATAGTAAGTACACTAAAAAGAAAAAAGAGCAAAGAATGCGTAAAATAGAACGACGAGGAAGGAAAGAAGTATAGGAAGGGTGAAAGCGCAAAGAGATAAGTGGAAAGAGAAAAAAGTTGAAAAATTAATAAGCGAAGAAGAAAAAAAACGAAAGAGAAAAAGCCGAAAAAGAGGAAAGAAAGAGAAACTGTCAAGAAGATGCAAGGATGATGGAATACTTATGGTAAAAGGAAGAGGAATAAAGGATAAATGAATCCCAAAGTTGTAAAAAAGAATCTTTTTACAAAAAAGCATACAAATAAAAAAGAAAACAAGTACGGAATAAAAAAAATAAGATTTTAACAATGAAAAAGCACTGAGATTTGAAATTGCAATCAATATAAGTGTAAGAAAGATGAAAGATGAAAGATGAAAGATGAAAGATGAAAGATGAAAGATGAAAGATGAAAGATGAAAGATGAAAGATGAAAGATGAAAGATGAAAGATGAAAGATGAAAGATGAAAGATGAAAGATGAAAGATGAAAGATGAAAGATGAAAGATGAAAGATGAAAGATGAAAGATGAAAGATGAAAGATGAAAGATGAAAGATGAAAGATGAAAGATGAAAGATGAAAGATGAAAGATGAAAGATGAAAGATGAAAGATGAAAGATGAAAGATGAAAGATGAAAGATGAAAGATGAAAGATGAAAGATGAAAGATGAAAGATGAAAGATGAAAGATGAAAGATGAAAGATGAAAGATGAAAGATGAAAGATGAAAGATGAAAGATGAAAGATGAAAGATGAAAGATGAAAGATGAAAGATGAAAGATGAAAGATGAAAGATGAAAGATGAAAGATGAAAGATGAAAGATGAAAGATGAAAGATGAAAGATGAAAGATGAAAGATGAAAGATGAAAGATGAAAGATGAAAGATGAAAGATGAGAGATGAGAGATGAGAGATGAGATGAGAGATGAAAAATAAAAACAAAAGTCAAAGGAAAAAGATAAGATGAACGACGAAACACAAAAGACGAAAAATGGAAGATTAAAGACGAAAGACGCAAAACGCTAAACGAAAGACGAGATGAAAGACGAATGATGAAAAATATAAAATGGAACATGGAAAAAAATTGAAAAATGCGAATTGAAAAATAAAAATCAAAAATCACTAATAACTTATCACTAATCACAAATCGCAGATCGCAACTCACAAATCACAAATCAAAACCAAAAAGTCAAAAATCAAAAATAAAAAAAAACTGATCACTAATCACTAATAACTAATCACAAATCGCAAATCAAAAACCAAAAAGGCAAAAATCCAAACTGAATAAATAAAGTTGAGGAATGAAAGATGAAAAGACGAACACGAAAGTAGTGATGTAAATACATGAAAATTGAAAAAGACCTGAACCTGTAATTTTTTTTAAACTTAGGAATTCATCTCTTCTTCGGATCCGTAGTCAAATCAGCAGATACTAATCAAAAGCTGCATACAAAGACCGAAAAAACGAATAACGAAATAATATCAGCTCATGATCCAAAGAAGGAAGAACTAATGCATTTCTCGGGTAAAGAGCGTACATGAAATTATTACAACACCGTGAATGTACTTTAATTTTTTTGTATTTTGAGAATTAAAACCAAATTTCTAGGGAAATTTACCACAGCTATTGAGTGCAGTTTGTGTAAATGAGTCAGTCATTAGAGTTTTCAATACTATTTTCTATCAATTTTTTCCACTTTTTATGTATACCAGTTGCACTATTTATTTTCTTCTCGAGTTCTCGCTTCATTATGGCCCTTCGGATTTCGACAGGACGAAGTTCAGAGCAGTTCGGTGGATTAATGGCCTTGGAAAGAATGTACCGAAATATCCTCAAAAATTCCATCCTCTTGAATTAGTAACAAGACATTCCATTTCGTAAATGATGGTGCCTTTTTTGACAAAAAATTGTAGTAGTTTAGGCCTCTTATGCCAAATATAGACTCATTTGAGTCGCAATTCCTTATATATGGTAAGCCTAGGTTTGTCAGTTAGACATGTGTACATCATTATTCCATCCAGAATCACATCTAAATCTTCTCTTAACAAATCCAACCAGCTTTTCTCAAACCGCCTGATTTTCTTTTCCTGCTCGGAAACCGTTCGACATTTGCTTCCACCACAGTCAAAGCATTCCAATTTGCTCCGGAAAATGATACGCAAATCCCATTTCTTCGTCGGATATGTCAACATTCCGCCCCGTAGCTTTTGAGATTCGAATGAAGGTAGCAAAGAACGGTGACAGAATCCCAAACGGTGCGTTTTTACACGCGCACAAAAAATTGCTACCGTTTGCATATTTGTCTGCTCGCGCGAATCGATAAGGCAAACGTTGAGCAAAAGTAACAGGATCAGACCTTCTTAATGTGCTACGAGGCTCTATCTTTAATCTATCTAAGAACCACCTCGGATTGCTCCTCTCTTTCCCTTCACGTGTGTTTCCCCAATTCAATCAAAAAACCTGCAAGGTGTGGTTAATGAAAAGCTTTTCCATTCCATACGCTGATGGGCACAGGAAGTGGTGAGGTATCCGGCGGTCTTCAGGCCCGACAGCAGGACTCTCCCCTTTGGCAGCCATAAATCATCCATCTCGCGTTCTCTGGCCGACGTACGTACGCGTGTGTGTGTGTGTGATTGTGCGCGTGTCTGGCTGAAGGTCTATTACCGGTGTCGATAGGGATATACTCACCGCAAGCAGGAAGAAGAATCCCATGGAACCGAGTATGGGAACAGAGGCGCTCCCGGTCGTAGTCAGCCATGCATGGGAGAGCACGACGAGACGAGACGGTCGCCCGCTGTTCAAATCTTCCGGATGGGGGCATTTTGGAGTGCTGTTTGTGTGTGTGCTCTCCGGAAAATGATATCGGAAAATGGTTGGATTGGCACCGACAGAACAGTGAGCCTGTACACTGGTTTTTCGTCTTGCGGGAATGTGACATAAGTTGACGAGATTGGGTCGTTTTGAACCGCGCTGGGAAACCCGGCGATGCCGGAAAGCTTTACCATGATGATGCAGGCTTATTTGCTTGCTCTCTTGGCGTTTTGCGAGACATTGGAACAGCGACTGAAAGGGATTTAATACAATGGGCTTATCGGATCAATGACGAGAGGAGAGTCAAGCATCTGAAATTGTGGTTTTTTTATAGTTGCTATTAGCATATTGTTAGGTTTTAATGCGACCAGACCTATTTCGGGCGCGTATGCCTTTTATATGGTCGTACCCCATTCTAGTTTTTCGTGCTGATTCTGAAAATATAAATGAATATAAATATCCAGCAAAACCCTGCTTGATTATTACTCGACCGAATGATTTTTGATGTTTAAAGCCGGTCTAAATCATCACGTCCTATCGCACACGTCCATACCTAAACTGGTTGATTGGCAGCTCGCTGATGCGTAGGATAACGCTCCAGCTAGATTTACGGTCTATCGATTCTGTGATTTCTCTTCACTGACCAACTGGCGAAGGTGAGCAGATAATTCACGGCTTCGACGTGACGGTTCTTGAGCTCTCGCCTAGTGTAGGTATGTGTATCCCACCCACGTCCTGCAGATTGTCGAATTCCAAAGCAGTGTCTTTAATTTCTATAGCATTTAGCTAGTATCAATCGCCAATGGATAGCATGGGAATGCTCCACGGATAAACAGGTTCCTAGTGTTCAAAATTTACCCAACTGGAAAATACAGACCAAAATCAATTACCGACTCATCGCGCCATAATAAATACATAATACCCCAAAGGGCTAGTAGTAACTGGGTTCCCTTAACGACGTACCCATATCCGGTCGGTAGTAAATTGTAAGCGGTCGTAAAGTGCACCTTTTCATTGCCTTACGAACAGGTACTACGATTGGTGTGTGGGGATTGTTACAGGAGAATTAGAAAAGATACTGAAGGGTATTTTCGCAGGAAATAAACTACACTAAATTGTATTGGTTTGCTAGCTGAGAAATCCCGAAACTATTATTATAACCAAAGGCTATCACCAGTCTTTTTATTCGTTTATTTAGCACGGTTCCAAGCGTGGTTTTAACGTGAAATCAATTACAAGGTACTTTTTTTTAAGAATTTGAGCATGATTTTGGGTATACATATAACGTCTATGACATCGCTGTACGAAATCCATACTGTCTACAGGCTCGTAGAATCCGGTTGTCCAGGTGGGCATGCGGCAAGGGTACCAACCTTGGAGGGGCTTGGGACTCTTAACTAGTAGCGACGCCAATCGCATAAAATCAGGCACTTTAACACAGGGTGAGAAGACGATTAATAGCATGCGGCCGCCTCCATGGACTGACTGCAGTATTTAGTCTATTCAGCTCCATACTATTAGTTGCGGCCAATTGGAAAAAGTATTCTCCACTCGGAGAATTTTTTCTTTATCAATCAAAATAGCCCTTATCAGCGGGAACCAACCTGCCAGACGAATGAAAAATTTAAATGTTTTGGTACAACTATAATTTTAATATTTGATGTTGGATTGTAACATACACAGCGAAAAAAGCCATTTTAAAAGATCTGAACCAATCTCGTTCGTGATTGGTTCTCGCTAATTTCCTGCATCAAGCCATAGCGACTACTGCTTATTGTAGCATCCAGGCGCTATAGCCAAGATTTTCAATAGACTACTTTTATTGCACAGATATAAAGTTTTATTACTGATATTCAAGATAGGAGTTTCCGAATCGAAAGGGATATAAATGAATAAAATCCTTCTGGAGTTATAAGCGTTCAAAGCTTACATAGTTTCGTTACATAGGAGATATTTTAGACTTCAAAATAACTCCTAGCCCCAGATAGTGGGGTAACACATTTTTAATGTCAGTATTTGACTTGAAGTACAGCTCATGAAATGAAGAATGATCAATTCTATTTTTATTAATTTTACGAAAATACATATGAGGGATTCCATGAGAAACCGGCCGACCGCAAAATATGACCATCGTCGATTCGAACGAAACTTTGCAGGTGTGTTCGCTGTATGAATCTCCATGATATTCTCTGGCAATTGGAATATTTTGAAACAAGAGTAATTTTTCAAAAGGGCGTAAACGTTTCTACGTGCATGAATTTCAAATTTTTTTTGTTCGATTACTGTATTTTATACAGCAAAACTATCTGAGAACAAGTTACAGGGAATGAATACTTCCGTCCGAAAAAATTATACACTGAAAAAAATGTTGTGTCATTTTTCAAAAAAACAAAAATTTATGATAAAAATTTAAATTGCGAAAAAACCCATTTTTTTAAATTTTTTATATTTTGTTACCAAAAACCTAAAGAGAAAAGAAACATTTTGATTGTGATTTCATGATGGAGAAAAAATCGGTAAAAAGTTTTTCTAACAATAACTTCGTACATGTTTTTAAATTTCATACTAATTGACATACAAAATTGTAATTTTATTACAGAATATAATTCTAAGCACCATTTAAAATCAAAATGCATTTAACAAAAATCTTCCAAAATGCGATAGTTTTCGAGATATTTGAAATTTCGCTACTTCAAAAACAATTAATTCGTGTAATTATGCTCTTTTTAAAAGTTATTCGCGTTACCCCATCAAAAAATGTCAAAAATTTAATGTTTATCGTTTTAAAGACGTAAAAGCAACCTTTTTAGTGTATTTGGATCATGGAGAAGCTTTCAATAAAAAAGTTTTCCTAACAACAACTTTTGACATTTTTTTATAATTCTTACTATTTGCAGTTAAAAATACAATTTTCTTTTTGAATATGATTCTAAACGCTATTTTAAATTGAAATTCTCTTAACAAAAAATTTCTAAGATGTTAAAATATCTCGAGAACTACTACATTTTAGATAATTTTTGTTAAGAGCATTTCGATTTAAAATGGCGTTTAGAAACATATTCAAAAAGAAAATTGTATTTTGACTGCAAATAGTAAGAATTATAAAAAAATGTCAAAAGTTGTTGTTAGGAAAACTTTTTTATTGAAAGCTTCTCCAGGATCCAAATACACTAAAAAAGTTGCTTTTACGTCTTTAAAACGATAAACATTAAATTTTTGACATTTTTTGATGGGGTAACGCGAATAACTTTTAAAAAGAGCATAATTACACGAATTAATTCTTTTTGAAGTAGTGAAATATAAAATATCTCGAAAACTATCGCATTTTGGAAGATTTTTGTTAAATGCATTTTGATTTTAAATGGTGCTTAGAAATATATTCTGTAATAGAATTACAATTTTGTATGTCTATTAGTATGAAATTTAAAAACATGTACGGAGTTATTGTTAGGAAAACTTTTTTACCGATTTTTTCTCCATCATGCAATCACATTCAAAATGTTTCTTTTCTCTTTAGGTTTTTGGTAACAAAATATAAAAAAATTAAAAAAAGGGTTTTTTCGCAATTTAAATTTTTATCATAAATTTTAGTTTTTTTGAAAAATGACACATTTTTTTCAGTGTATATTTTTTTAGGCAGAAGTATTCATTCCCTGTAACTCGTTCTCAGATAGTTTTGCTGTATAAAATACAGTAATCGAACAAAAAAAATTTGAAATTCATACGCGTAGAAACGTTTACGCCCTTTTGAAAAGTTGCTCTTGAGTCAAAATAATTTTATTACCTGTGGAAAATGTTTAGTCTTGCATGACGGTGAAACGTATAAAGTTTCATTGGAATCTAAGATGGTCGGTCACGATTTTAAAGATTTTCGGACGGATCTTCGTGGAATTCCTCATATGCATACATATTGTTTAGTTTATTGATTCTGTTCGTGTTGCCGCAAAGATAAAACTACGCAAACTGTCTGCAGTGTGGCCACTTTTACATGAGGCCAGTTCTATAGATTTGCTCCTAATTACTCCTATTTGCTTTATTGTGTCAAAAAGCAGCTGAATTGGAGCTTTTGGGTGTTTTCAGTAATCTGTGTCAATACTTTTCAGTTTCACATCAGAAAATAGTTCACATTTTGCTTTTGAACCAAGAACCACTGGCTTCGAATCTACTGCCCAGCACCCCTGCCGAAGCCGCCTGCGTCGAAACCGGAGTACTTCCCTGCCGATGGGCACTGGCGGTAGCTGTCCTGAAACGAGCCGTTGGATTCTTAGAGAAAACATCTGGTGATGGATGTCACCTTCTACAGACAGCCAAGGACATCTATACCACATTTACCAATACCCCTCTCCCTATAAGCGAACAGCTGCATCGGGTTCGCAACCGCGCCTGGCATGAGCGTGGCCCAAACTTAGACTGCAGCCTGGCTGTATCCGCCACTGTATCCGTACTGTCAGAGCTAAATTCCTTCAAATGGTTGAACGCAAATACCCTAATCATCTGCACATTTACACTGACGGCTAGAAACTTAGCGAGGGCGTGTGGGCGGGTGTGAGCGGAATTGGAGAGGGCCTCACCCTTCGTCTACCCTCTGTTTGCTCAGTATTCTTCGCAGAAGCAGCCGCCATCGCCATAGCCATAACCAAGAAACCTGAAGATATTCCGGCTGTGATTTTCTCCGATTCCCTCTCTGTCATCAAAGCGCTGGAATCGGGGGAGTCCAAGCACACCTACGTTCAACCCATAGAGCAATCCTGCGACCCGTTTACTACCATATGCTGGGTTCCCGGGCACAGTGGAATTCGCGGTAACGAAGAGGCTGACCGTTTGGCCGCACTCGGCCACCATTCACGCGCTCTGTTTTCCAAAGAGGTCCCATCATCTGATGTTATTAGGAAATTCAAGGCAAAAGTCTCCGATCACTTTATCGCCCACTGGAGGAATCTACGAGGCTACCCACAGATGGTTAAAAAAGATCTCGCGAAGTGGACAGACCGCGAAAACCGGAGGGAACAAAGAGCACTGTCGCGCCTACGGGTAGAACACACGAAGATCACCCACACCATCACCCGCGTCGATCCGCCAATGTGCCCGACCTGCAATACAAGAATCACGGTAGAGCACCTACTCCTTAACTGCCGGAAACTCGAAGACCTGCGGCGACTCCATAATCTGCCCTCCTCGATTCGGGACCGAGAGCATACTGGCCTCAAACACCCTACCTACCACCATCACATAGCGGGCTGTCCGCCTCACTACGAACAGGCGCTGAGGAGAATCTCCCGTGGCCCTCTACCAGCCACAACAAACTAGGCCATCTACCATCTTTCAGCGGGCCCTTTGCCACACCCAGACTGGGTGATGGAGAGGTTCTTCCGCGGCCCTTTCAAGCACAACGTGCCAACACATGTACCAATATTGCTCAGCGGGCCCTCCGCCATAGCCGGACCGGATACTGGATAGCTTCTCCCGTGGCCCTCTATCAACCACAGCATACCAGCCTGTCTACCATCGTTCAGCGGGCCCTCCGCCACACCCGGACCGGATGCTGGCGGCAACTGCGACTTCAATCTGCCAACCCATCTACCACCATCAATCAGCGGGCCCTCCGCCACACCCGCACCGGGTGCTGGGGAGGTTGTCACGCGGCCCTATCAGCGTATTATCGCCACCGAGTGCAATATCTAATCGAAGAACTCAAGGACTTTGTAAAATGCAATGTAATGACTTCTTTTTTTTCAAGGCGAGTGACCCTCAGTGGTTAAAGCCTTAATAAACATAATAATAATAATAATAATAACAGTTTTTCTGTTCTCGCTGGAATAACTAATCAGTGAAAAACACAATTATCCAAGATCTTCTCCTGACAAGTTACAAAGCTTTCTATTATCGTTAATAATTGAAAGACACTTTATTAGATTTGCACATTACTATTTACATACAGAAGAACGAACACCGATTTTGTTTTTTATCTGCGAGCGGAGAGAATAGTGATTTTTATCGATGCGCGGCAGAGAGAAGCATGCAAGCATTGCTATCCCTAACGTCGATGTTAACTCACGCTGAATGTGAAATAACTTAGCATAAATAGAAACGCGATAGCTGTGAGATATGAAACCAAAAATATGAAGGCTCCAGCTTTGAGAAGTAATTATCTCTAGAATTATCTCAAATCTTGTATTTAGCATATTTACAATTTTAAAAGAATAGTACATCATCGACATGTACGGCAGATCTCGACTGCCCAAGGTATTGGGTGATCTATCTCAGACTCTTAAGGAATCATTTGGCTGGGAGCCGGCACAACAATATTCTGAATAAGCCCAAATAACGTGCTCGATGTCTTGATAACCCTTGCCATACATGCAGGCTACTATCAGTGTGTCCGATATGAAAAAGATGTGCATAGTGGGTATGCTCATAAGACATGAGGCCGGAAATCACGCGATTGAAATCGCGACCTGCTTTCAACACCCCAACCATGCTTTGGATTATACCTCATTGAAACTATCACGGAAAAAAGTCATTCATAAATTCATAGAGAAAAAAGATCAAAATTTCATGAATTGAACGATATACGAAAACCGTAATCAAGTTCCAGAAATTATGAATAATTAACCTCGTATTAATGAAATTATTTGAGTTTCTAAAAAAACTAGTTCGCCCCGAAAATATACATGGCGCTACATTCGAATATTTAGTTTTTCTACATTTTTCTGGCTCATAAGTTAGGAATTCACAGCCGAGAACTTAACGATGTTCGCGATTTCGGAATCTTATTCGCTATTTTCGTAATTTCTCGTCACGTTACCGTCAAGAGTTTAGTGTCGGATTTTTAATGGCGTGTTTTATATTCATGATTTCAGGATCTTAGTAGCGATTTTCGTAAGTGCTATTCACATCATCGTGATATTTTAGTCATGAGTAGAGTTGATTTCATAATCAAAGTCACCGTTTTTAATATTTTAATCAGTCGTAATGTGGTTTATGTTCGTGACTTTAGGATCTTATTCACGATTTTGGTAATTTCTATTCACGTTATCGTGATATTATAGTAACTAGTAGAGTGATTTATGTTCATGATTTCATTTATTGATTTGATTTTTGATATTTTTGTCACGAGTAGATTTGTATTCATTATTTCCCTCTCGCAGGTTGATGGGATTGACGGTATTGTAAACATCATCAAGCCACAATATATTCAATAGAGTTATCTAAATATAAGGACCTTCGCTCTTTTTAGTTTTTATTTGCACCAAGTTCTACTACTAGAGGTTAATTAGTTCTCATGTTAATATTCCACCAAACATTATGACTACTGAGGATTTGATTTATATAAGAAGCCCGCTTCAAGATGTTGATTACAATACGCCTCGATAGTGGTGTGTCGGGGAGGCCGGGAGGGCTGATATGAGCCTTTTGTCTGTTCTATACCTTTCCTCTATTCACCAGCTCATAACCAACAATCAACCAGTAACAAATAGATAATTGAGAAAGGATGTGCTATGTGTGGTGATTGGCTATTCAAGTATTAGTAGTGTTTGAAGTACTAATGTATGTCTCATGTGATGATCATAACTTCAGCTGTATCTTGTACCTATCTAATCTATTACGTCTCTCATATATTGTCTTTTATTTCTTCTTTTCGAGTCCTATACTGCCATTCTACACCCGCCTTCAGCTGGGTCAACAAAGATGGTGATAGTGAACGTCTTAACACTCACACATTCTCAAACGCGGTCTCAGCGGGAACCTACAAAAATGCCATCGTGCACGCGATTACGAATCGGTCATGTCCGAAAGTCTATCCTTGATCCTAGAAGCCTAGGTCCATGCCTTCAGCTGGACCATTTAAGAAAATACGCCCATACCTATTAGACAACACGTCTCATGGCGACATGACCGGGAACCCTATCGATATAAACGATCCCACTCTCTGCCAGAATTCAAACCGCGCACTGAAAATTTAATATCAGACTCACGGTTCGCGCAACCATTCAAGAACATACGTTACAAAATCACGTCAGCGCACAAACGTTAGAGCCCCTCGCGATTTTCCAAGCAACATACGAACTCGCAAACATGATTACACCCCGGTGATAAGGTGAAAATCTCAGCACTCATAAACTTACCAACACGATCTCAAGTGTCAACCTACAAACTCCCGCGCTCGCGCCATCATGAATCGGGATCGTCCGGAAGTATCTATACTCGGTACAAACAATCTAGGTCCTTGTTAATTATTAAAAAAATAATAAAATTGAAAAATAACTACCATATCCACTAGACAAAACGTTCCATGGCGACATGACCGGAAACTCTAGTGATATGGGGTAACTCTCTCCCTGTCAGAATGTGATCCGTACACCGAAAACTAAAGATCAGAATGACGGTCCGCGAATATATGAATCGCCGCAGGGTTTCAAAATCGAATTTATACATGCGAAGTCACATACACGCGACAAACACGTCAACATACGAACGCTTAAGCCCTTCGCGATCATCTACGCACACCTATGCCCGCGATCGCGTAAACTTGATAACACTGCGGCAATTGTGTGAACGTTTTAGTACTTACGAAGTTACAAACGCGATCTCAAACGCCAACCCGCAAATGCGCGATCATGAATCGGTCACGTCCGGAAATCTTTAACCTTCATTCTAGCAATTTAGGTCTATACATTCAGTTGGACCAATCAAAAAAAAAAATAATAAAGCTCATATCCACTAGACCACGCGTTCTACGACGACATGATTGGGAACTCTAATGATATGGAAGAACCCACTTCCTTCTGGAATCTGAACCGTACACAAAAAATTAAGTATCAGATTCACGGTCCGCGCGCGATTATTCTAGAACACACGCGAATATGCGAAAGGCACACGGTTATGAAATAGAATTTATGCACGCGAAGTTACACGTTAGCACACGCGACATACAAACGCACACGCGATCGAGCACATTAACGTACAAATGTTCGAGCCCTTCGCGATAATACACGCGATTCCCTACGCCCGCACATGCCTGAACCGTACAATGAATATCACATTCAGAATCACGGCCCGCTACAATTGGCCTATTGCAGTGTTTTATTGGGCGACATTGCCTGTCTCGTCTGCAAATTGTAGTATGTGATTCTGACGGGGAGCCCTTCCGAGAACCTAGCTCTACAGCTCCAGTAGGACAACTCTCGAAAAAAAAGAGTAGATTTGTATTCATTATTTCGAGTCTCTTAGTCACAATTTTTGTAATTTACATGCCCGTTATCGTGATATTTTACTCTTGATCTTACTTTCAAATTTAACACATGGAGTGATGTGTTCTTAATATCAGAAGTTTTATCATGATATTCGTAATTTAGCTTCATCTTACCGCGATATGTTATTCAGATTTTTACTTGGAGTAACGTGACAATATTTACGGGATCATAAAAGTGTGACTGATTCGCGGTACCTTCTTCTTTTAACTATACCATAAACACGATTTGCAACTCTATAACGTTTTTTGGTGCTCAGCGGAGTTTTCGCTTTCTATCCACTGAACCTTATGAACCCTATGAAATAAATAGCGACGTTCGAGGTCCCAATAGTTTTCTTTCTCTTCTACTGCTCGTTAGCAGCTGGATATTTGACATTTCATCAAATAGTACATGGAACAAAAATGATTCCACTCCAAATTTTGTAAAATAGTTGACGTGAAAATTTCATAACCATGTTACATAAAATTGAAAATGATAAGGGGGATATCTTCTAGATATCACAAGCACGCAAATCATGTACTAGGAATCATGAATCAGTTCCTCGATCTATGAATAATATTTCATGATTTCGTGGAATATTTAACGAGCGCGAATGATAAGTCGTGACTATTGTGCCTGGCATCATGAACCGGTTTACGAATACATGAATAATATTTTAAGGTTTTGTGAACTATTTCAAGAGCATGTGTGGTGACTGTTATACTAGGAATTATGAATCAGTTCGCGAAGAGATGAATATTTTTTTATGATTTCGTGAATTTTTTCAAGAGCACGAATTGTCAGCCATGACTATTTTATTGGGAATCATGAACCAGTTCACGAATACATGAATAATATTTGACGATTTTGTGAACTGATTTACGAGCATGGTTATTGAAAAGCGTACAAAATGAAGATGATTCAAAAGGATTGATTTTTATGAAGATGTGTGGAAAAAAACTGCTTTTTTCGTTTTCGATTTTGGCCCATTCTCTCTCAAACCTTAACTCATACTTTGACTAGAATCTACACAAGCTTGCAAAGTTTTTCTTATTTTTGTATTATGCAGCTGCTCCATCAGACATAAAATAAATTTTAGAAAAGTTTGTCAATTGTTTCATAAAGTTTATCTGATTTGAGAGGAATAAATGAACTGCAGTCTCCAAGTCTTCCAGTCTTCTTGTCTTCCAGTCTTTTAGTCTTCCAATCTTCCGGTCTTCATTCATGTTTGTTATGAATACATACCAAATTCGTTACTGATACTTTTTTTCTCGAACAAATGCCCATTGAAGCAGGTGTTTCAAGCTTATCGGGATTGAAAAATAGGATCATAGATGCGAAGATTGAATCAATCTGCTTCATTGATTCATCAATAGTACCTCGCTCTAGCAATGAATCAATATAACCACCATAGCTGTGTCCCCGTTTTTCACATATCTACCGGATATTCTATCCTGCACTAGCCAGTGCCGTGATTGGTTCCTACTTCAATCAAGCTTAGAATTACTCACTGTTCATACTCAAACATAGCCGAGATAGTTATCTGTTTCCTTTTCAGTACAAGAGTGAATGTGTGATAGAATAAGACTGTCCCATTTTTACGGAAAGAAATATCGAAGTACCGTTGAGTGGTGTAGATTTGAGTATTGCATAGGTAAAATGTTTTTCTAGTTCTAGTTCTAAAACGTGAAGGGCGAACACGAAATTATTGCGACACCGAAAATGTCATGCCAATTTTCTTATAATGTTTAAAATCAAACCAAAATTTTAGGGTAGTTTTATACATATATTTACTTAAAAAATCATAAGAAAAGTTAATCGATGGAGCCTTGAGTGTAAAATTAAACGCATTTTCGCTTGATGCCCTCCATCAAAGTCTTTACAGTGTCATCCGGTACCAGTTTCTCAGTTTTTTTCCATTTTCTTAACATGTCCTTCTCGTCTTTGACTGTCTTCTTGCTCTTCCGAAGTTCCCGCTTCATCATTGCCCAGTACTGCTCCACCGGGCGCAGCTCCGGACAGTTTGGCGAATTCATGTCCTTTGGAACAAAATGGACAGAATTGGCCTCATACCACTCCAGGACACTTTTAGAATAGTGGCATGATGCCAAATCTGGCCAAAATAGCGAAGCTTCGTCGTGCTGCTGCAAGAACGACAAAAGGCGCTTCACGAGGCACTCAGATTTGTAGATCTCGCCATTTACTGTGCCCTTTGTCACGAAAGGCTCACTCCTCAGTCCGCAAGAGCAGATGGCCTGCCAAATGAGATATTTGGAGGCGAGCTTCGACATTTTCTTCTTCTTGAATTTGTCGTCCACATAGAACTTGCTCTTGCAGGTAAAAAACTCCAACCCCGGGAATTTGCTTAAAATCGGCTTTTATATACGTTTCGTCGTCCATCACACAGCAGACATATTTTGTCAGCATCTTCTCGTAGAGTTTCCGTGCCCGAGTTTTAGCCGTTGATTGTTGCCGCTCATCGCGGTTTGGGAAGTTTTGTACCTTGTATGTATGTAGTCCAGCTCTCTTCTTTGCATTCTGGACGCAGCTCTGCGACATGCCGATCTTTTTAGCCAAATCACGGCTTGAGACGTTGGGATTTGCTTTAATCATCCGCTTCACCTTTCCCTCCGTCTTTTTGTTCTCCGGTCCCGGTTTTCTTCCAGCTCCTTTGCCGTGGTCCAACGTTAACCGCTCCTGGAACCACTTCAACACTCTGGAGACGGTTGAATGGTGAATGTTCAGCATTTTTCCAAATTACAGGTGCGACAGGTCAGGAAATCGCAGGTGTTTGGAAAGAATTTGTTCTCTCGACTCGCGTTGGTTCACCTCCATTTTCGTTGAATCGAAAAACACGACTTCGAGTTTGACAGCATGTAAACAATACACATCAATGAGAAAGTGTGCAAAATTTGGTTGATTTTTACCCAATGGTAAAAAAGTTATGCCCTGTTGAATGTGTCGTGTTCGCCCTTCAATATAGTGCTTGTACTACTCAAAAGTGGATGAAATTACTCATTGCAATGACAATAAAATATTTGTTCTTTATGCTGATATGACTGAAAGAAAGTGGAAACTGATTTTCATTTTCGATCGCGAATTCTTAATTACATACATACACGATTCAAGTCATCATTCCACTCAGACATGACCATGCGTTTTCCTAATACACATTTAATGCCCTGTGGATTAGTTCTCTAGTTGGTAAAAATTTGCATCACCCGGCGGATTCGTATTCCCTCACAACTCCACGAACATTTAAAATTACATATGACAAAATATGCGCAATTTTAAAAATAATAAAATGAAAATAAAGATAAATAGGTATATGGCATTATCTTAACCATGCTATAGCAGAGGTTGCTCGTGTTGCCTGAATTAGATACATGGTAGAGAACAAAGTGCAAATAATTTGAGATATTGTAACATTTGCCACGATCACGGTCAACGATGTAGTCATAAAAATATTCGAAATTGCTTAGGCCACACTATTAGGACCATGCACAAAGATGCATACTATATGTACTATACCATGAAAGTGGAAACGTAATTTATGTTTTCATGAAATATTTCGCATACACGAATGATGAAACGTAGATTAAAGGAAACGATCATAAGGAATAATATTTGAAATTTTGTGAATTTATTTATGAAAAAATGTCAAGATTTTTTTGATTTTGTGAACTAATTCACAACCATGAACACCAGAAAGTTTCGCAAATCATTACTTTATGGTTTTTTAGAAAAATTGGCGAAATTAAGTGTGGCATTCTAATTAGGTGTACCCCATTATGCACAAACATATTACACATACGTACGTTAGGCATAATGGTCATCTGGCATAAAGACGTTAGGTATAAACTATTCGGTTGACGTATAATTAAAAAAATCTCATTTTTCGACGACGATGGGGTCGGGTAGTAAGAGCGTGAACTTTTAGCGTTTTATTCTGCTGTATAAACTTGCTGAAATTTTTACTTAGTTAAAAGAAGCGAACGGTATAGAAAATACACATCACTTTGACGATACTCATATGCTTTCATAAATGGTTACATACATGCAAATTGCAATCTTCCAATAGGAAAATATTTGACTTAAGAAACAGCTCATGAAATGAAGAATGATAAATTCCAATATTATTCATTCAACGTATATACAAATGAATGGCTGGCATCCAAAAAGGGCTAACTCACATTTTTTTCCGAAATCGACATTTTGCATTTTTTTGATAGTTCTAAGTAACCCACGTGTACTGCCATTTAAGAAATTTGAATATAATTTTTAGATTTTTTTGCTATTAGCAGTCATAGTTGACCATGGCGGTAACCCCAGTGCTAGCTGGCGTCCAAAAGTGGCTAACCCCACATTGAGTCTTATGGGAATTCAAGTTTTATCGTTCGTTTTCTGAGGTTTTAGGAAAAAGTAGTCAATCGATTCGCCACCAGTTAATTTTATGTTGTAGCTCACATATCGGTGAACTGGATATAATTCTGTTTTTAGTTGGATTGCATTGTACGTTGACGTTTCGGCCCACACTGTCGTTCCTGAAGGTGAGGGCCGCTCACACACTTGCTATGTATGGCTATTTTGCATCTAATATATATTTTTTGCACAAATTAATATTCTTGAGCGTATTTTTTAAAAAATTCCAGTGAAAGTCTCATGTCATTGAAAGTTGACCGAGTAATAAGGGATTATGATAAAAACAGTAAATTGTGATCGGAAAGTTAAAAAGCGTGGAATCAATCATTATCTTTCGGTATAGAGTTATGGTGTCTTCGAAAAAATTGCGCCGCCCTTGGGACTGAATTTCGAACTAGTATGATTCAACCAAATAAAGCACTAGGTTCCATTTAGCAACTTTGCCGAAGACACCACAACTCTAGAACGAAAGATAAGGAAAGGACGTGTGAATTGTGGGTTAGCCCCTTTTCGACGCTAGGTACCCTCAGGGTTATCCCCTCGAATTACGGAAATTCTCGTGAATTGAAAAGTAGTACATGTAATGATTTTATTTTTTCTAGACAACGTGAGTTAATGAACTACTAATAAAAACATGTATTTTTACAATATAAACAATGCTAATTTGGAAATGCGGAAATGTTTTCCATTTCCTGTAAAAATTGCAACATGTGGATTAGTCCCTTTTGGACACCATTCAAATATGGACGCCATTCAAATATGACTGCTTCGAAAACCAGTTTTCGGGTGGCTGGTTACCAATGGTACGAGAATCGGTATTCATGCAAGTGAAGAAATTGTTCGTAACTGTTAATCATCTTTGTATTGTTCGTTTTTCAGCCTCTCGTTAAAGCTATACGAGAGGATGGTGTAGCATTGCATAGGTTTTTCTAACCCGAAAAACGAGCCTAATTTTAAAATTTCTACAATGAAAGCTATATGATTTTTTTTTGCAAAATATGCCAACCGTCCACTACGCCTAACGTACTTTATGCCAATCGTCCATTACGTCTATCGTACATCATACCAATCGGTGCCTAACATCGTGCACCCTTTTTAGCTTGTTGTTAAAAATGGGTAAAACTATAAACTAAAGTAGTTTAAATTATCGAAAGAGATTTCTTTTAACGGCTTTGTCAGTCTTTTGATAAATAATGGAACGAATTTTAATATTTGTCCGACGTTTCGATGCTTTTTGGCATCACCTTCAGGGGAAAAATATCCCCTGAAGATGATGCCAAAAAGCATCGAAACGTCGGACAAATATTAAAATTCGTTCCATTATTTATCAAAAGACTGACAAAGCCGTTAAAAGAAATCTTATATACACCGTAACAGTCGAAATCTTCATTTGTTATCGAAAGAGTTTCATCAAAACTCGTTATATGGTTACAGTGCTTAAGAAAATTTAGGTAACTCATTTCGAAAAACCTGACATCTCTCATCGGTGGATCGGCAAATCACCTCGAAATTGTACATATCTTATGTGATCAAGATGTTCAAGAAGCATCGGACAACCAAGCGACACCAAAAACACAGCAGATTTCAAGAAGGCATGGTTAATTGTTAGCCATCATTTCGATTCATAATATTACTAAAATAATAAAAGAATCAATTTGTTTAACCAAACCAAAGAAACGGTTCGGAGTACACGTAGACAAAGTTCGGAATCTGTACAATAAGTTGTTCTCAAAATTCTGGCTAGTCCTGAGAGTGCTCGAGGCAAGATTCTGCGGAAATTTCGAAAAGAATTCCTTATTTGGCAAGCGATCTTTGGATGAGACAATTTGACGTTAAATGCGTTAACGGACTTGAAAGGAAGGACTTGTACAATACAAATGCATATTCTTCTTTAGATTCGTTCATTCCTATCGAAGCACTATTTACTAGCACAATTCAATTCCTGATCACGATAACATTAAAATGCAGAAATCCTTACAAATAAGTAACATTTTTGGGCTTGCACTGGAAATTGTGTCGCCCAATCAAAATGTGCTTCATAATAGCTTTCTTTTTGGGTAAAACCTATTTATTTGACATATTAGTCATATGCTTTAACACGGATTTAACGAATTAATTCGCAACAGCTGAAATGAAGACTTCTTCTGGCAGACAGGTCCTTGTTCCGTGAAATCAATATCCTAATAAGTCACGATTTATCTTTAGCTGGTGAAAATTAATCCAACTGTAAATGGTGTCTTCTACTTACCGAACCGTTTTGATGATTAGTAAACAGTACAAGACACGGACAGTGTTCGAACAGGAAGCAATGACTCAAGGTGACAGGAAACTTCTGACTTAATTTTATAACTTCCCAAAATTTTTGAGTTTCTTAGGTAGTCCTTATTAACAGCTCTGTCTGAGAAAGACTTATTTTTTTTGTAAAATTTTAAATTCAATTTTGCGGAACCGGAAATGATTGCATGATTTGTAGATTTTAACATGGTTTCTTGATCGAGGGTTACAATCACAACTCTTTTATTTTGCATTACTTTTCTCTTCTTCCGGAAATCAATCGACAAAATTCTTAAATCTTAACAATATAGAAGTTAATGATTCTGAATCGGTTTGAGGATAAATTATCATATTCCGCCGACTAATTGGAATCTTATAATCGTGCAAACCATTGTTCCGCTGTATAGAAGATTGTCTAATTCTTAAATAGACACGTAATCCCTGATAGTAGAGTTAGACCTTCAAGAATTCAACGAGGTGAAAAAATAAGTAGTCGGATTTGTGCTTCGAATGCATCTCATCAGTAACCAGCTTTCACTTGGGGCCAGTTAGACGAGTAATCGAAACTAGCACCAAAAATAAGCACTAATTAACCCATTCATGCCCATGTTGTTTGTGGACAACAACGTTTTTAAACAGCTATAACATTTGATTGAGGCAAGATTTGCCCACAAAAACAAGTAAGGCTAATAACTGTGACTATTGCCTTTGATTTGAGTATTTAAAGTTACAAGGATCAGCTCTTCAACTAAAGTTATTGCAATTAGTCTGATTCGATTCCGACGGAGCAGTGCTGCCAGGGACAGTTAATGTTGATGACGGAAAATTAATTTTTCATATATCTTCGTTATGTTGCAGTATTATTGAAAACTAATAAATCTTATCAATTTAGACTGTCTTCTGCTACGTTTTCCACGCAATTAGACCATTGTAAATATTCTTGAAAAATTGTATTGTGCATTGGAAGGTAAAAATTGCTTCAAACACTGTGAGGGAAACACCTATCTTTATGAAAAAAGGTTTTTCGTGTTTCTTGACCACACTGTTTTCATGGAAAAATTGTTTTGAAACTCTACCTGAACTAGAAAAAAGTTGGGCATGAAAGGGTTAAACACTAAATAGAACAGTCACACAAATTGCGTGAACGCCCAAAGTAACTGGCTCGTTTTGATTGATGTCTCGGAAAGACAAGCATAGAATGTCTGGGTTGCTGATGAGAAAGCGAAAACAAACTCTGGTCTTTTGGTTCGGAAACCAAAGCCTGGAATTCAATATTTCTCCCAAAAGTGATAAAAATGGGAATAGACCGATATGTGCAAAATGGCACAAGACTTAACTAAGAAATTGATCTCCTCAGTAACTAGCACCAACTTGGTGCCAGTTAGATGAGAAATTGAAGCTAGCACTAACCATTAGCACTAGTTAGACACACCAAATCAAAACAGTCATACAATAGTGGTCTAATTCATTTTTTCCCTTTTGGTGGTAAATCTTACATAGTGCTAGGTGTTTTGTTGTCAAGCCAAAAGAGAAAAAGTTCGTTTTTGCTTCCGCAACCAAAAGCTTGGGTGCTTGCCTTCCGAAACATCAATCAGGACAAGCCGGTTGATTTCGGCGTTCACGCTAGTTGTGTGATTATTTGGATTTAGTGACTAATCACTGCTTCCATTTCTCGTCTAACACACCCCAAGTTGGTGCTAGTTACTGATGAGATGAATTAGAAACACAAATGCGACTTTCTCAAAGTTTGGTGTTGTACAGTTATGCACATATTGGCCTATTTTTTCACTTTTGGGAATAAATATTGCATACCACGTTGAAATAATATGTTTCATAGTGTCAACATTTAAAAGCAAGCTAGTTGAATTTTTAATACGTAATATTTTACGATCAAACCCACTCCTTGTCACAGTACACGGATTCATGCAACACAATCCATCTTCGCAATCCGTACGAAAGTAGTCGAATCGCAATAAAATAACAATCCAGATCTCTGACTGCATCGTCGCAGTTGCAGTAGTCAGCATACCTTTCAATAGCAGATGAATTTGTGCCATTACTTTGTTAACTGAACTGAACTCAGCGTTGTGAACCGGCACCGACAAAAGGAAAGAAGGAAACTAACTCATAATAGTACGAATGTCCTCAACCCTTTCCCTTTTCTCCACTGAAGAGGGAGAAGAACTAAATTTCCCGTCCACAAAAGTTCTTCAGCCATCAAATCGAAGACATGGGAGCAAAAGTTTTATCGAAGTTTACGGGATGTGCTTGTCTCCTCGTTTTTTTATTCCTCTGCTCCGTCCTTGAAAAGGATGCTATAAAATTTGATTTTGTCACGGATTGTACCCCGATAGGATCGTACTGTAGGTATGTAGTTTGATCCTTGCACTGAGAGCAGCCCGGATAAAAGTGCTGTGGTGCGCACTAAAATCCTCCGACTGGCGACATTCACTGCAGGGGACGACCTACTTGAGAATGATGACACGGAGCGAAAGGGTCTGTCGCTGCTAAATTCATTTTGAGCTTTGTTGGCATAACTACTTTAGGAGGCATTGGATTTTGAGAAGCTGAGCAGGGTGTTGAAGGAGCTGAATTACTTCAATTAGGATGTGTTGATTTTACTGATTGAAACTTTACACATGAACAGATGCGGGATAAGTTTAGATTCTTTAACCTAAATTTTAGTATCCATTTAGGAAATGAAAATAGTGATAAATGGTACTTTTGTCACTCCCGATTCCTTATGTTTTGGTTTAATGAACACAAAGAAGATTTGTCTTGGTTATTCAAATAAATTTCAAATTACGAGTTCATAGCAGACACATTCTCACTTTTGACAAATAAAATAATTATAAATTTTTCTTCCAGCATCCATTGCGCAAATTATAATTATTTTACGTCAATGTTAATCGCATATTTCCTACAATTTGGGAGAGCGTTGAGATCAAAAATATCCAGAGCAAGCAATCAATACGACTAGGATAGGGAGAGTGCAGATGCCTACTCTTTTACATTTTGCACAGAAAAATGAATTCTTCGCATTCGTTGACACATCCTTCAGTTGCAAGCGATTCTGGGATGAGATTCCTTTCTCTTAATTACAATAAACACTAGAAATGCTTCAAGATTTCAATCTTCTTTTTTTGGATATTCTAGCCAAGTTCTTGAAATCTTTGGATGTAGACTATCGCACATAGTCAACATACCTATACTAATTAATCGAAAACAATATTTCCTTTAAAAAAGAACACTCGAATAAAACTGTTTCAATTTTCTGCGAAATTTCATACCTATTTTCTGAATAATCTTAAGAAAAGGGTCACGAAACAGAACTCCTCTTTACCACCGGAGGCTTCTTCTGCAAACAATCTCTTAAATTAAGTCATCAACCGGTATGTGGATGTGAAGAACGACGAACGAGGAAAACGAGTTCCATCTCCTCAACTGGTCGCACGTAAGTTTTTCCCTAACGAGTTTCCTTCCAGACGTTAGCCGGCGTACACTAGGCACCTCAAAGGCAGCAAGGATCAGAGACGCCCTCCCCCACCACACACATACACACATGCACATCCACATACGGATCTTGTTTATGGGCCAATTAAATTAACTTTCTGGCGTATGATTCAATGAATGTGCACACAGAGCGTAAACGGGTCCAGACTGCTGCATGGTCTATGGGAAACCGTACGTTGCATGGAAATTGTAATGTTTGTAGGCATGGTAGCTGTGGTACAGTGAGGATTCACACAGTACGGCGTCTTATTTGCAAGATAAATCGGTAGTACTATTTCTCGACAGACTGTACCTGCATGTTCGGCTGGTTACATGCAGCAAAGTTCGGCGGGAAATTGTTGAAAAACTCCTATCCTGATGCAAACAAGAAGGAAGCCCTTGACTTTCCTTTTAAACTCATTACATACTAATTACGGTTTGGCTCCTGCCCTGGCCGGTGGCTAACTTGATGAAAATGGCGCAGTTTGGCGAAGGAAGAGGATCAATTTCACTTTGGGTAATGTACGGCACATTTACTCAATTAGTTTAACGATACAGGCGAAGCCATGTTGTTTTTAGTTTCATGATCCTGTACTGCCTATTAGGATATAGAAGTCCTGTATGGATTTTTGTCGAAGGTGGTTTGTCTGTTGGTTTGTATTTTTATGCGTTTTTGTTTATATTACTACTAATTAACTGATTTCGCCAATTTTCTCTATTGTTTCAGAGAGCGAGTAAGGGCGCTATAACCCTGGCTCATTAGCCAGGGCAGGGCTAAATACTTCCGTCCCATCCCAGGAACCAAGGACCAAAGGAGTGACATTAACCTTCTTAGCAAAGTCACTCCCAACGATTTATCAAACCCCCATCAAATTGAAACGGTTGTGTACGGTTGTCCACGTTTCTTCCTTATTCAAGGTTCAAAATAATCCGTTGATTAAATTATTCATTGAATGAATAATTTGATTGCCGTATAATTTTGTATCATCTTTATTTTGTACGCTGCACAGTTGGCCTGGCCGCTTTAATGCTTGTGTCATATTCAATATTTGCCACAAACATTAATAATGACAAGAAAAATTGTGGACGAATGTTTGCAATTTTCCAGGATCCCTACATGTATTGGCTGTGTATGTGTAGACTAGACTAGACTAGACAGGCGAAGCCATGTTGTTTAGAAATTTAGAGCATTCGAATTAAATTTTATATAAAAGGGATAGGGTAAATTTTATAAACGTTATCAAATTTGAAGCCCTATTTTGGGTTCAACAAGCTTGATCCGGTGACAGCGATAACAGGTTCTTTTCGGTATTTTAAAATTTTATTCAAGTACTCACGCTAGACAAAACTTGAAAGACTATTCTAGAGCAGAAAAACAGTGAGGCCGCTGGAAAGGGTGGAATTCTGGCCGTATTTTTGAAGGTCTGGAGTGAGCGGATGTGTAAAGCAATCCACTGCGTGAGCAGGATGATATCGGTGGAAGAATAAATGTCTTCGGACTGGTTGACCGCCTTAATTGAAAATTTATCTCGAAAACTCAACGTAGGGGTTAGGTATTTTTTACATATAATGTGTATGCAAAGTTTGAAAAAAATCGGTTAAGTAGTTTTTGAATGGCAGGTAACACCGTAAATCATGTTTTTTCCAGAGACGTTCTACGAAAAGTTTCGTCACCGACTCGTTTGTCGATATTTTTGCATAGAGAAATTACAGCATGTTATTGAAATGGTACACAATAATGTACAAAAGTTTTGATCAATTCGCTTCACACAAAGTTCTAAAAAATCGCACAAAGAGTGTTTTTTTCACGCAGAAACCCTTACCCCCGTTAAACCGGTTTAATGTCAAATGCAAAGATAAATTATGAGTCATAGCGACGGGCACTTTAGATACTTCTACTCTCATTACATTTTCATTTAATTTTTTGCTTTCTTTTAGTAGCTGTTTCGTAATTATCCAGTATTTTTTGATTAACTGAAGTTCTCGGCAGTTCATCACAATTTTTAGTACAATATTTATCTTGATGACTCTATGTAACTCTAGAGCTGAATTTGCATAACGACATCATGGCCAATCAGGCCAAAACACCCAAGAACCATAGTCTTGTTCAAAAGAGATAGTCGACGTGTTTGTAGACCCTGGTTCATAATTCCGGTTGTGACATAAATCTGACTTCGTTTGCCGCAACTGCAGATTGCTTGCCAAACTAAATTACAAATTTTTCATTTATTTGGTTGTTGACGTTAGTGCCAATATTTTGTTTAATACTTTTTGGTGGCATCCAACGGGAAAAACAGATCGAATTGGTGAGTGAAACGGTAGCAATTATTTGAAAAAAAAATTCCCCCAGAGAAAGGATTCGACCCCGCAACCTTTGAGACTCCCGCCAACTGCTAACCCTTATACTATCCCTTGGCATACAATGACGCAGAAAGAACATACGATTATCGCACAAGCGACAGTGATCGTACTACTTTCGTTACACTCACCATTTGGATCTGTTTTCCCCGTTGGATACCGCCAAAAAGTCTTAAATAAGGTATTGGCACTTACGTCAAAAACCAAATAAAAGAATTACTTTTTTAATTCGCACGGTGCGTTCGCTACCATCATACCTCTGTTAACTGCGGCATGGGACCATAAATCGACAATCTTCATTAGCTCTGTCATCCACCGAAGCACAATCGGCAATGAACTAAAAATTAGACACTAGACGATAGTAAAAAAAACCCGGGCCTTCTTATCTAGAGGGGAAATTAAATAGCTCTAATGCGTTGGGTGGTAACTGCGGTTGTGTGTGAACTTGCTTTGCAAACAGGGTACGATGACTGTCACCAGTGCGAAAATCATATGTTCTTGCTGGGATTTCATCATATCCCAGGGATACCATAAGGGTTAGTGTCTTAGGCCGGAGTCTCAAAGGTTGCGGGTTCGAATCCTGCCTCTAAGGGATATTTTTTTCACATAATTGCGTTCACTTCACTTACCATTCAGATCTATTTTCCCCGTTGAATACCACTAAAATGTTGTAGACCAAAATATCCTGGTCAATTTCGAAATATTGTTCATTTGTATTTTTCAGCGATAATAAACTTAATTCTGGCTGTATATATCAAGTACTCTTGAAACTGCCTCAAGTTATTTGCGATAGGATAATTTTAATTTCTGCGAGGTGTGAGCCGAGTTTCATACGTTTACTTGGCTAAATTTTCTGGTTATGATTTTCTATAGAAAGAAATCGCACCAAATTGACCCAACGATACAAAGAAATTTCACCAAATTTACAGAATATGGACATTACCCGTTAAACTATATTTCAACAAAATTTGGTTACTCTGCGTCGTTCGGTGCCATTTTTTCGGGGATAGCATTAAGAACCTGATGATAGTATGAACAAACAAAACTCGAAATGGACAATTATGAATTGGACCCCTTTTGCCTCCTCATTTAATGTATCAAATAGTGTTGTACTTCAGCGTTAGATTTTAAAAATAGTAATGTTCGCCCATCTATCTATAAAGATTGGCATGCTTTGACATATAATAGCACATAAAATGGATATTGTAATAATTACGCAGTTATACATCGTCGAGTGCATTATTTACGAAAACAGCCTTAGGGGAGGCGTTTGGTGTAAAGTACTCAAACAGAAAGTTATTTTGTTTTACAATTTTGAAAGCAAGGCAACAATGGATCTTTTGTGTAATGTTAAGATTAATTTATACATTCATTGTACACGAAACAACAATATTTTCAATAGCGTAGAGCCACACATACGAGCGTTCCAAGAGTAGAACGTCCAACCATTTCCACGTCGAGGAGCGCCGAGGCGAACACGACAACTCTCGATAAAATTGTCTGACACAGGAAATTCAATAAGATTTGTAAAGCTTAGACTTCTAGTTACTCCATGAACCAAATTTCATATTTTACTGTTTTATTGGCTCACTTTTCTTCAAAGTAATAGGGAGAATTTTTTTCAGTTTTCTGTGGTTCGTCGACAGGCTACACACATTGTGCATTCTCGTAAAAAATAAAAAAAAATCAAGTCAATGCGTTTTTGAGTTATCGTGTTCGTCAATTTGAAAAACGCGGTTTCGAGAAAAATGCAATTGAAGGGAGTCCCACGTCAAATTGCACCACGGACAAAAAGCTGTAGAAAATAACCGATTGGGTATTTTTTCTTGAAAATTTGGGTAGAAGTAGTTTAGAGTGTATTGTTTACACTGTGTTTTTATCGCTGACAGTTTTTTGAAAATTGTTGCCGATAGATTGAAATTTGCGTGTGTTACAGCAAATACGCACGAGGAATGCATGGCTGTTTAAAACAAAAGAAGTTGGGCCTGGCCACCTAGATAGCGGGAGACTATTCTAGAGGTTCAATACTAACAATTAAGCGAATAAAAATAGGTCGATTCTTTGCCCACTACACCAAACGCCTCCCTTAAACGCACCATGAAGTACGAAGAATTCTTCGCTGTGTAGGACAAGTTCTGAAGTTCGAGTGACGAATTTACGGTAAATCTGCTCTACTCCATTATTCCTCATTCTTGGCCAAGAAACGCTTCATTCTCAAATAACGCAATGTACCTAAGAAGGACAAATTACAATTGTTAATTCAGTCAGTATACTACTACTGCGCTTTGAGTTATAGGAATGCTATTAAGAGAAACGCAACGCCTATTACTAACCTTCTATTGTTTTCATATCTTTTCAATTACCATTACCAAATGTCCCATTTTGGAATTCTTGAAGTAAAATACAATATATTGATTTCATTTCAGTGATGTGACGCGTAATCTTATTCTTCGAATGTTACTCTTAATCTGTTTACATCCGTTCAACTATAGGGACCAGTTCGTTCATTAGTGCCCAAGGGCCCCCGAGTGGTCTTAAAATGGCCCTTATGGCTTCATCATCCGTAAGAACAATCCTCAATGCCGTCTATATGATACTCTCCCGTTTTCTGTTTAGCAAACTGCGTCCGTTGTCTGAATCCATTGTCATCGAATACTAAAGCGGGTTCCCGAGCAAATAATCATGGGTTCAAACACCACACAACCCATTGGAAAGACCATGAACATGGTCCGTGCCCACTTTCACAACCATTAAAACACCATTAAATGGTCTCAATAACCCATAAATATACCAACGTATGGTTTTTTCATGGGATCTACCGGACCATGACGATGGTGTTTTCGTGGGTTGAACCCATTTCAAACACCTATGTACAACCCCATGAGTATGGGGGTATTATGGACTTTACGTTTGCTCGGGTTTCGCGAAGTACGATCAACAACGGACCAAATTTTTACCCGGAGCGGAAACCTTGTTAAATTCCTTACTTGTAGAATTACCATTTATTTGTGGATTCCAATTCAGCGTACGATTCAATGAAATGAGTTCTGGCAGATAATAGTCAAAATTAAGCATCGAATTGTCCAAAGAAACACACGACTCATTTGTGATCTTCGATCGAATGAATCAGGACGATACGCTCTCTAAGGAACCATTCATGAATTACACACTTAATTTTTTTGCCGAATCTCAGCTATCTTTTGCTGAAATCTCAATAGCTGACATCTTGACAAACATTTTTTTTGCTGAGATCTTAGTAAAAGTGACGTTTGATAGCTGAGACTCGGAGAAATTTTTCCGAAAATCAGCAAACAAATCTCACTTTACTGAGATATCAGTTTCTAAATTTGCTGACTGCACGTTTGTTGGGAAATTGCCGAACCGAATTGAGTGTGTACGTAACGCAAAATTTATTCAAAAATGACTCATCTCCCCCCACGTAACAAATTGTCACAAATTTCGTTCTCTTCCGGATTTCGTGATACATGTCCAGCCCACAGAAGCCTACCGTGCTTTATCAGCATTTCGATTTCTGCATGTTTGTGTACTTGGTAGCGCATGGTATTTTTTACATCTCTCGTGTATTTGACACGGCTCAATGCTTTAGCTCAACTGAGCTTTTGATCTTTTAATAAGTATTTACAATGTGTAAACAAAAATAAATAACTCAAACTTTATTGTATACCCATCGAATCTTGTGTATCCGTGTTTTTTGTCATTTACTTTGATACTGGTGGTGCTGGGAGTCGATTGAGAAGTATAGTAGGCGCATGACAATGATCGGACACTGTGCGTAGGCTTCGTTGTTCCAGCTTTCGTTGGTACCTAAGCAGTAACTCCGGTTGTTTGTGTTTTGTTCGTTTACAGTTGATGCCGTTTCGTTAGAGGTTTGTGTACATGGTTTTCCGTAAGGTGTCTTCTTGTTACATAACTGGCACGTAGGGGTTTGATCTTCATATGTGCACAGCGTGATTTGAGATTTGGTTTCGCCTTCTACTTCGAACTGAAAGTACAGGTAGGAAGGAATAGGAATATATGGAAAACAACTTCTCCAGGTTTCAAACTTAACGGATTCCACCGTTCCGTATTCGGACGTGGACGTGGACGTGAATTTATTGGTAGTACGCATGGATAGATCGACGCACATCAATCTTATTATCGTCTATATAAACGTGTAGCTTGATTCTATCATTGTCATGCTCAACATTTGTTTTCCATAGCATAATTTACCGCAATTGCTAGAGTTTTAAATGTTCTCTTTTCCTTTTTTATTTCGACTATGTTAGTCACATTTTCTTTTTTACATTTTAACGACATTCAATTAGCTAGAGATTACTGGGTAGGGAAAGTTATGAAAATTAGAGTCATAGTACTCAAGTGAGAGCAAGGATGTGAAGTAAACAGATCGGAAAACTAGCAGTAGCAGGGTCATTAGAACAGGCTTAATATCGTGCGGGCTTAATCTTTGTCTTCTGTTAATGAGGGGCGAGTTTAGGCCGTCGGTTGTCACGGTAAAGATAGACACATCTATCATTACCAGAACACATGTTAGTGAACTCGGGTGATTCGTAGTTATACTGCCTAAGCTCGACCCTCATTAACAGAAGACAAAGATTAAGCCCGCACTATATTAAGCCTGTTCTAATGACCCTGCTACTTCTAGTTTTCTGATCTGTTTACTTCACATCCTTGCTCTCACTTGAGTACTATGACTCTAATTTTCATAACTTTCCCTACCCAGTAATCTCTAGCTAATTGAATGTCGTTAAAATGTAAAAAAGTTTTAAATATTGTCAGTACAGCATTACAAGTATGGTGGAATTGGATGTCGACGAATTCCGTAATTTTATGCTGTATTTGAAACTTTAATAACTGTTCCACTTCGCGAACACTAGGGCGGATTGGGCAGTGTTTAAAACAGACGGACACCGTTTAGTACCGAAGATTGTTCAAAGTTTGCTGCTGAGTTTGAAACATCCTGAAATAAACATTCGATACCATGACGGCGCCGGTGGTTCAGTGGTAAGCGTGACCCCCACCTATCCCACTTGGTCTGGGTTCAATTCCAGCCGAGGTCATTGAGATTTTTTTGAGGTGAAAATAATCTGTGGTCTCGTTTTCCTTCGGAAGGGAAGTAAAGCCGTTGATCCCCGGTCCATGAGTTGCTGAGTCGATATCTAGTCCAGATATGGGAGCGCCTCTCTGGTGTCGGTCTTAGTCTTCGTAGCGGAAATAGGCTGACTTACTAACAAATATCCTCCTCACGTGATACTTGTGGAGTGCGTAGTAGTATATACGGCCTCTAGCAAAAACAAGTATCGGACTAACATTTCTTCCCTTTCCTTCTGCGATCTACGTTCGGGCCTAGCCTGCGCCGGTGTTGATCAATAAACACTTTAGGATTACCTGCACGTTGAAAGATGTTTCGCGACTCCCAAGCATAGTTATCTACTGATTCCCTGTGCAACTTCAGCTAGTACAGATCGACAGCGGGTGGTCGCACAAGCTCAAGCTCTTGAAATAATCAGTCGATACCGCATCGATGAAAGTAACAGTGCTTTATTGTTCACACTGGCTTGCGATGGCCATTATTTTTCGATTGTGTTACTTATAGCGCTGGCGCGGTACATGTAGATAGCAGACTGTAAAAGGAACTGTTCGTTCAATTCACTGCACTGTTTACAAGCAGAACGATTTTAGCTTCCGATCCGTTCGAGATGATAGTAGCGCATAGTGTCTGTCCATATTTTATTAAACGCGCCTGACTTTAAATAAACTCATGTTCCACTTACAGTTCCCGAAGTGGAATGCTTATTAAAGATGAACATGGAGCTTAACCTCACGTAAGTGCTCCATACACAATTACACCACGTGCGTAATTGTATGCTGACAACATTTGGAAATCTAAGTAGAAGTAGAATAACGTGTAACATGATGTCGAATAGAGTACAACAACACTAGAACCAAGATCATGTGCATATGGATCACTATAAAATTGAGGTACGTTTATATAACCCAGCAATTCATTTAAAAAAAGTATCTGAAAATATGTCTTATTCAAAGAAACTTTTTCTCCGCTATTTTCAACTGCGTTCGTCTTATAAGAACTTGACAGAACCTATTCCTTCTTATCTGACTATTGACTGCAAATCACTTACGCAATGTCTAACCTTTACTCAAACAACGCATATCACATACCTCGGACAGAACCCCACGTGTTAACTCTGGAAACAGACAGCCTACTACTGAAGAGCATGCGCAGCAGCATCTAAAAAGACTTATACTCCAATCTGTTGTACTAATGACCATCCACCGACACATCCTAGTAGACAGACAGCTTGATTGAAAACTGCAGCAACTAGTCTTTCAAAGCTAACAGCCCACAATTCCAGCAAAGTAATGAATAACAAAAATGGGGAAACTCAAGTCAGTATCGAAAACTGTATGGACGTGTACGACAGCGATCGAGGGGGTAGACTGGTCGATCGGCAAGCTGCAGTGATGGCAGCAAACCATGCGTCGCCGTGAAAGAAGATCTTCACGCGCAATGGCAAACTGTGTGAAAGCTTTATTATTATTTTTTCGTTTATTTTAATTGAACGAAAAATACAATAACGATTCACGGTTCCTTTATGCCCACGCGTAGAGCCGTTTCAAATACACGAGATATAAAAAAAGATGGGTGGGTAATATCTGGATCATATCGGTGTATTTCGACTGTGCTTGGGGCTAATAGTGGCACGTACACGATCAATAGTGTTGTTACAGTGTTGTCAATACTTGAGATTATTTATAGTGTAACGCAAAAAAAAAACAATTGAAGAAACATCTGACGAACTCAAAATTCTAATTATTAGGTTTCGTAGGGGTTTGAACAGCAAATCTGTCGGTAATCTACTCAGTAAAAAATCCCCGCGAAGCACTAAATATTGAAACTCGAACATCATAATATCGCTCATTCCGGCAATTACTAACGAAAAATTGTTTGCGCATCTTTTTATGGGCGACGAAAACCCAGGATGCTTTCTTCCTACTGTCCTCTCTGAAGGCACATCCACATGCTTCGCATTCTACTGTCGAGCCACGAATGAGGCTCACTAGTACATGCGGCACTTATATAACTTCTCAATGTTTGATTACGTCTCATAGGTGCTCCATATTGACGGCTCCACCTGACATAGTCTAGAACATTTTATTTCTTTTACGTTTGAAAATCAGTTATTTCGTTGTTCATAGAAGTTTAGAAAAAACTCGAAATTAACTACAAAATTGTTGAACATTTTTTCAACTGATCAGTGTAATCACGGTGTAATTCCGTTCACTACAATTAAAGTTCCTTACGTTCAAAGTCCTCAAAGTCTCATGTTTTATCCGATATTTTGAAAACGGGTCTTTATACTTAAGGCAAAAAACCTCTTCCACTATGCTATATTACCCCCTAAGGAGAAAAAATTAAGCAAGCACCAAATTTTCTTCCTAGGGTGAAATTTATTTAGTGAAACCTTTATTTGTCTGTGAAGGCCACAAATCCAAACTTAACAAAGTTCGGGGTGCGTTTCGACTTCGTCTCATCAGAAACCGATCTCTTCCACTGCTCTGCGATCGACGCCAATAAATTCGTCCGTACAGCCAGAAAGCATGTGCTACCTCGCCATGGCAGCTCCGCTATTTTGCAAACCCGGTCTTTGTATTACACAGTCGAGTGCTGTATTTAACTATAAATTAGAGAGTTCGTCGCCCTGCTTTAGCTAATGAAAAATCCCGAATATGTCTTATCCGTTTTGTTAGCTTTATTTTGATCTGTTCAGCGTTCTAAATGTTCCAAATCTAGCTTCTACTACTTGGAGAGCTAAATTGGGGTAAACCATCCAATTTGTGGAAACTGTGCACACATCAACTTGAAATTAAGTCTGATTTTTTGAAGTAGAATACTTCTAACGTTTCAATATGGGGTCCCGTTTCAAAAATTTCAGTTGAGAAATTTTCCCAGGTTTGAAATGCGAGTATCTTCCGTTCTACTGGACGAAATCGCAATATTTTTGCACTATCTGATCGGAAATTTGTGCACGTATATCGTATTAAATTTCGGAATTACTGCGACTACTATAAATAAACCAAAACAAGGATTTTCAGAAAATCCTTCGGAAACAGCGAGGAAAATGCGCAATTTGTCAGCATATCCCACGCAGAGCCGTCAAAAAGGAGCATGTAAGCGTTTCATTACATACGGGAATGTTATATATACAGGTCACGCGAGCTTGTTTTGTATCAGTGGGTGCTCGCTTACCACACGAGCAACATGCTCGTCCGGACGGTACAATGAGCGGTATCATGTTTGCGTTCCGGTACCAAGCGTCATCGCCAGGTTCTTCGTGATAAAATCCAGGGAATCACCAAATCTTCCAGTCGGCGTCTGGCTCGTCGTGGTGATGTAAAATGCATCTCCAATTTAATCTACGAATGCTGATGGTGTGCAGAAAAATGTCATCCGAGATGCCGTGACCTACACTGAACACGCCAAGCGCAAAACCGCAATGAATGTCGTCTATACTCTGAAGCGGCAGGGACGCACTTTGTATGGATTTGGAAGTTGAAAAGGTAGAACTCACTTGTATCATTATAAAAAAGGCCCTTTTCAGAGCCACCAAAATCATTTCAAAGAATGAGTTTGCATTTTCTGTTTCATGGACTGTTTCTCCCTGGAGAGCTATTTGGGTTAAACCCTAAATTATGATTTATTTCAGTACGCAAATTGCAAATATGGTCAGAAACAAACTGGAGTGAAGTGAATTTTTACTAGGCGCATTCAAAAAAGGATTCAATTCTCAAACATTTTACAAAGGTGCCGTATTACATTACTCTACCCTTAGTGTTCGATAATCTCCGTAGTGGAAACACAATTTCAATTTTGTTCTTTATCAAAAATATGTGGTCGACCAACCAAGGGGTGGAGCTACGACGAACACATTGAGGACAACACAAAAAAGGGCGAGCTTACGTTGTGCTGTAGTCAGGTATAAAAACTCAGCATGCTGTTGCTTACGCTCAGTTCGTTTCCAGCATCAGCATGCAGCAGTTCGTTTGCAGCATGTTCCGCGAAATTCAAACCGCCGTCCATTTGCTGCTGTCACAGAAGAGTTGGCCAAGCACGCCGTCTTCGATGGCACCAAAACTGTTACCATATACACCAGCACCAAGTAAATTTCGAAAACTGCCCAAAGAAAAGGCCCTTTTCAGGGCCATCAATTTATCGACAAAGAATGAAATTGAAGTTTTGTTATTACAAGCATCAGCTTGTCAAGAGCGTTGGATGGTAAGTGAGCCACTTGTGAACAATACCGTCGCTTTCACGAGAATGGCACAAAATGAAAAGTTATTTGTGATTTATAGACAGTTTAGTGTAATGATTCAATTTACAAAAATCGAACGTTTCGATATAGGGGCTCCGTTTCAAAATTTTCGGCCAGAATGCTGCCTGTTTTTTCAAACGTGAAAATCTGCTGTTGTATTGCATGAAAACCTTCGATTTTTGCGCTGATTGGAAATAGTTGTGACTAATTCTGTAGAATGTACAATTACTGAAAATAACGGATTTTGTGAAAGCAGTGGTTGGTCCATACAATTCGATTCCAAGCCAGACTAGTTTTCGTTGGAAGGTCCACCTCTGACAATAGAAGTAAACTATTTTACTATGAATTTAACTACAACTTCCTTGAAAACAGCACAGCTAAAAAACTTTTGGGAAAAACGCGCAAACCTAAATTTTTCACTATAATGGAAACTGCCTGTGCCCAGCCGCACAGCATCATCAAGATTGATAGTAATTCAAGCCGGGAGGAAAGAGGTTGTAAGGCAATGAAAAACGAAAATTTCATTTATATCTTACTGGAATATAATTGGCTGGTCCTGAAAAGAACTTGTTGGTTTGTGGTTTATTTTGGGTCACAATTTAGGCCTGCTCGATTGCTGATAGCTGTGAATTTCTCGCAGGGCGACAGTTTCTGTTCAGTAGTGATGAGGCTTCCTAACGCCAACCGTGACTGGGGCACTTTTACACGGCCTTCGTTGCTTACTGCTTGCGGGGAGGCTTTCCTCCGGTGGACTTACGAGCGGTATGTTTGGTACGGGCCATTTATCAACAAAGAATCGAATTGAAATTTTGTTATTACAAGCATCCGAAAGTAGCTTGCCAAGAGCGTTCGATGGCAAGTGAGCTACTTGTGAACAATATCGTAGATTTCACGTAGAATGACATAAAATAAAAAGTTATCATTTGTGTGTTTGTTTACAGTTTCGTGTTTACTAGGCGCATTCAAAAAAGGTTTCAATTCTCAAACATTTTACCAAGGTGCCATATTACATTACTCTTTTTACCCTGAGTGTTCGATAACCTCCGTATTGGAAACACAATTTCAATTTTGTTCTTTATCAAAAATATGTGGTCGACCAACCAAGAGGTGGAGCTACGACGAACACATATTGAGGACAACACAAAAAAGGACGAGCTTACATTGTGCTGTAGTCAGGTATAAAAACTCAGCATGCTGTTGTTCACGATCAGTTCGTTTCCAGCATCAGCATGCAGCAGTTCGTTTGCAGCATCTCCCGCAAAATTCAAACCACCGTCCATTTGCTGCTGTCAGAAGAGTTGGCCAAGCACGCCGTCTTCGATGGCACCAAAACTGTTACCATATACACCAGCATCAAGTAAATTTCGAAAACTGCCCAAAGAAAAGGCCCTTTTCAGGGCCATCAATTTATCGACAAAGAATCGAATTGAAATTTTATTACAAGCATCAGAAAGTGGCTTGCCAAGAGCGTTGGATGGTAAGTGAGCCACTTGTGAACAATATCGTCGCTTTCAAGTAGAATGGCACAAAATAAAAAAGTTATTTGTGTGATTTGTAGACAGGTTAGTGTAATGATTCAATTTACAAAAATCGAACGTGTAATGATTCAATTTACAAAAATCGAACGTTTTCTAACATTTCGATATAGGTGCTCCGTTTCAAAATTTTCGGCCAGAATGTTGCCTGTTTTTCTAAAAGTGAAAATCTGCTATTGTACTGAATGAAAATCTTCGATTTTTGCGCTGATTGGAAATAGTTGTGACTAATTCTGTAGAATGTACAATTACTGAAAATAACAGATTTTGTGAAAGCAGTGGTTGGTCCATACAATTCGATTCCAAGCGAGCCAGACTAGTTTTCGTTGGAAGGTCCATCTCTGACAACAGAAATAAACTATTTTATTTTGAATTCAACTACAACTTCCTTGAAAACAGCACAGCTAAAAAACTTTAGGGAAAAACGCGTAAACCTAAATTTTCCACTATAATAAAAACTAGTGCCCCCGCCGCACAGCATCATCAAGATTGATAGTTATTCAAGCCGGGTAGGAAAGGGGGTGGGAGGTTGTAAGGTAATGGAAAATTTCATTTATAATAATAATACTTTATAATTGGCTGGTCCTGAAAACAACTTGTTGGTTTGTGGTTTATTTTGGGTCACAATTTAGGCCCGCTCGATTTCTGATAGCTGTGAATTTCTCGCAGGGCGACTGTTTCTGTTCGGTAGCGATGGGGCTTCTTAACGCTAACCGTGACTGGGGCACTTTTACACGGCCTTCGTTGCCAACCAGCCCCTGTCAAGGACGACGTCTCTGTACAGCCAGCATCACTGCCATGAAAGGCAAAACATTGATTTTGAGCCGAATGATTAGAAGCTGTATTTAGTTACAAAATGTCGATTAAATTAAATTATTAAATCATCCCACAAGAAGCAAAACGTCGTGTGAAATGCTTGAATATCGAGCATAGTGCCGAACATAATTCTTTGGGGCTTTATAGCTATAACGCCCCATATATGTCGGTCGCTGTCAAACTCCATATGATGGTATAGGGTTGCCAGGGAGTTGTTGCCAACTGCTTGCGGGGAGCCTTTCCTCCGGTGGACTTACGGTTTGTTTGGTACAGGTCATGTGGCGAAAAATGCTGATCTGCTACTTCTCTGATGCTGGTAGTAGGACGACGGTCAAACGCTCGTTTGCGTGCCTTCATTCATAAAAGTTCAACAATATTTTCAAAGAATGTTGCAAATTGTCAACTTGATAATTCCAAAAATACTCCAAATAAACTATGAATGTGCTAAAGTCGACAAAATCGCATAGAAATTGCTTATTCCAGAGCAGAATTTACCGGTCTAAAGTGTATTCTACTTCACTCCGGTTATGTCTCTGACATTACCCACCCATCTTTTGTGTTTCGGATTCACCTCGTCAGTAGCTAACAGCTGACTGGGGCGCTAGCTTGATACTAAATCCATAAATGACACGCAACTTCGTGTTCGGTTGAAATAACTGGTGAGGACTGATAGCCCGGTGGTATCATTTGCATAAACTCCAATTTAGCTCCCTATAAGATAAGATAAGCAATGCTCGTAAAAAATTGAAACTTCTTGAAATTTGGGGCGTTTTGAATTAATTTAAATATGTTACTATTTTATTACTTGTTTCATGAACTGCCTATAATTCTGACCAGTACCAACAACTGTATACAGGTACCTTTTTCATCATAGGAGTGAAAAATGTATCCCGATAACAAACTTAGGAATTCCGAAAGCTTTCCTTTTTCGTTATTATGCAATCATATCATTCTATTTAATAGAAATGTAATCACCTCCAATGGAGCAAGGTGTGACCAACCTACAGGTCAATAAACTCTCACTCACCCCTTGGATTCAGTACGCTCCCCTTATAACTTACAAAACAAATCACCATTTTGTCACAGAACTCTTGGAGGGGGAGGTAGGTCGTTGGCAGCAGCAAATCGCGTGTTCAGTTGAAGCCTGTAGAGTTTATTCAAAGGCACCCGCCCGACAGGTCACCGTAAACCGTACATATTTTGTCGTAGTCTTTGTAGGATAAAAGCAGATCGATATGGGGGGATAGGATAAATAAATCCATAACTTGATTTTCTTTTCGCTATCGTCGTCCTTCTGCACAACCCGCAAGTGCGGTGCAACTCACGGGGAAAGGTGCTAGAAGACGGATCCTTTTCCTTTTCTTTAATCCTTCTTAGTACATCAAAGAAAATGTTGTACCATCGTTTGAAAAATCTACTTCAAAGTGAGTGTTCAACGAGGGAGCCAATCGTTGTTTATCGCTGCAATCGAATCAGCCTCGTTCGGCAAAGTATGTCAATATTTTACTAGAACTTTTCCGCTGAGTGTGGTGGACCTTTTGGGGCACCTGATTCAACTTTTTTTTTCGTATTTTTTACATATCTTTTTTGGATCTAACGATGTTTACTTGTCTGTCATGGTAAGGCAGGAAAAGTTTCTTTTTGCAAATAGACACTTGAACGATTCCTAGTAACTCTGCCTAATCTCGAGTACCAACAGTAGACGAGAAAGGATTGTTTTTTATATATGAAGCGAGTTCGTGATGATCCTGTCACTTTTCATTTTACCGGGTTGTATAGCTTCTCAAAATTCTAAATTTTTCTCTACTCACTAAACTTTTTCCTCGTTCTTTCGCAACTGGATAAGGCTAGTCGCCAGTATAGCTTGGTCAAAAGTGCATTTTGGCGTTATTTTCGATTCACCACAGCGACTCTAAATGTTATGCTTTGAAGAATTATTGATGCAATTTTCGTGCAGGTTGAACTTGCAGAAAGGAAAATGATTCCATTGTCATACGTCTCCTAGTTATCAAAAAAGCTAAAATTGCCTAAATCAGCAGTGTGGATAAAATGAAACACAATCTGATGGGAACACTCACGAACAAAAAGCAAATCAATGGGTAAATACGAATATGCTGTGATGCCGACCATCAACTTCTCCTGTATAAGAAAATTATTAACGACTGTATGAAATACTACATCTATTGTGAGCAGCACGGTTTTAATTCTGGTAGGTCTGTGACAACCAACGTACTCTGTATCTCATCTATGTGAGCTATACATATGAAAGTAGAGACACACGTGGGCGGAATCTTCACAGATTTGAGGGGATAGGGCATCGAATATTCAGCGGCTTGTTGGTTATGCGAATAAAGCTGGATTCTTTTATATCGAATCCGTTTATTAGTAGTGCAAGAGTTCCGCAAGGCAGCAATTTGAGACCGTTGCTATTTTCCGTATATTTATGTTTGTGTCGAGTGCATGACGTTCCATCGCAACGTGTGCAATACTTGTATTAGACTACAACATGGATAATTCTTTGCTTTGTCGAGTTGACAAACCACCAATAGGAATTTATCTAACAAATAGTCAAGAATTTCAGCGATTCGTACTGCCTGATCATCAATTCACGAGTACCTTGTCTAGACTTCGCATCGGCTGAAATGCAATCTCAGATCGGAAAGATTCATTCCAATTGCCCTAAGAAACTTATCGTGGCGTTACCACAGGAATCTTCCATCATATCCTGAGAGATCCGTCCAATGGACATGAACTCGTATGATTTTTGTTGGGAAAGCTCTTGAATGGTAAAATTTACTTTTTGGATTTACTTGCCGGAATAGATTTTAGGGCACCGTAGAAATCGTTACGATGTACAGTTATGCTACAACTAAGTTTTCATCGTAAGGAGTTTCGTTATCATAGAATACTAACCGCGATGATTATAACATTTACTTCTATTCAATACTATTCAAACAAATAAGTGTTAACTCTCAAATGGCTGTGGAGACTTTTCCATTAGGTACAAATTAGTCTTCTCACAAATTCCCAAAAAAAAAAACAATTATTTGGCAAGCAATCTGCAGTAGTGTACTTCAAACTAAGAATTCCATCACAGTTACCACAATGAAATCGAAAATCTACATGAAAATTCCAGCGTTCCTTCTAAAGGTTATCTCGATAAAAAGGCGGCGACAACTAATGAATTGTTTGCAAATCATGACTTATTTAAGTACCGTTATACTACGTTCACACTACAGAGTTAAAACACGTTATAAAAATTGGCAACAAGAAAAATGTCATCAAGATAGCGTTAAAACACGTTTTAACTCGTAGTGTGAACGTAGTACAGTAAGACTCCGTTTTGGCACGTTCCCTTTTTGGCATGCTCCCTTTTTGGCACACTCCGATTTTGGCAACAAATGGGTTCCGTTTTTGGCAACATTTTTGTTGGTTAAGTCTTTTAGAAATGTGCAATAGATATTTTTTGTATCCATTGATATCATATTTGACTTCATTTCCAAACGTGGGAGTCATATTAACCCTTAAAGGCGCAAATCAATTTTTTTAATATTGTGAAAATTGTCTCATAGCTTCAATACATTACTGTGATAATTTTGAGATGTTTTTCGCAATGTTGTTTTAAAACAGTGTTATGCATTTAAGGGTTGCCTACATTTTACACTATACGTGTTGTATTTAATCATTACAATAAGTGCAGAGATGCATTATTTATGTATAATATGGACAAGCTGCAAGTGATTTTTACAACAAAAATAATTTTCTTCAAACCTAAATATCTTCAAGCATTGCAGTTTAATTTTCAATATATCAATTTCATTTGTAAGATCAACAATTGGTTAGTTATGGAGAAGAAATAAATTTATTTATTTTTTAAAAGAGCTGTGCTTTTAAAAACAAAATTGTTCAATAATTTTCAGAAAGAAGGCATAACAGCCCCAGGAGCGAAATCAACACTACCATTCAGTGAATTGTTCAAGTTTTGACGTTCAGTGGGCCGAAGAAAAGCGATTCGAATTAAATGCTATTTTACATATTCGTAATGAGGGGAATTTCACTCAAGAAGTGCGCGAAGATTGTGAGAATTCTGCAGGACGGCACAGTGGGCAGAATGCTACTTTCGACGCTCAAATCCTCTAGCGCCCTGGGTATGTATCCTGAAGGATTTGTGTCTTCAGAAAAGCATCTTGGATGAAAATGAGCATTATTTTGAAAACTGACTGATAAACATTTCTTGCAAAGAATAAGCACAGCCTTTTGACTGAACTACAATTTAGAAAACTGCAGCAGTCATTTAAATAAGATTACTTTATAAATTACTTAATAAATTTATTCTCAGTTCGAAATATTATACGAAGTCAAAAACAAGAAAATATTTGCATATATTTTAGTTTACTCAAAAATTTTCTAGCGAAGTAGGAACTATTTCACTTGAATTATATTTTTTTCCTCATTTCATTTGTCTGCAAAAGGCCCACCTTGCCCCATTTTTTTCTCTTCGTGGTTATAAAGTTAAAGGTTTCTACTAGTCACAAACAAAATTCCAGCTGCCGCCATCTGCCGCTTCGTGGGTTATTACAAATTTTATGGAAAATATTTTTTTAATATTTTTGATGAAAACAACCTAAAAATGTCATGATAACATTTATCACTCTTTGACGCATTTTTATTATTGTATTTTCGAAGATTTAGGAATAAAACATTCATTTCTAGATATATTTTTCATAATAAAATATTAAAATTCATTTTCTAGAGTATTTTTTTAAATGTCATGTAGCGCCATCTACATAAGTTATAAAGTATAAATGTCTTCAGTACATGTGTTAGAAATATCAAAACAAACAACTTTGCCAAAGAAAGTTTTTTGATAGAACACCTCTGTCAAAAAATAGAACTGATCTAGATCAGTTTCTACTTATCTAGATCAAAACCAAAGTTGTCAAAATAATGATCATTTCCATCTAAGATACTTTGCTAAAGACACTAATCCTCCAGGATATATACTCAGGGCGGTAGAGGTTTTGAGTGTCGAAAGCTTACCCCACTGTACGACGCCTGAATTTGATAAAATCATGAATAAAATTTAATTTGATTATTTTTTCTTTCATCTCATTACAATTCACATATGATTAAAAATCCTTGAAACATTTTTGAAGTCGTAATTTGAAAATCCAAACTTTAAAAGTAAGGTTCCATTTTTGGCGCGGTTCCAGTTTTGGCAACTGAAAAAAATTAAATTGTTGCCAAAAACGGAATCCTACTGTATTATGGTTCCATCCGCCATGGTAATTCACAGTGGTCGGAAACGCCAAAAACGTGAACTTAATTCACTAGAGGCCAAACCAGTAAATATATTTACAGGGTGCCTTTAGGGGAATTGTTCGTATGAATGTTCCCCACAATCTAATACAAATTGAAATAAGGCATGGCTTACTATGATCGAACTAATAAAGTTAACTTTTTATAATAACGAGGAAGAAAATTGCTGCCTTTGACGAAGTTTTTGAAATGCTCGTAGTGAAGAGTTTTGTTGAAGAACTTAAGCTCGTGGCTTGTTACGGAAAAAGTATGCTTTCCCTATTCATAGGGTTTCTAGAGTGCCACGGACCAAACCTTCTTACCTTCATTATGCATAGTTTAGACAGTGAAAAAAGTGCATGTTCGTGCATTTTGATTTGCACCTTCCATTCTTACATGTAGTTGAAGCTGGCGTAGAAAAATGTAAAAATCTTCAATAACTGAAACGAATGAGTATTTTACATACAGTCTTCGACAATTTGAGGTTATATATCGTCGCTGTTGTGCTATCTTTTGACAAACGCCATTTTGGGGTAAACTGAGTTAGATATGCCACATTATACAACTAAAAAATCTCTACAAAGTGGCGTTTACAGAATTTTGACATTCTGCTTGGTTACTGAGATATAGCGAGAAACGTGCTGAGATTTTTTTCTAATTTTTTGTTTCAAATGACTGTGTCTGGGGATTGGCTCAAATTATCTTGATGTATAAGATGTTTTTATATGTAAAACTATCTGAGAAACAATGGCATAATCATTTTTAAAACAAAAATATACGAATTGTGAGAAAAATGCATTTTAAGTTTTGAACTGTAAATTTAGCATATTTGGCAACACTGTAACCAAAAATAACTGTTTTTTTCTAGATTCCCTGACTCATTTCCTTCAAAATGCATCTCGCCGATTCTTTATAGACCAACTGAAGCCAAAGATATAAATAAAAGTTAATTATTGATGATTTATTTCTATGGAAAATTTTCCATGCACGATTATGGCACGCCATACAAATTTTGTCATCAATACACACCTATGACACGTGTAAGTGCGACTTTTGTTTACATTTATTGTAAAAACTCGTAACATAATCAACTGATCCTCGTAATATTTGGGAAATTAATAGAATAGATAGAAGCATCATTTGTCTTCTTTGAATTGTTTATACCATTTATAAGTTTCGAGATATTCATTATCAAACTTTAAAAATCAGCGACGATATCGGCTTTCAGTCTGGAGAAAATGTCAAACACGGTTCATGTACTTTATATCCATATAAAGTACATAAACCGGGTTTGACATTTTCTCCAGACTGAAAGCCGATATATAACCTCAAACTCTACCAACAGTCGAAAATCTTCCAATGTCTTCGACAATATTATGTAGTTTTGATACCTCCAGATTTGTCTTGAACATCATCTGCACGAAAAGTCACAATGAAAAAAAATTATATTAAAAAAAAACTAGATTTAAGTGGGTTGCCATAGAAAACGCCTTATAAAACGATAACCGTTAGTCCTACAAGTTCATTTCTAAAACTTTGTCGAAAACACCAGCTTTCTACCTCGTCAAGTTAATTTTTTAGTTCAATCATAGTAACCTATGCCTAATTTTAATTTTGATTAGATTGTAGGGAATATTCATACGAACAATTCCTCTTGAGACACCCTGTGAATATATTCCATAGTTTAGCCTCTATTGAATTAAGTTCACGTTTTTGGCGTTTTCGACCACAATTGCAATTGTAGCTGCAAGAAAATTGCTTTCTTCTCTGGACCGGTTGGGATTCCAGCTGCTGTTTACTGTCACTGTCGCTGTGCTATCGTTTTGCCTGAACCTCAGTCTTGTATTTTCAACCTATCATTTAATCAACGTTTGGAAGCCATCCTACATGTTACCGGTGTTCAAAGTCTTAGATAAGTGAAATGTCTAGCGGTACCGCGGAGGAATCCTTCCATTTGGATCTAAGTTGTTTAAAATAGTTGTCAATCTGTTCATCCTCTCAGCCGTGCGGCAAGTTATCACCAGACCAACGTGGCTTCATGGCCGGGCGATTTTTCTCATGAACCTGCTTGAATTTTCGTCAATTTGCATCAAATGCATGGAAAAGAAAACACAAGTGGACGTTATATACAGAGATTTGAAGCAACTTTTGATCAAATCGACCATAAGATTCTCGTAAAATATTTTCCCAAGTTAGGAACGCCAGACGCTTACAACATGGCTACGCTCTTTTCTTACGCACAGAACACTTTGGGTGAAACTGGATTCTTATGTAGCGGCTTCGTTTACCTTTAGTTCAAAAGAACCGCAGGGTAGCAATCTAAGTCCACTGCTTTTCACAATGAATTTTAATGATGTAGCCGTAGTGTTATGGGTGATAGCTCATATTTTCCGACGATCTTTAGCTGTACTTAGTCATCCAGTCAGTCGAGGACTGCCGCCGACTGTAAGTACTGTTGGATCAACTTTGTCAAATGTTCCGTGATGACGTTCCGTAGAAAGAACGATCTGTTAGTCTTCAATTACAGTATCGATGGGGTTGCCCTACAAGGAGTCAGTGAAGTCTGTAACCTGGGTGTAATGCTCGACCACAAAGTGTCCTTCAATTCTCATATGATCAAGATAAATACGAAAGAAAACCAGTAGTTGGGAATCATTTCGAATATTTCACGACATTTTACGGTTCTGTACTGTCAAAAATCTGAATGCTGAAAAGGTTCATACGCTTAGCGTCTTGGCGCAATCCGTAAAATTTACTACCCTGTCATGGTTACCAGCAGCTCAATCTGGTGACCTTAGAATATTGTCATAATATTCAGCGAGGAAGGTATTACCAATGACTGAGGTTTCACGATCGTAACTCATAAGGGAAAGAACTTAGGAAGTACACCTGAACGCGAACATCAAGACAGTAACCACGATGATGACACTGACATGTGTAACGACGAGAGAGGAATGATTGACCCCCAAGATACAGTTAGCGTGGAAGCAAATAAAAAGCCCTTCGCACGAAATGGCATGTCGCGCGTACGGGAATGGACAAACTGTCACTATGAAACGCTTTGTATTTTTATTTTTTACATCTGGTAAATATATAAAAGACGCACGGCTCTGTGAAGCTAACCCCTTGAGCCGTGTCAAAAACCGGATTAATTAAAAGGATAGTGTTTTTGTTATAAAATTATTGAGTATCATCAAGCATATTTCGTGCAACAGTTTTATGGAATCTCTGACTTTAAGATGGTTATTGCATTACGCCTCGATAGTGGTGCATCGAGGAGACCGAGACTGAGGATCAACCATTGTAAAATGTAAAAGTAGAAGCCTATTTGTGTTAGTGTGGTAATTATTGTAGTTTTTAGCAATATATACAATTGTTATGTGCTAGTCGTATGTCTATCTGTGCATGTGTTCGTCTGAGTATTTGTGACAGCCACGTCAGGGAGTGGATGTAGAAATGGCTTATATGATAGAATAGTGGGTAATTGATTGTCTGGCAATTAACTTCTCTATGCACGTGACTCAACCATTCCCGGTCAGCATAGTATGACAAAATCCTCATAGAATGCACTTGTCGTTAATGTATCGATTTTGTTGGCTATTTTCGGCAAATTTAAGACTAAGAGAAACGAAAGCAATGAAATTTAAAGACGGAGAGGTATTCTAGAGCGAATCAGCTATAAATTTAGAACGGAAAACTAGGACTAGGCAGGCTCATATGGACATTATCGTAAGGAAATGTGAAGAATTCTTTGCCTTCTACTAAGTAGGAGTTTGGCTTTACACCCAAGTCTACCTATGGTCATTGATAGAACATAGCTCATCATCATATTTTACCGCCGACGTCGTGCTAAAAAAATGCATAGATTCTTTTTTCGTTGTAATAAGCATTTTCAAGGCTTTATGCGAAAAATTAAGATGACCATTTTCATTGATATCTTCCCCCTTGAACACTGCTAGCTCTCTTTACAAACTTTGGTTTTAAGCTGTGAAGCCCTGTTCCATTTTTTTTTTCAAAAAATTCTTCACCAGGGGTTTCCTGGGACCCCAAACATTCGTCGTTTTTTTCGTTCTACTTCCCGATCGTGCGTTGAACAGTAATCAGTAATTATAATCAAGCTATAGGATTTTATACTCAAGGAGAAGTATGGTTAACATGGGAATAATATAGTGCATGTACTACTCCAAAGTATATGAAAATGCTTAGCACAATGAGAACAATTAATGCAACTGATTGATAAATTAATGGACTAAAAGTAGATCAATGAATATGACAATAAAACATTTGTTCTTTGTGCTAATATGACTGCCGTAAATTGGTTTTAAATTCTTGTCGCAAACCCTCATACATAATTTAAAATGTATCATTCACTCCGACAAGGCCATGCGTATTCCCTACGCGTATTAAATGCCTAGTGGATTAGTTTACTAGTAGGTCAAAAACACTAAATAAAGAAATTAGTTCGCTCTGTCCAAAGAAATTTCAGCTCGATTGTCATCATCCGGCGGATACCATCAATTCAAAGAACATTTAAAATTACACACGACAAAATATGTGCAATTCTGAATATAATTAAATGAAGAGTGTTTAATCAGAGACTGAAGTACTCAGAACACTACTGTTGTGAGAAAAAATAGGTTAAAAAATTGTGCAAAGATAACTGTTTTATTGAGGGACACCCTAAGTTATGCTATGGAAAAGTCTCTTAAATGAAAACGGCTTGAGATATAAAGTTATCATTTTAAATACAGTTAAGAATTGATTGCTATATGTAGAAAATTGCAGAAACAAGGATCTTTCCACCTCAACTAGAATTTGAAATAATTTTTGCAACTTCGATTGTTTAGGAACTCCCTAAAGCTGCTTCAGCCAAAAGAAGCAGTTTATCTTGCACAATAAATGTTTCTAGCACACTGAATCACTGAGCAGTCTTGTGACGCATAAAACTTTATGATTTTGCAAAACAAGTATACTGGAGAACATTTTGAGGGTTTTTAGTCGAATTGGCCACACCCCGGAATAGTCCAGGGACCTGGCTCCGCCGGTCTTTTTTTAATCGGTTAAGAAACCCTCCTAGCGGCTTGTCTGTCAACCTTCAGAATATTGCAAAACAGCAAAACAAGTACATTGGAGGATATTTTGTGAGTTTCGTTCGAATCGACCTCACTTCGGAATGTCACAGAAACCTGGTTCCACCGAAAATGACGACTCATGCTAAAATCCTTCTTGGGACATGTCAAACTGCACGATTTTTCAAAACAGGACAAGACTATATCGCATAGAAACTTTGCGCACCACTACTTTCTTTTTACTTAAGCTACACTGCGATCGAATTTAGTACCTAACATGGCGACTTTTATTACCAACTTATGCCAGGGTCGAAATAATATACAAAGTGAGCTTAGGGCCAAAATATTTAGAGGTTCCCTGCACTTGACGACGAGCTTTGGTTTAGGACTCTCTAAAATTTGAAGTGTCCTATACCAAGACTCTCGAAGATGACAGTATGCAAGATGATCTTTTGTACCGATCGAACATGCCAACATACAAACGATCGAGCCCTTCTCGATGATACAAGCGATCGTGCAGTCTCTATGCTCGCACATATCTGAACCGTAGAAAGAATATCCCTTTCAGAATCACGGACCGCTGCAATTAATCTTAACCCTTTGCGACGCGATTTTTTTACAAATGCCGAAAATGTAAAATAAAAAAATGGCGGGTCCAATATGGCGACTGTGCTTGGCTAAATTTAATTTTTTTATTGGCCTAAAACGTCTTACAAGGGGGTTTTCGGGGTCGCTGATTTTGATTCTGACGTTAGAATTGTCAAATTAAGAATGGTGGATTTAATATAGCGACTGGATTTGGCTAAATTTTATGTTTTTTATATTGACCTATAACGTCTTCTAGCGGTTTTTTTTGGGGTCGCTGATCACGATGGTGACATTATAACTGCAAATTTCGTGATAGCGGATCCAATATGGCGACTTTATTAGGCAAAATTTATTTTTTTATATTGGCTTAAAATGTCTTGTAAGGCGACCCAAAAAAAACCCTCGTGAATCGAGTTTTATACTGACTAACAAAATTTGCCAATTTCGTACTAAATAATAGCCATTTTGTAGGTGCCATTTTGAATGTTCGAATTCTGACACCAGAATCGTAATCAGCGACCCCAAAAACTTTCGCAAATCGAGTTATATGCTCATTGTAACAAAATTCGCAAATTTCGTAAAAAATGGTTGCCATTGCATTGTGTAAAGGGCGAACACTAAATTATTGTGACACCGAAAATGTCATGCCAATTGTCTTATAATGTTTAAAATCAAACCAAAATTTTAGGGTAGTTTTATACATATATTTACTTCAAAAATCAAAAGAAAAGTTAATCGATGGAGCCTTGAGTGTAAAATTGAACGCATTTTCGCTTGATGCCCTCTATCAAAGTCTTTACAGTGTCATCCGGTACCAGTTTCTCAGTTTTTTTTCCATTTTCTTAACATGTCCTTCTCGTCTTTGACTGTCTTCTTGCTCTTCCGAAGTTCCCGCTTCATCATTGCCCAGTACTGCTCCACCAGGTGCAGCTCCGGACAGTTTGGCGGATTTTTCATGTCCTTTGGAACAAAATGAACAGAATTGGCCTCATACCACTCCAGGACACTTTTAGAATAGTGGCATGATGCCAAATCTGGCTAAAATAGCGGAGCTTCGTCGTGCTTTTGCAAGAACGGCAAAAGGCGCTTCTCAAGGCACTCAGATTTGTAGATCTCACCATTTACTGTGCCCTTTGTCACGAAAGGCTCACTCCTCAGTCCGCAAGAGCAGATGGCCTGCCAAATGAGATATTTGGAGGCGAACTTCGACATTTTCTTCTTCTTAAATTTATCATCCACATAGAACTTGCTCTTGCCGGTGAAAAACTCCAACCCCGGAATTGGCTTAAAATCGGCTTTTATATACGCTTCGTCGTCCATCACACAGCAGCCATATTTTGTCAGCATCTTCTCGTAGAGCTTCCGTGCCCGAGTTTTAGCCGTCGATTGTTGCCGCTCATCGCGGTTTGGGAAGTTCTGTACCTTGTATGTATGTAGTCCAGCTCTCTTCTTTGCATTCTGGACGTAGCTCTGCGACATGCCGATCTTTTTAGCCAAATCACGGCTTGAGACGTTGGGATTTGCTTTAATCATCCGCTTCACCTTTCCCTCCGTCTTTTTGTTCTCCGGTCCCGGTTTTCTTCCAGCTCCTTTGCCGTGGTCCAACGTCAACCGCTTCTGGAACCGCTTCAACACTCTGGAGACGGTTGAATGGTGAATGTTCAACATTTTTCCCAACTGCCGGTGCGACAGGTCAGGAAATTCCAGCTGTTTGAAATGAATTTGTTCTCTCGACTCGCGTTGGTTCACCTCCATTTTCGTTGAATCGAAAAACACGACTTCGAGTTTGACAGCATGTAAACAATACACATCAATGAGAAAGTGTGCAAAATTTGGTTGATTTTTACCCAATGGTAAAAAAGTTATGCCCTGTTGAATGTGTCGCAATAATTTCGTGTTCGCCCTTTAGCCGTCATTTTGAATTTTCAAATTCTGTTATCAGAATCGTATCGGCGACCTCAAAAACCACATTTTTATGCTATTTGAGTAGTTATCCCTGTCTCTCAGAATCTTTTGTAGACCAACATAATAATAACTCCATTTTTGCATATTTTGATAATTAAAAAAAATACTGACCTGCGAAAATTTCTGCAAAAAAATCCATTATTTTGTTCAATGTTTGAGATACTTGCAAAAACTTTTTTAGATCTCTAGGACTTTTAGTTAATTGTTTATAACAATGAGAAATTAACAAATTCGCATAATTTTTTGAGCAGTTGTAAGTACTCCTTACATCCCCAAGAGTTTATTAAAAGAAAGAATTCATATTTATATGTCAACGCTAACTAGAAATCCAATAAAAACTTAGGAGAACTAGGTGGAACGTATACGTTCCACTGTGTCGCAAAGGGTTAAGCAGTGGTTTAGTGGGTGACATTTCCCGTCTCGTGTGCAATTGTGATTCTGACGGGGAGTCCATTCGAGAACCCAGTACGACAACTCTCGAAAAAAAATGTTAAAAAATTCGCCAAAGACTTGTCTGTTTTGTTGTTTTCATGTCCAAAAAATCCCAAAAATCCACCTTTTTATGAGTTACTGATGAGGATACCCTCTTAATGTATGCTTTCCGCAAAATTTGAGCGTTATTGAACATCAATCTTTTGGCGAGATATCGCTCCGTTGAACGTAAAATGGCTACTATCAGAATTCCAGAATAGTTTGGATTAACTTGGTCGTTGCCAAGTTTCAGAAGGTCTGTATTTTAGTTAATTTACAGTCAGAAATGCAGGAAGCCGTGTGGTGTCCGGCGGGCTGAAATCTTTTTGCACTATTTCAGCCAAGAATAGAACCTCTGGGGACTGCTCCCATGTCGTAAGAGGCGACTAACAACGTGCTAGGAGTTCCTAGGTCGAGGTATTGCTCCGTACCGAAGACTTAAGGAGTTCCTAGGTCGAGGTATTGCTCCGTACCGAAGACTTAACATGGACGGACCATAAGGTTTTACATCATAACCATTATCCATTCTGTATTTAGTAAATCACTGATATATAGTCAGCTTTTCTGATTCGCTATTCTCGATTGTGTACCAACGTTTTAAGTTTCTTCTGGCGGTTGTATAATAGCCGTAAAGGGCAAAATCTAATTCTACACTAAGTAATAGCATATATTAATATACCGGCTCTTCCACGCCAAGGTTTAACTTCCAGCTTTGGTTTAAAAACCGTTTTTTAACAAAAGTAAACTTTCATGTAGGAAATTTATTGAATTGGCCTTAGATGGAGCTGTTAAATTGCACAAAAAGTTTTTTATGTTGCAAGCGATCTGTAGATGTGTTAAATTAGTTTTTTTTTAATTAAATCTGGAACCGTCTACCGACAAATCTACATTAACGAATATCTCCAAAAGTGACTTCTTAAGGTCTCATGAAGGCCTGACACTAGCTTTATGATACTTTTGCTTTCCTAAACAGTGATAAAAATCTCAACATTCCTGAACTTCACTTTGTCAGAAAATGTAGGGCCATCGGAAGCTAAAAACACCGGCTACCCGGTGTAGTGCACTGTCAGGGGCGAAAGCGACATGGGAGAGGTGCGAGTCGAGATTTTTGATGGCTTGCAAGTCATCTGGTCTGGTGTTGTGTTGGGTGTTCCGCGGGTGAAAGTAGACATAAACGTTGTACGAAATTCTTGGATTTAGTGATGTCCGATTTTGACAAATTGTTATCTGCTGGTCGAGTGATTTTCGAGAGCCCGATTGGTGTATTCGATTAGTAGACCGTTACAACCGATTACTGCGTACAGGTATGAGTGTTTTGGTGTTTTTGGAGAGTCTTCCCGTTTTGTTCCGCGATTTTCAAACTTGGATGGTGGCCTCTTTGTGGTATTTTGAGGTGCTTAACGGATATTAGTTGGTTGAGTTGGATATTCGGAAAACTGACAGCCGATTATTGATTTTTTTATTGTTATAATGATTAATCGATTATCTGCGTGAATCGTGTAAAAATCTACATGTATTACCTATGTATTTTCTTGTTAACGGTTTTCTGCGGATATGATTTTCTATAGACTCTTTGCGCCTGGTCTTGCGAAGTGTCGGGGATTACGTCCAGAAGGACTGTCAAAACGTTTTTTTTTCCTTTTTGGTTGCGTTTTTTACGATTCGCGGGTCTGTATAAAGAGTCCAAAATTTTGTAAGTCGATGGGATGTAGTTTGCTTCCATTGAGAGTAACGTTGGGAATATTGGATTGAGAAGGGATTCTCTGCATCGGTCTATATCAGCGGTTCTGAAGCATTTTCGTGCCTCGGGCCCCTTAGAAATCACCCTGCGATGTTGTGGACCCCCACGATTAAACATTGCTGTCAATATATAATTTTCAGTCTGTTGGGAAGCAAGACTTGATTTTTTATATCCACTCGGAGGGGATATTTTGCTTCGCGGACCCCCAGCGGCGACTTCTCGGCCCCCTTTCAAGGTACCTTTCAATACTTAAAATTAGGGTTTTCATTTGGGATGAACCATGAAAAATAAAAACAAACATTACCATACCCCAGCGCGAATTCATCGTGAGATAGCATAACATCGCGCGTGAATAATAGTTACAAAAGCCGGCTTGTTCTTCATGACTGTATAAAGAAAGTATATCGTCGCTGTTGTGCTGTCTTGTGACAAGCTCCATTTTGCACATTTCGAGAAAAACGATTTTTAAAGTTTGAGATAGAATATCATGAAACTTATAAATGGTAGAAACAATTCAGAGAAGACAATTGATGCTTCTACCTATTCTGTACTAATCTCTCAAATATTACGAAGATCGGTTGACTATGTTGCGAGTTTTCACTAAAAATATAAACAAAAGTCGCACTCACACGTGTCATAGGTGTGTATTGATGAAAAAATTTGTATAACGTGTCATAATCTTGCATGGAAAATTTTCCAAAGAAAAAATCACCGATTATGAACTTTAATTCATATCTTTGGCTTCATTTGGTCTATAAACAATCGGTTAGATGCATTTTGAAGGAAATGAGTCAGGGAATCTAGAAAAAATAGTTATTTTTAGTTACAGTGTTGCCAAATAGGCAATATTTCCAGTTTAAAGCTAAAACTGCGTTTTTCTCCCAATACATGTATTTTTCTTTTGAAAATTATTATGCCATTGTGTTCCTACGACATTTTTACACATAAAAGCAACTAAAATTTTATTATAACTTGAGTCAATCCCAAGATATAATGATTTGAAGCAAGAAACTCACAATTTCTAATCACTTTTCTTGCTATATTTCAGTAATCAAGCAAAATTTCAAAATTCTGGAAACGCCATCTTGTAGAGATTCGTTAGACGAGTAATGTGGCATATCTAACTCAGTTTACCCCAAAATGGCGTTTGTCATAGGATGGCGCAGCAGCGACGATATATGCTTATATCGCGATTTAACCTCGATAATTATACTAAGATAGTAAGATAGTAATATTCAGTCAAGTAACAACTTTTCCATTACGACGGGTATCTCCGGAGAGTTAAGACAATCGTATCATATTCTATGTTATTGTTCTAAAATTTTCGATCTTCGTCGGAGTAAAGAAACTTGAAAGTTCCCTTGTCTTATAAAAATATTTGTTCAATCAAAGAAAAGCAATACTCCCGATGGCCGGCTGTCCGGAGTTTAAGTTGCATATCTTTAAGCCTAGAATTCCCAAATTAATACAACAAACGATAAATCTTCTTGAAATTCTCGGCAGCCGGCTGCCTAGAGCAATTATTAACTTATAACGCTTCTGAGAGTTGCATAGATTGTATCGCATACCAAGGTGAATCCAGATTTATGTAACTATGTATCCCATCCCACTAACAAAACCTCCTTTCCGTGGTAACCGTGGAGATGCAGAGGTATACACGGTCTCCATAACAACGGTTATCACACTAACATTTCCTTCCTTCCCCGATGACTCTAAGGACGTGGCCGGCGCCGTTATTGACACTTCAAAATTTGAAACTCTCGAAACGTGCACACTGAGGATGGGAAGCTACTCCCAGGCTCCATTCGTTGGTTCTTTGTGCAATTTCGCTTGTTCTGGTCAATCACGGAGTAGCAACTACGAATTGTACGGTCATCATGCTCATGCTCATGCTCAGTCAGAAATGCAGGAAAAAATCATTAACTTCTTCTTATCAGTATCTGCCATCAACTTGGCACCAGATAGACTGAATTAAGCGTCTATCTGGTGCCAAGCTGACGAAACAAAACGCATGTTCGCGAAGCACATCTCGCCCTGAGCAGAAGTAAAAAATCGTCCCGCGCAAGTGAAACAGTCAATTCTACCTAAAAATCAATCGGTGCCTATCACACAAGCAGTCCATATAACAATAGCCTATACCTGCTGTGCGATTTAGTGATGAGTGACGGTGCCCAGCAAAAAGCAACCCAGCTGCGGTTGAACTGTGTTGCTGTTGATTTCTCGAAATGCCCCGTAAGACCAGCCATTCGGGAAGTGGAACAGTTATTAAAAGTGCAGATGAAACTTAATCTGGCTGAAGTGAAAACCCTACAAATGCATCATATCAAACATTGCGTGCTGATTTCGTTCAACAACATTAACCAAGCTGAGTCATTCGCCTCGCGAAACAACATGCAGCACACCGCCGAATGCGGCAATGTTAAATATAGCATTCCCGTATACATCGAGAACGGCGCTGTAGAAGTTCGTGTCCATGATTTGGCTACGCGTACCCCTGACGGCGCGATTAAAAAATGCTTCCAAAAATACGGAGAAGTAGACTCCGTTACACATGAGACTTGGAGGAATTTTTTCCCGGGCATCCCTAACGGTGTTCGTGTGGTGAGAATGCGTGTGACCAAGCCAATTCCCTCATACATAACCGTCACAGCGTTAGGAAGTGACGATGTTCTCATTCATCAAACATCACTAGTCACGTACCCAGGGCAAATTCCTACGTGCCAGTTCTGCACGAAGAAGCTGCACCTCGGAAAACCTTGCGTAGAAACTGTTAAGGAAAACTCAAATCCAACTGAAATCAGCACACAACCATCTTACGCTAAACCACTAACAGCTGCAAAACCATCATCTATGGATCAAGCACCACCAACCAGCAACAACAACAACGAAACGAATGCCGATAACGAACATACTAAAACGACCCTTAAGAGTAAAACACAAACTGGAACATCCGACTGCGAGCAGCAGGAAAGTAGTACGGATGAGGACATGGACGTGAACGATAACGCGAAAGACAAACGAAATGAACCTCAACTTGCAGTGGACAACACTGGCAATATTTCGCCCCCTAGAAAAAGGATCTCAACACGCAGCAGAAAGCTGCGCCTGAACGAGACCAAAAATTTAACGTAGCTGTTTTTTTTATTTATTGTAAAAAAAACAAACAATCGGCCTCGTCGAGCTACCGCATTTGGGCCTAAATAAATTAATTAATTATAAAAAAAACTGGCGATCGCTGTGTAACGGTTTTATATTTAGCGTTTGTCTGGTGCCAAGTAGGTACCGGATACTGATGAGACTAAGTCGAAATGCAATCCAATACTTACTGAGTTGCAGATCTCGATTACTTAAAACGCAGAAATGGTTCAATTTTCTCTCAATAGAGTATGAGATTGAAATGGTTTCATTGTGCCACACAAGAAGCAGATGATTTTTCATTCGTTTTGAATGTACAAGTTGACTCATGTTTGTGATTTCGAGAAAAGCAATGAAAATATGTATAGACGATATACTTACGGTTTAATAAATGTGATCATAATTCATTTTTAAGCCGAATTGGTTGTGGCAGTTAACCAGAATATGGTGTCGCTGCTGGTGGTGGCATGAGTCGCGAATTCCGATAGCAAAAAAATAAGCCCACTTTAAAAAATAACTAATATTTTGCTAATAGTCTGGAATTCTGAGCCGCTTGATTTACGATGTCGCACAGTGCATGTAATTGGCCCGCTGAATTTTATAGGTGAGGAGATTAATCTAACATAAATATTGCACCTTAATTTTATGGCCATATATTAACAAAAAACGCATGATATTTCACCTCAGTTTTTATTACCCGCCCGAAAGTACTCCGATACTAAAAACACCGGTGACCGAGGCAGTCAATTTACCCTCCACCGACCAGCCAATAAAGTGTTCCTTATAACCCGGGGAGCGCCATATGTTGCAAAGGACACGTTCTCACGTGTCGAACCGTGCACTACTGCGCTGTCCCAGTCCGAGATCTTTCGTGTCCACATTTTATGGATAATTTAGTTTTGATGCCCTTCGAACGTAATTGCTGTTTGCGTGTACCGTACTCACTAGCCGGATAGTTTCGTAAAGCGACCGGCACGGAAGGAATCCAGACCGAGGTACATAGGCAGACTGCGTTCGCTTCGGGGTCCATCCGCGATGTGATGGGTGCAAGGTTCACAGCACAGCACAGAACACAGGGTGGAAGTTATAGCAGCAATTTAATTCTATTTTTATATACTCGTTGCATGCAACAACCCCTTTGCCGGTTCATTTACCAAGTGAGCTAATATTCCTCTGGAGCTTCCAGGAATTCCTAACCGGAATGTTGTGGAGCTGTTTTGATTGAGCCAGGCAGCCAATCTAATACCGGTAGAGCAGTCTTACATCGGATCGGAATCTGTATGGCAAGTGCATAAACTGGCACCGAGCATTGAGTATGTTTGGATCCAGTATTACATCCTGCCTCAGGGTTATGTATATGTATACAAGGGGAGCCGTATAGTTCATTTCTGCTCACCCATAACCAGTGGCTATAGGCAGTGTTTGATTCGCGGAAGGCTGGATGACGCGCCTCGTTGTTAGTTTCGTGTGCTGCCTCGTGTAGCTAGTAACTGTTGACTGTTTCCGATTAGCTACCTATATTGGCTTGTTTACTTACATAAATAGTTGTTCAAGACCGTGGTGGTCCGACGCTGCTGGAGGCAGAACAAGTGGGACGTTTCGTTTCCTAGGTTGTTTCTTTACATTTTTGTATAGTGTTCAGTAACAAATTTATTTTATATAGTGACTGGTGGAATATTTCATTCAACTCACTCGAAATTGATTGAAGCATACGAAAAAATTCGAAGAAAGAAAAACGTTTCCAAAAAGTTAGATTCATTCAGGTTGCAACACAGCTGCTGTAATACTGAATAAATTAGTTGTTTTATCTATAAACCAAGATTTTCACAAAATTGTTAAGCAACTTTTCGGATGCAAGAGAAGGAGTTTGAAAATCAGAGTAGTCGTGAGAGGAAAAACAAATTATTCATAAGTAATCTCTGACACTATGAGAGAAAAGATATTTTCATCCTACACTACAGAGCTTCCATAAATCTCAACTACTGTTTACAGATGAAAATTTCCCTGTTTCTATCCATCCAATGGAGCAAGGTAAACTTTTTCTCAGATGAAAACTAGTTAATCTGACAATGTTTTCCTAGTATCTGTAATCCAAAGTTAGTCATAATACTCATACTTATTTGCATTTTGTTAGTCCAGAAACTACTCTGCAGCAGAAAAGTTACTCATCAGCTCAGGTGGGCAACCCGAAACCATTCACCTCTCCCTATCCAACACTAACCTAACAATACCGACAGGACAGCACCATTTCCCCCAAAAACTCCAGCTCCAAAACTCGAAGCTCGAAAACTTTTCCCAATCTCCGGGGATCCAAGCCAAATCCAAAAATTTATTAATATTTGCCAGAATTTTCCCCGGATCTGAATTCCCCCTTACCTTACGCTCCGTACTATTAAGCACAGCAAATAAAGCGAGCTGGCAGTCACATCACGGGGTAGCATGATTTAAAAATATAGTTTTTTTTTCAATTAGCAGTATTTGCCCGAAAGCAACAAAGTGTGAAATGTTTTTCCAAGAGCGGAACCAAGCTGCACCATTCTTCCTGTGTTTTTTTCCTATAGTGGTGGTGGATGGCGACGGTGGCGGTGGCCTGGTGGACACTCACACAATTGGGACGGAACGATTGGTCGTTTCGATTCGTACGGTTTGGCGAGCCATTCGAAACTTCGGAAGGGAGGGGCAGGGACAGGGCGAAAGACCGGCTGCTATCGGCCAGCCCAGGATGAGTGTTACGAAAGCACTTCACTTTTTAAGTAGTTTACGAAAGTAATTATAGATTACAATAGCGTCAGTTTGAGCAGGAAGAAAGGAGCTGTATATTTTGAAGATGGAGAAATCTTGATCCGGGGAAGGAAGTGAAGGAGGAGGATCTGCTTTCGTAAATAGTTGGTGGAATTCGCACGGAAGGTTGTTTGGGCGGAGGTATTAAGAGTTTTGAGTCCTGTGCGGAACAAAGGTGCTGATTACACAATGGGCGTTTTGGGATGAATGGTTGGAGAGCCGGGGAGAAAGTTTGTTTTGTTGTTTGAATCGAAAGTTTCACCCGGGACAAACGCTTTGACTTCCGTGTTGTAGGAACCGTCGTGTGAGCCAATAAGCTTCTGGAAAAACAAAAGCGGGGTTCGTGATTTTGCACGCGTACCATAAAGTTTGCTCTATTTCTTTCGATTGCTATACTCCGAATTATGAAAATTATATGGTAGAATAGAGACTAAATTGGTGCAACTGTCTTGAAAGTTTAATATTAATGTTATTGCAGTTAACGTTGTTGCTATAATTAATTTAAACAAAAGTAATGAATTCTAGAATTTAATTTATTTTCTCCATTTCTCATTTCAGGTGGATAACTCTCCCTGCGTGCTAGAAATTTTAGACACTGCCGGCACCGAGCAGTTTGCGTCGATGCGGGATCTGTACATTAAGAACGGTCATGGCTTTATTGTTATGTACTCGCTAACGAATCACCAGACATTTCAGGTAAGCAACAAACTGAACGTGAGAAATAGATAGCCTTGAATTTTTTTTATTAAGTTAGCAACTATTACTTTGTTTTTTTTTCATCAACGACAATATTGATTCTTTTTACACTTACGGGGGCACGCCTGAGCGCTCAGGGGCACACGGGAATATGCGAACGTCGACGCGGTTATAGAATTGTATTGGTACACGCGAAGCTACAAACGCGCTAACATGTATGGCATACAGACGCTCGAATCCTTCGCGATAATTCAAACCTGGTCATATAAACGCCCGTTCCAACGCGATCGTGCAAGTCCGGAAGGTCTCACCCTCGGTATTAAAAATTTCGTCCATGGCTTCAGTCGGATCATTCTAAAAATGCACATGTATACTAGACAACAAGCTTCAGGGTTCTATTGTTGGATATTCTAGTGATATGTGGAAATTCTTTCTCTTGTAATATCTAAATCGTACACTCAAAATTTAATATTACAATCTGCGCGAACGATATAAAGCTCACGCTAATATGTAAATCGCCGCACGCTTATACAAACGAATTTATACCCGTGCCGCCCACACTATCAAACAAGCTAACATACAAACGCTGCTAACATATAAACTCTGCACGATAATACAAACCTAACCACAAATATGATGGTGCTATAGCAAACATTCACGCACTCCTGTACCCGCTATCTTACAGACATGAAAACATTCCGGTGATTAAGTGAACGTGTTAGCACTTATAAATTTATAAACGCGGTCTCAATTACGAACATATAAACGCTCGTTCCCACGCGATCGTGAAGTCTGACGGCCCCCACACCTGACCCGTACACTCAATCTCAAAATCAGAATCACGGTTCGTTGTAATTGGCCCGCAGCCAAGTGGTTATGTTGGTAACATTTCCCGTCTCGTCTGCAATTGTATAGTGTGATTTGGGAAGGGAGTATTTCCGAGAATTAAGGTCCACCAAATAAAAAATCTCAATGATTAGTTTCGAGAGGGGCTTAAAAGTAAATACATAATTTTGATAATTCTGATGGTGCAACCAGTCGCAACATTGCAGTAGCTTTCCGGTATTATCTTTCTTGTTTCGTCGGAAACAAAACCTTGAATAGGCAGCTTAAATTATTGCTTCACATGGGTATATAGGACTGGCGACCGAACGATTCGAGCGTTACAATACGAATGACCATCAATATTTTTTTCTTATCCATATTTTACATATAATATTTTCTTAATTTACCTCTAAAGTTCCACTATCTTTGATTCAGATGAAATTTTTGACTTTTTTTCTAAGAGGCTGAGAGCAAGAGTTGGTTAAGAACTGATTCCGAGCAAAACAGGGAAAACGTTTTATTTAGAGAAAAAGCAGTTAAAGTTCAACATAATTGTGGAAATGCCCATTACATTTTTAGTACACTTTGCACTTATACACAATGGCTTGCCAGCCACGAACTTGATGAGCTACGTGTCGACGGTGAAACACTTGGAAAAAAAAATATCATACTCCATTAGCCTAATCAGCATTAGATCAATGTTATCTGCTTGCTAACTCATTTTGTCATGCGGGGATGGGTATGTGAGGAGGGCGAAAGTCCCATTAACGAACGACTCCCCAGCTTAAATTGGTATGCTTTGTGATATAGTGGTGGTTTAAAGATGATGGGATTGAAAGGGAGGGGTATGAGGGCTGGATGGGGTGGTGGTCTGAGGGGTGATTTAAGGAGATTTTTAAAGGAGGGGAGTGAACAGTAGAGGGGGGGGGGTGTAACCCCTCTCCGTAAACCATCAACTACGCCCCTGTTAAAATCCAGCAACCTTATGCGAGTCGAAAAAAAAAAATTGCCGGGATTAGGTTGACGTTTTTCAGAGTGATTGCATAACCTTTCTATATGAGAAAGGCAAAAATGTGCCGAAATCCAAAAAAGTGAATCGTCGTCAAAAATTTTTTCGAGTTTGCATCAAATCTCGACGTTTCATGCACCTTGAACACATTTAGCATCAAAAATAAAAATTCTATTTTTAATTTTTCCTATAGTTTATATGAGAAATTTCTGTGTGGCCGCACTCTGAAACCCGTAATTCCGGAACCAGAATTCCGATCGATCCAAAATTCAATAGCAGCCGATGGGAAGGTTGCACCTTTCAATTGAGACTAAGTTTGGGCAAATCGGTCCAGCCATCTCTGAGAAAAATGAGTGACATTATTTGACACATACGCACATGCATACACACACATACACACACATACAGACTTTTTCCGATCTCGACGAACTGAGTCGAATGGGATATGACACTCGGCCCTCCGGGCCGGGATTAGGTTGACGTTTTTCAGAGTGATTGCATAACCTTTCTATATGAGAAAGGCAAAAAATCCTTAGCGCAAAAATAGGTCATACAGATATAACACTTTAACGTCACGGTGATATCGACTTCCGGTTACTACAAAACAGTGTAAACCATCGTCAATGTCATTCGAAAGAGGGTGGTCAGTAGACATCGGAAATGGAGTACTAACGCCATTTTGAAATCCAAGATTGCGATTCCGGTTACCAGAAAGTAGAGAGAACCATAATCAATATGGGTGTCATTTGTAAGACATTTGGTTACCATTAAATTGTGAGTACCATTATCAATTACCATTTTCGACTTCATAATAGCGTTCATCATCAATTTTCAATGCCTACTGACTGCCCCTTTTCGAAAGACACCCATATTGATAATGTTTTTCGCTGTTTCTGCGGTAACAGGAAGTCGCCATCTTGGATTTCAAAATGGTGTTAGTAATTGATATACGATGTCTATTGACTACTTCCTTTCAAATGACACCATTATTGATGATGGTTTCTTTTTTTTTTGGTAATCGGAAGTAGCCATCTTGGATTTCAAAATAGCGTTAATCATCGATTCCCCATTTCTACTGACCAACCTCTTTCAAATGATACTCGTATTGATGATGGTTTCCACTGTTTTGTGCTGCTCGGAAGTCTCCATCTCGGATTTCAAAATGGCGTTAATCATCAATTTCTGATTTCTACTGGCCACTCCCTTTCAAATAAAACTCATATTGATGGATGATGATTCTCTCTATTTTCTGGTAACTGAAAGTCGCCATCTCGGATTTCCAAATGACGTTAATTATCCTTTTCCAATGTCTATTATCTCTAAAGAGAAAATCAACATTTAAATACAGTGGTGCTACAGTGATTTTGTACTTTTCAGGAGACCTAGTATAGTTTGTAGATTTCATCAAATGCAACACAAAGCAATCTATGAAAAATGTTGATTACCCTCAAAATCTATATTTATAGCAGAAAACGATTTTTCGAAACTTTCGGCACTAAAAATTTTTTTCGCGTGATAATTTTTCAATCGGTTTTAAATTTTTTGAGTGTTTTGGAAAGAAGAAGAAAATTCATTTCCAACGGTATGTTATGTTATGTTCTTTGAATAAAAGTACTATGCGGTTTTGGGAAAACAATATGGAAGTTACCATTATTTTTTCATTAAAAATATAAAAATTGCTCAACATTTTTATTAGAAAACGTCTTTGTATTAATAAAAATTTTGGGAGAGCATTTTATTCCGTATCCAATGATCTATTTTTAATCAAATTCTGTTGGAAAATGGCTGAGTTATTAATTTTTTTTCCAAATAAGAAACCAGCTCGCATGAATTCTTAAGGGGTTAGTGATGTATTGTCTCGCTCTATAAGATATAATTATAGCATCTTATAGTGCAAGACAATACGTCACTAACCCCTTAAGAGTTCATGCGAGTTCATCTTCTGCAAAAAAAATCGTTTTTTTGAAAATTTAATCTGAGGCCGTCCCCTTAAAAGTTCATTCGAGCAAGTTTATAATTTGGAAAAAAATAATAACTGCCATTTTTTCAACAGATTTTGACCATAGATAGGTCGTCGAATACGGAATTAAATGTTGTCCTTAAATTTTTGTTAAAACAAATACGCTTTCTAATAAAAATGTGGAGCAATTTTCATATTTTTACTGAAAAAATAGCAAAGTAATGGTAACTTTCATATTGTTGTCCCAAATCCGTATTGTACTTTTAACAAAAGAACATAACATAGCATATCGCTCGAAAGGTAATTTCTTTCTTCTTTCCATAATACTCAAAAAAATTGAAATCGGTTGAAATATTACCGCTCAAAAGAAATTTTTAATGCCGAAAGTTCCGAAAAATCGTTTTCTTGCTATAAATCAACGATTTTGAGGGTATATTAAATTGATCAAACGTGGTTTTGTGTTGTATTTGACCAGACATACAACCTTTACTATATCACTTTTAAAGTATATTCAATTATTTTTATTTTGTAGCACCGTGATGTTATTGTACCACAGAGAATTGATTTTTTCTTTCTAAGATCGAGTTGTATTTTTGGTATATTTTTCTAATAGAATGTGAGTTCTATTAAGTGGGTCTTCTGGTTGTAAGCCCGAGTTTGGACCGTTTTTTCAGGATAAATTGCAAATATACTATTCAATATATTTTAATGCATTTTTTTAATTTTTTTAGTCAACCCTTCTTACGATTTTGATATTGAAAGTATTTTTGTACAATCTTAACCTTGAAACGCCTGTAAGCGCGACTCCGCTAAAAATGCACATGACTTTGTGGCAAACTTCTTCCAGTTCGGGTGGTTCAAACTAAAAAAGAACGATATACCGGTAATTGTTATTCACCAATTTTTTTCACTAAATAGGCTGTAAAACTCAAAAAATGCTTCCAGCTCTCCCTACTCCCTCCCTACTATTCGTTTTCCTTGCTTCAAGTTACTCTTCGTTTTCAAATAACGCTACGCATTCATGAAAGTCAGGTTGTTAACATACTGTTATCTACGGATTACTTTATACAGATTCAGCTGAAAGAAAGGGAATGCCTTCACACCTTTCGTCTTATCAATTACTTCAAACTTATTATTTACTTCAGAAAATATAGATTGACGCACTATAGGCTGAAAATAATCCTCTTTTTCAATTAAATCTTAATAAATAAATAAATAATTAAATGAAAAAATAAATAAACAGCTGAATATATAAATTAGTCAATTAACAAAGTAATGAAACAATAAATAAATAAATGACTAAATAATTTCGAACTGGAGCAAATTATTTCTTAGTTATTTAGGTTATGTGTTTGATTATGCAGTCTTGTGTGTAACTAAAAAACTACGTTGTTTTTATTCGACGTTTCGGTCCGTTAGGGACTTTTTCCAGGGACTCGATAAATATTGTTTTGTTGTCAGATTTGTTGCATGCAATGTTATCATTCTCCCTATGCACAGTGTTTTAAAACGTCGTTTTCGTGCTCAAAATTAGTAGCGTCTAAACCGTTAACTTTAGAAATATAGTTTGTTTGGAGAAGTTGTTGTTCTTATGATTGCGCATCCACAGGAGTATTCCGTTTAGTGATTAATTCACCTATAAGTGATATACGAAATTTATTTTCCGAACTAATTAAGATAGAGACTTTGTGTCTTCGGCAAAGTTGTAGCAAATGTTACTACAAAAGAAATTGCCGAAGACACCATATATCTAGCTTTTATAGTTTACGAGTTATGGAACATATTATATGGAAGACCCCTTAAAACTAGGAAAACTTTTTTTAGGAATTCTCCTATCTTCTTGGAATCTTCCACAAAGTTGTATGGAGTATCGAAACACATATTTTTGCCGAACATAGTTACTTCCTATCTGTTGAATTTAAAAAGATTTTCCAAATTTTACGATATTTTTGGGGTGACTTCCACCTTAAATAACTCATTAAGGAGCAAAAAGGAGCAAACAACATCATAACATACTGAAAGTACAAGTTTTTATCTTTTATATAGTCGTACGATTGTTAGTCGACGCGATTCTCCCCGAGTGTTATGTTCAAAACAATATCCCATCGCAGTGATATAAAATGAAATATTCAAGCGCGCTGTTTATCGCAGCTTCATCCTTTCATGGTAAATTGCATAAAACATATTCATCGATGTCCAAAAAAAGGAAAAGAGAACTTTAGCCACAATTAAGATTAAAGTATAAAACGTAGTATATCGTGCGTTCGAAAAGTGTATCAAGTGAAATTTAAACAATCAGTTGATACTGGTAAGCTTGAAAAATGATGGAAAGTCCACCAGAAGGTTTGTTAATGTCTTTCCTGACATTTATAATGGAGTTTGATAAACGTCACCTGTTCACAATGTGGATCCTGTCGTGACTGAAGCTCGGGGATGGCTAAAAAAAGTATAAAACGATTTTTAGAAGGCGCTAAAGCTCTTCTAGCGGAAGAAGAAAGGTTTGAAGATGACGGAGAAATCGATTATTAAAAAAAATTATTTATCTTATTTATAATGGAAATATCGACATTAATAAACACATCCAAATCTACACTTCGATTTTTGAAAGGCAAACCATATGCATTGCATGTTATAGGCGAGCGTTCTATGCAATTTACCATAAAAACACGAAGCTGTTTGTCGCAGTGAGCTTGAATATTTCATTTTATACCACTGCGATGGCATATTGTATTGAACATAACACTCGAGGAGAATCGCGTCGACTAACAATTGGGCCACTATATGAAAGAAAAAAACTAGTACTTTCAGTATGTTATGATGTTGTTTGCTCCTTAACGAGTTGTTTAAGGTGGAACTTACCCCAAAAATATCGTAAAATTTGGAATATCCTTTTAAATTCAACAGATAGGAAGTAACAATGTTCAGCAAAAATATGTGTTTCGATGCCCCAAACAACTTTGTAAAAGATTCCAAAAAGATAGAAGAATGTCTAAAAAAGTTATCACGAGAAAACTAATTTTAAGGGGTCTTCCATATAATATGTTCCATAACTTGTAAATTATTAAGGCTAGATATATGGTGTCTTCAGAAATTTCTTTTGTAGTAACATTTGCTACAACATTGCCGAAGACACAAAGTCTCTATCTTAATTAGTTCGGAAAATAAATTTCGTATATCACTTATAGGTGAATTAATCACTGAATGGTATACTTCTGTGAATGCGCAATCATAAGACCAACAACTTCTCCGAACAAACTATACTTCTAAAGTCAACGGATTAGACGCTATTAATTTTGAGCATGAAAACGACGTTTTAAAACACTGTGCTATGGAGAAAATTGGCGAATCCACTTATGCGCATGAAATTAGTTTGTCATGGATTTGTGTTTTGACTTCGAGTCATCAGATTCCGACATTGACTTGGAACCAGGGCTTATTTCAAGCCGAACCAAGTTTCGATTTTACTAGCTCTCATCAGCTCAATCAGAACTTCTTGCGGGTCATTGCGCTTCACTAAGGGTTTGTTCAGCAACATAAATAGTTTCTGGAGCTAGCGTCAATACGGCACCAACTTAGTCCTGGCTTTAAGTTAGTGTCGGATTCAAATGAGACGAAGTCGAAACTCCATTGTCATAACTAATTTGATTATCGTTTACTTTTGACGTAGAACTACGTCTTTGTTTTCGATATGGGGGTGAACTTTGCCAATTCTACAAAAATGGTATGTAACGAAAAGTGATCCAATTTTAAACGCATATAATTCAGTCATCCCACGATAAATTTTCAATTTTTTTGCGCATATCGCCCCGAAATACTTATAGGAATAGATTCCAATAGATAAACCCAAAGATTTTTGGTATTATTAAGAATTTAAATAATGTACAACCTAGTCAAAATATAGCGCATTTACACACAGAAGATGGCGCATTTACAAACAAAAGATAGAGCTTTCCAAGTCCGGCACGACAAATTTGTGTACCTAGCGCGCTACGCTTCTATGAATGACGTCATCATCGACTATTTAAATAATGGATTTGACCGGACAAGCTCAGTTGCCTGTTGAACGGCAGGCGGAGCAGATCACTGCGCTGTGTTTTTTCATAGCCAGTGTAGCTGAGTTAGAAGTCCGTTATACGTGTCCGTTCAAACGCTATGGTTTCTTTTGTGTTGTGGTCGCTTCCAGCCCAATGTACAATCTCGAACACAATTATTCGTACACAAAATCGCTTGTATATTCGAGCTCCATTTGCAAACACGGTTAACATAGTGTCGTGGTACTAGTTGTCTCTTTTGCTCTACACTTAATATTCAGCGTCTGTTGACTCATTTTACTTTGTGCGCTTGGGTTCAATGTTTGGGGTGAATGTAGGTATATCTAATTTGTTAGCAGGGTTACCGTATTCACAGATTTTTCTGTAATGTCACAGATTTTTTTTCACAATTTTTGATCACAGATGGCAGATTTTTGGCATTTTGAAAAAAAAAATTCAGGTTTTTGGAAATATTGTGATTTATCACAGATTTTTCGAAAATTTATCACAGATTATCACATATTTTTTCCTGTTTCAGTTATCACAGATGGTAAAAAGATATTTTTGACCGAAACACAGATTTCAGTATGGCATCCCTGTTTGTTAGCGGTTGCATGCGTAAACTGTATGATAGCAATCTGTGCTTTCGTTGCGCAAAGACGAAAACTTTCATAGCAACAAATTTACGCGGATCGATGGAAAGCACAACGAAAGTTTATTATTTACGTTCGATCAATACATTGATTCATTTACATTTGACGTGATTCATTTGAACTCAGTCTATCTTATTTTGATTCTGCTAATAGATAGTTACTACGAGGTCTATTTATGTATGAATACACAGCCACCCGAAAACCATTGCAAAAATGCATCTAAGTCCATATATAAAATTGCTTTCGACTCTTGTATATGTATAGTTTCGATATATGATTAAGACCACTACATTCGCTACATTTGTATGCGTACTTTAGGAAAGTTACAATAATGGCTAAATATAACTAGAAAGATTGGTCTATACATGAAATGTGATTATATATAATGTCTAAAGTTTGATTTTAAAGATTTAAAATAGTTCCAGATATTAGTTAGTCATCTTTTTCAGATCTTCTCAAATAAGTTTAATCGGATTCGATCACCTACTACAAAAGACCTGATAACCAAGAAGGTTTGGTTCAATATGTAACATTCGATGTTGATTGGTTGTGCTTAAACTATACGTAAGAAATATATTTGATTTATTATTACTCTAAATGTACTAAGAAAATAAATATTTTACATTAAGTAGTATAGTCCTATGTCTACAGTTCGTACAACCCCATAGGGCTGCCCCTTGTAGTTTTTGGGATAATTTGTTTCGATTGCGCAAACAGCTTTTCGCAGTGAAAATGCTCGTCTTATCTTCTTCTGAATTCAGTTCACTCCACAGTTTTAACTAACTGCCAACAAACTGAAATGTCGGATAAGCATAAGCATAAGAGATCGCCCGTAGTTGCTACTCCGTTATTGACCAGAACCAAATTATGTTGCAAAATGTTGATTGGAACAACATGCTTGGGAATAACATGATGAGCCACATTGTACAATCTATTCCGATCCCTGCATGCTGATCAATACCGACGCCGGCTACGTCCGAATGCAGATCTTCTGGGAAAGGAAGGAATGTTAGTCCGATACATGTTGCTACTAGAGACCGAGGAATCCTCTGCATCTCCACATGTATCACGGGAAGGGGAGAGTTGTTAGTAAGTGTGCCAATAGCGTTATCATGTAATAATTGCTCTGGGCAGCCGGCTGCCGAGAATTTGGGAAATTTATCATTTGTTGTATTAATACGATTAGCAAAATAAGCAACTTGAACTCCGGATAGCCGGCTATAAGGAGCACTGCTTATATTTTTTAATAATATTCAATCACGCGACGAATTTATACGTGGTTTCTATCGTGTCGGTGCTGATTTTACCCGGCGATCGTTTGAATAAAATGAGGAATCTTATACCGAAGGTTCATCAGACTCTTCCATAGGTGTCGCGGAGTTGGTAGTTTGGAAGGAAATAGGGTCTAGGATTCGCTCCAAGCAAGCGATGCGACCTGTAAAGCACAGTTTATTAGTGATCATCCATAAATGACGTAGCATTTTTTGAGCAATTTTTACCAGCCCCCTCCCCCATCGTAGCATTTCGTCAGAAACCTCTAAATACCCCCTGGTAATTAGGTAGCTTGACGGTAACTCTCCCCCCTGTCCCCGTGATTTTTTTAAATAAAAACCGATGTTAGTTATTCCCCTTTGAAAAAGCTACATAGCCTGACATGACCCCCTACCCTCCCATCGTCACACATCATCACAAAATGCAAAACTCTCCCCTCCCCCATATAATGCTACGTCATTTATGGATGATCCCTTAGTTTGTAGTTCAGTTAGTTTTCGAAAACACGATCGCTCGAAAAAGATCTTGTTTAGTTTTTTGTTCTTTTAAAATCTGGGTAGCCGGCTACCGAGAGTATCCTATGTTTTCTAAACAAAAGCAATTTCAACTCCACACAGCCGATCGTGGGAGTATTGCCCAGAAAAACTAATCTTATCTTCTTAATGGGCCGGATCACTATTTATTGTGACATTATTTAGACTAACTTCGCTATTCCTTCTCTACGATATATTTTTTGGGTTGCAAACTATCGAGTGATAACACGTTATACAGACAAAGAGTTATGATAGCTCTAGATGTTATAAATCAGCGAAAGTGTTTCCTATTTCTAATATCGGATTGTTTGTGAAATACTTGTATACGAACGATTATATCGAACATTGAAGGGAAATACAACGGATCGTTAACCTGATGGACGGGCTTGTTACCAAAAACGGAACTTGAAATTAAATTCATTAAAACAGACGCGGCGAATTTTCAGTACGTATTGATCCGCGTTCATCGATACTAGTCAAATTAAAGTCTTATTGGAGCTGATTATTCACTTACCAATAGCTTTTTCAATATAATAAACTTTCCCCAAAAGTTGAACAAAATCTATTTTCACACATCGTCGAACCTCCTGTGTATTGAAAATGTCCAAAACTATTGATTGTCAACTGCCAATAACTTTCCCTTCAATATAAAACACTCCCGAAAAGTTGACAAAAAATTCGATTTTGACACATCGTCGGACCCACCACCACCCCCCCCCCCCCTATGCTTAGAAAATGTCCAAACTATTGATTTTCAACTGCCAACAACGTGTCCTTCAATAGTTATTTATTTCTAAACAATTGAAATTTAACCGCACCAACTTCAACTCCAATAAACAGGAAAGTAACGCAAAATGTATCGCGATAACCACCGATGAATTATCGACGATGACGATGAATCCGACGATACATTATCGTTAACGGAGTTTCCGATGACGTTGACGGGTGGTTAACGTTATCGACGATGACGATTAATTATCGATTAACAACCCTGAACCTTAAGGTTCGCCCAGGTTAAGTCTTCGGTACGGAGCAATACCTCGACCTAGGAACTTCTAGCATGTTGTTAGTCGCCTCTTACGACATGGGAGCAGTTCCCAGAGGTTCTATTCTTGACTGAAATAGTGCAAAAAGATTTCAGCCCGCCGGACACCACACGGCTTCACATGCCAACAAACTGAAACGTCGGATAAAGTATAAAGTCAAAATAGTTTGTTTTTGATTACAATTAAAACTATATAGCTGAACACGTAACCTATCAGAAAACCAAATAAATGAATAACAAAATAATTAAATAACTTATTATCTAAATAATTAGATAATTTAATGACTTAATAAATAAAATAAAGTGTGCAATAAAAATTGGACTAAACCGTTTTACGCGTTAAGGGCACAAGACCTAATTTTAATTAAGTTTTGTTTTTTTTGTGTTTCGAATTCATCTCGTCAGTAACTTGCACCATCTGGGTGTCTAGTTAGACGATGTATCTAAACTAGTACCCAAATTAGCACTAGTTAGACACAAAAAATTCCAAACAGTTCACACGACATATGTGAACGCCTAAAGCCACATGTCCCGAATGATGTCCCGGGAAGCAAATATAGCTCTGGTTTGCTGACGAGAAAGCGAAGACGAACTCTTGTCTTTTGGTTCAAGAAACCAAACGCCTGGTATTATGCAATAAAAATTGGACTAAACCGTTTTGCGCGTTAAGGGCACAAGACCTAATTTTAATTAAGTTTTGGAATTTTTTGTGTCTAACTAGTGCTAATTTGGGTACTAGTTTAGATACATCGTCTAACTAGACACCCAGATGGTTCTAGTTACTGACGAGATGAATTCGAAACACAAAAAAAAACAAAACTTAATTAAAATAAAGTGTCCGGTGGCCAAGTAGTGGAAACGGCCCATATAACATAGATCAACTTCAGAGTAGTATCCACAATCCGATAAAAACTAAAATTAGGCACGGCTTACCATGATCGAACTAAAAAAATATTTTTTATGCTGACGAGATAGAAAGTTGATGTTTTCGAAAAAGTTTTAGAAATGTTCGTAATAAAGAACTAAACTCATAAACTTATAGGACTAAAGGATTTAAAAAACGTTTTCCATATCAATCCCCTTAAATCCGAACCCGAAAAAGGAGCGAAATAAACCTAAGGTTAGAACCTCTGTAATCAAAAAAAAATCTTGCAATTCGTCCTCCAGAAAATTGAAATTTTTAACCCAAATTCATCACTAACCTCGATTTCGGACCATCTCAAAAGACGCTCAAAATAACAAAAACCAGCGCTGCTCAGAATGGCATTTTTGATGTTAATGTTTTTTATGGAAATTATATGGTGGTACATCAGTTTCAGACTATTTCGGGCGAGAAAAATTACGCATCCAAACAGCTTTTTTTACTGGCAGCAAAGCAGTAAAGAGTAGTGACTTGAAAAATCTTTATGATACTCCGACACGGCAGTAACTTTCGCCCGCCCTGCAGCGACAGTGCGTAGACCCGATTTCCTGTGTCACTACTGCATGTCCGTCAGTAATGTTGTTGTTGTTGTTGTTGTTGTTAATCATTACCAATTTTATGCAGCAGCTCTTGGTAGGCACAACGTTTTTATGTTTCTTTTTATTCCCAAATGAATCGTTTCCGGGCTGTGTGACACACTCCATTCTGCGATAGCCATTTCATTCAACGACAATGCTAGCGAGACTTGTGTTCTTTCGTTGATGTTTCCTATGAAGGAATTTGAAACGTAATGTTAATGTCTCCAATCTATTGTTTCCTATTACCTACTGCATACTGAGCGTTTGGTGTCGTTGGACTATAGCCAATTTTCGTCCGCTTATGATTTCTCCAGCGGTCAGCATGCTTCTCCATCCAATAACGAAAGAAGGGGAAGCGTGGTACACCGTGGGTCTTTCGAACGTCCGAAAATAATGCATTAATCAAAACGGATTTCCCAATTTCTTTAACGCCACTTTTTCTTTCCTTTACAGGACATCTCCAGTATGCGAAATGTGATCAGTCGTGTGAAAGGTAGTCAACCAGCACCAATCCTCCTAGTCGCCAATAAACTAGATTTAGATTGCCAAAGAGAAGTCTCGACAGCAGAAGGTAAGCCATTAAGCATCCAGCCAAACCACAACCCGTTCCGTGGTATGGTGGCATCCATAAAACTCGGACACAGGACTCGATAGTTCGATAGTACGTTCTCTCCATTCTCCGAAACATAACTACCCGGAATAAGTGTTGGTATGAGTGGCATGATTCCGGTGTGAACGGAAACCAATTACCATAACATTTTTCTTTCCTTCTTTCTTCCGATTGCATTTTGGTGGTTCTTTTAGCTCTCTCGGTTGGCTATTCTCGATGACCTTTCAACGCCTTGTTCGGTATAAACGAGTCAGCACATAATGGTCGAACGACTGGTGTAAAAATAGTTTTATAGCGAAGCCAACGGTGGTGGTACGATGGCGTACGCGGCGGCGGCTCTGATGCTGAATCCCCATAAATATAAGCGTTCGAAGCGTGCGAAGAAAGGTGGCCCCGAAAATGGTCCGTGGTCGTAAACATAATATTGGATTATCACCTATTTAGTGTGCGTGGTGTTGTTGAATTAGCAGAATTCGGTTCATGAATTATGTCAGTTTTTTATTTTCTTTTTACTGTGGCACTATCAAGGCGAGATTGAGTTGTATTATTCAGTACCTAAATATAATGAAATGTGGGTTTTTACGCAAAAAAAAAACAGTTTTATAGCAGTTTTTACAGTACTTTCAATCATGTAATCGCAACTGCAAAGCATCCGTGCACAAATTTTGTGCACTTGTAATGGAAACCCTGAGTGGATGGCGTCATATGGCTTATCTGCTCGAGATGATGAGGATTAAATTTGACAAGCCGGAATGCGTCCCGAAGCTAGCAATTTAAAATTAAAGAAACTCAACTTGCGCCTAAGATTTTTATGTGGTGACCAGAACAAATTTTTGAACATTTAGAATTTAAAAAGCCAGAGCTGGACCCGAGACACTATTTTATTTTTCTAGGATCGATACCACAAGAACAAAAAATCGAATGATTGTCTGTGACAAAGCCACTTACTTGTTATTGGTTACTTCAACTATTTAATCCAAACTTCTTTATTTCTACCGAATGTTTTGCAATTTCAGTTTTAGGTTTTTTTTCTAAAAATGTTCAGGGGTAAAATAGAATGAAAAGAATATCCAAAGCGTGGCAAGAAAGGTTCAGAAATAAAATTGAGAGGAACTGAATTCATGGATTACTTAAGGGGGTAAGGGTTTCAGCAAGAAATAAAAAACTTTTTTTGCTAATTATTTTTTTAGAACCTTGGGTAAAGCGAATTGGCCAAAACTTTATCATTGTATCATTTCAATAACATTCTGTAATTTCTTCATGCAAAAATATTGATAAGCGACGACTCGGTACATTTTACAGAATGATACATTATAATACATAAAAGTTTTGATGAATTCGCTTCGCCGGAATTTCTAGTCTAGTCTAGTCTAGTCTACACATACACAGCCAATACATGTAGGGATCCTGGAAAATTGCAGACGTTAGTCCACAATTTTTCTTGTCATTATTGATGTTTGTGGCACATATTGAATATGACACAAGCATTAAAGTGGCCAGGCCAACTGTGCAGCGTACAAAATAAAGATGATTCAAAATTATGCGGCAATCAAATTATTCATTCAATGAATAATTTAATCAACAGATTATTTTAAACCTTGAATAAGGAAGAAACGTGGACCACCGTACACAACCGTTTCAATTTGATGGGGGTTTGATCAATCGTTGGGAGTGACTTTGCTAAGAGGGTTAATGTCACTCCTTTGGTCCTAGGTTCCTGGGATGGGACAGAAGTATTTACACCTTGCCCTAACAAATAGGCCTAGGTTGTGGCGCCTTTACTCGCTCTCTAGAAAAAAATATAAATTTGAAGAATAGAATTTATCTTCTGGTATATAGTCCTTGCTGTTATTTCATTGTTCCTTCCGCGACGAACCACAGTGATCAAAAAAAACAAAGGAATCAACGGTTCACTTACTTACTAGTCATTACTAAAAGCTTTAATTTAATTTTGAAAGAAAAATTAAATTCTCATTGAAAAAAATGAAGAAATTGGTAATGTTGAACAATCACTAGAAAATCAGTTTTTTTCCTCCATTATACAAGCATAAGCATGGAAAGTGAAATTCACATAGTGATTTCACCGACACAATTAATAATTATAAAATAATCACGCTAGGCGATTTTTCTAAAACAAATTGGAATCTTCTCACCCGCATAGTTGGACCTTTTCGTGTTTGAGCACGAAAAAAACTGCTTCAGCGTACGAATCTTCCATATCCAAATCGTTAATCCAGACACGGTAATAGGCTTGATTTCGCTTCAATCACCTGCCGGACACAGATCACGGTCTGATTCAACTCCTTGAGCACGACGTCCAACACTTCCAACTTTAAAGAAATATATTCTTATTACGATATCAGAGACAAAAATTCGAATTCGCTTCGCCCGAATTTGTAAAAAAATCGCAAAGGAAGTTTTCTTTTTCTTGCTGAAACCCTTATTCCCCCCCCCCCTAAAACTGCATGAATCTAATAATTCAATTTTTGGTCTTTTGACTTAAGTGCCAATACCTTATTTAGGACTGTGGTGGTATCCAACGGGGAAAAACGATTGGAAATGGTAAGTGAAGCTAAGCAATCATGTGAAAAAAGTTCCCCCCAGAGGCGAGATTCGAACTCGCAACCTTTGAGACTCCGGCCCAATGCATTAACCTTTATGCTATCCCTGGGTATGGTGACATCCCAGAAAGAACATATCATTATCCCACTGGCGACGGTGATCGTACCCTGCCTGCAAGGCGAGAATCACTAACCATTTCCGATCGTTTTCCCCCGTTGGATACCACCACAGTCCTAAATAAGGTATTGGCACTTAAGTCAAAAGACCAAAAATTGAATTATTAGTTTAATTCGAACGGGCGGGTTCGCTCCCGTCATACCTCTGTTCACTGGGCAAGAGACCAGAAATCGACAGTCTTCATTAACTCTGTCACCCACCGAAGTACGATGGGTAATGAACTAAAAATTAGACATCAGACGATAATAAAAACCCGGGCCTTGGTATCCAGCGGGGAAATTAAATAGATCAAATGTGTTGGATTGATCAGCTGCCGTTGTGTGTGATTCTCGCTTTGCAGGCAGGGTACGATCACCTGCGCCAGTGGGATAATCATATGTTCTTTCTGGGATGTCACCATACCCAGGGATAGCATAAGGGTTAGTGCATTGGGCCGGAGTCTCAAAAGTTGCGAGTTCGAATCTCGCCTCTGAGGGGAATTTTTTTCACGTTGATTGCTTAGCTTCACTCACCATTTCCGATCGTTTTTCTCCGTTGGATGCCACCACAGTCCTGCATGAATCTTCATATACAGGGTGCGCCATCTGGATGTATCCTATTTCAACATTGAACAACTCCGCCAGTTTCCAACCGATTTTGACAGGTAAACACAATTCTGAAACGTCATTTTGTGCCATATTAACTGTGAGTCGATTTACACCAAAAGAACGCGGAGGGCCGGAGTGTGATCCAAAACAATCATCGGTCCTTATTTTTTCAAAGAGAGAGAGAGAGAGAGAGAGAGAGAGAGAGAGAGACCATTGACGGCGCACGCTACCGTTGGCGCACTTTGTCTGTCCACAAATGCAGAAAAAAGGTCTGAAAAACTTCTATTTTCAATAAGACGGGGCACCTTGCCACACCACAGCCGCTACAGTTAAGTTCTTGCAGAGCAAATTCCCAGGACGCGTTGTCACAAAAAAAATGGTGATTTGGAATGGCGTCTTTGTTCTTTGTTCTCTTTGGATTTAACGGTACCGGACTTTTTTCTGGGGGGTTACTTGAAAAGTAAAGTTTATTCTAGCAAACCCAAGAACCTTGACGAACTCAACGCTAATATACGAGCTGAAATTTCTGTGATTAAGCCCGAAATGCTGTCCAATGTCATGCAAAATTCCCACAAAAGAGCTGCTTTTTGTGTATCAAATGGTGGTATAATCGACGTTGTATTCTAAACCTGGTTTATAATAAATGGCATAAAATATCCTTAAAAAACTTGTTTACTTGTGAAAATCGGCTGAAAAGTGACGGAGAAAAATGATACATCCAGCTGGCGCAACCTGTACTCAATGCAGAAAATCGTCCAACATTTGATCGATCTGGTAGCGAAGAGGTGTTAGAGGTAACTTTCTGCTCTGACAGTATTACGCATGAATGAGTTCGAGCCGTCGTGATCATAAATAAATATTTGATCATTCAAACGTCTCCCTAACCGATCAGAAGAGCATAACAAAACAGTAACACTATTATAACTACCCGATCAGAAGGGCATAACTGATTTATAACACCTGGAGTTATTTATTTCAAAAATATTTTGAAACAGAGCCTGTTATAAATCCGGCTGGTTAGTTGTTAAAATAACAAAAAATAAAACAAAAACCTGGCTAATGATAACAAAATTGTAACAAAATTTGATATGATTTTATCAAAGTTAAAACCAAATGAGATATATAACTCCAGTTGTTATAAATATCAACCATAGTTATAATAGTGTTATTGTTTTGTTATGCTCTTCTGGTCGGGTACACACCTACATCGCCACACTTGACATAGACAAGGCATACAACACACGATGGAGCTCCCTCCATACGATGTTGTATGTGCGCCGATAACTTGACTGCTGGGGAATCCGTGGAAACTTCGGCCATTACATACAACGTTTCCTTGGAAATCGCTAATTCCGGGTCGGAGACGACGGTAGCGAGTCCGGATTATTCTCAGAGGAAAATGGAGTACCCCGGGGATCTGTCCTGGCGGTCATCCTTTTCCTCATCAGCATGGAGACGACATACGCCACCTTCCCCAAGGAGACCCTCATATTCTTTTACGCCCAAGGCGTACCCGCATAAAGATGCAAACTGCAGTTAACGCATTCTGCAGGTGTGTAATCACCGTCGGTTTCCGAATATCCACCTCTAACCGCTGTTACACCCACATATGTCCAATCCACCATTGATCCACCGACCGGTCGATACGAGTAGCGGACACCCCAATCTTCCACAAAAAGGAGCCAAAGATACTCGGGGTCACAATGAACAGAAGAGCTGCCTTCGTTCGCCCTTATTTCCGGAAACTCAAGGCCGACTGCGTCAACCGAAAATGGCTGGTGCAGACGATATGCGCCCGGCACCCGAATTGCAACCGGAATATGGCACTTACCATCAGTTAAGTGCTAATTCATAACCCTATTTATCACGACAAGGAACCTCGCAGGAATAACAGCATATTGGCTCCATCCGGACTGCATCGAAACTACTACCCAGTACACCAGCCGAAAGCACCTGCGTCGAGGCCGGCGTTCTTCCATTTCGGTGAAAGATCGCCCTGGTGGCCATCCGCCAGGCGCTAGAGGACCTCGAGCGCACGTCAGAAGATGATGACTCGGCAACGATGAGAATAGCTAGAGAGGTGTACGTTGAATTTGCCGGAATCCCCCACCCCCTAGCCCAAATGCACCGGGTATGGCTTCGACCATGGAATGTTACATACCCTTCGATCGACCGAAACCTGTCCCATACAATCCTAGCCGGAGGAGCCCCTAAAGTCGCCGATTCAACCTACAATCATCCAGAAGAGCGGCGATTTTCGAATCATACTTGGATCTACACCGACGGATTACAAGAACATGGTCCAGTCTCGAAAACCAGAAGACACAGCAACCGCGATCTTCACTGACTCCCTCTCGGTACTCCGCGCGCTTGAGAGAGGACAGTCCGGACATCCCATTATCCAAACCATCGAGATGAACACCGATCCACACTATGCTTAATCCCCGGGCACTGCAGTATATAGGGTAACATCGTAGCAGACTACCTGGTAGCGCTGGGTCGGAGAGTCAGGAGGACCCTAAGCAAGGAAGTGCCAACCATGGACATTATTAGGTACTTCGCCGAAGTTCTCAACAATAACGTCATCGACCACTGACAGGCGTCCCAGGGTCATCTACAGAAAATTAAGGGGGTACCTCGAAATCCCCTATCCGCACCCCATGGAAGACCAGGGCAACAGTGAAACACATCCTCTCCAACCGTCTCGAGGTCCAGGACCTCCGGGTCAAGACACGACATCCCAATTCACGACGTCTTGGCAAACGACCCCGTACGTGAAGAAATCGTCCTAAACATCCCTAAAGATGTAGGTCTCTTCGACAACATCTAAGCAGGAACCCACCACGATCACAGTAACAATAGTCCCTCTGCCATACCCCTCGCCGGTGTTGGAAACGTCGCCCATGGCCCAACAAGACCAAACTGGAAGAACCCCAATCCACTACTCAAAGCCCGTAATACCCCCATGCGCCTGGTTCAGAATTACCCCCATTACATGGTATTTTGATAATGTTTGAAGGGGGATCAACCTATGAAAACACTATCGCCATGGTCCGATAGATCCCATGCAAAAATTATATTTGGTATATCCCTTGGTTATTGGGACCATTTTATGGTGTTTTCATGGTTGTAAATTTATAACGGACCTTTTTTTTAAAGGTTTGTATGGTGTCTGAGCCCATGAGAATTTGCTCGGGCTCCTCATCCAACCCCCCCCCCCCCTACCGAGAAGGGTAAGTCACTCGTAGCATGACCCCTTACCTGCAATGGGTCCTCTCCCGAGCAGAAGAAAATAACTTCAGAATACTAAATTCGGGTATACTGTACCCAATACTTGAACACCACAATAAGGTATTGAGGAGCCTTGCATAAGAGGTAAAATACCTGAAATAATAACTGAGACATGCACTAGGAATAACTAGTTGATAATGAAACGAGCTATTTTAATACCTGATTAATAACAAAACCTTTTCAACCTTCCAATAACAAAATTCACTGTATGGAGGTATTCACTAAGGTATTGATTTGGTATTTGTAATAATCACTGGTATACATCAATAATACCAAAATAAAGTATTATACCTCATTGAGGTATTAAGTAGGTATTGAAAAATGCTTCTTCAATACCTGCTTAATACCTCAATGAGGTATTAATAATCAATTCATACCAGGTTTTGGTATGATACCAGAAAGTAGTATGCTCGGATTATTGGCCAGTTATTTTCTCCTGGTCAGGCTGCCACTCCTTTCTGGTGCCGGAGAGGTCGCGCATGGCCCAACACAGCCACCAGACAGCGTGAACTTCAACCTAGGCACAGCATCGGTCCTGCAACCCCCTCCCTGGGATGGGGAGGCTACTCGAAGCCCAACCAACTTTCCATCAGCATCTTATAAACACCAGCAGCGGGACCCGATGGAATCGCACGCGGACCATCCACCGCCCTTCTCCGAGTGTCGGGGAGAAGGACAAAACCAACCATGGCAACAACATAAAGTTGAATTAAGACAATTGAAATGTAAACATGAAATTTAAAAGACGAATTTTCAAAGGCGAATGACCCATCGAGGTTAAAAACCCAATAAATAATACAGTACAATGCGCTATGTAACTATGAAGGTCAGATTACCACCTGTTGGTTCTGTTAGAATACTGTTAATCACGCGGAGATGATTGTAGCCCAAAAATATTTGGCTATCTTTTCAATAGCCATCAGATCACATTTCACCTTCGAAAGTACTATTGATGTATTATTTATTGTTCAATTATAGGGGCTCAACAATTCAATAGTACCCAGGAGCCCCGAGTGGTCTTAAGACGGCCCTGTGAGGACATCCGCAGATACTCAGTTTCTTATTCTCCGTTTGCTCATCGATCGCAGATGTCGCTTACTAAGCATTGCGTATATCCAGTTCGTGATGTATAAAGGTACTGAATGACCGCATGCTGCTTCCAAAATGGATTCGAAATATACACTGTCTAAAGCATGTTCAACATCAAGCAAAATTTCTGAACTTGTTTCCTATTGCGAAAAGGCTTTATCAATGTTATAGACAACACTGTGTAAAAGGATAATAGTAGACTTGCTCAGTTGACATGCATTGTAACCCGTCGGGGTGACAATTTCGCACTGTGTGGAAATATACCTATTTTTGACTATACACTCCGTAGAGTGTATTTGGTTTCGAAAGTTATGCTCACTTTGTCAAGTCACTTTGAGATTAAATCGTTGGAAAATATTCATGAAACCTAGTCGTCAAGCTCTTTTCGTAGAGATCCCAATTCGTAGATTTGAGATTACGATATGTGCTGAATCTACCCGATCAGAAGGGCATAACTGATTTATAACAACTGGAGTTATTTATTTCAAAAATATTTTGAAACAGAACCTGTTATAAATCCGGCTAGTTAGTTGTTAAAATAACAAAAAATAAAGCAGAAAACTGGCTAATCATATATAAATTGTAACCAAATTTGATACTATTTTATCAAAGTTATAACTAAATGAGATATATTTTTTTCCAAAAGATTAGATAAAAACTCTATAAGATATAATCATCTATAACAGTGATCTAGTAACAAACGATCAATTGATAAATTGATCGTTTCATTACAGACTACGTTATAATATTAATAGTATAGAAAATTGTCCGCAATTCACTTTCAATTCCGTTATCTAAATATAACACCAGCTGTTATAAATATCAACCATACCCGACCAGAAGAGCATAACAAAACAATAACACTATTATAACTATGGTTGATATTTATAACAACTGGAGTTATATATCTCATTTGGTTTTAACTTTGATAAAATCATATCAAATTTTGTTACAATTTTGTTATCATTAGCCAGGTTTTTGTTTTATTTTTTGTTATTTTAACAACTAACCAGCCGGATTTATAACAGGCTCTGTTTCAAAATATTTTTTAAATAAATAACTCCAGGTGTTATAAATCAGTTATGCCCTTCTGATCGGGTAGGCCTTCCCGCTCTGGCTGCTCTAGGGCTTCCCCCAGAGATGCTACGTAGGACCCTGTGCCCTTGTCTTTCCGGAAGGCGTGTTGCCGGTGGTCTAGTAACTGGCGTTTCTCAGGAGGTGTTATTAGCCTTCTGTTGACCATCCGTTCGAGGGTCTTTCCGGTGCAGGAGAGTAGTGCTCCTGGTCCCCTGAATACTGAGGACCGGAACGACGAGGGCAGTTTGACACGACTCCGGGAGGGTCTCTCAGATCCAATTGTAGGATTGGAGGAGGGCTCTTTTTTGTCGGTGAGAGTTGCCTTAGAAGTTGGTATCTGGCGTTGTCGATTCCAGTGGCCTTTCCTCGCCCCTGGCTGAGGGCGTCTGCTAGTTCCTGCCCGGAGAAGGGTTGGTTTTACTCAGGCGATGGATTGGGGGAGAATGTCACGGGAGAGGTTTCGAGTAGGCTTTTCCTGGCCTGGAACTCAGGTGACAGTGAAGCTGTCGCAGAGATGGAAGCATCTCTGTTCATCGGCGATTTCGCGGGACAAAGAGTTGCGACAACCTCCGATTTCTAGCGAGAATAGGGTGTTGCGCCTTTTCCCACTAAGTGCATTTACTCGTCGTCACATTTCCACTGTGTGCGAGTTGAGGTGGATTTCATCCAGGTATGCATTTCAACTTGCGGATTTAGCTTTCCGTGCGTCTTTCCGAAGCTGGCGGAAAAGGTTGAACATGGTGGTAGCCCAGAGCAGGCTGTTGACCAGCGTTTTCCGGAGGGTTCGGAGAGTTCGTCATAAGTGTCTGATTGCTTTCGCGACCTCGGGGCACCACCAGTAGACCGCTCTCCGCTCGTGGGCACCGGTTCGGGGGATACTGGCCTCGGCGGCGTCGTGGATGGTTTCCGCGAGCTCATCCGTTGTGTAGGACTTTTGTGGCTCAAAGTTGTCCATAAACACTTCACCGAAGTTGGTCCAATTTACTTCATTATTCAGCCATCATCACCGCCGTCCGAAACGGTCGGGGAGGCCTGCTTTTAGCTTGATTATGAAGGGGTGGTGATCGCTGCTGCCTGGGTCTGACAGGGTGGACCAGAGACAGTCGGCCCTCAAGGAACTAGAGCAAATGGTGAGGTTTGTCTGTGATAGAGCGGTTCCTCTGGCGAAGGTTGGGGTCACTTCGTTGGGGATTGCGAGATATAGATGAAATGTGTTGGGTGATATCTGTGGTAGTGTGTGATCTTGCTTTGCAGGCAGGGTTCGATCACCGTCGCTTGTGTGATAATCATATTTTTTTCTGGGACGTCATCATATCCAAGGGATAGCATAAGGGTTAGTACATCTGGTCGGAGTCTCGAAGGTTGCGGGTTCGAATCTCGCCCCTAGGGGATTTTTTTTTTCATATAATTGCTTTCGCTTACTCACCATTTCGATCAGTTTTCCCCCTTTGAATACCACCAAAAAGGTCTTGAATAACGTATTGGCACTTACGTCAAAAGACTAAATAAATGAATTATTACTTTATTCACGATTTTGGAAACAATTTTATTTTTCCGTGTGTATGACGTACAACTTGCAATTGACAACGAAATAATTTATTTTTGCTCTGACTAGCATGCTACCCTGAAAGCACTTAGTTCGACTAATTCGAGATCGAAATTAGTAATCGCATGTCGAACTCAAATCGAAGAGCTCAGAATTTCAAATACTGTCTAAGTGCTATGGGTACACGGTCATTCCAGTATTGCTGGAAATGAATGGGCGTACGAATTGGTTAGGGCAAGCGCTTCGTACGTGAGTGAGAGTGAATGAGTACATTTAGTACAGCCATCCCCCCAGAAGTAATACCGAGAGGTAGTTCCTGGGAGGAACGATGGCGGAGCCCAATGGAGTTTAGTCGGTATTAATGGCTGGTCACCATTCGAGTCCGACACGCCCCCAGTGCACCCCGTGCGGTATATTGGACCCTACCAATAGCACGTGTACTGGGCTAGGACATAAAGGTCTTCTCCATAGTAAAAAAAAAAGGCGCTTCGTACGACATCGTTGGTCTAGAACCAGTTTTACTACCTGTGTGTTGAATGAATAAAACACAAGATTAAGGTTTTGGGTTATATCCGAACATGCCAACAATTGGTGTAACTAGGCAACTAATGTTCAAACAGATTTTTTTTGCCGAATGTGAATCTGAAAATGTTGAAGATTTTTTTCAATTTTTCAAGCACAATTCCAGGATTTTAGTCAGGGCACTGGTTAGATATTGAAAACTCAATGACCAAATGACGTCTATTCAGCATGCTGAGCATTATTCATGTGATCTTTGTGAATCCGATTATGGAAGTTCATATCATCCAATATGTAGTTGCAATTGCGTATCCGGAGTTTTGTTTTGCCACGCATAGACGAAGCTAGAGCTCCAACATGAGAATATATGCAATAACTTTCCCTAGATAGTTGCAACCGCCAACTATTTTTTTTTGGCAACCACTCAGACATCTCATATATAAATCGCCCTAGTCTAGTGTGCTAAACGTTATTTTTTTCTCTCTCCACAAATGAGACCACCTTCACCGCATAAATCATCTGAACTTCGGTACTTTAATTTCGAAACCTCCTTATTGAGTTCCCGTCGGCCGCCCGCTAACAGCACCATCCAACCGGGCACTTTCGGACTCACACTCAGCGAAATATACTGCTGAATTTGGGAAACATCCTCCTCCGCAATTCGCAGCCGAACCGCAAGCGCCGCACACGATGATCGCTAATGAAAGTGAAGAATGCCATCACTACGCCGACCCCGTCCGCGCAACGGCCGTCGAGGAAAAAGGAACTGTGGCAAATTGCACAATAACGCCAGCAGTCAGCATGTATGTGGATGAAAGATCATTTTTCTGGCTGGCATCGGTCGTTAGTACATATATTTCGTTGAACCGTCCGCGCACGACCGGCTGCCGGTATTTTGGCACTTTCCGGAAGCTCTCACAGGGAGATAAATGATGGAGAATTGTAACGCTCGGGTCGGTGGTGAGTACGGTGGCGGCAGCGATGGCGGCTACTGCCACTTTCAACGATTGTAGAATGAAGCTCCTTCGTTGGATTGGTGCCAAAAATAGATCTTTTCGCGTCGCGTTGGTTGCCGGTTTGGAATAATAGGAATATCCACCAACCGACCGTCAGCAGGGCAAGCCGGTGCAAACTGAATGGATGGTGATGGCCGAACAAATGCGGCGAATGAACGGGGAAAATATGCACAGCCAGATATGAACGGCCTTGGTGCGCTTATGTTTGGTTGGGTCGCTGTTCATTTTTTTATTTTTGTTTTTGTTGTGAGTCAGTTGTTTTTGTGTTAAAAACATTTATGACATAATTAAATTTTCGGGCATAGGATATACATATATCAAGTCCATATTTATATTTTTAGGTCATCGGATGCTCTGAAAAGTTTATTTCTGTTGTTTATTAACTAAATTAAATTGGCGAACAAATTGCTATAAATTTTGAAACAATCACGTGTTTATGTTACAAAAAGAGGACACTGGACAAACATAATGTCGTTGGTAATTGTGATTATCTTTCATCCGGTAGCACTTATGTATCGCACTTATATTCTAAAACTCGTGAACTTAGTTCATATTCCATATGTTCTATATTATTTTATTGAATTTGTATGTTGCTCGATTATGGAATTGGTACGTTATATTGCTTGTGCTCTGTAACTAGTACATATAATTAGACTTCACAGTTTACATTACTCTTTTATCGATCTTTTTACCTTTCTCCTATAGAAAGGTTATGCAATCACTCTGAAGACCGACTTTGAACCGAGGTCTCTTATACCATTTGACTCAGTTCGTCGAGTTCGAAAAATGTCTGTGTGTGCGTATGTGTGTGTATGTATGTGACCAACAAATGCACGTTGGTTACTCAGAGATGGCCAAACCGATTTATCATACGTAGTCTCAAATGAAAGGTTCCCTTAGGCTGGTAATGAATTTAATACAATTCAGACTTCCGGTTCCGGAGTTACGGGTTGAAGAGTGTGGTCATGCATGATATTCCCATATAAATCGGATCCCTTTTGACTGCTACTAAATTCCTTTGGAATCGGAGTCCTGGTTCCTGTGTTACGGGTAGCAGTATGCGGTTACTTGCGAATTTCCAATGTAAACCGGTTTAATTATTATATCTAAATGATGCAAAACTAATTGATCTGAGTTTTAAATTGCTTGAAATTGTTGGTCCAGATCACTAATTGCCAATCAAAGTCTCTGTGATCACTTTGGGATCCATTAAGGATTCCGTAAGATCCGAAGAAATGGCCTAGTTCCGAAATTAGAGTCACATCTGTTTCTCATATATTGGTGAGTTGATTCCTATAATCTTAGTCTTAAATGAATTAATTCACATTGATTGCTACCGTATTTCATTTAAAAGAAGTATGTTGGATTCGAAACTCACGAAAAAGTCCAATTACACATGAATTTTCCATATAAACCTTTTTGCCTTTCACCTATAGAAAGGTTATGTAATTACTCTGAAAATCGATTTTTCAGCATAGGCCCGGGCTCGAAACTCTTATACCATTCGACTCTCTTCGTCAAACTTAGCGTTTATTTTTTTTACGGTAAGGTTAAAAAAGCTTCAAAAGCCTGGCCTGTAGTGTATTGGCACTGTGTGGGACTCACGACTCACGTTCGTGCCTAACAACTAAAACATTCCTTATTTTTTACGCCCTTCTTCCCCACGGAACTACGTCATCGTGTTACTTCGTGGGGGGTTCGTTGCGCTTTCGTCGCACCTCTTTCTGCTGATCTATCTCGGAGCCTCGCTTGGTTCATGGAGTGGCACGACCTATGAGCTTTGATTTAACTCTCGACTCTTCTCTTGCTTCTTGTCTCCATCCATTACGTCGCCGTTTATTTCTCGTCCCTGTGGTGAGCCGTTTAGGTGCTGATTCCCTGAGCCATTCAGCTCATGTTTCCGTAAATCATTCAGCTCCCGGCCTTATCACGATCCGCTTGGATAGTGCTCAAAGGTGAACTCATCCTATTCCTACCGATAGTTTCCCGACGGAGGAATTTCCCCCGACACCGATACCCGATTTCTTGAGCCATTTAGCTCTACTAAAATCGTCCAGCTTTACTACCGCTTATCCTACTCCCATTGAGAGTTCCCCGACAACGGAATTTCTTTCGTTTCCGGTGTTTGTTTCGTCACACTTTTCATCACGATTCTGTCGGGTAGTCCACGGCGCCGAATCTACCCTATCGTGAATTCCCCGGCGGCAGACCGCTCCCGATACCGATGTACGTTTCTGTGAGCCATTAAGCCTCGTCTACTCGGTCTAGCCCCGGCGGTGGACCTAGCCTACTCAACGGCCAGCCAGCAGATGCGGAGGTCCATCCAGCGATTCCGGGTGGAGCGTAGCTTCCGGTTCACTGGCACCCCAATGACCCACTTCTGGCTATTCGACGCGGTCTACTCGGTCTAATCCCTGACGGTGGATCTAGCATACTCACGAGCTACCCGGTAGAGTATCGAGGTCGGTCCGGCAATTCCGGTGAAGCCTGACGTCCGGTTCGCAGGCGCCCCGACGACCCGAGCTCGGGGCTACATCGCGCACTACTCAACTGGTCCCCGGCGGTGGACCGAGTCTACACCGTCGGTGAGTTTCCCGGCGGCGATTTCTCCCGAAACCCTATTTGTGGTTCCACTGCGGCGTTCTAACCAATGTCGTTACTTTGTTGGTCCCTTCGACACTTCCTTTGCAGCTCGGAGAGTATACTCGTAACAACTCTGTTGACAGCGTCCCTGATATGCTCGTCGCGGTACATCTCTTCGACGATATTGTCCACTGTTATATCAGGCATACGCATACCCCTTCGGGCTTCTTCGAATCTGGGGCATTCGAAGACCACGTGTTCCGGTGTCTCTTGCACGTTCACACACTCCGGGGGGTGACGAAGCGTGTCCAAACCGATGTAGGTATTTCCGGAAGCATCCATGCCTGGACAAAAACTGCGTCAGATGGAAGTTCACCTCTCCATGCTTCCTATGTACCCAAGTAGACACATTTGGGATGAGTCGGTGGGTCCACCTTCCTTTCTACGCGTAATCCCACTCTTGCTGCCACTTAGCCAACGAGTCCGCTCGAACCAGTTTCCTTGCATTACGTTCATTTCTCCGCTGGTAGCATTTCACGTCCTCAGCCTGAGTGATACAGATGGGAATCATTCCGGCGATTCCGCATACCGCCTCCGACGAAATCGTTCTTTGCGCACTCGTGACACGAACAGCCATTAGGCGAAACGCGCCTGTCAACTTCGTCCGGTTCCGCTTTAAGTTCAGCGCAGCAGCCCAGGCCGGTACGCCATACCTCAGTATTGAAAATGAGACAGCCGCCAAGAGAAGTCTCGTGCTGCCCCTTACTCCTCCGTGATTCAACATGATCCTTGGCAATGCGTTAGTTGTCCTCGCAGCCTTCTCACATACATAGTCGACATGGCTGTTTTAATTTAACCGTTTGTCGACTATCACAGCCAGGTGCTTCAGCGCACGCATCGATGGGATGGATTGACGCTGATCACGACACGCTGGATTTTTCTACGGTTGCTACTACCTCGGTCTTGTGGTGAGCCAGCTGCAACTTGGCGTCAGCCATTCAGGTTTCCACGATGTCTGTTGTCTCTGCCGTCAACATCTCCACCACCTCAAGGGTCTCGCCGGTTATCGTCAGTCTGCAAATGGTCTGATGGTCGATGGTCTGCAAAGCCGACGATCTTTCCATTCCAGAGTATCGGACCGAGTATGGAACCCTGAGGTACTCCCGCCGCGACCCTAATCGACCTCTTCCTCATGTTCGTTTCGTAGACCAGTACTCGGCTCTGGAAGTAATTTTTCAGAACCTTACATAGATAGTCCGGAACCTGCATTCTGTGCAGCGCTAC